>NC_083097.1:146295611-147673134 GCF_949774975.1 Lagenorhynchus albirostris
CACCCCCCCAAACTTTCCTTATGCTCCTTTGTAATCCCCCCTTGCTGCTTCCCTATCCTGTTCTCCCACTCTCTCCTCCCTCCCCAGCCTGAAACCGCTGATCTGCTTTCTTTCACTATAGAACCATACAATATATACTGTTTTTGTCTTGCTTCTTTTACTAGACATTTACCTGTCGATGGATACATGATGGGAATTACTGTATAGAAAGAAGTCACATCATTTACTGGTTAATTGTATGTCAAGTGCAAAGTGCAGAAATGAGTCCAGAATAACTTGGAAGATATTTAGACTGTAGGCAGGATTATGTCATTGTCTCCTAGGCTATGGAAGTTGGGTGCTGTCTGTTTATGTTTGATAGTTTATCGATGGGAGTTAGGTGATATCCAATCCTACTTGTGTTACCTGTTATTTATTTATATGGGCTTCTTATGGTGATATGAAGCCATGTAGAAGCTTTAATAACTCAAACCCGGTTTGTCAACAAGTTGAGAAGGGATCCATTTCTCTGAGGCATTCTTATGTTAACCATATTCTCAGACATCAGTTTATAAAACTAAGATGCAGTTTATCAGTTCACTATGAAAAATAGTCTCTCTTTATAGACAGATTTTCTGGAAAATCAAATGCTAATCAGAAGATTGCTTGGTCACTCAGCAGTCATCACAAGTTTAACTACTTGAAATGTTTAGATAATGCTTTTCCACAGGGTAAGGATCTTTGTGTATGTATCCTTTTCTCTAAAAAGATTTATCAGTAGTATGCCAGGCATTTATTTAATTGTTATCATTACAGTGAAAGAATAACTTAATTTTTTCCACTTTGTTTCAGTCTTTCTTAAGAGAAAGTTCAAACCTTTACCTTTTTATCTTTCACTGCCTTTCGGTGGTTAATAATTTGAAAGGCATTTGGGACATTGTTGTAAAATACTTTTTAAATACACTTCAGACTTGTTCTCTGTTGGAGTTCACTAAATCAGTATAGCAAAAAAGACAAAATTCCAGAACTTTTTCAGAATATTTCCAAATAGATTTACTCAGGTGCCACTGAATTGATTAATATTAATGTTTGTGTTAGTTTCTTGGGGCTGTTGTGACGAATTACCACAAACTAGGTGGGTTAAAACAACGAAAATTTATTTTTTTTTTAGAAGCTATTTTAGCTTTATATTTTTATTTTATTTTATTTATTATTTATTTTCTTTATTTTTGGGGGCTGCGTCGGGCCTTCGTCGCAGCATGTGGGATCTCATTGCAGCGTGCAGGCTTCTCTCTAGTTGTGGCGTGCAGGTTTTCTCTCTCTAGTTGTGGTGCGCAGGCTCCAGGGTGCGTGGGCTCTGTAGTTGTGGTTCTTGGGCTTAGTTGACCCGCAGCCTGTGGGATCTTAGTTCCCCGACCAGGGATCAAACCCGCGTCCCCTCCATTGGAAGGCGGATTCTTTACTACTGGACCACCAGGGAGGTCCCAGAAAATTTATTCTTTTATACTTACAGAGGCCAGAGTCTGAAATTTATGTGCTGACAGGGTTGGTCTCTTCTTAGAGGGCTTGAGGGAGAAACTGTTCTGTGCTTTGTCCCTAGTTTCTGATAGCTGCTTGCAGCCCATGGTCCATTGGCTTGTAGATGCATCACCCCAATCTTTGCCTCCTTTTTATGACTTTTTCTCTTGTTTCTGCATCTCAAATGTCCCTCTCTCTTGTGAATCATTGGATTTAGGGCCCGCCCTAAATCCAGGATGATCTCATCCCTAGATCAGGATTTGCAAAGACCCTATTTCAAAATAATTCGAAGGGACTGGTGGTTAGGACTTGGATATATCTTTTAGGAGGACACAATTCCACCTATTACAATATTCTTATTAGGTGATACTAATAATAAACAGCTAACGTTTGTAGTGTGTAATGTGTGCCAGAAGTTGTGTGGCCCTAACTCATTTAATCCTCCCAGCGACCTTTTGTTTTTCAGCAGTTAGGTTTTCTCAGTATTTCTGGCTTCGTTCTTTTTTATACTCAAGAAGTCTACTTCTTCAGAGACTCGTAGACCTAGATGAATGCGTGACAGCAGGATCAGTTTATCTTTAAATTATTCTGGGTATTATCAGCTCTAAAATTTAGCCCTTCAAATTTATTAGATGAAGGAAAAGGTTTCTGAGGTTGATCATGAGTCATGAGAGGGAAAAAGGTAGCTCTTTTCATTTTTGTGTTTCTTACCCTTGGAGGAAATATGGGAATTCATATGTATTCATGAACCATAAATTTTCTATGCATTTTAATATGATGAACAGTATGTAGTAGCACTCCGAGGGCTTCTTGGGCCAATCTAGGTAGAGGAAATGTTTAAAATGTGGTTCATTTTTGCCGTCCTTTATCCTAATTTATCCTTTTGAAACCTTTCTTTTGTACTTTTATTTTCACTCTAGCAAAAAATTCCCTAGTCTGAGATGTTGGGCTCTGAGCTGGATAGAGAAGTGGAAAATGCCATAAAGAAACTAAGGAGAGAGAAGTGAAAAGCATAATGGGAGCTAGAGGAGGTTTCATTTCAGTGTTTCTTATGTATTCCTGTTAGACAAAGGTACATGCATTTGACGGAATGTTTAGATTAGTGTAGCTGTAAGGCTGCCACATAAAAATTCAGGTCAGAAAGGATAAAAAATAGTATTTCTTTATGAATATCCCATTACCTTCATATGCCCACCTGACGTTGAAATCTGTGCCAGCTTTTTTTTGTCCTCCAAAGAATAATCTCTAAGTTCAAACTGAAGTAGTTTTAGTAAGACACCTTTAACAAAAATTCTCTAAAGCTGAGAGGAATACTGAACTCATTTAGAATTTTTTCTTTCAGATTTTATCCACGTGTCGTATATCTTCAGATTAGGTTATGTTTATAAACAGAATGAATTATTCTTTTTTATTTTTATTTTTTAAATTGGCTTGTTTGTCCTCCTTATATATTTTTAATACAATTTTTAAAGATTACCCTTCACTTACAGTTATTATAAAATATTGACTATATTCCCTGTGTTGTACAACATATCATTGTAGCCTATCTTACACCCAGTAATTTGTACCTCCCACTCCCCCACCCCTATATTACTTCTCACAGGTAACCACTGGTTTGTTCTCTGTTTCTGTGAGTCTGTTTCTTTTTTGTTATATTCACTAGTGTGCTGTAATTTTTAGATTCCACATATAAGTGATATCATACAGTATTTGTTTTTCTCTGTATGACTTATTTCACTTAGCATAATGCCCTCCAAGTCCATCCATATTACTGCAAGTGGCAAAATTTCATTCTTTTTTATGGTTGAGGGATGTTCCATTGTATATATATATACCACATCTTCTTGATCCATTCATCTGTTGATGGACACTTAGGTTTCTTCCGTATCTTGGCAATTGTAAATACTGCTGCTGTGAACATTGGGGCACATGTATCTTTTTGAATTAGTGTTTTTGGTGTTTTTGTTTTTGTTTTTGTTTTTTTGATATATACCCAGGAGTGGAATTGCTGGGTCATATGGTAGTTCTTTTAGTTTTTTGAGGAACCTCCATACTGTTTTCCACAGTGGCTGCAACACTTTACATTCCCACCAACAGTGTATGAGAGTTCCCTTTTCTCCACATCCTTGCCAACATTTGTTATTTGTGTTCTTTCTGATGATAGCCAGAATGAATTATTCTTTATGTCTGTAAAATAGGAGCCTACAAGATGATAGCTAGTTATTACACTGCTATAAGTAACATGGGGTCAAGTCATAGTTCCTGAGAATCATGCCGTAGTTTACCTGCAGCACTATGAGCCATTAGTTCTGAAGACCCACATCAGCATATATTTATATCTTTTCTTTTATATAGATGGAACCATTGAAGTTCTTATAATCTGAAAAAGAATGTAAATTGGCATAATGTCTGCAACTTGCACATGATAATTCCCCTTACCCATCTCTTTAGCTTCTTTTGGCAACTCCTCCTGGCTGTCTGTCTACCAGTCATACTGACCTTTTAATGCCTTGAAACGATTAAGCTCTATTCTGGCCTCTGGTAAATGCTGTGTCTTTGCCTGAACTGCTGTCTAGTCTTTTTCATATGGCTTACCCTTTCAGGTCAGCATAAATGTTACTATATACTTTAGGCCAGCCTTTTTAAACCCCTTGGATTAGACAAGTCCTCCTCTTTCTGTACTCTTTCTTTTCTATCACAGAACTATCAATTTAAATAATTTAGAGGTAGGAGGTTTGCCTTTTTTTTGTTCACCACTGTGACCCCTAGTAAGTAGTTGTAGCTCAATAAGCATTTATTGATTTGACAAATACACACATGGTATTTGCATTCCTTGTTTCCTATGATTAATATATTTACCTTATTTTTTTTCACTCAAGTAAAATGTTAAATTTTTTTTTTTCTTCTTAAGAGTTTGGCTGAATTGGAAGTATTATGTACTCATCTCTACATAGGGACTGATCTTACTCAAAGAATAGAGGCTGAGAAGGCACTCCTGGAACTTATTGACAGCCCAGAATGTCTCAGCAAGTGTCAACTTTTATTAGAACAAGGAACAGTAAGTATTTGATAACAGCAATTAACAATGAAAGATCGGTAGGTATATGTCACTGTTAATGAATGCATGTAGGCTAGCAATGTAGGTTAACTGATAGGTATTACCGTATGTCGTTTTACTGTAGTTTATTTCACTGTTGAAGAATTGGAAAGCCTGGAAAGAAAACTTAGGGAAGAGCCCAGGAGGTGGAAATAGGCATGAATCAAAATACATTCTTGATTCCTCTTGGTCCCTTTTTATGTCTTCTGCCAGTGGCAAAAGTTACATTTTTAGAAAGTTGGAATTAAAAATCTAGGTGGGAGAGGCAGATTGTAATTAACTTTGAAATGTGAAGGAATGATTCAGAGGAATGCTGATTACTTCTTGCCTGCCTCTCTCCTAGAGATTCATAGCCATTCATTCAACATCATTTAGCAAGTATTTAAATGTAAAACCAGGCACTGTACTACCTACCTGCTTTATTTACAAGCATTAAAGTAACTCATAATTTAGCTGGGAAGGCATAGATGTATCACTATAAATAAAGAACTGTGGAATGATATGGTAAGCACTACAGTAGGAGACTGTAGGATCTATAGAGCAGAGGTTAGCAAACTTTTTCTGTAAAGGGCCAGATTGTAAATATTTTAGACTTTGTGGGCCAAGAGGCAAAATCAAGGATGTTTTATAAATATGCCTATTAGAAGAGAGAAAACAAATTTCCACAAAGTTTTGTTTATGAATTTTGAAATACAATAATTGAGTACAGTTTTTTTGTAGTATAAGTCTACTGATGAAAAGAATGGAATTATTCTTTTGGGGATGACATTTTGCTTAACTGGGGTTCAGAGTTAGTATTTCCTATCATTAGCATTGATTACAAATGTTCATATGTTAATACTGACCTGTAATGAGATTTTACAAATTTCATCTTTGGAAATGTCTCTTCACACAGATAGGTACTACGAAATATTGATATCAGCTGATAAGCATATGATTTTAATTAAGCATATTCATCACTTAGAAGGCATGTATAGTGTTTTATTAAAACTTCTCTTGATATTTGTCTTCTAGGATGTCATTACATTCTAGATTAATCACTTCCAATTGAAGGTTAGGTGGAGGCTCCTCAATTGCTCAGTTAAATGGATTTTGAAATATGGAAATTTCTGTTGCATTTGCAACAAGGTCTGAAAAAAAGTGCTGCTGGAACATAGTTTGAGCTCAGAAAGTATACTCAGCAATAGAGATCTTGCTACTTGTTTTAATATTTGATGTGTGGAAAGTATATAAAGCAGCTTGATATTACTTGTGATTCAATCAGTGTTAGTTGTGATTAGAGTAACTTTATTGCATTATAAGTTTCACATTAGTACTAAGCACTGTTTGCCTTTTAGACAATTTTGTAACTTTAGGTTGAATTCATTAAGAGACATTATCAAGTTTGAAGCAAAAACTAACTTCAAAAGCTATTTAATGTTCAACAATAGTGGATAAAATTGGTTCTTCTCATTCAGAAAAATTTCAGTCTCAGTCCTGAGCAAGAAAAAATTGCAGTAAAACTTTACCACTGCCAAGCTATAGAACTACTGTGCAGAAGGGCAAGTCAGAATTTTCAGCTTCTATTTCTGACAGAAATTTCCAGAACTGAAGATGAATTCATGAAAGTGAACTGAAGTCCACTGTTTTTTGTTTCTTTTTGTTTTTAGATTTTTTTTTTGATGTGGACCATTTTTAAAGTCTTTATTGAATTTGTTACAATATTGTTTCTGTTTTATGTTCTGGTTTTTTGGCTGCAAGGCACGTGGGATCTTAGCTCCCCCACCAGGGATCAAACCCGCACCCCCTGCATTGGAAGGCGAAGTCTTTTTTTTTTTAATTAATTAATTAATTAAGTTTTGGCTGCATTGGGTCTTCGTTGCTGCGCACAGGCTTTCTCTAGTTGTGGCGAGTGGGGGCTATTCTTCATTGCACTGTGTGGACTTCTCGTTGCAGTGGCTTCTTCTTGCAGAGCATGGGCTCTAGGTGCGCGGGCTTCAGTAGTTGTGGCACGTGGGCTCAGTAGTTGTGGATTGCGGGCTCTAGAGTACAGGTTCAATAGTTATGGTGCACGGGCTTAGTTGCTCGGTGGCATGTGGGATCTTCCCGGACCAGGGCTTGAACCCTGTCCCCTGCGTTGGCAGGTAGATTCATAACCACTGCACCACCAGGGAAGTCCCTGGAAGGCGAAGTCTTAAGTACTGGACTGCCAGGGAAGTCCCTGAAGTCCACTGTTAACACTACTGATTCATTAACATATGATAGATTCAAATATTGACAACAAAGTACCTACTGATGAATAATAAAATGAATACCACAGGCTTTAGTCTCTTACATTTTTACAAGCTTTGTAAATTTGTCCACTTAAGTCTTCTTTTTACCACCACTTGTGGCACATTTTAGCAACTACTTCAGGTTGTACAGAATTAGCATTTTCTCAGCTTTTTTCAAGATATTCTGACCAGTAATTGCATGCAGACTCTTCATAGAGATTAATTCTTTAGTCACTTCAAACTTAGCATTGACTTCTGGAATAAACAGATAATGTCGGTAACAGTATGAGCAGTGCATGTTGGTAACATCAGTAACTCATCAAGAACTAGGGAGAACCTCCAAATCATTCGCCTGGTTTGAAATTGAATTTTGATGTTGCTCTAATAATATCTTCAACTATCTGGGCCTTCTTCTCACTGAAAGTCTAGTAGTCTGAAGTTTATGTTCTCTGCATGTGTAACTTTGGCTACTGCAATAAAATAATGGTGATTTAATTAACTCTTTTGGTAAGTGGCTTTCCTTACTTGGCTAACAAATGAGCCATTTCAAAACCTAACTTTGGTTGCAGCCTCACTTTATTTTTTTGTGGAGAAATTTCACTGTTATAGATATTCTGTCTTAAATTTTCTCCTTTTTTCTGACTATTGATTACCTGTGAGTTAGGAATACTGACATGAGTGCTTGGTATGATATGGTCAACATATGTTGTATTCTTTTAGGACAGCTATAGTACAATTGCATAAAAAGCACATTGCTTTGCTATCTGATTCAATAACAAAATGATCCACATTCCACTGTGCCTTAAAAGTTAGACATTTGAAGTGCATTTCTATCTTTTCTTGTTTTGACATAACAGATATGCACTGGTAATAATAAAAGGTGCGTGTCATGTCATGGTGATACTCATGGCACTCTGTGCTGTGAAGTTAATAAGTACATCACTGCGGTTTATAGTGCACTGAGCAGCAGTGGGGAGGAGGCAGTGAGTGCCATATACTGTTTTAACTATTTGACTCTGCTGTCACAGTCTGAAAGCAGACTATATGCATGTGGCTGTGTTCTAATAAACTTTATTTATGGACACTGAAATTTGGATTTCATGTACTTTTCACATGTCACAAAATATTATTATTTTTATTTTTTTCCCAACTGTTTAAAATAGTAAAATCCATACATACCTCATGGGCCTTGCAAAAACAGGCGGGATTTGGTCCACAGGCCTTAGTTTGCTGACCTCTGGTCTAGAGAAAAAAAAATAGGGCTATCTTTACAAGAGATTGCTAGGCGTAGAGTGAATAACTGAATCAGATTTTGAAGGGTTGAGTATGCTATTAAGTTAAGACAGTTGGTGGTCAGAGTGAATACAACCAGCATGGATCTGAAGGAGGGGGGAGGTCAGGGTGGGAAAGGCATTGAAAGGAACTGAAAGAGGGCTGTTTTGGTCAGAGGATAGCAAAGAGTGGAACCAGATGAATTTGAAGAGATAATCAGAGGGCAGAACATGTAGGACTATGTAGACATGGTAAGTGTATTTTATTTGAACTTGCTCATAATCATTTTTTTCCTCTTGCGGAGGATGGGCTCTAGGTGCACGGGCTTCAGTAGCCCAACAACTGCTTGCCATTTGAAAAGACTACCTATACCTTCCTCAACTACCCCACCCTTATGAGGGATTTTGTGTGTGTGTGTGTGTGTGTGTGTGTGTGTGTGTGTATTTTATGCCTTGTAAATCTGCCAGTTTGGAAAACCAGAAAAATTCCCAATATTGCTTAGGAAAAGTTCCTATCGTAGTATTGTTTTTTGGCTGCATTGGGTCTTCGTTGTTGCGCGCGGGCTTTCTCTAGTTGCAGCGAGCTGGGTGGCTTCTCATGTTGCGGAGCTTGGACTCTAGGTGCGCGGGCTTCAGTAGTTGTGGCGCATGGACTTAGTTGCGCTGCGGCATGTGGGATCTTCCCATACCAGGGATCGAACCCATGTCCCCTGCATTAGCAGGTGGATTCTTAACCACTCTTCCACCAGGGAAGTTCCCTTATCATAGTATTTTGATTAATCTATTAAAATTTATATTTCTTTACAGACATCCTATGCTCAACTCCTTGCAGCAACATGTCTTTCAAAACTTATTAGCCGAGTCAGTCCTTTGCCGATTGAACAAAGAATAGATATCAGTAAGTGGTTTATTATGCTTTTTATCAAATTGCACTTTAAAAATAATTTTTGCTTTTAAATATGCTAAACTGTTAACAGGCTTGCAAGTTATTTTATTGTCATTTTTAAAGATGAGTAGTCAAGTCTCCTTTACACATGTAGTGATAAACAACAATGTGTTATACAAAAATGTGTTGTCAGAAAAGCATTTGTTTAGTTTGATAATAAATAATAACTAGCATTTTATTGTCTATAGTATTTACTAAGATTTGCACTATCTCATTTTATCTACCAAACTTCTGAGATGGGTACTATTGTTATCCTCATTTTATAAATGAGGAAATTAGATTTGATAGGCTCTATAATGTGCCCAAGATCATCACACATCTAGCAAGACGTAGAGCTGTGATTCAAACTTGCACAATTTTTGTGGAGTCCATGCTCTTAGCGATTATCTTAACATCATATACAACTAAATGATGGGAAAGAAGTGTACTCTCCAGCATTTCTCAGGATCCTATATCAAAATCATATGGGATGCATATAAAATCAAAAGCAGATTCCTACTTATTAGGAAAATAATGTGTATATGGATGAACAGTGCTTGGAACTTAGTGTAGTTGGAAAATTGATTCTGTAAAGTACCAATATGCTTTCAGAAGTAATGTATTTTCATATTTTAAGTGTGTGAATTTGTTTTTCATATGGACAAAACTCTGATAGTTGAGATATGGGAATTTTTTTGTTATCTTTGTTCATAATAGACTGTTGACTCGTTTCTGCTCTCCAGGCTCAAGGTTTACATGATTCATATTTGTGTAACAGAAAAGTTAAAGTGTAGTATTATATATGATGGTTCTTTAAGCTCAGTTTTTGAATGGTCAAATCCCACAATGATTTGTCATTTGCCTCATATGTTTGACTGATTTTTCTCTTAAGTACCTAATAACCGGGGGGAACTCCTTCAACTTGATAAAGAACATCTACCAAAAAAAAAAACCTACCAGGAAAGAAAGCAAACCTTTCTTTCAGGAAAGAAAACCTAGAGGAGAATTTATCCATGTTCTCATGGACTTGTGTGCTTAAGAAAGCAAAAGAGAAATTTACAGTTTAAAAAATAAGGGTTCAAACATTAAAAACCTGTCATAAAACATTGTGATTTTGTTTGTTTGACTTTTATACACATAAACACACATATTTTAGGTAGACTTTTTTTTTTAGAGCACTTTTAGGTTCACAGCAAAATTGAGCAAAAAGTACAGAGAATTCCCATATACCCCCTGGCCCCGCACATGAATAGCCTTCCCCAGTATTAGCATACTGCACCAGAGTGGGTACATTTGTAACAGTTGATTAACCTACATTGATACATCATCATCACCCAAAGCCCATAGTTTATATTAGAGTTCACTCTTGGTGGTGTGCATTCCGTGGGTTTGGATAAATGTATAAATGACACCTATCCCCCGTTATAGTATTATACAGAATAGTTTCACTGCCCTAAAAAGCCACTGTGTTCCAACTATGCATCCCTCCCTCCCCTCTAACTCCTGGCGACCACTGATCTTTTTTACTGTTTCCATAGTTTTGCCTTTTCCAGAATGCATGTAGTTGAAATTATACAGTGTGTCGCCTTTTCAGATTGGCTTCTTTTACTTAGTAATATGCATTTAAGGTTCTCCATGTTTTATCATGGCTTGGTAGATCATTTCTTTTCTTTCTTTTTTCTTAAAAATTTATTTATTTTATTTTTGGCTGCACTGGGTCTTTGTTGCTGCACCCAGGCTTTTCTCTACTTTGCGGTGAGCGGTGGCTACTCTTTGCTGCAGTGCACAGGCTTCTCATTGCGGTGGCTCCTCTTATTGCGGAGCACAGGCTCAGTAGTTGTGGCCCACAGACTTAGTTTTTTGCGGCATGTGGGATCTTCCCGGGCTAGGGCTCGAACCAGTGTCCCCTGCATTGGCAGGCAGATTCTTAACCACTGCGCCACCAGGGAAGCCCGATCATTTCTTCTTAATGCTGACTGACGTGCCATTGTCTGGATGTACCACATCTTATCTGTTCACCTTTTGAAGTACACCTTCATTGCTTCCAAGTTTTGGCAATTACGAATAAAGCTGCTATAAAGCAGGTTTTTTTTTTTTTAAATTTTAATATAGTTTTTTTTTTAAACATCTTTATTGGAGTATAATTGCTTTAAAATGGTATGTTAGTTTCAGCTTCACAACAAAATGAATCAGTTATATATATACATATATTCCCATATCTCTTCCCGCTTGCGTCTCCCTCCCTCCCACCCTCCCTATCCCACCCCTCCAGGCGGTCACAAAGCACCGAGTAAAGCAGGTTTTTTGTGTGGACATAAGTTCTCACCTTATTTGGGTAAATACCAAGGAGAGTGATTGCTGGATTGTATGGTAAGAGTATGTTTCGATTTGTAAGAAATCACCAAACTGCCTTCCAAAGGGGCTGTACCAGTTTTGCATTCCCATCAGCAATGAATGAGAATTCCTGTTCTTCCACATCCTTGCTAATATTTGGTGTTTTCAGTGTTTTGGATTTTGACCATTTTTATAGGTGTGTAGTAGAATCCTACTGTTTTTAATTTACAGTTTCCTAATGACATATGATGTTGAACATCTTTTCATATGCTTATTTGCTGTCTGTATATTTTCTTTAATGAGGTGACTGTTTATGTCTTTTGCTTATTTTTAAATCAGGTTGTTGTTTTCTTATTCTCTGTATATTTTAGTAAATGGTCCTTTATCAGATAGGTCTTTTGCAAAGATTTTCTCCCAGTTTGTGGCTTGTCTTCTCATTCTCTTGGGCAGAAGCTTTTAATTGTAATGAAGTCCACCTTATCAAGTATTTCTTTCATGGATTGTGCCTTTGTTGTTGTTTGTAAAAAATCATCACCAAACCCAAGGTCATCTAGATTTTATTCCTGTCATTAGGAGTTTTTATAGTTTTACATTTTACATTTAGAGCTGTGATCATTTTGAATGAATTTTTGTGAAGTGTGTAAGTTCTGTGTTTAGATTCATTTTTTTGCATGTGGAGGTCCAGTTCTGCCACCATTTGTTGAAAAGACTATCTTTACTCCGTTTTATTAGCTTTGCTCCTTTGTCAAAGATCAGTTGACTGTATTATGGGAGTCTCTTTCTGGGTTCTCTATTCTGTTCCATTGATCTATTTGTCCTTCACCAGTACCACACTGTCTTGATTATTATAGTTTTATAAAAATTAAAGTTAGGTAGTGTCAGACCTCCAACTTTGTCCTTCTCCTTTAGTATTGTGTAGGCTATTCTGGGTCTTTTGCCTTTCTATATAAACTTTAGAATCAATTTGTCAATATCCAAAAAGAATAACTTTCTGGGATTTTGATTGGGATTGCATTGAATCTATAGATCAGTTCTGGAAGAACTGACATCTCGACAACATTGAGTCTTCCTGTCCACGAACATGGAATATCTCTCCATTTATTAATTTCTTTGATTTTATTCATCAGCTGTGGTTTTTTGTAGATGTTCTTTATGAAGTTGAGGAAGTTCCCCTCTGTTCCTGGTTTGTTGAGAGTTTTTATCATGAATGGCAGTTGGAATTTTTGAAATCCTTTTTTTGTATCTATTTTGATCATGTGATTTTTCTTCTTTAGCCTATTGATGTGATGGGCTGCATTAATTGATTTTAAAATGTTGAACAATGCTTGCATACCTGGGATAAATGCCACTTGGTTGTGGTATATAACTCTTTTTATACATTGTTGGATTTGCTTTGCTAATAATTTGTTGAGGATTTTTGTTTCTATATTGATGAGAGATATTGGCTCAACTACAAGTTTTCTTGTAATGTTTTTGTCTGGTTTTGGTGTTAAGGTAATGCCAACCTCATAGAATGAGTTAGGAGGAATTCCCTCTCCTTCTTTTTCCTGGAAGAGATTGTAGAGAATTGGTAGAATTTCTTTCTTAAATGTGTGGTAGAATTCATCAGTGAACCCATCTGGGCCTGGTGCTTGCTGTTTTGGAAGGTTATTAATTATTGACTCAGTTAATTTAATAGATATGGGCCTATTCAGATCGTCTCTTGCACTTATCTTTTTAAAATGGATACTTAAAAAAAAAAAAAAAGGTACACTCATTAAAGGAAATTCGGAAAAAAGAGAAAAGTAGAAACCTACCGCACAATTTCAAGCAACAAATGATGTGTTTCCTTTATGAGTTTCTTGGGTTTGAGTTACTACTCTTGCTTCTGCAAGTAGATTAGAATGTTATGAAATGTCTGACGTGTCAATAGAATAATTGGTATGTCAGTTAAAATGGAAAATGTGAAGATTGCCTCAAAGTCACATTGCCTTTATTACATCAACTCTAAAATTCTCATTCTTTCATGATACAGTCCCAGACTACATATTTCATTATTTCCCAACATTAACTCTGTTGCATGTTCTCTGTGTCCAGCACACTGTTTTCTACCTATATTAGTATAATTAATGATGGCTTACCATCGCTCATCAATTAAATACCATTTCCTCAGCCTGGTGTTCAAGTCCTTTCATGAGCTTGTAATTGATGGATCGTCCCGTCCTTGTAGCCTTATATCTCGTTGGTACTAGCCTATTTGTACCAGAAGGTATTTTCCTCATGCCATGTTATTTCTGCCTTGGTGCCTTTTCTTATGTTGTTTCTCTAGCCTGGAATGCTGTCCTTTTAATCTTCTATTCAGATAAAAGTGTAGCTTAAGTTTAATTGCCTATATAAATCAGTCAATTCTCCTTCCCTTTCTCTGTCCTTCACTCCATCCCTCCCTCCCTCTTTCCTTCCTTGCTGACTCCCCTCTTCAAACAGCTTTATTGAGGTATAATTTATATACCATAAAGTTAACTTGTTTTAAGTGTACAATTTTTGATTTTTAGTAAACTTACAGAGTTGTGTGAACATTTCCATCATCCCTTCCAAACTCCCCATGCTCATTTACAGTTAGTCCTGCTCCCATACCACCAACCTCTAAGATGTTTTCTGCCTGTAGAGATTGACCTTCTGAGGATATTTTCATATAAATAAAATCTTACCATGTGTAGTTTTTTTACATCTAACTTCTTTCACTTCGAAAAATGTTTTTGAGGTTCATCCATGTTGTAGCATGTGTCAGTATTTCATTTTTTTTATCATAGAATAATATTCCCTTGTATAGATGTGTGACATTTTGTTATCTATTCACCACCTGATGAACATATGGGTTGTTTTTGCTTTTTGGCCACTGTGAATAATGCTACCATGAACATTGATATACAAGTCTTTGTGTGGATATACGTTTTCATTTCTCTTGAGTAGATACCTAGGAGTGAAATTGCTGGGTCATAGGTAAGTTTATGCTTAACTCTAAAAAAAACCTGTCCAACTATGTGTCAAAGTGCCTATACCATTTTGCGTTCTCAGCAGCAATGTGTGAACATTGCAGTTTCTCCACATCTTCACCTCATAAGTCTTACATTGATCTTCTTGTGGTAGTTTCTTTTGTCTGTCTCTCCAAATATTTTATAAGGCTCTCAAGGCATAGATTATAGCTCAAATTTTTGTGTTCACAGCATTTGGAATTGTTTCCATCAAAGCATTTGTAGTTAAATGTTGAGGTATTTACCTTCTTTTCATTTTTTTCCTGAATAACATGCTAGTCTTTGGGACCAAAGTAGAGATTGAGTCTTTCCCCTTTCTTTTATATTCTTTTTGTATGTTTTCTGATAGACTTTGTGGCATATTTTTTTACTTGACTTCAATTAATCAGTCAAAACTATTTCATATTAAATTTCTATAATGTGTAATACCTAAAGTTTCAGTCTAATGACAGTAAACTCCAAAAGACTATCTACAAGTTTGGACTTAGTAGAGTTTTTGAATTACTAATTATTACTAAAATATATGGTTTGACCGGTATTTGAAAGCAGGAAACAAACTCAAACCAAAACAACCTGACTCAGAGTCCCAATTTGGCCACTGTGACAAGTTGTTTCACCTCTTTGACCTTCATATTTTTTTGCCTAGGAAACAGAATAATAGTAATAGTAATATAAAAGCAATATCTTCACATTGCTGTGAGAGCTACATAAAGCTTTTTTTCTGGGAAGCACTTGTAATTTCTAACTTGTTTCATAAATGCTAAATACTGTTGTTATCATATAGGTATTTGACACTCAAAGAGCCTCTAGTGCATGGCTTTCCAAGTTTCTGTTAACTTTTGTTGGGGAATTTTTCCAGCTGTTTATTTCGTTCTCCCATGTGTCTTTCTGAACATTTCATTTTCTTCTTGTTATGGCTTTTCCCTATTATCTTGGGCTGGTGATGATTAGATTGCTGTTGTTTTACTTGATTGTTATCATTGGCTCTTGCTTATTAAACTGGAACACTATTATAGGTCATGTAATAAGCATAACGTGAGAATATTTTATGTAAAACATTCAACTAAAGTAACAGAAATACAGTCTATTAAATTTTTTTGCCTTAGATAATAAACTTATTAGCTAGTATCTTTGCTCAGGGAGTTTGGGAAGGTGTGCTTAAGGTACCTAGCTTAAATGTGAAACTTGGTTTGTCTCCTGTTTTGTTGTTTTATTATTTTTGAGATTACCCTCCCAGTGGTTACCACTACCTACATATAGATTTCTCACATTCCCTCCGGGTTAAAATTTTTCAAGATACTAAAAATAAAAATAATAGAAGTAGATAAACCAGATTTTCTTTTATGTTCAGGAGGCAGTGTCATTTTCATAAGTTTTGTTATTGAAATAAAAGATTACATGTAATGAAGCTTAAGAGAACCATATTACTTTAATCCATAGCAGAAACCTCTTTCAGATTTATCTTAATGCTAGGAAAATCTGTGCTTTTTAATAGTATTTTTATTTGTATAACTGTGTATTTTTAATGTTAATAAAAATTAAGGTTGAAATGTGCTAGTTGTGAGAACTTTTCTTTTTTATATCAAGGTTCTCATTACAGTTGTCAAGAACAGCTGTTGAAAGCGTTCTTGGATTTTGGGGTTGTTTCCATTAAAGCTATTTTTAGTTAAATAGTGAAGTATTAATATTTACTTTTTCTTCACTATTTTCCCAAATGGTATGCTGGCCTTCGGGGCCAAAGTAGAAATGGAATCTTCTCCCTTTAAAAAATTTCTTTCTTCTGTCTTTCTGATAGACTTTTGTGGCCCATTTGTAACCTCAATCACTCCTCCATTAGGAAGCTCATAGCTGAATTTGCTACCCACTTTTAATGATTTGGGTATATTAACTTTATTCCAGGCTTTACTCTTCTGTTCGTACTTTCTTTGACTTATGTACTTATTTTATCACATTATATTATTTGTATTTTTTTCTGCCACTTAAACAGCCAGATATCACTTCTCGGCCTTTTGGCTAAGATCATATGTAAACAGCCAGATAATGTGTAGTCAGTTTTGCTATAACATGACATATGTATTCCTAAAAGTGACTGCGCTGTGCAGTGATATGTAGTAAAACCACAGGGCTTATTAGAGAAATGGGGTTATGGAAATAAAATTGAAAAAGGATAGAAATCTAATAAAAGACATAGTAGAGTTTTACACGTGTTAAATGGTTAAGAAATACTAAATAGTGGAATAAATACAGCATTTTATCTTGAAGAAGACCTGAAGTTTGTGGAAGGGGGCCCACTTCAACAAATAACTCATTGAAGTGTTGAAATTTGTGAGTTACTATGAAGGTAGAAGGAAGGTGATCTGAAATAGGATGGAAATTGTAACACCAAAAGGGATGAGTCTGATAACACGAGATGAACTGAGATAGCTAGTAGATACATGCATTTTGAGTATGGCTTGGTTCGTTTGGCTTGGTTGCCGTTTTCGTTATTCACCTAGTGTTTCTTTCTGAATGAAATTATGCAGAAATGAAAGTGACATTTGCATTATACTCATATTATCCCCTAATATATCAATTGAATTGGAACAAATTTGCTTTTTCCAAATAACCCTTATAGGAGAACTGACTATATAAATAAGTACCTATCTTGGAGAAAGGGATTAACTTTTTGTCAAAGAATGTGTTGTCATCACTACCTGTTTTTACATTATTCGCATTAAGTTACTGAATAGTCCAAATGATCACAATATTTTTTTACAGGAAACTACATTCTTAATTATGTGGCATCACAACCCAAGCTGGCTCCCTTTGTCATCCAAGCTCTAATTCAAGTCATTGCTAAAATTACTAAATTGGGGTGGTTTGAGATTCAGAAAGACCAGTTTGTCTTCAGAGAAATTATTGCTGATGTGAAGAAGTTTCTTCAGGTAAGAAGGCATTATTACATTATAAGAACATCAGTAGTTGTTTTTTTGGTTTAGAAAACTGCTTTTCTTAAAGTTAAATGGTTTGTTTTGTGGCTACCAGAACCATATTAATTTTGGTTTATTATTTATCCTCTGGAGCCTGTATTTTTTATTGCCAGGAAAAGAGGATCATGTCATATAACTTCCAAACCAGAAGAATGCAAATTATAATGTTTTATAATTTCAAAAATATACGTTGTCATTTGTAACCACGTGTGTCTTTGTATTGCATATATGCAAAACATGTATATAATGTTTTTCATGTATTATCTAATTTAATGCTAATTACATCTCTGAGAAGGGAATTACATTTTGTAAATGAGAAGACTGAGGCTTAGAAAAGTTAGGTAATTTGTATAGGATTGCATAGTGATCTAGTAAAGCATAGCACTCGTACTTCAACAGGTTTTCTAAAGATATATATATTTAAAAATTTTTTTACATTATACATTGAGTCATACTAAATTCTCAAGAATGTTTTTAACCTAAATGATTAAAGTTATAACATACTCACATTTAACTTACACAAATTCAGGTATTTGGACTGAAAAAAAAAAAAAGAAAGAAAGAAAAGAAAAAAGAAAAGCAAGAGGACACTAATTTAAACTGTGCCAGTGATTCCACTTGCCATTCCACATAGTATTTTATGTTGTGGGGTGTGATATGGGAAACTTAAATCTGCTCTTTTCTGTTCCTGTATGCCTCTTAGGATGACCATCATGCCCTGCTCAGTATGATTCAGATATTTAAAGATACATACTTTTTCATGCAAATGTTATCCCTAATCGCAAGAAAAGTACCTTAGTTGGTGCTCTGCTGAAGAAGCAGTGATCTGTTACAGTTCTCAAGGAAAAACTGGCAGTTTGGATTAATAGATGTTCAGTGTTGGTTTATTGGCAATTAGGGGGCTGTTTGGACTTTCTGAGATGTTATTGCTTATACAGTAACTGTCAGATTTAATCCCTATGTAAGATGTAACTCCGTCATACATTGTAATGCTAGAAACCTCAGAATATGAAACACTAGACTATTCTGCTTCTCTTTTATTCGTATTGTTAAAATCCTGTTTAACAAATATTTGATTATCTAAAATATCACAAGAATAAGTGTATTTTTAGCCCTGAGGAGATCTGCTGTGGGACAGAGGGATAGTTTATTCAGTGACACATGAATTTCTCACTTTATAGTTGTGCATATAATTTTGACTAACACAATAGCACCCCTCTCTTGTCCTTTACTAAGATTGTACACAGCTCATCAAGAATCCACACACACACTCACTGTAAACAAGAATAGACTTCAGAGTTCTTTTAAAATAAAATCAAGGTTGAAAACTGAATGAAATGAAATCATTCTTTTTGGCTAACATTTCTCAAGCTCCCTTTTCAATGGCTGATAAGTTGAGCTTAAGTTGGGCTTTAGTGTGCTTTTGTCAGTTTTGGAAGACCAGAAGAAACAGAAAATGTTTCTCTTCAAAGTTTATTACAGTATCACAAAAAAAGCACTTGCTTTCTGGGTATATGACTTAACCTAACCTTCAGTCATGAGAAAGACAACTGACTTAGTGTTTTAGTACTCTAAAATAGTACTGCATGGTTCCTTTGGGTAATAACAGCTTCTGTGAATTTTGTACTAAAAATTATTTTAAGTTTGTTAAATTTTTAATGGCCTGAAATTTTGTATATCTTCTTTTCTCTGTTATTGTAACCTTATTGCTGCCATACTTCTAACATTTATATGCCTCCTTTCTACATAACATACCCAGGAGATACTACTGTCATCTAGGACAGTGCTATTCAGATTGCTGGTTCACAGCAAGATGAGGGGTTTATGTCAGAATGTAAATCAACGTGGTGCTTCCGTCATCGAGAGAGACTTGCTATGAAAAATATGCCAGCTGAACTAAACAGTGTACTTAGTGACTTATCTGTTTTATATTTTGGTGCAAACTCTTTTGTCATGGACCAGTATCAAACCATTCTCAGATTAGAATCCAATTTGCAGACTACCAGCAGATTCATGGACTAACAGTTGGTCAGGGAATGACATGTTAAGGAGCATTGGCCTGGCTTACACAGAAGATGGATGCTTCAGTAATGTGAAATCTGTAGTTTATCATAGAGTTCCGATTGTCCTAAAGGGCCATAAAGAATTAAAATGCAAAAATTGGACTTCCCTGGTTGGGCAGTGGTTAAGAATCCGCCTGCCAATGCAGGGGATACGGGTTCGATCCCTGGTCCGGGAAGATCCCACATGCCACGGAGCAACTAAGCCCGTGCACCACAACTACTGAGCCTGTGCTCTAGAGTCCACGTGCTGCAACTACTGAGCCCACGTGCAGCAACTACTGAAGCCCGCGCGCCTAGGGCCCATGCTCCACAACGAGAGAAGCCACCGCAATGAAAAGCCCGTGCACCACAACAAAGAGTAGCCCCCGCTCGGCGCAGCTAGAGAAAGCCCGTGCACAGCAACAAAGGCCCAGTGCAGTCAAAAAAAAAGCAAAAATTATGGATGTTTCTTTTATTTTTTTATTCTGAGATAATTTGAATTTAGTTACACCTAGTGACCCAGTGTTAGTGAAATTCTGTGATAGTTAGAAGGAATGACCAGCTATAAAATTAAGACTTGAAAAGTGTATCATCTGTATTGCTTTCTTAAAATTATTATACTGTAATTGGATGTTAGATTTTTTTATTTTCATACTTCCAATGTGATTTTGCAGTTGAGTAATTTGTTAGTAATGTGCGTATAAAATCTGAATTTTGATTTGAAGGAAGTTATTGAGATTAAATTGGAAGCTGATTACATTAAAACATCATACTGTATTGATAGTCATGTATTTACTCAGTGCATTGGGCAGTTCACAAGCCTTCATTATAGATCCTTAGTAAATGCATATACATGCACTATTAAATAATATTAAAAGGGCGTAAGTGATCTTATCTGGTATTAGGTTGAGGGATTTAAATTAGTTCCTAAGTTATTAATTATTTACTGAATGCATCTATCTTCAAGCAAATTTACAGAGCTAAAAATTGTTTTTTGTTCTTTCTTATTCATGGCCTTATGAAAAGGATTAAATTACACTCCTGTATTTTGAGGTTTAGTTTATTGTAAGTCCTACATGCTGAAAACATTTTATAGAGTATCATGCAGTTCTAAGGTAGGTGAGCTTTTTTCCCATTCAACTCTATACCTAAATTTATCCTTCAGAAAAATGAGCTTGACATTATTTTTATTTGTGGACCTCATAGTGATTTTTCTATATATTTTAATAGATCTATTTTAAGAAAATGTGATGTTTCAGTATTTAATTACTTGTAAATGTTACCTGGTTTACACATTAAGAACCAATCATTTGTCTCCATTTAGGCTAAACTTGTTTTTTTCTCCAAAGGGTACTGTGGAACACTGCATAATAGGAGTAATAATCCTCTCAGAATTGACTCAGGAAATGAACCTGGTAAGCCTTTCCATCTAATGGTGACATGAAGTTTGCTAGGTAATGTCATTTCTTTGATGTAAAATCTTTGTGTGACTTAAAACTCTGAATAAGCAAGTCTTTATTTTTTTGGGGGGGGGTGTCTGTTTTATTGGTGGGATAATCAAGTATTGGAACACTTTTATTGTTACTGAAAATGACAGTAACAATATAAAGTACTACAAAGAACAGAAAATTAGACATGGTCCTCTCTCCATAGCAGTTGGAGGATCGTCCTTTTATCCTCTGTATATATAGTAATATACTAATCGTAAAAATAAATTATACGCAAAAGTGGAACAAGCCTTTATTTGCTTACACATTAAAGACAAGCAGTTTAGCAGTTTGGTAAATTGATTCTCGATAATGGATACACAGCATGACTCAACAAAGAACAGGATACTTGGCACTTTGCTACTTGTTAGCATGGGTTTCACCCATACAAGGAGAGTTTGCAGAAGCTATGCTTACCCCCCACCAACGCCTTTATGAACTCAGCAGCTGAGCACATCCTCACCTGCTCCTGTTCAGTTTTGTATTTAACATGGTTCTAAACAGAACAAAAGCAGAAGTTGGGTTTTACATGGAATAATGTTATAATAAAGGGGAATGTATTGTTTATATTTAAGAACTTTTATCATCTTTTTTTTTAATTGAAGTACAGTTGGCGTACAATATTAGTTTCAGGTGTATAACATAATGATTTGACATTTATACATATATATATATATATGTGAATTGATCACATAAGTCTAGTAACCACCTGTCACCAAAGTTATTAAAATATTATAGACTATATTCCTCATGCTGTACATTATATCCCTGAGACTTATTTATTTTATAACTGGAAGTTTGTACCTATTAATCTTCTATTTCATCCAGCCCCCATCCCCCTCCTCTCTGGCAACCACCAGTTTGTTCTCTGTATCTGTGAGTCTTTCTGTTTTGTTTTCTAGATTCCACATATAAGTGAAATCAGATGGTATTTGTCTTTCTCTATCTGACTTATTTCACTTAGCATAATACCTTCTAGGTCCACCCATGTTATTGCAGACAGCATGATTTCATTCTTTTTTAATGACTGAGTAATTCCATTGTGTGTATTTATACATACTCTATTCATTGATCTATTGATAGACACTTAGGTAGCTTCCATATCTTGGCTATTGTAATTGATGTTGCAGTGAACATAGGGGTGCATATATCTTTTTGAATTAGTGTTTTTGTTTTCTTTGGATAAATACCCAGAAGTGGAATTGCTGGATCATATGGTAATGCTATTGGGTTCTCCAAAAAAAAAAATATCTTATGGAAAAACCCAAACAAACTTTTTGCCCAACCCAATATTTTTAATTTTTTGAGGACCTTCCATACTATTTTCCATAGCAGCCATACTAATTTACATTCCCACCAACAGTGTACAAGGGTTCCCTTTTTGCCAGGTCCTTGCCAATACTTATTTGTTGTCTATTTAATAATAGCCATTCTGAAAGACGTGAGGTGATATCTCACTGTGGTTTTGATTTGAATTTCCCTGAGGATTAGTGATATTGAACATTTTTTCATATGTCTGTTGGCCTTCCTTGTGTTTTCCTTAGAAAAATGTCTATTCAGGTCCTCTGCCTATTTTTTATTCAGATTTTTTTTTGATACTGAGGGTAGGGAAGTTTTCAGCAATTATGGCTTCAAATACATTCTGTGCTCTTTTCTTTCTCTGTTCTCCTTCTGGGACCCCTATAATAATGCAAATGTTGGTATGCTTGTTGTCTTAGCGGTCCCTTAAGCTATCCTCATTTTTTTAAAACTCTTTTTTCTTTTTGCAGTTCCAATTGGGTTATTTCGACTACCCTGTCTTCCAGATTGCTGATCCATTCCTTTGCTTCCTCTAGTCTGCTGTTGATTCCCTCTAGTATATTTTTCATTTCAGTTATTGTATTCTTCAGTTCTTATTGGTTCTTTTTTATGTTTTCTATTTCTTTGTTGAAGTTCTCACTGAGTTCATCCATTTGTTTCCCGATTTTGGTGAGCATCTTTATCACTTACTTTGAACTCTTTATCTGGTAAGTTGCTTATCTCCATTTTGTTTAGTTCCTTTCCTGGGGTTTTGTCTGATTCTTTCAATTGGAAGGTATTCCTTTGCCTCCTCATTTTGTCTGACTCTCTGTGTTTGTTTCTATGTAGTAGGTGTATCAGCTACATCTCCTGGTCTTCAAACAGTGGTCTTAACGTAAAAGGGGTTCTGTGGGGCCCAGTGGTACCCTCTCCCTGGTCACCAGAGCCGGGTGCTCCAGGTGCTCCTCCTCCTTTGTGTGGGCTGTGTGTGCCCTCCTGTTGTGGTTGGGCCAAGATTGCTGCAGGCGTACTGGTTGTCGGGGCTGGTCCTGGCCCACCTGGTTGAGAGGTCTGGCTCTGAGTGCTGCAGGTGGGCTGATGTGCTGATCTGTGGTTTTCTCATTGTCTCATCTCAGGAAGCACATGATTTGATTTGTTACATCACTAATGATGTTCACTTTGGTCACTTGACTAAGATGGTCTCTACCAGGCTTCTCTAATTGTATATTTATTCTTTTCCCCTTTGTAAATAATGAGTATTTTGTGGGCAGGTAGTTTAAGACTCTGAAAATACCTTATTCCTCATTAAACTTTTAATTTATTCATTTATTATTTCTATCAGTTTGGATTCCTGGTTTCTAACTTTGTTTAATAGGTTATAGTTTGTTACTTACATTATATTTTGGTGCCCAAATTTTCCCAAATTTGGCCATTAGGAACCCTTTCAGGCTAGCATCTCTGTTCATTTGACATTTATTCACCATCCTTTGAACATTTTCTTACTTTCTGTCACAAGATGTTCCATGCTTATCTTGTGTAGAACTAGGTACCTTTTGAAGAAAGCTTCAAGCTCTGAAGTGTGATTTTGACTTTGTATGGTAAAAAATACATGGCTTCTGTGGAGACATTTTACTTAGCCTAATTTTAGAGCATTAACAACTTCAACTAGCATTTCTTAAGTACTTCTGAACCAGGCAATAGGGAGATCTACAATGCATAATGAAAATCAAATATAATTGTCAAATGTGAGCCAGGTAAATTCATGTAGGGTCAATAACAGGATGTATCTTCTAAGAAAAAGATCTAAACTTGAGGTTTCTTAAAAATTTAGAATTATATGTTACCATGCTTTTGTAGAAGCTAAGTCTAGTATTCCTGCAGTATATTCAAAATATAATCATCAAGAAGTAAAATATCCTTTGCCTACATGGTAGAGACATAGTTATGCAGTAGAAAATGGATGATAATCCCTCTTATCAAAAAAATTGGATATCTAAATAAATAACCCAAGTAGAATAAGCATGTATGCCTTGAAGATAACTCTGAAATAAGACCTGGATTTGTGTTTTAGCTCTATTGCCTACTGCTTTGTCCAAACTTCTTAATGTCTTTAAACTTACATATCACTATCTGTAAAGCAATCATGACACTTTCCTTGGGTCTTATTAAGATTAGATAAGTTACTAGCACAGGTCCTAGTACATACAAGTACTCAGTAAACCCAAGGTTCTTCCCTCAGTGTTATAGATATGGTGTGCCTGTGAGCTTTAATTTTCTTGTATGTGAAAAGAGAATAATATATATCTCACAGGTTCGTTTTGAGGATTTAGTGAAATAATATGTGAAGAGTACATAAGTTGAGATTATAATGCTGTATGCTATTATTAATTTGTATTAAGGAGAAATTTTTATATATTGAGGGAAACTGAAGAGACAGACCAATTGAAGGAGAGAGAGATAGACGTTTGATTTAAAAGAAGGGGGAAATGCTGGAAATGCTAACTTGAATCTTACATAGTGGGTAGAGATTCCAGTAACTGCTTGCTGTAATCACTTTGGGCTTCTGTTATGTTTCATGTTTCTATAAGTAAATGTGGTATTTAAGTATAATATGATGGAGCTTAGGAAGTGTCAGATAATCAATTTTGATCTCACTACTTTTTTCAAATCTATAAATATCAGGAAGGAAAATGGTTTATTTTCATCTTTCAGATACCAAAAGGAATGCTATAGCCACTGTAGCCTGTGGTATTAATAATTGTTTGGGTATCAGATTTCAGCTTTGTTTGCTGTTTCCTAGTGATAAATGGAAATATTAATGGTACTAATAGTATAGTTTTTGCCATATTATATTTTAGATTAGAGGCTCAAGAACTAGTCTTAGTAATAAACTTATTCTTAAAAATTATTTTTTATTAACTAATAAAATATTCAGAGGGAATATACTGTTATGTAGTAAATCAAATTTATGATTATTTATAATTTCTGCCTTGGGTTTTTTTTTTAGAATATCAAAATACATGAATCAGTGACATATCTGATATATATAGAAATATCACTTTCATATAGAAGAATCTTCTGTAACTGATTCAATTTGCTGATTCACAGAATGTTAGAATTTGAGGATTATCTCAGAGATTTCCCATTTTATAGGTGGAGCCTGAGGAACAGGGAAGCTGTTACTTGCCTAATGTGAAATATGATGCATGACTCAGGAGTTGATAGTATCTATCTATTATTTTCTAATCTGTGTTTATATTGCCTCTGAAAGTATGATCAATTCTGCTTTTCAATTTTGGCATCAGTATAGTTTGTAGAGAGAGCACTGAATTAAAACAATACAGAAACTTGGGTTCTAGTCGTGGCTCTGCCATTATTAGCTCTTTGAGTAACCTTAAACAAATCACTTATACTAGTAGATTTTTAAAAACTCTTTTAGCTCTATACTTTATGATTCTTTAGTCATTATTTTCATTCCTTTTCTTACATAGTAAATTTTTGCTTTGCTGTTTGGCAAGTCTGGTTAAATAAATTCATCTTGAACTTTTTTAGGTTGATTATTCTAGACCTTCAGCAAAACACAGGAAAATAGCTACCTCATTTCGTGACACTTCTCTTAAAGACATTTTAGTGCTAGCATGCTCTCTTCTAAAAGAGGTAAGTTACTTAATAATTCAGCATTCTGTTTCAGAAGAATTTCAGATGAATTCCCCTGTGCCCGTTTAATTTAAGTACAAATTAATTTGCACAAATCTATAAGCGGTTCCAAAATATTCACTTTTATTTAGTCGGGATATAATAAAGTAAGATCCAAAGGGAATTTAGTAACTTGTCTTTAGACAGTAGTTTCATTATCTTCCTACCATAGATTACTTATTACAGAAGCTATTTGAGACTTAGTTTCTGTATTTCCCTGCCCATATTTTAATGGGGTGCAGATGAACAATGAAATGACGGCAAGTTTTCCTAATTCATCATTTCTCAATATTTTTTCAGAGTTGAGCCAAGATAGTTGACTTTAATAATTTCTTTAGGAAATAATATTTTCCCGTTTGCTACTTAGTGCCCTATTGAACATTAGTATGTTCATAGTATGATTCATAATTATATTGTGTTCTCTTGTAATATAGGGACTCCCTCATTCTACTCAAGCTTGTTAATTGGTGTAGTAGAGCATTTCCCAAAGTATGTTCCACTAATCACTAGTTTCTACTTATTTAAATTCTGTGATATAGTAACATGGTAACTGCCACACTAGGCCAGACTGAAAGTTCCTCTATTTAAAAATTTTTCTTTTAGTATGAAAAATTTTAACATATATACAAGAAGATCGAATAGTATAATAAACTCCCTTAGACCCAGCAACCAGATAAGCATTAACAACTCGTGACCAATCTTGTTTCATCTCTATGAACTAACTAACCAGTTTATTTCTTTTTGTGTTTTTCATGAAGCAGAATCCCAAGCTTCTTGTCATTTCCTCCACAAATATTTCACATTGTATCTCTAGGAGATATAATCTGTTCTGGTTGTGTCAGAATGAACATTTTGAGGGGGTCGGGATTGTTCTCCAGGAGCTTGTGAGTGTCCTCCCACATTCAAACAGCTCTGAGAACCTTTGTTAGTTGAATGTGTATCGTTTATGCATGAAGCTCCCCTACTTTTTCTTGAAGAATATTATATTTTCAGCTTGTTCCAATTGCTCCTTTGAGCTAACAAATCCTGTACATTTATACATTTGTGCTGTGTAAAGTATTTGTCCTAAAGTTACTTCCTACAACTTTAGAAGGTGATCTCCAGTATGCAGTTAAATATGAAAGGTTTTAACCCCATTTTACAAGATTAAATTTGAAAATTTAATCTATTATTGTAGATTTTTGTTGATAGTGATATTACAGTTTTTTTCTGATATATACAACATAACTATGCAAATTCTTTTTTTTTAACTAATTTTAATTTGGAACTGAAGAATTATTTAAATTAGTTGACTAAAATTCTTTTAATTGACATATGTCATAATGTTTCATTTGACTCTGAACCTCTTTCAGGTGTTGGCCAAGCCTTTAAACCTTCAGGATCAAGGTCAACAAAACCTAGTAATGCAAGTCTTGAAACTGGTCCTCAACTGCCTTAACTTTGACTTCATTGGCAGTTCAGCAGATGAATCTGCAGATGATCTTTGCACAGTACAGATTCCAACAACTTGGAGAACAAGTAAGAAAAAAGTTTAGTGTAAAGGAATGGTCAACATAAAATACACAGGATTAGCAGTATAGTTGCTTTATGTGCAATTATCTCTGTTTTTTACTTGGCAATCAAAAAGTTCAAAAAAATTTGTAACCTAAGGTAGCTGCTGATACCCAATGTTGAAATCTGTTTTCCTCAGTTCATATCATAGTAACCTCTGTATTTTGATTTTGGAAAAAAGAAAAGACAACTCTAGAGTTGGAGGATGGCAAGTTTAGGTGGGGAAATGAAGAGCTCTGTTTTGAAATTTTCAGATAAACAGTAGGAGAGGATATAACACTTAGCAGGAGATATCAACATATTTTTCAAAGTTATAAAGAGAATGAATTAGAGTAGCTAACTTAGCAGAGCAGAATTGCAATTTACTTTGTTACAGAGAAGGACACCAAAAAAGAGCAAACTCACTTGCTCTCACACATCCCAGAAAGATGATGGCAATAGGGCTTTCCTATTGAAGTCAGAGGTAGGGAATTGGGCTGAAAGGACTTGGTAAAAAGTCTATGTTCTGCACAAACACCCTCGGGATCTTCTCTACCACCTCTGTGCAGCTCTGTGACTGCCCTTTTCCCTTCCTTCCCTATGTGTACTTCCCTCTAGAGTCCCAAGACCAGAGCTTTTTTCTGTTGAGAAATTAAACTGGAGAGGTTTCTCATTCAGAGGTATTAGATATAGTAGAGAAACACCATACATTTGGTGAAAACTTCTAATATGGAAGTCAGAGACTAAAAGAAACAATTAAAAGGGACTTTGTATCTTGATAGTAGTGATGAATGCATGAACCAGCACGTGTAGTAAAAATTGCACAGACTAAATACACACACACACACACACACACACGAGTACATGTAAAACTGGGAAAGCCAAATAAGATTGGTGGATTGGATTTTATCAGTCTGCCTTCTTGATTGTGATATTGTGCTTTAGTTTTGCAAGAACTTACCATTTGGGGAAATGCATGGGATCTCTCTGTATTATTTCTTGCAACTGCATATAAATCTAATTATCTCAAGAAATCTTTTTTTAAAAAGGGAGAGTTAGTAGAAACAGAGACAAAGTGAAGAGTCGAAGTAAATTTCAAAAAGGTTTAATTACTATCCTCAGAGAGATAAGAAAAGGTAATGCATTCCTGAAACATGAATAGGATATTGTTTCAAAAACGGAAGTTAAGACAGTGTTCCAGATATACAAGTTGCCCAAATAAAACATTCAGTAAAAAAATTGGAAGATAAAGCTAAGGAAATATCCCAGAAAGTAGAACAAAAAAAGCAAGAAGAGATTTGATAGAAAAAAATGCAAGAATATTAAAGCATGAAACTAGGAAGCTTGACATCTGACTATTAGGAGTTCAAGAAAGGACAGGAAAAAACAGAAGGCAATTTGCAAACAATACCAAAAAAAAATTCTCAGCAATGAGATACATAAATTTTCACATTGAAAGATCCCATAAGTACCCAACATAATGAATGAAAAAAAATACACTAAGCTTCATAATCATGACATTTCAGAATAACAAGGACAAAGAGAACCTAAAATCTACCAACATAATGAATGAAAAAAAATACACTAAGCTTCATAATCATGACATTTCAGAATAACAAGGACAAAGAGAACCTAAAATCTACCGGAAAGAAAGTCACCTACAAAGGATTGGGATCAAGAATGGTATTAGAGGGCTTCCCTGGTGGCGCGGTGGTTGAGAGTCCGCCTGCTGTTGCAGGGGACACGGGTTCGTGCCCCGGTCCGGGAAGATCCCACATGCCGTGGAGCGGCTGGGCCCGCGAGCCATGGCCGCTGAGCCTGCGCGTCTGGAGCCTGTGCTCCGCAACGGGAGAGGCCACAACAGTGAGAGGCCGCGTACCGCAAAAAAAAAAAAAAAAAAAGAATGGTATTAGATTTCTCAACAGTAGTACTGGAAGCTAGAGGACAATGGAGTAATATCCTCAGACTTCTGAGTGAAAATAATTTTCAAACTAGACTGAGATTACCAAGTATAAGAGAATAAAGATATTTTCAGACATGTAAATCGTTCTGAAACTTAGCCCTTATGTACTTGCTGTTATGAAGCTACTTGATATACAAGCAAGAAAATGGAGGATATGGAGTTCAAGAAAGCTTTAACACAAGATGACAATCGGCAGACATAAAAAGGAGATAATTATGTAACACATTTTGGAACAGCCAGTCTAAGTTGAAGAAGGCTCCAGGAGGAAGGGGTGGGAAAATGGAAGTGATAGGTTATTTGATGCTATTGACCAGGTGGAAAATGGCATGAAGAACATTTTGCAAATCTGTCAGAACATTTGGAAAGAATTAATGACAGATATCGATCTACACAACTAAGCACAGAAAAGATGCTGTGATTAAATCCAGGGAATGTTGGAAATGTGATATAATCATAGCTGTTAACATTATTTACCTAGTCATAATAAAGTAAACAGTTAGAATTGATTTAATTCCTAATTGTTATAACAGTGGATGGATTTTTGAGAGAGGATGGATTGTAGAAAGAGTGGTGGGAGTAGAGGGGAGAGTGTACCGTAACAAGGTCATTTGAGACCTAAAATAAAGTAGTCAAAGACATGTAATACAGCACGTAATTTGGAAACATGTATTTAAATATAGCTAAGAGTTGAAAGGCAGTGGGAATGGAGTAGGGTACAGCTGTTTTTTACTATATACTTTTTAGTACTATTTACTTTTTTATACTATTTGGATTTTTAAATGTTTTTATTACCTTAATATAAATGAAAATAGTGAGAAGGTTCTCTCGATAGGAACTGTAGGTGCTACATGGAAATAAGGAACATCTTAGCTAATTAATTTTTATCTTTGTATTATTTCATATTTCAAAGGAAAATAGCTAGGAATTAAAAAGGAATTAAGCCTAACTGCAAGGAAAGATTGGCCACATGCAGAGGTCTTGGAGTTCTTGGTTTGTATGATAATGTCTTACTATGTGAAGATCACTGAATTGAAAGTAATGGTGTTAGAATTTTTTTTTTTTTCCAGTTTTCCTGGAACCAGAAACATTGGATCTTTTCTTTAATTTGTATCATTCACTTCCACCACTCCTATCTCAGTTAGTAAGTAAAACTCATTCATTATTTCATTAAAAAGTACCTGTGATATTTATCTAAGGGTGGTACATATTTATTTATATTCTTGATTAGGTTTACCTCTCATAAGAGATTCTTACATCATCTGGGATTTATATTACATAAGCTATTTGTCAGTTTCTATTTATAGTCCATAGTTCCCGTCATTTCACTGGTGAGCCCAAAACCCATAACTGGTGATTTCGTTCCTGCCCGTAGCCAAGACAACCTATCAACCTCTAAGTATCTTTTTTCTACTCAGTCCCCCCCCCCCCCAGCTCTTCTTCTGGGCCTCAGTCCAGTAGTTTGCCGCCCCACCTGTTACCTTCCCTTTTCTTAACCTCTCTAACTCTTTCTCCACTTTGCTTGGCTCCATGTCAGGCTTGCCATGTGGCCCCCATCAGATATCTCCAAGTGAGAAACAAAGGGGATCTGCTCACTTGATTTTGTGCTCATCACTCCAGCTGTTCATTTATTTTTTGAATCAGATTCTGTTGTGTGCTAAAAGATTCTTGAAACTCTTTGGTTATAGTATGGAACTTTGAGACTCTGTATCCCATCTTTGTGGAATCTAAAACAGAGACCAGGCAAGATTGAAAAAAAAAGAAAGTTGTTAGCTTAATATCTAAGCTTGTAGAAGTGAAGTTGGGGAATTCTTATATTGTCATTTCCTGAAAAAAGATGTTCCATATTTAAAGTACATATCAGCAGTATGTTTGTTTAGATTTGTTATCACCTAGAAGGGAGGAATAGGTTCACAAAAATACTCCCTCCCTTTCTTAGAAAACATGTTTGCTCTCAAATCGAGGGTTTTAAGGTGGTGGTTTTTAAACTGGGTTTCACAGGACACTCATGTTTCCAGGTGGTGCCACAGAACTTCAGCCTTCTGTCTTTTAACCAGAATAGTCTTGTTTTTAGTTGTTTAAAAACCATGGTTTCATGTACAGTTATGTTTTGGGATAAAACAAACAAGCTACTGGTGCTTAAAAGTAGATTGGAAAGCAACTGCTTTAAGAGAATGTAACTGACATTTATTGGGCCTACCCTATCCTGTGATGCTTATCTCACTTCATCCTCACAGTGGCCCTGCAAGGTAAGTATTGTTACCTTCACTATGTAGACAAGGAAACAGATCCAGAATGGCCTAAGTGACTTCCTTCAGGGCAGTGAACTAAATTTTGGAGTTGAGATTCAAACCCAGGTGGTTTTGGCCCCAAACCCCTGGATATTTTTATTACGCTAGTGGTTCCTGAACCTTCTACACATCAGAAGGGAGTTTTGTTTTTTGGGTTGTTTGCTTGGTTTTTGTTTTTAACATTAAGGACTGTGGCAAACTGAGTAACACCTAAAAAGGCTATCCTCTGATTTTTGTCCCTATTCTCACCCTTGCCAAGAGAGCCAGACATTTTGTGTGAAATCTCCTAACTGGAATATTTAAATATTGACAAATAATTCTTTTTTTCTTTTTTTTTTTAAAGTGGGCAAGTTTACATATGTGGGCCAGTTTGGCCTGAAAGTTGCCAGTTTTGGGCCTCTCAGTTAATGAACAAACAGGCTTCAGTGGGTTCCAGTAGTAGAATTAAGAACCCGAGAAGTGAAATTGACTGATAAAGTATTAACTTCAGAAATATAACTAGGCCACAGACACCTTGCAGGAATTTTTATAGGGTATCTAACTTTTTCAGCAGCATTTTCCAAATTGTTCCTCAAGATATTAATAAATGGTGTGGGCAAGATGTTTTATCACCAGATAAATTTGGGACATGCTGGATTAAGTAAAGTTAAAGGATTTTTTTCCCACTTGCAGGATACCACAGTGCATATTGTACAGTAGTTCCCAAATGTATTCTACAACAAAACCATATTTTCTTTTTGGTGAAACACCTGGTTCGTTGGTTTACAAACAGATTAGGCATCAAAAGCAATTGGGAGCTTTTGAGTGTATGCAGGTCCCGGCTCTGCTCTGGTGTATTTAATATATACAAAAATATTAGAGGAATTTTACACAGAAATAGGAATTCTAGTGGTGGGATTGACGGGTTTTGGGTGGTGGTAATTATTGATGATGTTTAGCTTTCATTGTTTTTGGAATCTATAACACTATTTTATCATTAAAATTAAAAAAATTTAAATGTAAAGAATAGTGTTCCTTACATGTGGCCTTACATTAATTTTAAAGTTGAAATGAATTTTGTTGTTCCTGTTTTTAGGCACTTTCATGTTTAGTTCAGTTTGCTTCTACAAGAAGGTCCTTATTTAGCAGTCCTGAACGTGCCAAGTACCTTGGTAATTTAATCAAGGGAGTAAAAAGGATACTTGAAAACCCTCAGGTATTTTTGAAGTAATTTAATTAATATTTACCATATTTAAATACAGTTTTTCTGCTGAAAGGTACATAATAAACTTATGACTTTATTACGATTCTGGAAGAAAATAAGTATCATATTCTACTTTCTTGGATCTCATTTGTAGTATAAATGGGCAGCTTTTAAAAGTGAATGTTTTCCTGACTGACTGCTGTGTTGTTCTTTTTATTTTTCCCGTTCTTTTAGGTAAATATGAATAGAGGTTGTATACCTTATTATGCTTCTGCTTTCTACCATTGTACTTTCCTTGCACTTCTTAAATTACTGAAGTGATTAATTCAGTCATATCTACCTTCTAAGCTAGAAGACACTATAAATCTGGATGTTAATATTGGATAAGTGGCTTTAAATTATGAATATCTTTTTTGCCCTCTTGTGGACAATAAAAATTTGTAGATTTTTAAATCTACTCTGTATGTTAACTGCAAATCTTCAGTGGCAGTGTTCATTTCAGAGAATTGCACAGCCATTATAAATTAGTGATTTTGGATGCCTAGATAAAATTTGTTTCACTTTTGGTTTAAAATATCTGTAATGAAAGTACAAATATTAAAAGGTTAAATGATGATTTAAGGAGGTTTATCTAAGTCTCTTGGTTATTAATAACTTAGGGGGGACATATAATATCTATACATAAAGAAAACATGCTTACTCTATAAAGAACAGTTGTTTTTGCAGATTAAGAGGTATTTTATGTGTTGTGCATACGTTTTATCTTTTCACTGTTGGCATAACTGTGAAATTTATGTGTTTTGCTGATAAATGGGATTTTTACCAATATATCGATACTTTAAAATTTTTAGTTGTTCAGCTCACTATCATCAGTCAATATGTGGAAGATAATATGCTAATATCAGATAATTCTCTTAATTGATTTTCCAGTATCCTCATGTTGATGTTTTATGGCTCTAAAAGTTAATTTGAATATTATATATATTTTTAGAATTATAAATATGTATTAAAAGACCCATGAATACAAAATATATTTTTAAATTAGTCCTTAATAATTAGAAACTATGTTATATTTTTTCATGGGTTGAAATTTTTTACAAACTCTTTCACTATTAAACAGATACTGAAAGATACTTGAATTCTGTTTCATGCCAGCTATAGTACAGAGTTCTCAAACTATAAAGATAATAACATACATGTCCTATCTTCGAGGAGCTCACTGGGGGCACCTTTCTTGGTCTTTCCTTTTAAGCTGTCCTCCCCACGAAGTTACCTCTGTTTCTTGTAGTACTTTTGTTAAACTTTCTGCTCTACATTGCAGCAGTTTATTTGAATGTCTTAAGAGACAAGGAGTTGCTTGAGGACATAATGCCTCTAGGTACTCAATAAATATTTGTTGAATTAAAAGATGTTTCTGTTATTTGTGGGTACACATTTAATGTAAGTCTAGTGGTATTGCTCTTTTCCAGGATTTCAAGAGCCCATTCTTATTTTCCATCTTAAATATTTTTCAGGTTTTGTATTGACTTCTATTTAAGTCACAAGGTACACACTCTCTCTCCCTCTCTCTCCACCCTTTTCTGTCTCTTTTCTGTCTCTCATGCAAGTTTTTTTGGGGTAATATAGTGGTTCCCAAACATTATGATTTAGTCATCATGGTCAAAGCTTCCTCCAAAGCCTCTAGTTTGGATTCCTTATTATTAATCATTTATGACATTAAGTCCAGTAGGAATCATTTGGTTTTTTGTTGTTAAGTTTTTTAAAAAGCCTTTCTTTTTGTCTCATAATTTAGGGTTTGTCCAATCCAGGTAATTATCATGAATTTTGTCGATTTTTGGCTCGTTTAAAGACAAATTACCAGCTGGGAGAATTAGTTATGGTGAAGGAGTATCCTGAAGTTATCAGATTGATTGCTAATTTTACCATTACTAGCCTACAGGTAAATAAAAATATATAGTTGATGTTAAACTGTAGATAGTTTTAAAACACTTTCTTGGTAAGATTTGGTAGGGATTTTAAAAAACATTTATTAGAGCACTTTGCTAAAAATGTTCATTGCAAGATTTTAGGTAAAAAACTTCTTTGTAACAAATTTTATAATAATAAAAATTTACAGGCCATCTAAATATCTAATAATTAAAGACCAAATTGAGATGCTGTAGTAAAATCTATGTGGAGAAATAAAATAAAGTTTTACAGATTAGTTTTTGGAAAAATTCTTTTTATAAGTTTGGGGGGAAGTTTTAAAACCATATTTTCCACATGATATCAACTCTGTGAAAAAATATTCCTGGAAAGATTAGAAGGAAGTTCACAAACATTTAACAGAATTTGCTATTTTAAATGTTCATCGGTTATAATCAGAATAAAAGTTTATTTTAAACTGTATGTTTACTAATTTTGCCTCTCCATTTCTTATTCTAGGAAGACATAATGTCATTTTAAATAACGTTTGCTTTATTTTTTTGTAGCATTGGGAATTTGCTCCCAACAGTGTTCATTATTTATTAACTCTCTGGCAAAGGATGGTAGCATCAGTTCCTTTTGTGAAATCAACTGAACCCCACTTATTAGACACTTATGCACCAGAAATCACGAAGGCCTTTATCACTTCTCGGTTGGAATCTGTTGCCATAGTTGTGAGGTATTGAAAACTAAATGTTTTTGTTGTATTTTCATCTTCTGCATCTTGGAATTTTTAAAAATGGAGGTATAATTTACCTATGGTAAAATTCACCTTTTTTAGTATACAGTTCTATGAGTTCTGACAAGTGTATGCCGTTGTGTTTAACAGCACAATCAAGATATAAACTAGTTCCATCACCCCAAAAAGTTTTTTTAGGTTCCTTTATAGTCAGACCTTTTCCCATCCTCAGCATCTGGCAATTATTGATGTTTTGTTCCCTAAGATTTTTGTCTTTTTTGGATGTTATTACATAAATGAAATCATATAGTATGCAGCCCTTTAGTCTGGCTTCTGTCACTTAGCATAATGCATTTGAGATTCTTCCATTTTGTGTCAGTAGTTCTTTACTTTTTATTGCTGAATAGTATACCATTTTATGGATATATCACAGTTATTAGTCCACTCACCTATTGATGGACATTTGGGTTCTTTCTGTTTTTGCCTTTATGAGTAAAATAGCTGTAAGTGTTCCTATACAGATTTTTGTATGAATTTAAGTTTTTATTTCTCTTGGATAAATTCCTAGGTGTGAGATTTCTGGGTTGCCTGGTAAGTGTATATTTTACTTTATAAGAAATTGTCAAACTATTTTCCAAAGTTGCTGTATCATTTCACATTCCCACCAGCAGTGTATGAAAAATCCAGTTGCTCTACATCCTCACCAGCACTTGATATTGTCAGTTTTAAAAAATTTTAGTCATTCTAATAAGTGTGGTGCCTCATTGTGGTTTCAAATTGCATTCCCTTAATAACTAACAATGTTGAGGATCTTTTTATGTGCTTATTTACCATTTGTATATACTCTTTGGTAAAATGCCTGTCAAATATGTTCCCTTTTTTTTATTGGGTCGTTTATTTCTTATCTTGCGATTAGAGAGGTCTGTATATTCTGGTCACAAGTCTTTTTATCATATGTGTTTTGCAAATATTTTTTCCCAGTCCATTGCTTGCCTCTTCATTTCCTTAACAGTCTTGCAAAGAGCAGGAGTTTTAAATTTTAATGAAGTCCAATTTATCCTTTATTTTTTTCTTCTAGAAGTTTTATAATTTAAATTTAGGTCCATAATCCATTTTGAGTTAATTTTTGTATATGATATGAGGTTTAGACTCAATGTTATTTTTCTTTCCTTTTTTCCTTTTTGCATAGGGAAGACCAGTTATCCCCAACACCATTTGTGGAAAAGACTGTCCTTTCTCCATTGAATTGTCTTTACTCTGTTTTCAAAAATTAATTGACCACATATGTATGGTTCTATTTTTGGACTCTATTCTCATTAGTCTCTGTTTTTCTCCTTCTGCCAGTAGCCCCTGCCTTGAGTACTGTAGCCTTATAATAAGCTTTGAAATCAGGTAGTGTGAATTTTCACCTTGGTTTTCCCTTTTTAAAATTGTTTTGGCTCTTTTACTTCCTTTGCTTTTCTGTATAAATGTTAGAATCATCTTGTCAGTATCTACAAAAAAAAGTCCTGCTGGAATTTTGACTAGAATTGCATTGAATTTGTAGATTAATTTGGAGGAAGAATTGACATCTCAGCAATATTGAGTCTTTTAGCCAATGAGCATGTTTATCTTTTATTTAGAGCTCTTCTGTGATTCCTTTCATCACTGTTTTGTATTATTCAGTCTTTAGATCTTACATATATTTAAGATTTAATTAGTGTTTTATGTTTTCTGGTGCCTTTGGAGATACTGTTTTTTAAACTTAAATTTCCAATTGTTCATGTTAGTATATAGTAATGAATTCTATATATTGATCTGTATTGCTAGCACCTTGGAAATACACTCACCTGTTAGTCCTAGTAGCTTTCTTGTGGTTCACATTTTCAAATATAGACATTTTATTTCTTACCTTACAGTCTATGTCTTTTATTTCTTTATCCATGATAGAATTTTTATTTAACATAAATAAAGCTTATTTGTGGTGAATAAAAGTACATCTCATTCTAACGTCGTCTGCAATCCTTTTCTTATATATTTGCAGAGATAATTTAGATGATCCACTGGATGATACCGCCACTGTGTTTCAGCAGTTGGAGCAGTTGTGCACTGTTAGCAGATGTGAATATGAGAAGACATGCACTCTTCTTGTACAGTTGTTTGATCAAAATGCACAGAATTACCAAAAGCTTCTGCATTCAGCTTCTGGAATAACTGTGGACATGGCAATTCAGGAAGGTCAGTAAATTTTATATGACCATATAAATAATATAATAATATGGTATTATGTTGAATTTTAAGTAGCTTCATTAATCAATTTATTTAATAATTTTACTGCAACATATTTTTGTTTATTTCCCCCAATTCTGTTCCTCTAATAATCCATTAATTTTAATAACCTTCTGGGTATTTTGTTGGCTTGATAGTTTTAGTTCTTTATAAGATTCGCAGGGACTATTTCTCTCTGGATTCACTATCAAAAAAAGCTGATAATGATCTTTGAGTAGAGTTTATTAATTTATAACTATCTTTTAACTAATCATGTTTCCCTCTTTGCTATATCTGACTGCAAATTCAGAGCCCAGTTTTAGCCAGTAAAAATTTACCGAAGACCTCATTGTGGTTTTGCATTTGTTTATTTGCCTTCACCATGGCTTTATTTTATTATTATATTTCAATTTCTCAATTTCCTGTTTATTTTTCATTCTTTACTGAAGGAGAATTTATTTATTTCTGTATATTTCCTTAATATGAAAGGATTTTCAGGAACATAGGGAATTAAATACACTTTTCAGATTTTAAGTGGGATAACTTATGAGAATGGAACTGGCTATATACATTTCATTTTTTTTTTTTTACATCTTTATTGGAGTATAATTGCTTTACAATGGTGTGTTAGTTTCTGCTTTATAACAAAGTGAATCAGCTATACATATATATATATTCCCATATCTCTTCCCTCCTGCGTCTCCCTCCCTGCCACCCTCCCTATCCCACCCCTCTAGGTGGTCACAAAGCACCGAGCTGATCTCCCTGTGCTATGTGGCTGCTTCCCACTAGCTATCTGTTTTATGTTTGGTAGTGTATATATGTCCATGCCACTCTCTCACTTTGTCACAGCTTACCCTTCCCCCTCCCCATAGCCTCAAGTCCATTCTCTAGTAGGTCTGTGTCTTTATTCCTGTCTTACCCCTAGGTTCTTCATGACTTTTTTTTTTCTTAGATTCCATATATATATGTTAGCATGCGGTATTGTCTTTCTCTTTCTGACTTACTTCACTCTGTATGACAGACTCTAGATCCATCCACCTCACTACAAATAACTCAATTTCGTTTCTTTTTATGGCTGAGTAATATTCTATTGTATATATGTGCCACATCTTCTGTATCCATTCATGTGATGATGGACACTTACGTTGCTTCCATCTCCTGGCTATTGTAAATAGAGCTGCAGTGAACATTTTGGTACATGACTCGTTTTGAATTATGGTTTTCCCAGGGTATATACCCAGTAGTGGGATTGCTGGGTCATATGGTAGTTCTATTTGTAGTTTTTTAAGGAACCTCCATACCGTTCTCCATAGTGGCTGTAGTAATTCACATTCCCACCAGCAGTACAAGAGTGTTCCCTTTTCTCCACACCCTCTCCAGCATTTTTTGTTTGCAGATATTTTGATGATGGCCATTCTGACTGGTGTGAGATGATATCTCATTGTAGTTTTGATTTGCATTTCTCTAATGATTAATGATGTTGAGCATTCTTTCATGTCTTTGTTGGCAATCTGTATATCGTCTTTGGAGAAATGTCTATTTAGGTCTTCTGCCCATTTTTGGATTGGGTTGTTTGTTTCTATTGAGCTGCATGAGATGCTTGTAAATTTTGGAGATTAATCCTTTGTCAGTTGCTTCATTTGCAAATATTTTCTCCCATTCTGAGGGTTGTCTTTTCGTCTTGTTTATGGTTTCCTTTGCTGTGCAAAAGCTTTTAATTTTCATTAGGTCCCATTTGTTTATTTTTGTTTTTATTTCCATTTCTCTACTAGGTGGGTCAAAAAGGATCTTGCCGTGATTTGTGTCATAGAGTGTTCTGCCTATGTTTTCCTCTAAGAGTTTGATAGTTTCTGGCCTTACATTTAGCTCTGTAATCCATTTTGAGCTTATTTTTGTGTATGGTGTTAGGGAGTGTTCTAATCTCATACTTTTATATGTACCTGTCCAGTTTTCCCAGCATCACTTATTGAAGAGGCTGTCCTTTCTCCACTGTACATTCCTGCGTCCTTTATCAAAGATAAGATGACCATATGTGCGTGGGCTTATCTCTGGGCTTTCTATCCTGTTCCATTGATGTATATTTCTGTTTTTGTGCCAGTACCATACTGTCTTGATTACTGTAGCTTTGTAGTATAGTCTGAAGTCAGGGAGCCTGATTCCTCCAGCTCCATTTTTCTTTCTCAAGATTGCTTTGGCTATTCGGGGTCTTTTGTGTTTCCATTACAAATTGTGAAATTTTTTGTTCTAGTTCTGTGAAAAATCCCAGTGGTAGTTTGATAGGGATTGCATTGAATCTGTAGATTGCATTGGGTAGTAGAGTCATTTTCACAGTGTTGATTCTTCCAATCCAAGAACATGGTATATCTCTCCATCTATCTGTATCATCTTTAATTTCTTTCATCAGTGTCTTATAATTTTCTGCATACAGGTCTTTTGTCTCCTTAGGTAGGTTTATTCCTAGATATTTTATTCTTTTTGTTGCAATGGTAAATGGGAGTGTTTTCTTAATTTCACTTTCATATTTTTCATCATTAGTGTATAGGAATGCAAGAGATTTCTGTGCATTAATTTTGTATCCTGCTACTTTACCAAATTCATTGATTAGCTCTAGTAGTTTTCTGGTAGCATCTTCAGGATTCTCTATGTATAGTATCATGTCATCTGCAAACAGTGACAGCTTTACTTCTTTTCTGATTTAGATTCCTTTTATTTCCTTTTCTTCTCTGATTGCTGTGACTAAGACTTCCAAAACTGTGTTGAATAATAGTGGTGAGAGTGGGCAACCTTGTCTTGTTCCTGATCTTAGTGGAAATGATTTCACTTTTTCACCATTGAGGACGATGTTGGCTGTGGGTTTGTCATATATGGCCTTTATTATGTTGAGGAAAGTTCCATCTATGCCTACTTTCTGCAGGGTTTTTATCATAAATGGGTGTTGAATTTTGTTGAAAGATTTCTCTGCATTTATTGATGATCATATGGTTTTCTCCTTCAGTTTGTTAATATGGTGCGTCATGTTGATTGATTTGCGTATATTGAAGAATCCTTGCCTTCCTGGAATAAACCCCACTTGATCATGGTGTATGATCCTTTTAATGTGCTGTTGGATTCTGTTTGCTAGTATTTTGTTGAGGATTTTTGCATCTACGTTCATCAGTGATATTGGCCTGTAGTTTTCTTTCTTTGTGACATCTTTGTCTGGTTTTGGTATCAGGGTGATGGTGGCCTCGTAGAATGACTTTGGGAGTGTTCCTCCCTCTGCTGTATTTTGGAAGAGTTTGAGAAGGATAGGTGTTAGCTCTTCTCTAAATGTTTGATAGAATTCGCCTGTGAAGCCATCTGGTCTTGGGCTTTTGTTTGTTGGAAGATATTTAATTACAGTTTCAATTTCAGTGCTTGTGATTGGTCTGTTCATATTTTCTATTTCTTCCTGATTCAGTCTTGGTGGGTTGTGCATTTCTAAGAATTTGTCCATTTCTTCCAGGTTGTCCATTTTATTGTCATATAGAGTTGCTTGTAGTAATCTCTCATGATCTTTTGTATTTCTGCAGTGTCAGTTGTTACTTCTCCTTTTTCATTTCTAATTCTGTAGATTTAAGTCTTCTCCCTTTTTTTCTTGATGAGTTTGGCTAATGGTTTATCGATTTGGTTTATCTTCTCAAAGAACCAGCTTTTAGTTTTATTGATCTTTGCTATCGTTTCCTTCATTTCTTTTTCATTTATTTCTGATCTTACCTTTATGATTTCTTTCCTTCTGCTAACTTTGGGGGTTTTTTGTTCTTCTTTCTCTAATTACTTTAGATGCAAGGTTAGGTTGTTTATTCGAGATGTTTCCTGTTTCTTAAGGTAGGATTGTATTGCTATAAACTTCCCTCTTAGAACTGCTTTTGCTGCATTCCATAGGTTTTGGGTCGTCGTGTCTCCATTGTCATTTGTTTCTAGGTATTTTTTTATTTCCTCTTGATTTCTTCAGTGATCACTTCGTTATTAAGTAGTGTATCGTTTAGCCTCCATGTGTTTGTATGTTTTACAGATATTTTCCTGTAATTGATATCTAGTCTCATAGCGTTGTGGTCGGAAAAGATACTTGATACAATTTCAATTTTCTTAAATTTACCAAGGCTTGATTTGTGACCCAAGATATGATCTATCCTGGAGAATATTCCATGAGCACTTGAGAAAACTGTGTATTCTGTTGTTTTTGGATGGAATGTCCTATAAATATTAATTAAGTCCATCTTTTTTAATGTATCATTTAAAGCTTGTGTTTCATTATTATACTCATTTTGGATGATCTGTCCATTGGTGAAAGTGGGGTGTTAAAGTCCCCTACTATGAATGTGTTACTGTCGATTTCCCCTTTTATGGCTGTTAGTATTTGCCTTATGTATTGAGGTGCTCCTATGTTGGGTGCATAAATATTTACAATTGTTATATCTTCTTGGATCGATCCCTTGATCATTATGTAGTGTTCTTCTTTGTCTCTTGTAATAGTCTTTATTTTAAAGTCTATTTTTTCTGATATGAGAATTGCTACTCCAGCTTTCTTTTGATTTCTATTTGCATTGAATATCTTTTTCCATCCCCTCACTTTCAGTCTGTATGTGTCCTTAAGTCTGAAGTGGGTTGCTTGTAGACAGCATATATATGGGTCTTGTTTTTGTATCCATTCAGCCTTTCTGTGTCTTTTGGTGGGAGCATTTAATCCATTTACATTTAAGGTAGTTATCAATATGTATGTTCCTGTTCCCATTTTGTTAATTGTGTTGGGTTTGTTATTGTAGGTCTTTTCCTTCTCTTGTGTTCTTGCCTAGAGAAGTTTCTTTAGCATTTGTTGTGAAGCTGGTTTGGTGGTGCTGAACTCTCTCAGCTTTTGCTTGTCTGTAAAGGTTTTAATTTCTCCATCAAATCTGAATGAGATCCTTGCTGGGTAGAGTAATCTTGGTTGTAGGTTTTTCTCCTTCATCACTTTAAATATGTCCTGCCACTCCCTTCTGGCTTGCAGAGTTTCTGCTGAAAGATCAGCTGTTCACCTTATGGGGATACCCTTGTGTTATTTTTCCCTTGCTGCTTTTAATATTTTTTCTTTGTATTTAATTTTTGACAGTTTGATTAATATGTGTCTTGGTGTGTTTCTCCTTGGATTTATCCTGTATGGGACTCTCTGTGCTTCCTGGTCTTGATTAACTGTTTCCTTTCCCATATTAGGGTAGTTTTCAACTATAATCTCTTCAAATATTTTCTCAGTCCCTTTCTTTTTCTCTTCTTCTTCTGGGATCCCTATAATTCAAATGTTGGTGCGTTTAATGTTGTCCCAGAGGTCTCTGAGACTGTCCTCAGTTCTTTTCATTCTTTTTTCTTTATTCTGCTCTGCAGTAGTTATTTCCACTATTTTATCTTCCAGGTCACTTATCCGTTTTTCTGCCTCAGTTATTCTTCTATCGATCCCTTCTAGATTATTTTTAATTTCATTTATTGTGTTGTTCATTATTGCTTGTTTCCTCTTTAGTTCTTCTAGGTCCTTGTTAAATGTTTCTTGCATTTTCTCTATTCTATTTCCAAGATTTTGGATCATCTTTACTGTCAATATTCTGAATTCTTTTTCAGGTAGACTGCCTATTTCCTCTTCATTTGTTAGGTCTGGTGGGTTTTTATCTTGCTCTTTCATCTGCTGTGTGTTTTTCTGTTTTCTCATTTTGCTTATCTTACTGTGTTTGGGGTCTCCTTTTTGCAGGCTGCAGGTTCGTAGTTCCCGTTGTTTTGGTGTCTGTCCCCAGTGGCTAAAGTTGGTTCAGTGGGTTGTGTAGGCTTCCTGTTGGAGGGGACTGGTGCCTGTGTTCTGGTGGATGAGGCTGGATCTTATCTTTCTGGTGGGCAGGTCCACGTCTGGTGGTGTGTTTTGGGGTGTCTCTGGCCTTATTATGATTTTAGGCATCCTCTCTGCTAATGGGTGGGGTTGTGTTCCTGTCTTGCTAGTTGTTTGGCAGAGGGTGTCCAGCACCGTAGCTTGCTGGTCGTTGAGTGAAGCTGGGTGTTGGCGTTGAGATGGAGATCTCTGGGAGATTTTCGCTGTTTGATATTATGTGGAGCTGGGAGGTCTCTTGTGGACCAGTGTCCTGAAGTTGGCTGTCCCACGTCAGAGGCACAGCGCTGACTCCTGGCTGCAGTCTCCGCCCGCGAAGGGGCTCCTAGTGTCTGGAAACCTTTCGTCCTTCACAGCTCCCTCCCACTGGTGCAGGTCCCGTCCCTATTCTTTTGTCTGTTTATTCTTTTTTCTTTTGCCCTACCCAGGTACTTGGGGAGCTTCTTGCCTTTTGGGAGGTCTGCAGTCTTCTGCCAGCACTCAGTGGGTGTTCTGTAGGAGTTGTTTCACGTATAGATGTATTTCTGATGTATCTGCTGGTGTTGGAGAGTCTCCTGCAGAGGCAGGTGGTGGCTGTGTCTCACCGTGAGGACAAGAACAATGGCAGCAGAAGTTCTGGGAAGCACTCTGGCATGAGCCCTCCCAGAGTCTGCCATTAGCCTCACCAAAGAGGCCAGGTGGCTATATACATTCCTAATAGGAGGCAGTTTAATTAAAGTTCCAGGATGTTTTTGTTTTCTTTCATATTTGTTTGGAAAGTGAGTGGTAAGGGATGATAGTCAAACTTTGAGTGATTTTCCATTTAAACTCTTTTAAAAAATGTTCTTTAAAAATTATCCTATACATCTACATATTGTCTTCTAAAAATGACTTTTATTCATTATCTGTTTTTTTTGGTTTTTGTTTGTTTTCTGAGTCAGACAGTACTGCTCAGCAGCAGATAGAGGAATAGTTAACCTTCTTGAAATGTTCTCTTTTATTAGTATCTCATTATAAATTAGATGGAGGAGAACTAACATTTTACTTTGTAGCATCTTGTCTTCATGACTGAATTCTTTCTTTAGCAGAGTTCTGAAAATTATTAAATATCCAGTACATACAAAAGGGTATTTATATATATATATTTTGAGCCATAGTAACTAGCAGTAACAAGCACCATCACATAGCTTAAAGAACAGGTCAATACCAGTATCTTTGCTGTTCCGTTTTTCCTACCAGCAAAAAATACTTGATGTTTGTTCATTAATTGATGCCTCTTTTTCATAGTTTTACTGCATATGTATGTACTCTGAAAATGATGCGTGGTTTTGCATATTTTTGAACTTTGTACAAATAGAATCAAAATTATTTATTCTTTTACAACTTGCTTCATTATTTTTTCTCAGTGTTTCATTCATGAGAGTTTGTGTGGATGCTGTAGCTATAGTTCCTTCATTTGTACTGCTGCAGTGCTGTTGTTTGAATATACTGCAATTGATTGATGCATTTTCTTGTCAGTGGGTATTTGTGTTTTCTGTTTTTTGCTAATGCAATGAATGCTGCTCTAAAGATTGTTATATATATTAATTACATAGTCAGCTTCAGTAGGCAATGCCAAACTGTATTTTACAAAGTGATTGTACTACTTTATATCCCACCAACTCTTATCTAGATCCTCACCAATGGCTCATAATGTTAGACTTTTTTCAGGCTAGTTGAGGTAATATACCTCATGCATATTTTACTTTTCACTCTCATGATTATTAATGAAGTTTAGTGTTTATGTTTATGTTCTGTCATCATCAGTGATATATATGTTCATCACTTGTGTTCATTTCCTCCTCGCCATTTGGATTATTTTGGTCTTTGTTTTTTTTATACTAGTGGAGCTCTTTATAATATTTTAACACTAATCCTTTAGTTGTTTGAATTGTAAATATTGCCCTCAAGTTTGTTACCTGTTTTTACGTGTAACTTTAATGTGTCTGTTCTCTTAGTTTTCATATCTAATTTTATTTTAATTAATTCACCCAATCTTTTGAAGAGGTATTATATTTACGTTGTCCAGAAAAAAGAAATTAAAATGGGTTCTGTTCCAGTCCTATAATCTGTCCTACTGTTCTTCACTCTAACAAATAACGATTCTTATTGGTTTTGCATCTTTCTAAAGTTTCTGTATGCATGTACAATTAGGAATATATAAGTTCTTATCCCCTTTTATTTACATGGAATGTGGCATACCACACTCACATTTTACTCCTTGCTTTTTCTCATTTAACAATGTATTTTATAGCTATTCTCAAATCAGTATACAAAGAATACTTAATTTTTATAGATGAATAATATTTTATTTTTTGGATGTGTCATAATTTATTTAACTATTCTCTCCATTGTTGAGAATCATTTGAGTTGTTTGCCATCTCTGCTATTAAAACTAATGCTGTACCGATTAACCTTGTACTTGTCATTTTATATTTATGCGAGTATATCTGTAGGATACATTTCCAGAAGCAGAATTACTGTTGGGTAGAAGGGTTAATGTATTTGTAATTTTTATAAATATTTCCAAATTACTCTCTGTAAGGACTGCACCAATTTACTTGTCCACCAGCAGTCTATGAGAGCTCCATGTTACTGCCTTCACAGGACAGTATTACCAAGCTTTTGAATTTTTGGTAATCCTATAGGTGAAAAATGATTTCTCAGTATAATTTAACATTCTCATATCAGTGAGGTTAAGCATTGTTTATTTAAGAGCTATTTGGTCTTTTTTTTTTTTTTTTTTTTTGCAGTACGTGGGCCTCTCACTGCTGTGGCCTCTCCCGTTGCGGAGCACAGGCTCCGGACGCACAGGCCCAGCGGCCATGGCTCACGGGCCGCTCCGCGGCACGCGGGATCCTCCCAGACCGGGGTACGAACCCGCGTCCCCCGCATCGGCAGGTGGACCCCCAACCACTGTGCCACCAGGGAAGCCCTGGTCTTCTTTTTCTGTAAAAGAATTACTTATTTTTTTGGCTCAGTTTTTTGTTGTTGGGTTATTGGTTCTTTTTTTCTCATTGATTTTTTTTTTCCTCATTGACTTTTAAGAGCTCTTTATATTTTAGAAAAGTGAGCCCCTTGTCTGTGTTGAGTTGCAAATATCTTTCTTCTTTTTCTTTTTTTTGAGTATACAGTTTGAATTTAGTAGATACATAGCCATGTAACTACCACCACGTTCAAGATAGAGAACCTTAGAAATAATTTTCTCATGCCCTTTGATCCGTTTTCCTAACTCTGTATCCAGGTAACCACTGGTTTTTGTCACTATGGTGCATCTCTTTTGGGTTTCTGTGTAAATGAAATCATACAATAACTAGTCTTTTGTGTTTGACTTTGTTTGCTTAGGATAATGGTTTTGAGATTCAAACATATTTTATATATAAATATTTTGTTCCTTTTTATTGCTGTGTAGTATTCCATAGTATGGCTTTTTCTTTAGTTTGTCCAGCTGTTTACCACTTAATGGATATTTGAGTCATACTTGCAGTTTTTGGCTGTTATGAATAATGATGTTGTGAACATTTGCAGACAAATCTCTGTACGTACTTAAATTGTCATTTATCTTGGGTAAATACCTGTGACAGTTTGCTGGGTCATATGAGAAATGTGTGTATAATATTATAAGATACTACTACGCTATTTTACGAAGTGTACCATTTTTCATTCCCATTAAGAATGCTCCACATCTTCATCATCATTTCATATTGTCTTGTTAACTTTAGCCATTCTACTGGGTATCTAGTAGTAGTATCTCATTGTGGTTATACTTTGAATTTCCTTGATAATTAATGAAGTTGTGCTTTTTTGGCCATTCTTATATCTTCCTTTGTGAAATGTCTGTTCACAATTTTTGCCCATTTTTATATTGGGCTGTTTGTTCTTTTGTACATAGTCTTATTATTGAAATTATAAGTGTTTAATATATTCTGTATACAGTCTCTTTTTCACATACATGTTGCAAATATTTTCTTCCTGTCTGTCATTTGTCTTTTCAACTGTCTTTCAAAGGGCAGAGTTTTAAATTTTGATGATCTGCCTTTTCAATTTTTTCTTCATGGCTTATGCTTTTTATATTTAAGAAATCTTCTGTAACTGAAGTCCACGAATATGTTCTATATTTTTCTTCTAGAAGTTTAATAGTTTTAGCTATTATGTTTAAGTCTGTGATCCACTTTGGGTTAATTTTTGTGGATGATGTGAGGTAAGGATAAGGTCTTCTCCCCAACCTGTACAGTTATCAAGTTGTTCTAGCACCGTTTGCTGAAAAGACTGTCTTTTTTCCTATTGAATTATCATGTACCTTTGTCAAAAATCAGTTGGCCGTAAAAGGCTAGGGTCTGTTACTAGACTCTATTCTGTACCATTGATCTAAATTTCTATCCTTATGCCAATATTATACTGTCTTGGTTACTATAACTTTATAAGTCTTGAAATCAGGTAATTTAAGTCTTTCAGTCTTGTTCTTCTTTCTCAAAATAGTTTTGTGTTGTACATCTTTTGCTTTTCTGTATTAATTTTAGCATCAACTTGTCAGTTTCTTAAAAAAAAAACCTCATTAGAGTTTTGATTGAGGTTGCCTCAATCTATATATCAGTTTGGTCCATCTTAATATCCAGTTGATGGACATGATATATTGCTCCACTTATGTAGGTGTTTTAAAATTTTCTTTGCAATGTTTTATTGTTTTCAGTTCATAGGTATTAAAAATCTTTCACAAAATATATGCCTATATATTTTGGTGCTATTGTAAATTTTGATTATTCTTTACTATTTTATATAAGACCAGAATTGATTTTTGTCTTTGTGTCCTGTGATTTTGCTGAATTTACTTATTAGTTCTAATAGCTTTTTTTTGTAGATTCTTTAGGATTGTTTTATATGATCATGTCACCTAAAATAAAGACAGTTTTATGTCTTGTCTTCATGCCTTTTATTTCTTTTTCTTTCCTTATTCCACTGGTAGGACCTTTAGTACAATGTTGCACAAAAGCGGTAAGAATGGATATTCTGACCTTGTTTCTGTTTATACATAGAAAGCATTGAGCCTTTTACCATTGGTAATAAATTTGATAAAGTTCCCTTCTGTTTCTCAGGCGATTTATAATGAGTGGGGCATTGATTTCTTTGAAAGCTTTTTTATGTACCTACTCAAATGACCTTTGTTTTCTGTTTTATTTTACTAATATAATGAATTATATTGGTTGATTTTTCTGTTAAACCAGCTTTCCATTGCTAGGATAAATCCTGCTTGGTTACGATACTGTTCCTTTATATATAGTGTTAGATTCAGTTTGCAAAAATTTTATTTTACATTGATGTTCGTGAAGGATATTTGTCTGTAGTTTTCTTTTTTTGTGATGACTTTGGTTTTGGTAACAGGATAATACTGGCCTCATAAAATGAGTCAAGAAGTGTTTCTTCCTCCTTCTTTACTTTCTGAAAGAGTTTGTGTTGTATTGGTATTATTTCTTTCTTAAGCATTTGATAGGATTCATCAGTGAAGCCAGTGGGCCTGGAGGGTTTATTGTTATGAATGAAATTTTGTTAATTGGTATAGGACTATTGAAATGTTCTCTTTCACCTGGGGTCAGATTTAGTCATTTGTGTGTTTCAAGGAATTGGTCCTATTTTTAAATATACTGGAATAAAGTTATTTCTAATATTTCATTATTATTCTTTTAATGTCTGTAGGATCTGAAGTGATGTCTTTTCTTTCATTCTTCCTATTTTAAAAATTGAAGTATACTTGCCACATAATATATTATTTTCAGATGTACAAACAGTAATTTGGTATTTGTATATATTAGGAAATGATCACCACAAAAAGTCTAGTTAACATCCATCACTACACATAGTTACAGATTATTTTTCTTGTGATGAGGACTTTTGAGATCTACTATTTTAGCAACTTTCAAATATGCAGTACAGCATTATTAACTATAGTCACCATGCTGTACATTACATCCCCATGACATTTATTTTTTAACTGGAAGTTTGTACCTTTTGACCCCCCTTCATCCATTTGATAATTTTTGCCCTTTTTCTTTTTTCCCCGATAGACTAACTAGGTATTTATCAACTTCGTTAATTTTTTCAAGAAATCAACTTTTAGTTTCACTGATTTTCTTTCCTTTTTTTTTGTTCATTTTTTATTTCATAAGTTTTTTGGGGGGGCTTTATTATTTTCTGCCTTATACTTGATTTTATTTGGTCTTTTTTTCTAATTTTGGATGGAGGCATCACATCTTTAATTTTTAGATTTTTTTGTATTCTAATAAAAACATTTAAAGCTATAAATTCTGCTTTGAGCATTGCTTTAGCTGCATATCATGAATTTTGATCTTTTATTTTCATTATCATTTAGTTAAAATTATTTTCTAATCTGTTATTTCTTTGGTAGTTTATGGATTATTTGAAGTATGCTTTTATTTCCAAATATTTGGGGCTTTCCTAGTTGTCTTATTGTTTCTGATTTCTAATTTAATTCTACCTTGGGCAAATATCATTTTGTATGATTTCAGACTTTAAGTTTATTGAGACTTGTTTTATGACCCAGCATATGGTCTCTCCTGACACACAGACCATGTACACTTGAAAAGAATATGTATTTTACCGTAGCCATAGTTGGGTATAGTAGTATGTAAATAGAAGTTAAGTCAAGATGATTAATAGTATTGTACAGATATTCTTTGTTTTTACTGATTTTTTTCTGTTATTTTTGGGGCCTATTTCTATTATTTACAGAGAAAGAGGTATTAAATCTCCAAATATGATTGTGGAATAGTCTATACTACTTCTTATTTTTTTAATTAAAAAAATTTTTTTTTATTTTTGTCTGTGTTGGGTCTTCGTTGCTGTGCGTGAGCTTTCGCTAGTTGTGGTGGCTTCTTTTGTTGCAGAGCACAGGCTCTAGGCACACGGGCTTCAGTAGTTGCAGCACGCAGGCTCAGTAGTTGCGGCATGTGGGCCCTAGAGCGCACGGGTTTCAGTAGTTGTGGCTTGCGGACTCAATAGTTGTGGCTCGCAGGCTCTAGAGCACAGGCTCGGTAGTTGTGGCACACAGGCTTAGTTGCTCCGCGGCATGTGGGATCTTCCTGGACCAGGCATCGAGCCCGTGTCCCCTGCACTGGCAGGTGGATTCTTAACCACTGCACCACCAGGGAAGTCCCATATACTACTTTTAATTTTCAATTTTTGCTTCATTTAGACATTTATAATTTTTTGTCTTCCTTGTTAATTGATCCTTTTATCTTAAAATCTACCGCACTTGATATTACTGTAGCCAGTGCCATCTTATGCTTTTTGTTTACATGGGATATCCTTCACCATCCATTTACTTCCCGTCTGTCTGTGTCTTTATTTTTAAAGTGTGTCTCTTGTAGACAGTGTATAGTTCTTCCTTTAAAAAAAAAATCACTGCTGACCATCTCTGTCCTTTAATTGAAATGTTTGGTCCATCTACTAAATGGGGTGGAGGAAGACTATCAACTCAATACCATTTAAACTGCTTCCTTAGAATAAGGTTTTTCATATCACACTGGTAGTCTGTATTTAGGCCACTCGCTGTGTGAGGTCTGAATTGAGGGATTTTTCCTTCTTTCCTGTGACTAACATGGAAGTCAAGTTAGACAGTTTTCTGTTTTGTCTTTCTTTGTCTAGGGCAGACAGTTCACTTCCTTGCTAAGGGTGTAAGAGTTTCTTGTTGGAGTGCTCTTACTGGGCATGCCCTAGGCTTTGTCCTTTGTCCTTCAAACAAGAAGCTCAAGTTCTCTAGTTGTTTCTATGCCTATATCTCTCAGTTTCAGCCCAAACATCTATTTTTGCCTTTGTGGATTTATTTTACTTTCTTACCAACTCAGTAATATATTAGGTGCCTTTGTGCAAATTAGAAAAAACACCCAGGCAAGTATAGTATGCTAGTATGGTGAGTAGAGTACAGGCTGGATTTCAGTCCCCGCTTGTCCCTTCAGTTCTTTTTGTAGATATGTGGTTGCCCTGTAAGCCTGTCTTATAGTGTTTTGGGTTTTTTTTGCCTGGTGACACAATGGCAGCCTTATATAATATCTTTTCTGATTCATTTTTTTATATTAATTCAGATTATGTTATAATTTGCTTCATGTTTAACCAACTACCTATAAAAATCACATTTTTTGTTTTTGGTTTTATATCATAATTAGTGTTTGCTTCTTTAAAAGTAAAGAATTAGTAGTAACTTTCACTTCAGTGTGGTCAACTACATGCTCTGAAAGGCCTTTGAGCTGCAAACAGTCAGATCCTGCATTGCTTGGCTTGAAATAAGTATATGAGATTTCTGAGGTTCCTACTCCTCCAGTCTGCTCTCCTCCACTTCTCTGTCCCTCTCTCTTCTGACTACTTCCCCCTCAAAAAATGAACTTCAACCAGAATGAACTGGTGGGTAGCAAACAAGGGCAAAAAAGGCAGTGTTGCCTTTAAAGGCAAATTATCAATGATTAAATTGGTGGCAAAGCCTTAGGCTAGTAGCAAAGTCAGTGTACTGAACTTGGGATTCTTATATTAAGTTGGGCCCTTGAGAGGGGATATAGTGGTCTGAAACTGGTAGATCCCCTTGCCTTCCAGCAAAAAAGTAAATTAAAATCTTCTTTAAAGAATAGCAACCGTACTTTAGTGCCTTAAGAATCCTGCAGATTAAGAGTAGTCAATTACTCTTCATGACTTAAAAAATAACCAGCACACAAACAACAAAACAAGATACCATGACTGAGCACTAACAAAAACAGTGAATGTTTTATTTGATTTAGATCTCCTCAAGGACTTAAGATATTGGAATTTTATAGGAATATAAAATAATTATGTATGAAATGTTTAAAGGAAAAAGTTAGAACTACAGATGAGCAAACAAGAGAATGAAAAATGACCGGGCAGATTGAAGAAGACTCAAATGAAACTTATTATTGAAAAAAATATTTTTTGTGATCTAAAATTTAATGAGTTTGTTAAACAGTAAATTAGAGCCTGCTGAGGAAAGAATTAGAAAATTGGCAGTTAGATTTGAAGAAATTTTTAAGAATGTGAGGAAACAAGGAAAGTAACTGTTTTTTGTTTTTTTTAAAAAAAAACTGGTGAAGGATTTATTTTTCTATTTTTTACTTTTTTAATTTTTTTTGGCCGCACCTCATGGCACGTGGGAATCTTTGTTCCCCGACCAGGCATCAAACCTGTGCCCTCTGGAAGTGGAAGCATGGAATCTTAACCACTGAACCACCAGGCAAGTCAAAAGTAGCTATTACAAGAGAAGTTAAAAGATGGAATGAAGAGGTCAGATATGGCAAGTTGGATCCCAGAAGACAGAATAGAGAGAATGGAACAGAAGCAATAATGGAAAACATTCTTTCTGAGAAATTTTTAGAATTAATGAAAGACATGCATCTGTCAATACAGCAAATCCAAAAAACCAGTCAAAAAAACCAGCAGTTTAGTCAAACTGTGTAGCTCTGAAGACAGAAAATCTCAAAAGCAGCTTAAAGAATGTAAAATAGTCTGAAAAACTCACTTCTCAACAGTAAAAATGTAAGCCAGAAGATTGTGGAATATTATTTTCAAAAAATTGAGTCAAAGTAATGGCCATCGTATAACTGTATGTCAGCAAAAGTATCTTTCATAAACAAAGATACTGAAACCACTTCTGGACAAGTGAAAGCAGAATTTTTACTACCAGTAGATCTTTACTGAGGTTCTTTATTAAAAGTTTTCATTAAACGTTCTAAAGATTATTTTTCAGGAAGAAGGGACGTGATTCCAGGAGGAAGGAAAGGAACACACAGAAATTGGTAAACACACAAATCTTAACAAACATAGCCTTATATTTTTAAAAAAGTTATTGTTTTTAACTTGTGAAATTAAAAAAGAAACTACCATAAACAGTAGTACACGAGAGAGGGATGTGATAAGAATTAAAATTGTCTTAATGCCTTGTTTTATTTTGGAAGAGAATTAAGATGGTAAAATTTCAAGAGTAACAAAAGTGTAAGATATGTGATTAACTTCCATCACACAGTAGAGGAAAAATAATGAAATAGGTAAACAAGCAAACTCAGTGTTTTAAAAAGCCAAGAAAAGAGAGACAAAAAGAAAGACAGTAATAGAAAATAAAATAGTAGGAGCATTCCACATACATTATTAATCTAATAAACATAAATGAATTAAATTTACAATTAAGCCAGATTATAAAGTTGAATATTTAAAAAAATATTCCAGTGAGCCAAATGCCCATTATAAGAGACATACTCGGGGCTTCCCTGGTGTCACAGTGGTTGAGAGTCCGCCTGCCGATGCAGGGGACACGGGTTCGTGCCCCGGTCTGGGAGGATCCCACATGCCGTGGAGCAGCTGGGCCCGTGAGCCATGGCTGCTGAGCCTGCGCATCCGGAGCCTGTGCTCCGCAACAGGAGAGGCCGCAATAGTGAGAGGCCCACGTACCGCCAAAAAAAAAAAAAAAAAGAGACATACTCAAACCTTTAAAACATAGAAAGTTGAAAGTAAAAGGATAAAAAAAAATGTGCTATGTAAATACGATCCTAAAGGAAGTTGGGGTAGTTATATTAATATCAAACAAGACTGTAAGATAAAAAGCATTACTAGAACTGGAGATAATTGTTTGTATACTAAGAAGGTATAACAATTTCAAATATCTAGTACCTTAAAATAGTCTCAAAACGTCAAGCAAAGAATGGTGATCCTGTGGGAGAAATTGACATATGTACCATTATAATGAGGAGTTGCAGTACATTTCTGCAAATTATTGTTGATAAATCAGATATGGAAATCAAAAGGATTTGAACAATATAATTAACAGACTTTATTGAATTGATGTTTATAAAATGCTGGAACCAACAATTAGAAAATATTAATAGGACATGTGGCATGTTTTTAAAAGAATTGACCAAGAAGAACAAAGCTAGAGGCATCATGCTTCTTGACTCTAAACTATATTACAAAGCTATAGTGATCAAAGCAGTATGGCATTGGCATAGAAACAGATACATAAATCAGTGGAACAGTATAGAGAGCCCAGAAATAAACCCATGTCCACATGGTCAGTTAATTTATGACATAGAGCTAAGAATATACAATGGGGAAAGGACAGTCTCTTCAATAAATGGTGTTGGGAAAACTATATAGACACATGCAAAAGAATGAAACTGGACCCCTATCTTACACCATACACAAAAATAACACCATACACAAAAATAACTCAAATCAAAAAGACTTGAACATAAGACCTGAAACCATAAAACACCTAGAAGAAAACATAGGTAGTAAGCTTCTAGACATTGGTCTTCGCTGTGATTTTTTGGACTTGACACCAAACGCAAAGGCAACAAAAACAAAAATAAGTAAGTGGTAAGTGGGACTACATCAAACTAAAAAGTTTCTGCACAGCAAAGGAAACCATCAGCAAAATGAAACGGCAACCTACCAAATATGAGAAAATATTTGTAAGTCACATATCTGATAAAGGGCAAATATCTAAAATATGTAAAGAACTCACAGAGCTCAATAGCAAAAAAATAAACAGCCCAATTAAAAAATGAGCGGGGGATCTGAATAGCTGTGTTTCCAAAGAAGACATACGAATGGCTCTCAGATACGTGAAAAGGTGCTGAACATCACTGATTCTCAGGGAAATGCAAATCAAAACGACCATGAGATATCACCTCACACCTATTAGAATAGCTATTATCTTAAAGACAAGATATAACAACTGTTTGCAAGAATGTGGAGAAAAGGGAACCCTGTGCACTGCTGGTGGGAATGTAAATTGGTATAGCCAATATTGAAAACAATATGGAGGGTCCTCAGAAAGTTAAAAACAGAACTACCATATGATCTAGCAATTCCACTTCTAAGTATTTGAAGAAAATGAAAATACTAACTCAAAAGGATATCTACACCCCCATGTTCATTGCAGCCTTGTTTATAATAGTCAAGACATTGAAGCAACCTAAGTATCCATTGCTGGAGGAGTGGATAAAGAAAATGTGGGGGGTGTGTGTGTGTACACATAAACATATGTATGTAAAATTATTATACATTATATATATTAGTATATAAGGAATATTATTCAATCATAAAAAAGAACATCTTGCCATTTATGACAACACGGGTTGGCCTTGAGAGCATTTTAAGTGAACTAAGAGAAAGACAAATACTGTATGATTTCATTGTATGTGGAATCTGAAAAACAAAACAAAACAAACTTGTAGATACAGAGAACAGATTGGTGGTTGCTGTGGTAGTGTTGGGGAGTGGATGAAATGGGTAAAGATGGTCAAAAGGTATAAACTTCCAGTAATAAAATAAATAAATCATGAAGATGTAATATACAGCATGGAAACTATAGTTAATAATACTATATTGCATATTTGAAAGTTGCTGAGAGTAGATTTTGAAAGTTCTCACCACAAGAAAATAAAATTTGTGACACTGTGGTGGTGGATGTTAACTAGACTTATTGTGGTGATCATTTCCCAATACATACAAATATCAAATCATTTTGTTGTATACCTAAAACTAATATGTTATATTTCAGTTATATCTCAGTTTAAAAAAATTAACCAAGTATTAGTACATAAAGCAAGTCTCAACAAATTTCAATGACAGTATCATAGAGTCCAGATTTTCTTACCAATTTGCGATTAAATTAAAGCCAACCTGTAAAAATAACAAATTCCATAAAGTTGGTAATTTTATAAACATACTTCTAAGTAATTATGGAGTAAAAGAAGAAGTCTTAAGGAAATTAAAAAACAAAGAAAAGTGGAAATACAACATGTTTGGAATTCAGTAGGAAATTTATTTCACAAAAACAAGAAAGGCTGAAATGTTGTGACTTAAGCATCCAAGTTGAGAGGTTAGAATGAGAGGACCAGATCAAACCCAAAGAAAGGAGAAAGAAGGGAACAAAGAGCAGAAATTAAGGAACTAAACAACAAAGATTCAGTAATATCAAAAAAATCAAGAGTTAATTCTTTAAAAGTACTAATAAAATTGACAAACCTGTCATGAGATAAGAAGAAAAGAGAATTCACAAATAACATTAGGATCAAGAGGGGAAATACAATTACAGATACAGCAGAGGTTTAAAAGATAAAATTATACATAGTATTTTTTGAAATCAACAAATTAGAAAACTCGAAATTAGTAAATTTCTAGAAAAATAACTTAAAATCAACACAAGATTTTTTTAAAAAATACCAGAAGTCGAAGAAGATATTTGCAACACATACACGCACACTAACCCAAGCAAGGATCTAGAAGAACCTGGAAATAAATCCTAGAAATCAATAAAACAAGCAATTCTTTAGGGAAATGATCAATAGATACAAATAAGCGTGTCACTACTCATAAGAGAAAGGGAAATCAAGGCACATGAGATACCATTTTACTTCCAGTAGATTGGCAAAAGTAAATCTTACAGGAGAATGTAGATCAAAGGGAATTTTTACATCCTTCTGGTAGGAATATAAAGTATAGTCACTTGGAAATAGACTGGAAATCACTTTGGTGTTACCTTGAAACGTGGAACATTTGAATACCTTCTGACCTGGCACTTCCAGTCTTAGATATGTCCTTTAGAAAAGCTCTTCTAAACAAGAGGACATGGCATGAGGATGTTCATAGCCTTAATGTTATTAAAGGCAAAAAAATGGAAAAAGCTCAAATGTCCATCAACATGAAAATGGATAAACAGATCATAATATAGTTATACAATGGAGTATTATATAACATTAAAAAATGAACTACAGGTAATTATTTCTGAATTTCAGAAATAATTAGTGGGGAAAAAAAAAACAATTTTCAGAAAGCTATATGTAGTATGAAATGCTTAATAAAGCCCCAAAACAAGTGAGACTAAAAATATATTGTTTAAGAATATATCTGTAAGTGATAAAACAAAAAGATGTCAAGAAAATAGTAAGCATCAAATACAGTCATGGTTACTTCTAGGGTGCAAGGTAAGGGGGGAAGCTAGGTTCGGGGTATGGAGGTAGGTGTGACAGTGTTGGTAATGCCTTGGTTGTTAAATTGGATAGGGGGTTCACAGGAGTTTGTTTTATCATACAGTCATCCCCCTGTATCTAAGGTTTCTGCACTTGCTAATTCAACCAACCACAGAAAATATTCCCCCCAAAATAAAATTCCAGAAAGTTCCAAAAAGCCAAACTTGAATTTGCCATGTGCCAGCAGCTGTTTACTCAGCATTTACATTGTATTTACAACTCTTTACCTAGACTTTACATTGTATTAGGTTTATAAGTAATCTAGAGATGATTTAAAGCATATGGAGGTTACGAATAGGTTACATGCAAATACCGTGCCATTTTATATAAGGGACTTGAGCATCTGCAGATTTTTGTATCCATAGGGATCCTGGAAATAATCCCCTGTGGATACTGAGGGAAGACTGTATTTTACATACATTACATATATTCGTTCATATGTATCAAATATTAGTTACAGTGTAAAAAGATTCAGTTGTAAAATCAAAGACTTCTTTTCCTACAAAAGGGTATTGGAAGAAAGTATAGCTGTTCTAAGATACATGAATGGAATTAATTGAAATGTAATCATTTATTGGTATTAAATAGGCCTATCTATTGAATAAAATGTCAGACCCGATTCTTTTTTGTTTTTTTGGGTTTTTTTGGACTGCGTTGGGTCTTCATTGCTGTGTGCAGGCTTTCTCTAGTTGTGGCAAGTGGGGGCTACTCTTTGTTGCGGTGCACGGGCTTCTCATTGGAGTGGCCTCTCTTGTTGTGGAGCATGGGCTCTAGGCGTGCGGGCTTCAGTAGTTGTGGCTCATAGGCCCAGCAGCTGTGGCTCACGGGCTCTAGAGCGCAGGTTCAGCAATTGTGGCGCACAGGCTCAGTTGCTCTGTGGCATGTAAGATCTTCCTGGACCAGGGCTCGAACCCACGTACCCTGCATTTGCAGGCAGATTCTTAACCACTGCGCCACCAGGGAAGCCCCAGACCTGATTCTTGACTAATACAAATTCAGGGAGTTTTTGTAGTTGTAGTTTTAATAAAAGATCATTTCAAAGTTTCTAATATAATGCCTGATACATGGAAATGTTTAATAGATATTTTTTTCCTTTCTTCTAGTCAAAAGGTTAGTGAGAAAGAGTCTGTCTGCCCTTTAAAAATATCTGTGGTCTATTCAAAAATAATTGTTTTATATTATGAAAAGTGCCTAGCGTGGTTCTAGTTTGTACTGCTGTATATGTAGTGTTCAATTTCTTTTGTGTAAAGACTTCAGTTAGTGTTGAACAAAGAAAGTTATATGCTCTCGTTATGTGTGCTTTAATTTAATGCTTAATGGCTTTTAATGTTACAAAATAAGTTTATTATTATATTATGATCTCACTTGTATTATATTGTCTTGCTCTTCCATATTCGTGGTGATATGGTCATGGTTTACGAAAACAATAATCCCTAAGAAATAGATCATTAACAGTAGTTAACAATTACTTGTGATCTAGGGTAATGACTGATTTCTTTGGGATTATTGCAGTTATAAACCATAATTACAGATTATTACAGCAATAATTATTTTGTTAAAGGAAAAAATGTTCTGTCCTTGAACAGCTGCTGAACAAGTGCCCTGAACATTTCAGAATAAATCGAAAAATGAAAAACTATAATGGAAATGTAATCTAAGATGAGATTTTTTTAAATAAAATTATAGATATGAAACTCATGTATAGGATATTTAAATTTCTAAATGCAATTTAGATTTATGGCTTTACATGGTTCTTTAAACTTCGTGGATATAATTCCGTAACCAATGTAACTTTTTAACATCTATTATTCTAAATGCTGTAACTCTAATATTCTAGAGTTTTAGGGTAAGGTTTAATGTGTATGAGAAATATCAGTCATTCAGTGAAATAGGAAAATTGTATTTGATAGATTAATTAAAATGCCTTTATATTTCATTGCATTGTTCATTTCTAACACTAATCCTAATTTATTCAGTTAGTAGTTGTTAATTTTTAGGGTTAAAAATTCCTGCTTTTTTGTCTCGTACAATAGAAATCACTGCTTTCTAAAACAGGGAAAGAATAAATATACATCCTACTTCTCTCTGAATAAACTTCCATTCAAAATTTACCATAATTTTAGAAAAAATGCTCACAATTGATCACATGCTATCTTTGCATAGCATTCTTTGATATCAAAGCCTTAATTTCAAGGTCACAAAATAAAATGAATTAAAGAATAAAAAATTAAAATTTGAGAAATTCTTGTCCTATATTTAATATTTATTATTAGACAGTGATACTCATCACACTGCATTGAAAAATCATCTTTTCAATTTTCTCTCTCTCACCAGGTTCAACCTGTTGGGCATAGGGTCTCTTTCTCCCTTCTCACCCTGCCTTATACATATTTAGTTATATCCCAGTGGACAGAACATGGCACATAGTAGGTATTCAGCAAATGAATTTTCTGAAAATTCTGAAAATTCTTGAGAGTTTTTTTCAGTTCAGGGTTTTTGTTTGTAGACACAGCTAACTGTAAGTAGCTTTAATTGCGAAAAGCCTCTTTGGTAGAGAGGGAAGAACTTAAAAATTCTTAAACATCGTGTGACTTCATTTTCTTGAGCAGCTTGAAAGTAAAACTTAGAATGGACATATAAATATTCCATATTGATATGTTTTATGGCTTTCGTAGCTATGATATAGAAGAACTAAAAACAGTATAGCTATTTAATAATAATAGCCAACATTTAGTCAGCCCTTGTAGCAGGAATTATTAGGAGTACTTTACATGCAGAATACCATTCAGTGCTGTCAGAAGCCAATTATTATTAGCTTTTCATATTTATAAATGAGGAAATTAAAGCCAAAAAGATTGAGTAACAAGCATAATAAATAGTAGAGGCAGAATTTGAATCCAAGTTGTGCTCTGGGTGGCTAAATTGTATTGCCTCCATTTTTAAATATTGATCTTCCAACAGAGAAATATAAAAGTTACATGTATAATCAGTGTCTGTTTTCAAGATGGCTTGTTTTATGAAGAGCTAGTAGGCAGATGTTTCTACATTTACATTAGTTATAAACTCCAAAAGTAAGTTTGCTTATTTTAAATTCAGCTATTCAACAAATGTTAGTTTCATGTGTCACATATACTTGGTTTTAGGGTGGCTGGTTTGGGAATCAAAAGAAGTGTGAATGCCCTAGAAATGATCCCAAAGGGAGATGCAGTCTCATCTGTAGTAAAAATGTGGGAGACAGGTGGAGAACAGTCAGGATTAGGAATTAAAATGTATTAAATAAACACTTAAGAGGTTGTTGGATCATCAGGGTCTGTCTAGCTGATTGACCACTGTGTTGTTCAAGTACTTCCTTTAATCAGTCTTGAGAGGAAGTGGTACATATCTCATAATGGTATGAGAATGGACTCTTGGAAATCCATTGCCTATATTTGAATCATGTACTTCTTAATAGGGATTTGTGACACTAAATAAATATAGGTACAGATAGTACATATAATGTTTAAAATAGTACTTAGTGCATGTTAAGTATTATTTAAATGTTTGCTATCTTTAGTAATAGTGAAGCTTACTTTAAGCAAAATTAGTATCTAAGAATCTAAATAGATAAAATATATAAAGAAGGTTATTATTTAGATTTAAATAATATTTTTCATTTTGAGAAATAATTTGTAGTAAGATATTTTTAAAATAATGACTCTCATAGGCAGGTAAGTTATTATACTACATTCACCAAAGATTATGGTCACAATGTTTTAGATTTGTATCAATTATATAAAATGTGTATGCCCCACACACATTGGAGCACAATCTATTGATGATAACCTTTGTAAGATTCTGAGAAATACAGTCAATTTTCCTTATTTGGTATTTAATGTTCTATGAAGTTTCTGTGAACCCTGAATTAGCAAATATTAAACCATTGCTCTTAGGGGAAATACAGGTTGGGTTCCTGCAGGCTTCTGGTCACATTTTCATCGACTGATCAACATATAACCTTGTGTTATGTATTCTTGCTTAAAGATACTTTACATTAATATATATCATTGATTTGTTAACATTGAACTCACAGCCAGCAGCACTACAACCCATGCCTGGACGAAGCTTAACACGTGTTATTTTCTCTACAAGGTACATAATAGCTTTTTTTTTCACTTAGGAACACTAGGCAACACATTAGCACTACTCTTGTTGACTATTTTAAACAGTAAAATTATAAACAAGGAGCACAAAAGTGAAAAAACAATGTGATACCAAAAGGATACCAAAAAGGGATACTTAGCTGTTTATAGTATGAGAGATGAAACAAGAAAGCAGATTGTTGCTTTGTTTTACCTGATCTTGGAATGTGAACATTGGGCAACTTAAATTATTTGCTGTTCTGCATCTGTCCATGAATGATCACAAGTATTGATTTGGGGGATTACAAATAAATTGTACTAAGTAGATGAATTTGCAAATAGCAGGCTAGACTAGATCATACCTTGCATTGAATGTGCTTTAAGAAGCTGTTTTTATTTAAGCAGTAGAAATGTAAGTACCATTAACATTCATTTTTAATAATAACTCTACATTTTAATATTTACTAAATTGATAATAAGCTGTTAACTTCTTCTTGCCTGGTTCATGCTGTATTTTCTGTGTAATGATTTCTTAATTCAATAACCCATGTCTGTTTGATGACTTATGTATGCCAGGCACTGTTTCAGGCTCTGGATATGCAATAGACAACCAAACAGAAAAAATAACAGCTATCATGCAGTGTACATTCTATTGGAATAGACAAGTAACAAAGCAAGATAAATAATAAAATATATATTATGTTAGAAAGTGATAAGTAAAATTAAAAAAAATAATGAATCAGGAAAGGTGGATATGAAATGTTGGCAGATTGTATTCTGGTTATCTTTTGCCCAAAACTTAGTGGTTTATCAAATAACAATTTTATTCTTATCTCTCATTGTTCTCTGGGATTGATAAGTTTCAACTGGATGGTTCTCCTTTGGTGTCTTTCAGGCGCTGTAATCAGGTGACAGCTGCAGCTGACATCACCTGAATGATTCTTTACTCACAAGTCTGTTCTCTTTGCTGGAATATTTGATGAATGGGCTATAGTTGGGCATTTCTCTCTCCATGTAGTCTCTATATGGCTAGCCTTTAGGTCTCAGGGTATGTGGTCTTCTTACATGGTGAATGGCTTCCCCTAAGTGAACATTCCCTGAGAGACTGGAGGAAGCTGCCAGTTCTCTTAAAGGCTAAGCCCAGTGCTGGAATAAGTGTCACTTCTACCATATTCTTTTAGTCAAAGCAGTCACAGTACAGCCCAGACTTACGAAGGATTGGAAAAATAGACTCCACTTCCTGATGGCAATTGCATACATGGAGGGAAGGAATTGATGGGTATCTTGAAGACACACTACCGTAGTCTAGGTATTGAAAATTGATAGGATAGCTGTGTAAGACCTGACTGAGAAGGTGCATTCAAAGTGAGACTAGTCAATATGGTTGTATCTTTTTGCAGGTACATTAAGCTGTGTGAGGATAGGCAAAGGGTAGGTGGAGAATTGGATTTAAACAATTACGGTTTTGTAAGATGCATATGTCAGAGGAGGAGAGACGTTGACATTGTATGCAAGACAGAGATTATAATGATAGACAGTAGAACTGGAGGTAGGTAAGCATGGTAGAGAAGACATGAAGGGTGTAAGAAAGTGAAAAAATGGCAGATCCCAAAAAACTATTAGAACTAACAAAAGAGTAACAAAGTTGCAGGATACAAGATCAATAGAAATCAACAGTGGGTTTATATATTTTCAATGAACAATCAAAAATGAAGATAACAAGTCCACTTACAATAGCCTTTAAAAGAATAAACTACTTAGGTAAAAACTTTACAAAAGAAGTGTTAAGTCTTGTACACTGACACTGTAAAACATTATTAAATCAAATATCTAAATAAATTGGAAGACATCATGGTCATGGTTCAGAAGACTTAATATTGTTAAGAAGGCAGTATTCCTCAAATTGACTTAATGGATTCAGTGTAATCTCTGTCAAAATCCCAACTGGCTTCTTTTCAGGAATTGGCAAGCTGATCCTTAAATTAATGTGGAAATCCAGAAGACCCAGGATATCCAAAGTAATCTTGAAAAAAAAAAAACGAAGTTGAAAGACTCACACTTCCTGATTTCAAAATATACGACAGAGCAATAGTAATCAAGACAGTGTGGTATTGATGTAAAGGTAGACACTAGATCAGTGAGATGTAGTTGAGAGTTCAGGTATAAACCCTCCAATTTGTAATCAGTTGATTTTTGACTGGTAGGAAGACAGTTCAATGACAGAAGGATTGTCTTTTCAACAAATGGTGCTGGGACAGCTGGATGTCTGCATGCAAAAGAATGAAGTTGGAACCCTATATCCTACCATACACAAAAAATTAAATCAAAATGAATCATAGACCTAAATGTAAGAGTTAAAGCTATGAAACACTTAGAAGAAAACATAGGACTAAATCTTCATGACTTTGGGTTGGTCATGGTTTCTTAGATTTGACAGCAAAAGCTGAAATAACAAAGGAAAAATTAGCATTATGTACCACATGAGAATTTAACATTTCTGTGCGTCAGAGGACACCATGAAGAAAATGAAAACAACCCACAGAATGGGAGAAAATATTTGCTAATCATATGTCTGACAAGAGACTTGTATCTAGAATATATAAAGAACTTTTACAACTCAATAATAAAAAAGATAGATAGCCCAATTTTAAACTGAGCCAAGGATTTAAATAGACATTTCTCCAAAGAAGACATACTTATGCAAGATCACATAGCAGATTGGTAGAGCTGGGATTCATAGTTGTATCTGGCTCTAAAACGTGTCATTTTCACTATTATACTACCTTGGTGAACTTAAAATCCAACTCTTCACACTGTCAAGAACTGAGTTCACAGTAGTTTATCACTTGTTTGGAAGAACTTTTGCTAATTTTAGAATATCGGGAGAAATAAGCTTTATTTCTATCAATACTTTCTAAACGATTTTTTCCTTGTTATATATTAGGACGTCTTGCCTGGTTGGTATACTTGGTTGGGACAGTTGTTGGAGGAAGATTAACATATACCAGTACAGATGAACATGATGCTATGGATGGAGAATTATCCTGTCGGTAAGTAGTAGCCATGTAATTTACAGAAATTTACTAAGTACTTAGAAATTTAGTTACTGAGCTGCTATTATGAGCTAAAGCATTTTGTACTTGGCCTTTTGGAGAAGGTATTATTTTCCTTTTTACTGATGAGAAAACCAAGGCTTAAGTGATTTGTAAAAGTCATATCTCTAATAAGTAGTATAGTCAAATATATTCATATGAATAATATGAGTAAGCTGGTTTTCCATATATTTTAATTCACTTTTAATAACAGCTTTCTTTATAACAAAGTAATACATGTTTTTGTTGAACACTAAAGATTTAAATGAAAAGAAAGTTATATATTAATTTGGAAATAACTACTGTCATTTGGTAAAGATCTTTGAGTCTTTAATGTTTGAGAGTATATGTACATTACATGTGTATTTCTCAACATTTTTTCAAAAAAAATTATACTATAATATTGTTTTGTAAACTAAAATGGGGATACTAGTACTATATCTAATTCATTTTGGGCTGTTATAAGGATTAAGTTAATAATTTAAAAATAATTTTAAAGTGCTTAGGACAATCAATGCCTGGCAAATAGTAAGCACTATATTACCAAAAAAAACCCCAAAATAATTCTTTTTTAAAAACTCAAACATAATAATTATTTATAAACATTTTATCTAGACATGACATATTCTAAGCTATACCGTAATTTAGATAGGTCCTTGCTTTGGGAATTTTAGGTTGTTTCTCAATTTTTCCTTATTATAAATGTGAATATTCTTTTAGCTATATCTTTATGTAGATCAAAATAATTTTATTAGAGTTAGGTCCTAAAAGCTAGATAGCTGGTTGAGTAGTATATAGCACTTTAAAGACTTTCAATACACATTACCAAATGGCCTTCTGGAAAAGTACCAGTTTATCCTCTGAGCCCAAAGGCCATGAGAGGCTATTGGGTTTTTTTTTGGTTTTTTTTTTTGGCAGTTGAACACTAGGTGGTAGGATTCTTATCTTTGCCAGTTCATAGGTAACTGATATCTCATTTTAATTTGTATTTCTTTGTTTACAAGTGGTGTCAAACATTCTTTTCCATTCCTTTTCTTGTCATTTCTATTTTCTCTTCGTGATTTTTTATTATATGTAGATTGTATCATTCACCTGGTTTTCTTTTATGATTTTCTTTCCTAATCTATCCGTAAGAACTCAGTATATATCAGTATATATCAGTATATATCAAAGATTGTAATATTTTGCTATTCATTTTGCTATTCATTTTCTCCATATGTTTTAATTTGTTTTAGAAATTGCTTTTTTTCTGGCTTTAAACGTTTATATATTAAGATCTATGAATTTTTTCTTTCATACTTTTTTCAATGCTCATGTTTAGGAAGGTTGTTCCACACCTGGATAATAAAAATATTCTGCTATATTTTCTCCTGGATCTTTTATGGTTTCAGCTTATATTTAATTTTTAATATATCCAACATTTATTTTGTTATGTACTTTTTCGAAAATTTCCAAGTGTTAACCAGTTAATGTCAAACCCCACCCTCTACTGATTTGAAATGCTGCATGTATCTTACACAAAATTCTCATGTCTTTTTCTAGGCCTTTCATTCTTCTCCACTGATCTTGGAAGTCTATTAGTACACCACTATCACCCTACTGAAGTCTTTAGTATGATATTCTCCCTCATTATTATTCTTAAATATATTCCTAACTGTTTAATAAATTTGTTGCCATTTTGAATAGAGATTTCTCTCTCATTTCATACCCTTTTTAACCTTTAAACTACCTCATTTCAATGAAATTTGAATCTGAATGGAACAAATATTTTTAGTTTTTCTTAAGATTTATTATTTCCAATATCAAACCACTTTAAAATATGACTGGGGCATTCTCAAAATGCTTTGATTAATTTTTTTTTTTTTTTTTTTTTCGGCACGCGGGCCTCTCACTGTTGTGGCCTCTCCGGTTGTGGAGCACACGCTCCGGACGCGCAGGCCCAGTGGCCATGGCTTACGGGCCCAGCCACTCCGCGGCATGTGGGATCCTCCCGGACCGGGGCACAAACCCGTGTCCCCTGCATCGGCAGGCGGACTCTCAACCAGTGCGCCACCAGGGAAGCCCTGCTTTGATTAATTTTAAACCAAGTGAACAATTTACTTCTGTAACATCTTTTAATATTACATATTTAGTAAAGTTTTTGCTATAGTTAGTTCGATTTTTTTTTTAATGCTTTCATCATCAAGTAGAGAATTTCCCACTGGCACTATTTTCCTGAAAAATATATATAACAGGAAATAAACAAAAGTATCTGCCAAGTAGAAAATTTTAATTTTTTCTTTAGGCGGCAAACATATTTAGCTCTAAGTAAGATTTGTTTTGTGTTTAGCCTGTCTTCCCTAGGAAACAAAGTCTTAGTTGAAGTTTATGGGCTAAGATTTTTTTGTGGAGTGGGGAAAAGGATACATTTTCAGGGAAGAAAGAATGAAGGAAAAGTGAGTAAAAGATAAAACAGGTTATGTGTTGATTAGTTGATGAAAATATTGTGACCAGAGTTCCTCGGGAACCTATTTCTGTATTACCCCTAGGAGCAGTGGTTCAGTATTTGCTAATTCAGTTTTTACGGCCATTTTACAGCACATAACTACCATAAATAATGAGAATCAACTATAGAAGGTGGTGCATTACACACCTGGTTGCTCACTTTTACAGGTTTCCCCAGAGACCACATGGAACAGCTGTGCTTCAAAGCAGTCCATCTTGGTGGGGGGCGGGGGGGGGGGACGGGGACTGAGGGCAAGTGGTTTATATGTTCACTTATTTCTGCATCCCATTTTTAGTGGTTGAAATCTACTCCCGGAGTGTATAACTTTTCGATACTTCTTAGTTGTGTTCCCTGGCCTCTTTGAGGAGCTGCTGGGGAAGCCAGAGCTACTATTGGTCCTGTTGGTTGGAGGTAGGGGCTGGCTGGAGCTATGGTAGGGCTTTCCTCCCCCTGAGTGAGGATTTATAACTGCAGTAGCTGTGCGAGTCTTTACTGGGGCTACAAGGCAAGTGGTTGAGCCCAGGGGACAGGAGGAGAGGTGGTAGTGGGGTTGGTGGGGGGTTAAACAGGGCCGAGCAGATTCAAGGTGGGGTATGTACCAGGACTTACATAATTTGCCTAGAAAAAACATAAATATATGTGTTTTAACATACTGAGATTTTAAATTAAATAAGAATGATGTTATATGTAAAATTTTAAAATATCAATTTCACATGGAGAAATTCCAGGTAACTAGAACTGCCATACTGTTGCCTTTTGGTGTTGTTATATGATAACCTTTTTAACTCCTGGGAGGACACTACCAAATTAGACGTTGAGGAGCTCCTGCCAAAAACCTATGTGTTATTTTATCAGAAAAAGGTTGATATTCATAAAAACTTTCAATATTGTGATAATGATATTTAAAACATGTTACTTTAACATTTTAAAATATGCTGCTTTAACTTAGCAAATAAGTATATTTGTGCTCAGGCCACACAATTCTGATTAAATAAAGATAACTTTATAATCATTTCAGTGTCATTCATCATGACCAGAATGTAAACCTCTTGAGAGATTTCCCAGGGATTTTGTCTTGTCCTGTATCCTCTCTAATTTGCTGGTGGCTGCTTCTTTTCGGTTCATTCCTCTCAGTTAGGCCACCCTCTGTTTCTGTTTCTTCATGTTGCTCTCACCTGTTCATCTCGCAATCATTCCTCATTATTCATTGAAGACTTTTGCAGCTAGCTCAGTGTTTTGCTCTCTGCCCCAAACCCTGCTGTGATATAGATGACTTTAACTTCTTTCCCATCCGGTAGTGTTGCTTCCTCTTCTCTACACAAGACACTTCCAGTGGCTTCCTGTCACACGTGAAACAAATTCCAAATTCTTGCCATAGCCCAAAGTGTACTGTGCTACTTCTCTGACCTTATTTCGTATCCCTTTTCATTCAACTCAGCTACATACACTGACCTCCTTGCTATTGAGTATTACCAGTATGTTTTCACTTTAGGGCCTTTGCGCTTCTCTTCTGCTAGGAATGCTTTCTCCCAGATGTTTATGTAGTACTCCGTCACTTCAATCAGGTCTGTACCCAGATGTCTCTACCTCTTTTGACCTCCCTATCCAAAATAACATCCTTATCCTACTTTATTTTTCTTCACAGCACTTATTACCTCTTGCTGTTTATTCCACTAGAATAGGGAAGGAATAAGCTTTATCTGCTTTGTTCACTGCTGTATCTTTATCTCATCTGCCTGGCAAAACCTAAATTCTGAAGGAATTCAGAGTTTTCTCTTAATTTGTCGAGTGATAAAAGAAATTGCACACTTCTTTAGATAGGTACCATTGCCAACTAAGATATCTTTTTTTTTAACCTTAACTGAGCCCTCAGCATGGCTCAGTGATTTGTGTTATTTTAGTAATTCTTATCTTCTGACTTCCAAACACTTACTGAACTGTTTTCCTTGCATGTGTTGTCCCACATGTACCTCTAGTTCAGTGACTAAACTTAAACTCATCTCTTCCATCCACTCCCGACCCTGACTCTCTTTGTGTGTCTCATCACTGTCCACTCAATTGCCTAGGCTTGAATCCTGGGACTTCTTAACTTTTTCTTTTTTCTCTCACCAGCATCCTTATAGTCATCAAATTCTGTCACTTCTACCTTCTGCTTATCCCGATTAGTCCAGTTATTTCTGTTACCCTTGCTGTTTTAACTCCTGTCATCATTTGCCCGGATTCATGCTACAGTTTTATGTGGGCACCTTGTTTCCTCTCTGGCTTTCTAAAATAAAGATTTGATTATGTCTGTGCTTTGCTTAAAGTCTGCAATGACTTTCATTGCTACTGGGATTAAAATCAATTTGATTTATCAGGCTCTTCATAGTCTGGGTCCTGCCTGTCTCAGTAGCTGCGTCTCGTACCACTGACTGTCTTATAGCTGTATAGAACTTTTTTTCAGCTCTTAAATGAGCCATGCTTCCCCACCTGCCCCCCCCGCCCCTCCCGTCTAGAAAGCTGCACATGCGTTCCCCTTTCTCTTGACACTCTCTGCTCTGTTCCATCCTAGAATGTTAGGAGCTCTCGCTAATTTCTTTGTAGTGTTTATTATAGCACTTGTCATTCCTTATTCTAATTGCTTGTTTTACTGTCTTTCCCTGCATAGGCTGTAGATTTCTGGAGGACTGGGAATATATATGTTTTGCTCAGTATTGTATTCTGAACTCCTCATACATACCTGCCATATTGTAGGCCTTCAGATATTTGTTGACTCAATAAATACTTACGGAATTGGATATTAAGGGGACTATAAAAGAACTGATTATCCAAACATTCATTTCTTTATACTTGAAATGGTATACATATACTTGGATCAAAATTATTTAATATTTATCTTTTTATTCCCTCCATGCTCCAAAGATAATTTAAGATAAAGGTAAAAATAAATGTAGGACAATAAATTGAAACACAAGTGAATATTGTATATACAATACAAGCTTTGGTCTTATGCACTTATTAGAGGTGGCCACAGATCTTTGAAGGACACTGTGGCAGAGACTACTAGTTGTCTTGTATCTCTTCTTTCCTTCTTCTGCAGTAATAGAATACCTGAAATGTTTTGCTGGGCATTGGCCACCTGAATAAGACTAGATTTACTAGAATCTCTTGCAGCTAGGTATGGTTAAGTGATTATGTTCTGGGCAATTGAATGTAAGTGAATGTGGTACGTGTAACATATATGCACATGAGTGGAGCTGAAGAAGCCATCTTAGACCATAAAGTGATTGGGTGAGTGGAGGCAAGTGTAACAACAAGATGGAAGGAACCTGAGTCCCTGATACACCGTGGAGCACCAACTAGTCCTAGAGCATTGCCTTGAATTTTTTTTGCTTGAGAGAAAAATAAACATCTATATTGTTTAAGCCATTGTTTTTGGATTTCAGTCACTTGCAACTGAACTTCTTGTACGACTATCAAAGCTTGTTTGACAGATGGATCATGTACCCTTCTGGGAACTCTTTCCTACTCTCCTGTTGGGGATTGTTGGGGTGCCTTTGCAATTCATATCAAGCTGGTGATTTGCATTGCCTCTTAAGCAGATGTGAATCACCAGCTTGATATGAGTTGTAAAGGCACCCCAACAAACTTGGCTATTGGTTTCATGTCTTCCTCAGAGTTTTGGAATGTATGTTATTAAAAGGAAATAAAAGTAAACAAGCCATTGCATAGAATCAACAAAGAACCAGAGTAAGAAAAAGGAGGTCCTACTCATAAAGAATTTAATAGCAGGATATGCTTTAAGTCACTTAAGAAATCACCTGGATCCAGAGATGAAGTTTGGTGTGTGTATCTATTTATTTAACTAAAAATTACTTCAGGAGTCTGTGCATTCACAAATACACAGACTTTAAAAGTGAGCTATGTCCCTCCTTTCAAAATCAGAGAATAAACACATCTTTTTAGGAAAAACAAACAAACCTGGTTGACTCATTCTTAAATTTGATCTTTATAAGCTTTCCTTTATGAATTTTAATAGCATTAAAGATATTTAGTAAGTGAAGTTACTTTTAAATAAGTAGCTTAATTTAGGAATTAATAACTATAAAAATGGTTACCAAAATATTATTTCATAACACTTTGGCAATAAATACCAAGTTTTTTAAAGAAGTTCATTTGCTGTAACCTACACATTTTGTTCCTAGAACTCTTTGCTGGTAGGGAATAGGAGAATAATTATATTTCACTGAAATGTAAGTTTGTATTCAAAATGAGATTATTAAAATTTGGTGTAGCCTTAATTTTATACAATGTTTTGGAAAGTTATTTAATAATATGAAAAAATAATTGGGCAAGATATGTTTAGTGAGACAGTTCAGTGGAATAAAATAAACAGTCCAGGAAGTAATATGAATGCATAAATAGACCTAATGTATGTGATAAGGGGGTAATTCAAATTAGTGGGCAAAAGACAGACTATACAAGAAAGAAATGGTGTTGAAGCAGCTGGGTAGCCATCTGCGAAAAAACGTTGATCCATATCTCACTAGATAGGTTCAAGGTTAATTTCAGTGTATCATACAGTTGAATGTAAAAAGATGGAACAAAAACACCTCAGATTTGGGTAAGACCTTGTTATTATATAAAATCCATAAGAGAAAAATTGGTAAGGTTTTCTGCATAAGAAAAAGAAGAAAAACATGCATGGTATTAAAAAAACACCATAGGGCTTCCCTGGTGGCGCAGTGGTTGAGAGTCCGCCTGCCGATGCAGGGGACACGGGTTCGTGCCCCGGTCCGGGAAGATCCCACATGCCGCAGAGCGGCTGGGCCCGTGAGCCATGGCCGCTGAGCCTGCGCGTTCAGAGCCTGTGCTCCGCAACGGGAGAGGCTACAACAGTGAGAGGCCCGCGTACCGCAAAAAACAAAACAAAACAAAACAAACACCATAAAGTCAAAAGACAAATGAAAAAGTGGGGAAAAATATTTACATCTCAATCACAGGCAAAGGGCTCAGTTTTCTAATATATAAAGAATTTGTAGAAATTAGCAATAAAAAAATAACCCAACAGAAAAATCAAAAAAGGATATGAGCAAAAAGGGCACACAAAAGGACATATGTATTACTTAAAAATATGGAAAATTTTGACTTTACATTCATGAGAGAAATACAAATTAAAACTTCACTGAGATACCATTTTTCAGATTCCAGTAAATTGTAAAGTTTAATATCACCCTGAATTATTTATATGTATATAGACACTCTCATTTACTGATGATGGGAGTATAAATTGTTTCAGTTTCATTGGAAGGCAATTTTGTAATAGCTATCAAAATTGTAAATTCATTTTCTTTAAGCTAGTAATTTGACTTTTACTGGTGTATATTATAACTGAACATGTGTGCAGTGATGTGTACAAGATTGTTAATTGCAGCATTTTTGTAACAGCAAAAAATTGTAAACAACCTTAGTGTCCCTCAGTGGGGGAAAGTAAGAAAATAATGTGGTATGTTCATATAATGATGTTCAGCAGCTGTAAAAAGAGAATAAGGAAGCTCTTTATATCTGACATGAAAAGATCTCTAAGATATATTATTAAATGAAAAAAGCTAGATTTAACAATATAACAGTGTAGTATGCTCCATATGTGTAAAAGAGTTGGGAGGAGAATGTATAGTCATACATACATTTTAAAAGTCTCTGGAATGACACAAACTGTTAACAGCGTGTGTGTGTATCTTCTCGTGTGCATACATGGAAGGAAGTGAGTGGGTTAGGGCTAGGCATAGCCGCCTTTGCATAATGAGAAAAAAGAGAAATAGGTGCTGTCTCCTCCAGAACTTCTACTTCTGTTTCTTAAAAATTTTATTATGATATGCTAATTTTGTTAGCACCAGGCAGTTGGCAGCCATTCACTGGAAAATTTTAATGAAAATAGATAGATAACAGAAGGATTTGGGGGTGGGGGGAAATTCTAGACTAAGCTTTTTATTCTATTAAGCTTTTTCTCTAGGAAATTTAATTTAACCTTTAGTTCATTTATGATTTTTTTATAATAATAGTTGCATACTTGTATTAAAAATATTTGATTTTGTTAAGATCATCTTGTAATTTATTTCAGGTAAAATTTTTAATACTCATTAAGAAAGTGATACAGCTTGATGGCTGTACCTCTTTTTTTTGTATTTTGAACCATATGACCCCAAAATATATAGTTATATGAAAATATGTTGTAATGAAAAAGTAAAATACAAAACTACACATTCAATATCATTTTTCTTTTACTGAAATATTATATATATACATAAATATATAAGTTAATACCTGCGTTTATATAATAGTTATAATTGTAGATATTTACTATATATGTGTATGTTATATGTATCTATATATAAATGTTTAGTAAAATAATAAATGCATGTCCATGTAGGTTTGTATGCATGTATATGAAGTGCATGTGTTAGGAAAAAGGGCTAGAAGGAATTAGACCAAATTGTAATATCTCTTCGTGGTAGGATTTCAGATGATTTTTAAAAATATTTTCGTTATAAGCATTTGTATTTTTCCACTTTTTATATTATGTAAAATTGATGATAAATGTTTTAATGGTATTTCTCTAAGAATTTTTACTGAAGCTTCTTTTTTCCTTCATGAAAAGAGTTTTTCAGCTTATATCTTTAATGGATACCGGATTGCCTCAGTGTTCTAATGAGAAAATAGAACTTGCAATTCTGTGGTTCTTGGATCAGTTTCGTAAAACATATGTTGGTGATCAACTTCAGCGAACCTCAAAGGTAGGTTTTTACTAGAGATTAAAATTAATGTTATTGAAGATGAAGAAAGGTGTTCACATGTAACAGCTTTAAGCTGAATGATATATTTGGGCAATTTCTACATAAGAAATTTAGTTGATCAATTGAAGTCAGTTGATTAATTGGTATTGAAGGCAATGTGAGATTGCTTGTTTTATGCTTAGATTTACCATTGTCTTTGAAGATTGATTGGCAGAGTTAGAGAATATTTTTTATGTGGTTAGTCATTAGTTAAGATTATTTTAAACACCTTAATGAATTTTGCCTTATTGTATTTCAAGGTTTAAAACATAAGATTTACTCTTTTAGTAGTTCTGAGGGTTTTGGTGGGGTTTTTTTTTTGATACTTATTTTTGTGGTTTCCAGTGTATTTTCCACTCATTTCTTGGCATTTTTACATGATAAATGATGAGGACAAGAAGAGTAAGACATGCCTTTGAGAGGCTGCAGTTAACTTAGTGAAGGGAACATTTCTACTATGGTGATTGAAAGTTTAGCATTAGCAAGTTCAGATGAATTGATCTTAAGGCATTAAGGTATTATTGAGGGCATTTATGTGAACCCTAACCAGATATTTAGTAGCACTTGGACACTGAGTAAGATCTATGAGGTTTTTTTTTCCTTTTCTTTTCTTCCTAGAATAATAACTTTCCAAAACCACCTCTGTTGGAAGTCCTAAGGATATTCTTATCTCCTTTGGATTTATAGTTTGTATTAGTAATGTTAAGAGATTAAGTTCTAGAATAAGCTTTTTATATTGAACTGAGCTTTTTTTCCCCTGGGAAATTTAGCTTAACCTTCAGTTCATTTATGGTTTTCTGTTAATAGTAGTTGTATAGTAGTATGAAAAGTATTTGATTTTGTTAAGATCATCCTTTAGTTTACTTCAGGTAAAATTTTCTTTGCTTTTTAAGAAGGTGATGTAGTTTGATGCTTTCTTTGTGAAATACATTGTGATATTTTATTGCCACTTAGGATTTATTTTCATTCAGGATTAATATCAAAAAAATTTTCTTAGAATTAAGCTGACATTGAATGAGACAACTAGGGAGAAAAAGGAGTAGCTAGATATAACTGTTTTAGGTTGACAGTAAGACAAATTAGAATCAGACAAAAATTACATGGTATAAAATTTATACAGGGTACATATTGAATTATGATAAACTGTCTTGTTTTAAATGTACCCAGAGAGTTTATTTTGCTTTTGCAAAAGTGAATACTCTTGAAACATTGCTTATCTAATATCCATTTGGTCTGGGTCCTAAATCAGAACAGTGTAATATGGAGTGGAAATGCCTTAAAATTATTGTGGTTAAAGCACTTGGAAATAATTATGTAAAATGAAATCGATTGTTTTAGGGCAATGGGTTTGAGAAGTTTTTTTCTGAAGATCCTTATATGTGTATAACTTTTAATATAAGGTAATTGTGAAAAAAGTGAATTATAAAAGATAAGTTTTTCTTTTTTGAAATTGCTTACATATTAGGAAAAAATAAACACATCATCAGACTGGTGTTGATTCTTTTATTTTAATTTTACTCTAACATTTTTGATGCATCTTATCCTATTTTCAAAGAGAATAAGGTGATTTTATTTCTGAGGCATTCCTACTGCATAACCTTGAAGTGAAGCCAAAGCTTTCCACTTTTCTTTTCTTTTTTTTGGCTTGTCTGCTGATCTGCCTTAGTAGGAACTGTTTTGGGGGTCCTTATTGTGTGCCCTGGCACTCTTCTAGGAACTCTTCACATTCTCTCTAGGTCTTATAACAAGCCTGCAAGTTTGGTATTATTGTTCCCATTTTACAAATGAAAGAAAAGACTGTCTAAGACATTTAAAATAAGTTCTCTACATACTGTTTTTCTGTCAACCAACTAAGGAGGACCAGATGGAAAATATTTTTTGGTGAGAGCATTCCAGATTATGGCAAAAAAAGGGAGAGCATTAGGTTAAAGTAAGCGAATAATGTTCAGTGTGTACTTATTTTGTACCAGGAACTTTCCTAAGCTCTCTTAAGCATTATGTCATTTAATTGGATCATATAGAGTATGACTTAAAGTTCTTCCCAGTCTCTTTTCTATGTATGTCATCAGTTTCATGCTTCACTACTCCATACTTGTATTACATACTTTATGTGTACTAAATTTTTTTCAGCTCCTTTAACAGTCTACATTGTCTTTCAATTCTGGACCTTTGAAAAAAAATTGTTTCCTTTGCCTAGGACACTATTTTTTTAAATTCAGCTTCCACTTCCCTGCCTTACTTAGCTAACTTCTACTTTTCTTTCATGTCAGATACCCCATCCTTTAGGATGCTCTTCTTAACTTAAATTCTGGGAGAGTTTCTGTCTCCTATTTTAGGATTATTATACTGCATTGTAATTATTTCTTAGCAAAACATATAGAGACTATAATTTGGGTTAGGACTGTTCTGTCTTCTTTATTGTTATCACCGCCACATGCTTGGCATATTCCTTGTATGCTTTCTACTAGATAATGGTTGAATGTATATATTTAGTAGAATTTCATAGGAATTGGGTCTAGATATCATGTATAATACTTTCAGGTAATAAAGGGTATGTTCTTGAGTTGGAAAATGATGCTGACTTTAGTGAAGTTGTTTGACAGTTTTTTTTTAAAGACATAATAATTGATTTATTTTTAATTGATTTATTTATTTATTTTTGGCTGCACTGGGTCTTTGTTGCTGCTCACGGGCTTTCTCTAATTGCGGCGAGTCGGGGCTACTCTTTGTTGTGGTGCGCGGCCTTCTCATTACGGTGGCTTCTCTAGGCACGGGCTCTAGGCGTGCGGGCTCAGTAGTTGTGGCATGCGGGCTTCAGTAGTTGTGGCTCATGGGCTCTAGAGCACAGGCTCAGTAGTTGTGGCTCACGGGCTTAGTTGCTCCACGGCATGTGGGATCTTCCCGGACCAGGGCTCGAACCCGTGTCCCCTGCATTGGCAGGCGGATTCTTAACCACTGTGCCACCAGGGAAGCCCTGTTTGACAATTTTAAGTAAGGTATACCATTAATAAGCATCTTAAAAATTCTATAAAAGCCTTCATGTGCAAAATAATATAATTTATAGAAATAAATGCTCCAGGAACCAAGGTGGGAATCACTGAAGTGATTGTATAGAAGTATGTCCTATAAGTGAGAAAGAAAAATCATAAATAGTAGCTGTAGGTATTAATTGAGCAATTAGTCTGTGCCAAAGACTTTGCTCAGCACTTGACAGGCATCTAATTTCATCTCACAGAAACTCCATGGAAATAGTTATCTTTATTAACATCCCCACCACTTTTTACAGATATGGAAACTGAGGCTTGGAATAGTTAATTAATTTGATTAAGTGGTTGAACCTGGATTTGAACCCAGGACACTTGATAGAGCCTTTGCTGCTAACCACTTTGCTGTATTGCCTCCTGTTGGATCTTTGACAGGGGTATTGAATGGGCCTTTCAAGCTCAACAGGTTCTAAAAAGAAACATTGTCCTCTAAAATGCTTTCTACCTACTTTTCTATTTTGAGGAAGAATGACTTTTAACCCAAAATTTCCACTTTGTTCTTATTTCTTATGTCTAATCTGTCACCTATTCTTGCTGATTTTATTGCCTAAATATCTCTCAGTTCCACTCCTTTCTCAGGAGTGGAACTTGCCTTTTTATTCTTGTTACTGCTTACGTTTCTCACTAGATTTCAAAAGTCTTCTGGTTGTACTCTTTGTTTCCTTTTTGCCTTCTTCCAGTCCATTTTCCATACTGCCACCAGAGTAATCTTTTCTTCGGTAGAAAACCAGAGAGAATAGTGTAATGAATAGTCACACATCCGTCTTCCAGCTTTGTCAAATCTGAATGCTTCGCCATATTTACTTCAGATCTGTATATTTTAAAATTAAATATTGAAAACATATTGCTCTGATTCTGTTTGCCTCACTTCTTGCCCAAAAGTAACCACTACCCTAAATTTAGTGTGATTTTCATGCACGATATCATTCTTTCCCACATTTCTATGTATTTATTAACAAAACATAGTATTATTAACTTTATAGAAAATTATTAGGCAGAAACTTGCCTTTTTTGATCAACATTGTTTTTGAGATTTATCCATGATGATACATGTAGTTTTTGTTTGTTTGTTTGTTTTAAAGAACAGGTGTCATTCTTTTTTTTTAATTTATTTGTTTTATTTATTTTTGGCTATGTTGGTTCTTCGTTGCTGTGCACAGGCTTTCTCTAGTTGCGGTGAGTGGGGGCTGCTCTTCGTTGTGGTGCATGGACTTCTCATTGCGGTGGCTTCTCTTGTTGCAGAGCAGAGGCTCTAGGTGCACGGGCTTCAGTAGTTGCAACACATGGGCTCAGTAATTGTGGCTCGCAGGCTCAGTAGTTGTGGCGCACAGGCTTAGTTGCTCCGTGGCATGTGGCATCTTCCGGGACCAGGGCTTGAACCCGTGTGCCCTGCGTTGGCAGGCAGATTCTTAACCACTGCACCACTAGGGAAGCCCTGATACGTATAGTTTTAAGTATTTTAATTATTTAATGGTATTACAATATATTACTGTGCCATTATATATTCTTTTTTAAAAAATATACATTAGGTGTTTCCAGTTTTAACGTGGGCCTCTCACTGTTGTGGCCTCTCCTGTTGCGGAGCACAGGCTCCGGATGCGCAGGCTCAGCAGTCATGGCCCACGGGCCCAGCTGCTCCGTGGCATGTGGGATCTTCCTGGACCGGAGCACTAACCCGTGTCCCCTGCATCGGCAGACGGACTCTCAACCACTGCGCCACCAGGGAAGCCCTGTATGATTTTCTTGAAGGTAAATACTAGGAGTGGAATTGCTAGGTTGTGGAATGTTCATATCTTCAGCTTTACAAGATATTATCAAGTTGCCCTCCTAAGTGTTGTAACAGTTTATTCTTCCTCCCCCAGCAGAGTAGGTGTGTGTTGCTGTATATTGTCATAATACTTGCTTTTGTCAGTCTTTAAATTTTGCCGTTCTTCAGGGAACACATTTCTTACTGTGCCATTTCTCTGCTTAAAATTATTATTGATTTCCCATTATTTACAAAATAAATTTCTTCTTATGGTCAAACTTCACCTACCTTTGCAACTTTTTCTTTTGATACTGCATTCTATTCTATGACATGATGTATATGTGCTGCTGTGTATTTATTTCCTGCTTGCATATTTCAATTATCCAATGAATATTAATAAGTAACTATATTAAGGCCAGGGATACAAAGGCAAATAGGATGGTCCATCTCCCCAGTAAGTTTATAAATTAAAGAGGGAAGATAGCAAATAAAGAAAAAAAAATAGAAAATGTATCCATGTCTATATTGAAACAGTATATAAATAAGGAAAAGACAGACTGTTAAATAAATGCTGCAAATATATTTTGTTATATCTATGTAAAAATTATATTATTCACAGCACACAAATATCAAATCCAACTAAGTTAGAGGACTGTTAGTGTGCAAAGTAGAAGATTATGATTTAGGGGTAGGGAAGGATTTTTTTAAGACATAAAAAGCCCAAAGTGTAGATACAAAGGTTGATAAATTCTACCCATTTTAAAAGTAAAAACTTCTGTGGATAAAAAAGATACAGTAAACAAAGTAAAAAGATAACCTGTAGACAGGTTGTAAGATATTTGTAATACATGTAACTTAAAGAGAATCAATATTCAGTTATATAAACAATTTCTATGAATCAATAAGAGAAAAACAACTCAGTAGAAAAATGGGCAAAAGATGTGAATAAACAATTCACAGAAGAGGAAATCACAGTTGCCGATAAACATGAAGAAATGTTCATCCTTTTGTGGACTCAAGAATGCAAATTAAAGCTACAGTGAGATACCATATTATACCTGTTAGCTGGAAACAGTTACAAAGTCTGACAAGTGTTAAGTATTTGTCAGGAAGTAAAATAGCAAACACTCTACACTGCTGGTGGAATCCAAATTGGTAAAATTGCTTTGGAAAACAGTTTAGCAATATTTAAGAAAGTTAAAAATGCTATACTCTTGGATCAGGGAACATAAATTCTAAGAACATACTTTAAAGATGCTCACATGTACGGATGACTTATTTAAGAGTATTTTGGATACAACATTGTAAATCAACTATACTTCAATAAAATTTTAAAAAAAGAATATTTCAGGTATACAAACAATTGGAAAACTTAATTTTAAAAATACCATCTACTCTAATACCCCAAAAGCCCTTCATAAAATAGGAATAAATCTAATGAAAGAGGTACAAGACGTGTACAGTGTAAACTCTAAAACATTGTTGTAAAAAATTAAATGAGCCCCAAATAAATGGACATATATATACTATGTTTATGAATTGGAGAATCAGTATCATTAAGATCACTTAAGTAAAGTAAGTGGTAACAATGTGTCATGAAATAGAGAATATCGATAAAGGGAAATTTTTAAAAAAAGAAACAAATAGAAATTCTGTAGTTGAAAAGTACAATAATTGGTATGAAAAGTATACTAGAGGGGCTCAACAATATATTTTAACTTGCAAAAGAAAGAATTAGCAAACTTGAAGATTGACTATGTCTTAGTTTGGGCTGCTATAATACATACCATTGACTGGGTGGCTTAAACAACAAAAAATTATTTCTCACAGTTTTGGGGGCTGGTAGCCGAGATTAGGCTGCCAGTGTGGTTAGGTTCTTGGTGAGGGCCCTCTTCCTGATAGTGTCCTCACATGTCCTTCCTTGCTCCATGCCAAAAATGAGAGAGTGGTTCTTTGTCTGCTCCTCTTTTTATAAGGGCATTAATCTCATCATGAGGGCCCCACCCTCATGACCTCACCTAACCTTCGTTACTTCCCCCAAACCCCACTTACTAATACCATTCCTTTGGAAGTTAAAGATTTAACATATGAATTTTGGGGGACACAAACATGTAGCCCATAACAGATGGCTAGAGATTATAGAATTCAAAAAACAGACAAAGAAGAATGAAGGAGGGCTTCCCTGGTGGCACAGTGGTTGAGAGTCTGCCTGCCGATGTAGGGGACACGGGTTCATGCCCCGGTCCGGGAAGATCCCACGTGCTGCAGAGTGGCTGGGCCCGTGGGCCATGGCCACTGAGCCTGCACATCCGGAGCCTGTGCTCTGCAATGGGAGAGGCCACAACAGTGAGAGGCCCGCATACCGCAAAAGAAAAAAAAAATGAATGAAGGAAAATGAACAGAGCCTGAGAGAACTGTAGATCCCCGTTAAGTACACCAACAAGCATATGGAGTACCTGGTAGGAGGTGTAACAAAGAGGACAGCAAGAAAGGAGCAGAGGGCTTCCCTGATGCCGCAGTGGTTGGGAGTCCGCCTATCGATGCAGGGGACACAGGTTCGTGCCCTGGTCTGGGAAGATCCCACGTGCTGTGGAGCGGCTGGGCCCGTGAGCCATGGCCGCTGGGCCTTGTGTGTCCAGAGCCTGTGCTCTGCAGCAGGAGAGGCCATGGCAGTGAGAGGCCCGCGTACAGCAAGAAAAAAAAAAAGAAAAGAAAGGAGCAGAAAAATATATTTAAAGCAATAATGGCTTAAAAATTACCACATTTGTTGAAAAATATTACCCATCAAAGAAGTGTAATGAAAAAGGTCCACACTAAAATCACACCATAGTAAAAATGCTGAAGGACAGACAAAGAGAAAAATTTGAAAGCAACGAGAGAAAAACTACTCCTCACATACAAGGGAACTCCAATAAGATTAACAGCTGATTTATTTTTGGAAACAGTGAAGGCCACAAGACATTTGGATGTCATATTCAAAATGCTGAAAGAAACTGGTAACCAAGAATTCTATATCCAGCAAAACTATCTTTAGAAATGAAAGGAGAATTAAAGACATTTTCAGATAAACAAAAACTGAGAGAATGCATTGCTATCAGAGCTGCCTTATAAGAAATGCTGAATGAGGTACTGCAGGCTGAAAGCAGGTGATCTCAGACAAATTCATACGGATCCACGGAAAAAACCAAGAGCACTAGTGAAGCTAATTAAGCAATTATAAAATACGGTACTTCTCTTAACTGATTGAAAAGCAATTGTATATAACAGTTACATATTTTATATACATATACACTGTATCAATAGCATATGACATGTAGAGATATCGATAGCAGCACACAGAAGGTGGGTGGGGAAAAAAAAAAGGTGGCTGGAAGTGGAGTTGTGGAAATGACACAAGATGGTAACTCAAATATAAGAATCAATAAAGAGAACTAGAAATGGTAAATAAGAATGTTTATCTAGCAAACACTTTAAACATATTCTTACTTTTTTTTCTCTCAACTTTAAAAGACAAAATTACGTAAAGAAATAATTACCATAGTTTATTGTTGGGTTTGTAATATGTAGTTGTAATATGTTATAACGTACAGTAACAATATTACAAAAGGGGAGCAAAAAGAATAGAGCTATGTAGGAGCAACATTTCTTTATCTCATTGGAACTAAGTTAGTATAAATCTGAGGTAGATTCTATTAAGGTGTATATACTGAGCCCAAAAGCAACCACCCAGAAAGTTACCAAAAAAATGTATAGTGAAAAAAGTCATTAAAGTTTTTAAAATGTTACATTAGAAAATATTTGCTTAATGCAAAAGAAAGCAGTACAGGAAAGCTAGAGGAACAAAAAAGACAGTAGACATTTTTTAAAAAGTAAAATGGCTGACATAAATCTAACAATATCAATAATAACATTACATTTAGAATAGATTATATAATCTAACCAATAGGCAGAGATTGTCAGATTAAAAAAAAATGTCCAACATGCTATCTACAGAACACACTTTTTAAATTCAAAGATACAAGTAGATTGAAAGTAAAGGGATGGCAAAAGATATACAGACAGCAACCATAAAAAAGTTGGAGTTGGGCTTCCCTGGTGGCACAGTGGTTGAGAGTCCGCCTGCTGATGCAGGGGACACGGGTTCATGCCCCAGTCCGGGAAGATCCCACATGCCGCGGAGCGGCTGGGCCCGTGAGCCATGGCCCCTGAGCCTGCGTGTCCGGAGCCTGTGCTCCGCAATGGGAGAGGCCACAACAGTGAGAGGCCCACGTACCGCCAAAAAAAAAAAAGTTGGAGTGACTATACTAATATCAAACAAAATAGACTTTAAAACAAAAAATGTCACTAAGGATGAAGAGGGACATTTTATAATGATAAAATAATCAACCCATGAGGAAGATATAACAGTTACAAACATATTACTACCTAAGAACAGAGGCAAAAACTAAAGCCTCTGTTTTTTACATGAAGCAAAAACTGACAGAAATAACGTTAATTGAAGAATTTAATGCCCTAGCTTCAATAATGAATGGAACAACTAGACAGAAGATCTATAAGGAAGCAGTAGACTTGAACAGCACTATAAACTAACTGGACCACAGACAACTATAGAACACTCCACCCAACAACAACAGAATATACTTTTTTCCCATGTACACACAGAACATTGTCCAGGATGGACTACGTGCTTTACCATAGAACAAAACTCAGTAAACTTAAGAGGATTGAAATAATACAAAGTATGTTCTCCAACCACAATGGAATGAATAGAACTCAGTAAAAAAGAAATTTGGGGAACTCACATATATGTGGAAATTAAACAACACACTTCTAAATAACCAATGAGTCAAAGAAGAAATAAGAAGCGAAATTAGGAAATACTTCTAGGTGAAGGAAAATGAAGACACAATATACCCTAACTTACAAGATTCATTTAAAGCAGTACTTAGGTCTAACTTTATAGCTATAAACTCCTACATTAAAAAAGAAGAAACATCTTTAATAGCCTAACCTTCTACCTTAACACTGGAAAAATAAGAAACTAAACCTAAAGTAAGCAGAAGGAAGGATATAATAAAGTAAGAGTAGAAATTAATGTAATAGAAATTATAATTCATGGGAAATTAAATCACCATAATTCAGGAGAATTCATTTCAATACTATAATGACATACCACTTCACTCACCCCTAGAATGGATATAATCATAAAGACAGATAATAACATATCGGTAAAGATGTGGAGAAGTTGGACCTTCATACACTGTTGCAATGTAAAATGGTGCAGCTAGTTTGGAAAACAGATTGGAAGTTCTTCAAAAAGTTGAACATAGAGTTGCCATATGATCCAGTAATTCCAGTCCTCTGTATATACCCAAGAGAAATGGAAGCACACATCCACATAAAAACTTTACACACTATTCGTAGAAGCATTCCTTGTAGTCATTAAGTCAAAAAAATCCAAATATCCATCAACTGAAGAGAGGATAAATAAAATGTGGTATATCCCTAAATGGAATATTATTCAATCATAAAAAGGAGTGAAGTATTGATACATGCTACACCATGAATCATCCTTGAAAACATTATGCTAAGTGAAAGAAGCCATTCACAGAAGAACAAATATTGTGTGATTCTACTTATAGGAAATTTCCAGAATAGACATATCTATAGAAACAGAATGTAGATTATTGTCTAGTAAAGGTTTCTTTATGTTGTGTTGAAAATATTCAAAAATTGATAGTGGTGATGGTGGTAAATATCTGTTAATATACTAAAAACCAATTAATTGTACACTTTAAATGTGTGGTTGTATGAATGTCTCAACTACTACCAAAAAAGGACTAAAGCTCACTTTTAAAATGGGGAAAAGATTTAAACAAGCACAACTAAAGAAGATATCTAAATGGCCAATAATCACATAAAAAAATGCTCAACATTGTTAATCATCAGAGAAATATGAAAGAAGTATCATTTCATGCCTGCCAAAATGGCTAAAAATGAAAAGACTGATAAACCCAAGCCTTGACGATGGTGTGGAATATATGAAGCTATGATGTGTTGCTGATGGCAGTGTAAACTGTTGTATCCATTTTGGAAAACTGTTTGATGAGTCTACTAAAGCTGAACAGAGCTTACCCTATAGTTCATCAGTTTCACTCTTAGGTATTTACCCAGAAGAAATAAGTTTATATATCTAAGTGACTTATATAGGAATGTTCATAGTAGCTTCATTTATAATGTCCCCAAACTGGAAACCTATTTCACCAACAGTCTAATGGATAGATAAATTAATGTGTACCACATGGCAGTAAAAGAAAAGAAAAATATTATGATACATGCAGAAATGTGGGTAAATTGATGATAATCAATTTAGCCATGATGATGAATGAAAAATTAGACACAAAGTATACATACTTTATGATTCTGTTTAACAATTTAATGTGCTATTTTGATTGATTTGTGAATATCAATCCCTCCTTAAGTCCATAGAATAAATCCCACTTGATCATGGTGTATGATCCTTTTTATATATTGTTGGATTCAGTTCGCTAAAATTTTGTTGAGGATTTTTACATCTGTATTCATCAGAGATATTGGCCTGTAAAAAAAATTTTTTGTAGTGTCTTTGACTGGTTTTAGTATTAGAGTAATGGTGGCTTTATAAAATGAATTTGGGAGTGTTCTGTCCGGTTCAATTGTTCGGAGTAGTTTATGAAGGATCAGTATTAGCTCTTTGGTAGAATTCCCCTGTGAAGCCATTCGGTCTTGGACTTTTGTTTGCTGGGATTTTTTTTTTATTACAAATTCAATTTTACTTCCAGTGATTAGTCTGTTCAGATTATCTGTTTCTGATTCAGTCAAGGAAGTTTGTATGTTTCTAGAAATTTGTCCATTTCTTCTAGGTTGTCCAGTTTGTTGACATATAACTATAGAATTCTCTTAAAATTTTTATATCTCTTGGGCTTCCCTGGTAGCGCAGTGGTTGAGAGTCCGCCTGCCGATGCAGGGGACACGGGTTCGTGCCCCGGTCCGGGAAGAACCCACATGCTGCGGAGCGGCTGGACCCGTGAACCATGGCCGCTGAGCCTGCATGTCCGGAGCCTGTGCTCCGCAACTGGAGAGGCCCACAACAGTGAGAGGCCCCGCGTACCACAAAAAAAAAAAAAAAAAAAAAAAAAAAAAAAAAATTTTTTATCTCTGTGGTATTGGTTGTTTCTCCTCTTTCATTTCTTATTTTGTTTATTTGTATCCTCTTTTTTTTTCTTGAGGAGCCTATCTAAAGGCTTAGCAATTTTGTTTATCTTTTCAAAAACCAGCCCTTTGTTTCATTGATTTTTTTTCTATTGTTATTTTTGTCTCTATATTTTTCCTCTCTGATTTTTATTATTTTCTTTCTTCTGCTGACTTTGGGCTTCGTTTGTTCTTCATTTTCTAATTCCTGTAGGTGGTAGGTTAGGTTGTTTATTTTAGATTTTTCTTGTTTCTTGAGGAAGCCCTGTATTGCTATAAACTTCTCTATTAGAACTGCTTTTGTTGGTATCTTATAGATTTTGGAAAGTTGTGTTTCCACTTTCATTTGTCTTGATGTATTTTCTGATTTCCTCTTTTATTTCTTTATTGACCCATTGGTTTTTTAGTAGCATGTTGTTTAGTCTCCATGTGTTTGTTTTTCCCAATTTTATTCCCCTAATTGGTTCTAGTTTCATACTGTTTTGGTTGGAAAAAGTGCTTGATATAATTTCTGTTTTCTTAAATTTGTAGAAACTTGTTTTGTGGGCAGCATGTGATCTATCCTGGAGGACATTCCATGCGCACTTGAAAAGAACGTATTTTCTTCTGTTTTGGAATGGAATGTCCTGTAGATATCTGCTAAATAAGTCCGACTGATCTAATGTGTCATTTAAGACCACTGTTGCCTTATTGATTTTCTGTCAGGATCATTGTGTATTGATGTAATGGGGCATTAAAATTTCCTACAGTTATTGTGTTATTGTCACCTTCTCCTTGTATGTCTATTAATATTCACTTTATATATTTAGGTGCTCCTGTCTTAGTTGCATATATGTTAACGAGTGTTATATCTGCTTCTTATATTGATCTCTTTATCATTTTATAATGCCCTTCTTTGTCTTTTGGTATAGTCTTTGTTTTAAAGTGTATTTTGTCTGCTATGAGTATTGCTACCCCGGCATTCTTGCTTTTATTTGCGTGAAATATCTTTTTTTCCATCCCCTCATGCTCAGTCTGTGTGTGTCTGTAGCTCTGAAGTGAGTCTCTTATAAGCAGCATAGAGATGGGTCTTATTTTTTTATGTAGTCAGCTACCCTGTGTCTTTTGATTGGAGCATTTAGTTCTTTGACACTTGAAGTGATTATTGATAGGTATGTACTTATTGCCAGTTTGTTACTTGTTTTCTGGTTGTTTTTGTAGTTGTCTTTTCTTTTTTTCTGTTCTGGTTTGATGATTTGTTTGTATGTTTTAGAGGTATGCCTGTATCCCTTTCTCTCCAGTTTTTGTTTATCTATTGTAGGTTTTTGACTCGTGGTTATTGTGGGTTCATATGTGTTGGCCTATAACTATATCTACTTGTTTTAAACTGGTATTCATTTAAGTTCAAATCATTCTAAAAGATCTATATTTCTGGGCTTCCCTGGTGGCACAGTGGTTGAGAATCTGCCTGCCAATGCAGGGGACATGGGTTTGAGCCCTGGTCTGGGAAGATCCCACATGCTGTGGAGCAACTGGGACCGTGACCCACAATTACTGAGCCTGCGCGTCTGGAGCCTGTGCTCCACAACAAGAGAGGCCACGATAGTGAGAGGCCCGCGCACCGCAATGAAGAGTGGCCCCCGCTTGCCACAACTAGAGAAAGCCCTCGCACAGAAACGAAGACCCAACACAGCTATAAATAAATAAATTTAAAAAAGAAAACAAAAGATCTATATTTCTTTACTCTCCTCTCCCACATTTTGTGCTTGTGATGTTGTATTTTACAGCTTCATGTTTATCCCTTTAATGTTTTTTGTAGTTATAGTTGACTTTACAATATTTTGTCCTTTAATCTTTGTACTAGCTTATTTAAGTTGTTGATCTCCAGCCTTTACTGTATATTTGCCTTTACTAGTGAGTTTTTTTTTTTCCTATCCTATAGATACTTAATTCTTGTTATATCCTTTTCTTTTGCACTTTAGAGAAGACCCTTTACATTTCTTTTATGGAAGGTTTAGTATTGATGGTGATGGGGTCCTTTAGGGTTTTTTTTCTCCTCTGCTCAGTGGCTGTCACCGTCCTACTGGGGGCAGGGGCAGGTTTCAAGTTGCTGAAATAGAAGCCCTGAGGATCAGGTCTGAGCTGGCTCTGTTCCCTCTATGTGTGTGCTCTCCCTCCTCCCAGCACTGGCACCCTTGCCCTAGAGGGGAGCAGTGCTGGAGCAACAGGGGCTGGAGCAGGCCCTTGGTGTGGATCTGGGCACAGGATTGTGGCAGTCCCAGCTGGAGTCAGAGTCCTAGACCACTTATGTCAAACTGCTTCCATAAATGCCAGTAATGACTGCCCATGTCCCATTCGGGTTTTATTCAGGGTTCAAGCCACCTTTGTCCCTCACAACTGAGCACTCCCCTGAGCCACTGCAGCCCTAGCCCTAGTGTGGAACCATGTTGCAAAGCAAGCAGGGCCAACGTGGGCGCTTAACTGAGGTTGGGCCTTGCGTTGGGACAATCACAGGAAACTTGTAGGAGTCTAGGGCAGTTTCACTCTGCTTTCTCCACTTTATTTCAAGAGTAACCAAGTGTGTGTATGCCCTTCACCAGCAGAATCTAGGTTTCTTACAGCCTTCCTGTTTTTCCCACTGGTTTTCTAACCAGCTAAGGGAACTTGTATTGGTGGTGTCAGACTGCAGGGCTGGAGCACCCAATATGTGACTTGAACCTCTCACTCGCTAGAGAGGATGCCCCTACTATTCTTTGTCCCCTCCCAGGGACCCAGGTCCTGACCTGATCGTTTCTCTTTCCTTCCTACTGGATTCCGTGTGGATCTTTCTTACAGCCTTGGTTGTACAAGAGTTAGCAGCTCTCCAGTTATTTTAGTTTTCAGTGGGAATTTCTCAAATGTAGATGTATTTTTGATGTGTTCATAAGTCCTATGTCTTCCTGCTCCACGATCTTGATCTGAATCCCCCATTGTAATTTTTAATCCAGTTAAAATTGAATTGTAAATTTTAAAATGGGATATGGAAGAACCTTTTTTATAGACACACACACACACACACAGATCTTGGCTTCTGAATATTTGTCAGTAGGTGGAAATTTTGAACTTTGTTTTTAATTCCCTTTATTTATTCAAGCCAACCCTACCCATAAACATCAGTTTTGCTTTTGTTGGTTACAGAAATCTCACCAGTAAGTTGAATTGCAAAAGTTAGTTAAATTGTGGTCGTTTAGATCTTGGAATGTACTTTCCTTTAAAAATAGATCTACAAAGAACTATTTAATCAGTGACACTGATAAACCATAGTATTAATAGAAGTTTCCTGAATTTTGGCCTCCTAAACTAGGATACCAGAAATTGAGGAGGAAGCAAGTTCCCTTTCCCTCTTAGGATTTAAATTTTCAAGTAGACAAGTTAGTCTTAAAGGTTTTCTCTCCTTTTCTTCACTCCCAGTTTTGACATCCTATACAGTCAGTCACCACCAGAGGGATTTCATTCTTTGAAATGATCTGTAACTCTCTTTTCTCCATCACCACACTACGCACAGCAACACACATGCACACAGCAACACACAAACACACACCTCACAAATTTGCTTTTTTTCTAAACACTTGGCATCTGCTAGGTGTCAAAAGGGAAGACTCCCAATTAATGGATGAATGAATTATCCTAGGAAGGATTTGCCTTTTCTAAAGAAGATATTTATTAGTGCCAAAGAATTTCAAATAGTATAACAAAGTGAAGTAAGTAAAAAAATCACTCTGTTTGAGGTAGTTACTTAGATTGAGGCATTATGTGGTCTGGGAATGCACTCTCATGTTATTTCTACTTCCACCTCCCCCTTTTTTGCCTTCATCCTCCTGAATTAGCTATTTTCTAAAAATTTGCAAATTGCTTTTCAGGAAGGTTCTCAGGGCATTGTTATGAAGCCAAAGGGAATAAAGGCAACATACTAATTTATAAATAGGTGACCATGCATTCAGATTTGCCTAGGATTGTCCCAGTTCACACTTGTTGTGCTAGCATAATAGATAATTAATTGCTCCAACTTTTGTTCTCAGAAGTGTCCCTGGATAATAAGTTATATGGTCCCTTTATGTACAAGCCATATGTTCATAAATAGGATATTGTAGTAATTCATAAATGGGAAATAACTTTATTAAGGTCAGGCAAAGTGATCCTTTTCTTTTGCTTCTCTGGCTCTCCATACCTGAGTAAAAGCCTTATTTATAATCATCATGAACTAGTGATGTATAAGCACATTGTATCCTTGTAATTCTGTGGAATAACTTGCAATTTGTACTAAGACAGTAAGTGACTGTTGATGTATTTTCAAGTTATCCAAAATAGAAATGGGAATATTTCAACTTTCAAGTATCATCTTTGTATATGGATTTCTAAATTGTGTTTTGTAATTACTTTACCTGTTATCAAGCTTTTCTCCTGTTGAGTACCACATGAAGCAGCAGATGGCATTCTCTCTCTACAACTGTTAGATCCTCCTGTGTAGAATATTAGTAACAGTTACTGGTAAATCGAGTAGGGAAGCACGTGAATAATGAAAAAGAAAAACATAATCGTAACGGTAACTTAAGTAGACTGCTGTAACTATAATTGGCAATCCAGCGTTGAAATAATGTACTTGCTGCTTTTCCAGGTAACTTGGATATATTTCAATTTTGGGCAAAACAATTTTTGTATATGTATTTAATAACAGTTTTAGGAGAAAGTATTTAAGAAATCACATGAAAATTGTTTTGTGCATAGAATTTTCACTTTGGTGAAAAATACGTAGCAGCTTTAAAACATTTAAACAGTAAACATGTAACAGTAAAAAAATATTCTGGTGTAACAAGTATATCATGCAGGTTGTAGGGGGAAGAAAGTACCTTCAAAAGTTGATTGTTTTTTTTGAAGTTTGAGTAGAGAGAATAATGATCACTGACTTTGGGATTTTTAGAGAATAATGATCATTGACTTGGGATTTTTTTTTTCTATTAAGTGTTTTAAAACTTTTAAAAAAGTTTTCGAACTTTCATTTTGAGCTGCTTTCACATATCCTGTGTAAATGTATCATAATTTGTCTCTGTGATAGAGTGTTTTCAGAGCTAGCTACGTTTTCCTTCTTGGATAATGGTTAGTGCTTATAGTCCTAGCTAATGCTTATAGTGCTGGATTGTTTTATTGCTCAAGGATTTTTTCTTTCAATTGTCATATAATACATCTAATACATATATAATACATCAGAATTCAGACAGACCCTTTTTTAAAAATATGATTTATCTACCCCCATTCCCATGTAATTCATCTTACTTGATAATATTTATTAACTATTGAAAAAACACATTCTATATCTCTGCTTAATAGAAAGTTGAGCAAAGCAGCCTAAGGCCTAATTTTTTTTTAATGTTTTTGCTTTATAAATGGATTTGCCAAGTTATGCTTGGCACGCCACTCCCTAAGTGCATTTAAGTGTTGATTCAAGAGCATTAAGTACTAGACAAGGAGGTTTGCAGCAGAAAAATCTAAAGTTAAAATCTTAGCAGCTGTTAATAATTGAAATTATGATGTAATTTGGAGAAATACAGGATTTAAATTGGAAAAATAATGGGCTTAATTTATGATTTTTAAACTGACTCCTATGTATTATTTATCATACCAAATCAAATATACCATTATTTGGCATATGTAATCATGTAATTCTTTATACATGTATTCCTTAAACACTTATGGTCTTCCTTGTGCTTAGCACTATGCCAAATCCTGGATATTCCAAAGATAATGATTATTTGTAAAAACTTGATAAAGTATATGCTTATACACAGAGTGTTTTAAATCTATATTTTCTTATTTTTTCCATTTATTTTAAATGATTATAAATTCTGAAGCATTTATAGAATTTGACATTTGTGGACAAAACAAAGTAAAACTACATGTGCATTTGGATTATGAATGACATATTTTGGATTGTTCTCTTCATTAATTTTTTAAAAGGCAGAAGATAATACTTTCTTTTGGTGGTGATTTTTTTGCCTCAGATACATTTATCTGGACATCTTTTGATGTTTGAAATTTTCCTAATGATTCTAAGAAATTGTTGTGATAAAAATAATAAATGAAATAGTATGTGGATGTGACTAAGATGTGTCTTTGAAGCATTTTCAGCACTAAAAAACACTCAGTTTAAAGAGGTTTTAGTTTTTAAATTTTACAACTAAAACATTTTTCTCCCCACATTGGTCTGTAGTTTTTCTGAATAGGCATTGAGTCTTGTGGAAATCACACACAAGATGATCTTTCCCTACAAATCAAAAGGTGAGGCATGCAAATCTACTGAATTTACACTAGAAATGTGTTCACCTGTGATGGTGTTGCTAAAATTGGTTATCTTCTTTATTATTTAGTGTCAAAGTAGTTATCAGTGAGAATCTCCTACTTCATTCCAGAAAGTATTTTCTTTTCTTCTGTTGATAATTGCTTTAAGTGGCTTGCTTGAAGGGAATCCGGATGAGAGAGGATCCATCCTTCTGCTGCAGAAACCCTGAAGCTACGTAAAATTTGTAAATAATCCATCCCACATCTTTGTTTCTTTTAGCTTCAAGGAATGCTTAACACCTATTATATATTATAATGACTGGATGATCAACTGGAATGATAAGAAAAGTTATTTTAGCTACAAGTTTGTAAATAAATATGGTTAAAATATTTCCAGAAGAGTTTTAGGCTTGAAGATGGTGATTCTATCGCATCAAATGTTTTCTACAAATCTGAATGAGGAATATCGTGGATCATTCTTTAATCGTTTATTTAATAATTCTTTAAAAGTTCTCTATATTAATTACTTAATCATTTATTTACTGATATGTTATTCTTTTTTGGTAGTATAAGAAAGTAATCGTATTATTTCCAAGGCATGTTAGTATTTGAAGAATAGGTATGTTTAGCCTGAGAGCGAGCCTGATATTAAGTAGTTAAACATTTTAATAATATATTCGTGTGTGTGTTTATATTTTTCTTCCTCAAATATATATTGTTCATTGCTAATTCATGTTCTTATCTGATAACTAGGAAGAAAAATTAACAAGGTAGGCTTATTGAAATATGTACATGAATGACAGTCCAGAATTACAGGCTATTTATTAACTTAATAGTGTGATTACAATGATGTAAAACAAACAAAAAATAAGTATTAGAAAAGACAGAAGAAATGTAATTAAAAATTGCTGTTTCTTAATATTTAAATGACAAGCAGTGTTTTCTTTTTGTTTTTTTTGATAGCTTTAGATTTTTCCTACTGGTTATGTTATATATATTTGGAAAATCTAGTAAAGTCCAATTAAACATGCTTAACTATGTTTGTCTAAGTCTGAATGACACTCTCTGTTCAAATGATACTTTTAGGCAACAATTTAATGCAGAGCATAGTAGGCGGTTTATTGGATGAATTTGTTTAAATGTGTTGTCAAAACTTACCCATTTAGACTATATTCTAAATCGTATAAATTCAGTTTCTACTATATATAGATGGCTGCAGTGTGCATTTATTAGATTCCTACTGATTTTAGAGAATGTTGTGTGCTTATTATGTTCCCGCTTAGTTCTATCAAACTAGCTATCTCCAAGTTATGTAATGTTAAGCCTCCTACCACCATGTGGCTGTAAACCAGATAAATAGAAATGTCAATAGCATGGATTATAATAGCTACTGTTTATATTCCATCTGGTACATTTATTTTTTTCTCTCTGTGGAAAGGCCAAAAAAATTTTAGCTTAAACAAAGGATAAATGAGCATTCTGAATAAGGCTCCTTTACTGTCCTCATGATTAATGATCACTGAACACTTTTGAAAGATTAGCATTTTTTTAGAGCTGCTAAAAAAATATACTGTTTTATTTAATTACAGGAAAGTAAAGGCTCTTCACACTGACAGGTGGTGGAAATTAGCAGGCAGTTTTGAAATTGTGCTGTGCACGAGAAATTAGATCTCATTTTAATTCTGCTTTTCTCAACTAGCAAATGAGGTTAATGCCATACATATTCAGCTGATATGGATGAAGAAATTGATATAAAGTAGATCAACATAGCTACAGGGCTAGATTAATTTATAGGTAAAGAGGCAGTGATAAATGAAAGTAATGTAGTAGTGGTCACTAAACTCCTCTGCCATGAGGGATTCAATAGCGTTAGTTGCTCATTAAAGGCATTGTCGGGGTGCATCAAGTAGAAATTTGAAAAGGAATAACCAACTAACCCCTAATTATCAAAATACAGAAAATACTAATTATACCTTAATTAGCTTTTCTTTTAATGTACTGAAATTTGTTACTTTTTGTGTGGCACAAATGGATAGTTATATCAACAATAAATAGGTTGTTTTAATAACTTTCTTTTACCTCTGGGAAAACTACACTCCAATTTTTAATATGCAATAATGCTTCTCTCTAGCCTGTAGGAGATGAAAATTATTAAGTAGCTTTATTTTTTTGAAGATTTTACAGCAGCTTTGGGAAAAATTATTTCACTATGCATCAATTACTTTTAATTGAACTGAATATTTTTCAGATTATACCGAATGCCTCTCATTTAAGTTTAGCAGTTAGAGTTTAAGAAAGCATCATAATGAGAACTGCATATATCCTCTGTCATGCGTTATAATAAGATAAAGATGATTATTTATTTTGAATTTTTAAGAAGTGTCCTAATTAGAAATTATCAAGGTAGTCACCTTATTTATTTCTGGTAGGCAGTGTTAGAGAAATAGAGCTATGTATTTTAGACACTTTTGTGATTTTTTTTTTTCTTCCCCAAATAAGGTAGCTATCAAACAATCCAGTTGAGAAAGGATTTATCTATTTAGAATAAAGATGCAGTGCCGGAGTGGAAAGCAGCTTGGGCTTTTAGTCAAATAGACCTCAAGCCTGATCTGTGCTCCTCCTGCTATCTCTTAACTACCCTTGGAAAATCCATTGACTTTTCTACGTATCAGTTTCCTCATCTATCAGCAGGAGAGATACCTTTTACAGAGAATTGTGAAGATGAAGTAAGATATGTGAGAAGTATTTAGCATAGAATTTAATACAATGCAGATACTTGAAAGAAAAAAATCTGTTATTGATAAGAAGGTAGGGCTAAATTTTAAAAAATTATCTCTACAAATTCATGTAATGGGGAAATTCTCCATGAAAGAATTTAATGTAATCAAATCTTTAGAATATATAATATAATTTCTGACCTTTTTCAGAATTTGACTGACGTATCACAGATTGATTTTTTTGTGTGTGGAGAATTTGGAAATAGTTTGGCTTTAGGGCACATAGTTACAGTCATTGTAATATAGGTAGATAATCTAAGTTCATGTTTTTTTCCTAATACCAGGCAGAACTGGGAACTAAAACCAGTCTGATTCTGAAATCCCTCTAGAAAGAGACAAAAGTGTGACTTCTGGCCTAAATCAAATCTATAATTTGTTCAAAATCTCTATTTTTCTATCCTCTTTTGCCTTTGATACTTGTGTTGGATTTGTGTTTCTTCCTCCCTCTTTTGCTTTTCCTCCACTATCCTTTTTGGGTCATAGTCATTCAATACACTGACCATTAACTAGGTCTGTGACACTAAGCTTCTCCAACTTTGTTTTCCTTGTTAGTAAAATAAGAATAATAGTATTCATTGGTCTTTTTGGTAATGAATTATATCAATATGTTATGCCAATATCAATTACATTGTATCTTTTGTCAGAAAAATCAAATAAACAATTCAAATAGGCATAAAAGAATGGATCACCAGAAGAGAAGAGAGCCGGAAGAGCATTTTACAATTTATCAAGATATGGATTCTAGTACTGCCTTAAAACATAAGTACTGTCAGCCAACATCTTAGAATTATGAGCGCTAACTAAATTAATATATATGAAAGTAAGTTGTAAACTATGAAGCATTCTGTATATCTCCATATTACACGAAAAATGACAATACTACCTTTCACCTGCTTACCTCCTCTCAAACTAACCAAAAAGAACAATTCAAGTGTGATTGTGATGAGAAGGAAAATGAATGGGTTTGTTTTCATGGAGGGTTAGGGGAGTGAGAGAAAATGCCAGAATGGAAGAAAGGAGGTGAGATTTTTATGTTCATCAGAAGAGGAAAGGATTTTAAAGGTTAGAAATAGAGAATTACAGCAGTGGTCTCAAACTGAGACCCCAAATCAGGAGCGATAGTCCACCTGAAAACATGTTAGACATGCAAATTCTTGGGCCCTACTGTACCTGACCTAATGAATCTGAAGCTCTGAGCGTGGGCCCAAGCAGTCTTCATTGTAACAAGCTCTTCAGGTGACTCTGATGTTCACTAGTTTGAGAACCACTGAATTATTTGCTTGAAGACAGATGCTCTATTAATTTCTATTTTTAATCATCATAAGGACCTAGGTTTGTTTGTAACTCATCCCCACCCCTGCCTCTTTTAACCTGAATATGTGCTCTTTTCTTGCTTTTATTTTAACCTAAGCTCTAAAGAAGGGTAAGGGAAAAATGACCACTAGTCCATTATCTGTTAAACGTTGTGCTAAAATAATCTAGGGGAATGTATAAGTCAATAGGATCTATGTTCTCCTCTCCCAAGAACTAAAATGTATACTTATACATTAAGTTATACAAGATACATATGTAATAAACCATGAGTATTCCTAATCTTATCCCTATTTTCAACATTTCTTTTAATATTATAATTAATGCTAAAATGAACATTTTTTTCTTAAATATATTTTTGAAGATAAAATTATTTTTAAATAAAATTTCTCTTAATATATTGATTTTTTTTTTTTAAAGAAAACTACAATCTGAACTAATGCCTTGAACATAGTTCTCAAATGTTGTGACTCTTCCCTCTTGGCCTTTTATGTATATTATATTGCTGGTGATCTATGGGCTCATTAACTTTTTAAAATTAATATGTTTTAAGAAAAGTCCTTCAGACACTAGCAAGATTAGGTCAGAAGTCACACTCTTTTCTGCTTCTAGAATCAGATAGTTTGGATTTAATTCACAGTCCTGTCTCTTAATAGCCTTGTAATTTTTGATGAATATATAATCTCTCTAAGCCATTCTTTCTTCATCTGGAAAATGATAATAATAGTACCTCCCTCTTAGGAAAGTTTTGAGATTAAATGAGATTGCATATAAAATAGTTGGCACAGTGCCTGATACATAGTGCCCAGTAAATATTAACTGCTATGGTAATGATGATGATGGCAACTACAACAGCAATGTGACTCTCACTTTTCTACTTCAGTTTAAACGGTACACAGTGTTTTTAGAGTTAACAAAATGTTAAGAGTCTGGAAGAGACTACAGATATAATTTAAATGAGCACTTTCTAAGATGTTTTCTACAGATCACAAGGCTCTTGATAACAGAATTTAACAAGTTAATAGCACTTGAAAGGATTTTTTGCTATAGAAATTTGGAAAAGCCCACGTACTATATATTTCTCTCTTAGAAATTTATAATACATGTTAGCATATTAAAGGTTCTAAGAAGGCCTTGCCTTAAATGATCCTTAGCATTTATCAGAATTACTTAACCATAGAAACCTTTTCTATGGGGAATACCTACTTAGGTTTTACAGAATACATTCTGGGAAATGCTTTCTAGACCAACCACTTTTATAGATAAAGAAGCATCTCCTCGACCCCATTCTATAGAAATTGATGACTTACCTAAGGTCACACAGCTATAGACTGAGTTTGGAACCCAGAACTCTTTCTAGTCATGTTCACTTGTTTTTCTAATCTGGTTTGGATGTAGAAAGGAAAATGTTTTGAGTAGAAAATTGGAAATGATTCTATTATATGGGATGGCAAGGAAAGAAGAATGGGAGATCATTCTAATATAGTGCCTCTCATGTGTCTCTGATTTTAAGAGAATTCAGGATACTTGTTAAAAATATAAATTCTTATACTCCCGGTCATTTTGATTTATAGGTATGAGGTAGGTTATCATTGCTAGGTCATATGTCAATAGATTTAGGATTTCCAGGCATGAAAATTTCCAGATTGGTAAGTGTTATCTTTCTATATTGGCAGAAAGATGATTAAAAATAGACCAGATTCTGTGACAAGAAAGGCACATAAACCTCACTTCCTGTCCACTTACATCTTAAAGTCATGTATGTTTGGGAAGAATGTTACTGGTTTATTTATTGCTTTCCTCTTAGATACTCTCTAGTAGTCATTTCATTAAGGAGTTATGGAAATCTGTTTCTTAAGGTAGCTGTGGAGTCATTCAGAGCCTAACAGATTATCGGTAAGCTATATTAAGTTCTCTATAATAAATTAGTGATTCATTAAATTTATTTACTTTTTGACCACAACCCTGTTGGATTCACCTCCAAGGGACAGACTATAATTTAAGGTTAAACCTAGGCCTTCTTATGTCAGAAAACATCTAAAAATTTCTACATGGAAAATTTTGGGAAAATACGGATAATATTTGGAGTAATAGCACAGCCTTTATAGCTGATGCCTAGACATGTCCTATAAAGACACTAAGAATTCTCAGTGAAATAAGAATTAGTTCTGGTATGTGTTAAAATGTCTGCATTCCAATAAATATTCATAGTTAAATCAGCCAATTTCAGGAAGTCAGACATTATTTGGAGAAATAAATATATATAAACTGTATATTGTCATAAACAAAGATTTTTATGATCTTCTTTAGGGATTTTATGTATTACAGGTGAAATGTTTCTGAAATTTGTTATATGCATAACCTTTTCTTTAAGACCTTGAAGTTTATGACCAAGTTACGTAAACACGTTTGCATTTAGCATTTTTATTATCAATACAAGTTGTCAATTAGAATAGATTCTCGAGGTATTAAAGTGAAGGTATGTTTGTGAAATTTGACTTTCAGAGTAATGATGCTGTTACCTGTTGTTCTCCAGCTTATTTTGCAACCTACTTTTCCTTCATGTTTTGCTTCAGAGAAACAAAATAAAATATAATTATAATATCAAGGTCCTTAAAAATGTTCACATCTGTTGACCCAGTGTTTTATGTACAGAAGTGTAGCCTGAGGAAATAATCTGAAATGCAGGCAAAACTTTGTGTAGCAAGGTATTCATCCCAGTAATGTTTAAAAGAGAAGATTGATTAAATAAGTTATGATACAGCATTTGATAAAATATTGATCAGACAATGGAATTCGTTTAGACTGAAAGTTAAAAGTTTTTGTAGACCCCTGTACTCCCTCTTTCTAGGCATAACCACTGTATCGTTCCATACTTTTTTCTTTTCTGAAAAATTTTATTGACATGATATGATGCTTTTGTTAAAATATTACACTTTTTGTAGGACAACAAATTATAAATACATAAATATTTTAAAAATTCATCCAAAAAGAGTAGAAGAAAATATATTAAAATGTTAATTAATAATGCTTGTCTCTGGGTCTGTATACTTTCTTTTTTTTTAAATTTATTTATTTATTTATTTATTTATGGCTGCATTGGGTTTTTGTTGCTGCATGCAGGCTTTCTCTAGTTGAGACGAGCGGGGGCTACTTTTCATTGTGGTGCGTAGGCTTCTCATTGCGGTGGCTTCTCTTGTTGCAGAGCACGGGCTGTAGGCACACAGGCTCAGTAGTTGTGGCACACGGGCTCAGTAGTTGTGGCTCTCAGGTCACAGCTAGAGCTCAGACTCAGTAGCTGTGGCGCACGGGCTTAGTTGCTCCATGGCATGTGGAATCTTCCCAGACCAGGGCTCGAACCTGTGTCCCCTGCATTGGCAGGCGGATTCTTAGCCACTGCACCACCAGGGAAGCCCCTGTATACTTTCAGTTACCCTCCACAGCCCCTCAAGTAATTTAAAAAAGCTTATGGATAAAGATGATCTTTCTGTGTCAAAAGGGCTGGAAATCTAAAAGTCTGAAAGATAGGATGCTTGAAGGACCGTCTTCTTTCTCATTCTTACTAAATTAAAATGATAGTTGAAGTTATTTTCTCCTAAAAAGCAAGGCAATGAGTGAAAAGATAAGGGCACTACTGGTAGACATGATGACAGTGAAAGAAAAGAGGAGTGGAAAAATCGTTTATGGAAATGTGAATTCATAGAGTGGTTGTAGTAATACCTGAACTTGACTTCAGAGAAAGCAAAAGTGATCTTCATGAGATTGGTTAGTTTGGTCATTTGAAATCAGGAATTTATTTCATTCATGCTCTGCTAAACAGCTTTCAACCACTATACTAAGTGAATATGAAGAAAAGTTTCTTTTCTGGAGGATTTTGAAGTCATAATTATATTGGGTTGGCCAAAAAGTTCGTTCAGTTAGTGACTACGTTGTTCAATAAAGTTCTTCGTGAAAATGAAAAATGTCTTTTATTTTTACTTAAAACCGAACAGACTTTTTGGCTAACCCAATAACATGCCAAAGGTTTTCACAAATAGAAAGTGGTGAAGCCAGAATTCAGACCTAGGCTGGTCAACCCCCAAATTACTTGCTCTATATGTAGATGCATCATGTTTAGGATTCTAATTTCCACCTAGGACATACTGTCTGATTGTGGAACTAAAGATATGTATCCAGGCTTCCCTGGTTGGGCAGTGGTTAAGGCTCTGCGCTTCCACTGCAGGGGTATGGGTTTGATCCCTGGTCAGGGAAGTTCCTTCGGCATGCCACGAGGTGCAGCCAAAAAGAAAAAAAGAGAAAAAATAAAAGATGTATCTCAAGTTACATTGTCATTATTACTACTCTTCTGATTGGAAAGGGATACTTTATCTTTTGCTAGCTTTACTAAAGAGAATAAGATTTCTCTGTGATACTATTTATTACGCAGTGGCTTCTAAAAAATGGAAAAGTTAGTTGCTAGGCAAAAGAAAAAAAACTTAAGTCCAAAAATCCTCAATATGATGTTTCTGGAAAGGTAGTTCCTCAAACTGTAGTGTACATAAGAATCCTGTTGCGTGAGTTTGTTAAATGCAGATTCCTCTACCTCTCAAAGATTCTGATAAAGTAGATTTGGGGCAGGATCCAGAAATCTCTATTTTAATAAGTACTCCTAATTTTGATATAGGTGATCCATGAACTACACTTTAAACAACTCTCGTTCAGAAGTTCTGCCTCCTAGTCCTTACACTGGATATACTTTTAATGTCTTTACAATTAACTTGATTAATACAGATGAAAGTTGAGGGTTTTCACATTACTTTCTTATTTGCAGTATGCCGTGAAGTCTGCCAAATGCACATAAATTTGCTGTATTAAATCTTATACTGTTTATCATTTCTTAGTTCCTCATTGACTTTGGAGAATTTTATTGCTGTGTGCATACATTTTTGAATATAGCATTTTGAACATAATTGTCAGGTTGGAGGAGCTGCCATTTCAAATAATTAGGAGCACTCAGGCCATTTTGGGGTGGAGCCCATTTATAAACCTTGGGCTTATGGCTTTTTAAAAAACTATTTCATTCTTAGGCATATCCATGTAAAATTACCAAAATGATTACGATTAGACTTTACGTTGTCATGGTATTTAAATGTTGTTGTGTGTTCATATAATGTGAAAAGTGTATATTCACATAAAAATAGCATCAGTACTAAAAGTAGTATAGGTCTTTGATAGCAATATTAATTTAGTTTTAAGCCCTTCTCGTTCAACAGTTTAATAGTCTTCTTGAGGTTCTTGAGGCATATTAACTACTACTAATTAAAAATGGACCTACTGACTGGTCTGTTTTATTGTGCTTTTACTTGTGTCTTGGATGTCTATCCAGATGCTTTTGCTGATGGGAAATTAAATAATCTATTACAGTTTTCAATGAAAAAAAAATGTCAGTGGGGCACAGGTCTTGGAGCTGTGGTTTTTAATTTGTATAAAATATTTTTTTATTTTGGATTGGAAATTCCAAGTTTTTTTTTTTAATTTTCATTTGTATTTTTTTAGATATAGAAATGTTCATGAACCTAGATAGAATATAACATTAGAATACTTTCAGGTTTTTATTTAATATTTATATACTGTAATGGCATTGTAAAGTTTAGAACTGGAAAGGCTCTTGATAAGTCATCTGCTACCTTGAGGCAGTTAAATTTTTTTTAACCCTATTTTAATAGTGAGGCCCCGTGAGAGTAAATGACTTGCCCAAGGTCTCATAGCTGGCAAGTGTTAGAGAGAAAACTAGCATCTAGGCTTTTATTTTTCTAATGTAATCATTTTATCTAATTATTTTCTTGGATCATTACATTAATACATTTTCACAACTTCAGCTTATGTCAATGTTCACCATCATTAAGTTTTTAAAGATATTTCTGTAATTGTAAATAAAATGCTAGTATTTATTGTAGGTTTAACTTTTTACCATTTGATAATATTTTTCAATAAAATTAAGTAATTATAAAAATAGCCTGTTTTGTCAGTTGGATAAGCTGGCTTTATTTTATACTGCTGATAAAGGCACATTACGTTCAAGCATTGCAATTATCACTGAAATGCGCACCCATTAACTGAAACATTAGGCTGAGTATATAATTACTGTCCAGAGCCAATATCTTTGAAGCTGCATCTACACAATGCTATTAAGCTATAAGCAATATTTGTAAACTAATATTTAAATGATTCAGAATTGATACCATCTTTTTCAAACATAAAAATGAAAACTGTATATTCAATTTGGTTTCTCATGTGCTTATAAAAATATGATGGGAATTCTTAAAGGTGATTGAAATATGTGACTTGAGGTAGATGAATTTTAATACAGTTGCTATAACCTAATACATAGTAATGTTACTGACATCATCTGTTTCCAAGTTTTTTTATTGTGGTAAAATATACATAACATAAAATTTACTATCTTAACCATTTTAAGTGTACAGTGGTATTAGATACATTCATATTGTTGTGCAAACATCACCACAGTCTGTCTCCAGAACTTTTTCAGCTTCCAGAACTGAAATTCTATACCCATTAAACAGTAACTCTTCATTCTCCCCTACCCCTAGCCCTGGCAACATCTGTTCCATTTTCTGTCCATGTGATTTTGACTATTCTAAGTACTTCATGTAAGTGGAGTCATACATTTGTTTTTCTGTGACTGGCTTATTTCACTTAGTTAATGTCCTCAAGGTTCATCAATGTTGTAGTGTGTGTCAGAATTTCCTTCCTTTTTAAAGCTGAATAATATTCCATTGTGAGTGTGAACCACATTTGGCTTATCCATTCATCTGTTGATGGACACTTGGATTGCTTCCACATTTTAGCTATTGTGAATAATACTGCTATGACCATGGGTATACTAATATCTCTTCTAGACCCTGCTTTCAGTTCTTTTGAGTGTATACTCAAAAGTGCAGTGGCTGGATCATATAGTTATTTTTAATTTTTCGAGGAACTGCCATACTGTTTTCCACAGTGGCTCTACCATTTTAGACAAGATCGGGCACTTTCAGGGTGGTGTGGCTGTAGACTGACTCTGCCGTTTTACAGTCCCAGCATCAGTGGACAAGGCTTTCAGTTTCTCCATATCCTTGCCAACATTTGTTATTTTTTTAAGTTGAAGTCTTTTGTCCATATAAAATAAAATATATGTATATTCTATTCACAGTAAAACTGAAATGGCTGTGTAATCAAGCTTTTTAACTCAGAAGGTCTTTTGGGGGCTTATCATTTCAAAATTGCTTTTAAATCTGAATATTTATATTTACTATTGAAATCTATCTGAACTTGTATTTCCAACAATAAGTACCACTTTTCTTTACTGTTACAACATTTAGAAGGGTGTTTTGACAACTGTTGCATATAGATGCTTCACAATATCCTACAATGTACCTTTACAATTTGTGTAATTTGTATGTTGCAGTATGACATTACTTAATTTATTTGACCCTACTAAATTCTCATGTCAGCATCTTGGCTTAGACATACATATCTAAACCATACGATGAGGAGGACAGAGTCAAGAGGCTTGCTATCTAGTTTTGTCTCTACCATTAATGCCACATTTTGTGGTGAAAAATATTGTAGTTTTAAAATCTGGTTAACTTGGTTTTAGTGCCTGTCTTTATCATTTAGTAGGTATGTGGCCTTAGGCAATTTACCTAACTTCTTTAGATACCAGTTTTCCTAAATAAAACACTATAAAGCACTCTGCAGGGTTGTTTTGAGGGTTAGAGATAGGAAGTATAGAGATTCACACAGAATTGGTGTTCCCTAAATCATACCTATTAACATTGGTTTAGTTGGGTAAGTTATAGTCTAAATCTCAAATTTAGCCCATGTGAAATGAAACAATTGAACTGGACTAAGAGAAATGAGTCCGAAGATCCTTGAAATAATATGCTAATATTTTCATTTTGTAAACTTCTGTGAAAAGATTTGTAGTGTTCATCAGATTATTAAAACAGTTTATGAATCTCCCAAAAGGATAAATATTAAAGTAGGTGATCTCCAAATTATCTTCTAGTGATAAAATTTTGATTATATGCTACACAGTCCACCTCAGTGTGGCCAGAGTTAGGGAAATTCTTTCTAAAAATTTTTTTTACTCAAGCCCTTTGTTGTCAGAGGTAATCGTTGTAGTTTACCTTAGATTAGCAAATTATAACCAAAGTAAGTAAAGAAAAGGAAATCATTAAAATAAGAGTAGAAATCAATGAAATATAAAACAGGCAATCAATGGGGAGCACCAATGACATGACAAGATGGTTATTTGAAAAGACTAATAAAATATATTAAATTCTGCAAGACAGATTAAGGAGCAAAAAATGAGAACCCCCCCCCGCCACACACACACACAAAGTACCAATATCAGGAATGAAAACGGGCACCATTATAGATCCTACACACGTTAAAAGGATAGTTATGGAACCTTACAAGTAAGTTTACACCAATAAATTTGACAACTGAGAGACAATGACAAATTCTTTTAAAAACAGAACTTACCAAAACTAACAAAAGAAGAAATGTGAAATCTAAATAGCTTAATATCTAATAAAGTGAATTAAATTTATAATTAAAAATCTGTACACAGGGGAAATTCCAGGCACAGATGGTGACCTCCATGAAACACTGGGGAAGGAATTAAAACCACTCTAACACAAACTTTCAGGAAAGAGAGGAGGAGAATAAATTCCCCATTTCTTTTATGAGTTTCATATAGCCTTAATATAAAAATCCAACAAGGAAATTTCAGAAAAAGAAGATTGCAGACCAACATACCTCATGAATATGGACACAAAAGCCCCCAGTAATTTCTAACTTTATACCAGTTACTGTACCTAAAAAGAGTTTAATCAATTTAAGGTTAATTCAATTAATAGTAGGTAATATATTTCATATATTTGTTTATTTAATTTGCCATTACATAGGAATGTGAATATTGATGTTATTACCCAGTTGGTAATCAGAAATGACCAGGGTGTTATATGAGGATAGTTACTTAGTATAGTTTATGGCCTCTGTTGTCTCCCTTAGTACTGTTCTAATAGGCACCTACTTCTGTTTCTTTTTATATTATTCATCAAAAAGGAATTGAATAGATAGCTAGTGGGAAGCAGTCGCATAGCACAGGGAGAGCAGCTCGGTGCTTTGTGACCAGCTGGCAGGGTGGGATGGGGGGGGGGGAGGGAGACACAGAGGGAGGAGATATAGGGATATATGTATATGTATAACTGATTCACTTCCTTATAAACAGAAACTAACATCCCATTGGAAAGCAATTATACCCCGATAAAAATGTTAAAAAATTTTTTTTTAATTTAAAAAAAAGGAATTAAAAAGTTTTTCATTATAATTATGGGAAATTATTTTTTAATTACACACTTAAAATTTCAAATCTACAGAAATGTTTAAAGAATATTATAACAAATGCCTTTATACCATACATTTTGCCACATTTGTTTTATCTCTCGTTCTATGTATGATACATTTACATGTACACATTACATATAAACTTTTTTCTGAACCATTTGAATATGTTACACACATCAGGACAGTGAACCCTTAAGAATACTTTTCACGTATCTCCTGAGAAGAAGGATGTTCTCATATATGAAAATCCATTATCACACTCAAATATAATAATGATATAAGAACATTTAATATATGGTCCGTATTTAAGTTTTTACACTTGTCTCAATAATGTCCTGTATAGCTTTATTCTAATGCTAGAAACAATGATCATGTGTTGAATTTACTTTTTTCTCTTTAATATAAAATCTTTTTGCCACCTTTCTTTTTTTCATGATATTGACATTTTTGAGAACTTCAAGCCAGCTGTTTTGTAAAAATTCCTGCAGTTTGTATTTTTCTGGTTATCGCCTTAGTGTTAGATTTGTGTAAACAATATTGCCAAGAATACTACATAGCTGAAGAAATAAAATTCTTAGTAGAATACTTGCAAAAAGAGCACTTTAGACCAACAGTGAACTATGGAACAAATAGATAAAATGACAGAAACGGCAAAGTTTACAAGATTATACTGCAGATACCAATTCTGCATTACAGTGTTCTTGCCTGCCTTCACTTACCTTATGAATGTTCCAGTTACTCCACATCTTTGCCAACATTGTCAATCTGGTATTGTCAGCCTTTTAAATTTTAACCATTATAGTGTATGGTGGGATTTTACTATAGTACTAATTTGTATTTTCCTAATGACTAATGATATGGAGCATCTTTTCATGGACTTGTTGGCCTTTCATATATCTCACTTTGTGAAGTGTCTCTTCACCTCTTTTGCGTATTTCTTATTGAGATATTTATTTCTTATTATAGAGTGTTGTTTATAAATTCTGTGTTCCAGTCCTTTGTCAGACATATTTATTGCATTTTCTCCCCCTCTGTGATTTGTGTTTGTGATTTACTATTTGCTTTCTTAATGATGTTCTTTGAAGAATAAATATTTTTAATTTTGATGAAGTCCAGTTTATCTTTTTTTTTCTTTTTTGTTTCTTACTTTTTGTGTCCTAAGAAATCTTTACCTTTACAAGGTCACAACTCTTCTCTCCTATGTTTTCTTCTAGAAGTATTATATTTTTAGTTTGTACATTTGTATCTATGATCCATTTCAAGTTAATTTTTGTCTGTGGTGTGAGATAGAGTAGAGGTTCATTTTTTTTTTTTCCCATATGGATATCAGGTTGTTTCAGCACCAGTTTCTGAAAAGACTGTCCTTTCTTCCATTGAATTATCTTGAGCCCTTAGTAGAAAATTAATTGGTTATATATCTTTACATCTATTTCTGAAATCTCTATTCTGTACTGTGGTGATCTATAAGACTATTCTATGCCAGTATTATAGTGTTTTGATTACTGTAGCTTTTACTGTCTTAAAGTCACATAGTGTAAGTCCTCTAAATTTGATATTGTTTTAAAAAATTGCCTTGGCTATTCTGGTTTTTGTCTCTCTTTACAAATTTCACAATCGGCTTATACATCACTATAAAAAATAACACTATTTTTTGGAATTGTATTAAATATATAGATCTATTCAAGGAGAACTGACATTTTAATAGTATTGAGATTTTCTATATTCTTCCTGATTTTCTGGCTCCTTGGTTTTATTGGTTATTGAGAGAGAACTGTTGAAATCACTGACATATATTTATTTCCTCTTGCAGTTCTAGCTTTTCTGGCTTCGTGTATTTTTTTTTGTGTGTGTGGTACGCGGGCCTCTCACTCTTGTGGCTTCTCCCGTTGCGGAGCACAGGCTCTGGACACGCAGGCTCAGCGGCCATGGCTCACGGGCCCAGCCGCTCCGCGGCATGTGGGATCTTCCCGGACCGGGGCACGAACCCATGTCCCCTGCATCGGCAGGCAGACTCTCAACCACTGCACCACCAGGGAAGCCACATGGCTTCATGTATTTTGAAATTCTGTTATTAGGTCCATAAACTTTTAGGATTGTTATGTCCTCTTTTTTTTTTTTTTTTGACTCTTCTATTTATTTTTGTTGTTGTCGTTGAAGTATAGTTGATTTACAATGTTGTTTAAAAAGAATGTGTATATATATGTATAACTGAATCACTTTTCTGTACTATAGAAACAGAAATTAACACAACATTGTTATGTCCTCTTGATGAATTGACCCCTTTATCATTATAAAATGACCCTCCTTATTCATGGCAATATTCTTTGCTTTGAAATCTACTTAGTTTGATATTGATATGGCTACTTTCACTTTCTTTTGATTACTGATACCATTCTTTTACTTTTAACCTTACTATGTTTTTATTTTATATATAAATAAGTTTGTAGGCAGCATATGGTTCAATTTTTTTTTTAATCCTAGATGGTAATCTCTACCACTTAATTGAGCTGTTTAGACCATTTACATTTAATATAATTATTGATATGGTTGGATTGAATGCATTATCTTGCTTTTTTTCCTGTTTGCTTCAACTGATTTTGTTCCCCTTTTCTTTTTTCTTTGTTTTACTTTTTTGGCCTTCTTTTGGATTACTTTTTATTATTCCAGGTTATCTCCTGTTTTGACTTATTAGCTATAACTTCTGTTTAGTAGTCATTCATCAGGGTTTTATAGAACAAACAGAATACATCTTTAGTTCATCATAGTTCCCTTTCAAGTTATATCACACAACAGTGTACTTCCATTTTCCCCCTTTGGCCTTATGCTATTGTTGTCATACATTTTACTTCTACTTATAAGCCCCACAATACCTTGATATTATTTTTGCTTTGAGCAGTCGGTTATCTTTTCAAGAGATTTAAATAATAAGAAAAAAAGTCTTTTATATTTATCCATGTAGTTACCATTTCCAATGCTTTTGATTCCTTGGTGTAAATCCACATTTCCATGTGGCATCATTTTCTTTCTGTCTGAAAGATTTCTCATAAAATTTTATGTAGCACAGAAATCCTGATTAAAGATTCTTTAAGCTTTTGTATGTCTGAAAAAGCATGTATTTTGTTTTCTGTTTTGAAAGATATTTCCAGTGGAAATATCATTCTAGGTTGACAGTTTTTTTCTTTTTAATACATTGAAGAAGTTGTGCCACTGCCATCTCACTTGTCATGTTTATAATGAAGAATCTGCTGTAATTCTTTTCTCTTCCTGTGTATGCAGTTTGTCCTTTTTCTTGCCTTCTTTTAAGATTTTATCTTTATCACTGGTTTTAAGCAATTTGATTATCATGTGCCTTGCTGTTGCTTTCTTCATGTTTCTTGTGTTTGGGATTTGTTGAGCTTCTTAAATCTGTGAAATTTTAGTTTCTTAGAATTGGGAAAACTTTAGGCTTTTATTTCTTCAGGTATATTTTTCTGTCTCCCTTTTCTCTCTCTTTTTGAACATATTATATATGTTATCGTAACGCTTTTTTGTCTTTGTCTACTGATTCTGCATTTATAGAATTTTTTTCTTTGCATTCCTAATAATTTTTTTTATTGAATGGCAGACATTTTCGTATAAATACTGTTGAGTTTGGTCTGGGAAGCAATTAAAGTACTTGGAAACAGTGTGATTCTTTCAGATCTTGCTTTTAAGCTTTGTTATGCAGAGCCAGAAAAGCATGTTGTCTAGGACTAATTTTGCCTCAATGCTAAAACAACATCTTTCTGAGTATTCTACTCAATGTACCATGAATTATAAGGTTTTCAATTGTGGCTGTTGGGTATGGGACCTATTTTGGGGCCCTCTGTGAACCCCAGGTACTATTCTCTCTAGTCCTTTTGGTGTTGTGTTTTTTTTTCTTTGACATCGGATAGTTTCCTCAAATGCATGTGTGGATTGGTAAGTACTCAGTTGAAGATTCAGTCCTCTACACATCTCTGAAGTTCTTTCTCTTTATAGCTCTCTCTTTTCCAGTACTCTTTCCTGCAAACTCAAAACTCTAGCTGCTCTGGCCTTTTGGACTGTCATTTTGTCCCTCAACCTGGGGAGCCTTCTGGGCTGCACCAAGCTTCCACCTCCCTGGGCCAATCCCAGGGATCCCTGTTTTTTGCTTCCTGACTCTAATGTCTTGAAAATTATTGTTCCATATATTTAAATTGTCTGCATTTTTAGTTATTTCAGGCAGGGGGGTAAATATAATCCCCATTACTCCATGTTGGCAGAAGTCATGGATTTTATTTTTTCTGTATTTTTTTTTCTTTTAATCTACCTGTTTCTTTATATTTAAAGTAGTTTTCTCACAGGCAGTATCCTATCTGACAGTCACTGCATTATAATTAATATGTTTAGACTAGATATCAGTAAACCTTTTCTGTAAAGGGCCAGATAGTAAATATTTTAGGCCTTACAGGCAGTTTGTATCACAACTGCTCCACTATGTTATTTAGTACAAAGCAGCCATAGACAATATGTAAATGATTTGACATGGTTGTGTTCCAATAAAGCTATACTTAATGGATATTGAAATTTGAATTTCAGAAATTGTCATGTGTCATGAAATACTATTATTAAACTTTTTTTCAACCATTTATAAGTGTAAATGCCATTTCTAGCTCATAGTCCATAAAAAACTAGGTGGCAAGCTGGATTTGGCCTGTGATCTGTAGATCACTGACCCTGGTTTAGACTATTTCTCTTTAATATAATTATCGATATTGCTGTCATCTTGCTGTTTGTTTTCTGTTTGTTCCATCTGTTTTTTTGTCCCTTTTTCCCCCCTTTCCTGCCAGTTTTGGATTGAGTATTTTTAAATTATTCCACTTTATCTTTACTATTGGTGTGTTAGCTATACCTCTTTGTTTTATTTAACAGTTTTTCTGCGGTTTATAAAATGCATTTCTAATTTACCTACCCTGAAATATTATAGCACTTCATATATAATATAAGAACTTTACAACAATATACTTACATTTAAACCCTTCTGTTCTTTAACTTCTACATTTATAAACCTCTCAATACATTGTTATTATTTTTTAGTTGTTGTCTTTCAGAGAAATTGAAGAATGAAGGTGAAAGTTTTTATATATACCTACATATGTGCTATTTGACACTTTTTTTCTGTAGTTGTAGATTTCTTTATGGTATCTTCTTTATTTTCCATGTGAAAAACTTTTTTTTTTTTAACATTTCTTGTAGTTCAGGTCTGATGGAAACTAATTCCCTCAGCTTCTTTTCTTTTGCCTGAAAAATTCTTTGCCTTTACCTTTGAAAGGTATTTTTACTGGGTATAGAATTCTGGTTTGACATTTTCTTTCCTTCTGCTATTTAAAAATGTGTTTCATTGCCTTCTGGCTGTTGTGGTCTCTGACATGAAGTCTGTGAACATTCTGAAACTTCTTCTGGAACTCTGCCCTGAAGGTTCAAGTTACTTCAGATTCTGAACTCTTATATTTGCCTCCTCAACTCAGTGAGACTGTTGTACTATACTTAGAACACCCCCTCCTTCTCTACAGTCCAGAATGCTTGTTTGTTTCCTTCTTATAGGAATCCAAGTCCTATACTGCCTGTTTTCCATTTTCTCAAAACTGTTGCTTATTATATTTAATCTACTTCTCTTGCTGCTTAAGGTAGAAGGGTGAGCCGGGTGCCTGTTACTGCATCATGGCTAGAAGAGCAAGTTCATTCTTTTGGGAGGAAAAAAAAAAAAATTCATTGAACTGGGAACAACATCTCTACTTTAGATACTAGAGATATAAAAATGTGAACTGTACAGGCTTGATCTCTAGTCTCATGAAACTTACATTTCAGAGGAAGCAGAGAGAAATATTTAATAACTAAGCAAATCTGAAAGGTAATTTAAGATACTAGATAAGTGCTGTGAAGACAGTAATGCAGGATGGTATGATAGAAGGATGGAAAGAAGAGTCTACTTTAGATTGGAAGAACATGAAAGGCCTTGCTGAAGTAGTTAATGTTTGACGTGAGGCTTGATTGATATAAGAATTGTCAGACTATGGTCTGAGGGCCAGTGCCTGTTTTGTAAATAAAGTTTTATTGGAAAACAGCCACACCTATTCCTTTATGTATTGTCTGTGGTTGCTTTTGAGCAACAATGGCAAAGGTGGTAGTTGGCCCATAAGCCTAAAATATTTATTATCTGATCTTTTAAGAAAAAGTTTGCCACACCTGACATAAAAGAACTACCCATTTATTGCTTGAGCTGAGATCACCAATGACAGTAGTATTTATAAAGCTGGTGAATACTTTTTTACCCTTATCTTAATGAACTTTAAATGAACGAGCATTCAACATAAGTGACCACTTTCTCCTTGAAACAATTTTTCCTTTTCCTTAGCTTCTCTGACACCATGCTTTCTTGTTTTAATCTCTCTCATAATTCCTTCTCAGCTTCTTTGTATACTAACTTTCCTAAATCTGACCTTTAAACATTGTTTCTTAGGGCTGGGCTTAGGTCTTCATATCTGTCTTCTCCGTTTTCTCCTTAGTCTCATCTTCTGTGTCTTTAATTACCATTTATTTACTGAAGAGCCCAAATACGTATCTCTAGCTGGGCCTGTCCTCTGAACTTTAGACTTACGCATCCAGCCGTCTACTTGACATCTGTTTATCATCTTAAATTCAGGAGCCTCTAAACAGAATTCATGACATCCCCTGAAAACGCTGCTTTACTTTTAGATTTCTCTATTCAGTAAATGGCATCTGATGCTCACGTCTATAACCTAGAACTCGCTGTAGCCATTTAAACCTTTCAGTTCTCTGTCCTAAGTATTTGATTTTATATAATTTTATATGTATCAGCATGTTACTAGTCGAGGCCACCTCTCCATGACCTCTGTGGCGATTTTCTAATGGTCTGCCCATATCTGTTCTTGCAACCCCCAAAATTGTTCATCGTATACGATAGCCAAAGTGGTTGTTTTACAATGAAAATTAGCGTTTCCCTTTGTTAGTAGGATAAAGACCAAATCTTTTCCATGGCTTATAGCATCTGCTGAAGAAACTCTCTGTCTCCCTCTCCAGTCCTATCCTATACCAGTTTCCTTTTCTTTTTTTGTTTCTTTTCTCTAGGTACTCTGGCATTTTTTCAGTTCCAAAATTCTCCAAATACTTTACCAGGGCCTTTGCATATATTGTTTCTTCTCCCTGGAATGATCTTTCTCTGTTCTTTGCTTTGCTAATTCCTACACTGTTTTCTCTGGTTGGCCTGCCTTCATCGTTCCTTCCTATCTTAGGGCCTTCAGTTATATGAAGTCATATTACTTAGTCTTTAGTCTTCTAAGCACTTATCACACTGTGATTATTCACAACTATAATTAATGTAATTATGTGTCTGTTTTGTTCACCATTGTGTTCTCAGCACCAAGCATATTTTCTGACAGTCAGTAAATATTTGTGAAATGAAATAATAAATGAGTATATCATGTGTTTCAATTATCACAAAACCCCTGAAATTTCTAATTTCTCTTTGAGAGGCTGTTAAATTCCTTAGGAAAAATTTAGTAAAGAATAATGACAATAGTTGCCATTTGTTGAGCAACTTTCATGTGCTTCCTATTCACTGTGGTACTCTACAATGTAGAGATAGACTTATCCTAATTTTTATGTGGGGAAACTGAGGCTCACAAGGGTTATTTCACTTGCCAAGAGTCATACAGCTAGTACATGGGAGAGCCATGATTCAGACCCAATTGATCTTTCTCTAGAGGCTCTTATGTTCTTACACTTTGTGTTACAGCCTCCTAACCAGATTATTACTGGGAAAACTGCAATTTGTAACTTTACCACAGGCTTCCAACTAATTTTTCCTTTTTACTCCAAAGGGATTAAAGTTAGTATCTATACATACTAGCTCATATATTCATTATTTGTTAATATTTACATAATGATTGTGAAAATGCATGTACTTCTTGGATTAACAAACATCTGTAAAATACTGAATGCTGAAATTTAGTAATTTGGTTTGGATCTTTGCAGGCATGCTCTAGAATAGTTATGCAAAAATTACACCAAGGCTACAGATGAACTTACTCCATTTGACATTCAGTATTTTTCTTAGTTGTCATAGTTTTGATCCTAAGTTGAGAAATTACTCACATACTCGAATTAAATTATGGAATGTTTCACATTTTCTCTACCTTAGAACATGTAGTAAAATTTGGATGGATCTTTAAGAGTCTGTTCCTTAAAGAGTTTATCATATAGGGCAAGGCTCTGCTTTGAGAAACTGCAGCTTAGCTTCATTCTGTTATTACTGCATGGTTTAGAAGTCTTAAAGATTCTGATATTTCTATGATAAATCAGTATCATGAAGAATTCATTTTTGTCTTTTCTTTCAGCATTGGTAGACTCATTTCTGCCATGAAGCATCTTATCTCCTTGTAATGCTCTTCAAGGGAATTACCCTTGATATCTTGGTAGAGCTAAACACTTCCCCTTCTCCTATTTGTGAGCTTTGCAGAGAGTATTATAGCTCTTCTTTGGAATTTTCTATGTTTTAAAAATCCCCTTAATAAAGAACTCATCTACTTGTACATACAATATAAATCTATAAGAGAAAGACAAATGTCACATTATATCACTTATATGTGGGGTCAAAAAAAAAGATACAAATGAACTTGTTTACAAAACAGAAATAGACCCACAGACAAGGAAAACAAACTTATGGTTACCAAAGGAAAAAGGGGGGAGGGATAAATTAAGAGGTTGGGATTAACACATACACACTACTATATATAAAATAGATACCCAACAAGGACTTACTGTATAGCACAGGGAACTATACTCAATATTTTGTAATAACCTATAAAGGAAAAGAATATATATATGTTCATATATATATACATGTATTACTGAATCACTGTGCTGTACACCTGGAACTAAGATGACATTGTAAATCAACTACACTTCAATAATGTTTTTTAAAAATAAATAAGAGGGCTTCCCTGGTGGCGCAGTGATTGAGAGTCCGCCTGCCAATGCAGGGGACATGGGTTCGTGCCCCGGTCCGGGAGGATCCTGCATGCCGCGAAGCAGCTGGGCCCGTGGGCCATGGCCACTGGGCCTGCGCGTCCAGAGCCTGTGCTCCGCAATGGGAGACACCACAGCAGTGAGAGGCCCGCGTACTGCAAAAAAAATAAAAAATAAAATAAATAAGAAAAACAGCAAAAAAAAACACCCCTAGTATCTGAAAAAAAAAGTCTGTAAAGCATTTGAACTAACCCCAGTAAGATCATATTATAATTAATAATAATAGTATTTTGGTCATCAAACCTTGCTTCATAATAATTTCTTTCACACTTAAGTTTAAGTGCTAAACTTAGCTTCATATAGTGATTTTCATTACAGAGATCAATTTTATTATTTGCCATTTGAGCTATAGACTACTAGACCTAGTAATTCCTGTTTATTTTGTAGAATGGGAGGTGAGAACTAGAATTGAGGAAGGGATTTTGATTTCATATAAATTTATCAGCTATTAATTAGTTAGCCTATTAGATTTTTATAGTAGCTATTGAACTTTTGCAGCCAGTCTTATTTTGAGTGTATTTTTAAGGTAGCATTTATTAGCTTCTATATCATCTCACCCTGTCATCTTATTCATGTGAAATGGAGTTTTTTGCTTATTGATTTTTTAAAAATAAAAATTAAGTGGTACCCATACATACAGAACATTGAAATTCTAGTCTTGCCCATGAAGAAAAACAGTTAAATTAATATTAGACATATATGGCACTGCAAATAAAGCTAAACAAATTTTTATAAATAAAAAACAGAAATTTACTGTGTTTAGTAGGGCAAAATAGACATCATGAAATCCTGAAGTTTGCTAATTATCTAAAATAAAACTTTGTGTATCTATAAAAAAGACTAACATGATATTTTTGAGTATAGATTCTTAAAAGAACTAAATCATCAGTCTTGGAGAAAAATAGTATTTTTAGAATTCTTTTTTGAAAATATCAGTAAAGATATTTTATACCTATGGAAAACTTGATTGGAACATGTTAGAGACGTATCAAATACTGGTCTTTGGAATGCCAGATAATTTGGACTCCGGAAAGATATATTCTTTTAAATCACCATTAGAGTAGCTATAATATCTGAAAATAATTTCATGATTTGGATTGACACTGCATTGTTGACATCCTCCTTATCTACTCTAAAGCATTTTTAGAAATATTCTAGGACTAACTACTTTGCCCATGAAAACAAACTTTTGATCATTGATCTTCCCCAAATCAAATTCAGCGGGGCCATGAAAATAATCAGTTGTAATTAGCATCTTTATTATTATAATATCTATTCCAAAATGATTTAGACTTTTGATACCTTTGTCTCTCCCACTTTTGCAGAGACTTTCTTTGCCTTGTGTACAGAAAAGAGGTAGCTAAGTGGAGAATATGCATACCTGATTTTTTTTCCTCTCCTAAGAAAGGAGAATTCATCCACTGCCACTGTACCTTTTTTTTCTTTTCTTTTTTGTCTTGCACAGAAGACTGACATCTTCCTGTGAAGGGCTTGTGGCAAACCTATCCAAGTCGGGTTTCTTCCTCCTTGAGAACGATCTGACCCATCATCATCTGAACCAGGGATCACACTCTAAGGGTCCAGGTGAGGGCAAGTCAGTCTGTATGTTAAGCCAATTTCTTTTCTGGTCAGGTAAGTCACACTCAGGCATTATCTCACTCAGCATCAGTCAGCCTTAGTTTTTTAAAGCTTCCTAGACCCCAGAGAGATATACAATTCATCTATCCATTAATTCTATGACCCACCTAAACTATTAATGATTAATCACATCAATTAAAAATTCTCTTTGCTGAATAATGTAATCATTTCAGGATACTTACTCATTTTAAGTTCCAGAAATCTTAAAAGGAGTATGTGTGTATGGTGAGAGAGAAAGACATATTGAAACAGGTATTTCTAGTTGCAGTTTTAGTGCTGATCCTTGTTTCCATTTTTATTGAACTTGTAAGAGTTGAGAGCAACTTAAAGTCAATCTAGCAGATATAATCTTGTACCTTTGTAATTTTAATAGCTTTTAACTGTGTTTGTAGATGTCTTGAATCCAGCGGCGGATTCAGAATATTAGAGCTAACATTTACATGCATGGTCATCATGAAAGTCTTCGTTGGTTTGCCATGGATTCTTTCACTTAATGTCAGAACGATTAAGGGCAAAGACAAGAATTTCCCTGTTCTGTATCCAATTTCCATAAGCTAGTTATAAGCAGAAATTTATGATTGCTCCTTAGGCAAGTGGTCTTAGCTAATTGAAGTCTGACTTTGCACCTTGATGCTATATTTTAAGCTGGGAGGTGAATTAGGTCTGTGGCTATGAGGCTATTTTCAAGACAACTCAGTTTCAAAAGCTTTTTTTAATTGGGGGGAAAAAATCTTCCTTGTATTCTGACATTGATAATCTATCCTTCACAATGCTCTTGTAGGGACTTCCCTGGTAGTCCAGTGGTTAAGACTTCGCCTTCCAGTGCAGGGGGCGTGGGTTTGATCCCTGCTTGGGGAGCTAAGATCCCACATGCCTCATGGCCAAAAAAAACCCCCAAAACATAAAGTAGAAGCAATATTGTAACAAATTCATAAAGACTTTAAAAGTGGTCCACATCAAAAAAATCTTTAAAAAAAATACAATTAAAATAAAAATCTGAAAAACAAAATGCACTTGTACATTATATATAATTTATTTTATAGGTGACCCTTTATATACTATAATAAATTACTTGTCAATCTTATAAAACATTTATTTGTTGCATCTTGATAATGACACTATGCATTTAATTGTGAGGAAAACAGAAGTAGTATTACTCTGATATACCTTGTCTCTGCCGTTTGCCAACACAAAGATAGGAATAAATTGGGCTTTTATTTCCTTCCATTGGCTAACTCTCCAGGTGACTCCTAAGTTATGAACTGAAGTTAATATACTTCAGTGAAGTTAATACACTTCAGTTTGCTACAGTAAAGAATGACTCCTACTTAGTGGGAAAAAGCAGTTGTCTTCCTCTCTGAAATTTTGTCAGCCAAGAAGCTAAATGGTTGTATTACCCTTTAATATTGGCTTTTTGAGATGCATTTTTTGGTGTTTATTACTCAAAAATGTCAGTACTAGTTTTGAGCAAGAGAACTTTTCTTTGGCTGGGAAAGCAACTTTTTCAAGCATTTATTATTCGGAACCACCTGATGTTTTACGACTGGAACCTAAATAAAGTAATTGTTTACTTGATTCTGTATCAGTACAATTAAATTAGTATGGGCTTACACACAGAATTTGTTGAATACAGATCCTCTGTTTTGCAATCCCCTTATGTTTAGTGTAATGTGCAGAAGAACTGAAAATATTCACTGGTGTTAAAAAATATTTCCAAGATAATCTGTCTTGAACAGGAAAGTTATTTAACTCTGCTTCAGATGCTAACAAAAAGTTATTTCCCACTAGACTGTAACTGTTAATATGATTAGGTTCCTACATGTGCACTATGTGAGTACATGAACATATCCTAACCCAATCCTATAAATCTATAAAGTAACTTAAATATTTAGAAATCTGAATTACATTACTTAACCAGGAATGTCATACACATTAAAATGTTTATTACATATTAGAATCTGCATTGTAATGAAGTCAGTGGCCATGTTTCAAAAGCTTAGGGAGTAACACAGATTTCCCATGCTGCTCTTGGGCTGGGATAATCAACTACATTGTTGAGGAATTGTAATTTTGAAGAAATAGCAAACTATGAATGAAACTTGAGTATTTGACTGCCTTTAGAAGTATGTGTATATCTAAAGAGTATAAGTTTTAAAATAATGCCTTATATTTACCCTTCTCTTACTCTTTTACTTATGTAGCCAGTAGTTTTTTATGTAGATGTATATGTGAATTTTAGATATTTCCATATTTATATCAGTGAAATCATTGCAACATCTGTTTTAATAAACAAATGAACTGAGATTTAAAAGACCAGTTTTTAGTCTTTAAAATATCATGATGGTGTCAGCTCTTAATTATCTACACAGAGATTTAAAGAATTAAATGTATAGATTTAGATTACCCATGATAACATTTCCATTCTACACCAGTTAACATATTTCAGACACCTGGTAAGTGTAATAAGGGACATGCTAGCTCATTTCCCTTACTATAAGCAAAACAAAATTAGAAAGGCAAATGTGCTATGAAAAATAAGTAATTGATTAATTCTAGAATCACATGATGTGACTTTTAGACTCTTCTGTGCATTGATAGGATTGTTCTGCCCTTTCTAAGAAAAAGGCATGCTACTGACCCCACTATAAGCTTCAAGTTATCTTTTAAGTAAAGTATGTTAAGTTTGGAATAAAACATAGCTTAGACATAGGCATTATAGAGATTACATACTGAAATTGGGGGTTCCTTTCCTTATTCTCCCTTCCCAGTTAAGATTTGATTGCATTACTCAAATAAGTTTTAACAGTAAAATCATGTTTTGTGTTTCTTTGTTTCCATTTTCTGTGTCCTCTGTAGGACCAAAAAACAAAAACAAAACAAACAAAAAACAATGAATGTCATTCTTCTAAGAAACCCTTTTAATGCATCCAGGATGTCAGAAACAGTCCTTTCATGCCTCCTGAAGAGTGGCAGCATGAAATTGTATAGGAATATTCTACCTAGCTTTTCTTTTGGTGATGTCTTGCCATTAACTCATAGAAATATGTATTGTACTATTATCCCTATTGTACCTTCAAGTAATTTATTGGATTGCCTGTTGGCTACTAATGTCTTACGTTAATAACCAGAGAATATTTCAGAAAGGTGGTTCCTGCTTCGTAAAATGTATCTGTGGTTGCTAAAATCTTACTTGGCTTGAAACAACTAAATTTAGTAGACTCTAAAATTGTATATTGTTAGAATATGATACTTCAAAAACTATGATTTACTTTCAGTTCTGAAAATATTCAGAAGGGTTTGTTATCTCTTGCAGACCTTTCTGCAAACTACTAATGGGATGAACACAATATATCACTTTTGTAATAGTGAGCTATTAAAGGCAAGCATAAAGCAGTCTGAAGCCCGTAAGTGCTGCCAACAGCTCCTGCTTTAATGAATTCCCTTTTAGATGTCCATTAAATGCTCGTGGCAAATGTACTCATAATGGAAATGGCAAATCTAAATGGGTAGATATGAATAATCCATGGAGTTTAAATTCTGTTTATGATCATCTTCACATTTAGTTTTCAAGACAACGCAGTTTAGTTTTCATTACAGTTTGGAATAAAGAGGACAGGGAGTAATTGATTGCTTCAAGCAGATTAAAACCAATGGTTTTCTTTTCAAAGAACCAGTTCAATGCAGTAATTCCAACTTTAAACATTGATTTAGGGTACTCAACACAAAATGTTTTGTGCTGTGTGAACTTTTATGTAGAAAGACTAGTATTACATTTATTTCCCTATATATCTATATAGTGAAATATAGAGGTTGTTAGTAGCATGTGCATGACTTAATAGTGATCTATATTAAGTCATTTTGATATTATTGCAGTCATATAATGAATCAATGAGATTCCCGTCATCACTGTAATATTGTTTGTAACCCATTAGCACAGAGTAATTACAGCCCATCGTACATCATTACTGTGATTGAGGCTTTATTACCATATTCTCAAATTGCTTGCTTGCTCTAAAACTAAATAGACACAAGACAACTATAGGTGGGTATAGACTATGCATTATTGTGCTACAGTAATGAGGGATTATTGTACAATAAATGGGTGGAACTTATGAGGAAAATAAACAGTAGTAATAGAAAACTGGAGACTCTTTTTGCTTTTCTTATTACTTAAAGGTCATATATATTTGTTACGCTCACGTTATTGTTTATATATTACACGAATCGTAGCCTTTAAATATTTTGTAAAGATTTTTTTTCCCAAACGTATCTTTTCGAAGTCTGTAGTCTAACGCACTTCCAGTGCTCAGGGCTGGACTTGGAATCTGCCTTTTGTCACTTGCGAGATTAGACATTTTACTGCTGCTAAGCTTGACATTTTTGTGGGTGGGTAATACCATTTAAACTTCAGGCTATTTTTCAGTACTCTCTATATTTTATTAATAGTGTGAATAGGTCAGTAGTCTTCTGACTCTTCAGTTGAAATAATAAATGTATGAATGCAACAATATTCTAAGCAATGAAGAGAGGTAAAATATGGAACAATTGCCTGGGGCCTGATTGTAAAGACTTTTGATGTCTCAAAGAGGGAAATGGAAGAAATATATTGCCTCTATATTAAAGAAAAAAATCCCACGACACTAAAACTTGTTAGTTAAATTGTGCATATGTTCATCCTCTCTCTGTTGAGTCTTGTTTATAACATTGAGACCATTATTTAGAACAGTAAAAAGGCTAGTGTGTTGACTTTTGGGCTAAGATCATTGCTTGGATTGAAAGTTCTGCTCAGTGCAGAGTGGCTTTCTGGTCTCAGCTTCATTGTGATTTGGCACCATGACAATTTAAATAACAAATAACAGTATAAAACAAAAACCAGAAACTGGCATAAATATATTCATGATTATAAAGTACTATACCTATAAATTCTTAGCTAAAGCAATAATAACCACCTGCAAAGTTAGAAATGACAACATATTCTTCCAAGAGAGATAACTCTGTTCTTAGGTTATAATATTCTCACAAGCCACTTAGCCATTACTCTAATGCCTATCATGATGTAATTACCACCCTCTTTGTAAGTCATAGTTTTTATTTATAACACATATAGTGGTTGTGGTGGTATAAAAACTGAACGCTTGTCAAAGTATGTCTTAACTGCAGTGAGACGTACTCTGTGAAACGAAGAGTTCAGAATTGGCTGAGGGGACATAGGCCTAAACTATGCCTCACCTAACTCTAGTATATTCTTAAAATGTAAGAAACTGAAAAGCCTCCTAAATAACTGACTTCATTCCCTGCTTGCCAGATTACACAGCCATTTTGAACTATATGAATATTTTTGTGACTTTCTCTTGATTCACGTCATCACTTCTTGGGAGCACTTTCCATGTTAAAAACAAAGCGAAGAAGCAATACAAAAGCAAAATGCCAGGAATAAGAGAGAGGAGACGTTAGAACGATGTATTTTAAATCTTTGAAACCATCTATCTGTGACTCACTTTACACTTAACATAATTTCAAGCAGGATTTGAAGTTGTATTAAATTTGTTACCTGCTTCCAAATCTTTTGGGGAACAAGGGAGAACATGAATAAAATAACTTTTGTTGTTTTTAATAGTCTAGTTGGAGAGATACTAATAAATAAAAAATTACAAAAATAATAGTAAACAATAAAAATAAGCATTAAGAGCTAAGAAGAAAAAGTGAGATATGGGTGATAGGGAGTGCTAGGTGGGGTTGTTTTAATATAGGATATTTATAGAAGGCCTTTTTTTAAATTAATTAATTTTTTTGGCTGTGTTGGGTCTTTGTTGCTGTGCGCGGGCTTTCTCTAGTTGTGGAGAGCGGGGGCTACCCTTCGTCGCAGTGCATGGGCTTCTCATTGCAGTGGCTTCTCTTTGTTGCGGAGCACAGGCTCTAGGCGGCACGGGCTCAGTAGTTGTGGCTCGTGGGCTCAGTAGTCGCGGGCTCTAGAGCACAGGCTCAGTAGTTGTGGTGCTTGGGCTTAGTTGCTCAGCAGCATGTGGGATCTTCCTGGACCAGGGCTCGAGCCCGTGTCCCCTGCATTGGCAGGCAGATTCTTAACCACTGTGCCACCAAGGAGGTCCCCAGAAGGCCTTTCTAATGAAGTGACATTTTAGCAAAAATCTCAATAAAGTGCAGAACTACCATAATGGTATCTGTGATAAAATACCCCAGAACGGTGAATACAAATTTCTAAGACAGAAGCATGTTTGGTGTGTTTGCACAACAGCAAGCCCAGTGTAGCTCAGCGAAGTAAGTAAGGGACAAATAATGAGAAATTAAAAACAATGCCTTAGTAATTTTTAAGATTTATAATAATGAATTTAATACCATTAAAGATTTTTTCTTTGGCTAGGTTTTTGCTCTTAGAGAGGTAGTTCAGACTCAAATGATGCTTTCAATAGCTTTCTTAATATATTGTAAATGATTTACTTTTTAACTGTTTAAATATACTTTTAACATATTCAGTCTATCACGTATATCTTCTGTGGGGAATCTAGATATTTTTGATAAGTTACGTCAAATTCTCAGTGTGAGCCATGGACTACCCTATATATTTAAGAGCTTATAATTGGGGAATATTTGTACTTTTTGTGCTGGTATAGACAGGTTTCCAATTTATTTCTAGCACTCAGTAAAAACAAACATTATTTAATGGCCCTTCCAAAGTAGTCCAGAGCTCCATTAAAGCTTGTGAAGTCTTGCTATTTATTTATTTGACTTACAGACAAATTGAAATAGATGAGATGTAGAGTTTCGGGATCTTTAATCCTGTAAAAGGGGTCCTTGAATTGCAAAAAGTTTTGAGAATCATTTGCCTTCTTCTAAGGCAGAAGGTGAGGAAGAAAAGGAACCAAACATGGGGAAACTGAGGTAAAAAGAAGACACTAAGAGAAGTCTAAGGTTCCAAGAGAGAGAAGAAGCTAAAGATGTATGTAAGTTAAGTTTTGACACAGAGAAGAGGAAGCTGCTAAGAATTTTTCTAGTTGTATCCTGCATTAGTTATGTGTTGCTGTGTAACAGATTACACATGTAATTACTAAAACTTTTATGAATCTAAGGACTTAAAAACCCCTTCTAACTGATGGATTAATGGATGGATAGAAGGATGGCAAGGTATGTAATAATGCAAAATACAGGAACTCTTTAATTATAAAATCTAGAATGTGGATATATGGCTGTTTATTGTACAGTTCTTTCAACTTTTCTGTATGTTAAAAATTCTCATAATAAAATGTTATCCTTATAATACTACTCCTAGCTACTGCTTTTCCAAATGCAAAGTGACATTTTGTAGTGGCAAAGAATTGGTAACTTTTTCTCCCCAGCCTAAACAACATGCACAAGTTATTGTTAGTAGTTAGCATCTTAGCAAGCCTAATAGCATCTAGCTCTTTCTGTCCATATAATATGCTTCCTTTTATAGGGAAGCAATGATTATACCTCTGGCATATGTATATGACAAGAGCCTGAATCACAAAACACATTTAAACAAAATATTTGTTATGTAACAGCAGCTACCAGTTACTTAGTGTCTGCAGTGTTTCAGGCACTGTGCTAGTTACTTCTGTTCTCACTTTAATCCATATAAAAATCCAAAACTGCAGGAAATTACGGATGAGGAAACTATGCTGTAATATTTTTGCTTCTTAGTGGTGGTCCTTGTAAAAGTCTGTTTAGCATTGAAAATCAGTATATATAGTTTTGGATTCTGGTGTATTATCATCATTAATTAGTATAGTCTATGAAAAATGCCTGTCATTTTTGCTTAGACCATTTGCAAAGGCCATTTTGCAGTGATCTTTCATAGGGTCTTATATTTTCTTGAACCTCCCATGATTCATGTGTAGTTGAAAGAGCCATATAATTCGGAATCAGAAAGCTATGTTTTAGGTCCCAGCCACATCTCTTAAAAGCTTTGTGACCATATAGGGAATGTGAGTGAAGAATATATACAAATGCTTTTTAACTATTTTTGCAGTTATTCTGTAAATCTGAGATTATTTGTAGATAAAACCGAAAATAAATAGCTTTGTCACTCCTCTAAGCCTTAGTGTACTATTTTTGAAAGTAGGAAGACCTGTACCTAATAATACCAGAGGAACCTAAAGAGAGCCTAAAGTGTGAATGCAGATGCAGATAGCTCACACAATTTTCAGCCCTATTGTAGGTATTCAGTAATTTTCACACATAGTTAAATGCACAACACATGTTCATTGAGAGCGACAATATGATCTTGTAAGAATATCCTCAGTGTTGGAGAGCCAGCTAACTAGATTCGGATATTAATTCTCTCACTGGATGACATTGAGCAATTGACTCAGTCCTGTCATTCCTCAGTTCTTCCTACAATGGTATGAAATAGTGGAAAATATTCAATATCTAAAGGCATTCAAGCTATCCCCTAGAAAGCTACTGTAAAAATTTAGGGTAATGTATTACATAATATTTACTAAGCAGCGAGCCATTTCAGTAATTGTTGTCACCCATTTGCTTCATTTATGTACTGTGATTTCTCAGTTTTTTTAATCATCACTGGGCACAAAGCAGCATCTCCCAGAAACAAATAAAGAAGCCAAACTACCACGCCACCTTTCACAATCTAACTTGTGATAAAATATGAGAACATATTTTTATTTGTTGAAGGAAGTCTTATATATCCCAATTGAAATCCCTTTTGAAGTACATCATCATATACAGATACTACACTTAAATACATTTGTTGTTTTCAGTATTATTGAAATATTTGTGGTGAAAGAGATGATTAATTAATGCTGGTGAGTTGTTTGGATCAAAGAGTTCTCCCTTAGCTAATATTTTGAGGATGAGCAGGAACATCAAGAATGATTTTAGTACAGTAGCACTCACATTTGAATCATCTTTGGATTAAAAGGTTCTAACTAGAGTCTTTTTTGCATGCTTTTCTTAATTATAACTATAAATCAAAACCATATAAAATTACAGAGAGCTAAATGTTTTGTAAGAACCATTTAATGACTGTAATAACCAGTCTAGAGGGAGGCATCATCTTTTTGTCAGGGAAACCATAGTCACAGAAAGACCCCTACTCTCAAATTTTTGCTTTGTCTGAAGGGAGTATATATTAAGATGTTTGGAGAAATAGTTACATAAAGTCTTTTCTGCAATATTTTAAAAGAGGATATAGTACTTTGCTTAAACTAATAATAAGACTGTAGTTAATGGACACAAAAGTGGATGAATATGGGATGACTTCAAAAAAGAGATACAATTGATGTTATATATTGACTGGTGACTGCTTTCCTGTACTTAGCATTAAACAGTTTGTACCATGCAAATATCGAACTCTATCAAATAAGTGACTACAGTATTTTCATACAGATGTTCCTATAATTACTTTGTAATAAGTAAATCTTTTTGAGGCAAATACATAAAATGAAGTATTCTTAAAAAACAAAAAACCTAAGTTCACTCTTTTCTTAAAACATTTTATTCTGAAGATTTCAGGAATATACATAGGATAAGATAATGGTTTCAAACTGGTTTATAATTAACTGTTTCTTAAATAAATCTTACACAGAAGAAAATGGTTCTGACAGAAATGAGGATACAGTGATTGCAGGGAGCCAGATGTTCCAGTGGCTCAGTTCTTACTGTCTCTGTGGTGACCCTGACGTGTCTCTCTGGCATCCTAAGCCTCTGAGGAGTGCATTTTGAGAACTGTGGAAATATGTAGAAATTTGTAATTCTTAGGCCATATGCTATTCCTTTGGCTATTGAACAACTCTGCCTTGCTGTCACTGTTAGATTACATAGGCTAGCCACTAGCAGCTATAGTTGTTCAACAGGAATATGTATATTGCATAAACAAGTTATTGTTAGTCAGCATGTTTGTCTAATCAGTACTGGTAATTAGGTATGTCATATGGGCTCAGACACTTCTGATTCTCAATTTCTTTATTGTATGTAGTGAGAGAGAATTGGGTTAGGACAAATCAGAAGCTTTCCAAGCACCTACCATTCTGTCATTCGATAGAGAGTCTAGAACTTCCCTTACATGAGGTAGAGAATAAGTCTTAGCCATAGACCATAACTCTGAGGGATTTAAACTCACATTGACGAGATAAAACTATCTGACATAAAATGAAGAGAGACAATCTATTAACAAAATGTTAATAAATTGTTTTGGACTTTAAGAGCCAAAATTATAAAGAGACAAATGTATGTAGAAAGGATCTATTTTTAAATTCTTAGATTAAAAGAAGATCCTGTTTGATTGAGATTTCATCTAACTAGATAAACCAGCAAATTATGCACTTAACGTATTTCCTACTAAGAATTAGAAATCAGTGCTTTTGCTCTGTTTTGATCTTAAATATGGTCTTCTAAGCAGGTGTAGGAAGGTGTTATTTTTTCTCATGCTGTCTATGAATATTAATATTATGACATTTTTACTTTAATGCCTCCTGTGAAACCTGTACTCTTATACATCTAATGAGCCAAACTATAGCTTTAATAGCTCATATAAATTCAATTGGCATATGGCTTGAACATCAAGATTATAGAGTGACAAATTTTTCCTAATTGCTTGTGAGTACAAATTAGTATTTTCTTAAGTCCATTCTTAAAATGTATTTTTAATAGCTATAAGGTCATATAGATATAGTTCAGCATATTAAAGAAATATTTTAGTAATTTTTATGTTGAAATTTTATTTTACTTTACTAGCAGTTTTAATTCATTAACTCTTATTTTTCCTTGCAATAATAATGTATTTCCAAACCATTATAAAATTTGTAGAGAATCTTATATTTAATATTTGACTGTAATACCCAATTTGAGTTTTGCTTTGCTCACAAAGATAGAGAGAAATCCAAATTTACTCATAATAAAAGTATTAGAGAAACTGTCAATAAATTTACTGCTATAATTGAATCATATGATATCTAAATTGTTGATAATATGATCTGCTCGTTAAACAATAGTGTCTGGAGAAAATGATGGATTAATTGACTGATGGCTAAAGTTTCCCTCAAATATAATGGTTTACCCAGTTTGATTTGATTTGTGTAAAATAACTTTCTCTAATAAACAATTTGCTCAGAGGCAATAGAAGAAATGAATGGTTATCAAACCAAACTTAATTAGTCTATCCTAGATTGATATTACTTGGGGAGTCTTCGTTTTAATTGTGGAGGGCTGGATACAAAGAGTTTGGTTCGTTATTTTTTCCTGTATAAACACTATTGTGTAACTACCTATGGAATAATAACATGTGAATTCATTTTAATAAATGCTTGTAAAGTGAATTAGCTAATTATGCCAGGCTAAAAATGATTCCTTTAATTATTTTGGATATTTAACTGGTACTTCAATTTTATTATTGTTAGTCTGTAAATGTGATTTGTATTAGCTCTGCCAAACTAATTATAATATTTAACTTAACAATTGGAACAGTTTTGTAATGCTTATAATGTTCTCTTGTGCAAGAGAAAACATTATTTCTAGTTTGCATGAAGATAAAGGTTTGACACAAATTTAGACCAAAAGAATGGCTGTTTGTGTTTAAACAGAGAATTTTTTAAAACCCTCAATATCCAATGTAGTGACTGACATCATTATATGTATGAGAAGAATGAACATATTTCATTCAGAAGGTAAAACCAGTGACTCGGTTTATCTTAAGATGGTATTAGTTTGGCACTAAGAAGATATGATATAGCATAAGAGATTTGGTTATTATTTTACAACGTAGAAGCATTTTCTTCATGACTTTACCATAGACAGAAGAGCTCTATCTACATTCTCAGAAAGATTTATACTCACAACTCATTATGAATGTTAAAAACAATATACTTCTTTTTTTAATTTAATTTTTATTTTATATTGGAGTATAGTTGATTTACAATGTGGTATTAGTTTCAGGTGTACAGCAAAGTGATTCAGTTATACATATTACATATATCCATTCTTTTTCAGATTCTTTTCCCATATAGGTTATTACAGAATATTGAGTAGAGTTCCCTGTGCTATACATTAGGTCCTTGTCGATTATCTATTTTATATATAGTACTGTGTATATGTTAGTCCCAAACTCCTAATTTATCCCTGTCCCCACCTTTCCCCTTTGGTAACCATAAGTTTGTTTTCGAAAAAACAATATACTTCGTAATCACTTCCATTTAGCAAGCTAATTCTAATTGTCTTTGAATCAGAAGTGAATCAGAAGTTTTAAAAAGGCCTTAGTAGTGAAAAATATAGCATTTTTATTTAGTTTTTCTGGGAAAAAGGCAACTACCATAATCAGGACACAGAATAATTCCATCACCTAAGAAAAACCTTCCTCATGCTGCCCTACCCTCTCTCATCCCTAACCCCTGGCAACCACTGATGTGTTCTCACTCACTATAGTTTTACCTTTTTCCAGAATGTCATATAAATGGAATCATATAGTGTTTGACCTTTTGAAACTGGCTTCTTTCTCTCAGCATAATGCCTTTGAGATTCATGCATGTTTTTGTAGTATCAGTAATTTGTTTCCTTTCTGCCTCTCCCCAAATTAGCAACACTAATATCAAGTTGTCAGGTTAATATAAATGATCTACCCATATGGAAACTTAGTTTCTCCTTCAGCATATCCCCATCATAACTAGAACTTGATTTTTGCCCTTATTCATGCATATAGTTCTGTCTTTTTAATGTCTGTATTGTAATTTTTTATGGATGCATTATAAATTTTATGGATGCATTATATTTGTTTAACCTGTCTCCAACATAGATGCATAGATGTTTTAAGATATTATATTCAAGGCTACAGTAGGCATTCTTGTGCATGTCTTTTCTGCATGTATATCTTCCAGTAATTCCTAGAAATGAAATTTCTGGGTAAAAGAATGAACACAAAAATTTGTATGGATTACAGTTTGCCTTCCCAACAATGTTGAACCTATTTGTACACGCTCTTATTTTGCTCTGTCATTATCCTTCTTTGTAATCTTTGCAAGTCTAGTAATTGAAAATATCTCACTTTTATTTTAAACTGTATTTCATTAAATATTAGTGCATTTGAACTCAATATTGTTTAAATGTCAGTTGTCTCCAATTTGATCTATATATTCAGTCCAATCCTAATTAAAAAAAAAAAAATCCCAGCAAGGTTTTTTTTGTTTGGTAGTTTTTTTTGTTTTGGATGGTTTTGTGGGGTGTTTTTAGGGTTTGTTGTTGTTGTTTGCCATTTTAATAGGATTATAGTGTATCTCATTTTAGTTTTAATTTGTATTTTCTTAATGGGTAATGATGCTGAACATTATTTCTTGTACTTAATTGTCTTCCATTTGTCCTCTTTGGAAAAATGTCTGTTCAAATCTTTTGCCCATTTTAAAATCAGGTCATTTGTTTTCATACTGTTAAATTTTGAGGGTACTTTATAGATTTTGGATACAAGTTCTTTGCTGGATGTGTGATTAACAAATGTTTTCTTTCAGTGTATAGCTTGTCTTTTCATTTTTTAAGTGTCCATTAAAGAGCAACTGATTTTAATTTTGGTGAAATCTAATTTACCTTTTTTGTTTTTTGCTTTAGAGAGTGTTTTGGTTTTATTTTGATTTGATTTTAAGCCATATACACATAACTTGTAAGCTTTAAAACTGTAATATGTTGCAAATTGGTTGTATCATATGGACTTTTGCATTTACTGGTATTTAGTGATCATATGATCTATATTCCAGAAAGCATGTTTTTAAAAATGTGAAAATCTGGTTTTGTGTATGTGTGTGTGTGTATGTGTGTGTGTGTGTGTGTGCTTTTATATGACATTAGCTTATTTCCTGTTCATGATTCTTTGATTCAAGAAGGCACTTTTTGTGCATATATTGTATATACAGTAACATAAAAGACACGATGAGACTACCCTGGCAATGAATTAGGAAAGTGAATCATTTAAATAAATTTAAGGTATTGGAAAACTTCTAAGAATGCAATGAAAGATAAAAATATATACTATGAGAATTACATTAGGTAATGTGCATGAAAGCAGGGTATAATCTAAAAAGTTCTATCTAAATATAATTTTTTTGTTTCTGCTTTATAACAAAGTGAATCAGTTATACATATACATATGTTCCCATATCTCTTCCCTCTTGCATCTCCCTCCCTCCCACCCTCCCTATCCCACCCCTCTAGGTGGTCACAGAGCACCGAGCTGACCTCCCTGTGCTATGCAGCTGCTTTCCACTAGCTATCTATTTTACGTTTGGTAGTGTATATATGTCCATGCCTCTCTCTCGCTTTGTCACAGCCTACCCTTCCCCCTCCCCATATCCTCAAGTCCATTCTCTAGTAGGTCTGTGTCTTTATTCCTGTCTTACCCCTAGGTTCAGCTCATGCAGCTCAATAACAAGAAAACAAACAACCCAATCCAAAAATGGGCAGAAGACCTAAATAGACATTTCTCCAAAGAAGATATACAGACTTCCAACAAACACATGAAAGAATGCTCAACATCATTAATCATTAGAGAAATGCAAATCAAAACTACAATGAGATATCATCTCACACCAGTCAGAATGGCCATCATCAAAAGGTCTAGAAAGAATAAATGCTGGAGAGGGTGTGGAGAAAAGGGAACACTCTTGCACTGCTGGTGGGAATGTGTATTGGTACAGCCACTATGGAGAACAGTATGGAGGTTCCTTAAAAAACTACAAATAGAACTACCATATGACCCAGCAATCCCACTACTGGGCGTATACCCTGAGAAAACCATAATTCAAAAAGTCATGTACCAAAATGTTCATTGCAGCTCTATTTACAATAGCTCGGAGATGGAAACAACCTAAGTGTCCATCATCGGATGAATGGATAAAGAAGATGTGGCACATATATACAATGGAATATTACTCAGCCATAAAAAGAAACGAAATTGAGCTAATTTACCTTTTTTTTTTAAGTAGATTATGTTTTTAGTGTCATGCATAGTTAAATGAGCAATGTGAAAGAATTCTTTGCCTAATCCCAGAACATGAAAATAGTCTCCTAAAAGTTGTATGGTTTTGGGATACGAAACTTTTGGGATATCTTTTTTCCATCTTTTGCTTTAACCTATATTTAAATGTAAATGCATTTTACCTTAATATGGGTTTCTGGTAGACAGCATATCATTGAGTCCTGATTTTTTTGTCCATTTTCAGAAGCTCTGTCTTTTAATAGGTATATTTAAACCATTTACACTTATTATTGATATTTGGATTTAGGTCTACCCTTTTCTTGTTTTATGTTTCTTTCCTCTACTTTTAATTGTTTCTTCTTTCCTGCCTCCTTTCAGATTATTTAAATATTTATAGTATTCCATTTTATTTTATCTATTGTTTTTTTTTTCGGTATGCGGGCCTCTCACTGCTGTGGCCTCTCCTGCTGCAGAGCACAGGCTCCGGATGTGCAGGCTCAGCGGCCATGGCTCACGGGCCCAGCGGCTCCGTGGCATGTGGGACCCTCCCGGACCGGGGCACGAACCCGTGTCCCCTGCATCGGCAGGCGGACTCTCAACCACTGTGCCACCAGGGAAGCCCTATCTATTGAGGTTTTTTTTTGTTTGTTTGTTTTTGTTTTGTTTTTTTTTAGCGGTACGCGGGCCTCTCACTGCTGTGGCCTCTCCCGTTGCGGAGCACAGGCTCCGGACGCGCAGGCTCAGCGGCCATGGCTCACGGGCCCAGCCGCTCCGCGGCATATGGGATCTTCCCGGACCGGGGCACGAACCTGTGTCCCCTGCATCGGCAGGCAGACTCTCAACCACGGCGCCACCAGGGAAGCCCCTCTATTGAGTTTTTTACTGTAGTTTTTCAAATTTTTTTTCATGATTACTCTAAGGATTATAATATGCATATTTAACTTTTCACAATCTATTTAGAATTAATATTTTACCACTTAAAGTGGAACATAGGTCCTTTTATCCGCCACTGTTTGTGTTGGAGTTGCATTACGTATTACATCTACATACATTGAAAACCCCAAGATAATGTTATAATTTTTGCTTTGAACCATTAAACATATTTTATAGAATATAAGAGGAAAATTCTGTGTATCTCGATATTAACTCTCTTTTCTTTCATTTGTGATGTTCCAGGTTTCTCTCATATCATTTCCCTTCTATCTGAAAAACTTTCTTTAACTTTTCTTACAGAGCAGTTCTACTGACAATGAATTCTCTTAGTTTCCTATCATCTGAGAATGTCATTTTCACCTTTTTTCATGAAGAAATTTTTTTTCTGGACATAAAATTCTAGGTTGACAGTTTTAGCACTTTAAAAATGTTTCACTTTCATCAGACTGCATGGTTTCTGATGAAAATTCCAGAGTCATTTAAATTGCTATTCCCCATCATTTTATGTGCTATTTTTCTCTGGCTGCTTTCAGGATTTTTTTCTTGGCCTTCAGTTTTTGAAGTTTGGTTATAATTGTATAGGCGTGAATTTCTTTATGTTTATTCTTCATGAATGTGTAGGTCTGTGTTTTTTGCCAAATTTGGGAAGTTGTCAACCCTTACTTTCATTTTTTTCTTTTTTCATTGAGGTAAAATTCACATGACGTACAATTGAGCGTTTTAAAGTGTACAATTCAGTGGCATTTAGTGCATTCAAAATGTGCAAATACTACCTCTCTGTAGTTTCAAATATTTTTCATTGCCTCAGAAGAATATTCTGTACCCATTAACTCACTCTCCATTCTCCCCTCTCCCATCCTGTAGTAATAACTCTAATCTGGTTTCTGTCTCTGGATTTGACTATTCTGGTTATTTCATATGAAAAGAACCATGCAATATGTGACCTTTTCTGACCAGCTTCTTTCCCTTAGCATAATGTTTTCAAGGATCATCCAAGTTGTAGGATGTGTCAGTACTTTGTTTCTTTTTATGACTGAATAATATTCTGTTTTATGGATATGTATGTACACCACATTTTATTTATCTCTTTATCAGTTGACAGACATTTGTGTTGTTTCCTTCTTTTGGCTGTTATGAATAGTGCTGCTATAAACATTTATGTACAAGTTTGTGGATATCTCGGAGAGAAATAAAACGTATATATAAAATATAAAATAAAATTAAATATATATATATGTATACTGGAGTTGCTAAGTCATATGGTAATTTTATGTTTAACTTTTTGAGTTACCACCAACTTGTTTTGCACAATGGCTGCACCATTTTACATTTCCACCAGCAATGTACGAGGGTTTCTTTTTCTCCATATCCTCATTAACACTTTTAATTTTCTGGTTTTTTTATGTATACATGTATATTTGGATTATATATTATGTATATAAGTAATTATAACCATCTAGTGTGTGTGAAGTGATCTCATTGTGGTTTTGATTTTCATTTTCTTAGTGACAAATCATGTTGGACATAGTTTCTTGTGCTTGTATATCTTCCTTGGAAAAGTACATTCAAGTCTTTGCCCATTTTTTAATTGGGTTGTCTTTTTCTTGTTGAGTTGCAAGAATTCTTTAAATAATCTTGATACTAAACCCTTATCAGGTACATGACTTGCAAATATTTTCTCCTTTTCTGTAAGTTGTCTTTTCATTTTCTTGATAACGTCCTTTGAAGCACAAGTTCTTAATTTTGTTGATGTTCAGTTTATCTATTTCTTCTTTTGTTGCTCTTGCTTTTGTGTGAAATCTAACAATTCATTGCCAAATTCTGAGGTCATTAATATTCTGTGTTTTCTTCTAATAATTTTATAGTTTTAGCTCTTATATTTAGCTTGTTGCTCCATTTTGACTTAATGGTGTAAGGTAGGGGATCCAACTTCATTCTTTTGCATGTGGTTAACCATTTATCCCAGCACTATTTGTTGCAGATACTATTTTTTCACCTTTGAATGACCTTAGCACCCTTGTCAAAAATCATCTATCCATAGATTTTTGGGTTTATTTCTAACTCTAAATTCTATTCCCTTGGTCTATGCTATGGTCTGAATGTTTGTGTCCCCTCAAAATTCATATGTTGAAATCCTCATCTCCAAAGGTGATAGTATTGGCCGGTGGGACTTTTAGAAAGTACTTAAATTCTGAAGACAGAGCCATCATGCATGGGATTAGTGCATTCTAAAACAGCGTCCACAGAGATCCATAGCCACTTCTGCCATATGAGGATCTGGAAGAGAGCCCTCATCAACCCATGCTTGCACACTGATCTTGGACTCCTCCCTGGAAGCCTCCAGAATGGTGAGAAATAAATTTCTGTTGATCATAAGCTACCCAGCCTGTGATAAAAGCCCAGACAGACTAAGACAGTCTATATGTCTCTCCTTGTGCCAGTACTGTACTGTTTTGATTATCGTAGCTTTGGGGTAAGTTTTGAGATTGGGAAGTGTGAGTCCTCCAACTTTGTTTTTCAGTATTGTTTTCGCTATTCAGAGGCCTTTGCAATCTTATATGAATTTAAAGATCATCTTCTCCATTTCTGCAAATGAAGGCAATTGGAAATTGTATTGAATCTGTAGATCATTTGGGGGGAGTATTGCCTTCTTTACAATATTAAGTCTTTTAATACATTAGCATGGAATGGCTTTCCATTTAATTAGGTATGTAATCTCTTTCAGCATTGTCTTGTAATTTTCAGTGTACACATCTTTCACCTCCTTGGTTAAATCTATTCCAAGATATTTTATTCTTTTGGATGCTATTGTAAGTGGAATTATTATCTTTATTTCCTCTTTGCATTGTTCATTGCTGGTGTATAGAAACCTAACTGATTTTTGTGTATTGATTGTGAACCCTGCAACTTTGCCGAGTTTGTTTAATAGCTAGTATATGTTTTCTGAACGTTTTGGTATGTTCTCTTTATAGAATCATATCATCTAAAAATAGAGATAGTTTTATTTTTTTCCTTTGCAGTTTGGATGTCTTATATTTCTTTCTCTTACCTAATTTCTCTAGGTAAAACTTTCAGTACAATGTTGAATAGTAGTGGTAAAAGTGGGATCCTTGTCTCATTCCTGATCTTACGGGGAAAGCTTTTAGCTTTTCACCATTGAGTATGATGTTAACTATTTTCCCCTTTGATTCTGTCAGTGTTTGCTTCATATATTTTGAAGGTGTTGTATGGTGCATATGTGTTTATAGTTTTTATATCTTGTTGATTTGACCCTTTAATCAATATATAATGTCTGTCTTTGTCTCTTATAGAAATATTTTGATTTAAAATCTATTTTATCTGATACTAGTATAGCCACTCCAACTATCTTTTGATTATTGTTTGTATGGAATATCTTTTTCCATCCTTTCACTTTCAGTCTGTTTGTGTCTTTGGGTCTAAAGTGAATTGCCTGTAGGCAGCATGTAGTTGGATCATTTTATTTAAATTCATTCTGGCAATCTCTGTCTTTTAATAGGTGAGTTTAATCTATTTACATTTAAAGTTGTTACTAATAATGAAAGACTTAGTTCTGCTACTTTGCTGTTTGTTTTCTATATATCTTATATCTTTTTTGTTCCTCAATTCCTTCCATACTGCCTTCTTGTGCATTTTATTGATTTTTTCTAGTGTCAGTTTTGACTCCCTCTTCAATTCTTTTTCTGTAAATTTTTTATTTTCTTAGTGATTTTCATGAGGATTACAGTTAACATCCTGAATTTATAACAATCTAGTTTGAATTGATACCAAGTTAACTTCAATACCATACATGAACTCTTATTCAGCAGCTCCTGCCTTTTATGTTGCTGTTGTCACAAAATACACAAAATCCGTATAGAATATGCCCATTCACATAGATTTATAATTATTTTTTAGGCTTGTTTCTTTTAAATCATATAGACAATAAAAAAGCAGAGTTACAAACTGAAAATAAAATAATATTAGCTTTTATGTATATACCTATATGATTAACTTTACCGGGGATCTCTATTTCTTTATATAGCTTTGAGTTGTGGTCTAGTGTCCTTTCAGTTAAGCCTGGAGGAATTTCTTTAGTATTTCTTGTAGGGCAGGTCTGCTAGTGATGGCTTTTTATTTTTTTAAAATCTGGGAATGTCTTAATTTCCCCTGAATTTTTGGAGGACAGTTTTGCTAGATATAGAATTCTTGGTTGACAGCTTTTTTTTTTTTTCTTTTTTGGCTGCATTGGGTCTTCGTTGCTGTGCTTGGGCTTTCTCTAGTTGCAGCGAGCGGGGGCTACTCTTCATTGCAGAGCATGGGCTTCTCATTGCGGTGGTTTCTTTTGTTGTGGAGCACAGGCTCTAGGCATGCTGGCTTCAGTAGTTGCAGCATTCAGGCTCAGTCGTTGCGGCACACGGGCCCTAGAGCGTTCAGGCTTCAGTAGTTGCAGCATGCGGGCTCAGTAGTTGCAGCTCACAGGCTCTAGAGCACAGGCTCAGTAGTTGTGGTACACAGGCTTAGTTGGTCCGTGGCATGCGAGATCTTCCTGGACCAGGGATTGAACCCGAGTCCCCTGCATTGGCAGGCAGATTCTTAATCACTGTGCCACCAGGGAAGTCCCTGTTTGACAGCTTTTTTCTTTCAACATTTTAAATACATAATCCCAGTGTCTTCTGGCCTCCATGGTTTCTGATGAGAGATCAGATGTTAATCTTACTGAGGATGTCTCATACTTGACAAGTTATTTTCTCTTATTGCTTTCAATATTTTTTTCTTTGTCATTGTCTTTTGACAGTTTGACATAATAATGTGTCTTATGGTGAATCTCTGTTAGTTTATCCTGCTTCAAGTTCATTGAGCTTCTTGGATATATAGATTTGTGTATTTCATCAAATGTTGGAAGTTTGGGGCCATTATTTTTTCCAGTATTTTTTCTGCCCTTTTCTCTTTCTCTCTTCCTTCGGAGACTTCTATAATGTGTATGTTGATATGCTTAATGGTTTCTCATAGGTCCCTTAGGTGTTGTTCATCTTTCTTTGTTCTTTTTCTTTCTGCTCCTTAGACTGAGTACTTTCCAATTGCCCTATTCTCAAGTTTACTGAGTCTTTCTTCTGCCTGCTCAGATCTGCTATTGAACCTCTACTGAAGTTTTTCATTTCAGTATTGTACTTCTCAGCTCCAGAATTTCTATTTGGTTCAATTTTACAATCTCCCTTTTTAAAATTAACAGTCTCCACCTAAGTGTTTATATAGTGTTCTCCTGATTTCTTTTAGTTTTTTATCCATGCTTTCTTTTAGCGCTTTGAGCATATTTAAGACAGTTAAGTCTTCATCAAATAAGACTAATGAATGGGCTTTCCTCATGGATTGTTTCTGTCAGTTTATCTTTTTCCTGTGAATGGGTCATACTTTCCTGTTTCTTTGTGTGTTTTGTGGTTTTGGTTTGCTAGTACTTTGAATTCTGGTCTCCTTCTCTAATCTGCCCACTATCCTTTACTTTGCAAAGTCTTCAAATAGCTTCTCCATGCTTTCTGTGCAGGATTTATATTTGTACTCAGTGGGAGAGACAGGTTATAGTTTGCTTATTTCATCCTGCCAGGATCCAGAACCTCTCTAAACCATTCTTTTTTTATATATAAAGATGAATATTTAATAGTGATGAAAGGTATGATCCACAAAGAAGACAAAATCATCTTAAACATTTACATTTCAAAAATATCAGAGAAATTTATAAAGTAAAATCTATTATATAAACACAAAGAAGCACTGAGAGAGCCTCAATAATAGTGAGAGATTTCCCCTTGCCTTTCAAAAAATCAATAGATGAAATAAATAACAAATAGATAGGGATATGGCAGATATGAAAAACCATTGCAAGTCCAATTTAATAAATGTGCTTTGAACTTTTAAAACATATTGCATATTTTGAATTACATATTTGAAATTCTTTTTAAACCATTCTTATTGTAAGCTATATGCCCCCCTGCTCTAGAAAAAGCATACTCGATTTTTACAGACTGTTTGGAATATAGTATGTGCCCAATTAAGTATTCACTGATTGATTATACCACCCAGTTGTTAAGGGCACGTGATGTTAATAAAGAGATTTATCTGCAGTTTTAGGTAAATGTGCATTAACAAAAGCAGATAGCTTTCTGAGTTTCCATTTGAAATGAACCTCATACTTGGATATGTGTGTGTATCTTTGTATATCTCCATGTCTTTGTAATGATATGTACCATCTTGTACCATCTAGATTTATAAGTGTCTTATTATTATTTGTATACATTTTCTTCTAAAAAGCCATCATAAGTTTTTTTATGAATGATGACTAATGGAAATATCATTTGATGTTTAGTAAAAATGAATCATCTTGAAATTTATATGCTCACAATAAACATGACCGTTTAAATAAGCTTCATTTCATTTGAATAAGCACTTTAAAAGTTTGAGTACTTATTCTATTAAATAAATCATGTATACATATTTATATCCCAGGGACAGAGAATAATGAAAATATTTTATGACCATTTCTATAGAATTACGTGATTTTTTTTTTTTGGTAGAGCATAGAAAAGTTTATCTTATCCACTAGAACATAAGTACAAGTTGTAAATTGATGTTAAAATTAAAAGCTCATTAGATTACAGATTTAGGTATTCATGGCCCCATTAATGGAACTTTGGGATCAAGAAAAAAATATATGTTCTAGTCCCATTGCATAAAAAGTGGGACACATTTTATACAGTCTGATATTCTTTTTTTTTTTTTGGCTGTGTTGGGTCTTTATTGCTATGTGTGGGCTTTCTCTAGTTGCGGCAAGTGGGGGCTACTCTTCGTTGTGGTATGCGGGCTTCTCATTGTGGTGGCTTCTCTTGTTGCAGAGCACAGGCTCTAGACATGTGGGCTTCAGTAGTTGCAGCACACGGTCTCCATAGTTGTGGCGCACAGGCTCTAGAGCACAGGCTCAGTAGTTGTGGCGCACAGGCTTAGTTGCTCCATGACTTGTGGGATCTTCCCGGGCCAGAGATCAAACCCATGTCCCCTGCATTGGAAGGCGAATTCTTAACCACTCCGCTGCCAGGGAATTCCCTATACAGTCTGATATTCTAAAAGGCTTTACAAATTTCAATACTATCTCTAATCTTAAAATTAGTTTGATTATGTTGGATGTATAGTCATGCAGAAATGGTTCAGATGGTCATAGAAACTTAAGGTGGAATCTTCCTTAAAAAACCCCTAGGATATGATACCAAGCCAGGGGTCTTCCCTTAGTCTGCAATTCCATTAATGTTTGAATTTATCATTTTGATGTTCTAAGTGATGGCATTTCTTCAACTTCCCCAGATGATTTCTCATAACCTAATATATTTTCCTGGCATCTAGCTTTCTCTAGTAAATCAACTCTTGACTATTTAGAAAACAAATTTATTTAGCCTTTTTTCTTTCTCCTCTGGCTCTAGAATTACTGTTGAGCTGTTGCAGTTTCTTAGCACACCATTAAACATGCAGTTCAAACCACTGTATTTCAATATTCAGTTTGGTTTAATTCATTCTTTATTGGGCACTAATATTGTGTCAAGCCCTATGTTCTAGATACCAGTGAAATAAGAAATACGATTTCATACCAGATCCTGAGAAATTCTGGTTAATAAGTGAGACATACACACAAATAATTATAAACATTCCATGCAACACATACAGTGGCATCAAAATTGGATGTTGTACAGAGGAGATGGTTTATTCTGTCTGGGTCAGGAATGGGGGATGGATTCGTGATCTAAATTCTGAGAAGCCACAGAAGAAAATGGAAATAAAGCCAAATATAAAGTAATTTTGAAAAAGCGTCATGGTGATAGAATGATTAGATAGAAAAGGAGATAAGAATAGGCAGATTTACCATGATGCTATTGAAGCTTAAGCTTTGCAGAAGGGCCTACCAAACCTGCTCTGCCACTCCTTATAAGAGATAAGTAACAATATTTTTGTCAGGGATATAAAATAAAAGAGAGGAAAAATCTTGCAACTTAGTAGATAGACAAAATTTCTAAAAGACGACTTGAAAAGCTGAAGCATATTGGTATTTCTCCTTTCTGTCTTTACCAAAAAAAAAAAAAAAAAAATAGCCCTTCTGTATGCCAAAGCAAGCAAATTCTATTTATTAGAAAACCAAATTTCAATAAGATAGATTATCTTAGAATGTTCATATTTGTAGGGGACTTTAAATGAAATTTGGTTAGTTCAGTCCTATCATTTTACGGTTGAAGAAACCAAGATCCAACAAGATTAATTAAAGAAAACAAATCTGTTTGCCATTTTTGTTCTTTTTTCAGTATACTCAGCATCCCTCTCTCTTAGGTATTTCAAAAGGGACTGTTAGGGCAAATACATTCTCTTTTTTGGAGTTACCTCTACTGTTTGCTTGTATCTGTAATCTGAATAAATATAATGTTAAAGCTGGAAAAAGTCATGGAGATCAGCTGTTCTTAAACTTTTGAGGAGCAAAAATCATTTTGAAGATTGGATAAAATTCATTCCCTGTGCCCCATTCATTGCCCCCAGACTTAGGTGAGTAAATAATTCCTGACATAGATGGAGAAACCCAAGATTCAGAAACAGAGAGAATGATTTTTTTTCAAAATCCCAAAGTGGCCAGTAGCAGACAAAATTAGAATGGTCTACTTACAGATTACCCCTAACAGTTAACTTCTTCAAATTGTAATAAATTGATAAAATAGTAGTTTCTTTCCTGTTTGTCTCACCTCTCCCCTCCCCCACAAACTGAATGTAGAAATACTAGTAGACCTATCTGGAGAGTTAGTTTCTTCTTCAGAATATCGCCAACATAATCAGAACTTGATTTTCACTCTTATTCACACATGTATTTTTGCCTTTTTAACGGCTACATTTTATTCCAGTTTACGGATGCATCATACAGTTTAACGTGTCTCTAATATAGATTCTTAGATTTTTAAAAATATTATATTCAGTGCTGCAGTAAACATTCTTGTGCTTATCTGTTCTATATCTCCAACAATTTCTAAAAATTAAATTGCTGGATGAAAGAATAAACATGAAAAAAATTTTATGGACTGCAATTTGCCTTCCAAAAAGATATAACCAATTTGTACCTCACCAAAAAAATAAACAGTTGTTGTTTTTCTGTAACTTCACAATTTTTATACTTCTTTGTAATCTTTGCCAATCTAGTAATTGAAAAGATTTTACTTTTATTTAACTTATATTTTATTATTAATGCACTTGAACTCAATATATGTCAAACAGCTCAGTGTGACATTTAGATTCAATGCAGTCATGGTCCAAATCTTAGCAAGGTTTTCTTGTCATTATTGACAAGCTGATTCTAAAATTTTGTGGAAAGACAAATGAACCCTTTCAGTTTCAGAAAAAATTGAAAAAGAAAAAGTTGAAAACTGATACTACCCAATTTTAAGACTTAATGTAAAGCTACAGATGGCAAGCCAGTGTATACTGGCTAAAGGATAGACATGTAGTTCAGTGGGATAAAGAGCCCAGAAATTGATCCACTGATATGTCAACTGATTTTTGGTAGAGGTTAAAGAGAAATTTAATAGCAAAAGGATAGTCTTTTCAATAAATGGTGCTGGAACAGTTGGACATCCATACGCAAAAAGAACCTTGACACGTACCTCACACCTTATACAAAAATCAGTTCAGAATGGATCATAGACCTAAATATAAAATGTAAAACTATAAAACTTCTAGAAGAAAACATAGGAGAAAATTTGTGTAACTTTGAATTAGGTGATGAATGCTGAAAACTGACACCAAAAACACAATCCATAAAATACGAGAATTGATAAATTGTACTTTAAAATGTTTGCTCTGTGAAAGACACTGTTCTAACAATAAAGAGAGAGCCACAGAATGGGAGAAAATATTTGGAAATTGAATGTCAGACAAAGAACTTGTATTCAGAATATACATAGAACTCTAAAAATTCAATAGTTAAGTGTAGTAGGCAGAATAATGGCCACCCCAACCATGATCTACGTTCCTAATTCCTGAAACTTGTGAATATGTTGCTTTATATGGCAAAGAATTATGGTTGCAGATGGAAATAAGTTTGATCATCTGACTGTAAGATAGGGAGAAAACCCTGGGTTATCTGACTGGGCCCAATATAATCACAAGGGTTCTTAGGCTCTTAAAAATGGAATGATGATGCAGAAGAAGCAGTCAGAGTGATGTGATGTGGAAAGGACTCAATCCACTGTTGATAGTTTTGAAAATGAGGGGTGAGGGCTCTGAGCCAAGGCCCACTTGCAGTCCTCGAAATCTACAGAAGGCAAGGAAATAAATTTTTCCCTAGAATCTCCAGAAAGAAATGTAGGCCTGCTGATTCCTTGACTTTGACCCAGTGAGACCTGTGTTGGACTTCTAACCTACAGAAATGTAAGATAGTAAGTTTGTGTTGTTTTAAGCCATGACTTTTGTGATATTTTGATACAGCAGTAAAAATCTAACACAGTAAAAAAATAATAACAAAAAAATGGGCAGTAGATCTGAATAGATAATTCACCAGAAAAGATATATGGATGGCAGATAATGATATGAAAATATACTCAACATCATTTATCATTAGAGAATGCAAATTAAAACTAGTGAGGTACCACTACAAACTTGTTAGAATTGTTAAAAACAAACAAAAAATTTGACAGTACTAAATACTCACAAGAATCTGGAGCAACAGAGACTCATTCATTGCCGGTGGGATTGCAAAATGATATGCCACTTTGGAAGATAGTTTGACAGTTTCTTATATATCACTCCTAGGTATTTATCCAAATGAATTGAAAACTTGTGTTCACATAGAAACCAGTATGCTAGTATTTATAGCAGCTTTATTCATAATCACCATAATCCAGGAACGAACAAGATGTCCTTCAGTACGTGAATGGATAAGCAACAGGTGAGTCGTACATCATACAATGGAATAGTACTCAACAATAAAATGGAGGGAACTGCTTATTCTTACAACATGGATGAATATTGGATGCATTTTGCTGAAAACAAAGCCAGAACTTAAAGGCTATGTATTGTATAAGTCCATTCATATGACTTCTGGAAAATGCAAAGCTAATAAGATGGAAAACAGATCAGTGGGTTACCCAGGGGGCAGGGAAAAGGAGGAATGGTTGACTACAAAAGGGGCACACAGAGGAATTTTTAAAGCGATGGAACTGTTGTATATGGTACTAAGATGTTGGATGTGTGACTCTCTGCATTTGTTAAAAGCCACTGAACTTCAACTGATATAGATTAAAAAATCAGCCAAGATGTCAGGGGATCCCAGGATAGAACTGAGACTTTCTAGTGAACTTTACAGTGAAGACACTGGGTCAAACTCTACCTTACTCAAATAATCAAGGTTAAAATCAACAGTGATAAGTCAAGTGGTATTACATCTATAGTATTCTTCCCATAACCCATAACCCCTATCTGATCATAAGAAAACATCAGATAAACCCAAAATGAAGGAAATTCTGCAAAATACCTGACTAGTACTCTTCAAAAGTATCAAGGACATGAAAAGCAAAGGAAGTCTGAGAAACTGTCACATACCGAAGAGACCAAGGAAATATGGTGACTCAGTACAAGTGGAGGCGACTGATTCCTTCCTACAGCAGATAGAATTCATTAATGGGAAAACTCGTGAAATACAAATCAAGTCTTTAGTTTAGTTTATAGTGTTACTGTAACAATGTTAATTTTTTAATTTTGACAAATGTACCTTGATTATATCAGATGCTACCATTTGAAGCTGGATGAAGGATATCTGAGAACTCTGTATTATATTTGCAACTTTCCTATAATCTTAAAATTATTCCGAGATAAAGATGTTTGTTTACAGAGTATACATTCTTTCAAAATATATATTTATGCAGGTGAACATCTCTTTGTTTGTTTGTTTGTTGATCATTTTTTTGTGAGTTGCCTATTATAATCTTTGCCAATGTTTTGTTTAGGTACACTTTTTATATATGATTGCAACTGCTACATCGACTTGTTTTAGGCTCTGTATAAATTTTATCAGTAACTAAAAAAGCTTGTGTTTTTATTCATTTTCACACTATTTTTGAGACTGTGTTCTAATAGGAAGGCTGATTGTAAATGTTTCCTTTTGTTGTCTTCTCTGCCTTAGATGCTGGAAACTTTTTCAAACACTGTCACTTAATCCTTGTTAAATAATAACTTTGTTAAAAAAGAATACCTACTTTTCAGGTAAGAAAACCAAGGCTTGGAGGTTAATAACTGGTCAAAAATCAAAAGCGAGGTGAAGATTTAAATTTAGGTCTTGCTCTAGTTCCCTTTCTTTCCCATATGATAAATTGCCTTTTCTGCAGTATAGTAGGAAATCTTCAGAAAAAATGTTTTGACTTTTTAAAATCAAATAACATACATTACAAAATGTAAAACCAAAACCCATATCTTCTATTCTACTTGTAAATATGCCAGTTTTGTTAAAGAAGGTATATTAGAGAAAATTACAAACTAGATTGGCCAAATGAACAAATTGGTCATGTATCAGAAAATCCACTGTAGTCTTTACTTTTCATTAGGAAGCAAAATACCAGTAAAATAATATACCCCTGGGTTTTGAGGAGTTTGAACAGCATGATCATTCATTGCTTGTTGAATTTCAGGAAGACTGTAATAATGCTTCTAAGTTTGAACATAGACTTTTAAGACTGTGATTATACTCATTTTATCAGTTCAAGTAAAGCCACCCTTGAGTTTAAGATACTTTCTTTGCTAAAAGGCAGTTTGGGTAGGCTTCAGAACCAGCCATTTGGTTGGAGTATCAGCTCTGCTTTTTATTTAATTGTGTGTTTTTTGGGGTTTTTTTTTTTTGCGGTACACGGGCCTCTCACTTTTGTGACCTCTCCCATTGTGGAGCACAGGCTCCGGACGCGCAGGCTCAGCGGCCATGGCTCACGGGCCTAGCCGCTCCGCGGCATGTGGGATCTTCCCGGACCGGGGCACGAACCCGTGTCCCCTGCATCAGCAGGCGGACTCTCAACCACTGCGCCACCAGGGAAGCCCTAATTGTGTTATTTTAATCTCCATGTATATAGCATATTATGTATCTCATCCTTATAAGTTATGTTAGTATATCTGCATAAACTACCATGTTGAAAATCTGATAACATAAATGCCTTTATATACTTTAATCCTTTGTCTGGGACTCCAAAGGAAAAAAAAAAGACTTTCAATCTCAACAGGTTGTAATATAATGAAATAATCTCTAAGAATCTCTCCTTGATACCTAGATTCTGTTCCCACTGACAAAAGACAGTCTTTACTGTTGAAAACCCATAGTCTAAGAGAGGAGCTTCATATACTCATACAATAATGTCAGCTAAATATAGATCACATTTTTAAAAGTTAAAGAAATAAACATCAGAGTATCTAACATAGAGATTACTGGTTCAATAGTATTTTCTTATTTTGGCACCTGCAAAAATTCACTTAACTGTCTTGGATCCTAAATATCTTCCTATGGAGAAAGTATAGCACTGCCTTCCCTGGGATACACTAAATAACTTTTTCCTTCTATTAATTATTAAGGACTGACTTAAGTGTCAGCTTCAAATAATCAGGATAACCTGGTGTCCTAGATGCCAAAGGAAATTGCAAGAAGAGTGTTAAAGATGGGGTGTCAGGTAGCCTTGAATATCAAAATAAGATGAAACCTGAGATTAAGGTTGTTAAATCTGCCTGTGAGGGGTTCTTTGACGTGATGGTGCAGACAACAAATGACATATTACATTGTTATTGTTTGTACACATCTATCTACCCTTACAGACTGAGTTCTATTATAGAATGGCCTGTTTCTTTTAAATCTGTATTGGCAGCACCTAATATTGGGCCTAAGCTTAAGTGTAACATTAATTTTTGAGAAGGCAAAGTGTCTTGGAAAAGCTCCATTTTTTTCTTTACTCTTACATTACACTTCACTTCATCCTTAAAGTTCAATTCAGTTCTGACACTGTCTGCTTGGAGGTAGCATCAGATTCCCCAAGTTAAGGTCTCAGTCCCACAAGACTGCCCCCTCCCTTCAGATGCCAATGGCAAGTCCCATGTAATCGCCTGTACTTCTGACTGAAATGGAGGTTCCCATGACCCCTTCTTTGGGTTTGATAATTTGCCAGAATGGCTTACAGAATTCAGAGAAGCACTTAGGTTTACCAGTTTATTATAAAGGATATAATAAAGAATACAGATGAAGAGACACCATACGGCAGGGTATCGGAAAGCAGGGTGGAGCTACCATGCCCTCTTTGGCTATGCCACCCTCCCAGAACCTCCATGTGTTTGGCATCCTAGAAGCTCTCCAAACCCCATGCTTTTGGTACTTTTATGGAGGCTTCATCACTTAGACATGACTAATCATTAACTCAGTAACTCAATATCCACCCTCTCATTCCTGGAGGATGGGGAGTAGGGCTGAAAGTTCCAAGCTTCTAATCACATCTTGATCTTTCTGGTGACCGGCAGCCATTCTGAAGCTATCCTGGAAACCTAGCAAGATTTGCCCAATTAAAACAAAAGACATCCCTATCACCCAGGACATTCCAAGGGATTTAGGAGCTCTGTGTCAGGAACCAGGGTCAAAGGCCAAATATTAGAACAAAAGATGCCCCTAGTGCTCTTATCATCTAGGAAAATTCAAGGGTTTTAGGAGCTCAGTTCCAGGAACTTGGGGCAGAGACCAATATGTATATATTTTCTGTTATTTCACAAGAGAGGAAGGAAAAAATCGATAGTAGCTTGTGGGGAACTAAGGTCATCACAAAGATTTTTGTTTCTTTATTTGTTTTTATAGTAGGTGACAGGATATTGAGAGGGGGAAGGGAGAGATGGAGAAAAGTCATAGGGCCTTGATTATCTCAGCCAAGTGGGAGGCAGTCAGTCCTCCACTGAAAATAAAGGACACCAGACTGGAGTGAGGACATTGAAGAAAGTGGAGAAAGGTTAGAACAGAAAGTAAATTATGGTTTAAAAAATAAATAAATTGCAGGTAGCTGTAAGGACCCAGCTGAGGTGAGAGCACTGATGAAACACTCAAGCCCATTTTAGAGCTGAGTGTCTAAATAATAATGTGAGAATAATATTAGAATAACTATTATTGCTGTACCTCAGGAGATTCTGTGTCTTTTACTATCCAACATAATATTTCATATTTTATAAATTATATTAATTTTATTTAAAATTATATTTTTTATTATTTTTATAAGTTGCTGTCTTCTTTCCTTGAAAGTAATCCTACTGGTAGTTATGCTATCTCTGTGAAGGTATGACTGATGAGATCATATCTAAGCAACATTACCCATGTGGTCCATAAAGCTCACCTATGGATTATTTTCTGCTTCATGACTATGGAGCCTTTAGTGTGATTTAGGGTTCATTCACTCAGCATGTAAGACCTAGACACTATGTGTCTGGCACTGCCTTAGTCACACAATGCTAAACCTCCAGAACTGACAGTCTAGTGAGGAAGAGAAAATATATAAACAGTTACAATGTTATCTAAGGAGTGCCTTCAGGTAGTATTTTATTTTAAAAGCATGTGATGGGTAACCCAAGGCACTGAATTTCTAATGCTGGAATACCAAGGAGTTCAGGAAGTGCTACTGGACAACTTGGAGTAGGTGGGGAAAGCTGTAACAAATGATACTTAATTTGCATCTTCAAAGCCTAGTTTACCAGGGGAACCTGGGAGAGAAGGGATTACATACTAGTATTTCTCAACCTTTTTAAATCCATGACCCTCCTCCTTTGATAAAAAAAAAAAAGTTCATGTCTGTCTTCCACATTATTTTGAAATTTCAACTCAAATGAAATATAGCTAAAAATAAATCAAAACAAGGACTGAACAATTGAACAAAAATGTTCAAACTATAAATTCACTTCCCCTCTCCCTATTCTTCCTGTGTCACCCATCATGCTTTAGATGGGAGGGAGCTTATTGATGCATCTATAATTACTTGATAAGCAGGTATGGCACCTCTATGGTATATATACCACTACTACATGATCATAAGGTTTCTCTCAGAAGGCAGAGGTTTAAACACCATTTATTATGAAGGCCAATTGTGTATATGAGTTCCTTGTGCAATATGCCTCTAATACAGGATCACAGAGCATTGCTTTCCATCCTGCTTTTGACCTAAGTAGGTTTTCTGTAGACTGACATTTTACATTAAGCCTTCCTTGACTACTCCTTCCTGTGCCCAGAGCGGTTCAGCTTCCTTTAATGTGCCTTCTTAGAAACCTGTGCTACAGATTTGGGCAGTTATCATTTTTACTAATAATTGCCCTTTTCATCTGTGTCCCTAAAAGCTTGTAGACTAATAGAGAGCAGAAATTGTGTTTTTCCTACCACCGTTTATTTCCCAGAATACTGTCATTGCCAAGTAGGCTATGAATATATATTTGTTAAATGAGTAAATATAATTAAAAGTCATATTAGCATTAAACAAAATTATACAATGTAACAAGTTTATCTATAGTTTTTCTTGCCCACCTCTATCACTCTAGCATCTCTAAGTTTTTCCTCCCGCTTTTTTTTTCCTTCAGGGAACCTATGTCTACATACTGCCTTGAGCCTCCGGGTATCAAGGCGATGGTGGAAGGGTGAGGATCTGATTAACATTCTAGTACAAAATAAAAGTTTGCTTCTATATTTTAAATATGTCATTGTAGTGTTTTCAGGTGTCTTTTTAAAAATATTTGTTTATAGAAAAAGTAATATAGTCATTTGGTACAAAAATGCAAAATACAGAGAGGAATGTACTGTGACAAGTAACTTCCCTTTTCCCTCCATCCTTCAGCCATCAAATTCTGGCTCCTAGAAACCATACTTATCAGTTCCTTGTGTATTTTTATGGAGCTATTCTATACATATTCATATTGTATGTCTTCTAACTTAATTTGTAATGTCTTCTTTTAAAGGTGTTTCAAATATATATGTAATCAACAAGCCAGGTGGTTTGTCCTGTAAAATTTCTCAAAGTCTAGATATTGTTGATTATATTTTGGTATATTCTTCTGTCCCTGTATTTCTTGTATAAGTAGTAAGATATAGAGACCTCGGGCTTGATTTTTGTTTGGTTTTGTTTTGGGTCAAGACTGCTTCATAAGTTAGGTTGTATACTTACTATACTTACTTTGCCTATTCTGGATATTTCATATAAATGGAGTCTACACAATATGTAATCCTTTGTAACTGACCTGTTTCATTTAGTATATTTTCAAGGTTCATCTGTGTTATAGCATGTATCAATACTTCGTCTCTCTTTATTGTTGAATAATACTCCTTTGTATGAATATACCACATTTTATTTTTTCGTTCATTCATGGAGGGACTTTAGGATTGTTCCTAATTTTGGCTATTAGGAATAATGCTATGAACATTCATGTACAAGTTTCTGTGTGGATATATATTTTAATTTCTCTTGGGTACATACCTAGGAGTAGAATTGCTCAATCAGATTGTAACTCTATGTTTAACGTTTTAAGGAACTGCCAAACTATTTTCCAAAGTAGCTGCACCATTTTACGTTCCCACCAGAGGTGTATGAGGGCTCCTGTTTGTCCAAAACCTTGCCAACATGTGTTGTTACCTGCCTCTTTTATTCTATTCATCCTAGTGGATTTGGAGAGGTATCTCATTGTGGTTTTGACTTACATTTTCCTGATGGCTGATGGTATTGAGCATCTATTCATATGCTCATTGTCTGCTTTTATATCGTCAGAGAAATATGTTTTCAGGTCCTTTGCCCATTTTAAAATTGGGTTATTTGCTTTTTTTTTTTTTTTTTTTTTTGCGGTATGCGGGCCTCTCACTGTTGTGGCCTCTCCCGTTGCGGAGCACAGGCTCCGGACACGCAGGCTCAGCGTCCATGGCTCACGGACCCAGCCACTCTGCGGCATGTGGGATCTTCCCGGACCGGAGCACGAACCCACGTCCCCTGCATCGGCAGGCAGACTCTCAACCACTGCGCCACCAGGGAAGCCCGGGTTATTTGCTTTTTTATTATTGGGTGTTAAGTGTTCTTTATATAACCAGGTACAGGTCTCTTTTCAGATATATAACTGTGTAGATATTTTCTTTCATTCTTTGAGTTGTCGTTTCACTTTCTTGGTGGTGTCCTTTGAAGCATGATAGTTTTTAATTTTGATGATTACCGGTTTTAATTTTTCTTTTGTTGCCTGATCTTTTGATGCTGTAACTAAGAAGTCACTGCCTAATCCAAGGTATTGAAGATTTGCTCCTATGTTTTCTTCAAAGATTTTTGTAGTTTTAACTCTTACATTTAGGTCTTTGATTCATTTTGACTTAATTTTTGTGTATAGTATGAGGTGTAAGGGTCCACTTTCATTCATTCACTTGACCTAATACCACTTGTTGAAAAGAGTATTTTTTGCCCACTGGATGGTCTTGGCACTCTTGTTGACAATCAATTGATTGTAAATCTGAGGACTTATTTCTAGAATCTAAATTGTGTTCCACTGACCTATATGTCTGTCCTTATACCAGTACCACACTGTCTTGACTACTGTAGCTTTGTCATAAGCTTTGAAATCAGGAAGGAATTGTTATCCTATTTCAAGATTATTTTGACTATTCTAGATCCCTTGGATTTTCATGTGATTTTTAGGACAACTTGTCAAATTTCTGCAAAAAAGTCAGCTGGGATTTTGACAGCGACTGCACTGAATCTGTAGATTAATTAGGGGATTATTGCCATCTTAACAATATTGTCTTCTAGTCTGTGAACATGGGATGTCTTTTCATTTATTTAGGTCATTTATTAGTTCTAATAGCTTTCGGTGGATTCCTTTTCTATATACAAGATCTTGTCATCAGCATGAAGCAATTTAATCTTTGTGTTAACAGTGTCTGTCAGTAATAGTCAAGAACAGTTTCATTCCCTTAAGCCCCTTCTCCTTCATGTTTTCTTTTCTAGTTCTTTTTTCTTCTTACAATACTGTCTGCCTTCTTTCTTTGTAGCTCATTCTTAGTCCATTTCCTTTCTGCATTTGGGCTTTTCTCTAATAATCTGAATTCACCTCTTCTTTCCTCCTTTGTGTTCTCTCTGCTGGAATCTTTATCCTTATGGCTTTTCCTCTCCTCCTCTACTTAACCTCTGTTTCTTGCACTTTCTTTCTCTCTAGTGTCTATCTTTATTGCCTGCCTGATGGACATTGACACTGTTCTCTCAGGTGATTGGAGTTATTTCTGAGGTCAAGACTATATTTACCAGAGTTATTTTCTTATAGAAGTAGTTGTAGCATCTATTTTTAGCTTTATTGAGATACATGTTACTTACAATAAAATAAATAGATTTTAAGCGTTCAATTTGGTGAGTTTTAACAAATGTATACGTCAGTGTTTACATGGTTTTAACACCAAGGAAATATCCTCATTTCTCTTTCTAGTTAATGTCCCTCTTCCCCCAGCCCATGAGAGGAACACTTTCTAATTTTTATCACCATAGATGAATGTTACCTGTTTTTAGATTTTTATATATGAATAGGAACGTACAGTATGTGCTCTTTCAAATCTGATGTTTTTTCACTCAATAAGGATTCATCCATGTTGACATGCATGTAGTAGTTCGTTCCTTCCTTTTAATTACTGAGTAGTATTCTGTTATATGAATATAACACAGTTTGTTTATTCATTATCCTGCTGATGGACACTTGAGTTGTTTTCACTGGTTTTGTTTTTAAAAATAATAGTAATGTTTTAAAATTTGTTTTTAAAAAGACAAAGGAAAAATATCGAAAAGTAAAAGCTCAGCTCCCTCCCTGTAGAGGTAACCTCAACATACAGTTTCATATTTTCTTTCAGACAGTCATATGTATATCCAAGTATTTTTATATGTCTTTGTACTTATTTTCATACAAATGGAATCATCTGTGTATATAGTACTGAACCTCAATTTTTTTCCCATGTGATATTTCTTAAACATCATTCTGTACTAACACGTGTATTACTTCATTCATATTCTTAATTGTCAAAGAGCATATACGTAATATACTTCTTTCTCATTGTACAGATATTACAATAAATTCTTTAACCAGTCATATTTAACTAATGGATAATCAAGTTGTTTCTTTTTTTGATCTTACAAATATTCCTATGTTGAACATCCTTATATTTATATATTTGTGCTATTTGCTCAGTACATAAATGCTGTAAGATAACTATTACATAAGAGGAATTGCTATGTCAAACAATATGTACATTTAAAATTTTGATAGAAATTGCCAAATTGCTCTCCAAAAGTGTTGTATTAAATCTCGGCAACATTGCCCTTTCTATACAACACTTAAGGACTATTTTTCATATGTGATTATGGAGACTTTCATCTGTTTACAGTTTATTTATTTAACAATTATTGAAGACCACCAACAGTGTCTGACAGTTTTTGTTCCCACACAACTTGTAAATATCAGGTCATGTTTATCTTGCCAATCTTACTGATGAAAAATATTATCTTACACATACTTGAATTGCATTTCTATACTTACGAATATTCTTTCATATCTTTATTCTTCATGTAGTTTTCTTTTATCTGTAAACTACCTAGTTTGTATTGTTTGCCCGTTTTTCTATCTCATTTTTGTCCTTTTTCATGCTGATTTATAAGAGCTCTTTGTCATGTGTGATAGTTTTTCCTAGTTTCTTGTTTGCGTCTTGAATTTGTTTATGGTGTTTTTTTCTTAAATAAATACCGTATATATATATATATATATTTAATAAATTTATATATTTATTTTTGGCTGTGTTGGGTCTTCGTTTCTGTGCGAGGGCTTTCTCTAGTTGCGGCGAGCGGGGGCCACTCTTCATCGCGGTGCGCAGACCTCTCACTGTCGCAGCCTCTCTTGCTGCGGAGCACAGGCTCCAGACACGCAGGCTCAGTAGTTGTGGCTCAAGGGCCCAGCTGCTCGGCAGCATGTGGGGTCCTCCCAGACTAGGGCTTGAACCCATGTCCCCTGCATTGGCAGGCAGATTCTCAACCACTGCGCCACCAGGGAAGCCCTATGGTGGTTTTTTTAAAAAAGAAAATATCCTCTGTTCCTTGATGGTGTTTATATTTTTAAAGTAAAGTGTTGTTTAACCCAAAAGAATAATTCTAAAGAATTAGTGGGATCCTAGCAGGTGAGTGAGAAAATTATTTGGGTTGGCAGAAGGGATACCAAGAAATCTGGGAATTTCATCTCTCTAAATGAACTCTTCCTTCAAAGACCTGTCTCTACAATAGTGGAATATTTGATATACCATCAATTTTTATGCTGTGAGGATAAAGTTTGTCTTCACTTTAGTTCTAAATATATAACAATATGTTATATATAAATGTCAGTATATATACGTTTTTTTCTGTAATGATGCAATTGGTTATTTTGTCATTTGTGATACTGCAGATCCATCACTCACCTCTACTGAGTTTATTCTTCATTTGGGTAATGACTTCAGAGAATTTTAATATCCTAGAACTGTAGCATTGGAAGGATTCTCATCATAAATTTCAGGACAACTAAGAAGTTGTCTGCATTCACCCATCAAGGCACATAAATAGAGACTTTTGCTTAATTCATAAGTAGAATAAACACAAGTATTGTCAATGCTTTATTTTCTTCTCTTGAATATTTATTGAGACTCTGGCTAAGATCTTATCTGAAGGAATGTGGAAATAAAAAACCTGAAAGACCTGCTTAATGGATACTCATCGTGTAACAGACATGACACTGAGTTGCTAATATTTCCACATCTTCTAGTTGGTCCAGTTCTACATAGAAGGTGAATACTTTCTATGAGTTAGACACAAAACTATGTGCTTTACCTATGCATTTAAATCTCTGAAAGTAGGTCCTATCATCCCTATTTTAAAGTTGAAGAATCTGAGGCTCCAAGAAGTAAAATATCTTGCCAAAGTAACTGCTAAATGATAACTAAAACCTCCTGTTGGCCCCATCAGAAACTTTAGAGTTATGCACTGGCTTCTTTTATCAAGTAAATTCCGTGCTGTGTCTACTACTCTTAGTCCATGGGGAACTGACCCCATTTCCTGGCCTCAGGAATGCGGACTTGACATAGCCCTGGCCAGTCAGATCACTGTATTCCCCTGGCCACGATTATTGGTTTAATATGAGCATATGAAACAAGCCAAGTCCAAGGTCAGTGAGGTTTAATATCTGAGACCTTTTGAAACTATTTGGAAAGAGAAGCTCTCTTTCCACTGAATTTGTAGCTAGGAAAATTTAAGTCTTAAGATGTTAAGGGCAACTATGTTCAAAAAGCCAGTTTGAGAGTGAATGAAAGGAGTGAAAAGAAACACGGAGTTATGGAGAGAGACCAGATTCTGACACTATTTCTTTAGCTCCTGGATCCAAGGATTCAAATATGCTTACAAGAAGATCTAGCAATGTTTGTTTCAGACACTGAGCAAATACTCCCTCCCTCCATGCTCCCTGCTTTAAAACCAAAGACCATGCTGAAGTTGTAGAACCAATTGGCTCCTAAAGATTGAAGTGATATTGGTAATATTCTGTCTCTGTCACTGTCTCTCTCTCCCCTATTCCTCCTCCCTTTTTCTCTCTCTCCCCCTCTCCCCCTCTTTCCCTCCCTCCTTTTCCCCCTTCTCTTTTCTCCTCTCTTCCATTTCCCCTCCTTTTTCCCCTCCTTCCCTTCCTCCCTCCTTCCTGCCCTCTCTCTGTCTCTCTGTCTCTCTGTCTCTCTCTCTCTCTCTCTCTCACACACACACACACACACACACACACACACACACACACACACACACACACACACACACACACACACACACACACACACACACACAGACTTATGTCCAGCTTGACCACTAATTCTAAAATAGGAAATGACAATGAATATGCCAGGAGGAAGGGGGAGTGTTCTGACCTGTTGCCAAAGCTCTTTTTTTCCACCTCTGCACTGCACCTATATTCTGTAATGGTCACTGCAACCCTTTTTTAAAAACTGTTTACATGTCTGACTTCTTGTTTGGATTTTACTTGGTGATTTGATATGAATTTTTAATGTAAAAGCACTTAGCATTAGGAGTTTGACATTTTGTCTGACCTTAATCACCAGGAGGATCATGAGAGGTTTATTCAGTGGGAAGAGAACTGTTACAGCCCTGACAGAAATGATGGGAAATAAGTAAACAGACTTTTAAATCTTCACCAGAAATCAATAGGGTTTAAAGATGATGGACGTTGGTGTTTTTTGCTGCTTAAGAACTTCAACCTTTTACGGGAAGATATCTTCTCAACGTGTCAGCAGTTTTTTCCCTGTACACAATGAATCACTGCTGCAAATAGAGCATTCTGCATAGCACACTCTTCATCATTATTATATGGAAGAAACTGTATATGCCTGCCCATGGTAACATAGAGCATTTTGGGGCATTTTTGTATGAAAAAAGAGGGCCGTTTCTCACCATTTTGTTTTTTGTCTTATGTGTAATTCATGCTCCAAACTTTTTTCCTCAACACAATAATAGCAGTTTTTATTTATTGAGTACCTTTTAGCTATGTGATGTTAAGGTAGATGATATGATTCCATTTTATAGATGATGAAATTGAGGCCCAGAGGCTCTGCCTAAGGTCATCCAACTAGTGATATAACTGGTATTTAAAATCTTGGTCCATAGTATTTGAAGTCTGTGCTTTTACCACTCTTTCAACTGCATCTCTGAAGACACTCAGTAGGTAGTCTCACCTTTGACTCTATTTCTTTAGCAGTGGTATCTCTTATTTCTTTCTTTCATCTTTTCCCTCAGTCAGTAAAACTGACTTAAGTGACGGATCTCCACATCATTTAATAAGAGGATAAGAGCTATACCATGGTCATTGAATAAAGAGATATGGTTTGAGAACTGCTTCCCAGTATACTCTGCAGATCTGTTTTTCATGAATGATTTACAAGATATTAGATTGATATAGCATTTAGCAGTATATTCACAATAAACAGAATCCGATGAAAGTGTTCAAATTTTAACAAAACATGTCATGCAGTGTCCTTTTATTCAAGGTATAGAATTATATATTTCATTTTTTGAACATTTTTATTCTAAATACTTTAAAACATGGAAAACTTGCCATTATAGAACAGCTGACTTTCCAGGTATTCGAGAAACTAAGATATTTATTTTGTAATTTGGAAATATTCTTTCTAATTCAAACTAAGAATACCAACTCAGTTTTTTAATAATAAGTAATCATGAAATATATATTGGTAGATAAAAATTTTCACATAACATTTCCTGATTTGATGTGAATTTAGCTTTAAAGACACATTACTTTAGTTAATTGGAATTTTAAAAAGAAAAGATGAGATAGCTCTTTACCAGTTCATTGTAATACATGTTAGATATGTTGAATGCAAATACCGTCTTATGAAAGGTGCAACAGTCTCTTAACTTTTGGAATCCTCCATTTCCTTATTTAGAGGCTGAAATAAACTAAAATTTTTGAGGATCCTTCTAACTCTAAAGTTCTGTAACTCCTTAGGTTTAGAATATTGGTTTGAAGTCATTTTTTTTCTATCACATACTTTTACGTAATGTTTGATTTTTCACAATGTTCAAAGTAATTTTTGCTGTAGCATTTTAAAATGTTCCACCCTCACCCCTTAAAAGCTGATCTTTTTCTAATATCTAATGATCTTCTCTGAATTGGTATACTGTGTTGCTCCCCTGACTTGTTCTTACCTCAAGAAGAGTGACTTGAAACCTTTGTTTCTCATATGAAAAAAAGATAAAATATTGTTACTCCAGGCCTTCTAAAGGTGCTGATCAAGGAATAAAACTGATCAACCATTTTCTTATGTTCTCTTTACACTGACTTGGGACCTCAAAAAAGAGTTAGTAGAAATCAAGAATGCTTCGTTCTAGTCTGACCCTTATCCCTAATTTTTTGGTCATACAACCTCTTGAGGCCCCAGTTTTCTTGTCTACAAAATGGGGATAATAGGACCTACTATACCGGATTATTGTGAAAATTATTTGAATTAACATATATGGAAGCATTTGAACTCCTAAATAAACTGCTTTGTCAGACAACAATGTAGGTGTTTTGCTAGTACAAGTTCTTGTTACCTGGGTTTGATATATAACCTCAAATTCTTGTACTGCAGTTTTTTGGGTATGACCAGATGTAACTTCTAAAAAAAAAAAGTACTGCTGAGTTTATTTATTCACTTAAATAAACTTTCATGGTTTTTATCCTTGCCCCTGTTATTAAGTAAACATGTCCATTTTTTAAAAGGCTATAGCTTCCTCAACATGACAGGGATTACAGATTAAACAAATGAAGAGAGGGCTTTTCAGTATAGGGTGTTCTGTTTATTAAGTTCCTTTTCTTGTTTGTCTTTGAACTTTTAATCCTCTCATTAAATATAAAGTCATTTCCTAGTTACTTTGCATTTAAATTTTGCATTGGTTACTATAGGTTTTTATGTTTAAATATTTGATTTTGATGAAGTCATCTTTAATCATTCATTTTATTAACATCTGTTTTGGGGACCAGAAATTTTACCAAAGAACGTGCTTTAAATTTATTGAAGGAAAATATGATTTGATACCTAAAAAAGTAAAGCAAAACCAATTTTTTTTGCTCCAAAATCTTACTGAATGTTAAGTAATGGTCAACCATGATTATGCCAGTGTTGGTCCTACCTACATACATTTGTTCCTTTTAAAGAACACGTTTCCTCTTTTTGAATACTTCATTCTTAAGTTATGTAAAATAGTGTTCATCCCTTATTAAATGACTTAATAACAGTCATCAATTCCTATCAGAACAGAAGTTATTTTCCCCAGAATTATTATCACATTTTTTCTCTTTTCATAACTCTTTGTACCTTCTTTTATTGCAACAATTATATTGCACATTTATATGTCCGACCTACACACCATCAGGAGTTTCTTACATTGTGAAATCTTATTTACCTTTGATGTCTAGTCCTTATAAGCTCTGTGTTGGGCATTTAGTGAACTCTCAATAATATATTGAATGATACTTAAAATTCTGTTGAAGATCCAAAAATGCTTAGACAAATCGATCTATGACTATATAGACAAGTTCTGTTACCATGATTCTTAAAACAAAAATGTTCCCAATTTGTGACTGATGGTCTATAATGTCATATTTACTTCCATAATAAATAGTCACCTTTCATAATAGTGTCACCATAATAAACTAAGATTAAAAGGATTTTCTGAACCTTCTCTCCCAGACATTAGGATAAACCAGGTATAAGGTTCTACCTCCAGTTAGCTACGTGACCTTATCCTGTTAAGGTTTTATTTATAAAGTGACGGCTTATACTGGATTATTGCTAAGGTCTGTCTAGCTAAAGAAATTCTCAACCAGAAGAGCTTAACAGTATCTGTCACCTACATTTATTTTTGCTAAGAGGCTTTTTTCCATCATATTGACACAGTTATTCTGAAACTCATCTAGCTTCTGAAAAAACCTAGGAAGCCCAGCTTGTGCTTAGCTCCACAGCAGGAGTGCTTGAGGAACCTGAACTGCATACTACCAGGTGCTTTTTACATCCTGAGAAAAATTGTTATTCACTTTTGATCTCTAGTCCTTAAACTCAGTGCTTGGCATTTAGTGAATGCCTACTAATGCTTAGTTTGGTTTGGTTCCATATAATGGAAAGTACTCATCTGTATGTAATGTATAGATTTCTGTCTTTGAATTTGTGGGAAGGCACGTGTATTGTAAAGTCAGCTTCCTGCCATCCCTACTCTCAACCAACATCTAAGTCTCTGCCACTGTGGTTTAGTCCCCAAAATTTGTTATAGAAGGTATAAACACTTGTTTAATATATCATAGACAGCCAATATGTGTTTATATATGGCCTTGTCCCTGAAGGACTATAAGCTACTTGAGGTCAGAAACTCTACTTAATTAATTTTTTTATCTCCTTCTAGTGTTTATTACTATTTAGTACCTATTGGTCAATTTTGTTTACTAATTTGATGATTATACAGAATTGCTGAATTATACAGAATTTTCAGAATTACTACTGAAAAAAGATCACTGCCTTTGTAATGATCCCTCTCTGCAAGAAGGAACATCCACAACTCAGTTTTGTGTGATAGCTTTTGTAAGAGGGGAACTTCTGGAGAAGCACCTGATGATTGTCATTGTCTATTATGTTATTTCAGGGATAAAGGACAAATGTAGTCATAATTGCTGCTATAATTTTCATGAACCCTAAACAGTTCTATATTTTTTAAATGACTGTAGAAATGTATTGGTTATTTTCAGTTTAGTTTTTATGCAGTCTAGCAATGTAATCAGATTAAGTGTGTATGTGTCCTGCATTTTTTCACTTGTAGCAATAATCCGCTATCTGCATCAGTCTAATTCAGTGCTTTGGGCAATGAAGTAATGCAGACTAAATCACAGCTGAGCTTGAGCCAAGATGATGAGTTGGAAAGATTCCTGGTTTTGTAATTATACAGACCTGAATCTCCACTGATTGAGGTATAACATACATAAAACACTAAACATGGTATTGATTCTGGTAACTTGCTCTGTAAAAGGTAGCTAATGTTATTTTAGTTTAAAAAGTATATTGCTAAAAATAGTCATTAGGTGTGAAAAGTATTTGAAAGACATGAAGTTCACTGCCTTCAAAGTACAGATTACCAGCATATAATATATCTTGGCATATGTTAGCTCCATAGTAGGTTCTGAAACAGACCAAGGAATGAAAGAACCAACTAACTTTGTTGCAAGGCTGTGTGCTTTTTTATTTAATGGGAAATGATAGTCATCAGATGCCAATCTAGATGGTGGCAGCCAGCATGTGTGTGATTTCTAATTGTGTGTGTTAGGTGATTAGAGATTTCTGCCTTAGGCAAGTCACTGAGTACTAGATGAATTCAACTTCTGTTAAATTTTCTCTAGTGAAAATAAGGCCAAATAATGACTATGTTGCAAAGTTATTATGAGGATTAGTGATTATATCTAAAAAATAACTACAAGTGCCTAGCATTTTGTAAATTTTTCTATAAATTGAACGTTTTATTTTTATTCTCATTGCTGACATTGCTGTTGCCATCATCATCATCTTTATGTAATGATCTATGTGTTTAAGGTGGGTTTCTGCCTTTGTGGATCCTCCCAATATTTCTCTGTTCCTTAGAAACAGATCCTTTAAATAATCACAGAAACTCTCTAGGCATCTGAGAGCAAAACTACTTCATCAGATTCTGTAGGCTCTTAACTTTATACCATTCTACCCAAGCCTGCCTTCTAACACTGATTCTTCTGATCTTTCAGAACTATGCTCTCTTGACGTAGAGGAATTACGGAAGTTTACTATCTGGCTGATCTTGGTATACGGTACTATCAGCAATTTACCCAAGAGAAATACATTCACTTTGGGCAGTCTTTATCTGATTGTCAATCCTACTTTACTCATATTGGCGATTTTTTTTGTATTCTGTCCCTACTTTTCTTTTCCTCATGATAATTTCACATTCTTTTATTATTTTTTCAAATTCATTAACCCCTAATAAGGTCAGTTATGTGAATTACGGATTCTCACTAAGTTGTTCATAATGCTGTGGAGGTGTGTTATTTACTCCATCTTGTTTTCTTTACTCTCTATCCTCTTGATGTACTTGTTGTGATGACCTTAATCATGTTTAGAATGGTTCATGGAAAAGAGAAGGTTGTGACTGGAACTGACATGAGCCGTAGAGTTTATTTATATGCTTGTGTAAGTCTTTTCTATTTTATCATCTTGAAGCTGAACTTATTTAAAACATTGCTAGCTATAAATAAAGAGCACAGTTCTTTTCATCTGGTAGGTGTATAGTCCACCAAAGGAAATCCATTGTGGATACTGGTAAGGAAATACATAGAAATTGAGAAGGGTTTTGGTAGTCCAGTTACCTTTGACAAGTCATAAGCTTTCTGGGCCTTAGTTTTCTCCAGTCCAAAATGGACATGTTAACTGCCTTTTCTATTTCAGTGGATTGTGCAAAGATCAGATGAAATGTGAAATGCATGTAAAAGGACTTTGTCATTCATGAAAAGTGTTAAACTCTTTATGATTATACAGTGTTGTTGCCTTGAATACTTTGAGGAAAGAGAATAAGTATTGGTATATTTATTAACTTGTTTTTGCCTCTCTTCTTCCAAAAAAGATTTGAAGCAGAGGTCACTAATGAAGTCACTGAACTGAAGATATTATTGGCAAGAGGAATGAAGTGAAAGGAAATCTGAGGAGGAAAATATTTTGTAAAGGTGTTGAATTAGTTTGCTGCATAGGCAATAAATATTTAGGAGGCACATCCTCAGAGATAGAATTAAAGTACAAATTGGATTGTTATTGTTGGCAGATAGGAGTGGTTTTTAAAAGAGTAGTAATATATTGTAGATCTGGAGAGATATTTTCTATAAAATGGTAAGATCTTAAAAAGAAGAGGTAAGGATTAGATATAATGAGAAATTGTTAGTTAATTTCTATTTGAGTACTTGGAGGAAATGCTTCAACTTACAGGGAAAGAGTAATTTTAGGAAAATAATAATGTGACCAGGATAGGGCCTGAATTTTGAATGTGTAAGGAAGAGGCTAAGTTCTTATTAACTTTTTTAAAGGTCAGTGTCTACCTTAAAACGCTAGTTTACCAACAAAAAAAAGTTACGGGTGGAGGAGAGAGAAGAGGGATATTTATGAATTATTTCTGAATCTAGTGAAAATTCTAAGTATGTGGTAGAACTTTCTGAGATTCATACCGTAGCACAAAAGGAATTATGATGGTCTTAGATAATGTTTTGAAACATTAATTGTGACCATGTAATTAAAGTTTATGATTCTTGACCTCATATCTTATTTTATAAACTGATGTTTTATAAAAGACTATATTACTTTCTGCTTCAAGTTGCTACTGAATCATGTTAACTCCTTTTTTATCAATAGTTTCTCTCTCGTTAGTTCTTTCCTCCCAAACTACGTTAAACAGAGTACCTACACCACTACTTCCTAGCTCTTTTATTTTAGGCAAGTTCCTGAGCTCTCTGAGCTTTAGTTTTGTCGTAAAATGTGGATAATAATACCTACTTTTTATAGAGTTGAAGCGAGGATTGAGATAATATTCTTAGCATGATAACTGACACATAGAAAGTACTCATTAAGAATTAGATGCTTCTACTGTTGTTGGTGGTGTTATTGCTATAATTATTACAACTGTTCTTATCATCGTTGAATACAGTTATTTTTTCCCTAGTGGTCTACTAAATCAAAGAAAAATCATTGGGAAATAATCACAGGGGATGTGTTTATATAAGTGGTGGCCACGTATTATATTTTACAGGTTAGTAAACTTTGCTTCTTAGCATGTTATGAGTATCTTTGAACTAAAACGTTTGGAGAGGAAAGAAAGATTTTCTTTATTTGAAAACATCCTTCTGTTTTACATCTTAGAATAGCAAAAACCTGTATGTACTTTTTAGAATCAGTCTCTAAATGATAGCCCGATACAGAAACCAGGGTTCTTTACAGCAGGCCATTCTGAGGTTGGAGGTATCGTTGGAAAAAAACGTAATTAGAATTCACCATAAATTCTTACATTTCTCAGTATTTTATCTATTAAGAAGTCACCCCTGCTTGTTGCCCTTTAGGCAGTCAGTTGGGGTGCATTAGTAAGCTGGGTGAGCAAACTGCTGAGCATATCTAATTGGGCTCCTAGAGAAAATGGCTGACCAACGGTTTTGAATGCTCAAGAATTCACATATTGAATGCCTGTCGAGGACCAAATCTGTTGTGAAATCATCATTACCCTTAGAATCTTGTATTTAATGATGAGACTGGTAAGAAATGGTACAGGGAGATAAACGTGTGACCGAGGTAAAGACAGGCCTGTAGCAGCCTTGGGCTTGAGGAGAGCAGGACTCGGGAGAGAGGAACCAGAGGACTTAATGATGGTAATATCTGGGCTTTGAGGCCAAATGGGCAGTGGCTGGGTAGAGAGGTGGTAAGGGACCAGGAGGGGATAAATTTTCCATTTGGGGAACTATTAGATGGCGGAGTAAAGATGAAAATATAGGCCATGAAGGGAGAAATGAGATTTTTCTGCTGTGGCCTTGGAGGGTCTCTTTTGTGCAAGAACTAGTCAGTTCAAAGGAGGAAATGATTAAAATGGAATTCACTAAACTATTTTATTCTGTTGACTTGATCAGTTTCAGTAAAAATGCTTGCGCCTCATAATCCATTTGGGCATGGATTTGTTTTTGTTACTCTTTTATAATGTGGAAGATACTTTCAAAATTCTCATGTGGTTCTCGATAGTGGTTGTACAATATAATCACATGGGGATTATTTTTTTAAATGCCAGTGTAGATTTGTTGTAATGATTCCAACAGAAATTTTTAAATGTTGGGGGATGGGGAAATAGATTATACAAGACTAGCAAAATATTGATAATCATTGAAGCTTGGTAATGGATACCTGAGGTTCATTAAAGTATTCATTATATTTGTGTATGTTTGAATATTTCCATACTAAAAATTTTTTGAAGTAAATTTAGAAGAAGTTTTTCTCAACAACCACCACCAAAAAAATACTCGTGCCTGGGATGCTCCCTAAACCCATTAAATAAGAATTTCTTGAGATAGGACTAAGGAATCTTTTTTCTTTTTTATTGAAGTATAGTTGATTTACAATATTGTGTTAGTTTCAGGTGTACAGCAAAGTGCTTCGGTTATACTATATATATATATATATATATATATATATATATTCTTTTTTTCAATTCTTTTCCATTGTAGGTTATTACAGAATACTGAATATAGTTCCCTGTGCTATACAGTAACTTCTTGTTATTTATCTATTTTACATAAAGTAGTGTGTATCTGTTAATCCCATACTCCTAATTTATCCCTTCCCCCCCTTCCCCTTTGGTAACCATAAGTTTGTTTTCTATGTCTGTGAGTCTGTGAGTCTGTTTCTGTTTTGTAAATAAGTTCATTTATACTATTTCTTTTAGATTCCACATATGAGTGATATCATATGTTTGTCTTTCTCTGTCTGACTTACTTCACTTAATATGATAATCTCTCGGTCCATCCATGTTGCTGCAAATGGCATTATTTCATTCTTTTGTTTTTTTAAGTTCAACATGATCCTCGTGTGTAGCTGTGGTTGAAAAACCTCTGCTTTATGAGATAAACTAAGCAGGAATTATTGTTCTTATTTTACAGGTAGAAAAACTGAGACCCAGAAAGGCTAAATGTTTTGTTACAAGGCCACATAGATAGTAAAGAACACAGCAATTGCATTGTCAGCCTCATATATTCTAGTGCTCATTTTATTATACCACTCTGCTTCTACATTGCCCATCGAAGGAATGATTTCATTGCCAGTAGTTGTCATATGGTCTGTTCAAAACCTATGCTGTATTGAAGATACCTTAGTCCTAACGACTCTGTTTTAGAACACACTAGTTCCTCTTCCTCACACTGGCAGTAAGTATTGGGTGCAAGCAGTGACGGTTGCTAAATTGGTTTTATTTGTGAGTAGGTGCTCATAATTCAGCCTGCCATTTTCTTTTCTTTTCCTGCGAATATGGGGACAGTGTAAGTACCTCTTGGAAAGAAAAGATGCTGATATTTTTCTAACGCCCTGTGCACTGGGGCAGTAAATCTACATGCAAATTAAAGATTTTGGTGACAAATGATAACTCTCATCATCACTCTAATCTCTTCTTAACTTTCCTGGGTATTGTTAATTCATAACGTAGTTTGAATTGACTTACTACTATTGATTTCTGTATTCATTAGAATGAAAAGAGAAATCTTGCCGTTGCAAGGGAAATACAGTTATCAGACACTTTTTGCTCAGAGAATAAAAGGACCTGGCGGGATATAAACTGTGAGAATGACAGTTAAATTGACATGAAGGTTAATGCTTGCTTGCTACATTGATGTTGGAGGATCAGTCGCTTGTCAGTATGCTGCTATAATACATGCAGTACATCTTCATTAGGAAGGCATATAGCAATCAGTTTCAGGTTTCCGGATGAGCCTGTGGCCAGGCCATAATTAACCTTTTGAACCTGGAATTGTAACAGAATGTACTATTGGCTTGGGTTATCAATTATGGTCAGAGTCAGTTGATACTTACTCAAAGAAGGCTTATTGGTGATGGATATTATAATCTACTCATTTTCCATTGTTTGATTAAAAAATAAAATTGACATGACAGAATATTCCATTTTTTACTTTTGGAGAGACCAATTTTTGTAAGCCAGATACTTTGCCAAACAAACAGTTATATTAGTAACAGTTTGGATTTTCTTGGTTTCGATTTGATTTTCGGTCTCAATTTTCAGTATTGTTTTCAGTTTCTTAAATATGAAGCAGCGTAACTGCTAAGGAGGACTTTTTAAATACCTGATCTGTCAAATTATAATAGAAAAGACTCAGATAGCATTTCATCATACTTTAAACATAAGTTTTAAAAGATTAAAGTTCAGGTGCAATCATGTTATTAAGTTTTTTGCGTCTTGTACTTCTTTTTCAATATTTCACTCAAATCAAATAGTATTATCAGAAAAATGGCTGACCGAGTTTCACTTATTTTGGAAACACTTAACAGAATATTTGTTAATCAAATAAAACTGAAAATAATATTTGCCAATCCAAATCAAGGGAATGTTGCTATTTTAATGTATTTCAAATTGCCTATTACAGTTTAAATATAACTACTCAAATTTAAAAGCTATGTGCTTTTTAGCGATATTTCCATTTATTATGTTATTTTTATTGTATAAGTTTTCAAAATAATTTTCTATTAAAGTTATGCAGTGCTAATATGTTTGAGAAGTTATTTCTAGAAAAAAGTTACACTTAGGTTTTACTTATAGTTGCTGCTGTCTGTGCATATTGCTTTGAAATTGTCATCTATGAATCTGTCTTGAGACAATTTATTTTTATTTATTTATTTATTTATTAACATCTTTATTGGACTATAATTGCTTTACAATCGTGTGTTAGTTTCTGCTTTATAACAAAGTGAATCAGCTATACATATACATATATCCCCATGTCTCCTCCCTCCTGCGTCTCCCTCCCACCCTCCCTATCCCACCCCTCTAGGTGGTCACAAAGCACCTAGCTGATCTCCCTGTGCTACATGTCTGCTTCCCACTAGCTATCTGTTGCACACAATGCTGTTTCTGCCCATAATTAATTTTAAATAAATTGTCTCGTAGAGAATGGAATTGAGGATACGGGGAGGGGGAAGGGTAAACTGGGACGAAGTGAGAGAGTGGCATGGACTTATATATACTACATATATACTACTTATATATACTATATATACACTACATATATACTACTTGTACATACTACATATATACCACTTATATATACTACATATATACTTATATATACTACTTATATATACTACATATATACTACTTATATATACTACATATATAAACCTATGCCACTCTCTCACTTCGTCCCAGTTTACCCTTCCCCCTCCCCGTGTCCTCAATTCCATTCTCTACGAGACAATTTATTTTAAAATTAATTATGGGCAGAAAGAGCATTGTGTGCAAAGGTGTTTTTTGCAATATTTTTATAATAGTGAGAAATTGAGAAAAACATAAATGTCCAATACTAAGACATTGGTTGAGTACATTGTGTACATCTGTTTGAAGAATTAACATAATCATAGGGTAGAAATTTTAATATTCTGAGGAAATAGTTATCTTAAATTTTTAAAAGTAGGCTAAAAAAATTGTATACCTAAGGGTAATAGGAGGGTTTTTTTATACTGGAAAGAAATATACTAAAATGTGAAGAGTAGTTGCCTTGAAGTGGTAGTATTACACGCCTTTTTTCTTATTTATATATTTTATTATATAAAATATTTATTATAGTATATATATAAATTATATTTTAAAGTAAATTATATTTTTATAAGTAGAACTGTTTCTGAGTATTATTACTCTTATCTATCAGGAAAACAATAGTTTAAAAATTAATTACAGGTCTCTAAAATTAATGTTTTTGTAATCTGTTCATCAGTAGCACAAGATAGTAAGGCCTGACTGCCTGGTTCAAATTCCAACTCTTACTTTCAAGCTGCATGACTTTGGATAAATTTTTAGTACCTATTTATGCTTCCCTGTCCTCCTCTATAATATGAGGATAATAAAGTACCTCTCTTGTAGGGTTTCTATAAGATTAAATTAGTTACTGTACGTGAAGTTAAAATAAGTAAACACAGTCTTCTGGGCACTGACCCTCTAGTGCTATACACACAGCCTGCTGCTTTACTAATAGCTGATCACTAGCTCTTTAGCTTTCATATCTATCTTCCTTCCGTAAATCTCTACTTATTTATGTCCCATGGGCTCTTTCAAACTCACCATTCACCTTCTCCCCAAACATCTCTCACTCCTCCTAGTGAATCATTGTCACCTCAGTCACAATATGAGAGATGTGAAAGTCATTTGGATTCTTCTTCTCTCTTCCTAAATTTTCTTGAATATTTCTGCTTTTTTTCTTTCCCTTCTGCCACATTCAGACCATCTTTACTTCTCATCTGCTAATCCAGTCTTGACTTTCCTATCCCCAAACATCCTAGACAACACTGCTAGGGCATTCTTTCTGAAGTGTCAGTCTTCCGTAATTCCCCAAGCTTTCAAGGTGAAATCTAGAGCCCCAGGGACCTAACCTCTCCTCAGGACTGTACTCATTTCACCTCACACTGGCTTTCCTGAATTATTTGCAATTCTTTGAACATGCTTTGCTCCTTCAGTACTTCTGTGTCCTCATGCATGCACTTCCCTTTCTATGGAATGCTCTCCAACCTTCTATAATAACTCTGGATTAGATATTTCTCCAAATGGACTTAGCACATGGCACAAAGCAGTAAAAGCATTTATCATACTTTATGTTAATTGTCTGTGTCCTTTTCTCTGATACCCTTTACATTGTGAGCCTCTTACATTTAGGGACCAAGCCTTATTCTATATGTCTTCTTTTTAATATGCGTGGACCTAGAGATGATCATACTAAGTGAAGTAAGTCAGACAGAGAAAGACAAATACCATATTGATATCATTTGTATGTGGAATCTAAAATATGATACAAATGAACTTACTTATAAAAGGGAAACAGACTCACAGACATAGAAAACAAACTTAACGGTTTCCAAATGGGAAAGTGGGTAGGAGAGGTATAAATTAGGAGTTTGGAAATAGCAGATACTATCTATAAAATAGATGAACAACAGGGTCCTACTTGTACAATACAAGGAACCATATTCAGTATCCTGTAATAAGCCATAATGGAAAAGAATATGAAGAAGAATATGTATATGCCTAAAACTGAATTGGATTTCTCTGCAGTAGTTTTTAAAAGTGAAAGAGTCTAGAGATCGAAAAGTTTGAGAACTATTATCCTACACTGTTATCCTCATATTTCAGAAGAACCTTCCTTTTAGTATACATTTGGGGCCTTTTAAATTGACCTCCCAATTTCAGAGAATCCTACAATTCTGTATAAGAACAGTACTTTCTTATAAGTTGTCAAAATTGTTAGCAGTAATACTTGAGACCTTTGTTTATTCTTTGACCCTGTTTGCCTTCTCAAACAGCTTACAGAACAAAATACCAGGATATCATGATTCTGGTGTACTTGAATCAGATTTCCAAAGTTAACTTTTATGAAATATGGAGAATAATTACATTATAATTAAAGCAGATTGTGTTTTAATGTTAACCATTACATTTTAGTATATGACTGGTATTGCAACTAGAATGTTACCACTTCCAGAAGTTTATGCAACCACAAAAAGCAAATATCCTCTTTTTTATCTTATATAATGAAATTGCTGAATGTTTTAAATAGGATTTATCTATTGTGTATTTTCCAGTATTTTAGAAGCGTGATAGAGTACAGACACACTAAATGGTTTCTAAAAGAACTGTTTATTTTTTCATTTAACAGTTATTAAGCATGTATCAACTCTGTGTTTAAATACTAGGGGAAAGACTAGTTGTAGTCTTGGTTCTTAAGTTAGATGGGGGAGGTAGAAAAGAGAACAAATGAAAGATATTTTTGCCAAACTAGTGTAAAACTTCTCAAAAATAACATCTTCTTTTATTCTTGATGAATGATGATTGTCATTGATTTTATGTAAATTAAAGGTTGTAGCCTATTTTATGAGTATAACTTAATCAGTAATAAAATCTTACTTCCACTATGAAATAGAATTTGAAATCTAATACAATATTAAAGTTTTTAAAACAATGATTAAATGTTCTTTAATCTCCCTCAAGTTACAAAGAGGTAATATTGCTTACTTTATTTATATAGTGGAGCCGGAAAATGTTTGCCAGAAGACAAAATTGATTGCCAAGTTGAGCTGTACATATGATCATCAAAAGAGAACAATACCCTAAATATCCCAGAAAGTTGAAAAACAGTTATAGATTTTACATATCCATGTATTACAGTGAGTACCCCATTTATGCTGGGAGAAGTGGTTTCAGTTTTCATTTTTGCAGCTAGGAATGTTTTATAGGTCTACCTTACTTACATACTTACTGTTCAACCTAACGGTATTCCAACAAGCATTACTAGTGTTTCATGGTCAGAGGGACGTGGGACTCCTGTATGGCAAATACCATTCGCCTAAACATAGGTGACAGTTTGCCTAGGAACAAAATTCAAAATCTTTTAAAACCTGCTAGTTTTTACTATTACAAATTTTATTCTAATGGAATGAGAGCTAAGACTAGCTAACATCTTTTGAGGTACACAGAGTCAAGCTAACCTAGGACAGCCTCTGAACCCTGGCATTATCATCCAGGATATATAGAGTTTCTAGAGCCCAGTAAAAATGAACAGAGGTACCTTTTAATGAAATCATGGCTTTAATGTGAATTTTTTAATGCCATGTGGATTTATAGTTTAACTTCTTACAGAGAGTATTAAAGGCAAGTAAACTTAAAATTTCTTGCCTTGGTTTCACTGTTTGTTACAGGAGGAGGAGATACAGTTAGAAAAGTATTCCATATCATATTGCTGTTTGGGTAGAAATTTTTTTAAGAAAAGAACATTTGTTTTCTATAATGCCATCTACTACTGAAAGAAAGCTCAATAAAATCTTGACTCATAAAAATAGTGTTATCCCCCCACCCCAACCCTGACCTTGGAAGAATGGCAAGTTCTCCCCCACCCCCTTCTACTAAACAGAGAGGTCTGGAGTGACTTGAGAACTTACGTTTATCAAAATGGTAATGGAAGGTGGAAGGAGGGGGAGAAGTGTGACAAGCATGAGAATGATAAGGTAACACTAGTGTAATGGCCAGAATGGATTCCAGTCCTGAGCACTGTCACTAACTGGCCGGTGAATTTTAAGAAAAACTTTGAAAGTGAATCGCAATGATGAGAACTCTGTCTTCTAAACTCATAAATGTAACAGTGAATATCATATTTGCCGATTTGTTGTTTCAACAGATGTTTTTTGATTCTTTAGTTAGCCCTGGCCCTGCCTTCAGTGAGTTTATAATCTAGTTTGAAGAGATTAGATTTTTACACTAGTGGATAAAGTCTCAAAAACAGATGTCTCTGCCTCTCTATCCCTCTTCTCTAGCACAGAGACTATCCTGTGTCATAGAGGTGTTTCTTTTGTTGTTTAAATCACTCACCATATGGTGATGGAAAGGGGGAAGAGGGAGGAATCGGTAGAGAAACATAAAGCGAAAAAGCCTAGCAGTCCTTGTTTCTGAAAAGTAAAGCAAAAATTCAATTTATCAACCTCACCTCTGAAATTACAATGTAAGTCAGTAGAAATCAATGCATAATTCTCTTGCCACACATTTCTTGCAGAAATGAGATATAGCTCTGCTTGTGCCTGGCTTACATAGCTGGGTCATAATTAAGGAAACCTGTGTGGGCTTAAAACCTAGAGGAGAGTTTCCCTTCCTTCTACTTCAACCTCCTCTTGCCCCAAACCTATCTCCACCAGTTACTTCAGTCTGGCACTGCTGTTGAACCCATAGCACCATCTAGGGGTCAGGGGAGGTGATGGAGAGTAGTATTTCTGTGCCTAGGCATTCCCAAGAGCTTACAGCTTTAGTACTTTCAGAACTCTTCTCCCAGTTTCCAATTCTGTAAAATTATGTCAGAAATAGATGAACATGAGGTTTATAGAGTTTTCTCCTCATGGCAATCTAAGAAAGAAAGTTTACACACATGTCAGAAGACAGTATTACACAATGAATAATACCATACAAGCTTTATTCCAAATCGACTTGGGTTCAGATCCACCATCTGGGCTTGTAAGGGTTTTTCTATTATAATGTGTAAAGTGGTTTGGACATAGTAGGCCCCTAGAAGTGAGTCATATTATTATGTTTCAGAATCATATGAATGGAGTTAGATGGAGCCAAAAAAAAGAAAGGTCAAATTCTACAAAAATAATGAAACTATTTTATTCAACATAAGGAAAGAAAATGAACATTAAGCAAATGTATTTGGTGTCAGGGCTCTACTTTTTAAAAGAAGAATCATATGTATAACTGAATCACTTTGCTGTACACCTAAAACTATCACAACATTGTTAATCAACTGCACTCCAATATAAAATAAAAAGTTAAAAGATCAAAAACAAAAGAAGAATCATAGGCTGTGGTCTATATCTAAATCACGAAAGGTGTTAAAATCACATTAATAAGTATTCTGGTTACAACAGAGAACTATGTCATCGTCAAAGTAAAGCTGACTGAGGCTTCAACGTGTAATTAAATTGCACTTTGCACAAGAGGATTAAAACAATTCTTGTAACACTCTCCTCCTCCGTCACTTTTCTCCTATCAAAACACAAGAAGCCAGTAAGAAACATCATTCCCTTCTTGGAAAAAGCAACAAGATAACCTGCAAACAGATGATAAGAAAATGTCATTCATCATTTTCATTTTCTTTGGAAATTGTGCTTCTCTTCTAAATATACCATAATTTTTTTCTTTTCCTTTTTATGCTCAACCAAAATACTTTAAAATACTGTTTTGTTTGTGGAAAAACACCCTTCTGTCTCTTAAACATATCTTGTGCTTTTTAGTAAGAACCAGTTGGGGGACGCAGATGCATCATCGTAAGCAACTGTACCTTGGCACAACTGTATTACAAAATATGTTGTGAAGTTGAAAAGCTAGTTTCCCTACTATCCGTTTCTTTTGGTGAATGTAAATTAGCAGTGTGATACAATTTTATTGATACTGGAGATACAGTATGCATGTTTTTACTCATACAGCTTTTTTGAGAAGTCTATAATGTTGCATATGTTCTTGGACTTCTATCTCCAAAATCCTCTTGCTAACTCTGCTAGTTATAAGGGCATGCAGTTTTCAGCTATACAGTCTTGGGTTCTACCATTTAGTGGCCTTTAGGCAGATGTCTCAAACTCTCAGACCCTCCCTCAGCTTTCTTGTTTCTAAAGTTAGAATAATAATAGTTAATTTATAAGACTGTTGTAAGGATTAAAGGAGATTACATATGATAAGTTCTCAAAAAATATTAGGTCTCTTTCCCTATAAAATAAAACATTCCCCTAAAAACTATTATGTCCCTTTTTTTTCTTGACTACCTTCACCAATTTTGCCTTCCCCCATCCTATCCCCCACCTCTGGCAACCACCAATTTGTTCTCTATATCTTTGAGGTTTTTTTGTTTTAGATTCTACATATATGTGAAATTGATCATACAGTACTTGTCTTTTTCTGTCTGACTTACTTCACTTAGTGTAGTGCCCTCAAGGCCCACTCATGTTGCTGCAAATGGCAATATTTCATTCTTTTTTATGGCTGAATAATATTCCACTGTGTGTATATACCACATTTTATTTTTCCATTCATCCATTTATGAACACTTGGCTTGTTTCCATGTCTTAGGTATTGTAAATAATGCTGCAGTGAACATTGGGGTGCATATTTTTTTTCTTTCAAGTTAGGGGTTTTTTTTCCTTCAGGTAGATATCTGGAAGTAGAATTGCTGGGTCATATGGTAGTTCTAGTTTTGATTTTTTGAGGAACCTCCATACTGTTTTCCATAGTGGCCGCACCAATTTATATTCCCAGCAACAGTGCACAACAAACACAACAGTGCACCTTTTTTCCACATCCTCACCAATACTTGTTATTTCTTGTCTTTTTGATAATAGTAATTCTTACAGGTGTGAAGTGATACCTTGGTGTAGTTTTGATTTGCATTTGCCTGTTGGTTAGTGATATTGAGCACCTTTTCATGTACCTGTTGGACATATGTGTGTTTTCTTTGGAAAAATGTCTATTTGGATCCTCTGCCGTTTTTTAATTGCATTGTTTGGTTTTATTTTCTACTGATTTGTGTATGAGTTCTTTATATATATTGGATATCAGATATACGATTTGGAAATATTTTCTCCCATTCTGTAGGTTGCATTTTCATTTTGTAGATGGCTTCCTTAAGTGTTGCTAGGCATTTGAAGTGATTCTAATTTGTATCTAGTACTACTGTTTTCTAGATCCAGGAATGGCTTCCAATTAATATTCCTTTACGTGGAATAACGTTAATTTGTCTAGCTCACTGCTGCTATATTGTACATGTGCAGCTTGGGAAAATGTGCTGTTTTTGCACATTTTCTGTTCATTCAAATGGTTTATGAATCAAAAAACAGAGGCCTATCATGTTCTAAGATCCTGTAATTATTGCAAAATAAAGTATCCATTTATTAGGCAAGAATTGTCTACAGTGTCTGCAAGAGTAAACAGAACCACTCACAAGAATAAGTGTTGCCTTCAAATTCATACTGAAGTATGCTGAAAAACATGTATACTATAGCTGTGATAATGAGCAGTACAGTAGAGAGAGGTGATTTATGATACCTGTTTCTGACAACTATAGTGCTGAGATTCCCAGGGTATCTGATTGTGGCATTAGCATGCTGACAGCTCAGCATTTAGAACATTATGGTAATTTATCCTGCCTATGCTGTCACCTGCACTGTCAGAGTTTCTTTTTAATGATGGTATAACTATTTTGTTTGTTTGTACTGCATTCTTTTCATTTGGCTAATGCTTTCTCATTAGATTGAACCTAGTAAATGAGAGTAATTAAGTGCTTCCTATAGCTCAGATGCAATGATTAAGTTGCAGAGCTGCTACTGATTATGTTTTGTCATTTATCTCTATTAATCTGAGAATAATCCAGATGATAAACACATGTAATTTTTTGCTAATGTTCAATAGATGAAATTTATAGCTTCTCAATGGAGCCAAGCAGTATGTGTATATTCATATATAAATGATAAGTTGTTACATGTGAACTTGCTTTTAATCAGCATACAAGTTACAACTAGAATTAATAAAAAGGGAAAGATACTTTTTGTCACACTGAATTTACTTTTTCCTGAAATGTCTTTCTTTATTCCAAAAAAACAAGAGAGAGAGAGAAAGAAAGCAGGCTTAAATCTTTGTTACAGAGCAAGTTGTCTCTAACTTTTCCTTTCTTTGAGTTATATGCAGGGGCAAAACTAAAATTTGTTTTAATGTAGTGTATTTGAACTCATGGGATTAATAAGTTTTTGCCTTTCAATAAATTAAGCTAAAATGTGGAGTTACATATATATTTTTGAAAGATAATACACAGTTACATATTATTTATTTGTATCTGACAGTATTTGCTGTAAGGAGCTATACAGTTTTTCATAACTCTGAAATATTATGAATATTATAGTTAATTAATCCTACTAACTTTTTAAAGTTTTTGTAAACAATGCCAAACCAACTGATATTTTGTTTGTAATTGAGACAGTATATGCCAAATTCATGCATTTTAATGTAATTATTTGCAAAAATGTATTCCTAACTCTTTACAATTTATTTACAAAATGACAGTTCCAACAAAGTTTCAGATGTACTAAGAGAAAACAGTATTGTTTTTAGGAAATTAGATTTTTGTGACACTGTTTTCATAAATGCTTTAAAAGATCATAGACTCACTTAATCTGTGAATATTTGTGTGCATAGGCTACCCTTAATCTTCAGTTCATATATGGACGGTAGGAAAATTGACAGGAACCTAGTTGTGGTATTTAACAGTTTGTGCTTAAGTGTATGACCAGAATCTGGTTAGACTGTGATTTATCATACATTGGAATAAGAACATTAACAGTTCTCTTTTTAAAAAACGAGCATTGTTGTCCTTGAGCTTTCAGCATGTTCCCAGGCACTGTAGTGCTTTAACAACACTCTTATAATTCACTTAAGAAAGAGGTCTTTTCGGCATCCATACACATAATGCCTACACACTTAGATCATTTGCGGAATTTCGTGTGAACAAATGGTATCACCTAAAATTAAATTTCTGAAACATTGGTGTTAGGCCTACTTCAATGATTTAGTTTTAATAGAATATTATTTTTTGAAAATAAAGACATTGTATAATTCTTAAATGGAATTTGATATTTTTAATGATTATTCATGTATTCTTTGGATTCCTTTCTAAAAGAAGAAATGATTTTTAAAAGGTGGGTTTAGGCTAAACAGAGAAACTTTCCTCCCCTTTAGGTATAGAAATGGCTTCCATGCAGACTAATTGGAAATTGAGACTATCATAAATATTGGGCATTAAGTTCTCTAGCAGTCTATTCAAATTGGTTTTCCCTCATTTTTAGAAGATTTAATATTTAGCCTCATAGAGATGGTCACCTTTTAGGGATTACATTTTTAATTCTATACTTAAGGCTAGATAATTTGTTAATGTTAGTATAATAGAAGAATCTGTGTTTTTGAAATTGTGGAAAATGTCTCTGATAGGCATTGTCAGTTAAGTAAAGGACCAAAAGCAGAAAGTCCAAAGTTCTTTCTAACTCAGACAATGTTCCCTAGTAGTTATTTCATCGGATAAATCTCTCTTTCTTCTGCACACTGAGATATTAGGATGAATAATGGTAAGTATTAGGCCAATGAAATGCTCTTTGAATGTTAAATTATAAAATAATAAGCCCCAAAAGAATAAGCTTTAAATGTCATAATAGGTTTCCTATCACTGTATACTGATTTTTTTAAAAAAAGCACAATTTGAATAATATTTAGGAAGGATTGTTAATTACTTTAGAAGGTATTTCTTTTTCAGTAAAGGATGGGAATGATAGTTTTGATGTAAGAATCTTTTCATTGACTTGTATATATTCAGTTCACTAATATAAATTAAATATCTGTTTGCTCTTTCTGTATTCCTGACAGTGGATTCCTAAATGCCCTTTCTTTAATATTCTGGTTTTTAAAATTATAATTCTTAATCAGTCCCCACCCCCACCCCTTGTCCCCACAACAAACAAAGAAAAAGTCTATTTGAGTTGTTAATGTTGAAATCACAAGTTGTAACTGTCCCTTTCTCCTTGGTTAAAAAATAATTATAAAAATAGGGTAAAGAGAAAATTCCCTTTTTCCCCTTGTTGGTCAGTTCTGTAGAAGTAATTTAAAATACGGTGTATTGAATTCTTTGATCATTTCTCCTGGGTGGATAGGGAAAGAAGTCAAAGCTGAGGCAATTGCTTCTGGGCTCTCTTTCTGTGTGCCTGGTAAATGAAACACAAGGAACCTCACCAAACTACATGACTAATGGCAACCTCCAGTGCCGCCTGCAATCAAAGATTAATTTGCTTTATCAAGTTTAAAGAATACTGGGTGATAAATCATGTCAAAAAGAAATAATCAGTCAAAGGCTGATGTTCTTTTCTACATGTGAGGACAGGTGCTATGAGGCAGGCATTTGCCGTGTACAGTTAATTTTGTTCTTGTGCATTTATGTTCATTTTAGTTTCTATTTAGTTGATTCTTGAATCAAATAATTTCTCTCATTAAGATCAACTAGCATTCCAACTGGAAGGCTATCGGATTATGGATCCAAAATAACATTCTTTCCCTTTAATTTGTATAAATATTTTCTTATGTGAGGATTATTAATAAATGTTTACTTTTTTCAAACATGAGTTAGCTGACGCCAAATGAGTAGTGAAATTGTTTTCTCCTTGTCGAGATGGCCAAGAATATTAACTGAGTGTTCATATTTGTAATAGATATCTGTATATAACATACCTACATATTTATATAAAATTTTCATTTTACTCAAATCCCCACACCCTTTTCTTTTCTTTTTCTTTTTTTTAGAGAGAGGGAGAGAGAGAGCTGGAGTCTCTCTTTAATTCTGTCCCCTGGGTCCATAATGTAGGATCCATTTTAGGTAAGATTGTATTATAAAGAGGTGGTCTTCCCAGCACTTGTAGCACATGCATTTTGAACAGTATCCAAAACCAATCTTGTGTTTGTTCAGAGGCTGTCAGGACTCTTCTTAAAGTGAGACTCAGAGCATCATTTTAGAAGAGTTTTTTATTTCTAGCTATAGTCACGTTCAACTAGAGTCTCTTTAAATGTTTTGGAGTATGTAGATATGTATTCCTACCCTAGGTCGTTTCTACTCCCTCTACCTTCAGTGACTAATTAGAAATTGAGAAATTATTAATTTTGCATTTGATGTATATAAAATAGAAATGTATCGTAGGCTTGAAACTTGGGGCTGTGAAGTTATATAGTTTGAGCAGTTGTAGGAAATCTTATTCCTGACGTGACTCTTCATTGTCTTTTTCCTCATGGTTTCTCCCAGTCTTTCTAGATTTTGACCCTTTTTCACTCCAATAAATTCTTGGCAGTGCAGGTGGACTTATGGCTTTTGTTTTTCTTTTCTTTGGTTTCTGATTCCTAGGAATTATTTTAAAATATTTATAAAGTTCCTTTTTTAGCATCAATAGTATCCTAAAGAGAAAATATCTTGTCAGCTTAGCTGGGTTGTTTTTTTTGGTTTTTTTTGTTTTTTCTTCTGTACGTGGGCCTCTCACTGTTGTGGCCTCTCCCGTTGCGGAGCACAGGCTCTGGACCCGCAGGCTCAGCAGCCATAGCTCACGGGCCTAGCCGCTCCGCGGCACGTGGGATCTTCCCGGACCGGGGCACGAACCCGTGTTCCCTGCATCGGCAGGCGGACCCTCAACCACTGCGCCACCAGGGAAGCCCTTAGCTGGGTTTTTTAAACCTTCTTTTTAAACTGAGTAGGCATTTAACTTGCCTATACTTATATTTTTCATAAGAAAGTATTTATCATGATCTAATTTATATCTAAAATGAGAATGGGACAAGGTAATGAGGACCCTTCTAATATGAAAGAATTTTGTAACCTAGGACATACCTATTTTGGTGTTAACTGAGTCATCAGCGATCATTAATAGTTTGTATAACAGCACTCTATGCTAGCAAATTGCTATAGAATGAACTGCATAGCAGAGTAAAAATAGGGTTAGATTTGAAGACTGAACACTTCTAGCTAAGGTTTAACTTCAGCATTTGTATGAAACCTGATAATTGTAGTTGCTTTAGGGGTGCTGTTGAGACTAACAATCATATTTCTCAGTGGTCCCTATATGAAACCACATGAGAGAAGTTTCTTTTAAAATTTCGCACTAAGATATGACTCTGTGCTTAGGAAATGCATATATATTCCTATAATGGATAACAAAGACTATAAAATAATATTTACTTTTTCACTTTGGACATCTGGAAATTTGGCCCCAACTTATGGCTCAATATACCATTATGTGAAACCTTATAATCTGCTTTTATGAATTTTAATAATTCTCCTCCCTCACCCCCCCATCTACACTCTAATACAACTTTATATTATACCAAGCCCTCATGTTTTATTCTAATTCCTCTTTTACTTTTTTAATGTTTGGTTTTCCTATATATCACTCCAAATACTATATATAATGAGTTACTGTGTAAATAAGTAAAGCTGCCCTGACTCTGTCACTAAATATCCGAAGAGGTCATTTCTTTTCTTTTAGAGTTTCAGTATTCTCATTTGTAAAATAAATTAATGAATCAGGTTGCCTCTGAGGCCATTTTGACTCAAATTCTAGGAGTAAAAGCAATAGTCTTTTAGTTTCTGTTTGGGACTATAGAAAGCAGAAAGATGCATCACTCCCACCCTGACAACAACAAAACAGATGGACAAACTGCAAGTTTATGACTTTTCTTGAACCTGTCAGAGAGCTGAGGTTGCAGAGCAACCAAGCAACCTAAAATCTAAGAAGAGATAGGTGCCTACTAGGAGAGAAAGAACACAAGTACTCTTTTACCTGAGGCACATACAACGGACACCATTAAGGATGATTGGGATAGAAGAGTTCAAAGAATTGATGGAGGTACACACTATTATACATAAAATAGTTAACTGATAAGGACCTACTGTATAGCACAGGAAACTCTGCTCAGTACTCTGTAAGGACCTATATGGGAAAAGAATCTTTAAAAGAGTGGATATATGTATAACTGATTCACTTTGCTGTACAGCAGAAAGCAACACAATGTTGTAAATCAACTATACTCCAATAAAAATTAATTTTAAAAAATTAAATTAAATTTTTAAAAAAAGAATTGGTGAAGGCCCAGTATGGACTGGCAAGAGAAAGTAGAGCCCCCAACAGCCTTAGATATATGTAGACTTTGTACCCTCTTGCAGGTTCTCTCTTCACACACTCCACCAGACAATCCCTCCTACCCCAAAAAGATATTGGCAAGAGTCCGGAGAAAGCATCCTTCAAAGTGCAGCCCTAGATGAGGGGAATAACAGTAGGAGGGGCACAAAACTTAACCCGAACGCTTCTCCCCCATCTCCCCTACCAAAAAAAAGGTATTAATTTACAAAGTAAGAAAGGCAACCAGTGAAAACTTTTGGTGGGGGGGGGGGGACAACTCTACCCAGTCAGGGAGCAGGGACAGGAATATGTGCTGGGCCCAGAACCACAGCTGCAGGAGAGGCAGGAGCACTGTGAAGGTCATATCCCTATGACCCAGAGACACAGTGCCTGCCCAAGACTAACACCTAATCAAAACAACACGGAACACTCTCACCCATTCCCTATCAGCAGACTAACAAGTGTCAGTTAACAGGTAGTAATGGAATATTGCTAGGAGAGTTACAAGAACATTAAGACAGATAATACCTGAGGCACAGCACAAAGGAGAAACCTAATACTAGGAGTGGAGCAGACATTGAGAAAATCCCTCTTTGAGAGCCGGCTCCCACTCTAAATAAAAGGTATCACTAGAATAATTTGAAGCCTATGATACACTGTGGGTAATTATACAACAAAAAACTCAGACTTAACCCAGATTCTAACTATTAAAGCTCCACACAAAAGGCCTAGCAGAAAGACACACGCATTTCCAAAAGCAAAAAAAACCCACAAAAAGTCTGACTTTCAACAAAAAGTTACAAGAAAGGAGAAAAAAGAAGCAACCTACAGCCAAGAGACAAAGCAAAGAACAAAGCGAGACTCAGCTATGATGCAGACATTAAAACTCTATAACAAGGAATCTAAGGTAACTATGATTAATATGTTAAAGATTCTACTGATAAAGGTGGACAACATGCAAGATCAGATGGGTAATTTCAGCAGAACTGAAAATTTTAAGGAAGAATTAAGTATAAATGCTAAAAATGGAAAACTCTTTAACAGAGATGAGAAGTGCCTTCAAAGGCCTATCAGCACACTTGACACAATTGAGGAAAGAATCAGTGAACTTGAAGATTGGTCATGAGAGATTACCCAACAACAACGAATTAAAAGAACAAGCCAGGGCTTCCCTGGTGGCGCAGTGGTTGAGAGTCCGCCTGCCAATGCAGGGGACACGGGTTCGTGCCCCGGTCTGGGAAGATCCCACATGTCGCGGAGCAGCTAGGCCCGTGAGCCATGGCCGCTGAGCCTGCATGTCTGGAGCCTGTGCTCCGCAACAGGAGAGGCCACAACAGTGAGAGGCCCATGTACCGCAAAAAAAAAAAAAGAAGAAGAAGAACAAGCCATAGCTTTTGAATGGTTGTTCTTTTAATTTTTTTCATGAATAATACTGTCAGCCAAGTTGACCTAATTGACTTTGATAGAACACTTCATCTAACAACAGAAGAATATACATTCTCTCACATGCACATGATATATTCACCAAGATAGATTGTATTTTGGGCCATAAAGCAAATGTTAACACATTAAAAGGAATAGGAATCCTGTAAAGTATGTTTTCAGACCAGAAAAAAAATTAAACTTGAAGTTAATAACAGAAGGCTATCTGGAAAATTACCAAATGTTTAGAAATAAAACAACTATTTCTAAGTAGTCCATGGATCAAAGAGGAACTCTCAATGTAAAAAATATTTTGGATGGAATGAAAATGAAAATATATTCTAAAATACTGTAATTTGTGGAATACTGCTAAAGAAGTACTTAGAGTGAAATTTATAGCATGAAATGATCATATTAGAAAAAGAAGAAAGGATTCAAATCAGTAATCTAGAACAGGGGTTAGCACTTTTTCTGTCAAAAACCAGATAGTAGGACTTCCCTGGTGGCACAGTGGTTGAGAGTCCGCCTTCCAATGCAGGGGACACGGGTTCGTGCCCCGGTCCGGGAGGATCCCACATGCCGTGGAGCGGCTGGGCCCGTGAGCCGTGGCCGCTGAGCCTGCGCGTCCGGAGCGTGTGCTCCACAGCGGGAGAGGCCACAACAGTGAGAGGCCCGTGTACTGCAAAAATAAATAAATAAATAAAACAAAAATCCAAATGGTAAATATTTTAGGCTTTGAAGGCCATATATGGTCTCTGACACATATTGTTCTTTTTTTTCGTTCTTGTTTTAACAACTTTTTAAAAATGAGAAAACCATTCTTAGTTTGAAGGCTATTAAAAAAAAAGGTCACAGGCCAGGTTTGGTCCTTAGACCATAGGTTGTATACCTCTGATTTAGAAAATGAGTAAATTAAATTCAAAGCAAGGAGAAGGGAGAAAATAATAAAGATAAGAGCACGAATCAATTAAATTGAAAACAAAAACAATGGAGAAAATCATTGACACCAAAATCTAGTTGAAAAGACAAAACTAATAAATATCATTCTAAACTGTCCAAGGGGGAAAATAAGACAAATTAGTATCAAGAATGAAAGCACAAAGGAACTCCCTGGTGGTCCAGTGATTAGGACTTGGTGCTTTCACTGCTGTGGCCCGGGTTCAATCCCTGGTCGGGGAACTAAGATCCCACAAGCCACGCAGCATGGCCAAAAGAAAAAAGAAAAAGAAAATGAACGAAAGAAAGTATAGATATCAATACAGATTCCAAAGACATTTAAAGGGTAATAAAGTAAAACAGTTTGACAACTTATTTTAAATGAGCCATTTCTGTGAAAGACATAAGCTACCAAAATTTATTCAAGAAGAAATAGATAACCAGAATAGTTTTATATCTATTAAAGAAACTAAATTTATAGTTTAAAACCTTTCAATAAAGGAAACTCCAGACCCAGATTATTTTACTGGAGAATTCTACCCAACATGTAAGGAAAACAATAATCCTAATTTTACACAATCTCTTCCAGAAAATAGAAGAGAAAGGAATACTTCCCAACTTATTTTATAAGGCCCAATTCCAAAACCAAAGATACTACAAAAAAAGAAAACCAACGATCAATATCCGTCATGATCACAGACTCAAAAATTCTCAACAAAACATTTGTAAACCAATACAACAGTGTATTAAAAGGTTAATAACAACACAACTAAATGGAATCATCCCAGGAGTTCATGGTCAGTTCAACATTTAAAAATCAGTCAAAGTAATTCACCTTCTTAAGCCAAAGAAGAAAGACCATATGATCATCTCAGCAGATGCAGAAAAAGTTTTTAACACCCATTCTTAGTGAAAATGCAGTCATCCAGGAATAGAAGGGACCTTCCTTATTCTGATCAAGGCAGCCAGTGAAAACCAACATCATACTTAATACTGAAAGACTGAATGCTTTCCCTCTAAGATCAGTAACAAGCAAGGATATCCTTCTCACCACTCCTAATCAACATCATACCAGAAGTCCTGTCCAATTCAGTGAAACAGAGAAATTTTAAATGCTCATGTTGGAAAGGAAGAAATATAACTGCCCCTATTCCCAGATGACATGGTTATAGAGAAAATGGCCAGAAAGCTATGAAAAAAAAATCCTGAAACTAAAAAATGAGTTTAACAAGGTTGCAGGATGCAAGGTTAGTATATATACTAGCAATGAACAATTTAAATTAGATTTTTTTTAAGTGCTATATAAAATAATGCCTCCCAAAATGAAATACTTTGTGTAAAACTAGCAAAATATATGCAGGATCTGTATGCTAAAACTATAAAGCACTGATAAAAGAAATCAAAGACCTAAATAAAGAGAGATATGCACAGGATTCATGATCAGAAGATTCAGTATTGTTAAGATGTTAATTCTCTCCCAGGTTAATCTATAGATTTATTACATTTCCAATCAGAATCCTAGCAGGATTTGTTCTAGATATCAACAAAGTGATTCTAAAATTTATCTGGGAATGCGCAGGAAAAGGAATAGTCAAAACAGTTTGGGAGAAGAACAATTGGAGGATGCACACACCCAATTTCAAGACTTACCATAAAGCTACAATAATCAGGAGAGTGTGGTACTGGCAAAAATGTAGACCTATAGATCAATGGAACATAATGGAAAATCAGAAATAGACCCACACAAATATACATCATATATATCACTGATTTTTACAAAGATGCAAAGGAAAATTACTGGAGAAAGAATTTTTGTCTTTTTCAACAAATGGTTCTGGGTCAAATGTCAGTTTCTCTCTCTCCGTATCTCACACCTTAAACAAAAGTCAACTCAAAAATGAAATAAAAGGCCAGTAACAGATGGGGAAAAAATATTTGCAAATTACATTTCTGACTAATGATTTATATCTAAAATATATAAAGAAGTCTTGAAACTCAGATATATAAAACACTGCAGTATTGGGGCTCTAAAGCATGAAAGTTAAAATTTTTATTAAAAGAATTTTGTGTTGTTACTAACTCCAGAAAGTCTCCAGTCATCTCTTCCCCACCCTCCCCCACTGTTGACTTGGGCATCCTTTCTCTCTCTGCTTACCCGTGTCGTGGTTTTTATCCCATTGTATGAGACTCATCTATATACTTATCTCGAATTGGGAGCCTCAGTGCCTGGTCCATAGTAGACATCCAATGATATTTATTGACGTAAACCTGATTTCTTCCACTGTTACTCCTTTTGGTGAATGGCACCATTCTATCATAAGTCAGAAACTTAGGAATTATTTTTATTTCATTTCTTTCTTGCTCATTCTCACCAAATTCTGATACTGTTTTACGTCGTAAATCTCTCACCAGTCTGTCCATTTCTATCTCCTCTACAGCCCTAGTCCAAGTTACTATCTATCTGTTTACTTGGGCACTTACATTACCCTCCTAACTTGAATCCTCACTCTATTCTTGTTCTCCCACCCCATGCTTTCAGCCTATTTTATACATTGTACCCAGAGTAGTCTTTTCCAAAAAATTAATCTGATTCTATCTTTCCACCTATTTAAATAGCTTTACATTGTTTGGGGGATAAAAACCAACTTCACAATGCTACATGCCCTTATTAATCTAGCCCCAACCTACCTTTTTAACTTCATGTAATCCCTACTTTCCTAGCCAGCCCAATGGCCTTCTTTAAGACCCTCAGAAGTACCATACTCATATAACTCCAGGCCTTTGCACATGTCACTTCTCTTGTCTGAAACACCCTTTTCTGTTTCTCCCAACCTCATTTTCACCCAGTTAATGCCTACTCACCCCTCAGCTCTCAGCTTAAATATCTCTTCATCATCGAAGTCCTCCCTCATCTCCCAGACCAGGTGGTTACCTTTTTGTATACTGTCAGAACATTTGACACTTCCATTATAGCAGCTCTCACCGTTTGTAATAATGTTTATATGTGTGATTATCTGATTACTATCTGACTCTTTCACTAGAACTATAACCTCAGTGAGGATGGGGATGTGTTTGATTTTGTTCATGCCAGCATCTAGCACAGTGCCTGACACATGCTGGAATATTCATCAAGCTCACATTTATAAAATTCAGTTGAACATTTATTAAATGAATAAAAGAATAAGCTATATATACTGTGCTAAGTGGTGGAACTGGAACTGTAGCTGAATACATGTGCCCAACATTAGATTAGTCATTTCTTCTGTGAGCAGAGTTTGGGCTATAAACAACAGATGTCGTATTATGTCCTAGTTTAAGAAACCCTAATCTAAATACCTTTCAATGGTCAGTCTTCTGTTTGTCTGTTTGATACAAGTCCTGTTGGACTCAAGGACCCCTAAGTAGAGGTACTAGAGTTTGGTTGACTACAGTGAGGCCCAGAGGAATTTTTTGGAGTGATGGAAGTGATTGATATAGATATACTGATATATTATATATATATATCTTGATTGTGGTGGCAGTTACACAACTATTGCATTTGTCAAAACTCATAAAACTGTATGTTTTTGAAAAGGGTATATTTTATAGTATGTAAATTATACCCAATTAAAAAAAATTCCTGAATATTTTGAGGCAGGCATTTGCTCTGTACCCAAGAACCTCTTCATTATGCCCTTACCTTACTGTGGAAGTTGCATTCATGTATCATGAAGATATGAAAACCAATTCCAAGTCCAGAATATTCCTCACAACCTGTGTCTTCCCCCTACCTTCTCTCCCAGTCTCGTTTCATAAAATTGAATGAATGAATGAAAAGCAGAAATTATTGTTGGCTACTTGATTGTATTAGGACAGCTTTCATGCCATTCCCTTCCCATGACAGGCTGTCCTTGCTCATCTCCACCTGATTCTTCCTCCTATCATTCATTTAAGAAATATTGGCAAAGTTCCCCAGAAGTGTTTCTTTGCTTTCCCTCCTGCTTCCTCTACTGGAGCACTCACTTACTGAAAATGAATGTATCAGAGAGGCCCTTTTATTGATGGTTTCCTAAATGAAGCCCAAGACAAGATCCCTTCCCAGTGAAAAGAAATATTCAGACATAGGAGTTCAACTAAGGAAGGTTGTGTTTGAAGCCAAAAAGTGCAAAGATTTATACTTTGATCTAGCAAAAAGCCTAAACTGGAGAATTGGTTAAATTAATTTAGAGAAGACTAAAATCAAAATAATTATTTTGCAGGACTAATTTGCAGGAATATCTATTTTAACTTTTGCTACTGCCAACCCTGAATCCAGTCACCCAATTTTTTAAAGGTTGTGCGCTTAATTCAAGAATTCATTTTAAAAATTATGAATGAAGACCTAATGCTGAATAATACCTGCATCATAAATAGTTGGCATATTCATCCTGCATTTTATATACTTCCATTTATTGCTAACTCTTTAGTTTCTTTTCTATTTAGTATATATTGTGTAAAAATGTATAGTATATATTGCTTTGGAATAAAATCAAGACTAAAAAATTCAAATTTATTGGTGAAATATCAAAAGGTTGTAAATTGTTTCCAATATACAAGGTCATCATTAGTGCAGATTCTTCCTTATATATTGATATTGGAAATAGAGGTGTTAAATTCCTCCATGATATGGCCATTAGTTTGCTTCTGGTTTTTAATGATAATAGAGCTGCTCGTTTTGGTTTCTGTGCTCTATATCTCTATTAGAATGTTTGTAGAGACTCTCTTTTAAGGTAATAGGTGATTCTTGAAAGCAAGACTGATCTCTTTTTTCATATAATTTTCTGTTAAAAAGTAGTTTCAATTGTTCAGACTGTAATTGAGGAAAAAATATTGTTAGAGGCCAGCTATACAGCACTATGTCACTAGGTGAATGTCTAGTAAATGTATGCTCTTGTTGTGTGGTGAGCTTGGAATCCAGACCATGATCGCTCTTGGTGGAGTCTGAACCAAATGTTTTACCTGCCCTTTATAGAAAGGATAATGTTTTATGCCCATCATGAATATGGAATTACTTTGAATTTGCTTTTTCAGTTATAATGCAAATTTTGGGTAGATTCAGTCATAGTCTTTTCATATTAATAAATTGCCAGTGGTAAGATGGGTGGTACCGAGTGTTACCTGTGACCAAATAAGTGACTTTGTTTCTTAGAACTCTAGAAAAGCTTGTCTTCTTTAGTTTATTAGTATTCATTAGGGAATGAAATGTAGGCTGTTTTTAGAGGCCTGCCATGTGCCAGTCAGTATGCTAGATACTTTATTTACTTTGGTCCTTCTAACAACTATGTGAAGCAAGTATTATACCAGTTTTAGAGATGAGGAAATTAAGGCTCAATAAATGACCGTCACTGATAGCTAATGAATCATACAGCAGTGTTTCAGACCTAGAGCTCTTAACTACAAAGGCACATGACAGATTTTTATAGATGTTTACCTTTTCTTTCCAGGCGTGAGTAATAAAGGCCTGGTTTCTCAAAAGACTATTAAACAGTTTATTTTTTATTTTTTAAATTTATTTGATCAATTGCAACATTTTGTGTTTAAACTGAATGATCGTCGCAAACAACCTGATTTTATCTAGTAAGCTAGTAGGGTAAATGGCTCCATAATTACTGAGTTTTGTAGCACAGTCAGTGAGTCCAGATAATTCACTATGGGAAAATACGGTTCCAAATTGAGTTTTTTGTTCCTAAAGGACAGTAGAACAATGGAATTTTTCTACTTAATAATCTTTGTATGTGCTGCTTTGAAAAACTGAATAACATCATAGAATCATAGAATATTAAAACTGGAAGAAAACATAAAATGTGTAGTCCACAAGTTTTCCATCTTGCTTTGTGCAAAGTTTCCAGCAATGGGAAGAGGAGCTTGGCAAGTCACATTCCCCTTCCATGAAATAGCACTCTGCTTTAATCTGTCTCTCATGTTAGTCTTCCAGGTAAGCTCTTATTTGAGGAAATGGTTTCATATCTTTAAAACATTTTTTTGCCATTTCCTAATTTTACAAACAGCAGTTTAAGGCCCGGAGAAGCAAATTACCTTTCCAAGGTAATGTCCCTTGCTGGACTAGTTTCTTCATTCCTTCAGTAAACATTTATTGAATATCTGCTATGTTCCAGTCACTATGCTTAGAGCTCACAGACTAGTGGAAAAAAGAGATGGACAAACAAATAATTGACAACACAGTGTAACAAAGGAAGTTTATGAAGTGCCATGTGAAAGAAGTCAAGAGAAGCATCCCATGAGAAATTACATTTGAACTGGCTCTTAAAGATGGAGATGATTTTGCCAGGTTGAAAAGGGAAGGATGACTGTTCCCAACCGAGGCAACAGTGTATACAAAGCTATGGAGGTATGAAAGCACGACATGATCAGCCCATGTCACGGGGCTTGGTGGGGTAAAATTCCACACTAAGTAATCGAAGTTAGGGGAAAGGTTATTACCATAGTTGCGAAGGGCCATATTAGGAAGAGTGCTCCACAGCAAGTTAAGGAAAGAAGGTTTTATCCTGTAGGGAAGTGTGCCTTTGAAGGCTTTTAATAGGTAAGAGGAGTGATTGATCATTCATGTATTGCAAAAAAGTAATTTTGGGGGCTGTTTCTTAATCCTAGAGGGAAAAAGATACAAACTGTGTGTTGCCTTTTAGCCATCTCAGCCTCTTTCACTTACTGGTACCTGCAGATGGTGCCCTCAGCCTCTCCCCCAACGGCCATAAGAGTTCATTATATGTTTTGTTAACGGCGTTTTGTCCTTTAGAGTATCTGCCTGCCACAACACAGCATAGATCAGATTTGGAGGACCTTTTCTGAGTGTTTGACTCTCTGTGAAATCCCTTTCTGTGTTTTGCTTCACTTTGAAATGACGTTATCACTTACTGTGAGGATAATTTGTAGTTTCCTTTGTCATCATCTTTTTTGGATGTCACAGACCATGGAGTGCTCTGCGTTGGTTCATAGAAACTGAGAATGGGAAGGACACATGATTTTTATATTATTACTTCTCTTGAGTATTCTCACCTGTGATGGATTTTGGCTCCAGGCTTAGATGGAGAAGTGGCCCGTTTGGGAGAACATTTCATGTTTCACTTGACTTTTTCTGTGATTAAATACACTATTAAATGATTTGCGTGATGCTTGCATGATATTGAATCAGAAGGGCTATTGTTTTATCAAGAGGTGCTTTAGCATATACTGTGAAGACTGGACATTAAATGCCAGGGCTTCTATAGCATGTGAAGAAAAGTCAAGCCAGATTTCTTAGTAACCTTAGCAATGGCTCTTAAGAAACCTGAGGCTTTCTTTCTCATCAGAAGCCTCAAGCAGGTTTCCTTTGGGGGTCATTTTTCCTGGCATTATATTCTGGATTCAGCCAGCATCCTGGGCTGGGTAAGCTAGCATCTTACCATCCTCTGTCTCCAAGCTATAATACTCTCTTAGGCCATCTGTGCTTTAAAATAAAATCTGTATTTCTTTTTACTTTGTCCTAAGCCAGAGTCCTTTGTCTCTCTCTAATGAAAAGCAGAAGAGGAGCTGAAACTTCTCTTTGGTATAAATTCCTAGGGACAAACTCATATCCTGAACACCTCAGAAGTTGACTTGCCCTTATTTCTGTCCAGGATTCCTCTGTTCCTTGGCCCTCCAAACTTTTTCAGCAGCCCTTTTGGGGATTTCTATATGTTTTGATACTACCAAAAATAAAGAAATGGCCTTTTTTATCAGAGTGATGGAGAAAGATTGGATAAAATAACATGAAAGAACCAATTATACAACTTTAGGAAGTCTCACACCAGAAGTTGCCCATGACAGTAATGCAATTGTAAATGGGATGGGCTCCGAGTACATGTCATATTTATTCTTCTGAAAGCCGCATGGTGGGCTCTATACTTCATTCCCTAGAAATAGTGTTTCTAGGCTGCATAATGCCTTACCTTTCCTTAAAAAACTAACACAAAAAAAGTAGGGGAAAGCATTACTTTAATTACTAAGGTAGATTTTTAAGTACTCAAAGGACATTTCAGAGAAGCCCCCATATTGTGTCTAATAGCCCCATGAGGAAGAATAAACATTTATCAGTCACCTATAATATGCAATGCCAAACATTTCACAAAGATTTCCCTTATTCCTTGCAACAATCTCATGAGATTCTACCTCTAACATTGGAAAGGAAATGCATCCAAGGAGATTTCCTTCTCTTTCTTCCCTTTTACCTTGGGCATTAGGGTGAGGTGGAAAAGTAGTAATAACAAATAAGGCTGAAGACCAGATTTGTATGACGCGCATAAAATAATCGAAGGAAGACATAGATGATGAGCACTATGCCCCCAAAAGTCTAGAGCATATTGAAAAGTAGATGAGGCTTTCTTTGACAGAGAGAGCAGAACAAGAAAATAGAATCATCAAGAGGAGGAATGCCATTTATTGTGTAGCTTCTAGGTGCCAGTATGCTGCTAGGCGCTTCACGCATGTAATCGATTTAAGCCTCACAACAATCATGTAGGGTGAGTGAGCTTTTCCTCATTTTACAGGGGAAATCCGGGGAGCAGCATGGTTAAATAACTTCATCCAGGTCGTACAGCCAGTGAGTTTTGGGACAGGAATTAAACTCAGGTTCTACGTGTAAAATCCTCTAACACTAAAAAGAAAAAGTATGTAAAATTTTATACATGTACATTTTCCTGGGAGATGGTCGGTGTCTTTAATAGATTCATAAAGGAGTTCATGCCCCCTACCGCAAAGTTAAGAACTTCTTCTAAATTATGCCACTTTAAGAAGAGCCAGCTGAGGAAATTGGAGCTGTGCGAGCCTTGTTTTATGTTCCCCATTTAGATGTTTTCCCAGGTAATAGTAGTAAGTTAAACCAGGGAAAAAAATTCTTACAATTCTTTAGGCCTGAGAAAGCTAATTTATTTTGCTAGAGAAGTAGCATAGTGTACTGGGGTAGGAGAACAGGTTCTAGAGTCACATTGCTTAAATTTAAACCCTAACTCTACCACTTATTTGTTCTTTTGCCTCAAATACACCTAATCCCTCCATCTCAATTTCCTCATTATAAAACTAGAATAGTTGTAGAAGTACCTACCTCATGGTAGATGGAAGCGTTAAATTAGTAAATGTCTGTAAAGTGCTTATTAGCACAGTGGTTCTTCCCAGGGGTGATTTTATCTTCCAGAGGACATTTGACAATGTTAAAGACATTTTTGGTTGTCACAATTTGGGGGAGGGGTGCTACTTGCATCTAGTGAATAGAGGCCAGAGATGCGGCTCAACATTTTACAATGCCCAGGACAGCCCCACACAACAAAAACATCAGTAGTGCTGAGGTTGAGAACCCTGTTTTAACACAATGACTGACATATATATTTCAGTAAATATTTGCTATTATTTTGTGTTAATGATTAAGAAAAATAGGGAAGAGCAAGTGAAATTACGATCCATTCATCTTTTCTGAGCAGCTAAAGAAAAGTAAAAAAAGTTAATATCAGGTAATAAACTACTCTACCCAATAAATAGTCATAAATTCAATATTATATGGAAAAACCCACTTAAAGAATGTGATTTTATGATAACATAAATGAATATGAAGCCATGTTTGAGGCTCTCATGTGTGCTTTGTAAAGAGTTCTATAGTTTAATACTATTTGGTATTATGTAACTATATATTTTTAGAGCATTTCATGATCATATATAAAAAATAATTGGTTAAGAGTGTGGTCTTTGGCATTATTCTTACTTGGGTTCAGATCCCACCTCTGTCACATACAAACTGTCTGACTCCATAGACACATCACTTCTTTGAGCCTCAGTTTCTTTAGTGGTAAAATTATGATATTAACGCCTACCAGCTTCATTGAGTTATCATATTGATTAAATGAGATAAAGCATATAAAGTACTTGGCAGAGTCCCTAGCAAATATTAAGCACTCAGTAAGTGACAGTTGCTCGTATTATCTTCATCATCATTGTCATCATCTCTGTCCCTGGAACTTTAGTACCCACCAGTGGTGGGATAAAAACTAGAGTAACCAACTAGGAGGCTGTTAGCAAAGTAAACCTGACCATGGGTTCTGTAACTAGCATGTGCAAGCCATCTGACTTGACATGCTGCCTTTACCAATTCCATAAAATCACCCTCAACTTCCCTCGCCTCTCTACAAGGGCTCTTTCCTAGTTTGATACCTACCAACATCCATTTCCAGCATCCCTGACCCCTTTTGGAGATACCCTGGATATTTTACTCCTCTTTATTGATGTCTAAGTTGTGATATTTTTCACAGGTGTCCATTGAAGTGCCAAGTAATTACATAGTTTGGGTTTTTGTTTTGTTTTGTTTTTTTCAAAACCCCACATCACACCGTTAAGGGAATCTGAACTCTATTTCCTGTCTGGCTCCTCTCACCATATGACAGTTCATTTTATTTTTTTTAACTTACTGTATTTTTAGCCTTCTTCTAAGTTATATTATCCTTTGAAGTTCCTAGCTTAGTTTGTTCAAGGCAAAACAAAAGTGATATTTTGTGAAAAATAATGTGTATTTTGGTTCTGCATGTGATAAAGAGACACTGTGATTGCTCAGAAGCTAATTTATTATTAATTAACTTATTTAGAAGCTAATTTAAGTTTCTTCTTTTACTGTACTTGGGCAGTAGAGAGTATAGTCTGCAAACATGGTTTAAGATTTGGGTTAGATTGCATACATCTGTATTAATGTGTTCCATAAGCCAAGTTTTAATATCCTTTTATTGTGCTGTTGTTAAAAGAATTTTCTTAAATCTAAGGAATGTGTCTTTATCTTGAAGAAAGATAATTTTTCCACCTCTCTGAGTTTAAAATAGAGGAACCTGCAAAGAAAAGGAAATTGCATTTTTAAACAACAGATCTCAGTAGTCTCTGGATTTGCAGGTTGTTGCTCTTCATCCTCTGAGCCAATTGAATGTATCACATGGGCACCAGTGAGCAGATGTGGGGAGGACGCAAGCAGGATGTGGAAGCAGGAGCCAGCAGCGCTGGCAGACTGGCAAATGCTTCTGTTTTGCTAAGCACCTGCTTTTTTGTATTCAGACTATCCGAACCATCTGCTTTTATATTCTCTTTACTTACTGTCAGCCATTTTGGAGTTTTTAAAAAGCTTCAAAAGTGACTGGGAATTTTTCACAGTAAGCTAGGAATCCATACCACTCTTTTAAAAACTTGTGCTTTTAGGATATTCCTATTTAATTCTCAAGACATAGTTGCTTTTTAATTTAGGTACAGTGTGTTATGTGTTGTATAATTAAAATGTTTTTCTCCCTTCCCAATTACTTACTCTCAGACATCAGTATTTGAATTGCCTAAACAGATAGTTGACCGTCATATGATACATTAACAACAAGATACGTAATGATTGAATGTAAATGATTGTTTACTTACCCCTTCTCATTAAAAAAAAAGAAAAACATTGTACCTTTTAATGAAAATTCCTAATTCTTTATAAGCTTAACTGTTTTCTAATATGCAACTGATGTCCTCACTAGAAATAGTATTTATAGAGTACCTATTGTGCACCAGATACCGTGCTAGGCATTTTGTCCAAATTATTGCTAATCCTCTCTCTCTACAGCCTTACAAGGTAAGTATTATTACCTTCATTTTGTGAATGAAGAAATTGATTCTTAAAGAAGTTGAGAAAGTTGTTTAGGGTCACACTTGAGACTGGGGATTTGAGCTCTAGTTTCTCTAGCTCTTCTACACTGTTCTTCAAAAATGTTGTCATGTGGGCTTCCCTGGTGGCGCAGTGGTTGAGAGTCCGCCTGCCGATGCAGGGGACACGGGTTCGTGCCCCGGTCTGGGAGAATCCCACGTGCCGCGGAGCGGCTGGGCCCGTGAGCCATGGCCGCTGAGCTTGCGCGTCCGGAGCCTGTGCTCCGCAACGGGAGAGGCCACAAGAGTGAGAGGCCCACGTACCGCAAAAAAAAAAAAAAATGTCATGTCAAAGAGAATATGTGATAGAGGGCCTCAGCATAAGGAATCAGGGATGGTACAATTTATTTAGCTGCAGGTGAGTACTCTTCATCTCTAGTCATTGAGAAGTACTGTTGGCACTTGGTCCTCTGCTTCTGCTTTTTTTAAGTTTTTTAAAAAATGCTTTTACTTAAAAAGAAAGAAAAGGAACACTTGTAGCCTGTTTCTAAAAACTTAAAACAGCTAATTTGTTTTTTCCTTGAGCTTTCCGCCTGTCAACATTAAGCCCTCTAGTAGCCTTTTAAGATGGTAATCAGAATTGAATGGCGATGTTGTTACATGTTTTTTGACCTTTATCACTACCCAAAAATGTGGTCTGTACAAAACAGACCCCAGAGATGCAATAATTCAAATGATTTAAAAGCACAGTCAGTAGACATAACCTCTATTTATATTTCACTTTTTGTAGAGCGCAGCTCACATATACACTGTAGAAATCAACAGTATGAAAGTATTAGGCCTCTTCAGCCTAGAAAGTTAAACACTTAAGAGAAAAGATCAGGTTTTTGGCTTTTTTAATCAATATTGGTAGAACTTGAAAATTTTGTAAATATTTAAATTCAAGAGTACCCTTAGCCCTACATTAAGTTCAGGGTAAATAAGAAGTTCTGCTTTCTTTGGTGGATAATGAAATTTTATGGGGCTTATTTTTCCAGGGAGTGCCACAAAATGAAAATACAAATAGGTCGATAAGTCCATGAATGAAAGATTCTCAACTACTTAAGGAAAGATAGAAATTTCTGGGCTCCATCTCTAACCTTCTGAGGTTAATGGTCATCGCTGGAGGCTAAGTCACTGGAGTCATAATCAGAGACAGTAAAGAACCAAATGAGACTTTAGCTGATATGCTGTGTTCTTATATAATTAACAGAGGCAGTAATCTCCTTCCTGGCCTACCTCAGACTTTCCTCTTGTTCAAGGAAATAGGGCCAAAATTGTCACAGTTTTGCCACCTTGGCCTTTCTTTTCAATTCCCAACCCTAACTACTTTTCTTTAGTAATACAGATGAGGTAGAGAGGAATTTCTTTTCCACATTCAGTACTTACTTTTGGAACTATGGATTTAGAGTTTTGGGGGGGTACATATTTAATTGATACCTTGTGAGCAGATGAACCTCCCCCAAGGAACTGGGTATATAAGGATGAAGGGCACTCTCAGCTCAAAGATGTGGAAAATAAATTTTCTAACGGAAAATAAAGAATTGAAAAGTGAGAAGCCCAAGAATACTGTGTCCATGAAGGTAAAAATATCAAGAAGAGGAAACACATGATGTCAGAGACAACAAAGGGTTCAAGAAAAATAAAAGCTTGACCTCTCTGGCTGTGGTCCATCACACACACTGTAGTCAGACAAATCTTAAACACCACTTTTATCATAGGGCCCTTCCCACTTCAGAGACCTCTCTCTTGCCTTCATCTAGCCAACAGCCCTCAGCTTCTAAGGTCCTCCAGAATCTAGCTCCACCTACTAGCCAATTTTAGTTTTCACAGACCCCCTCTATCAAGCTGACTCTCGCCATCTTTATCTTGGATTACATTGTTCTCTTTTTTCTTCTCCCCATTCCCCCCGCTTACCCCACAGCAATCTCCATCCTTCAGTGTTCTATTCCAGTAGGCACTCTTACAGTTCTTAATACCTGGATCATATTCATTAAAACTTAGTTAAATAATAATGATAATGGCAATGCTAGCACTCGTTTATTGTTTATTATATGCCATGATGCACTATAATAATAAGCTTTTACATACATTGTATCTTGTAGGCCTCAAAATAATCTTGTGATAAAGGTGTTCTTAACCCCAGTTCTGCCATAACGTAACTTGACTAAGAACACAGTGGTAGGAAGGGGCATGCACAAGATTTGGCCTTTAAATCTAACTCTAAATTCACTAAATGACTAACTGATTCCCAGTCTTGCTCCTTAAGTGTTCTGCTCTATGTCCTTGTTTTCTTAACAAAGTTTGAGTTTCTTGAGGACAGAGGCAATATCCTAGGTATAAGATACGTATCGTATATCTGTCGCTGTTGATTGAATATGGGTTAGGTAGGGTGAGATGGTCAGATTTCATGGTGACAAAAACAGAAATTTTATTCTGATTCTAGTCATTTTTTTGAAGTAGGTGTTGTTAATTAGAGCAGTGTTTTATTAGGAGACAGTGGATTGGAACCCCCTAATGTTCCGTTTTTAAGGATTGTAAATTAGAAAAGGATCTGCACCCCTTCCCACATACCTTGCTCTAAGCATCTCTTCCATCTGGATGTTCCTGAGTTACATCCTTTCATAATATACCAGTAATCTAGTAAATAAAGTGTTTCTTTGAGTTCTATGAGCCACTCTAGCAAATTAATCAAACCCAAGGAAGAAGTCCCTGGATCTTCGATCTGTAGCTAGTTGGTCAGAAGCACAGGTGACAACCTGGACTTTCTTACTTCCTTTTTTATTGGACTTTCAATTGGTGTTTGAAAATTAGGAGCAGTCTTGTGTGACAGAGCCCTTAATTGGATGTGAGACATCCAAGTAGTGTCCCCTGAGAACTGCTTGGTGGTGTTGGAAAAAACATGTAGACATTACAAATACATGTAATTGCCTACTATGCACTAAACAATGGGCCATAATATTGACTATTATTATAAAGAGAGATAGTCCTGCCATCATAGACAGGTGGAGAACACAGAGCTGACAGGCATCATTGTTTGATATGATAAGGCCCATATTTGATATGCAGAACAACAGTGGGAACGTATAGGAGAACACCTAATGTAATCTTGGGAAAGTCCAGGAAGGATTCCCAGACCAGAAGAGTCCAGCTCTGTGTTTTCCACTTTCCTATTCAAGATTGCAAAACAAGACCAAGAAATCTAAGTATCAGTACACTTCAGACTGTTTAACAAATTGGTGACAGTGTAAATGTTCCATCCCTGATGGGATGGTAATTAGTAAAGCAAATGAATTCCTCTACCCCTCTCAGTTGGCACCAAGAACCACCCACCACTCCTGCTCTGTCAGATAGGTGCCAGATATAAGGCAAGGTTGTTTTCCGTGCATTGAATAACATAGCGCCCAGTAGAAAGTTTAATTTGGATTTTCTATGGTAAATATCCATGAAAACATATTTTTTCCTAGTAGCTAGGAAGCAGTGTTGTCAGTTAGTGGAAACTGTTGAGTAGGAAGTTGGAGAACAAGCCATTTCACTGTGTAGCCTTCTTGAGCCGTCTTCTAAACCCCATCTAAAAAAAAATGGAGTTCATGATACCTGCCCTACCTGCTTTGAACGCACAATCTTAGTGATCTAAGGGAGACAGTACATTGAATGAGCTCTTTCCCAGCCAAAAGGGATAATTCAAGTAACTAAAGATTTAAACTAAAATTTTGTCAGTGAGATATAGGAGGGAGAGAAGAGGGCCGTAGAGAAAGTTCATGTTTTGTCAGCTATTTTTCTTGGTTGCTAATTAAGAATTTATATTTTAAATCAGCTACAGTGTGGGGAAAGGTCATAATTTCAATAAACGTGAGTGATACTATTAAAAAGAAACAGAAGATAAGGAAATATACCTGGGTTCTCTGCATGTAAAGATGTGTGGTTTATAGAACATTAGTTATTTATGGTGGTAATGATTCCCCTCTAAAAAGTCTGTGAAAATGAAATAAAATTATTTCGTTGAACTTTTCAAAAAACATATCTTCCATGAATTCCTAATTGTTAATCATCATAATCAAGCTGGTTTCAAAAGAAAGGGAGAAAAAGTAGATCTAAATGGAGAAATGGAATGCTAGAGAATATAGAATTTTTATTCATTTGTATGGTGGACCGTCATCTTGAAGTAAATATGAAATGAATCAAAGTTGTTTGTGCTTTGAAAATTGAAGCAGTGTTCATCATACATAATTGAACAAAGTTGAAATTTTGTAGGTATAAAACAAACAAAAAAAGCCACAGCTATAATAGCTATTACAGGAAATGGAGGAAATTAATAATAAAAGACAATACACTACCTCATAAATACATGCTCATCATGTGATTAGAGGGTGAGAGCATTAAGCAAATACCCTGATTAATTTAACAGTTTAACCCTGAAATTAGAGTACAGACGGTTCAAAATTCATTTGTACATAAACCAACCAGAAAAACAAACAGCTTACTTTCATAAAGTAAGGTTTTTCGGCAGTTCTTTTGGATACGTGAAGAAAATATTCTCTTAAAAGAAAGATTATTACTTAGCAAGACATGTTTGTTTGATGTATTTCTTAAAAAAATAACCAAGTTTCTGTATCTTTTTTAAGAAAATATATTAAGGAACAGATTGAGGGCATTTTTGCCTTACATCCAGTGATCTTGCCTTTTATAACTTGTCCTCAAGTAACTCCTAGGAGCTATGATTTTTAAGACTGATTGATACTAGGAACATAAATTAGGCAGGAAAAGGGTATTTTCGTAGGTCTCTGTATTCACTGAGTAAAGTTTAAATTAACCTTGACTAGAGCATCTTTGAATACCTTTTTGATGCATAAAATAGTTTATCAAAACATATTTTAAAATAAATTTTGGAGGATTTTTAGAAGTGCAAACAGCAAAAGAGTAGTTTACTAGAAAGGCTTTTATATCACGTCGACATTTGTGAATCACTATGTTTTTTCTATCACTTATTTGGTTAAAAGTCCACAATTTGCCAAAATGGTTAATAGAACACAAATACAGACATTTCATGTGATGTACCATGTAAATGTAAACCTTTGTAGTTACATGTTTTTGTAGCAAGAGAATTGTTTTAAAAGGCACGTAATTTATTAGCTATCGGTAGCTTCTTTATTGCCTTGCCGCGCTGCAGTAATAAATAAAAAAAAGTGAACTGATTTTACAAATGGCACACAAGGTGCACATTTTGTGGGGGGAAAAAGTCTTTTTTTAAAGAATTGGCATTAAATCCTTTTTTTGTGATGACAAAGAGGCTAAGAGTGCAAACTGTATTTTCTGTTTATCGAAAACAGTCTTTTTTCTCGGGGGCATTTTTTCCTATGATCATCAAGGGATTTCAAAAGCAATAAAGTGTGGAATCATTGTTCGACTTGAACAGTATTAAAACTTAGGTTTTAATTTCAGTGAAGTAATAAGATTTGAACCTGTCTCACATTACAGCACTGTAAGGCATTTAGCAATTGTATTTTAAAAGAGGTTTTTAAGATGCAGCTCACTTGTAAGCTCACTGTCTGTCAGTAATTAATAGTTTTTCTTCAGCGTAAGCTGTTGTGATCAAACCAAGAAATATCTGGGTTTTCAGTAACACATTGTGATAATTGTGAGTGTTTATTCCTAATTAGTCTAAATGTCTAATAATTGTCAGCTTGCTTCCCTTGCTGCTTAAAAAGAAAAAAAAGAGAGTGACATTTAAAGCTACAGTGTGTCTTTGGGCTTTTAAAAATATGAACGTAGATGTACATGTATATTTCAATAAGCTTTACACCCAGCAAGATTATATGTCAGTTGACTCATTCATTAACCAAGTATTATCCTTCAATATCATTTCCTAGTTTTTAGACATTACATCATCTGTGTACGTTAAAAAAAAAATATTTCCAGATACAGTATTATATGTACAGCTAAACCCAAACTGACAATCTGGATTCTTCAGTACTCATCACTGAAACTTACCTTTACTTCTCAAGAAAGCTTTTAAAATATGGGCATTTCTATTAGATCAATGTGGCAACATACTTGCTGATGAAAGATTGTAGTTACCATTTTGAATTGCTATTGAAAATAATTGCCTCTACAAAAGGAAACATCTGTATGATAGCACATGGTTAAAGCTGCCATCAATTTTTAACATTTGAGGGTTGAGCTATGACCTTTTATGATGACTGTGAACAGTAACTGCCTCCATTAGCCATAAGTTTTGTTTCTTTATTTTAGTAGATGGCCTAGGCTGTAAATATTAGAGAATCTAAAATAAATCAACATATTATCCTAAGGATACAAAATGTAAGAGCTATTTGTGGTTGGGAGCCCTTGACAGATAGTTTGGATGAAGCAGATGATTGCCTGCCTAGCGTATCTGGTCTGCATTGCTATGCCTGCAGGCAGTTTAGTGCTGTGGTTGTATATTGATGTCAGGGTTAGCACTGAGTGGCTAGCAGTGACAGATGTCTATAATTACAGGCAATGCTTCCAGTATTTCTGAAAAGCCAGCCTATGTTGAACAATTATCTTATTTCTGCCTTGCCAAAGAGCGTGTTCCAATTGCTAGTATTAGCAGTGGTGAATATAGCGCTTCATCTGCTGCCTTGGGACAAATGTGGGAAAAGCACTTGGTTATAAAACATAAATGCAAAATATTTTTTTAACACTTTGAATTAGTTCAGTTCAGTGTTTTCCTAATTTTTATTTCCCATAATGTTTCTGTTGAAGGAATATTGAAATAATAGAAGCACATTTGGCTACTTATTGGGATTTTGTTTTCCCTTAAGCCTGTGTGTCTCCCCAGCGCCAGTATCCCTTGCTTTACTGAATAGATGTGTTTAAGCAAAGTTGGCTTTGAAACGACTTTCTCCAACGTGGATTACATTCTCTGATTGACTCCCATTACAAAATTGGAAATGCATTCCCATGGACAACCTCCCACACCTTTTGACGAGGAAAATTGTAAAAGGATAGACAGTGCTGAAATGTGCGAAATACCTTAGTGCACTGATGCCTTTATATTTACTGAGAAATTGCAGTTTTCAACTTTTGTTTTAACCCTTTTTTTAAGCCTTCAGCCACTTATTGTCCTTTCCAATCTCCAAGTGTACATGACCACTTCCTTCCATATTGCCTCTTAGCCCGCTTTAGTGACTCATTAGAAATGCTTTCATGCTTGTTGGTCCCAGTTCTCAACTGTCCTTTTTTTCTGGTTATTTGCATTTCTGAGACATGGGCTGTAATACCACTCTCCCGAGCAGATGCATCTGCCTTACTTACACAATACTCTCCAACCTTAACATTCCTGAAGTTCCTAAGGTTCAGGGCACTGAGTATTAAAACATTATCCATGCTGTAAGTGACAAATTCTGTATTTCCAGGTAGACTGAGAAATGCCTAGGAAATAGCACTTGAGGTCATGTTTCTTTCCAACCTTAACCTAACCTGTATTGGGTTTCTACTTTGTGCTTCACTCCACTTTGTGGCATTATTTATTACATTTTCTCATTTAGTCTTCTCAGCAATATTCTCTTTAGTAGGTAGGAGTATCTTCATTTTGCAGAATATGAAAAAAGATTTCAGGAAGGTTAAAAACTTGTTTAGTGTCCTGGGTTTTCGACCAAATCATCATACCCTAAACCCAAGTGTGCTTTCCAGTGTATCACATTACCTATGTAGGTATTTAGACATTAGTCCAGACATGATCAGTTTTAAGGGTAATGATTGATAAGACCATCATCACAGCTTCATCCCCGTATTTGCTATTTTACTTCCCGAGGAAAAATCTCATCACTACAACCACAGATTGGACCTCTAGTTCTGGCTATCCAGCAGTCACAAGAGAATTGAGCTACATCCTAGATTATCTGCTAAAATCCACCCTACTGTAGGAGAAGCAACTCAACCCATGGTCTAGTGTCAGAGATAAATATTATATTCCTATATGAAAGGCAGCCCCTTTCTGTTCTTACTGGGCCTATCACACAAAAACTTTTTAGATAACTTAAAACTCTAATGATGATGTTCTGGAACCCCTTGTCTGTGTGCATTTAATTTAGCAAAGAAAACTCAGAGAATCGGATGGACTTGTTCACCTGAATTGGGAAGACTTTGATAATTTATTGGACACAGGGATGTAAATCATCTACTTAACCCAGAGATGAGAACTTATCCTGCAGACAGGAAACAGGAACTTGTGATGACTCTAAAAAGGAAGATGAGGGCTTTGAAATCAGGAACTTAGGTTGTACAGAGCCCTTGGGCTAAAACATCACCTGCTACCACATAGCATTCTGTTTTCCTCCTGTCTCCTTTCCCATCACATTTACTGTTCCGCCTCTGTAAAATAGAAGTTATAGGTAGAAGACGGAAGATTAGGAGTTAGTCTGTCTTTCACTGGGGCTCTCTTCCCTCTAATCACTCTTCTTTAACCACTATTAAAGTTACTCACATGCCAGTTTAGAAGAAATATTTACTTTCCACCATCTAGTCCAGATAAAGCACAAATAAAAGGGACCGTCATCTTGGTGCATGCCTCATAATCTTAATGCCAGACTAATGTTTGACTATCTTACTTAATAGTGGCCATTTAGTGACCACATATTCTAATGGCTAATAGCTAATGTTTATTTGGTGCATACTGTGTGCTAAAAACTTTCCAAGTGTTCCTGACACTGTGCTGGCAGTGCTGTATATAATGCAGCATTTGATGACAATAATATTGGGTTGGCCAAAAGGTTCCTTTGGTTTTTAAGTAAAAATAAAAGACACATTTTTCATTTTCACCAAGAACTTTATTGAACAACCTATTCATTGTTTTGTTCCACTACCTTCTGCCGTTTTTCAGGCAACTTCATAATTCCATCTTCCCAAAACCTTTGGTCTTTTTGAGCAAAGAACTGTTCCAGGTGCCTTTTACAGTCTTCCAGGCAGTGGAAATGTTTTACATTAAGAGAATTTTGTAAAGACCTAAATAAATGGAAATCTGAAGGTGCAATGTCTGGTGAATGTGGCGGATGAATCGGAACTTCGCAGACAAGCTGTAACAGTTTTTGCCTGGTCATCAAAGAAACATGCGGTCTTATGTTATCCTGATGGAAGATTATGCGTTTTCTGTTCACTAATTCTGGACGCTTGTCGATGAGTGCTGCTTTCAAGTGGTCTAACTGGGAGCAGTACTTGTTGGAATTAACCGTTTGGTTTTCCAGAAGGAGCTCATTAGTAGAGGACTCCCTTCCAATCCCACCACCATATACACATCACCTTCTTTGGATGAAGACCAGCCTTTGGTGTGGTTGGTGGTGGTTCATTTCGCTTGCCCCACGATCTCTTCTGTTCCACATTATTGTACAGTATCCACTTTTCATTGCCATCACAATTTGTTTTAAAAACGGAACATTTTCATTACGTTTAAGTAGAGAATCACATGAGGAAATACGGTCAGGAAGGTTTTTTTCGCTTAACTTACGTAGAACCCAAACATCAAAGCAATGAACATAACCAGGCTGGTGTAAATGATTTTCAACGCTTGATTTGGATACTTTGAGTATGTCACCTATCTCCCATGTGCTGATTGTTCTCAGTTAATGTCTTGATTTGATCGCTGTCAACTTCAACTGGTCTACCCGACCATGGAGCATTGTCCAGCAAGAAATCTCCAGCACGAAATTTCGCAAGCCACTTTTGACACGTTCGAACAGTCACAGCACCTTCTGCATACACTGCACAAATCTTTTTTTTGCATTCCAGTTGTGTTTTTACCTTTCTTGAAATAATATGCTGAAAATGTTGCTTTTTTTCTTCCATCTTCAATATTAAAGTGGCTACACAAAAATTCACCAACTTTGATGTTTTTGTTTAAATGCACGCTCATATGACAGCTGCCACATACAATCTAACAACCTTGTTTCGAATGAAGTTAAAGACAACTAAGTGCTACTAGAGCCATCTTAACGGAAAAAAACTGAACAAACTTTTTTGCCAACCCAATAATAATAGCCAGTACTTTATGGAAATTTTACCATGTACCAGGACTGTTGTAAGTGCTTTACATATGTTAACTGCTTTAATCCTCTCAAAGATTCTGTAAATTAGGGCCAACTATCATCCTCATTTTATATTTGAGAAAACTAAGGTGTAGAGGGTAAGCAGTTTGCTCAAAATCACTTAGTAAGTGGTGGAATCCAACTAGTCTTGGGCTTCAGAATCTATCTTTAACCACTTCACTAGACTGCCTTCTATTTTGTGATATTATTCTTTCCATTTTACAGATGAAGAAACTGAGACTCTTAGAGGCTAACTAATTTTACTAGAATTATAGAGTTAATTTATTAAATAAAATATTTATTAAATGTCTGTTATCTGCCAAGCACTGTGCTAGGCTAGCAAGTAGTGGTCTCACTCAGTATCCCATGTGCATTGCACTAGACATGCATTCTGTGTTTCCTCCTAGTTGAAGTTATCTAAAATATATACTCAACTTGCTCATTTCTGTCTCTTATTGAAAGAAGACTATGCTTCCTGGGCAACTGCATGTTGTCTTTGTTCACCAGTTAGACTTTTGCATACGTTGTAGCTAATTTTCAACATAAAAGTATTCAGTAGGAAGACTAGGATGGAAGCGGTACTTAGCCTATTGCTGCGTATATTGCCTCCTCAGAGAAGGTTTGAAGTGTTTATTAGTGTTTGAAGATACTAGTGTTTGAAAGACGTCAGTAGGCCATCAGAAGGTGAACTCTGATCCTTTGCATTTAGGGCAAGTTAAAGTTTTCACTAACTAGGCTAGTGTGAGAGCCAGAAAGTAAAAGCTACGAAGGACTATAGGATCAACGTTTTTGAGTAAAGTTTGAGAATATAATGAAAATAGCAGATTTGACAGAATAGTAAAAATATGCACAACGTCATTGGCAGCCCTTTTTTCATTCCATGGGCCATTATTCCTTTACTCTTTTTGTCAGGTTGTCCTTCCTAAAGGGATAGAGAGTTGAGTGGCTCATAGGAGGAAGGTACAGCAGTTGTTTTGGATGTAGGAAATGGGAGGTGTTTCAGAGAGGCAGGGTGGAGGCAGAGTGTGTGTGCAAGAGTTAGATGAAGTGGTGGAAGACTCAATGTGATTTGCTTAACTTTCTGAGTGACTACAGAAATGCGTTTCATTTATTGAACATATACTTTTACCCTTCAGAAGTTGACTTGGCCTACTTATATCATTAGCCCCAGTTGCCACATTTGCATAATTAGAGTGCCTCATGGGAAACAGCAGTATTAAGAGATTCTTAAAAATAGTTCTGTTAGGTGTTATTTATAATTTGTTCTTTTTCAGGGCTACCTTTAGTAATTGGTTTCTTGAATTATTTCATGGAAGCAAACCCATTGTAATCCATATAACCACATCCAGGCTTTGAACAGCACTTCACTCTGCCTCTGATCCTAGCCTCCAGAATAAAATCAAAGTCCCATGAATATTTTAGTGACAACCACAAAGATCCTGAGCCACCTTCTCCCTGTATCGGAAGTTGGGAAGGACTTCTGCTCTTCCCTTATCCCCGACACCAGGTGGCAGGTCCCTAAACTCTGTGCTTTGTAGGTTGTACACCTGAGGAGTGATGTGTCCAGAGTTCCAAAGAAGGCTTGGAAAATAGTTCAGGTGAGTTGAGCTGCTGGTTATTGTGGTGGATCACCAGTCTTTATGCTTGTCTCACCACAGCCCGAGATTCTTATTATTAAAATAGGCGCGTGCACAGTGATAAGTGTAGGGGTGCATTTTTCTTGATTCCCTTTTTTATGCACTGTGGAATCCTACAGTGTGCATGTTTTATAACGAAATGTTCTATAGTCAGCTGATGTTCGATAGTATTAACGGCGAAGCCTCTGTTCAGTGTGATTGCATAGTATAAAAGCAGCCTAGGTTTCTTGATTATAACGTTTCTGAAGTGGCCAATTCTAACCAGTTGTTCATACCTGAAAGCAGAAAGTTGTATTTGGCTACAATGAATAGCATCTGTTATTGAACAGTATCTAGAGCACATGCATCTCTTGTGCCAGAATGCGCTTCTGGCAGACACCTTTGAGAGGTGTAAAGGACTAAACAAAATCTTTTACTTCCCTGTTCCCCACCTCTACCATCACTCTCTCACAAACCATCCAGCATCAGTTCTTTGCTCCAAAATGGAATCATGTCATCTTATAAATTTGCTATTGCAAAGAATTATGAATCAAATGCCTGAAATGCCCCTTCAAACCATGATCTCAAAACCTACCAAAATTAATCACACCTTCTTCCAGTAGTCCTGTGCCATAGCCATGGTTCGCTTCTTATTGTATGAGCTTGGAAAGATAATATATTTATCCAAGACTTTACCATGGCTTTAGCCCCAGAAGACTAGTTTAACAGAAGCTTGGCCCCAGATATGGAGTGAATTGGCAGCCAGCGGGAACAAAGCTGTGTCAGGACAAATGTACACTCCCCGTCTTCTCTAGTTGGCTTTCAGCTGGTTGCACCACAGGAGTCTTTCTATGGACTGTGTATCCTGTGACCAATAACTGGTGCTCTCGACCCAGGTCCCTCTTGGCTAGTGAAGGCCTGTCGGGAGACATTAGGTTCATGCTGGTGGAGATCCTTAGTCAGTGGCTCCCTGAAGGAAAATGGGGCAAACAGCCAGCTTCTGTTGAACAGGTGGTAGTTAGACCTTAGAGCTGGTCGGGGCAGGAGGGAAAGAATCTCTCCAAAATTACCAGTATTGCTGGTTTTCACACTGTACCTGTACTCCTCTTTCTAATAAATGATTGTTTAGAAACTAATCCAAAAATATCTCTGGCGGCATCTGGAGCCCTTCCTTAGCAGTCTGGATTTGGGCCCAAGTGAGGAATGGAAACCCCACTGGGGTGCAAGCAAAAGAGGAAGCATGGTCTTAGCCATGCATCAGTGGAGGCCCCTACTGGGAGAGGGGATTATCACAAGGCAGCAGGCAGCCCTGTACCCCAGCCTGCTGAGTTCATGCTTTGTGCCACAGGATGTGGAGCGAAGGAAATGTGAGGCCAAAGTGGTCGCTCCAAGTTTTCTTATACAATAGCTTATTCAAGCAGATTGGGAACGCCTCTTAAGAGATTTGTTAGGTACATGTCCCCTTAGCAAGATGGCCACCACAGATGGTAGGTTCAGATATTCTAATTGAAATAAATACTTAACATTCATATTTATTTTATATCTCCATAGCCAGCTTTTCTTTATCAGATGTCATTCTGTATTCCACTGAATGAGGCAGGCAGATTCCTAACCTTTTACCGCTTGGTTTCCAAAGTAAATTATGGTCTTAAAATTAAATTTTAGCAAAAGATTTTTTTACCTAATTTTGATCCTGTATTTTGTGATGTTATTTTAAATGATATGGAAAAATTAGTCAGCCAAGATTAATGTGGATCTATTCATTATCACAAAGTTTATGTATTTAATATGCAGCAATGATGTCTGTACTATTAATTCTCTTGATGTGGTCACAAGTTAATTGTGACGATCATTTTATTTTTTTTTATTCTGCTTCAGACGTTAATGAGAGAGCTCAATATCTTTAGCTCCAAACTGTTGAGATCCAAGTCATTAAATGCTCTGTTAGTTTCCTCTTACACCTTTCCTTTTCCTCCCTCCCCTCCCTTTCTCTTTAATGGATCTCATGTAGAGAGCACTGCATTGGCTTCAAGGGCACTTGAAGCCTAAGACAAAAATATGGAAATTGATTTCTTACTCATAATAAGTGAGTTCACACTCCGTTCCAAAATTCTTTTCCTAAGGAACATTAATGCTTTTATTATATTGAATGCTTTCCAGTGACAGGTCTTGTTTTACTAAATTACATTCAGTTAAAAATCTTGACACCAAGGGGGGAAAGTGGTGGGGGGCGGGTCACGGTGGTGATGGGATGAATTGGGAGATTGGGATTGACATGTATACACTAATATGTATAAAATGGATCACTAATGAGAACCTGCTGTATAAAAAATTAATTAAATAAAATTCAAAAAATTAAAATAAAAATCTTGATTTTAAAGTCATTTCAATAGATTAAAACAATACTTAAAAATTCATAATTGTTGAGTTTTTAAAATTTTTATGGTATCAACTTTGTATTATTGGATATGAATTTTTTTACACTAAATTGGTTCAGGAAAGTATATCGTCTGATGGCAAAATACTTTGTTGTTGATTTCCACAGCACTGCTAATTTTCTGCACTGGGCCTGCTTATAAAAGCTCTTTGAGAAGTTATAACATCCTAAACATCTATAGAAGGCCTAAGGGTATTAACTTATTGTAATTTTCTGAAGATTCATTATCCAAAATCTTAATTCATTATAACAACTCTTATGAAAACCTATAGAACCAGTGTTTTCTCTTATTTTCTTATTTGCACACAATGAGAGATTCATTGTTCTTTTTAATTTGTTTCATGCGGTGCTTTTGAGTACATTTCATAGAGGGCTGTTATTGAATTTCTGTGACTGTCATTATATATCCATACAACCTTTAGGAACTAATATTCTGGGTTTCCCAGTTCTGTAATCTACTTCAAATTTAAGGATTGGCATAATTAGTTTCTTCAAAGTTATAACCAGAATGTTAGAGACAACACTGCGGATACCCAAGACCAAGGATTGGGATTGGAAAAAGAAAGCAATTTAAAAAATTATCACAGCACATGCTTTTATTCTTTATTAAATTAAATTTACAGCTCAAAACCTTATTGCTGTTTGTATGTGTATTCCCTTGTCTGGTTTTCTTATCTTGTCTGGCTTCTTTTTTAAAAAACCAGATATAAGATCATTTCAACTACCTGCATATGCTCAGACATTATTTGTCACTTGATTAGTTTAGAAGTTAAAGAACATAAGTGGGCCACTGAAGTGTTATATACATATCCAAATACTCTTTTCTGAAGTTTAAAAGAAGCTGCGCAGTAGAACGACTAGAGATAAGAAAACATATTAAGACAGTTTTTTAGGAGCATGCCTTCTTATGTCTGTACTGATGATAATTTCTTACATTTCTAATGACTTCCTGTATTTCAAGAGCCAGAGAGATGGATGACTGGCTAAAATGGGTACTTTTTTCTGCCTTCTAAGACAGTAACTATTTAGAAGTAGAAAGAATTTGGTTTTGTATCATGAAATTGTGAAGCTTTATGCCTTTAACAAATGCCATTTCTGACCATGATTAGCAAGATTTCAAAGTTAATACAAATTTAGGGTTTTGTTTGTTTTAACCTTTTTTCTGTGTGAAAGTCTTCAAGGTAAGCCCTTTCTTACCCTTCTGTTATTTTTTATGTAATGAGCTTTCTCTTGGAAAGGTAGTAGCTGACAATACTAGCACCTACTATTAGAAAGGGTCCATGAAAGGGGGTAGGAAGGGAAGCAGCATTTGTTGAGTAGCTGCTAAATGTCAGGTTCTGTGTTAGGTATCATCATTTAATGTTCCCAAAAGCCCATAAGGTAGGTTTCATTATTATTCCTGTTTTTCAGATAGGAAACCAAGATTCAGAGACTTTAAGTAACACCTAGTTAGTGGCAGAATTCAAATCCAGTTATCTTTGGGACCAAAACCTGTGCTTTTTGTATGTTGCTAAGTTTATCGAGATAGCTTCTGAGTACTTCTGGAGATGTAAAGAGAAATAGACATTTCCCTGCCCTCAGGCAGCACGTGCTTGAAGTAGTGGAGGAAACACGTATAAACATAGAAAATTAGTACTACAACAAGATAATATTCTGTTACATGAGAAGTGCCACTAATAGGCCAGCAACAATGGATGCTCTGAGTATCCAAAGGAGGAGAGAGAGCTCCTCTTACTGAATCTACAGGGAGAGCTTCTTCCAGAAATATTTAAGCATTGAAACTACATATTTTTATATATAAAATAGATAAACAACAAGGACCTACTGTACAGCACAGGGAACTATATTCAATATCTTGTAATAACCTATAATGGAAAAGAATCTGAAAAAGAATATATATATGTATAGATAGATAGATATGTATAACTGAATCACTTTGCTGTATACCTGAAACTAACACAACATTGTAAATCAACTGTACTTCAATTAAAAAATAATAATAATTTTAAAGAACTGTATCTTTTTAAATAACAAAACTTTACCAGTGGTCACCGGAGTGAGTAGAATTTGGAATATATTATCTTTACAGGAAAAAAAATTCTTCGTAAAAAAAACACACGTCTTACTGGTTGTTTTCCTTTTGTTACAAAATTATGAATGGAATGGAATCAGCCAAAATACACATTTTAACATTACATTCTTGTTATTCATTTAACAAACATTTATTGAGTATTAGGCATGGGAGATAAAAGACAGAGCATCATCTCCACCCTCAGGGAGTTTGTAGTCTAACAGAGAAGGGCAGGCATATTTTAAAAAAAAGAAAAGAAGAAGAAGAAAGGGAGGAAGTCACAGGCTGACAGGCAAAAACTAGGTTATGTGAAACACATAACCAAAAGCATAACGATTTATTCAACTTCATTGTATCCTTCAGAGAAGGATAACACAAATGGGCTTATTAGTCTCTTATTTCTTAGATTTTTGCTTATTTTTCACGATGATCAAATTATCTTAATTGATTATGAAATAAAAGATTAGAAATCTATGAACTGAAAGTGAGCTTTTTTCCTTTTCTTGAATTCCTACGCCAACTCCTATGTCTTTCCCTAAAATGAGTATGTATTGTGATGTAGTTTCTTGCTGTCCTAAAAATTATTTTTGGTGAAGTGATAGAATTTTTAGAAAATGTTGAAAACCCGTAAATATTGTGTAAGAATTTTTTCTGTAGAAAACTTCCATTGACTTGTGCTTTATGATAAATAATCTTATAGATGTTTCCTCACCGGACGGATTAGTCCTCACCCCCAAATTATGTGTATCTATGGTATAACTACATTTCAAATGTTCGAAGACATTTTCATATTATCTGCATGCTCTCTGAATGATAAGGTGCCTTGGAAAACGTGAGATGGTCTTTTAAAAGAAATGCAGTAATCATACCTTGATTTTAAATGACCCTGTCACACGTGAAAACAAATCAGATTGTTGCTCTTAATGAGCTTTTCAATTTACTATTCAGTAGATCAGATAAGTGGATTTAAGAGGTAATGATCCTGATTAGTACTCAAGCTTGGCTGTCAGATCCTAGTAGTGGAGAGAAATCCCTAGGGACAAAAGCGTTGACACAGTTCTAGATGGGATAATGGGAATCAAAGCTAATGGATGATAAAAGGAATGGTGCAAGTTACAAGGATAATTGTGGATTAAAGCACCGCCATGTGTCAATGTTGACTGTTTTTTCCAGTATCGTATTGGGTCAAATGTGATGCTTTGAGAAGCTGTTTTGACAGCAGAGCACAACAGATCTGCCTGCTTAGATTCCTTCTTTCTTGAATGCCAGAGACACAACAGAAAACTTCCTTGCAGGGACTATCAATTTAAAAAATATTTTTAATATGTTTAAATGTCTTAATGTTTAAAATCACATTTTTGTTACATTTCTATTCAGTGTGGCATGGGCAAAATCAAAATTAGATTAATTTGATCTTTGCCATAAAAAATAGCATTTGAAAAGTCTTGAAAGTGTAAAATTTTATTTTACAAACATACAGTGTAGGAGGGGAGATGGACACCCAAACAATTACAATGTGAAAAGCACCATGCTAGAGGAATGGACCAGACGCTATAGGAACGTAAAGGAGAGCGCAACTTACCCTACCTGGAAATGGAAGGAAGGCTTCAGAGATGACTTTTGAATGAGAATCAGGGGAAGAGGAGGAAGAAGGCTGATTCAGGAAAAATGAACAGCACATGAACTCATAGAGATCTGTAATTGCATGAGAAGCCTCAGTATTTCATGAGTATTTCATTGTGGCTTCAGGTTGAGGGAAGTGATAGATGAGGAGGTAGGTTGGGGCCAAGTTGTGAAGGGCCTTGTGTGCCATAGTCATATCAGTATCAGATTTTCAAAGGGGCCCGACTTACTCCCATTCATAAGAGAGCTTTTGGATCATGTTGAGATAAGGGAAACTTCCCTTTTTACAACCAGTCTTCCTTTGAGCCTTCTATGGGCTTAAAGGTTTCTGATGATTGAGGATTTGGTGTTAACTAACTTCCCTAGGTTCTTTCTCCCTAGCTCCCTCTTCTCAGCAGACATCTTACAAAAACAGTGATAGCTTTGATCTTACAAGAGATGAAGACCTACTCTCATGAGCCAAGTCACAGATACTGGAATTGAAATGCTTTTCTATTAGGGCTCAGAAGTTAGCAGGAGAAGCAATGGGAATTTGAATCTCAATCTTCCTTTCTTTCTCTCTCCCCCAGCTTCTCCCCTCTACCCTTCTGCCCCTTCTTTCGCCTGCCCCTTCCTTTCCCTCTCTTTCTCCCTCTCTCTGATTCACTCTACTGGCCTGAGGAGCTCCTGGTCGTAGGACTTAAGTCAAAAGCCTGGAACACAAGCTTCTGGTTGAATAGTGTTTAAAATCCAAACATGAGATCTCTGCAATGAACAGCTTTCCTCCCCTGTATCACCATGTAACTCTGGATGATTTGTGGTGTCCTGTGATTTTTATCTCACCTTCACAACCTATGACATTATATCAAGGTAGTGTTTACGTATGAAGAACAAAAGGCAGAGGGAGTGAAAGCTAAGTTGCCATACCATAGGAAATAGTCAGATCAGGAGAGAGTAAGAGAACACAATCACAAGGAATCAAATCGGAGAAGAGAAATCCCATACAGCTGGTGTCTGGCAGAGATAACCTGGAATCATACCAGAGCATCAGGGAGTATGAAGGTGTCAACCCACCTCTCAGCTTTGCCAGGCTATTAGAGGGAATATTCAATTGGCTGCCAGTGGCATTTTCCCACTTGTAGTGGGATATGTGTTTATAAGCTCAACGCGGCTTAGGTTGGAACTGAAATGTTACACCCCAAACTCTGCAACCATCACTCCCTAATGGGAAGCTTAGTGGATTCCCAGACCCTGATGTATTCAGCAGAGAATCCCTGAGCCTGGGATTTCAGTTTCAGCATGGAAAGTAAGACCTATCTGTATATTTGGGGGAGCTTATTGAGATACTTGAGGAGAATTTCTATAAATTCTTTAACTTCCTCTTATTTTTGAAATCCTTATTTTTATAGCTGCCTAACATAATCCTGAATTATTTGATGGCTTGCTAAAATCTGGAAGAGATGGAAATTTTTTAAATGTTGGAATCTTTTATTGAGGCACTCCACTTTCCAGCCCTTTACGTACATATACCTGCCTTTGAGAAAGGGGTGCTTTATTACCACTTTGAGAAAAAAAAAAAGTTATGGGGTATGCTGGGAATAAAATGAGTATGTGAATGTGGGTTTATGTGGGTATGTATATATTTCAAAATAAGGGAGGTGCTTCCTGGAAGAGAAAGAGGAGGGTAAATTTTTAAATTATAAAAATTTTTTTAAATTCTTAATTTGTTCTCCCCACTCGTTCCCTCCATCACTGTGGATGCAACAATGCATTAAATCTTTACATTTGTTCAATATGAATAGTCTTTTGAAAATATATGTTAATGATAAAGTTTTTAACAATTAAATGTTTTCATGCAGGTATATGCCCGTATGTCAGAAGTCTTAGGAATAACAGATGACAACCATGTTCTAGAAACATTCATGACGAAAATGTGAGTTCCTGCTTTGGTTCTTTGATTTTTCTGTTGTTGTGTTGCTTTGACCTTTTTACTGTGCTTAAATCTCTCCAGAAATATTAATTTTTAATAAGAGACTTCTTAAATTATGCTTTAATTCTTAGAACGGTAGCATTGTTCTTATCTGAAACTTAATTTCACGTATTTAAAATTCACCATCCAAAATATGTTATTTGTCAAGGTATCCGTACTACTGCAGTATGCAGTATCAAAACATGGTTTTGAAAAGTTTACAGACTTTGACTCTTCAGTTCAATTGGACCGCCTTTTTTAATTAAAAAGAAAATACTCAATTTTAAAGACCAACTCAAGAGATTATTGCAAATTGGAATCATTGAGAGAGATTTGGTTGCCTTCAGACAGGGCATTCATTGATTCCAGTAGAAACCTATGGCTATCAGAGACATATTCATGGAAACTGTCCTTAAATTATCCTTACAATATTAGCAAAATTAACTAGTTTCTGGTCATAGACATAACTTTGTACACTTAGCCTAAACTTCTATGCCTCCACTTGACATCTTTCTTCATCTGTGTAACAGATAGGTAGCACTGCCTTACTTGCAGAGAACAAAGCTAGATAAACAATCATGATCATAGGAAGTGAGTTTTGGAACCACAAGTTTGATGGTTCACTTCTTGGCAGTAACTGTGAGTCTCTATTTGACTTCCTTTGTAACTCCTGTTGTCACTCCCTACTATGTTTATTTTGGATACAAACTTAATGTTTCTTCTGTGAAACATTTAGGCAACTTTTTAATTTACAAAACTAAATTTATAGAATAATACACCATTTGGAGAGCAGTGTTTATTGCTTGTATATAATTTTGAATATGCTATGAAAAGAATAGAAAATGTTCCATTGATATTTAAACCCACTTTATGAGATATTTGTGATTTAGGTCATTTAACTGACATGAGTGTATGTGTATTTCCATGTTCTCCCTACACAAACAAATACCTTCATTATAATTAAAAACTTTTTTTTCATATTTAGTGTTACAAACCTTAAATACTGGGGAAGATGTGAGCCTGTCATTTCAAGGACTCTTCAGTTCCTAAATGACCTTTCTGTTGGATATCCTTTTTACTATATCTGATAATGTACATAAACAACCTAACAGGTGCATTCTGTTGGCCAGGTATTTTCCTTATTTATAATTTTTCAAGTGTTTTTTTTAATTTTTTTAATAAAAAGCCTTTCATTTAGCCTTATCTGTAAATGCATAATTTTGAAAGATTTATATTAGCTATATAATGTGAAAATTTTATTCAGAGTCACAATTGAATTTATATGGATATATATAGATTTCTAACTAGTTAAAGTTAATGTTTATACCCATCCAGGCTTATAAATGGATATAAAGAAAGTATGCAAACCACATATGTTTTAATCCGTAATTTTTCATAATTGTCAGGACGTTCTTGTTTTAAAAAAACATGTAACTAATTTTAAGAAAGTCAAAATGTTCCAAAAATATTATTTTATAAAAACTGAATTCCTAAGAATCAGTGTTTCTTCAGTGTTCTTCAGTTGAAACAAATCTTATTTTCACTAGTTAAGAGGCACAAAGGAGTAATAGAAAGGGAATTACAAGGTTTTTGACCTCTTCTTTGATTATTTCCTCTACCAAATCAACATCTTATTTGCTCTAAAATAAGATTTCCCATTACACATTAAATGTTTAGATTTCTCTTTAGCAGATTTTTAAAATCTAAAACCAGAATCATCCTTTCTTATTAGATTATAGTTGATACTATTATAATGTTTCTACCAATGCGAGAGAAGTATGTCGATTGTCTTTTATATGTTAGCTATCAAATATGTAGGAGTTGTGAAAAATAAGTGTTGGTTTAGTTAACCACTAAGATTAGCTGATATTTTAGCATGAGGACAGCATTCTGAAAATGGGTGGCATTGGATGGAAATCTTTAATGTAGGTTCACTCCAGGAATATGTTTATATTAGTTAAGTTTAAAATTGTGTTCCTTGGCAAACCATAAAAGATTTCCAAAGTATTAGACACCCACTTTTGTGCTGCAATTTAATATGCAACTTTTTATTGGAAAATAATCGTCCTTGTCTGGCAAAATCCACCATGCAATATTTCTGTTAGTAGGTATAATGCAATAAAGACAGGGAGGGCTATTTATCACTACAAATTTTGAGGATTTCAGGATTCTTTTTATTATTTTAATATATTTCTTTGATATTAAATCAGAAAAATGATAAATTACACCTGTCCAGGCTGTTTTTCCTTTTTACTGGAAAGTGATGTACAACCCAATTCCAGTGGTCATTTTGGCTTTTTAAGATATGTATTTTTTCTTATTAAAAAAAAACTCAACCTGTATTTTTTTTTTAATAATAATGCTGAAATACTCTTTATTTCTAACATATGAAGTGGTTTATAAGTACTTCCTAGTATTGCAAACTCTGGCCTTTTCACAATGTATTACTTTGAGAACATATTATCTGGAAAGAAGCCTATATTATTTTATAGCACATATCTATGTTTAGATTTCCCCTATTTTTTAGGTTGAAATTGAAATCTAATATAAAATTAATTTGATTTGTATTATTTTTTGTATGATTTACATAATGCCTAATTTATTTGTGTCTGCTATTAAAGATCCTTTCCTATCACTTATACCTTTTATATATTCTTTAATCCTGAGATTATAACCATTTATCTTACAAGTCACTTACTGCTTTTGAGCACTCCTTTTTTGAAGTTAATAAAAGAACCGTATTTTCAGAAAGCTTATTAGATAAAAGTTTAATAGCTTGCGTTTTAAACCAAGGGATAGGCATAATTTCAACTTGGGTACATTGATTTATATTTTTAAACAATTATTTCAGGTTTGCATATTTAAAAATATATATTAACTCAATTTGATTTCACTGCTCAGTTATTTGAATTATAAATCATTATGTCCCTTCTAGCTGATCAGTCATGAAATATCTTTGAATTCATTTACATAATGGAATATGTGAGTGGTGTATCTATTTCAGTGCAGTTGCTGGTTACTTAATGCATGTTTTGTTGTTTCTAATCGATTTCTTTATTGTAATGTGTTTTTAAATCCTGATTTTAAAGCAATACATTACTTCTGTGTTAAAAATAAGGTGACACTCTTCAGCAATAGAAACAGTTATGCAAGATAAAAATCATCACCTTTTGGCCTCTATAAATGGAAGTATGTTTATATAGTAATATTCAAAATATTTATATTTAAAATACTAGTAACAAATGAAAAGCATGTTATCTTACTATAAAATTTTTAAATGTTCCTTATTACTTTTATAATGCATGTCTTCAAATAGTTATTTTTTTGTTTTTTCTATTTTTATCTTCTTCAGAGTGAATCTTACTTGTTATTTATGGTCCTCACAGCCCTTCTCTGAACTTTGGTGGTCTTGTATCTGACTGGTTGTTTGGAAATTGAAATCACAAAAGATCCTCATTTTTGAGAAGCGCTAAAAAGCCTTGTGTTTACTTGCCTAAGGCAGAGTAACCTGGAATGGTAACCTGGCCCTGATGGTTACTGTCTCAAACCTTAGTGATAATCAGAATCACTGGAGTTCTTGTTAAGATACAAATTCCTGGACCCCACCCCCACCCCCAGAGTTTCTGTTTTAGGAGGGGTCAGACTGAGGCCTGAGAATTTGCATTTTCATCAATTCCAGGTGATGCTGGTGGCTCAAGGACCGTACTTTGAGGACTTCTGCCTTAAGTTAATCAGAAAATAGAACTGAATGTCCTAAACAGGAAAGTTGGGTATTTCTCCTACAAGCTCTTCTCTAAGGGAATTTGTCTTCACTTGGAAAAGGCGGACTTGATGTTTTTAGAAATAGTCTAGTTTTCCAAAGAATAATGTGTGTGAGGAGGATACCATTATGTTAAGTCCTACTGGAAAGCCCTTGTTGCATTCACCCCAAGGTTTCTGTTGGTAAATTTGAAGCTTTCTAAACTGGTAAGATTATTGTAATTTTAAAATCTAGTGGCCTTTTTGAGAGAAAGTTTGTTTTCCCGACAGATTCATTACATGTGGCATATATGATACACTTAGCAAGCATATCTAGTAACTTTTTAATGTACTTTTTAAATTTCCAAGACTAAATTTCAAGAATTCCAGATTCTAAATAGCTTTCTCTAACAGGCACAGAGTTGAAATGACTCTGTCCTGGGGCAGCCCTCCACAGTTAGGTTTAATACCTGGGGATCTTTTTCCTGCTTTGAAATGATTTCCAGTCATAAATTCTAGTTTCTATCTAATTTGGGAAAGGAGTAAGATTGTTTAAGTGATTAGGACAAGGAAGCTGCCAGGAAAACTGGAGCAAGAATAAGGGTCATACAGAGCTATCAAATAAACTTACTTATTTTACATGCTGAGAAAGAGGGAGGGAAGTGTCACATTTCATCCAAAATTCTGTTTGTTTATTAATCATTATTTTAAATTTTTCTTCCTTTGAAAAATAATTGATCAATATTTCTACTGCAATTCATTGTTTACTAAAATTTATAGCATTTACATGTCTCTGGGTTTCAGATAGATAATAATGAGAAAGGAAATTTCATTTTCTGTTAGGCCCTCTGTTGGTAGCTGCCCTTATTACATCATCTTCAAAGGTTTGAGAAAACCCACAATATCTTTAGCTTTTAAAAAACAGACCCCATTAAAGGGTTCTACATAAATTCATGAATTTATCCAAACTCACTTTACTCTATTGATAATGTTAACTTAAACAATTCTTAGAATTAATAACTTCATCATGTTATTGCAAGACCACATACATAATTCACGGGTCCCAGTACGAAGTGAAAATGTGGGGTGCCTTGTTCATAAATGATTAAGAATTTCAAGTCCTCATCAGCAGAGCATTGAACCAAGCAGAGGCCTTTATAAGCAGAGGCCCCTGTGCAAGTGCATAGTCTGGACGCCCATCAAGCTGGCTCAGGTTATCTGTTAAAGAAAGAATTGCTTCCATTTGGCTTCAGACTAACTCTCTAAGACTGGGACTATCTCCCATAGTTCCTGTACACCAGGATTTGGTGAATCCTGAATGAGGTGGAGGGTCAGGAAAGACTAAAGGATGAAAGATGAAACAAGGGTCTAGAATGAAATAAGGGTGAAGGATGGAAGTAAAATTGGGTATGTCTGTTACAGGAAATATTTAGTAATAAACCGTAGTAATTCTGCTTTTGTGAAACAGTATTAAAATGTATTGCTTTATTTCAGCAAATATCACCGTCTCCAGATGGTTTTCAGAATGTTAAATAAAACTAGTTTCAGCAACATCCCTCAGGCATACTTCTATTAACATTTCTCATCAAAAGAAATGTTGATTTATTTCTTTGTTTGCTGTCTCTATCATCTTTGGAAAAGTCATCTCGTAATTTATCTGCTCTATTTGTTTGTTTTTGTGCTGGCATCAAGGGTGAGAATCTGCTACTCCTCTTCTGTAGCCCACTTATGCAGGCCTTCTCTCAGTTCTTTATATATTCTTGCTTCACAGGATTACCTTCCTCGAGTATTGTTTTGATCTGATCATTTTTCTTCCCAAAAGCCCAGAGTCACTTCCACTTGCTTCTCGGGTCAAAGTAAAATTATCGATTTAAGCTTGAGTTCTTTAATGGTACTTGACTTATTGAGTTCCCATAACTAATTTCCTGATCTACCACTCAACCACAATTTGTACTTTATACTTGGGCCAAGGAAATTTATTTTTGCCTTCCCCTTGACACCCTTCATTATCTTTCACTGAATTACCACATGTGCTGTTCTCTTCATTTGATCCATTGTAACTCACTTAGGTCTCTTTTAATTTTCAGGTTTAGCTAAAAACTTGGTAGAGCCATCCTGAAGTAGTTATAATCCTTAGTCACTATGTTAACTGAAAGAACATGAATGAGTCATTTAATTTCTCTGAGACTCAGTTTCTTCATCTGTAGAAAGGGAATATTACCTATCTCGTAGGATTTTGTAAGAATTAGATAAGATAGTAAATACATAACAATATATCTATGTCATCTTACAATAATAAAGCACCTGGTTCTACTGATCCAGTCACATAGTAGGTGCTACTAAATAGTTCATTTTCGTTCCTTTTCTTTTTCTTAATGTTCTCGGACACCTAGTTCTTATCTATATTTCTGGTGATGAATATAATATAGCCTAGTATTGGCTAGTCCTTTCTCCTATTAAGTTGTAGATTATTAGGGATTAGGACTCTTGTTTCCTTTCTCTATAGTTTCAAAACTTCATCACATAGCAGGCCTTTTGAACATACTGTTACCCCTCCTACTGAGATACTAAACCTTAACTCTTAGTTCTTATAAGTAGTTATTAGTATCCCTTAAGATGTTTCATTTTGGTTATACCTGTTTGGATTTTTTTAGTCTGGTAGGGTTCATGAGCATAATTCTACTTTTGAAATAACTAAACTAATATTTCAGTAATTATACTATATACCTACAGTATATTTATACTATATTACCTACAGTAATTTCCAACAGGTAATTTTCTTATCTGTGAACTTTCTTCTATCATCAGGATCTAATTTTATCTGTAATATTTGTAAGTATGTATGGCTTTTACATAATTGCCTAGGTCAATACCATTATCCACCCTCTTGTGCTTAGTGAATATCATGCATCTAATATACTACTTCTTTGATTCTAAAACAAATTTTGTCACATTTTAACACTTCTGTAAATAAAATGTTTTATAGTTGTTGATACTTTAAAATACCTTTTCTTTCATAGTAGCTCATATAATAAGGATGTTTTTCTAATAATCAGTGGTGTTTTAGGATTGATGAAATATGGTGTTGCTCAGTAAAGACTTGATAGCATGAATTGAAGTCATACTTGGTGCTCCTGTGCCCCTTAGCTGCTGAAGTGTGTGGTACCTGTAACTTAAGAAACCAGGGCATTCTCAATTTGGTTATCCTTCTTTACAAAGGATGCAGATTTTCAAAATTTTGACCATCTCTAAGATACACCATTCTTTCAACTTTTTCTTGCCTTTCTCCATTTGTCATGCTAACTATCAGTAAGGCCATCTTCACCTTTGTCAGTGGTTTCATAACAACATGGTTATAGACAGAAATTTTATGAGCATTTTGTTTGTAAGTTAGTATCAGCCAGGTTATGGAGTTTGCTCAGTCCTGGGTGTGATGAAGGCTCACTAATGAGTTGATGCCTCCTAAAAGAACAGTTTCCCTGTCGCTTCTAGGACCTAGTTCCAGTTTCAGTTGTATCTCAAGAAGCTAGTGATCTCTGTAGAATCATTTGGCATCTTTAAAATTAAATGGATATGAGATAGCCTAGTGAAAAGAGCTTATACTTTCAAGTCACACAGACCTTTGAACTTTGGATTTGAATCTTGACTCTACCATTTATAAGTTCCATGTGAGACCTTTATTAAGTTCTCTAACTCTACTGGACTTCTACTACTGTTGTTACTGTTAACCACCATTACCACGTGTACTGTTATAAACTGTTGTCAACAGGCCTCTGAAATCTAACCTAGTACTGCCACCCAACTAAAATGGTGCAACTTACAAGAACCCTAGTCTCTTAGAGAAGAATGAAGATTATAATGATGATGTATCTATTTACCTTTTTAAAAAAAATTATAGATCCTCTTAAGGACCATAACTAGCTTTGAATTGAATTCCTATAGGGGAATATAAATATTCAGATGAACACTCATTTTTTTCTTTATTGAAAAAGTTTAAAAATTCACTCTTAACCTTTTTTTTTTTTCTTTAGAAGGTAATTAAAAGGCCGTGAGGCTGGCCTTGGTACAAAGTGCACAGATGCAGTTCTGCAGAAAGTGTGTCTTTGGCATATGAGATTCTTCCTGTGAATGTTCTGTTTATTGCTACCATAAATATTCTGTTGTCAAAACATGACTTGCTGTTTATTAGCAGCACTGACAGGAAGATTCCTATTAATGGCAGCATTCTTATTACCCATAGACCCTGTCACTTTTAACTTCGCAATTGTAAGAGAATTGTATTTGGTAATTACTTAAGATATTTCTTAGCTTATTGATCCCCACCCCTGTTTAACCGAGTGAAGTTTGAGTGGCAATTCTTCTACTCAGTGATTTACACTGGAAAAAATCATCAAATCTGCATCTTTGTAAGCAGGGAGAGACTTGCTACCTATCAGCCCTGATCTTGTTTCAACCTTCCAGAAACACATAGTGCATCGAGCACCCGCTGAGAGCGATGTACTGAGGAAAATGCATACATGCGGCCACTGCCCTTAGAAAGTTTACAGTATAATATACAGATAAGCAAACTATACAGTTGCTTAATATGCAACTGGAATGGGTTGCCTTAGAGTCAGAGGGGCTTGAGTGTAAATCATCCTAATTGCCTGTCTTTTGGTAAGTTTTATTTCATTGTTTGAGTTTGTTTCCTCATTTGAAAAATAGAATCTATCTCATGGGATTGTGAGAATTAACCTTGCAAGTAGTAAGCATTCTGTAAAGGTTCATTCTCTGCTTCTTTGTATTTTCTCTCTGATTTACATTTAGCAAAGACATTTACATCATCTGATCCTTACAACAGCCCTCATAACCCGAGGTAGCTTGGGTATATCCTCATTTGTTGAAGAGGAAAACTAAGGCTAAGAGTCGCTGAGTATAGTACTCAGACTGTCATCCTGCTGATTGAATGGTGTAGTCAAGCTGAAAGCCCAGGTTTCCTAACTTTTGTTCCAGTGCATTTTCTACTCTTTTACACCCATACCTGAGTGCCTAAAATTTTAAATTAGGCTTATCAGCCCCACTGTACAGAGTTAATATACATCTGCATTTGGGAATGATGTGAAGGAAAAGAGCCAGTGTTTTCATTGGGACATAAATGGAACCATGTAAGATTATTACGGCTTGAAGAAAGGTGTGAGTAAGTATGTAGGGAATGCCCAAGAGGTGCCCTAGCTAGAGTAGGAGACACATGACTAGAAAACACTTAGAGTAAACCCTAAGTAGGAGGAGAGGGTGTCTGTGTCCTGAATAGATGTTCTTAGAACCCACTTCAGCCCTTCTTTGATGATGGCATTAAACAGAAATTATTTAGGCTTTGTGATCATGTTTGTGACTTTTCAACTCTATTCTCATTCTGAGTTGAACTGTTCAGGTGATAATGTGGTACAGTAGAAAGAACACAGCCTTTGTAATCAAACCTCAGGTCAAATGTCAGCACTTTCAGTCCACAGATGTATAATCTTGGGCAAGTAACTTAATTTCTCTGAGCTTCTGTTTTCTTATCCACAGATTAGACATAATAAGTACTATTTAACAATGTAATTATGAAGATTTGGTGGGTTAACAAATATAAAATGCCTTACACCTAGTAGGCACTTGAGAAATATTAGGTCCTTTAAACCTGGCCTTCAATACTTGAGGACATACAATCTGCTACATCCTCCTAATTGTATTCTGATTTTCTTCATCTAAAGCAGAACTTCCTTAGATTTCTACTAACTGAGCTCATGTTTCTTAGAATTGAATAATTTTCTCTTTCTTGATAGCCTATTATGGGTCTTTCATAATTATTTTTTATGAAATAATATTAAGTGAAAAGAAGTTCCATGTTACACCCAAAATGTAAAAAGGGTCAGTTTTAATTTTCCACTCTCAAGGCTTTAATAGTAAAAAACTTTTTGTCTTAATTATAAAAGTCATTCTCCCTTTCCATAACTAGAAAATGTATAAGATAGGAAAAGTAACTGCACTGGTTAATAATGGATTATCATTCTTAACAGAATGGAAGGCATTTCTATAGGAATAATACTCTTTAGAAAAAATATTTATTCTTCATAAATAGAAACTGATGCCGTTATAGTTCAGTGTTATTTTGTGATCTATTACTTATTGATAAGACAATTGTATTTCCCCAGATTCCTTAACTTCTATTACCTATATCCTTTTAAAAAAACTTGTGAAGATAGATGCCGTGAAATTCATGTTAAAAAATCACACGGTGAGTCTTATTTCCTTTAATTAATGACTAGAGTTTTCCGGGTAGTTTAGGTAAAGCTTAGTAACTTTGGATGCTCTCTTGCTTTCATCAGAGTGAACACTTCCCCTTTCTTGGCATCAGTGACAGTTACAGTCTCAGTGACTTCAGGTGCCGAACAACCTTCTACACAGCCCTCACTCGTCTTCTGATGGTAGATCTAGGTAAGGTTAAGAATTTAAGCTTAATTAATAAGGGGTCAGCAGTATACTTGTGTGAATAAAGAAGTGTCGTATTTGTGAGTACCACATTTAACTTATTGGAATTTGCCATCTTTGACAGTTTTCTACAACTTTCCGAGATTTGAGCATTCACTTGTTAGCATCAGAGCCAAAAGGCAAATTTTTGTATATAAGGTGGTATTTTTCACTTCAGATAGTACTTGTATTAACTCTTTACTTCAAAACTGATTTTCTGGGTATCCTTTGATCCATTAATTTTACTGCTACAAAATCAAAGAATAATCGTAAATACAGAAAACCTTTATAAACAAGGATTTTCTTTGTAATGGCATTTAATCTAGAAAAAAAAATGGCAATGATGTAAATGTCCAACAACAGGGAATTATAAAATTATGGCATATCTACTTACTTGATGGAATAGTCTGTAGTCATTAAAAATTATGGCTTGAAGACAAAGTAATACATGAAGTTTTATGATATAATATTAAGCAAAAACGTAAGGTATTGAACTGTGCAAATGATTATGAGCATGCCCATTGGGAGGGAAAAAACAGTGCGTCAAAAAAAAAGCTCAAATGAAATTCTTCAAAAATGTTAAATGTTGTCTTTGAGTAGTGCACTATAGGTGACTTTTCCTCATTTCTGGTTATTTGAAATTTTCCTGACTGTATTACTTTTCTAATGGGAAAAATTAACTTGTTTTTGTTTCATTGAAAAGCTGAAGTTAGCCAGAAGTGTCCACAGGTAGATAGCGAGCTACCTTAAGATGGGCACTTAGGCCTCTCTGTGTTGAGCACGTTATTCTGAATTCCCATTTTCCCCCATGTTTGGATACTGCAGGTTAAATTAATCGGTTTATAGACATATGAGAGAATTCAATCAATGACGATATGATATCATCCTTAGAAAATGTAAGACTGATGATACTTTTTCTTCCTTTCTCTTGCAATGTATTAACTGATCTATCAACTTAAACATGAATTTTTTTTAAACATGATCATACATAAGGAAAAGGGATAAATAATTTCATTTTGTATGTAAAAGGCATTGACCCTTGTAATGGAAAGGTGACTAAACCCTTCTCTGCTCCATATGTATGTTATTTTCATGCATTTCAACAGAATAAATTACCAGAAAGACAAACAGCCAAAAGTTGTGAAAAATACAACAAGAATGACTAAGGAGCTTAGTGGGATTGATTTCTAAAGAAAGATTAAAAGAACCATGTATGTAAAACTTGGCCAAGTGACAAGTAGGGCTTGAGGCAAAGAAAACTGTCTATAAATATTTGAAGAGTGTAAACCAGGCATGCAAAACCCAATCATCTGCTACCTTAGGCAAATGGAGGATCTGAGTGACAGCTTTGCATGCTGCACACTGGCCTGTATTACCTCTCAGCTGCTGCCTTGGAGAGCAGAAGAGCAGCCCAGACTCTTTGTCATCGTCCTCCATAATCATTTAGAGAGCACCCTGTGCTGAGGTCTGAGGGCAAGACAAAGACCAGTCAGGCATACTGGTCCCTGCCCTCAAGGAGCTAGCCTTCTTGCTTTCCCTGTTGTCCAAGCATTAAAGGAGATAGTAACACCCTTGTCTAGACTTAATTTGTTTCCTAAGCCTTAAAAATGCTCTTTTAATGACCTGTCAAACAGAATGAAAGAAACAGGGAGACCAAAGTTAAACAGAACTAGCTAAAGGAAATTTCCTAGAAGGAGGTTCATGTCATGCACATCTTCAGGACCTGGAAATGGAATGAGTCAAGATCCTTTTTTGTACGGCCGTTATGGACAAAAGAACCCCTCATAAATCTGTGGTAGCTTAAACAACAGGATAGCACTGTCAGTATTCACAGCACTACTGCGCTTATCTTTGCATTGATAATTGATAGTCATGATGATGCCCAGAAAGACCCTGCATTGCACGCTGCCTTTTTGAAGACTACATTTATTTAGTATTGCTTAATGCAAACTGTGAGGTATGAGAAAACTGAAGTACAAATATATACTTGAATAATAGGGTCTTATTAGGTTTCACACGATTGGATTCCTTTGAAATATTTAACCCAAGGACATATAAAGTATAAATTGAAATTTTTTGGTTCAGAGGGTTTTTTTAAAGGTAAACATCTGTTTACACTGAAAGCAGTTTTTAGATACCTTGGGGAAAAGGAAAGACAGGCTGTGTGGGAGTACCTGGTACATGGTAGATGCTCAATGTAAGTAAATCGAATCTGGGAATAGATAAAATGAAAAACAATAGCAGCTACACTCATGGAACTTGTACATAGTTTGAAAAGAAACTTTTTTATTTATTAGTGTTTTTCACTTTTAAAAATAATTAAACGTGTATGACAAGCATCAAGTGATGATTTGTGGTATATATTATCAGAGAGCTTCCTTCCCCTGTTACAAACCAGAGTTGCTCTTCTTCCCAAAATATGTTGAGCTCCTTTAGGGTATAGACTTTGCCTTCTTCATATTTTCTAGTACCAATCTCAGTATCTCTACATTGTTCGTGCTCAGTTAGTATTTGGCGAATGAATGACACACAAGTATACTGTAACCAGAATGCCATAATCATGGCTCCTGAAATCAGCTCAGCCTGCTGTGTTGTCTCTGGGAGTAGTTTGATCATTGGGCTCTCCAAGACAAAACAAACCAAGTGGCTGATTACTTTCGCAAGTGATTAGCTACACTTGGACACTCTTGTGCTCGATTAGTCACTTGTTGCTCTCTGTTCAAGTTATTACTTTACAGACAATCATTTGTTGAGTGCTGCTGAACACAGTTTTATTATTTGAAGCCTTGTCTCACAAACTAGATTGACTGGATGTTGCTGTCAGAATTCCTATATAGATGGCTCTGTACTTTTCTATTGGGTGTTGACTGTCATGGAAACAAGGAAAGAAGAGGTAGTGATGTTGTCAAAAGAAGCACAGATCCATGTATTAAGTGAGAGAAATACTAGATCATGAGAATTCTTCTCAAATTAAACAGAAAAATTTGAAGAGGAACTTTTTATATCAGTGATTTTTGGGGGGGGGGGTAAGAATCACATAGAAAAAACGCCTAACCAACCTGCTTGCAAAGCATTGGATGTGATTCTTAGATTGAAATATAAAGCATATTCTAATTGAATCCTACAAAAGAAATTGAATATGCTTTGTGTATAAGCCCTGCAATTGGAGTGATTAAAAAAGGTGAAGAAATTGGGTGTCACATTAATTGATATTTACTTTGAAATGCATTTTGGTTTCTATTCAATAATTTGTACTTTGTATGAATTTAATTAGGGGCTATGTGCCCCAGGTTGTATTTCAGATTAAAATGGGGGGGAGGGTGTTGACAATAAACAGTTGTTCCACTTTATCAAATTGCTCCTTGGCTAAACTAGACGAAATGTTCACTTGTATAAAGAACAGAATTGAAAGCATTTCATCGTCAGAATGATGATGTTTCATGTTGGCCATGTATTTTAAGAAATTATAAAAATTAATGCAGGGCTTCCCTGGTGGCGCAGTAGTTAAGAATCCACCTGCCAATGCAGGGGCCACGGGTTCGAGCCCTGGTCCGGGGAGATCCCACATGCCGCGGAGCAGCTAAGGCCGTGCGCGACAACTACTGAGCCTGCGCTGTAGAGCCCGCGAGCCACAACTACTGAAGCCCACGTGCCTAGAGCCCATGCTCTGCAGCAAGAGAAGCCACCGCAATGAGGAGCCCACGCACCGCAAGGAAGAGCAGCCCCCGCTCACCGCAACTAGAGAAGAGCCTGCACGCAGAAACAAAGACCCAACGCAGCCAAAAATAAAAATAAATAAATAAATTTTTTAAAAAAGAGAGAGTGAAAGAAAAAAAATTAATGCAAAAAACTCCCTTCATGAGATAGCATACGTACAGGAGAAAATAGTAACTGACCAAGAATCACTTAAAGTTCCCAAGGTTATTTTTAAGTTAACTTTGTCAATCTAATAAACTAAAGGAAAGATAATATTACCCAAGTCAGTAAATGGCGAACCTCCAGGGAGCTGCTCAGTGTAAAATACTTGAATAAATAAAAACCTTCTATTTTGTTTAATTTGAATGGAGGTGAATTCAGTTGACAAATATTGCAGAGGGGAAGTGTGGGAAAGAGATACAACAAGGGATTTTGTTTTGTAGAGAACTAAATATTGTTAGTTGCAAATTAAGTTTTTAGCAACCACAGATTTAGAATTGCTCGGTGTCATAGTTTATTTTCCTTGGACATTTTATGATTGTACCTTATCTTGAACTACTCAGATGAGAAGCATGTTGATGGGATCTAAGTAGTACCTTCCTCAGATATTCAAACTCTAACAAGCAGTCATACTTTTAATGATCACGGGGATACTAATATTAAAATGGTGTTTATAGACATTAAGAGAGAGTTCTCTCTTTAGGGATGAAGGTAGCATAGTATCCATCTACCTTTGTGGCTTATAATTGGTAATTGGCACCTGAAGATATCTAGCTTAAATTTGAAAAATCTTAAATAGCAAGTAAATGACTTGAATAAAAAGGGAAGAGTATTCTAGAAATAGCTACTAAAGATAGAAGTAAAAATGTACTGAGGAAAGAAACTTTTCCTTTTCTTTATTAATAATGTTTGTTTACAAAGTTATAGTTTGCAGACCACTTTGACATACATTTTCCTATTTGATCTTCAGGACAGCCCACATGAAATAGGTATTATTGCATTGTTTATCTGTTAGAAAAGTGAGGTACAGACAGATTAAATGACTTGCCCAAGGTCAGTCATATAACTTGTAGCCCTCTGACCACATATTCTCATTCACTTTTGCTAAACTGTTACTTTGCCTTTCACATTCTCAGTCAATTAGGCAGTGTAACTTTTTCTTCTTCATTTTTATTTGAACTATTTGGACTGAATGATTGATTTGAGGTTCGGGGGCAGTGAGAAGAAGGGAGAAGGGATTACTTTCCAAACTTCTATCAAACAGATAAGATTCATGTTTATTATTTGTATATTACATTTCTGTGGTCAGTGAAAGTCAAATGTAGTTTTTGAAATTTGTTCTTATGTCTAATAATTGGCTAAAGCATATTTCTTCTCATGGAAAAAATAACACAGAGGTAGATATCCCAGGAGGATTTAGAAAGTGAGAAGCTTGCTCAGAAATAGCTGATGTTCTGATAAATAGGAAGAATACATCAATGTATCACCTGTGTCCATGACTTGGCACAGACTATCTGGAAAATAGACATTTGGTGGGAGGAGGGGAAGTGGGCAATAGGGGTTAAAAAGCAGCTGGAAATACTTAGAATCTATAATGAGATAATTAAGACTAATTAGCTGGCCCTGTAGGCAGAAAGCAGCCCATTAAGTCCAGATCCAGTGTTAATAACTCACCTGGTTTTGAGGGTAGAGAGTCCAGAGCACCCCCGGGAATGAGATGCTTCAGGGATGAAACTTTGAGGATAGGTTTGCTAGAAAAGGAGTGAGTAGTCTGCAGTAGGCAGTGTATTTTTCTTCTGGGAACTAAAATAAACATTCTGGTTCCCTAGGGAGAGGAATTAAAGGGTGCCTCAGTTTTCTCATCTGTTAAATGGAGATATCTACTTTGAAGAGCTGTCATGTGGCTTAAATAAGATAAACATGTGTGAAAGGGCCTGGAACAATTCCTTTCACAAAACAAGTACTCAGTATGTGTTAATCATGACAGATATTTTATTAAATGCACTGTTACGGGCACTGACTGACACTGGGTCCTCAAAATGAGGCAAATCCAATACCCTTTATGCAGCTACTCTACCTTTAGAACTTGGGCTATTATTTTCCTATAGAAGCAAGAGCTGAATGACACTTCCTGACTGATACTAAAACATCTTGCCCTGCCCAAAACCATAAGTTATTTCAAAGCCAGCTAAAACTCCTAGGCAGTTCAGAGGGAAACTGAAATGAAAACCAAATTTGGGCCCAAGTTAAAGCTAGCTATGCACACTTATCAAGCCTTTTTCTAATAGAACTTTATTTATTTTTGTTTTTGGCTGCGTTGGGTCTTTGTTGCTGAGCTTGGGCTTTCTCTACTTGCGGCGAGCGGGGGCTACTCTTTGTTGCTTCTCATTGTGGTGGCTTCTCTTGTTGCAGAGCACAGGCTCCGGATGCGCAGGCTCAGCGACCATGGCTCACGGGCCCCACCACACCACGGCATGTGGGATCTTCCCGGACCAGGGCTCAAACCCGTGTCCCCTGCATTAGCAGGTGGATTCTTAACCACTGCACCACCAGGGAAGCCCCTCTAATAGAACTTTAGAAGTGCTATCCTAATAAAGTGCTGGGGAACAGCAGATGATATGGGCCTAGACCTGCAGAAGTCACTGGCTCTTACGAGATTACCCACTGGTACTTGGTTTTAAACGGGTTACAGTTGTCCCTCAGTATACACAGGGGCTTAGTTCCAGGACACCCCACCCCCCCATACCAAAAGTTGCATTTGCTCAAGTCCTTATGTAAAATGTCATAGTTTTGCAAATAACCTACGCACATCCCTCCCGTATACTTTCGATCATCTCTAGATTAATTATAATACCCAACACCATGTAAATGCTAGGTAAATAGTTGCCAGCCATGGCAGATCCAAGTTTTGCTTTTTGGAACTTTCTAGATTTTTTTTTCTAAATATTTCTGGTCTCTGGTAGGTTGAATCTGAGGATGCGGAACTTATGGATATGGAGGGTCAGCTGTATTTTCTTCACTCACTGTCTGTGTATCTCCTTGTTTGCCGCTCCTCTTAATTCTCATTAAGAGCTTCATGGCATTAGACCTGATCTTTATTGATGTATTAGTTTCCTATTACTATTTTAACAAATTACCACAAACTTAATGGCTTAAATATTACAAATTTATTATTTTGTAATTCTGGAGGTCAGAAGTCCCAAATGGGTCTCATTGGGCTAAAATCAAGGTATTAGCAGGGCAGCGTTCCTTTCTGGAGGCTCTGAGGAAGAATCTGTTCGCTTCCCTTTTGCAACTTAGAGGTTACCTGCTTTCCTTGGCTCATGGCCCCCTTTTCCAAGATTGGTCAAATTCTTCTCATGCTGCTATCTCTGAGTTTCCCCTTCTGCTTCTAACACTTTCACGGACCTTGAGATTACATCGGACCCACCTTGATAACCCAGAATAATCTTCTATTTTTAAGTCAGTTGATGGCAACCTTAATTCTCCTTTGTCATATAACCTAGCATACTGACAGATTCCAAGGATTAGGATGTAGACATCTTTGGGGGGCCATTATTCAGCCTACTACATTATTCAGCCTACTACTACCTATCACTAATACCAAACTATTTCACACAATATATATCATACAATAATTCCTCAGTAACTGTTGGCTACCATCATTTATTACTACTTGCTTCTCCTTGGCCACTCCCCAAACCCCCCAGTAACCCAGCTGCAATTTGCATTTGAATTTGAAGAAATGAGAAATTGCACTGTTTACATTTAAGGGGGGGAGGTGGGAAGCAAACCCAGATTTTTGGTGGTGGTGGTTTTGTGGGGGTGGTGACATTCTCATACCATAAAATTCATCCTGTGAAAGTATATAATTCAGTGATATTTAGAATATTCACAGGGTGTGAACTGTCACCATTATCTGATTCCATAATATGTTCATCACCCCGGAAAGAAAGCCTGTACCTTAAAGTAGTCGCTCATTACCCCTACCCCCAGCTCCTGGCAGCCACTAATCTACTATCTTCTCTATGGATTTGCCCATTCTAGACATTTAGTGTGAGTGGAATCATACAATATGTGACCTTTGTATCTGGCTTCTTTCATGTACCATAATGTTTTTGAGGCTTATCCATATTTTAGCATACATCAGTACTTCATTCCGTTTTTTGGCTGACTAATATTCCATTGTACGGATATACCACATTTTGTTTATCCATTTATCAGTTGATGAACAGTTGGGTTGTTTCCACCTTTTGGCTATTATGATAATGGTGCTCTGAGCATTCGTATGCTAAGTTTTTGTATGGACATATGCTTTCAGTTCTCTTGGGCATATACCTAGGAATAAAATTGCTGGGTCATGTGACAACTCTGTGTTTAACTTTTTGACTAACTACCAAACTGTTTTCCACAGTGGCTGCATCATATTATATTGGCTTCACCATTATACATTCCCACCAATCTAGATTTTAAGTTATACAAAATAACAAATGAAGTGGCCTACAAATAAAATATCTGAGAGCCAACATACTAAAATAGTTACTATTTGTATTTTAATGTGACTTCTCTGAAGGAAAAAAATTGAAATTCATAAAATGAGTAACTTTTCTGTTGAATCAGATCCTCAGAAATCCAGTAGAGGGGATTTAGCTTTGGGTTTTCCCTAAAAGCTGATATCACTTACAGATTGGCACTTGCCCTTGCCACTTGCCATCTACCTCTACAAGGATCAAATCATGAGCTGCTGCAGCTGCTGACTTTCAGCAGTCCCTGAAAGGAGTTCAGGGTGGAGAGCAGAGATGAGGCGCTCTGGGAAAAACTGGCAGAACAGGTCTTCAGATAGTTAGATATTTTCAGGAGCCGACTTTATGAGCCCAATTCTTGTATCTCCTCATACCTAGAAAAGCACTAAGATCCTTCGTGGTGACGTCTGCTCCTTGTGACTAGCAGTAACCTTCACAAGACTAGCAAAAACCTTCTGCAAAAAATATGCACTTGGGACTTCCCTGGTGGTCCAGCGGTTAAGACTCTGTGTTCCCAATGCAGGGGGCCCGAGTTCGATCCCTGGTCAGGAAACTAGATCCCACATGCCGCAACTAAGAGCCTGCATGGCCCAACTAAAGACCCCGCGTGCCGCAACGGAGACTCGGTGCAGCCAAATAAACAAACATTTAAAAAAATGCGCTTGATTGGATGTACTCCCCCTTCACCCAAATCACATGTATACTGACCTTCTCCCCCACCTCTTCAGGGCAGTTTCTCAGAGCTATCTGAAATGCTGTCTCCCAGACTGTAGGCCTCATTTTGCCCCAAATAAAACATAACTCGCAATTCTCATGTTGTGCATTTTTTTAAGTCGACACTGAGGAATATTATTTTTATCTATGCATGACTGAGAACTTAGGATGTTACGTTAGTATTTACTTTCTGATGCCAATGAAAATAGTAGCCTATAAATTGGCACTTCACCCTCAAATTATACTGGTGTCTGGGCCCTTGTCCTGTTAGAAAAAAAAACTGGCAGCGTCCATTATTATTCATAAAAAGATCACATGTAGATTTGGCATACTAAACATAATATATGACTGCATACTTGAATGTAAAGTCGTAAGAGCACATGTTTTCTCTTTTCGTATCAGAAACAGTAAGTGATACCTCCATGGGTAATACAAATGAGGAAAAAATCCTTAATAGATGTTGTATAAAGTTGCATGAGGTAAAAAAAAATGACCAGTTTTCTAGCCTAGATGATACAACATATCACATTGCAATAATAGGAACAGTGCTAACTGAAACATAAACGTTTCTATAGGAATAATGCACCAGTGTCTCTTCGTTTGCCTACCTTAAACTCAAGTGATTGCTGAGGAATTCCTTTCTCCTCACCAGAACCAAGCTAATTGTTCTTCACCCTCTTCTGACTTCATGCAACTGCAAAGTCGAGATTTTGTGACCCTGACTTCCGTCCCTACCTCTGACACCTTCCACCCCATCAGAGACATGGGGGGAGGAACATGAAGTTGGGGGGTAAAGCAGAACTAATTGGAGACCCTGGTTCACTGACATTTACCAGGCAGAGGATGTTGGACAAACTACTTAACTCCTTCAACCTCTCAGTTCACATGTAAAATGAAGGAAATCATCATACTAGTTTACAGGATTGTTGTGACTGGTAATGACTTACAACAGTGCTTTGAAGGTAGTAAGAGCTACATAGGTGTTTGTTAAGTAAATTAAGTACCACATTCATTGACCGCACATAACAAGTACTCAAGAAATAACTACTGTTATTCAGTCACTACACAAATATTACTTGACCACCAGACCCTCCTCTAGGCACTGGGGATACAGTCATGATCAAGACACATGAAGTTCCTTCTCCAAGGAGCTTACATTCTAGTAGGAAAGACAATGCATAAATATGTAAATTAATAGCCAGTCATAGTAAGTCCCATAAGAACAGTGAAGTGTTTATGGGGTGGGAAAGTAGGTGAGGGGGGAGGGCACACACTGTGGTACTGTTTTAGAGTGGTCAGTGAAGTCCTTTCTGAGGAAGTGACATTTAAGTAGAATTGCCGCTCACCTTGCTTTCTTTAGTATTTGCTCCTTGACTTCTCCCTTCACATTTCACATTTTGGTGGCTTTCTCTTGTGCTCCTGATGTCCCTATTTGCCTCAAAATTTGATTGAGGAAAGAGATGGAATCAGGAAGTTTTTTTGATCTGTAGCTCAGTATACTAAGGAAGGGTTTAAATGTTCAAGTTCTGAGTTTGTCTTTGTTCTGAGTAAACATCCTTACCTTGCTCCCAGAGGAAGGGTATTGGGCTGGCAACCTCGTGGTCACATTTTATTTGACCACCATAATCACCTCTGTTAAGTTCATGTTAAACTCAAAACAACAAAAATGCTCCTGGCTATCATTTATTAAGTGCCAGACACTGAGCAAGGGGGCTTACAAGTGTTTTGTCATTTAATCCTCACAGCTAACTTTATGAAGTAAATATTATGTCTCTTAATTACAGATGAGTGAAGAGACTTTATCCAAAAGCAGACAGCTAATAGTAGCAGAACCAGGATTCAAGCATAGAACTTTCAAAGCATCCACTCTCTCTAGCACCCTTATCTGCCTGCAGTGATCATTATCACTGTTCTCATTAATTCCATACTAGAAGAGTAAGATTACATAGTTTAAAATATAATGTATTATACATTTGAGGATTTGATGTTTGCTTCAGTTAGTAATTTTTCTATATTAGGTATTAAGAAAATAAGGTAATTTTAAAATTTACCTTTAATTGAACAACTACTTTTCATTCAAATACAGTATTTCCCTAATATGTACCAGGCACTGTTCTAGGTGCATCATCTATTTTTCCTGTATATACATTTAATATACACAATAATCCTCAAAAGATAGGTGTTTATCCTTATTTTATAGGTGAGAAAACTGAGACACAAAGTGATCAGCTAAGTATCCAAAGTTAAACAGTACATGATGGAGCCAGACACTGGGTCTGTTCATTGCAGGGGCTTAACCTACATCATTCTCCACAGAGAAATGAAAAGATGCAGTCTTGGTTCTCCAGAAGCAAAGCCAAAGATACTATCAGTGTAGGCTGATAGATCTAATAATTTACATATACATGTTACAAATTTTATCTCATTTAATCTCCACAGTAACCTTCATCAAATGGTGGTAGTGGTAGAATGATATAGGTGGTATTATTAAGTGTTAGTATTAGCTATCTGCTAAAATATCTGCCATTCACAGCAGACTGATACATGCTGTCTAAAGGATCAGACAAAGGTGAAGAATCAGACAAAATGCTGTGAGAACCCAAAGGGGGAAGGGGAATACTTGCAGTAGGATCTTAGTACTTGAAGGGGAGCTTAGCTCAGACATTAAGAAAGCTATCATTTGACCTGGGCTTTGAAAAATAAAACTGGCTCCTATAAAGGTCTCTAATGTTATCCCCAGTTGACAGAGGGTGTATCTAAGAGGAGTAACTTGGTCGCATAGCTAGTGGACAGGGCAGGGCTTATAACTTGGAGTCAGACGTACTACCATTGCACCACGAGGTCACTATAATTTGGTTTACCTTCCCCTTCACCTAGCACCCTGATCCTTGTGTCGAACAGCATACTAGGAAAGACTCATTGGCCTTTTGACATCTCTTTCTGAAGAAAGCTGAGTCCCTGAATCTGTTGGACTCCAGAAACAAAGTATGTAAGGTTAAAGGGAAAAGAGAAGTCACAAAAGATCAGGGTCAGCCAGATCAGCCACTCCTTAAGAGTCAAAAGGTCCTGAATCTGCCATTGATTTTCCGTGTACGTGGCCTTGGACCTCGCTCTCCTTATCTGTAGAATAATATATAGGCCAGTGTTTCTCAAACATTTGCATGCATCTGAGTTACCTGGAAGGCTTCTTAAAACAAAAATTGCTGGATCTGGGATGAAACCTGGGTTTTTGTATCTAACATGTTCCCAGGTAATGCTGATGCTTCTAGGTCAAGGACCAAACTTTGAGAACCACTGATCTCTGCTCTGAGATCTTATTTCCTCTCTAATTCTCTACTTAAAAACTGCTAGCATAGAAATCAGGAGGTCTGGACAGTATAGTTACACCTCCAACTAAGTATGCTACCTTGAGCAGTCGCTTAACGTTTCTCTGCCTGTTTCTTCATCAGTAAAGTGGGACTCACAATTCCCTGTGGCATAGGATGAATGAGAAAACTTTCTCATTTGAAGGAAACTCCTTTTGAAAAGGATAAATTACCAACTGTGTAACATATCCATTTGTTAAATGAAGATTCTACCTTCAAAGTGAAAAAACAATAGAAAATGTCTCTTTTCCCTTTTTTATATAAAGAAAAAGAAGCTTATTGCAAAAGGAAGTGTACTCAATGGAGAATGTACTTAAAATCCAAATGACCCATGAGGGACCCCATCCCGTTTGGAGATAAAAGTTTCCCTGACATCTATTTAACAAATTAATAAAAAAGAACATAAATAAAAGAGAATAATAACTTAGGGCTATCTGGGCACCTGAGTCTGTGAGCCCTTTAGGGCCTTGGCACCTAAAGAGAAAGGGAAAAAAGATCCAGTTCTCTGAGGCTTTGAAAGTGCCTTTCCTTGAGGCATTAGGGAAGCTCTGGGGGCCCTAAGAGCTGAAGGGCTGAGAAGCCTGGGGCATGAGTCTATTTGATCCAATAAAGAGCCAGGAAAAAAAATGGCTGGTAAGTAATTTTGCTATTTCATTTGGTGCAAAAGAGAAGGCAAAACACCAGAATATTCAATGAGCCAAAGCACAAAATGTGGTACGGATGTGAATGCAGGCTGACCCCTTCTCAAGAACATTTCTAAGCCTGAATGAAGCACTCACTGTGGAGGCTAATGGACAATAGCATGCATCTTAAAGCGCAATGACCCTTTTGTTTTTCTGATAGGCGAAGATGAGGACGAATTTGAGAATTTCATGCTGCCTCTTACAGTCTCTTTTGAAACAGTGTTACAGATATTCAATAACAACTTTAAACAAGAAGATGTAAAGGTGGGTTTGTTTCCGAACATGAGGAAAGATGATTTTGTTCATTCTAGGATGTATAGATTCAGAAAAAGGTCTGCGTATTTGTGTGTGCTTTGTGCTTCATCAATCTTAATTTCCCAATTGCATGTGTCTTTGAGTTGTACTTTTCATACAAGTACTTTTCTAGTTTCTTATACAAATGGACTTTGAGGTTATCGAATGATTTCAGAGAGCTTATGATTAGATGATGCATTTGTCTCTCGTGGCAATATCTTTTAAAAGAATATTTCTCGTGGGTACACCACTTTAAACGTCCCTATTCCCTCATCTACCCCACACTCTATGTTTCAACATATTTATATGGAGGAATGCACAAATGTACACATGCTAAAATACTACATCTCTAAATATTTTTAAACAAGAATTTGTATAAATCAAGACTTTATTAAATGGCTAGGCATATATGTATAAATAGGAGCTGGTCTTGAAGTATTGCATTCTTAAACTGAACAAAGTGATTAGGGTAACTGATAGCTAAATAAGGTTTTTATGTGCCTGTGGGAGCCATATTAGGATTGATTTGACAAGTCAGTTCAGCTGTGGCAACAGTCATAATATCTAAGACAACATTATGTTTTATTAGTAAAATCCTTAAGTGTAGCAAGCTGTTTGTGACAAAACAGCCCCATATTTTAATATGGGGGATGGGGAGCACAAGATCTGCTAAATAGGAATAACATCTTCTGAAATTCTGATGTATCAGGGCTGTGTTAAATAGATTGACACTGGTTATTATTCTTAAAAGACTAATAAATATATACCGAAAATGTAGGCACCTTTGTTGGTGATACTTGAGTCATGTTTTATTGTTATTTGAAATGTGTTGAAAATATTGACAGTCATTTTGCATGGCTCCTCTTCTCTCTACCAAAAAAAAAAAAAAAAAAAAAAATTAGCAGTAAGAAGCCAAATAGAAGAATGATGGCCTTTGGTGATTATTCAGTGTAATTCTTGTACTAAAAAATAATTAACCAAATACTGTACCTTCTATTTTGACATAGAGTTTTTGAAATGCATGTTTATCAACATGCAATAGTCATAGAATTTTTAAAACCAAAAAAGGATCTTAGAGATTTTCTTTGTGTTTATAGTGTTGCTGAAATTCTTCACCAGAGTTTCTACTCAGGTTAGCTATATTTTTTAGATGTCTCCCAAATATTTTTAATGACCAGAAAAATCTTTGCAACTTTAAGGTGGTTATTGCTGCCCTTTATATCAGAAAGAAGCCATGAGGTTGAAAAACACTATCTTTATAAAAATTACATTTGTCTCATTTGAAGATTTCATTATACTCCAAACCCGTTTTGATGTAATCCCGTCTAGTTTGATAGAAACCATCTTCCTAGAGTCATTTTTAATGGAGTTCCTGTGATATATCCCTAAACCAGCAAGTTCTTAACGACCCTGGAAAGTGACTGCTTGATTACACTTTAACGGTATTTGCAAATAAAATCACAAGTAATTAAGGGGAGATCTCCAGGCTTTTGAGCAAGTTTGATGCATGATAACTGCCTGATTCAGCTTCATCTAGAGTAATGCTGTGTAGGCAACAGCTACTGAGATCAATAGCAACGTAATGATAGTGGCAGAATTAAGTGAGTAACCTGAGAACTGTGCCTCAGAATGCATGCAGCTGCCACGAACCAAGGCCACACGGTGCACTCCGTGCTTCCGTCCTAAATGTTCATCAAAAGACGCCCTGCAGGAAAATGGAGTTAGATGCTCTTTATTGCTGATCGTGTCTCTTGCCACATTTATCAGGGAAATTGGATTAGCAGTTGGCAGCTGCAGGTAGACAAGATTCTGCAGTGATTAAATATGCAGCTTGGCTGCATTTGTTGTGACAGACCTTTAGTAAATTCTACTGTAAGCACCATCTGTCTAATTTGTATAAAGAAAACTTGGTGCTTTAAGCTACCGATAAAGAACTAAATCTGTTGCTTTATCATAAACAAAACTTTTGCAGTAAATGCTTTTAAATGTAATTTATTAGGTTAAGCCTATTTTTCTATCATGATGAATAAATAATACATGCAGAAGTGCTTTCAGGTACTTCATTTTGCAAATACTAGAGATAAAAACAGTTCTGTTTTGTTCTTCAATAAAGTATTCAGTATTCCAATCCACAGGAGGTGATGCCGTTAAAAGATCTCTATGAAAATGCTGCAGGACTGCCAAATTCATTTAATTTGCAACCCTTACCAGGATTTTCTAACTGCCTATTTATTGATAGATATTTTTCAAATGCGGATTTCAGGATAAACATAAGCATTAAGGACCTACACTGCCAAATTGAAATACGGTTGTGAGAGAAGGAAATGCTGTAAAACTCTTAAATTTATAGCTTTGTTTTCTTACTTAGTCCTAATAAAATTGAAGAGAACATTGAATTTTTGTCTCGGGTTTCTCTTTTCAAAGGAAAGGGAAAAAGAAAGAAATTGCTCTGACAAACCCTGGCTCTAAAGCGTTAGTTCACAGTACGTGTTTCCCCCCTGTGATTGTACCCATAGTAAAATATAGTCCAGTACTCTGACTCCCCATGCATCATTTTTGTTTTGGCCATGACGTCATCGGTTTTAAGGGAAATGAATGAAAACTTCTAGGAGGAAGAGGAGCAGTTAAATAGGAACCTGCTATCTTTAGTCCCTTCGTAAAAACTCCACAATGTTAAATTATTTAAAATCCTAGATTTTCAGCATGCGCACATTAAAAGTTTTCGCACTAAGTGCCAAATGTTGCAAACAGCACTTTAACAGAATGATTTTGCTTTGATCCCTGTAGCAGTTCCTGAATAATTTATCACAGGTTATTGCCTTAATTCTGGAGAGGGATAGAGCAATAAAGGCAGATGAAAACACTCCAGTTGAAACACCTTGGGGCCTGCTCATTCCTCTGACACGGCTCTTTTGTTGGAACTATTTAGAGGTTATTAAGATGTGTCTTCAGAATTAAGAGTATGCTGTAAGGATGAAGACAGCCATCTTAATTCTAAAGACAAAGCACAATGACCCTTCACCTTCTTTTTCTTTGTTGTTATTATATAGTAGAATTATGAGGATAATATTATAGCTGCCCCCAGTAGTGCCACTACAGTAAAGGGTCTGTCAGACTTTCCATTAGAAACCCTGTTTTGGAGGTCAGGGTGGAAGGAGCCGCATTTCAACTGTTTCCCAGCCCATCCGTCTCACACTTGGCACACAGACGGCCGTTCACCATGCAGGAGACTGCAGCACCGAGCAGTTTCTCCTTGAACTATCCAAAAAAGGAATCCTTAGGATTAGATACGCCAGACCTGCCCACTCCCCCAGACAGCCTCACTTTATAAGGACCTCTCATTTGTCAGGTCAGTCAAGTGTTGACTAACTGTAGGAGAAAGGCAACTTTTGAAATAAACCTCTTTGTACTGTTTTAAGTGAGATGGTAAATTGTGGCTCTTCCTCCCCTAAATTTCAGATCATCCCTTGATCTCTGAGATTGTTTGATAGCCTGGTTGAGCTCCTTGTTAACAGTTTTCCTGGTCTCGTTCCAGAACTGGGTATCTTTTGACTGTCAAGAAAGTGCTTCCTTAGTGTTGTTTGAGTGTCTGTATAGATTATTACAGTACTCTTGCTGCTTTGAGATAAAAGATTGTTTGAGCATGAGAGATCTGTTTCTCACATTAACACTGCATTTTCCTGTTCAGTCGAATCTTTTGAAAACATATTTAGTTATTATATTGTCATATGCTTCCTCTGCTTTGGAGTAACATTTTCTAAAATGGATATAATTTCATAGATTTGAGTCAGTTAGAGCCCTTCTGTTAACTTGGTGTCTCTTAAGAAAAAAATTTGTGATGAAATAAATATTAACCTTTTTGCGTAATAAGGATAGTCTAAAATATTTTAAGAGCCTTTTGCACTAGACACAAAGTAAAACTTATTGCTCCTGTTGACCGATTTAGAGTTGAATGGTGATGAGTACCTTATGTATATGTGAAAACTGAAGATTATTTGAAGAGTAGCCTGTAATTTGTAAGTGTACATAACAAAAATAGCATCAAAAAAGGCCACTTTAATAGAAAGACTACAAAGAGAATTAGTCAGAATAGAATTGTTCAAAGACTTCTTAGAAGACATATTCTGTCCTGGAAGCTGCAAGAAACGTGGAAAGCTGAGAAAGAGGAGAATAGGTTCCAGGTGATGAAAACAGGTTACATAAAAGGCAAAATGGTTTAAAGAAAAATAGCAGTCACAGAAGAGAACTACACAGAGAGACTGGCCGATTATAGAAAAACAAGGACTGGTGAGATTATGAAAGGAAAAAGAATAAGTTATTTAAAGAAGCAGAAACAAAAGTTCAGGGTTCACAGATTCAGAAATTCAGATTACCATCATTCTATAAGCTGTTACACAGTATAGAAACTGAATATTCTTATAAACAGCTTCCAGTTATATTGAGTCACCTTTTAGGTATGGGGCATTGGGGAAGGGGGATCAAAAATTACAGATACTTGTGACATAAACTGTTTCCTACTTTGAAATTTTTGTAGTCATTAAGATGAGGGTCAGCATTCACTTCCAAGTCCTTAATGATAATTTAAACGCCTTCCTAAAGAGACTTTCATTTATTACCAAAGTGTGCAGAAAAGAAAATCTGATGAAATAGTTCAGAGACCATTTCCTGGCAGAATATTTCCACTGAAAACAGTATCTTCAGAAATCACAGTTGCATATCTCAATTATCCCACCCCCTTGTTCTGCAATTATGTTTATTTGTACTCTTTGTTCTGACATTCTAGCATCTGTTCACGGGTTTTCTTTTTCACTTCCCAAGCATCTTCCTAAGGACAGCTTAATTAAGGGTCCAGAGTACGAGTCAGATCTCTTCTATTTAAGAGTCAAGTTTTCATTTTGTTTTGTTTTGTTTTCTCTAAAACTAAGTATTTATGGAACACTTATGTATGTATCAGGCTCTTGTTAGGCACTTTTATATAAATTTATTAAATTTATTCCTGACAGTGCCTCTGTGAGAGAGGCATCATTAGCCCCTTTCAGAGATGAGAAAACTGAGACTGATAATTTGCCTTGCCTTAAGTCTTACAGTTAAGAAGTAAAGCTGGGTTTAAATTCAAGTCTTCTGATACTGAGTGTAGAAGAACTCTTTTCCTTATATCTTTTCCTTGCTTGGGGAATGTGAATGCCATTCTGGGTATGCCACAGTACCAATAGGTCATCTGGCCAGTTTCATTTTGTCCTAAGTTACTAAAGATATTCCTTAGGGATCTTTAAATGCCAGTGTGCTTTCAGGTTAGACTCCAAATTGTATAGTAGGACTGATCTCTTGCAAGCCAATGTGGTTTGTTGTTATTAAATAATGTCTATACCCTGTACATTTCTGTTTCGTGGAATTATCAATACTCTTCTTTTTTTCTAATTTGGCGTTATTCAGAAACAAAGTATGTTAGGAATCTAAATGTTTCTAAGCTACTGGAATTATGACTCAGCTCAATTTATAAGAAGCAGAGTTGGTCAGCAGATTTGATGGTCTGTTTGCTTAAAAAGTCTATGACTTTCTATAGAAAGAGATCTGAGCGAGACATTTTAGCTAATGAATCAAAATCAGATATGTGGTCATTATTGCCTGATTATTACTCCATCTGCTCTGTGCTAACGTGAAAATCAATTACTGTGTCTCTTTCCCACTGACAGCGTCTGTTGATCGGGCTGGCAAGAGATCTTCGAGGGATTGCCTTTGCACTGAACACAAAGACCAGCTACACCATGCTGTTTGACTGGATGTATCCTTATTACACTGTGACAATACCAGCTCTGTGCACAGAGGGATGCCAGGCCCCTGGCTTTCGTTTAATAGTATGGCACAGTAGGGAAGAGGAAACAAAGCTAAATGAACTAATGTGTAATCAGCTAAAAATTACAGCACAGTGGCGGCAGTACAGATAACTGAGCACAGCATTTGGAGACCCAGCTCAGAGAGGTCACTTTTTTGGTGCCATTAAATATCGACACCTTAAAAAATCACATCCCCAAATGATTGTTTATGTTGGGGTTGCAGGGGTAATTGGGCTGACGTCTCTAACTCAAGATCAATGGATCCTACCATTTGTCATTTTCGAGGAGATTTGGATTCCCACTCCATCTCAAACAGCAGAGCTGAGGTCACTTTATCTCTTTGAGGCTCAGTTTATCATGCTGTAGTTTTACATCATCATGAAAATATTAATGGACATGAAAAGGGGGAAATAAATCGTTAGGATTTTCATTTGATATAAAATTTGAACTTACCTTTGCCAAGGCTTAGTACAGACAGCAAAATAAATAAGCAAGGAAACAAACATCCCCCCACAGAAATGCCTCATCATTAATAGTAAAAAGATTTGGTGTTAGGCAGACCTGGCTTGAATTCCTAACTCTCCATTTGCTGTGTAAACTTTGGCAAGTCTTTTCACCTCTCTGAGTTTCCTCATCTATAAAAGGAGACATCCAGTGTCATGGCCTATTGTAACCATTGAAATAGGTAACGCACTTTGTATAATGTCTAGAACATAATAGGTAGTCGTAAATGGTTACTATTCATATTGTTTTAGCAATATTGTACGAATCCTCTTTGATCCTAACAGAAAGTGATAGTTTATGCAAGTCATGTAAGTGTAACATATGTTTTCATGCCTTTATACATGAAACCATCAGAGCACGTAAGAAAATTCTGTAACCTTAAAGTTATTTTTTAAGTTACATTATTTGTCAGTTGCTCTTTTCAGACCCTTTTTATCATAAATAAGAACTTCCCTCATGAATTGAATTACAAAAGAAACTTCCCTCATAAATTAAATTACAAAAGAAACTTCTTAAAGGCAGTCTTCAAGTACTGATGACACAGTTATGGCCGAAAACATAACGAACAGGATCTGGGCATGTTTCCGGGAGAACGCTACACATTAAAGAAATCGTTTAGCATTAATTTTGAATACTTACTTACATTTTTACTTACTATTAAAACCTACCTCATCAGATTTATGTGCCCATAGAAGGGTTAGAGATAAGAATTTTCCATGCCGTTTAGAAATCATGTATGTCTTTATATCAGCATACAAAGTACATGTACAGAGATTGTAGATTTTAACCTGCAAAGTCATACAACTCTTTTAACTATGCAGAATAAACTGGAATTACATATGACCCTTTCATTTCTCTAAACATAAATATAAGCTCACAAAGCAAAAACTTTCATTTATTTGAAATATTGTAAAAACCTAATTTTAGCGCTTTAAAATGGATGGTGATCTTGAAGCCAACCTACAACTCTAGGAGGTCCAGCAATTAACGCTTCACGTTTTCCTCAGCAACAATCTTAACTAAGAGTTCAGATAAGAACTTTCCCCTTAGCATCAAAGAATAGAAATATCTGTCGTAATTGATACTGCCTAAAATTTATAGAACATATTGTAATTTAAGTTTTTAATTAAGTCTGTTTTCCATTTCCTCACTTTGCTCCTTCTTTTGGGCACCTATCTGAAATGAAACTTTTGTCCAGCAGATGGCAGAAAATAGCAAACGGAAAACCTTGGGACTTAACTTTTGTTTTGGACTAGAAACCGCTGTCTCCTCCATCTGACTGTAGACGTTGATGTTATTAGGGTCAGGGACGGAGGGCCAAGTGTCAGTTATGCAGGAAGTTATGTTAGATTGCCAAACGGGATGGCTTGGTACCGGCCTTGCTTATAATAATTGAGTTTCAGTAGCAAATCAGCTTCCTTGGGAAAAGGCCAAAGGCTTTTCATAATTGTATTGACAACAAAATGAATATGATAAATGGTGTTCATTCAGTTGAGGCAAGATTTATAGTTTTCCTTTGAGCAAGGGATAAAAGAGCAAATATTTATAATAATAGTAAAATTTGTTTAAAAGTTATATTGTTTGATAATTCAAAGAGCTTTATTAAAATATTTCGAAATACTTTAAGCAGTTTCAGGTGACAGAGTACAGATTCTTTCCAAAGTATTCTAGTAATGTAAAAATGAGCAAGTATATGATTTAAAAAAAAACATGGATATGAAAGTCATTTATTCTTCCTAAAATATTGATATGTCAAACCGTCAGTGATGATTCTAATATTACTGCTGGAGAAAGTTTATTTGCCTTTTATCCACATAAATGTGTGTGCTTTAATTTGCTGTATAGTCCTTAGCATACAGAAGAAACATCCTATAAGAGCACATGTCATCTTAAAGTCAAAATGCATTTTATTTATCGTGATTATTTGATAAAATGCTATTTTAGTGGTTAGCTATTTAATTTAAAAACATTTCTATAAACACTGACTGCATTAACTGGTACACGGACTACATTACTTATCACTCTGTCCTTCCAAACCTAAATTGCCTGAAACTACACAGCAACCATGTTGATAAATTGTCCCACTACTGGAGAACAGAAGAAGAATCACTGCTGTTTCTTTGCCCCTGTAGTGAGAATGCAACAATATAAAAGCACCTTACCTTGCACTGTATTTAGTCCCCTTGTTTAAGCTTTTTCCAGATCATACTTAAACTTAAGTATCAAAAACCCAGCGGGAAATTGAAAAAAATAAAAGAATGTGTAGGATGCTATTTCCTCACACTCATTCTTTTAATTGTCATAATCCTGATCTTTGAGTACACTGTTTTTCAGTCACGCAGTCAGTGCTGTTGTTTAATATGAATAAACACATTTTACAAAGACAAGGCAAGACAATGAGATTTGTAGGGGAAAAAAAAGAACTTTGGAATAGGACAGTCTTAGGTTCCAGTCCTGGGTTCACCACTTAACAACCTGTGGGGTTTTGGGTAAATTACTTAGTGTCTCAGAATCACAGTTTTCTCCTCCATGAAACAGGGCTAATAATACTTGTATCACAGGTATGTTGTAAGAAGTGAGTGAACTGACATATATAAAGGGCCTAGTACAGTGTCTGGCACAAAGTAAATATACCCCTCCACTGTTGTTAGTTCCTTTCCCTAATATGGAATGAGACAAAGGAATCCGATTTGCTCACTTATTCAGCAGATTTGGCTAAGGACTGTCTGAGGATTCATGAGGGATGTAGATTTCTTACACTCAAATCCAACCCCAAAATGATGTTACAGTTTAATAGAGTCAGTTAGGTATCTACCTAAACAACTGTAATAAAATACAGAAGGTGATAAGTGCCATAACAAAGACAGAAATAAAGTGATTGCATTTAGCTGGAGCATCAGGAAAGGCTCTGTAAAGGTGAAGGTATTTCTTTGGGTCATATCACATAAGTAGGATTGGACTATTGGAACTGTGAAGTAAGAGGTTTTCAGCTGGTCTAAGCACAGGTTTAGGAAGGAGAGTAGTAGAGAAGATATGTTGTTAAAGATACACTTATTTTATGGTTGGACACGCAGGTTGTCTGGGACCCTTGAATATCAGGCTAAGGAACTGAGACCCTTATTCCATAGATGGTATAAAGCACTTGATGATTTTGACTGACTAACAGAACCAGAATTGTATTTCAAGAAGAGAATAGTCAGCAGTATGTTGGACAAACTGAAATAGGGAAGAAAGTAAACCTGAAAAATTGCTGTTCAACAAGCATATGTTGAGTGCATTGTGCCAGGCATGAGAAATGAATAAAATGATTGCTTTTTATAAGAATGAATAAAATGGATCGTTCCTTAGAAGCTCATAATCTAGTGGCCATAACAAATAACTAATAAACCATCAATGTATTGTAACAAAGATGCATGCAAAGGACCATATGAACATTTAAGAGGAAGAGATTGGTATTTGGGGCAAAAAGTAGGCTTCCCAGGGAAGTAAAAGTTGAGCTAGGTGTTGAAAGATAGATAGGCATTTGCCAGACCGAAAGAGAGACGGCTTCCCAGCAGCGTTTGCCTCCATGAACAAAGGTATAGATGTTTCACGTTCAAGGAATACCTTTCAATTAAGCTCTGAACTAGCAGGCTATTTCTGTTCTGGAATCACATGCTCACACTCTTACCTCCTAAAATTTTTAACAAAAACCTCTTTTGTTGCCTTCTAGTGTATTAGAATTCTTTCTCTACTGTGAAATCTCAGAGGAAAAGAATTACTTTTTTACTCATTTATGCTTTCTTGGGGTCCAGCCCATAGTAAGTAACTATTGGATGGATGGATGGATGGATGGATGGATGTCATTAAGAAGCAAACCTCATTCTTTTCAGTTTTTCATATTTAGCATCTTAAGAGGCAATAGCATATCATTAATTTTTTTATTTTTTATTTATCTGGTGTTGACCTTAGGAATCCATTGGGGAGATCTAGGTGAAAGCAGTTAGATCTGTGCCACTTCTGCCTAAGGTCTCCCACTGTCTTCCTCCTATCCATATATACATAGTTCTCACAAGGCCACTGGAAAATTAAACTCCTAGGGTAGGTTCTGATTCTCACCATGTAATCTGAGTCTGGCACTCTCACTCTGAAACCCTTTTAACCTCCTGCTTGGTAGACCTTTACTCTGCTTTCCAGTAATCACTCATTTTCTCCGTGGCAGTCACCTCTGTCACAAGCATATTAGAGTTGGCACCACTCTCATTCCACACAGAAAAGGGAGCATCCCCTCATATCCCGGGCCTTATCCCATAGTGAATACAGTGTGCTCTGAAAAGTATAATGGTCCTGATGTCTTTAGAATGCCTTGCAAAGGGGCATCTGTGTGCTTATGATATCCTTAGATTCTGAGATTTGGGTCTTTTCAGTCTCCTGATGAGTCAGTCTTCCAGATGCTTTCCCACTCGTGATCGCTGAGTTTGTACTCAGATCTCTGGGTGGAATATTTTCTCACCTGCACTCCTCTGGCACTGTTTCAGAATTTTGGTACTCAGAGCATTACTATTACGTGTGCAGCACCCAGACTCAAGCATGAATTCACCAAGAACAAAAGCCATGTCTTACTTACCACTGGATCCCTGGCACAGTACATAGCACAGAGTATCTACCATCTATCAAAAATAACAGATTTTCTAGTCCATAGAAAAAAATAAAACAGTAAGTTATCTGACAAAATAGAGTTAATAATCAAGTTTATTGATTTTATATTTTTCATTTTCATCCAACTGAAACCTCATTCACACATATACACTCACTTCTCATCTCCTCTCTCTGCCTTATTTCCTTTGTAGCACTTTCTAAAGGATCATATATCTATTTTATTTTCTGTCTTATTAGAATATAAATTCCACGAGGGCAGGGATTTTTTTAATGTTTGATTCACTGATGGCTCCAGAGAGTCTGTAACAGTGAGAAGACATTTATAGAATAGGCCTTCAATAAATACTTAAGTAAATTGTTCGTATATATTCAAATACAGCCTTAACATGTATATCTAGGGGGACAAAAGTATTGCTTTTTGCACTTTTAGGGAGCCTGACACTCTTAAGGTATTTAAGGGCTTATTTTCACTAAATGTTATGTGAATTATTTCCTGAAGCTTCAAAGTGAAATGCACAGCTTAAAAGAATCAAATAGGTAGGTCTAATTAAGTATGCTACACCTCATTTTTAGGTTGGCAGGTTTACCACAACAAATGTTTATTGAAATCTATTTTGTGCCAGGTCCATGCATACAATAAGTACCTATGCTGTGCTCTCAAAAAGCATATAATAGGAGAGATAAGGTGCTATGATAGCACTAACACAGGGTACCAGAGCCTTACATAGGAGACACACTTAGTCATGGGGGATTAGGGGAGGTGTCACGGAGGCTTCTTGGAATAATTGACATGTATATTGAAATATGAGGGACAAATAGGAATTAACAAAGTCATAGTAGGGAAGCACAGGTCTTTGCCCTTGAGAAACTCACTATCTAATGGGGCAGATGGGTAACACAAGCAACCAACCGTAATACAGTTTGTTATAAGAGAGACGTGGTCAAAGTGCTCATTGAACTTAGATGAGGAGGAGATTGATTCCTTTTGACAAAAAAGGGAAAATTTCACCGTTCCAGGGGAAGTAAAACTTGAGCTAGATGTTGAAATACAGTTTGGAATGTGTTAGGCAGACAAAGCAGCATATAGAGGAACAGAGACAAGAGAGAGTCGGCATCAGTGGGTTTGCAGAGAATTAAGAATGGCCAAACCATAGATAAGGGCAGGAGCACTAAGAGACGAGACTGGAGGTAGGCAGGGACCAGATATTAAGGACCTTGTTTGCCATGCTAAGGAACTTGAAATTTATTCTAAGAGCAGGGAAGAAAATTGTGATCTTTTCTCACCATGGAGATCACTACCCATACCACACAGGAAAGGAACAACATGAGGTGATTCCGTTCAGCACTTTCATCTGAAACAAAAAGACAAGTACATTGAAAATCATCAGAAAGAGACAGATTTAGGGATTAGGAAAAGAAAAAGGAAATGAAGGTAGTGGTATAGGAAGGGGTTTTTCTTCTGCAGTTTTAGGGCTTAATTTTATATTTCTGTGTCCATTTGTTAGGAGGAGGCCAGTTATGGGTTAAAGGGTCAGTGGAGCTGAGTCAGAGTTTTTCAGGTTCTGGTGGTCTCAGCCATTGACTTAACAGAGACATGCACTCCTTAGTATTGATGAGGGTGTTTGAGAATTTCTCCTTGAGCGTACAAGGGCCTACCTTTTAGCAAACTGACCTTGAGTTGAGATTAAAAATTACCCAAAGCTTTTCTTCAAGCTGTCATCCCTAGCGTTCCTTGGGGCTATAGTGGGACTAAGCAGAGTTAAGTCAACAACTTAAAATAAAAGAATGTAGATAATTTCTAAGCTGGGAGATAAATGCATGGGCTTTACTATTTCCCTCTACTTTTATGTATTTGAAAAGTTACATAATAAACAACATTTTTTTCTTAAGTAGTTTGATGCCCAACAAACTCTGATAATAGCAGTTCACATTTTTTACCCCTCATTAACTAAACTTATTTTCCTTTCCTGCAATATTAAGCATAATTCTTTAACTATGTTACATGATACTTCATAAGTATGCTAAACATAGAACAAATGTGGATTCCTTTTTTTTTCTTTTTAAGTGGCACCAATTTTCAGAAACAATATTTCTTTTGACCCTTAAATTCTTTAACAGGCTTTATAAAAGGTACCCAACCTATATTCCCATCCTTCAGAGGGCTGTTGAGCAGTGGTATGGAGAGCCGGCATGTACAACTCCCATCTTAAAACTTATGGCAGAACTGATGCAAAACAGGTAAGAGGTAGCATAGGCAAGTGAAAAGGTCATTTACTATTTGGTAGCACTCTTCAGAGGTCACACTTTCCTGCCTGGTGCCTGTATATTTAAGACTTAGCAAGAACCCAGGAACCAAAGCTTAAGATGATCAGTTGAAGGCAGTAGAATTAGAGATACAAGGTTGAGACTTTGGGCGAGAAAGAATTTAGTATACTTAGGTGTATATGGGGACTATGGGAACTGGGAAAAAAATTGGAAGACTGCAGCCACCATTATTTAAAAGATTCAAAAGCACAAGATGGAGGAAGGTAGGTTTTTGTTTTGTTTTGTTTATAAATTTATTTATTTTTGGCTGTGTTGGGTCTTCGTTGCTGCGCGCAGGCTTTCTCTAGTTGCAGCGAGCGGGGGCTACCCTTCATTGCGGTGCACGGGCTTCTCATTGCGGTAGCTTCTGTTGTTGCAGACCACAGGCTCTAGGTATGTGGGCTTCGGTAGTTGTGGCTCGCGGGCTCTAGATCGCAGGCTCAGTAGTTGTGGCACACGGGCTTAGTTGCTCCGCAGCATGTGGGATCTTCCTGGACCAGGGCTCGAACCCGTGTCCCCTGCATTGGCAGGCGGGTTCTTAACCACTGTGCCACCAGGAAAGTCCCAGGGCAGTTTTAACTGTTTCATTGCTTAACTGCAGTTCTGTAGAGGAGGAAAGGAGTTTAGAGGTCTCTGAGTTGAGATGCTTTGTTTTATGGATAAGGGAACTGAGTCCCAGAGCAATTCGTGAACACATAGTTTGTCTCAGAAGCCCTGGGGATTGTTCCTGCCTTGACTTCTAAGTTATCCTTCTTCCTCTGTGCCAAGATGCACGTATGTGGATGATTTATGCACTCACAATTTTTATTTAAATAGCAACTACCACACCTCTCAGAAATTGCCTAGGTGACCTTATAATTTGCATAGACAAGCAGAGGTTCGGGTTCTTTGTATATAAATATTAACAAAGGTGTAGCTAAAAGAGAAAAACTGCAATAAGATAATTAGTTTTACCTCTTTAAGATATGCCATTATGAATATGGCTTAGCACCAAATTACCTGTCACTTAGCCATACTGTTTCATCAGTTCCTCTTTGTAAATTGCGTGTTGGAAGGGAGATATCCAGACAGGGAAGGAGTATGGGTTGCAACTCTAATTTGATCTGTGGTGCTGAATTTTTCACAGCAATAATTTAAAATTTTTAAAACAAGAGGTGGGAAAAGACCTGGCAAATAAATAAATGTGAGTATTCTTTTGAAAGCTGTTAGTTTTTTTAAAACTGTTCTCTAGGTGCCTTAAATACTAAACGAAGGGTGGCTATATAGTTTATATTAGAAATTTAGTTTTTATTAAATTACAGTTTTTTCAGCCAGGTAATTAATAGTTCATATTACTGATATAACATTTAATACTAAAGGAAAAAATCATTATGTTGTATATTGTAAAGTATTTTATATCTGCCATAGGTGGATAATTCATATCTAGCACAGTTGTCCAAAGAACTACCTGGTAAAAATTTGTAATCCCAGAAAATGTTATCTTGTCTATATTTCTCTGGAACCTAATGTGAATTATGTATATACATTTCTTTAATTGGAATTCTATGCCAACAATCAAATGTTTCCAGTAGTATTTCTAATAAGTTATAATTGCACTTAATTCCGAAGCATTTTGAAAAAGCCTAGAGAAGCAGCAATTTATTCTATTCCGAGCAATTTATTCTGTTCCTTGGCAAATATCTTTGCTTTTTGGTGTTTCTTTGCTATGACCTATTTCATATTTTTGCTGATCCTTTTAAAAATATACCATTATTTCTTAAAAGCAGAGCAAAAAGGTATATTGGAGCCAACTAAAGCCAAAGTGATGTTAAAAAAGCAAATATTATGTCAGGATGGCATGTCAGTCCTTTACACTTTTCAGACTGTTCCCCAGCCTGTTAGGAATTAGGAAAGTAGAACTGTTCTTATTTAGAACTTCTGGGATTTGTTTCTCTTTACTTGAGCTATGTTCAATGGAAACTATAGTCTGTATGTAATTTAATGTGTTTGGAATATGCTTGAAGTATCAAGTGATTCATTATGCATATGAGCAGTATTAAAGGTACTTAGATTTCCTGTTATTTTATAATTTGTTTTAAAGATGTGTATTAGGCACTACAGGAGATCTCAAGTGTAAATCTCTATCCAAGTAACTATATAAACTTATACATACTTGGGGTTTCCTTTATTATTATCTATCAACCACTTTGCATGAAAGGAGAGGGGTATAAGAGGTCGGTGATATAGGATGTCAGGATATTGTTTTGACAGATAAAAAGTGAATTCTTTGAATCAGCAAATAAATGAAAATAATTTTATTGTTCTAGTATCTTTATAGTGAGAGAATTAGCACACACATTTTATCAATACTTGTTTAATGGAATGACACTTTAAAAAAGGGATAATTGTACTGTTGCTACTTCTAATAAATGAAAATTCTGGGTATTTTAAACCTATATTTGTTTTTTTTATCTGCACATATAGTCTAAATTTTTGCTGTATTTCTTAGATCCCAGCGTTTGAACTTTGATGTATCATCTCCTAATGGAATTCTTCTCTTCAGAGAAGCTAGTAAAATGATTTGCACTTATGGTGAGTATCCTTTTCCATATTTGTCTCTGCAATATAACTTTTATCTCTTTGGAGGAAAGAATGATGTTAGTTATTTTGTTCTTTTGAACCTTCATATCTGTATGAATTTGTGAAGTGGGTAATAGGGGTGCAAAAAGCCAGGTAGCTATCATATTGACATCAAGAGAAATAAGCAACATGCCTTTGACTACAGATCATGCCTGACCAACTTGATGAATTTCTTTTAGATGAAATTGCAGTGTCAGTAGGCAAAGGGAATACACTATAGATAGAATATTGAAAAGTTATAGCATATTGAAAATTGCTAAAAGTTACATCAGGGAGTTAAGTGTATTGCGTCAAAGGATGCTTAAATCAGTATGTCACCGGCACTGAATTTTGGAAAAATATCCTGGTAAAGAGCAGTAAATATTTTATTGTAGGAAATTTGGGGGCACTGCATCCTAAGAATCAGAGTTCTACAGTAATGATTGTTCTATTCAATTATAGTACAAAAAAATGTGGTTAGGGGCTTCCCTGTTGGCGCAGTGGTTGAGAGTCCGCCTGCCGATGCAGGGGACATGGGTTCGTGCCCCGGTCCGGGAAGATCCCACATGTCGCGGAGCGGCTGGGCTCGTGAGCCATGGCCGCTGAGCCTGCGCGTGCAGAGCCTGTGCTCCGCAACGGGAGAGGCCACAACACTGAGAGGCCCGCGTACCGGGAAAAAAAAAAAAAAAAAAATGTGGTTAGTAGTTAGAAATGAGTGTTAGAACTACCATAAACCCTAATATTTGCCACTTCTGACAGCTTCATCAATGAAATTCTCAACTCTCTGAGACCTTTATGTAGCCAGGGAATGAGGATACGATACAACAGATAAGAATCCTCTGTTAGTTCGCCACAAACTGACTGAATACTAACTACAGGCTGGACACTTTGCATGGTTCTTCTTGAGAGATGTCTCTCTGTGTCCTCCATTCCTTTGTCCTCTTCTTTTTTGCCTGTCTGGTCTTACTTTCCCAAATCAACAGCCAACTCTATGTTTGGCCTCAAAAATTGCCTGTGATTCTCATACTTCTTTTGGAGTACCTAGAAACAGATTTTACAGAATTTTGTAAAGCTTCTTTAAGTGAGTGTGTGTATGTAGGAACAGCCATTAAAAGTGTATTAGTTTATTTTGTGTATGGTGTTAGGGAGTGTTCTAATTTCATTCTTTTACATGTAGCTGTCCAGTTTTCCCAGCACCACTTATTGAAGAGGCTGTCTTTTCTCCATTGTATATTCTTGCCTCCTTTATCAAAGATAAGGTGACCGTAGGTGCATGGGTTTATCTCTGGTCTTTCTATCCTGTTCCATTGATCTGTATTTCTGTTTTTGTGCCAGTACCATACTGTCTTGATTACCGTAGCTTTGTAGTATAGTCTGAAGTCAGGGAGCCTGATTCCTCCAGCTCCGTTTTTCCTTCTCAAGATTGCTTTGGCCATTCAGGGTCTTTTGTGTTTCCATACAAATTGTGAAATTTTTTTGTTTAGTTCTGTGAAAAATGCCATTGGTAGTTTGATAGGGATTGCATTGAATCTGTAGATTGCTTTGGGTAGTATAGTCATTTTCACAGTGTTTATTCTTCCAATCCAAGAACATGGTATATCTCTCCATCTGTTTGTATCATCTTTAATTTCTTTCATCAGTGTCTTATAGTTTTCTGATAGTTTTCTGCATACAGGTCTTTTGTCTCCTTAGGTAGGTTTATTCCTAGGTATTTTCTACAGCAGAAACTAACACAACATTGTAAAGCAACTGTACTCCAATTTAAAAAAATTAAAACATATTACTTTTTAAAAAGTAAAACTTATTTTAAAAAGTAGAAAAAGTTCTTTTTAATTGTTTTTACTTGAACTCAAAATATTCTGGGACTCAGTTCTGTATGCACTGTAGGCCTCTGTTAAAAATGCTTAGTTTTAATTGTACATTTGATTTTTAGAGTTTGAGGTCATAAGTGTATAGAAACTACAGAAAGCACCTATTTAAGACAGTAAACTTAAACTCTCCTATTTTCATCTGTACCAGCAACTATATTGCCACAACTTTTGCATCTGTTGAAAATGGACACATTAGAATCATATAAAGTAGAAATGCTTTGCCTCCCAAAGGTAAAAATGGACCCCTTTTTGAATATTCTCAGTACAGTTTGTTGTGTTTCCAGGGTATATCTAATTCCTTTCAGTGTCTTATCATAAAAGACATATGACTGGAGCTTTTTCCAAAAGAATGATATCTTTAAAAAAACATAGATTTTGGCAATTAAAAGATCTGAGTACCAATTCTAGTACCAACCCATATCAACTCCGTGACATTCAGCTAAGACACTACACCTCTTTGGCCTAGTTTTCTCATATGTAAAATTAGAAATAATGAATACCTACTGACCTACCTGTCTAGTTAGGATTAGAGGTGGTTAATTGAGCTACTCTGGGTAAAGGGCTTGGCACAGGTTGTAACATGGCTTAGGTACTCAGTGAATATGCCTTTCCTTGATCCAAAGCCGTTCTCTTACACTCACAGAACCAGCCTCCTTTGGATAGGGGTTCACTGACCTCATCACTTTTTTATTCAGGAATGCCTTCTGTTTGGACCATGCTGTCCTGCTTCGTTCTGCCTGTAACAAGTGCTAAGCGTCTATTTCCTCACTTTTTAAAAAGAAATACTTCCCCATTATGAAACAATGCACGTATAAGAATTTCTTAGTAGTCAATAGACCTTTAACTATACAAATGTTTGTTTCCTGTTACCAACCACAGTTGTATCTTTCCTTCCCCCTTTTCTGGATCCAGTTTCTTTTACTGAGGCTTACTCACTCTTACAGTAGGGCTGACAAGAGCAGCAACTTCTTCCTCGTCCAGGATCACTGAATCTCTAGTATAGGACAGAATGTTTGTCCAGCAATTGATACCAAAAGGAATCTCAGAACATTGCCAAGTCTATGGGCTTCAAAAGCTATTCAGTCCTCTGTCAGGTTGTTTGACATAGACAAAAGCATTGCAGCAAAAGTTGAGAAAGAAAACTGTGAGGATTATATTGGAGGAAGAAGAAGAGGAGGAGGCAGAAGGAGAGAGAGGAAGAAAAGAGAAAGAAAAGCAGAAAAAAGAAAAAGAAAAGAGAAAACCTTCAAAGCATTCTTGAGAAGAAAAGCCAATAAGGAGTTTTCTTACTCTGAAGAAAGACTAGGAGATTAGGGTAAGGTTCTTCTCCTTAGTTGGGACTAATAATAATGGTTGCTTCCACTTTTTAATCAACTATTATGTGCCTGCTCCTATACTAGACCATTAATCATACATTAGCCCATTGAATCCTTAAGGTAAGTATTATTATCTGCCACTCACTAGTCACTTGGCCTTGGTTAAGTTGCTAAGCCTCTCTTGCTTCACTTTCTTGTTAAACAGAGAAAATAATACCTACTTCATAGGGTGGTTGTGAGGATTCAATTACATAGTGCATGGAAAGCCCTTAGATCACTTAGCTACTGTGATTACTGTTATGAAGAAATTGAAGCTCATAGAAGTTAAAGAGTTGCCCAATATTACATAGTTAGCAAATAGTCAAATTGGAATTTCATTCAAAGTCTGTATAACTTCAGACAGTAGTCTTTCCATGTTCCTTTCTGCCACTTGAGAGTTGCCACACAAAGTTGGGTATTTTTGATGAAGTACTGTTCTTTAAGTATGGTGATTTCTATCCTAAAACTTAAGGAAAATGAAGGCTCAATGGAAAAATGTCCTTCAACTTTGTCACCAGTGACTTCGACACATGCGCTTTACATAGAATGATAGAAAACTCTTTCTCAGCCTTCACTGATTCCACATGCTGGCCTCAATCAGCCGAGCTGATTTTGTCTGTCTTTACCTGTGTAATGTTTTATTACCCATGCTTTTACCTCTGGAGATTCTAATATGCTCACTGAAGGGAGATCCTATGGTTGCCATCCAGGAGTCTAGAAGATGAGGAAAAGAATGACTAGGAGGGTACAGAAGAGCCAACATTATTTATTTCTGTGGTAAGCCAAGGTGAAGGAAGGGAGAGCCCATAGAAGAAAGGGGCCGGAACATTCTCTGATCCCTTCTGTTCCCATCCTCGCTGGGTTCCTTCTCTGCTCACCTGTCATGGGCAGTATTTGTGTAATCCATGATTGGGGCAGTTCAGAGGGAGGAAGAACTCATTTCCACATGCACCTGATTCGTTATATATTTTATGGAATACCTCCACCTCGCTACTCAATGAGACTGGCAGAAAAATAATACTTTTGATATGCTGTTTTATTTATCTACATTCTGTCATGATATACTTTGATGTAAGTTTTTAATTTTGCCTCAGCTCTCAGCTGCTCTCGCCGTTACAGCTCAGGGTCAGCAATGAGGTTAGCCACAGTAGCACAAAACAATTTCCTGTTTGTGCAGCCCAGGTAACATTTGGATGAGGATTAGATTTTACCACATTTTCTACTAGCCCAAGCCTATTATTTCTAATGAGTTTTAAATTGCTTCAAGAACATGTATTTCAAAATTTAGTGCTATGATCCGTTCAGCCTGAGCAACTTAATAAAAGAAATTTCTTTCTTAAATTTTTGGTTAAAATGTTGCATGCAGTGTAATAAATGTTATTACTTTGGAAACCTACTTCTCAGTTTTAAGAACTGGGTGGTTTTTATGCTCAATTTCCATTTGTCTAATCTTTTCTTCCCTTTGCCTCTGGGTAATGGTATCTTTAGTGACATCTGTTGGTTAAAGAGTGCGCAGAAGGGAGAAATAGTGGTGGTTTTTATACGACTGGCAAAAATGGAGCTGCTTTTATTCCTTCCTTAGGTACCTGATTTAAAGAAAGCTCGGTGTGTGAAAAATCTAAACTTTAATAGTGGATAGAACAACTATAATTATTCACTGTACATAAGAATTTACATCAGGGTTCTTTTGAGCAATATATGCTCCAGGTGCATTTAAGGTATGATCTAATAATATGCTTAAATTGAATTTGTAAACTGATATACAAGCCGCTGTTATTTACTGTGACCTAGAAAACAAACCAGTGGTTTTCCAACTGGGTTTTTCAGAGCCCTAGAGATCTGTGAAAGTACCACAGAGCCTCTCCAGAGAGGGGGGAGGAGGGGACCCTACTGCCACTTTGACCAGAACCACCCAGCTATATATAGTTGCACTAGCTTTATTTGTAATAGGGGTCACCTGCTTAAAGATTTTTTTTTTAATAAAAGAGCTTGAAAATTACTGGTATGTATTGATACTATTAGAAGCATTTTAAGAATGAAGGATTATGTTTCTATTTATGTTTAAATGATTACAGAAAGATAGCTGGACAGGGCTTCTCTGGTGGCGCAGTGGTTGAGAGTCCGCCTGCTGATGCAGGGGACACGGGTTCGTGCCCCGGTCCAGGAAGATCCCACATGCTGCGGAGCGGCTAGGCCCGTGAGCCATGGCCACTGAGCCTGTGCGTCCGGAGCCTGTGCTCCGCAAAGGGAGAGGCCACAGCAGTGAGAGACCCGCGTACCGCAAAAAAAAAAAAGATAGCTGAACAATGTGTTGGACTTGAAATAATTAGAGACTTAAAATGTTATCAGGAAATAACACTTCTGGAAAACAGATCATCCAGGAACCATGGACATAACCTTAGATTGTATCAGAAACGTGGTCAGGGACAGAGAGTTGTATCAGAAACGTGGTCGGGGACATAGGACAACAAAGTAGTAGAGTAAGCTCACAAAAATCTTCTTAAGGCGATGGAATGATCAACACCTTGAGGATCCCAGGCCTTGAGGAATACATTTCACAGTGAATCCACACGTGTTGGACTTGGCCACTTCTGCACACAAGCAAAAACTGCTAAACAAGCTGTTAAATAAGTAAGCGTGATCTCCAAACAAGTGGCTTAGAGTTCAGTAGATTCTTTCATCCATGCAGCTAACGTTCATTGAGCATTTACTATGTGTTTGAGAGTTACAAGGAATAGGAAGAGAAATAAGACACACAAAAATAATCTTACTGATTCTTCTCTTAGTGGAGTCCAGCAGTGTATTCAGACAAGTAAATAAAGAATTATAATGTGTTGTGCTCACTTTTATGCTTAAGAAGCATACATAGTGCTATGGGAGCCCAGAAGTTTCTAACTCAAAACTGAGGAGCCAGAGAAGGAAATAAGAACAGGGCCTGGAAATTTGAGGAGGGCATTTCAAGCAGGCAATAGCTTTTACAAAATCATATAAATATAAAACATTAGCATGGTCTATCAGTAAACTGAAGGATTTCAGAATTGCTGGAGAAAGTAGAAAGTGAAAATTCCTGATTATCTCATCACTCAAAGATAACCATCATTAACAGTTTAGTGTGTGCTCATTCATACTTTTTTATGTGTGCATATACATATATTATTCCAAAAGTGGTATTATAATATACTTGCTAATCTGCAATTTGCTATTTTTTACTTATATCATGGTCAGCACTTTATATTAATACATATCTAAATCTACCATATCTCTTTTTTTCCTTTGGTTTTTCATAATTTTTTCTACCATATCTTTTAAAATAGATGTAAAGCATTCCATTTTATCGTCATACTATAATTTATTTAATTATTCACCTTTTGATAAATGTAATTTTTATAAACATGTAATTTTCACTGTAATACACTGTTGCAGCAAGTACATACACTGTACATTCAGCTTCGTGAGCTTCACTCAGTCAACAAATATATATATTGAGAGCAGCAGGTGCTGTTCTAGACTCTGGATATATCAGTGAGCAAAACTGAAAAAGAAATTATTTTGTATGTCAGAAGGTAATAAGTGCTATGGGGAAAAAAAAAAGAAAGAAAGCAAATCAAGATGGGAGCATTAGGGGCTTCCCTGGTGGCGCAGTGGTTGAGAGTCCGCCTGCCGATGCAGGGGACACGGGTTCGTGCCCCGGTCCGGGAAGATCCCACATGCCGCGGAGCGGCTAGGCCCGTGAGCCATGGCCGCTGAGCCTGCGCGTCCGGAGCCTGTGCTCTGCAACGGGAGAGGCCACAACAGTGAGAGGCCTGCATACCGCAAAAAAAAAAAAAAAAAAAAGATAGGAGCATTAGAAGTACCAGGGATTGGGAAACATGTTGCATTTTTAAGTAAAGTGATCGAGGTAGGCCTCATTGAGAAAATGACATTTGAGCAAAGACTTGCAGTAAATAAGGGAGTTAATTATGCAGATATCTTGGGGAAAAGTATTCCAGGCTGAAGGAACACCAAGTTTTAGGGTCCTAAGGCAAGAGTGTATCTGGCATGTCTGAAGAACAGCAAGGACATTGTTTGCTGGAACAGAGTGAACAAAAGAGAGTAATAACAAAAGCAATGTCATGTAACGTCATATCCTGTAAAGATTATCAGGACTTTGACTTTAACTCCGAGTGAAGGAGAAGGACTTTTGAGCAGAGGGCTGACATGATTTGCCTTTGGCTTTGACCAAGGTGATAGCAGTGGGAGTAGTGAGAAGTGGTTAGATCCTGGATATATCTTGAAGGTAAATCCAATTTCTTGATGGATTGGATATATGGTATGAGAGAGAAAATGTAATCAAGGGATTTTGGCATAAACAACTGGAAGGATGAAGTTACCATTAACTGAGATGGAAAAGGCTGAGAATGGGTGTGAGGGGGACTCAAAAGTTCCATTTTGGTTGTGTTGAGCTTGAGGTGTTGATTAGACATTCAAGTGGAGGTGTTGAATAGGGAGTTGGATATACAAGTCTGAGGATTGGAAGAGGTCTGGCCTAGAGAAACAAATATGGGAGTCATTAACTCTAAGATGGCATTTAAAGCTGCAAAACTAGATAAGATCACCGGGGTGGGGTATGAATTTAAATATAAAAGATTTAGCTTTGAGTTCAGGGGTATTCTGTGTTAGGAGGAAAGGGAGAAGAGGAGGAACCAGCAAAGGAGAGAATGAGCAAACACTGAAGTAAGAGAAAATCAGGAGAGTGTGTGTCTTGGAAGGCAAGGAAGAAGAGGTAGTCAGCTGTGTCAAAAACTGCCAGTGAATCAAATAAGACGTGGACTAAGAGTCGACCATTACGTTTAGGGACAAGGAGGTCATTGGGAACTTTGAAAAGAGCACTTTCAGTGGAGTGGGTGTAAAAGAGAATCAGAGGAGAAGAAATGAAGACAGTGAAGGTCACAGTTCTTTTAAGGAGTTTTGTTACAAAGGGGAGTAATATCAGGCAGGGAAGTAGGGCCAAGAGAAAGTCTTTTTTAAAATAAAAAAGATTGCAGAGGAGAGAAAGGGGGAAATTGCTGTGCTTTGTTCTCAAGCACATAAGAGGAGATGGGAGCTAGTTCAACATACTGAGGGGCTGGCTTTTTAGAAGACAGTGTGTAAGTGCAAATGCTAGGAGATAGGTAGATACGGTAGTGAACATTTGGAATTAGAATATATTCCCAAAAGTGGATTTACGCATTTTTAATATTTTTAATAAAATTTACCAAATTACCCTCTAGAATCGTTATACTAATTCACATTCCCAACAATTTCCTTAATTTCCCACATGCTTGTCAATGCTGCATTGTTTTAATCTTTTTCAACCTGAAAGGGAAATGTTATATTCCTTTCCAGTCTCCACAGCTTCATTTCTGTCCCAGACCATTTATGTCCAGGGGCCTCAGCTGGTTTGCACAGAGACAGAGTAGGTTGAGTGACCTGAAGTAAAGGAATGTCAGGAAGCTTGCACTTCTCTTCCCATAATTGTTCTGATGACGAATGAAGACAGTCAACCTGTAGAGCTGTCAGCTAAATATCAAATTCACTTTAAAATTTTAGAGATTAAAAGGGAAAAGGTAAATCAATGTAATGGATTGCTTTATAAACCAGGAAGTGACATTGTTCATACTGTTAGTTCTTCCTGGTATAAAATACAACTATAGTATATCTTATCCCTTGTACCTTTTTTAAAAAGTATTCTTCTGAGGGCACAGAGAACTGGTAGATTGTGGGCCAAAGACCCCCTGCAGCCAGTTCTCTTTTGAAGGAATAAAGGGAAAGTGGTCAAAGATCTAGTATTGACCTTACTTTGAATTATGTGTTAGAAGGAAGGGACATTATTCTACACCAAACACACCCAGCCTTACCTCCTCCTCTTTTTCAGGCCATAGCTCCCCATGTATGAATTTACAGGCTAGTAGACTGGAGAAAGAAATGAACACCTAGTACTGTGTATTGTTATAGTTTACATGAGCACTGTACCAGTTACTGTGGTAAGCACATTACATATGCTGTCTCTTTTACTCCACATAAGAGCCTTGTGAGTTATAAGTACTGTTATTGTCCTCATTTTACAGATGAGGAAACTGACTTACAGAGATTAATAATCTGTTCAGACACCCAGGTAGTGAGCAAAGAAGTAGGATTCAAACCCCAGGTCGGTATGACTCAGAAGCCCACCTGGTTCATCGCTACCTTACGCACTGTATGTTTGTTTTCTGTTAGACTACTATCTTGTTATACAGTTCTCCAGCTGAGGCCTTTGAAGGAAGGCCACTTCTTTTTGGGTGTAGGGAGCCTCTTCTGTAGAGGACATCATGGAGGCAGTCATCAGGGAAGAGATAGGGTCTCAGAAGGGGAAAAAGTTGTTTAAAAAGTAGGTCTGAAAGTAGATATCAGATAAACAGAAAAGGAGATTTTGCATCTTCTTATATATCCTTCTCTAAATCTAGTTATTGAGAGTGGTCTAGAAGGGTACTTCTGAATGCTGGAAGCTAACCAAACACACACACACACACACACACACACACAAAACGGGGGCTTCTCCAAAAAAGATAGAATAGAGGTTAAGAAAGAGGAACCCAAGCAGTTAATGTAAGCTAATAATGAGGGAAATATATGTAATAAGCAAAATTATAATTATATATGCTTATTTCCCAGGTTTTTTTCCCCTTATTATTTAGTGAGATTTCTTTTCCTGTTATAGCATATACAACAGTAAGAATGGCAGTTCCATAACATTTGTGCTTCCCTTCCTCAGTCATTGCCCTTGGCCAGGTAAACCATTCAATTCACAGCATCCTTTTCCGGAGCCCCAGCATAGCCTCAACATCTGTCTTACCCAGGTCTGATGTTAAGGTTGTAACAGCATCTCATTCCCCTGCTCCCAGTTATGGCAGATATAATCAGTGGGAAACAATCAGAGATTTTCCTTTTGATTCTAAACTTTGGAAGTCTCTTATTTCATTAAAGAAAGTATCATTTCCTTTTGTACAAGTGGCAACTGCTACTGGCTTCAGTGGCTGCCAGCCTGGCAATGCCTTCATCTCCCAGCGGTCCATCAGTGTAATAAAGATCTCCCTCTTAGGAAGGAAATTCTGGGAAGGAAGGAGATGGGACTTTATGGGTGTGGGGTGGAATAAGGAAGGCAAGGAGGGTTGTCATACCTATAGAGGAACATCAAAACCAAACCTCAGCTCAGTCACTTTTGTTTACAGCAATGTGAGTCTAACTGCTAGATTTTAAGCTTTTGGAGGGCAGGGCCTCCAATTTTAGTAAGTGTTGTTGAATAACATAGATTGAATAAAGCTGATTGGAGTGAATAACGATGCTGCCACGTCTTCTCTTCCATAGTCTTACAGCCACCACGGAATGCGGAGCCACTTGAGCACAATTAAATAGTTTCCTCTTTCAAAAGTATTACTTTTTCAAGGTCATAATGGTATACTAATCACTGTTTTAATTAACACAGATGTGTCTGAAGCAGTCCAAAAAAACAAGTATGCCAGATTGCAGCTTTAAGACAGCAATAAAAGTTGTGATTCTAAATAATTAATCCTTCTTGATGATAGGTTATCCAGTCCTTTAGAATCAAAAATTTTTCCCCATCACAATTCTTCGTCTTCCTATTCAATCTTGTGCTGAAGAATATAGGATCTTTACTTCCCCCATAAGGACATCAGCGTAAGAAGTCCCTGAAAGATGACCCAGTTTTCTCCGTTTGCCCCTGGCCTCCTTAACAGACCCAAAATGTGTAAACCACCACCACTACCACCAAATTACCCTAGCTTTTTCCATCACATGTAAGCAGTGCTTTTCTTTCCTGGGAAAGGGAAGTGGGGGGAAATGTCTACCTTGATTTATATTGAATTGGAGGCAAAGGTAGAAAAGCAGTGGTTGAAAACTGCCCTCTCCTGCAGTACCCTGCTTTTTCAGACCTTCATGCCTGTGCACATAACCTTTCTGGAATACTCTTCTCTCCCTTCAAGTCCACCTGAGAAACTGTGATTGATCCTTGAGAAGTAGCCTGCTCTGTGAAGCCTTTCCCACACTGCTCTCCTGCCCAAGCAAAGTCAGTCTCTTCTATTCCCATAAAATCTTGACAGACCTCTCTGATAGTGTTTGTCACATTGTACGGAATTATTTATTTACAAATCTACTTCTCCCAGCAGACTGAACTCCTTCAGAGCAAAGATTTTGTTTCATTTGTTTATCCTAGCACCTCACACAGGGTAGCTATTAAGTGAACGCTATCGTACTGAGTTGAATCTTTATGAAACTTACAATATCTTTCTAAGGTAAGTTAGGATGAGATCATGAGAGAAAGTACAGAATGTGGTACGGAGTAAATTCCAAGATATGCTTCAGCCGACACAATGGTGTTGTCATTCTAATGTACAAATTATAAGCCAAGCCACATGGGCTTCAAAGGATGCACAGAAGAAAATCTGTGTGTGGAAATGTTTCAGTAAGGCAGAGAAAGGGGAGGGAACCTTCACCCTGGGCGAGTCCTGTTTCATGCTCTGCTAGAATTATTGGTCCTTCTTAACCTCTTTAGTAAACATGTGGTTTTCATAATATACCTATCAGTCAGGATTCAAACAAGGAAAAACAAACACTGTGACATTGATGGAACAGGGAATTTATTTTAGGAATTAGACCTTGTACAATCTTGGGTGAAGATGGGAAAATAGGTCCAAGGGGGGGAGTTGGAAGTTCAGGAGAAAAATCATTAATAGGCCCTCCTGAGATAATGGCATGGATGGACAAGTTGGAGCTTGCAGGGAAAGCTAAAAGCTAGAGACATCCAGCTGCTGGGGTGGGACCCTGAAAGGATGTGGGGTGAGAGAGGGGACTTGAGTAGTGGTAAAGAAGCAATGGAAGATTGTTGCCTCTGCACAGCTCCTGCTCTGTACCTGTGCTGCCAAGCACTTGGTGGTGGGCTTGGGGTCATTGGTCAACAGGGCTTGTAGTTCTAGACACAGAGCAGGAAAGAACAAGGAGAAACTAAAACCCAGCGGTATTTCTACATCTTTTTCTCACACCTCTAATCACAACAACCTTCAGAAAGTCATGGCTGCTACTTCACTTCCACCTTCTAAATCTCATATAGATTTCTGTTTTGCTCAATGCTAGCCCACAACAGTACAGGGAAATGAGTTCTGGGAAACTTAATTCTTATTTAGCCCAATAGACACAGTACAAAACCACAACAGTATGCCTCTAAATTTTGTAAATTGAATTTAGTTTCAATTTTAGAAGCAGTACTCATTTGAACAGGAAAAAGCAGAGCTAAGAAACATGTATGACTTTATAATTCTTTACAAAGCATTCTTAGATATTGCCTGGTAACAAACCTTACTAGCACACATTTCAGAAAGAGAAACTATTAGTTGTAAATGCTAACTGTAAAAAACTGTAAGGTGATTATATAAACATTTCTTCATCTTTTGATGGTCAGACATAGAATATAAGTACGGTTTTTAAACAATCGTCTCTTTAGATCTTCTGAAAAAATGTCTAAGAAGAAAAAGGAAGTAACATTTATTGTGCACTGTGCCAAGAATTTCTTGTGTCTTTATTTCATTTAACTCATGTATCAAACCCGTGAGGCTCCTAAGAGTGAAGTAACTCAATATCAAGTGCATGTGAAAAGGTTGAAAATTCATCCCACAATTCAGAGTAATTTATATGTCTAAGTTATCTTTTTCTCTTGACTTAGTTTGTTATTTACTCCTACTTTTTTTAACTTCTTATTGAAGAAGAGATAACATATATATTAAAGTACATAAAATGAAATAATCTTAGGAGTACAACTCAATGAATTTTTGTGCATCCACATATATATTCATGTAATCACCATCCAGATAAAAATATCAAACTTTTCCAGTACCCCGTGATTGATTTTCCTCGGGCCATTTGCACTTCCCAGGTAAACTGCCTTATGTATTTATATTTTTCATTATATGGATGATGTAATTCTTGGAACAATGGTAGGGGGAAGTGAACAATAGCAGTAAAGTGAAAATGTTGAATAATGTGCCTCATAACTGCTTTGAATTACATCTACTTATGTCACTTTCTCATTCTGCTTTTACCCTAAAACAGGTAATCAGATCCTGTCCCTTGGGAGCCTCTCAAAAGATCAGATTTATCCAATGAAACTCAAGGGCATCTCCATCTGCTATTCAGCTCTCAAATCTGCCTTGTGTGGAAATTATGTCAGCTTTGGCGTCTTCAAGTTGTATGGGGACAACCATTTTGACAATGTACTCCAGGCCTTTGTCAAAATGCTGCTGTCAGTGTCCCACAGTGACTTGCTAGTAAGCAATCATGCGTCATGGGAGTCTTTGTATGAAACGTGAAGTAACACCACCACAGGGTTGGAATTGTTATAATGAAGCCCAAGGAGTTAGAATAGCACCAGATCATTTTATGTTTTAGGACAGCTTCTTGATTTAACTTACAGGATTTGAATAACTATAGTGGCTGTATTTATATAATTAAATGTGCAGTTTTGAGAACTGCAGCTACCATCTTCTGATAAATTGGTCATCTCAGGTATTCCAGGTTCTGTGTCTAGAGAAAATGTAATTAGCAATTTCAACTAATTGCTTACAACTGTACTCATAATTCAGAGAAGGTCTGTGTTTCCTGGAGCAGAAAATGCAGAATGACTATAGGATCTTCTCCTTCCTTCATTTCTACTCTGTGTACTCCCCTTGCTGTTTGGCCTTGCTTTCCATTAAAATTCAGGTGTGGTGGACAGAGTGCTAAACTGGAAGTTGAGCAGCCTGGTATGTAGTCTCAACTCTGCCACTTGCTGGTCATTTACCTTGAATAAATCACCTTCTCTATTTCTCCAGGCTTCAATTTCCTCACCTTTAAAATCAGTAAATTAAACAAAGTGATCTCTAGGTCCCTCTTCTACTCTACCATCTAGTCTCTGTGATTTATGTCAGTTGTTTTCAAACTTTGCCCCTCAGAATCACCTGGGGTGCTTGTTGGAATTCAGATTTCCAGGCTCCTCCACTGAGCTGAGTCTGAGTCGTTATCAGACTTTTTAAAAAATATCTCAGCCTGATTACACAAAAGCTAATATATGCCCAATGTGGTTGCAGTAATTACTTCAGTAACACAGCCAAATTCATGCTCAGGCTTAGTTTAGGCTTTCCCACCTGCTCCCAGCCCAAGGTTACAAGTAAGATCTGGGGGCCTTCGTTAGTCAGCCTGTATGAGAAATGCTCCTTTGACATTCTAATGCACTAGAGGTACCCTCTTCCACCTTTCTAAGCTAGTCTTCATAAAACCACATCTCGGGAATTCTCTGGCAGTCCAGTGGTTAGACTCTGCAATTTCACTGCCAGGGACCCAGGTTCATTCCCTGGTCAGGGAACTGAGATCCCACAAGCTGCACAGCATGGCCAAAAAAAACTAAAAACAAAAAAACCACATCTCAAGCCAAAGTTGTTAAGCCTCTTTGCAGTAGAATGGAATGTTCATTGAAGGCTGCCTGTACAACAGAAATTACAAAGTGGAAACTTGAGTCAGATCAGCCATGTGTTACAGCCTCCTCATTGAGGGAACTCTTCACTACAGTTGAGGCCCACCAAAAAAACCTGATATGGTTCCAGGAATTTCTCTATTCTTTTTTCTAGTAGACAAGCAAACCTCTAACTCAGTAATCTCAAAATTGAGGGTGCATAGGACTCCCTTAGTGTACATTTTTAAAATGCACATTTCAGGACCTCGTTCCAGAGGTTTTCATTTTGTAAGTCTGAATTGGGAATCAGAAAACTGCATCTTTAACAAGCACCCCATGTGATTCTTATGGAGCTAGTCAATTTTACTTTATAATAAATATCGATATGGTTTATTTCTCTTATAAGTGTTGTGCTTCTTTGATACTGGTTTGGGTTTCATTTGAGGCTTTCCAGGTATCTTTCTCATGCACTTATCCTTTGCCTGTTGTATATGGTAAATATTAAGCCATTTACCGAGTTATGATTTAATTAGATGGGTTGGCATTGTGTAAATATAGCAGACTATGATGCCAAATGCTATTATAACACAAATATATAACACAAATTTCTTTGTGTTAAAAAAGAAGGTTGCCTAGCCACTATTAAGCACTGTTCAGTGTTACAATATTCCAGCCCAGAAAAATCATTCAGTCTTCTATACTGCAGCGATTTTAATTGCACTTAAGTGTTAACCACATAAGGCAAAATTGAAATTACTTACTAGGGTATGCTGTAGCTTCAAATTAGGATTTCTAGAGATCAAGAGATTTGTATTAGAACCCCTTTAAATACTGAATTGAGAATCATTATGTCATTTGTTCCATGTATTTATATTTATGTTTATTTTATGTATTTATGTGTAAGGTCACAATTTCTAATATTATAAATGGCAATTTTCACTGAACTGTGACACGTCTTTTGCTTCCCTGTGGCTTGACATTTAGTATTTCTGTTATAGCAATATCGGAAACTGAGCCAGTCTTATTATCCTCTCCTGGAATGTCTCACCCAGGACCACATGAGCTTCGTCACCAACTTAGAGCCTCCTGTACTCCTATATGTTCTCACATCTATCTCAGAGGGACTCAGTACTCTTGGTAAGTATCATGGAGAACATTGTTTTCAGAGGAAAGACTTGATTGTGGTCTCTTAATGTATGTGCTTTTGAGATGATCATCCTACAAAGGGGGAAAGATTATTTACCCAAACTGAAAGATTATTTTATAACTATTACCTGTGAGAGAGAAAATGCCCTTTTTCATATTTTGATATAGTTTATTTTTTAATCAGCTTAATTAAAGTATAATTTACACACAGTAAAAATTACTGATTTTAAGTGAACATTTCAATGAGTTCTTACAAACATATACACAGTCATGAACCACCACAGCCAAGATACAGAACATCTTCATCACCGCAAAAAGCTCCCTCCTGACCCCTTCTAATCAATCCCTTTCCCCTAGTCCCAGCCCCAAGGAACCACTATCTACTTTCTCTCACTGTAGTTTGCCTTTTCCAGAATTTCATATAAGTGAAATCATATAACCTGTAGTCCTTTGTGTCTGACTTCTTTCGTTTAGCATAATGCCTTTGAGATTTATCCACGTTTTGCGAAACAGCTTTTATCTTTCTATTGCTGAGTATTATTCTATGGTATGGATTACCACATTTGTTAATATGTTCACCAACCAATAACATTTGGGTTGTTTCCATTATTTGGTTGTTTTGAATAATGCTACTATGAACATTCATGTGCAAGTCTTTCTGTGGACAGGTATTTCTCTTGAGTAAATACCAGAATGGAATTTCTGGGTTGTATGCTAAGTGTATATTTAACATTATTAAAAACTGCCAAACTCATGGATATATACACTACCAAATGTAAAATAGATAGCTAGTGGGAAGCAGCCACATAGCACAGGGAGATCAGCTCGGTGCTTTGTGACCACCTAGAGGGGTGGGATAGGGAGGGTGGGAGGGAGACGCAAGAGGGAGGAGATATGGGGATATATGTATACATATAGCTGATTCACTTTGTTATAAAGCAGAAACTAGCGCACCATTGTAAAGCAATTATACTCCAATAAAGATGTTAAAACAAAAAACTGCCAAACTGTTTCCCAAAGTGATTATACCATTTTACTCCCCCAAGCAATGTATGAGGACTCCAGTTGTCCTATATCTTCCCTAACACTTGCTATTATCAGTCTTTTTAATCTTAGCCATCCTCGTGGGTGTGAAGTGGAATCTCCTTGAGTTTTTTTTTTTTTTTTTTTTTTGCGGTACGCGGGCCTCTCACTGCTGCGGCCCCTCCCGTTGCGGAGCACAGGCTCCGGACGCGCAGGCTCAGCGGCCGTGGCCCACGGGCCCAGCCGCTCCGCAGCATGTGGGATCCTCCCAGACTGGGGCACGAACCCGTGTTCCCTGCATCGGCAGGCGGACCGTCAACCACTGCACCACCAGGGAAGCCCTCCTTGAGTTTTTAATTTGCATTTCACTAATGAATGATGATTTGAGCATCTTTTCTTGCTTATTTGCCATTCATCTGTCTTCTTGGTAAAATATTTGTTCAAATCTTCAACCCAATTTCTTTAATTGGGTTGTTTTGTCTTGGAAGAGTTGTTATATATTCTGGATACAAATCTTTTATCAGATCTATGTTTTGCACGTATTTTTTCAGCCTTGGCTTGTCTTTTTTATTTTCTTAACAGTATCTTCTGAAGAATAAAAGTTTTCAGTTTTGAGGAAGTCCAATTATTTTTTTCTCTTACAGTTCATGTCTTTTTGGTCCTATCCTAAGAAATCTTTGCTTATTAACCCAAGGCCATAAAGGCTTTTTCTGTGTTTTCTTCTAAAAGTTTTATAGTTTTAGCTCTTATGGTTAGGTCTATGATCCATTTCAATTTAATTTTTGTACGTAGTATTATGAGGTAAAAGCTGGGATTCCTTTTTTAACATGTAGATATTCAGTTGTTCTAGCATCTTTTGTTGAGGAATATCCTTTATTTGTTAGACTACTTTGTGCCATTTCTATACTGTCCTAATTTTATAGTAAGTCTTAAAATCAGATAGTATAGCCCTCTGATTTTGTTTTTCCCTTTTTAAATTGTCTTGGCTATTCTGGGTCCTTTGCCTTTTTTATAAATGTAGAGTCAACTTGTCAGTTTCTCATGTTAGAAAAAAAATGAGCAGGGGAATTATTATTGGGTTACATTGAATCTCTAGCCCAGTTTGGGGAAAACTGACATCTTAGCAATATTGAGTGTTCAATTCCTGGCAATGGCATATCTTTCCATTTATTTAGATCTTCTTTACCTTTTCTCAACAGCATTTTTGAAGTTTTGAATATATAAGTCTTGTCCATATGTTGTTGTATTTATAACTATTTTCTGTTTTTATGCTGTTGTAAATGATATTTAGTTCAATTTCTATTGTTTTTGCTACCATGTATAATTGCAATTGATTTCTTTGTATGCTGACCATGTATCCTGTAACTTTGCTAAACTGACTTATTAATTCTGGTAGCCTTTTGTAGATTTCTTAAGATATTCTGCATAGATGTGTCTGCAAATAAAGGTAGTTTTACCTCTTTCTTTCCAATCTGTATGGCTTTTTTTTGGCCGCACGGCATGCAGAACTTCCCAACCAGGGATCGAACCCATGCTTCCTGCATTCGAAGTGTGGAGTCTTAACCACTGGACCACGAGGGAAGTCCCTATATGGCTTTTTTTATTTTTCTCACCCTATCACACTGGCTAGAACCTACAGTACAACGTTGAATGGAAGTGATGGTAGCGAGCATTCTTTCCTTGTCTCCAGTGTTATGGAGCAAACATTCATTCTTTTTCACCATTCAGTATATTAGCTCTAGGTTTTCTGTAGAGGCTCTTTATCTTGTTAAGGAAATTCTCTTCTTTTGTAGTTTTCTGAGAGTATTATCATGAATGGGTGTTGAATTTTATCAAATTCTTTTTCTACATATACTGAGATAATCATATGGTTTTTCTTTTTTGGTCTGTTAATGCATTACATGATATTAATCACCACATTGGTGGATATTTGAATGTTAAAACAACTTTGCATTCCACACTTGGTTACGATGTATTGTCTTTCTTATATATTACTAGATTCAACTTTCTGTAATTTTGATACAGATTTTTACATCTGTGTTCATGACAGCTATCGATGTATTCTTCTATGGTTCTTCTTTTATAGTTTTCTGTTCTTCTCATATCTTTGCCTTGTTTTAGTGTTGGTCTAGGGCCCTCATGAAATGAGTTGGGAAATGTGCCCTCCTCTCTTATTTTCTTAAAGAGTTTGTGTAGAATTGTTATCAGTTCTTCGTGAAATGTTTGATAGAATTCCCTAGTGAAACCACTAGGCCTAGATTTTTTCTTTGTTAGAAGGTTTTTAACTATAAATTAAATTTCTTTAGTGGATATAGGACTATTCCAGCCTCCTATTACATCTTTCTTTCTTTAATTAATTAATTTATTTATTTGGTTGCGCTGGGTCTTAGTCGCGGCAGGCGGGCTCCTTAGTTGTGGCTCACCTGCTCCTTAGTTGCGGCTTATGTGCTCCTTAGTTGTGGCTCACGGGCTCCTTAGTTGTGGCTCGCCAGCTCCTTAGTTGTGGGCATGTGTACTCTTACTTGCGGCATGCATGTGAGATCTAGTTCCCTGACCAGGGATCGAACCCAGGCCCCCTGCATTGGGAGTGCGGAGTCTTAACCACTGCACCACCAGGGAAGTCCCTCCTATTACATCTTAAGTAGCATTTGATAGTTTGTGTCTTTAAAGGAAATTGTCCATTTCATCTGAAGTTCATCTGACATTACTGACATAAAATTGTTCATAATATCCTCTTGTTATACAACTTTGATTTCTGTAGGATCTCTAGTAGTGTTCCCTCTTTCATCCCTGACATTGGCAATTTGTGTTTTTTTTTTTTCTTTATTATTCTGGGTCCAGGTTTATCCTTTTTTTTTTTTGGTTTATCAATTTTATGCAGAGAACCAGCTTTCAGTTTTCATTGATTTCTCTATTATTTTTCCATATTTTTATTTCATTGACTTAAGGTATGATCTTCATAACTTCCTTCCTTCAGTTTATTTGCTTTTCCTCTTCTAGTTTTTTCAGGCAGAAGCTTAGGTTGTGGATCTTAGACCTTTCTTCTTTTCTAATGTACACATTTAATGCTTTTATCTAAGCACTACTGTGGCTATAACTGATAAAATTTTTATATATTGGGGGCTTTTTTTTTAAAAGATTTAATTTTATTTATTTTTGGCTGCGTTGGGTCTTTGTTGCTGCGCGCGGGCTTTCTCTTTGAGGCGAGCGGGGGCTACTCTTAGTTGCGGTGCACAGGCTTCTCATTGCGGTGGCTTCTTTTGTTGTGGAGCATGGGCTCTAGGCATGCAGGCTTCAGTAGTTGTGGCTTGCGGGCTCTAGAGCACAGGCTCAGTAGTTCTGGCGCATGGGTTTAGTTGCTCCACGGCAAGTGGGATCTTCCACCAGGGATCAAACCTGTGTCCCCTGCATTGGCAGGCGGATTCTTATCCACTGTGCCACCAGGGAAGTCCTGGGGACTTTTTCTATTCAGTTTTAAAATATTTTCTTATTGCCTTAGTGATTTCTTCTTTTACCAGTGAGTTATTACTTAGAAGCACATTGTTTAATTTCTGATCTTTCTGTTATTGAGTCTAGTTTAATTCCATCGTAATCATATTAGTGGTTGTTATAACTTTTGTATTTGTTGAATCTTTTTTTGGTCCAAAATATGGTGAATGTTCCATGGGCACTTGAAATGAATGTATATTCCATGGTTGTTGGAAAGAATGTTCTCTTAAGTGTCAGGTCTAATTGCTTGATAATGTTCGCATTTTATATATTTTTACTGTTTTTTTGTCTGTTTGTTTTCTGCTTGCCCTATGAATTATCAAGAGAGAAGTGCTGAAGCCTCTAACTATAATTATAGATTTGTCCGTTTCTCCTTCTATCCGTCTGTGCATAAATTATTTTGAAGCTCTGTTATCAAGTAAATATATATTTAGGATTGTTATGTCCCCTTGATTAATTTACCCCTTTATCCTTGTGAAGTGATGCTCTTTATTTCTGGTAATATTCTTTCCTCTGAAATCTACTTTGTCTGATATTACTTGCCTCTCCAGCATTCTTTTGATTAGAATTAGCCTCTTTTTCCATTATTTCACTTTTATTCTTTCTGTGTCTTTATATTTAAAGTTGGTTTCTTGAAGACAGCAGGTATTTTCTATTGCTGTTTTAACAAATTCTTACAAACTTGGTGACTTAAAACAATGTAAATTTACTGTCATATAGTTCTTTAGGTCATAAATCTGACATGGGTCTCACCAGACTAAAATCAAGGTGTCAGCGGAACAATTTTTCTTTCTAGGAGCAAATCTATTTCCTTTCCTCCTCCAGCCTCTAGAGATCACCTACATCCCTTGGCTCATGGCTTCTGTCCTCCATCTTCAAAGCTAGCAACATTGAATATCTCTGACCATTCTTCCATAGATACATGTCCCATTGATTCTGATGTCTTCTGCCTCTCTCTTTCACTTTTAAGGACCCTTGGAATTACCTTGGACCTACCCAGATAATCAAGGATGATCTTCCTATTTTTGGTTCAACTGATTAGCAACCTTAATCCATCTGCAACCATAGTTATTCTTTTCTGTGTAACCTAACACATTAATAGGTTCTGGGGATTAGGATATGGACATACTTGCCTAACATACAGCATATAATTGAGTCATATTTTTATATCAAATCTGACTGTCTCTACCTTCTAAATAGTGTTTCAGCCATTTACATTTAATATAACTACCAGTATATTTGAGTTTAAATTTATAATATTGCTGTTTGTTTTTTCTTTATCCTATCTGGGCTTTGTTTCTTTTTCCTGCCTTCTTTTGGTTTGGATTAATTAAACGTTTTTCTAATGAGTTCATTTTATATCCCCTGTGGGTTTATTAGTCATACTTCTTAATTTTTAGTGGTACTCTAAGGTTTACCATCTACACCATCAAATAATATAATCATAGTTTGCATTCAAATAATTACAGTCTGCCTCTCTCCATCTCCATTCCTTCTGGAACTCCAGTTATACATATGTTATGTATATCTGTTATATTGTTCAAAGACTGGAGAGAACTCCTCTGCAGATCTCCAGAGCTCTCTTCTTATATAGTTCCCACTCTCTGACACTCTGTCCCACAAGTTCTAGCTGCCTCAGCCTCCCCAAATTCAACTCAGTGAGACCACTTGGCTTTGTTTGGGTTCCCCTTTCCTGGCCAGTAGCCTGGAAACTGCTTTGTGCAGTAAGCTTGAGCAGTTGGGTAGGTATTACCTCATTTGTTTCCCTCCTCTCTGGTTTCATAGTCCTATACTGCTTCTTGTGCGATTGAAAACCGTTGTTTCATATATTTTGTCCTGTTTTCTAGTTGTTTATGGCAGAAGGAAAAATTCTCATAGCGGTTAATCCTTCATGGATAGAAACCGAAGTCTTTTATTATTACAGTTTGTCTTGACATTCTTTTATCTCATATTATAGTAATACTTGAAGATTTTAAATTAGTTGCGGATGGCTGTGTTGTTCTCAACATGTGATCTTAGGCCCGAAATCAGCATTTTAACAAGTCTCCAAAGGAATCTTGACAAAGTGGCATAATGCAGGGAATACTGAACTTGAATTTAAGTCCCAGTGCTGCCACTTATGAATGTATGACCATGGACATGGACTCTGTGCCTGACGCTGCCATAGGTGTTTTCATATGTGTACTTCACTCATTTCATTCTCAGAACCACTCTGCATACCAAAACTGGGTTAAATATGCTAATAGCACTGTTTGTCCTTATTTCCTGCTTGATTGTAGGCTTCCTACTTGATAGGAACAGTGTGTCTTAATCACGAATTTTTTCCCAGTGCCTAGCATGTGGTAAGTGCTCAATAAGTATATGTTGAATGAATTAATTAGGTAATATTATTTTCACTATACAGATGAGTAAGCTGCTGCCCAGAGAGGTGAAACAACTTGCCTAAGGTCATACAACTAATGAGTGCCTCATCTAGGAGTCTTTCTAACTCTAAAACCCATTCCTCTTCACCTCACCACCCTGCTGGATCCTGCTGTGATCCAAAAGGTCACAATTTGGCAGGTGAATTGTGCCCTGTGTCTTCAAGAAAGAGGATTATTTAGACTGTTGAACGTAACCACTTGGGTTTCTCCTTTTCCAACAATGAAAAATTTGCAAAGAGGCATTAATTGGGTTACAGGCAGCCTTCAGTTCTACTATAGCCTCAGTGGGAAAAATGAGAGGGAGGTACAGAAAAGTTGAACCAATGACAGATAATATGCTTAACATGATATTAAATTTTTTTAGTTAATCATTTACTAGCATTTTTAGTTTCAGGCCAGCTATAATTTGTGAAAAGAAAAAGTGATTGTATTTATATATTATATTTTCCATGTTTTAATCACCCACCACCACCACCACCGCCTACCCCCCATACTCTTACATACAGAGACCAAGCACGGGGCTTACAAAAAGCTGCTTCTAATAATGACTCTCAACTCATTCATTTAGTAAACATCAGCTGTGCACATGCTGTGTACCAGGTTCCATTCTAGACCTTGAGAGTGCTGTAGAGAACAAGATAGATAAGGTCTCTGCTCATGTGCAGTTTATATTCTAGTGAGGAGATATAACAGTAAACACACACACACACACACACACACACTCACCACATACACAAGAAAATGTCAAGTCATGATAAGCGCTAAACAAAGACTTAAAATAGGATAATGAAGAAGGAATGATTGTATGGCTTTTTTAGAAGTGATCAGGGAAGGCCTCTGAAGATGAGCCCTGGCAGGAATGGGGGTGCCTTCCAGGAAAGCAAAGGATGGCACAGAAGACAAGACAAGGGAAGGTGGGGGCAAGCTAAAAGTTGAACCAACTGGAAACCACCAGAAATTTCCCCATCAAGGTCATTATTAATAAAATTTTCATTATTAATAAAGGGTGTATGTTATTGTCATGAAACACATTCTTGAATTGGATGGAGTAAATATTATAAATGTAATATGGAAATAAAACATTCAGGAAATACGTAGAAACTTAGAGACCTTGTTCATTAGTTTCTCCCACCAGAAACATGCCTGAAGAGAGAAGAAAGCTATGGATTGGCTAAATAGAATGACAGGCTTGGTGTTTCAGGAATTGAAATAGCCAGAAAAACAAATGGGAAGTGAAAAGGGGGAAACCTACAAGTGTTGGGCGCTATGTTACAATCTTTACACACTTTTTGTCTTTAATCTTTAATTTCTCAAAACAAAATAGGTGGTATTAAACACATTTTACAGAGGTGGGAGTTGAATCTTCCTATAGTCAAACATCTAGAAGATACAGATTCAACCCTAAACTGCCGCACCATCCAAATAGGCCTTTTGTTTCTGAAATTGCCTTTCACACTATATTTTTCCAAGACCTTCATCCTCCCCTCTGCTATGGTGAGAAATTTTGAGTCAAAGCCAAATGTAATTTCAACCCCATTATCATTCTTCTGACTCTCAGTTAAGCAACTCTTTCCTATACAGTTAACTTTACAGAACAGCTTTCTACGATGGGTCTTAGTGAACAAGAGGGCTATTAATGATGCATATGCTTCCCATGGAGACTAGTTGCAGAAGAAAAGGGGCATTTGGTTGTTGCAGTGCCAAACAGTAAGTTGCTAGAGAGGACAAAGTGCCTGTTGGGCTTAAAAAATCTGTCCAAAATTGTCTAAATCATGGATGATAAACACCAAGAGCTAGGAAAATATGAAAATTCATGACTTCAGCTCATTCTTTTATTTCAGGAGAGCTTCATTGTTTGAATCTCACACAATAGCTTGAGCTGCAAATAGAGAAAACTAAAAATAATACATAGTCCTCATCACTATTCATTCTGTTTTTGATCAAATGGCCCATGATCCTTATGATTCCACACTTTTCTGTCTACCCTGAAATAACATTTATCCTTTTCAAAGCCCCCAACAATAAATCAGCCATAATGAAAGCTCTTCTTCTTGCTTTTACTGCAAGGATATATGCTCCAACCTTCATGTCTAAAGTGTTTACCTGGCTTTTTCATAGCTGACTCAGTAGATTGGAACCTTTTAATGCAACCTTCATGGCATGTGGTCACCAAATCTATGTGAAGTCTTTATAATTTTTGTATGATTGATAGCATATTGCTCTTCACTGGTGAGGGGAACCATATCTATTTCCCGCTTGCTTCCTTTGTACATGTTAAGTTACTTAATCCATTTACTTTCATGATTGGGACTTCAGAGGTAGAAATGTGAAGGAAAAGAGAAAAGCAAACAGGTTCAACAAGTCTGTGCCTGATTCTTAGGCCTAAATGTTTTCTACTACATTATATACTACCTCCCAGGGTTATAAAACCAAAGCTTCCTTTTCTGCAAAGCAACCCAGTTAGTGGGGAGAGATAATCAATCAATCAGTCAATCAATCAACTGCCATAGCTTTAGAAGGAAATAAAAGCTCCTTTCTCAAAAGCCTATAGCTCCACAGTTTCCCAAAACTATTGTCCATGCCCATCTTTTAGACCTTCATTCAACCCCTGTGTCAGCTACCATTATCATCTATTTTAAATGCATACTTCTATATTTCAAAACCTGTCCCCAAACCTACCTCTATTTACTATGTCATTCCTCTCTAAAACAACGTATGTGAGAGTTTTTAAATTGTAGTGTTATATCAATTCTAGTATTATTACTAAACAAAACTCAAGACTTTTTAAAAAAAACTTTCTCCGATTAGCTTTGCCTACCCATTCTTTAATTAAATCAACTAATATTTCACCTCTAATCTATGACAAGCACACATATGTCTCAGAACCTTAGAGATGAGTAAAATGAATAAGAAAGTAACTATTTCCCTAGGAAGTTTATAATCTGCTTCCCAGCCCTACTCTCCCAATCTACTTCTTTTCTGAATCTACTAAATTTGCCGGTTTTTGAGTGCCCATCACGTTTTTGTTTGTCTTGTTGTTTCTGTTATTAATCATAAACTCCCCAGAATTGTGTCCGTATGTTACCATTAGCCAAAAAATCTGGGCACTGTCATGCTCTGAATCAAAACCATGAACTTTGGATAAACTAATTATCTCTGAGCTTCATTTTTCTCATTTGAAAAATGCAAACAACAGTACCTACTGTATACAGAAGTGGTTATTAGAGGTATATGAAATGATATTTAGTGTACAAAGGAATCATGTCACTTACTTGCTAAAAAAAAAACCTTCAATAACACCTCTGTTGCCTCTCAAATTACATGTAAATGTCTCGACCTACTACTGGATGCCCTCAAGATCCCAACTATTTTGTCAGCCTTCTCTCTTATGATTCCCCTACACATTCTTTTACTCACACCGAAAGGTCCTGCTTCCCTTTTTTCACTATGAGGGAAAATTAGTAGTAACTACCATATTTTTTTCCTTCCAGTTTTATTGAGACACAATCGACACTATACAAATTTAAGGTGTACAACATAATGATTTGGCTTACGTACATCCCGAAATGATTACCGTAGTAAAGTTTAGTGAACATCCATCACCGCATATAGGTACAAAATAAAAGAAAAAGAAAAAAAATATTTTCCTTGTGATGAGTATTCTTAGAATTTACTCTCTTAACTTTCATACATAATATACAGCAGTGTTAGTATAATAATCATGTTGTACATTACACTCCTAGTACTTATTTATCTTATAATGAGAGCTTTATACCTTTTGACCACCTTCATCCAGTTCCCCCTCCTGCTAACCCCTGCCTCTGATAACCACAAATATGATCTCTTCTTCTGTGAGTTTGTTCGTTTGTTTGTTTGTTTGTTTGTTTTTAAAGTATAATTGACCTACAACACTAAGTTAGTCCCTGGTGCCCAACATAGTCATTCAATATTTCTACACATTAGATAATGATAAAATACTGTGGTAAGTCTAGTTACCATCTGTCACCATACTAAGATATTATTATTGGCTATATTCCCCACACTGTATAGTTTGTCCCCATGACTCATTTATTTTGTAACTGGAAGTTTGTACCTCTTCATCTCCCTCACCTATTTCTCTCATCTTCGCCCCCGCCCCCAGCGCCTCTCCTCTGGCAACCACCTGTTTGTTCTCTGTATCTATGACTGTTTCTCTCTTGTTACGTTTGTTCATTTGTTTTTTGTTTTAGATTTCACGTATAAGTGAAATCATATGGTGTTTGGCTTTCTCTGTCTGACTTATTTCACTTAGCATAATACCCTCTAGGTCAGTTATTTTTACTGTGAGAATTTCTAGTTATTTTTCTCCTCATTCAACTCTGCAGCATATTTTATAAATGATGAGAAAGGTTAATTGGCTCCTTCACAGTAACAACACAGCAAGTAACTGGAAAAGATGGAATTTGAAACCAGAGCTGTCTGGTTTCTGTCTTTTCACCCTACTATGTACATTGTGCAAAATGTGAAAAATGTCCTTCCTTATGTTTAACTGGAATTAGTTTTCCAAGCCCATCTCAGGTGCTACCTCCTTCACCAAACTGTCCTTAATCCTCATCCAAATACAATATCACCCTCAAATTTCTCACAGCAGTGTGTCACTCATTTTTGCGCAGCACTGTGCTAGTGACTTACGTACCAAATCATGAGCTCTTTGACACCAGGGTGAGTGTTTCCCCTGAAGCAAAGTACTTTGCAGCAAGTTTACACCCTGTTTCCCCTGAAGCAGAGCAGTTTGCACCAAGTAGATATTTAATAAAGTCACTTCAATTGAACAGAGGGTCATTAAGGTCACATATGGAAAATTCTGTCCAGTGCAATCCAGGAATCATTTACTTACTAACATGTCTCTATTCCAGGTCCTGTAGTAGACATTGGGTTTAAAGAGATAAAAGCAAGGCAAAAATCCCTGCCCTCAAGGAGTTTACAGTTTGATTAAAGTGCTTTGAAACCAGAAAGTTGGGTTTTTTTAAATTTAGGCCTTATAGTAAGATGAAACAAACACTTTAGTAATACAAATGAATTCTCATTTGTTGTTCACACAGATACAGTTGTCTCCTCCAGCTGCTGTACCAGTTTAGACTACATCGTCACCTACCTCTTCAAGCACATAGCAAAAGAGGGCAGGAAGCCACTTCGATGCAGAGAGGCTGCCCAGGCTGGTCAGAGACTATTACATTTTATGCAGCAAAATCCAGAGGTCCTGCAGCAGGTAACTGGTGGTTGCTTATCTAGCTTAAGAGAGAAGAGTTTCCCAAAAGCCAATCTGGTCTCTGAATATCCCTTAGAGCAACTGGTCTTGCCAAGACTCTTTACTGGGTCTTCTCTAGGAGTATTTTCCCTGTAGGGAGGATAGTACACTGGCCTCAGGATTACCCACCCTCCAGAAATCTCTAAGTCATTCATCTCACCTCAGTGAAGCTAGAATCCAAAAAGAGGATAGCTCTTCCAGAGACAAGAGAAATAAAAGTCAAAGCTGGAACTAGAAACAGTCAACCTCTGATTTCTTTCCCAGAGCCTCTAATAACGTCGTCTTAGGTTTGCCTTGTGAATACTCTGGTATGTTGAGAAACTACCATTTTCTGGGCTCCTAGTCTGTGCCAGGCAGCTTGCTGGGAACTTTCCCTTCATCATATCATTTTCCCCATTTTAAGATGAGAAATCAAGGTTCACATAGGTCATATTCCCACGAACATTTAAATAATAAGTAATAAAGCTGCGATTTGTTTATTTTCAAATGTTTTCTGACTAGCTAATATGAATTAGGTCCAAGTTTAATATTTTTTAAAAACTTCTGCAAATCACAGTAACAGCATGCATAAAATTAAATAATATATGCCAGAAATGTTTCAAAGAGAATAATACCATTTTACTGTGGAGATAGCATCACTATGATATATTCCAGTTCTACTACATTTGGAAAGTGATATCTTTGTACTGCTTCCAGTTGTCTTCTTTTGCCAAATTATCTATCTCCATAATAGTCTGTGGTTTGCAAATATAAACACTTTAACCTGGTCATTAGCCAGCAAATAAGTCACCTGCAATCAGCAAAAAAGTGTCAGTCTGAGTAAATAAATGATGAAAATGAATAAGACAGCCATGGAAGAGGTTTTCTTCCTAGCTGTCATTTTTTTGCTGATATTTAAATGACATTATGTAAACTTTATTTGTGGTGATGTTTCAGTTAACCAGTTATTTTCCTGGCAGGGAGGTGTGTGATTAAGATTTTGTGTAAATAAGCAAAGGGTTCTGGGCCTGTAACTATTTGGTATGACCCTGGAATTGTTACAACATGTTGGTGATTAAACAGGAGGAAGGTAACTCACATTTATTGAGGACTTCCTATGTACAAGGTGCGAGAGCCACTAAGACCCATGAGACATAATTTCTCTCCTTAAATAAGTGTGTCCTGCCAGGTGCGAAGGAGAGACAAGTAACTAACTAATTATGTGATAATTGGATTAACATAGTGATGACAGGAGGAGAGGACTTGCAGAGACATCTCCTCATTTAGACCCCACAACAACACTGCAATGTGGATATAACCATCCCCATTTTTCAAATGAATAAATTGAAGCACAGAGAGAAACTGGAAAGTGGAATGTGAACCGAGGTCTGTTTGGCTCAAAAGCCCAAGTCCTTACCACTTACTTACACCATTGATTCTCAGGAGACTAGTTGCTGGATAATCTCAGATTCACCTGGAATGCCTTTTCAGAATAACACATTCTATCAAGATTTGGATGCACTGCTCCTCACCCATCCTTCTGCAGTAGCCACTGGTACTGCTGGGAGTGTGGCGTAGCCCTCAGGTGTTTTGCAACAAGAAGGCTGAGAACCACAGAATTAGAGCATGTAGACAGTGGAGAAAATAAATAACCATGGATTGGCCAGCAATCAGACCCAGCGCTCACCCCACCGTGGCAAGTGACAGGTCTGCCACCTGCCAGTGCTCAACCATGATCACAATATTGTCCCATAAACTTCGGCAGGAACTTTTAGGTGGGTAGAAAATTTTAGCAAAAATTAATAGGCTATGGTCCTAGACAAATACCATCCGACTGTGCAGAACAAGTAATGTGATTGTGCAGAAGACATTCAAGTTTGTCTTTACTCAGAATTACCATGTGTTTGTTGGTTTAAGTAATTTCTATGTGTTAATAGTACTTGGTAATCCTTTACTTTATAGCATATGACTAAGTAGTGATATATCTTTATTAACAGTGGAATACATTCTATTTATTTGGAATGTAGGCTTTCAGATAGCATTTTAAATATTAATGACCGGTCTCTGGTAGTCAGCATAAATATGATTTGCATTAGCACTAGCTTATATCATCTTGAGTGCCTCTGATGTCAATGATTGGGTATAGTAGTATCTGACATCATCTCCTTAGGTCACTGACAACTTTGACCTCTATTCTTATGCACAGTTTCTGTCGTCTCAAAAGCTCTTTTGAATTGATTTGAAATTTTGACTCTTCCCTTTATGAGGCAGTAAAATTGATAATTATTCAGATGGGAACTGAGCACTGAGTGAAAAATCAATTCCACCCGCTCTCTGCCGCGTATAAAATTACTTCTGAGTCGGCTGGACTGAACGGATGGCCAGAGTAAAAGCAGCAGGCAGGAGTAGTGGGAAGAATTAGCTGGACACAGCTAATAGCCTGAAGGGATAGACTTGGAAAAGAGGGAGTGGGCCAGTTGGGGGTTATTATGAGCAAGGATGGGTGCCATTGATCATCTGTTTGCATCAGCTTTCCAAGACCTTATAAATCAACCCTGAAGAGCAGCAGAATCCAAGATTTCAGCCTCTTTCCAGGGGGAATTTATATTAGATTATTCTCATTTTCACACTCAGATGAAAAGTGAGCCATTGATTATTCATTGGTTGCCCATCAAATGCTGTTTTTATAGATGATTTGCCTATCAGAGAAGATAATGAACAAGGTTGCTGCTTCATAACTCAAGGTTTCAGTTTTCAAGGCATCTGTGTCAGTTAAGTAATGCCTAACCCTATTAAAAGGAATGGGTTACAAATTGCTTAACAGTGCTGAAAAACTAGACCCTAATGACTAATTGTGCTTGGAGTTTAGAGAGGGTTTGTCAGCTCTTTAAACTAAACTGATGCAATGATACTGCAATTATTTACTAGTTTGAACTGTTCTCCCCCTGCACCACCAACCTGGAAGCATAGTTGCATGAAGAGTGTCAATTCTAAATTGCAAAAGTTATCTCCTCAAGCTTCCACAGCAAATGAAGCATGAACCCACATAAAGGGTCTTCTGACATTCTTATAGGCCTTTCCTATAAGACATTTTAAGTGCCTCTCACCTGAAAATGTGTTTATTATGACCTGCTATGTGGCGTTAGATCTTCAGTGTTTTTAAAAACATTCTCCAAATAAGCCATCTTCCATATTTTGCAAACAAACCTAAATTTGCAAAGCATTACATTTAATCCATTTGAAGATCTGTTATAATTAAGTAAATCTATTTTAAGTAAGAATTATTGTCTAACCAGCATTGCTTTAACTTAACTGAGAAAAACCCAGTTTACGTATATTAAGCAAAAAAAAAAAAAGTTCCCATGTTTTTATGTCATTAGAGAGATAAACTAAAGTTTTAAGAACAGGCCAGTAGTAACAGTGATTAGGCATGGATCTGCTACAGTAATTTGGAAGATAAAATTTCTACGGGAAACGTTTTCAGTTTTATCCCTGGTCATGTTAAGTGTTTGTATCTATAACTCAAAGGTCAGCATACATTTAGTTATATCACAGAATGAAAGAAGGATCTACCTAAATTAGGTACATGAAAGAGTGTGTTTTATAAGAGTAGAAGGGCATTTCAAAGATGAGACTCATTCTCTTTCAGATTATAAGAATAGGACACTGAGGCTGAATGCTTCTCTAAATCATAACTTCTATTAAAACTACCTGCTCTCGAAAGAGTAGCAACTTCCATAGAAGTAGAACAAGAATTATGTGATGGTCGGTATTACTGATTAGATTATGCAATTAACTTATTAACAAGGTATTTTTAGCAATTATGTTCTCTAAAATTTAAATACACTGAATGGAGGAATTAGAACATTTAGGTTTTAATTTATCTTAACCTCTTCTATTTAACTATTTGGCTCAAGTGAGCTGTACTAAAAACCAGAAAAAGTTCTAATTATAATTCTTTCTCCCTCGCTCTCTCTCCCCCTCCCTCCCACTTTGTGCTAACCTGACATTTAACTACAAATTGTAAAGAGCTGTCAGGAGTTATAAGAATCATACTTCAGTAGGGACGTAAGCTGGAAAGAACATTCACCCTTTTCCTCAATCAGTCAGTCAATCAATGAAAATTGCTTTTGTACAGTGCTCTTCGTGACATGCATCCCAAAGTGAATTACAGCAAAAGGGAATTCATCTGCTCTTTTTTCATTTCTGTGTTTAGATTGAAAGGATATTGCTCAACATTTTGACATACTATACAAGACATCTTTCTTACTTAAGATACCATCCTATAGTACTAAGTAGGAGAAAGTGCAGTCACATATTTAACTGATGTTGAGATTTTGGCCTATAGAACCTCAGCAAGACTCTCACAGTGGGAAACACTTTAGCAGATGAAATATATTCATGTCTCTTATGCTCTTAAAAAAATTAACCAGACTTTCTAATGTTATTATAGACATTTCTAGTGAACCCTAAATAGAAAGTATGCTCATGACCCACTAGCTCAGTCTGGTTAATTTGCAGCTGTTATCAAAAGTATGGCAGTAGATTGATGTCAAAAACACATGCTGAAGGAACATTCACAACTGGATCAGAGGATAACATGGATTTAAAGGGAAGCCGGGGATAGGTCATCAGACATGGCAAGTAAAAAATAAGAATAATAGAATTGGTTTTTGCACATGCTGCTGCAGTCTTGGTCTTCTTCACAGCAACATGTGTATGTACTTTGTATTTATTTCTAGGAAAAAAATAATACTGGCAAAATATTGCAGACAGTAGCTTAAGCTTTTTCATATGCATTTAATCTGATTTAATCACCACAGTATCTCTGTGAAGCTGTAGTATTATGAGCACCATTTTACAGATATAGAAACCAAGGCATAAAAAGATTAAGTAGGGGCTTCCCTGGTGGCGCAGTGGTTGAGAGTCCACCTGCCGATGCAGGGGACACAGGTTCATGCCCGGGTCCGGGAAGACCCCACATGCCGCGGAGCGGCTGGGCCCGTGAGCCATGGCTGCTGAGCCTGCGCGTCCGGAGCCTGTGCTCCGCAATGGGAGAGGCCACAACAGTGAGAGGCCTGCGTACCGCAAAAAAAAAAAAAAAAAAAAAAAAGATTAAGTAACTTTCCCAAGTTACTAGTGGTCAATAAGATCATGTAGTCCATAAGCGGAAAGACTAAAATTCTACCTTGATGTGTTTAGCTCCAGCGTTCACATGCTTAACCACAAAGCTATAATTTGTTGGCGGCTGCTAATTTGAAGTAGTATGTATGTTTTGAGCACTTACAATGAGGCAAGTTGAGCTTCCAGTAAGTCCCACTGGGGCCATCCTTAAGGTAGAATGATTTAGAGCAGTCATCCTATACCCCAACTTTGTGCTGCAGCCGGAATGAAACAGATGGGCAGTGACCCAAAGAGGCAATGGGCAAGGGAGAGGGAGGTTGCTTTGCCAGCTGGTATAGAAAAGCCCTGTGGCTCCCACCATCACTGACAGAGCTAACAGAGCTTCCTCTCTCTTATTCTACACCCATACCCAATCATTAATTCTGTAGCCAGACGTTGAAGGTATAAAATTTAGCAGGACATGTATCCTTGAGAAGGTCAGAGTCTAATAGTGTAACTGTCTCATGATGTTCCTTTGTGACTATCCTTCAGTTCCTCTGAGGTAGCTCTTGAGGTTTACTCTAACCTGACTTTTCTAGGATAGAGTCAATATAGAAGCTGTGAAATGAAGTTGGGGAAGCAACAAGTGCTTTGCATCCATCCCCCATACCCTGCACGTCTCTAGGCTTTGTCCTGACTCTCACTACTGATTCATCAGTGTTGAATGTCATTTTTCACCTCTTTCTGATTGTAAACAGCTTCTGTTTTTTAAGAGGCTTCTACTACTGAGTACCATTAGCTCTACTGAAGGTCCTTCTTAAGGGCCTCTCACATGGGCAAGTCTGAAACTGACTCCTTTGAGCATCCCTCTCCTCCTCCTTTTCATTCTGTAAGGTACCACAGACTAAGGTGCCTATAGAGCCAAGTAGGGAACTTGACTGAGGTAGACAGGAACGACAAACTGTGTTCAGTATACATCCCTATCTAAAGGGGGCAGCCTCCAAAGGGCTCCAGCTAATTGTTGCCCTGTAAGGTGGTAAGACCCAGTGTTGCCAGATATATTGAGATTTCCCCACGGAGAGAAGCCAGAAATACAGTTTTGTAAATGTTGGCAACTGATTGAAAAATTAAAATAAAAATACTCTGCAGGTCAGCACTGTATGTCTGGTTATCAGTTTCCCACCTCTGTATTCTGTACTCTTAGAGAATTTCAGAACTCAGATCTCTTAATGCATGATCCCTTGCATTTCTCATAGCCATCCCATGTGGCCTTGCAACAGTGATATTTTTATTTGTCTCTGATGTTTTGATAATTCTTAAAGCACACTTTTTTAATTTGCTGTTTTAAGAAGATGCCAATATTTTGCTTTTACATATGACTCTATACTTAGGTCTTTAATGAAACTTAAAGAGGGCATTTTATCACATTTGGGTTGTGTCTTTGCATACAGAAGGGGTGCAGTAAACAGGCAATGAAACTCAGTTAACATCTCCCAAACATTTTTTTTTTTTAATTTTCAAAATAATAAGGTTTGTTTGAGGCAGAAATAAAGCTCACTTTGGTCAAGTGTGTGTGTGTGTGAGAGAGATCTAATTACTAAGGATCATATCAGAGTATCTAAGAGGACCAGGGCTGCACAAAAGTATCTAGTTAATAGCCAGGTAACAAAAGTCCAAAAGGGAGTAAAACTCTTAAGAACGATCAGTGTGTGACCACCACCCCTAAAGATCAGCTTAGAAAGTTAAAATATATAATTTTAAAAATGGAAAAACACTAATTTTTAATTAAAATGGCTTTTATCTGTGATATAATAAAATCATTTATCCATCTTTAGAAGGATGATTCTTGTCCAAATCCTTTGTTATATTCCATATCTTTGCCATTTTGATTTCATTTTTGTTATAGAGATATTTGTTGAATGACTGTTTCAGCTGTAACAAAAAATGGTATTTTAAAACAAAACCCTTTTAAAAAGAAACCTATTCTTGATTTATAAATCATCAAATTAGTGTTATAACCCTATCACCTATCTTTACACAGTACCTTTTTTTCCCCAAAGATCACCTCCATCTTGATACTTGTCCCAGCACCTAGCAGAGCCTGAAACCTTGTGATGGTCAATGAATGTCTGCAAAACAAACCAAAAAAATTAATTTTTAAAAGTGCAATCTACAGGCAGTGACTTTAGGTATCAAATCTAACATGGTCATAGACTAATACATGATAAAATAAATGATAATGCCAAGATAAGATTATATCGTCATATACTATATAATAACCCTGCTGAAATTCCATAAGAAAATTTTATTCTAAACATGGATGAAGAAAGAAATAAGTACTTCAAATACTGTTTCAAATGGTTAACAGAACAGAGAAGGTTTGTGGTGGGGTTTTTTTTTTTTTTGTCTGTTTGTTTGTTTGTTTTTTCCACTGGGACATGTGTTTTTCTACCTCTAAGCACAGTTTAAAGATGTAATCCATCGATAGCGTAACTTGCCTTATTAATTGAAAGGGATGGAATCCACCAGATGTAGCCCAAACCAGCAGAGAGTTAGGTGACTAAGCAACAGCAAAGACACCATATTGAGTGAGCCAGATTTCGGTCTCCAAGTCATTTATTTCAACCGGTGACAATACATTTAAACTCAGCAGTGATTGATGGTTTAATATCATATATAATTTTTTTAATGAAGGAAAACCATTTAAATATGTTACCATTTGCACTGGTATTCTCCTATGTACATAACTGCATTTAATCATTATGGGGATTGTTTTTATACTTGTGTAATTTGTATCCAAGAAATAACTGTCAAAACCATCTCATGCTGTTGCTGGAAATGGTACAGTGTGCTTCATACTTGAATAGACTCATTCTTCCCTGCACATAATTAAGAGTGTTGGAGCTTTCACTGCTACCACATAGGAATTCCATGTTTACATTTCTGAGAATGAAAAATTAGCCACAGTTTGCTTTTTCAGGCTCCCATTTTCTGGGGCTGTGATATTTAAGTACCTTAGTTCTGTACCAGTATATGATTTGAAGAGTTTGATTTTAAGACTTTTAATATTAAAATACATAATAAAATTTTATTATCTAATTATAAGAGGGTTTAGCCTCTTATTAAAGTTGCTAAACCAGGCCTGGATTAACATCATAATGGCACAGTTTGACATGGAATACTCAAAAGTCAAGTTCGAGGGAAGGGATGGGTTTTGTTGTTGTTGTTGTTTTGGGGGTTTTCTCCTATACCCACCCCTCGCACAAAATAACAAGGACGAAACGCATGTGTGGAAACAAACAAGGAGCAATTTGGGACGCTGGAGAAGGAGTGGAGGTGTCAGCCTAGGATGGTACCCTTAGGCGAGGCAGCTGGTATATGTAGCCTTTTGTTTATCTGCTACTGGTTTATGTAGCCTTTAGGCCGGCAGCAGAAACAATCACTCCTACAGGGTCAGCTGCTGGTCAGAAGCAAAATAAGAAAAGATTTTGCGTTCAAATGCACAGCCATGATTTCTGTACAGCTGGCACCTGCTGCTGGTGCCCAGCGTGAAGGTGAAAGGGCAAAGAGGCGGTTGTTCAAAACTCAAGAATGGCTTAAAGGGACTTGTGGATTAATCTGCTTTATTAACTTCTGTATATTAGATAACTATTGCTATGAATGACAGTACATCGTTTTGAATAAGTCGCATCTCTTTCTCTTTTAAATTAGCTTTTGAGTAATGAATATTAAATAGAAAGCATTTCAGGGGTAATTAAATGAAAACAGAATGATGTCATTTTACAATTATATTTGTGTGTTTATAGAATAGGGGAATTATAATGTTTTCCAAGGAGCTAAAAAAAAAAAGAGCCGGCTTCATAAAGAAGAATTTGAAATAAATAAGTTAGATGTCCATTAGCCTTTGTGTTTAGACTAAAAAGTATGATGTAGTTTGCGACTTAACGTAGAGTCATTGGGTGCCATTGGCTTGATTTGGCATTCCCAGGGGCTCCACGTGTTTTCTTTATGAATTAAGGTGACCGCAATCCGTCATTGTTCTTTTATCTACAGTTTAGGACAGTCAGTTTTGCTATCACTCTGCAGCAAATGTTCTCAGAATAGCAAAGGAGTAGTAAAAAACAACAGCCGTACCTTTTCCTTCGCACTCATGTAGGGCAGATAAAGAGCGCTTCATGAGGAAGGAAACGCACGGTTTTACACAGGTTTAGCCCAATGATAATTAGGCGTGCTTTATAACAGTCTCTCACCCGGTATGGCAAGTGGCAAACAAGACGGTTTTTAGCCTCTTCATTAATAGTGATTGGCGCAGTTAGCTTAATTTATCATTATAAATTAAGGGTAAAAAGAGTTCACTTTCATGCGTTCTTTTTTAAAGCCTCTGCAAGGAAAATTTCTAATCCATAGACAAAATACTGACACCAACTCTGGGAACGTGTTTAACAAGCTGCCTTCTAAAAGGACAACTCTTTTCTGCTGACTCTCAGTGATTTTTTGTTTTTGTTCTTTTAAGAATTCTCAGAAAAAGCATAGCAGATGACATCTGCCTTTTTCATGCTAACACAGCACAGGTAGTAGCATTTATCCATATTTCACAAAGGGAAGGCGGCTGGGATTTCATTTGCACTCCCAAGTTTTAACACAAGTTCAGTCTTTCTACTCTGAGCAGTGTTTCTGTGACATGTGAAGATGACACCTGAGATCACCTCCCTGTGTCACATCCAAGCCAGCCCAGGGCTCACCAGAAGGATCCTAAACTTGCATGGGTGTCACAAAGGAGCAGACTACCTTGACCAGAAAAGATTGGGTTAGGAGTATTTCCACATCCTTACACTGCGAGGTGGAAGAGCCTTTACACCTCCTTCTTAAAGATCTAGACTTTTCCTCCATCCTGTAACAGAAGCCTTATTTACTGTAGGGTTGCTAGGACCTAAGAAGTCACTATAAAAGGGCGATCTCAGGTTCAAACAGAATTTTTATGATGAATGATAATGATGAAAAAGAAGTAGAAATAATTATTATATGCTAGGCTTGTGTGCTAAGTGCTTTATATATATGTACACAGACATATATTCCAGTGTGTGTGTGTGTGTGTGTGTGTGTGTGTGTGTGTGTGTACATATATATATATATTTCTGTTTAAGTCTCACTACTCTGTGGGGCAGATATTTTTATCTCCATTTTATGATCAAAATACTGTAACTGCAGCTCTAGTAAGATAGTAACTCACCCAATACCGTACAGCTAGTAAGTAGCAGAACCCATGCTCTTCACCAAAATACAGTGCAACTTTTAAATGGGCTAGATGGAGGCTAAGCAAGGGGAGACACATGCCATTCATTCATTCATAAATCCTCGACTGAGCCAGGGGCCCCTTTCTTTGAGAACTGATTGGACAAGAGGTAAACGCTTGACCTAAGCTGGCTTTTCTTCCCTAGATTTAGAAACTAGCATTTAAAAGATACTGGTCAGCCTCATCTGAATTGAAGACTTGAAAAATCAAGAGCCATGGGGCAGCCATTCCCTGCCACATGCTCAGAGAAGTAGCCAGTCTGCAGCGAGAGAAAAGAGCAGCAGACGTGCTAAAAGGATCTCGAGAGACCAGGCAGGCCCACAGAGGGAGACTGAGAAGGATCCCACCAGCGTTCTTGCCGCTGGTTCTAAGCCCTTGAGAGGCCTGACCGTGCTGCCTAGTGTAGGGGTCCTGAAGCCACCCCTTTTAGGCCTAAGTTTTGCCTGCGATAGTTGCCGTCCTCCTAGCCAAAGGATTCTTGACTCAGGGAAGCTGTGAGGACACAGTGAGCCAATGAGTATAGACTCACCTAGCCCAGAGAAGGTATTCAATCAATGTGTAAAAGTAGCCTTCACTGTGAAAACAATATGCAGTTGCCACTTTTCGATGTCCCTGTCCTTGTCCATATCCCTGCTGTTCATAATTATAAATGTGAGAAAAGTATCCCGTCCAGGAAATCCCAGGCCCAAGACTTCATTTCACAAGATGATTTGATTTTGCCGTGACTTCAGCCGGATTACTTATGTCTACCTGGTCCCATCCATGTGTTCTGCCTTTCTTAGAGTTCCTTCTGTGACAAGCATTCTTAATATCACACTCACTCACTGGACTGGATGGGGCATGGTGTGATTTTATTCTTGGGCCCAAACTGACTTTTGTTCACTTATTCTTCCTGCATACTCCAGGCATTACCTTGCAATGGCAAGAATGAAAATAAACGCCATAACTCTTTCCATTTGTATAATGTCTTCATACCTTCTGACTCTCACAACAACCCTGATGGGTAGACAGGGCCAATGTGAATATTTTTTTAACTTGAGAGTATGGGTACATCAACACATTTAATCCCACAGTACCTGTATGGGTAAAGTGCGCAGAGGTTCAGAGGGGTGAAATAACTTGCCCAGAGACACAGAGCCACTAAGTAGCAGTGCCTAGAATATAACGAAGGCTTTCTTGTCCCTAGATTTTACAGTTTTCTTGTCTCTAGATTTTAACATACCAAGGCTCCCCAGGGCCTTACCCTGCCCTTCCTTCCTGGCATTTCTTCTTCTCCGTCCATCCCTATTCAAGGGAGACAGCAAGATAAATGACAGGGTTCCCCTGCCTTCATTTCTCTTAGTGGCACTGTGGATGGTATAAGAAGCTCTTTGAGTTTCTTGAAAGAATGGCACAGGATAAAGTGAGGGTTGGTTTCATGATGGCATGATTTATTCATTTCGCAGTTATTACTGATTTTTCACGTAGTACTTGAAGGGTAAATTATGTGAAATTTTCCCAAAGTATATTAAGGTCTGGAGATGTGACTTCCACCTTCATATTCATTTGTCTTGACCCTTGGAAATTTTAACTAGCAGTAGCCATTCGTGCAGCTGTGAGCTCACATAGTGTGTTAAGGAAGACTTCTTATTTGGTTGCAGTCTAATCACTACTTGAGGAACAAGGTAAAGGTTCCCTCATCCTCTGACCTTTCATGAGTTAAGGCTGCTTTGTATGCTTTGCAACCCAGAAGAACTCTTGCGTGCTAATTCTGTATCCCTTGTCATGCTTAGGAAAATACAGACGTAAGTGCTTTCAGACTGATGAAATTCTATCCTCCTTTCATAGTTGTTTAATTGCAAATTCTCTATTTGTGGAGGACTTTCTGCTTACAACGATCAGAGCTGACAGATTTTACAGTCAACATACCTGGTTTTGACATACCAGTTATGCTACTTCCTGTGTCCTTGGAATACTTACCTCACCTCTTTGAGGTTAGCAGCCCTTCTTCAACAGGGGGAGTTCTTTACATTACTTGAACTGGCCCCTGGGTGGCTGAACTGGTGGCTGAACTGCTCCCTCCTGTGGTCTCATGCCCAGACTCCCCAAGACTAACCAAGACCTAGATGTCTCCCATTCCATCACTCCCTCAGCCGGTTACCCCATAACTTGGAACATTGGTATCATGGAAAAGAAAAACATTCAAGTGCATGTTTAGTTGAGGTCATGTGAACATAGAATGCTAAGAAGGAGCGATGGGAAGCTCAAGGCCTGAAGAGAAATCTCTTAGGCCCCAAAGAGACCCACCAGAAAGAAAACACTAAGCAAGAGCTCTGTGTTAATCCCCATACTTAATGTGGCATCTCGTTTTAGATGAGACAAAGAAGTTCCACTCAGGGAACTAAAAGCGTCAATTAGAGTTAAGTGCATTTAGGGATGATTTCTCTGAGACCCTTAAGATTGGAAGGAAACAACTTGATGGGTGCGCAATAAGAGATTAGTAAATACTTAGGCTGCATGGGCTCTTTTAGGCCACAGGGACCACATTTTATTCAATTCTGTACCACAGTGCCTGACACATAGTAGGAGTTCAGTAACTCTTTGAGCAAAGAATAAGTCTAAGAAATGAAGAGGGAGGGAGAAAGGAAGGAAGGAGAAGTCCCTAGCACAGTACCTGACACATAGCAGGTACTCATCACGGATGTGTTGCGTGTGTGCACCTAGCACGTAAGAGTTGATAATAGAATATTATTGACTTGAAATGTGTGCAGGTGAAACAAGTAGATAACAAGAGGGCTTTAGAGCTTCCCTAGCGGCCTGGCCTGTTTTGGAATCTGTACTTTAAGGGAGAAGTTCCACCCTCAGCGCACGATGGCCTCTTCTTATCCCACAGAAGGAGCAAGCCCTCCCTCCCCAACCCCATCTTTCTCCTGAGCCCCTTGCATTACTGAGAGGCTGGAAACAAACTGACAGAAACCTGGAGAAAAGTAACTCAAGTGATTTAGGAGAATGGAAGGGCTGGCTTATGGGGCCAGATTAAAGAAGCTAAATATGTATAGCCTGCCTAAGTGACAACTAAATGGGGCGTTTGATAAGTCTATAAATATTTGGAAGATGTAAACGCCAAGGAGGAAAGGGAATTACTTAGCATGGCACAATGGAGTATTGGCGTAATGGGATAATATTAAGAAAGGGAAAATGAAGGTTGAACATCAATAAAAAGCTTCCTGACAAAGAGAACCATTCCTGACAGAGGACACTATTAAGTTACGCGCTGTGGGCCAAGGGAAGTAATGGCAGTGCCATTTCTCAGGGTACTGGCAACAGAGCCAGCAGGACAGGGCCCGAGATATGTCCTGACTGAGGCACAGGCGCCAAGCAAGTAACCTGTGTCTGCGGCCTCCGAATCCTAGAAACAGGAAAAAGGCTGCATCTTCTTGGGAGAACTCACACGGCTCAGCCTCCTAAAGGGTCAGACCCTGTGGAGAATGGTTATGCCAATCGTTCGCCCTCCCACGCCACTGCCCAAAAGAAGTCATCCACCTAAAATGGTACCCCATTTCCTCCAAGGTAAAGCCCACATTCTCTAGCACGCAGCAGTAGGCCCTTCACAGGACGGGGCCTCTGCCTACCTAATCAGCCTCCTCCGCCACCACCACTCCCCGCGCACCCTCTCAGGTCCCACAGAGCTGCCCGTCATTCCCCAGACACTTCTCCAAACCTTGGCACCTGCTTGCTCCTTTTCCTACCTTACTCCCTGTCAGACTTTGCTTGTTCTCTACAACAGATCCGGGTGTCACCTGTGAAGCCTTCCCTGCCTGCCCCCCACCCCTCGACAGCGTTAGTCAGCCTCCTGTGGTCTCTCAGAGCCTCCTGTGCACGCTTCTGCTTGTGGCGCTTGCTAGAGTGTGTGGTCATGTAAACAGTGTACTGCCTCCCCTACTGGAGTTCTTGGAGGGCTGGGACTGTGCCTCATTCATTGGTATGTCCTCAGGGTCTAACACAGAGCCTGGCACAAAGTAGGTGGCAGTAAAGTCTGAATAAGTCAAGGAACGAGGTTCTATTCCCAGCACTTTCAGTCACTATCATAGGCTCCCTATGTAAATATTAGGGTGAAAGAGCTTCCAAATCTCAGTAACATCTTTGAATCATCTCCCCAACCACTTGGCCAGCACTCTCTATGCCATTTAGACAGCTATAAATAAAAACGCTCAAATCTGAAAGGCAGCATGCCATCCTCTGTGGTTAAACTCGAGACTGCTCTTTAATGGAAAGTGCTTCTGAGGGCCGAGTGAATTTTCCAAAAAATATTTTTTTCTCCTCACACAAAATCATTCGAACATGATAAGTAAAATAATCCTCCTCTGTTGGTTATGAAGATTTTTAGGCCCATCTAACCAAATCCCTTCGGGAAGTCAGGGAGAATATAGTGACAGATGATAGGCAATGAAACTTTGAACCTCCTACTGTAAGGATAATATGTTTATTATGAAATACAATATTCATTGCACTCTGCTCTGAGGACCGCATGAGATGCCCCCATGCCATTATGCCTTATGTTGTTCTGTTGTGAAATATGATATTCATTGCAAAATGTTGTGATGACTGTTCAATAAAGTAGCATGCTGTTTCCCGCTCCCTTCCTTGATTTTGAATGGCCTCAGTTAGAGTTTACTTTATCACTGAATATTTAATATAAACATGTGCTTGTAGTCGTCTCTGTCATGCACGTATATGTACACTGGGTGGGGTTCATTTCACTGCTCCTTATGCCCCGAGCTCACTGGGACTGTGGGCCTGCTAGACGGCAGCCGCCCTCCACCACGTGCAGCGCTGCTGGGGCCGCCTAGCATCCAGCCCCTTCTCTCATTGGCAGTCTTGAAGTTGAGGCCATGTTCTTAAAGCTCTGAATTTACCTGTAGCTTCAGTATCAGGTTGTCGTTCTTCGAAAGATTTCTTTAACTGGGAAGAAAATGGGATACTCAGTCAAGGATTCTGACCATTTCTCTCTGTCTCTGCTACCACAGACTTGCGGAGGCCCTCATCATTTCTCCTCTGGACTTGTGCAGTAGTACCTAAACATGTTGCCTTGCCTCCAGTACCTACCCGTCATTGCCATTCTGCAGTTTCCCATAAGTTTTGTTCTAAATCACCGATCTCATCATTATTCAGAAGTCCTTTGAAGGCTACCCTTTGTGTACTGGCCCGAACTCATTTCTGCATTCAGCCTGACATGAAAGACCTTTTATAGCCTGGACTCAGCCCAGTCTTCTCCTCACCCTCAGCTCTACTCCTTTCCACTCAAAAGAAGGTCTCTCTTAAAAGCCTCCTATACAGAGGCTGATTATTCCTCATATATGCCAAGCCCTGTCCCCTGTGCCTTTTCTCATTTTATTGTCTCTTCCTAATGTATCCTTTCCCAGTGATGCTATATGTGTCTTTTAAGATTCACATTAAATATTAGCTGTCCTGTGTGGATAGGCTGATTTTTTTAGACAGAAAACGTAGCGCATATGCCTTTGTTAGTCTCTCTTGAGCTTACACACATTTTCTAATTTGGGGCCCCCAGAGGCTAGTGTAGGACATTTGAGGTTCTAGAACCTGATTGTATGGCAGTCATTTGGGCAGTATACCATGAACTAGAAATAACAGTGTCACTTGAAAAAAATGAGAGGAAAATGGCTTTGGCGTTGAAAGCCATTCCTTTACATACAAGTTTTCCCAACATTCCTACGTAGAGGAAACTTAGATAATGTTTTTGACAAGGGATGCTTAATTTTTACATCAAATCGAATACTGTTCCGTTTGATGTTGGCCAGAGAAGAGTGAGAAAGGGTTTCCCAAACAGTGCTGAGTGGCAAATCCTTCAGCCTCCCAGTACCCCAGGTTTTCTGGTTTTCTTTTAATGCAGCGAGCCGCTTTATGAGATCTGCAGCCACTTGAAATATGAGTTACTACTCGTAAAAAGTTTCAAGTGGATAATGAAGATTCAAGAATGAGGCTCACAGTGTAGTGCAGTCAATTTTGTTGCTGCTGCTTTCCAGTACATCTCTGCCATTGAAATGAATTATTTATTGTAATTTATTTCAACCATGGAAAAGAAAACTGTTTTCATTGTGATGTGCACTGTAACATTCAGAATAGACACATCACATGCAGTACTCTCAATTAATTAATTCTGAAGTTTCATTCCAACTTTATCTTCTTTATTATAAGCTATGAGACTGGCAGGTAATTCTTTCCCCAATAAACTATGATTAAAATGAATGTTTTGAGAACTAGGGGTAATGTTGGTAATGGAGAAAATTGAAACAGCAGCAACACTAGGTTGTGTATTTCCTTAGATTTTACAGTGGATTGGAAGGGTTTTTAAATATTCTAGGCAATTTATCACTTGGAGGAAAACTTTTTCTCCCTTAACTTTTTGTAAGGAGTGGGTGGAAGAGGAGGGTGCGCTTAGTTTAGATGTGGAACCGTGCAATGCTAATATATGGCCAAAGTCAGCTGAGTTAACCAGTCCTGCAGTATCTTTATTGGTAAGAAGTTTTTTGCCTTTTTTTTTTTTTAAAAGCAAACTTAGCATTGTACAAAGGCCAAGAGGCAGGACTCCCAAATGATTTTTCAGAGGAGAATGGGTCACCTGTAATTGATTGCAATCTTGTTTCTTCTAAAAAGAGGCTCCCCTCATGCATTTCATTTGATTTTTTTTTTTTTTGATTTAAAGTGCTAAATAGTTGCTTCTGTTATGAGACTGCAAAGACACTATGAGAACTTAGGAATGTGCTTAATATGTACAGATATTAAAAGATTTAATATAACTTAGGTCGTGGGGCTTAGTCCAGGCAGAAAAGTACTTGCTTATTTGTCCATTACTTTCATTTTTCATAACATTCCACTAATACCACATTGCTAGACAGCAGACAAAGAAACAGTTGATTCCTTTTCCCCAAAGATGACCAGTATCTAATTTGAGGAGGATCACATTTCAATATTTGCTATGCACGTGGCCTAAGAACAGCGCTTGGTAATGACAGCAACTCGCTTACCTCCACAAGCACTGAAAATCTGGAAGCTTTTCCTCCTTTGGCAGCATTCAGGTTCTTCCAGGTCATAGATCTTCAACCAGGGCATGGGGCTCTGGAGAAATTGCTGTGGAGATGGGTAGAAGGTCTCTCTGCTTTTTCAGGCTCTACTACACTATCGTTTTTGTTTTGTTGTTTTTATTGCTGTTGCTAGGGCCAGCCTTCCTCCTCCTCTCCTAACTGGCCTTCTGAAAAGCCAGTTACAGGTGCCAGAGGATTCTTGAGACTCAGAAGCATCTCTCAAGTGTTTGGTGCATTTATCGGTTGTTCTCAAAACATCAGCAACTCACTGCATCAAAATCAAAGGCAATCTAGCTTGGTCAGCAGTACATATAATTGTGTATCCTACCCCCTCTTCTCATTGAGGGCCCAAGCAGATTAAGGCACCCCATTCCGCAGACACACCCTCTTGGGCACAGCCCTGATCATCCTTGCTTTGTCCTCCTCTCCCCACCTCTGTCTGGATCTAGGTACAGGGACGCTTTGTCTTTGGTCTCTCATCTCTTCTTTGGTCCATCCTTCTTTTATATAAACCAAAGCCTCCTTCTCAGCCCCTCCTTCCACCACCTTTTGGAGAAGACAGATTACTCTTGCCCCATTCCCATTTTCCATTTCCCTGGTCAACAGGGAGCAAAGTTGCAGTGTAACCAAAAGGTCATTCAGCCCTGAGCAAAGAGGCCAGGATAGAGAGAGAAGAGCTGAAGTTCCCTAAATATGTTAAGGATTTGATCCCCATAGATCAGAGTTCATATCGTCACTTCAGATTCAGTTTTGTCTTTCTGAATCAGATGGGGAGCAGAAGGGAGGAGTTTGAATTTTTTTTCACCCATTTCTTAGACTTTATGGAATATTTTTTAGTTTTATTAATCAATATGTTCGAAGAACATGAACAATGAAAAGTGCTCACTTTATTGGGAGTATTGTAACTCGAAGAAAATTAGCTTAATTTACTAATGTTTTCTATGACGTTAATTTAAATTGCCGTATACTTTTGGTGGGAGGGAAACCAGTGGTTCAGTGGACTGTGTTCCAGAGACAATCTATTAATTATGTCTACTGCTGTTCACCTTGGGAGGCTGAAAATATGTTAACCAAATTTATAAAAGCTGTAGGTGGGAGGCAAGAAGGTCTGCTGCAAACTCACCAGGAACCTCTGCCCTGGATTCCAATCACAGGGATTTCAGTAGCTGCCCGGCTCTTGATCAGGTGGCAGAGTGGCCGAACAGAGGAGATACACATGGGCAGCATAGCTGGGAGGCTCACTGCAGGTGGAAGAGTGAGCCACGCCCAGAAACGAGCCTTTCCTTTCACACCATGAATCCGCTAGCAGTCTACAGTGAGGTCCAGACACACTGTGCCGCAACCACCACTGCGGCAGTCCTGGTCCTCACCCTCAGGCAACAGCCTCCGGACTCAGGCGGGCCTGTGCACATGTCCTGGTTCCACTTCACATCGTGGTAGCTGGTGGCTGTGATGCCTTGAGCAAGTGACTGACTTGCTCAGCACTTCAGATCCTTAGTCTATGAAATGGGGATAATACCTACCTCAGGGTTAGCTGAGAGTTCCAGACAGTGTGTGCCTAACAGAGTGCTGAGCACCCAAGGGCTCTCCGTAAACGTGTCATTCCCTGCTGGGCAGTGAGAAAACTCACCAGGCACAGCTTACGCTTAGGTGGAAGTGCCTGTCATTAGAAAAGATGGTGCCTCAGCCTTTGGCCTTGGTGACCTGAAAGGCCCTAGAGAGCTCTTCCCCGCAGCTGCTGGCTAGAGAGGCAACAGTGGCTTAGAAGAGTTCTCAGGCTCTGCACACAAAAGCAGGATCCTTGGAAATGAACGATGTATTAATTTACATATTTACCCATTGCAGGTTTTAGCCATAGACTGAGGCCAGAACGTCTCTGTTTTCTCTGCAGTCCCCTTTCGGCTCTTTAGCTCGTTATGCTTTAGTTGATATTTCACTCATCCTTTCCCATTCATTCATTCATTCATTTATGTATTCATTCTGTCATCCAGTAGCTATTTCCTGAGCCTCTGATAGGTGCCAAATGCCATACTAAGCACTAGGGATACAGAGAAAAGTCCCCCATGGTCCCTGCCCCGCAGAAGTTTGCAGACCAGTCTCCCGACCCCACCCCACTGCAGTCATCACCCTGTACGCACTCAAGCCACACCTCTCCAGCCATCCTTCTCCACTCAGCTTCTAGAGCCATTGAGCCTCCAGCCTCCTTAGAAAGAGTACATACTCACCGTGTAGCAGTAAAGCACCCAGCACAAACCACATCTTTGCTTATTCTGCACAGGTAGAAGATAGAACAGGAAGCCTCTGAAGTGAGAGCATGTAGTTACCACCTTGCTGTAGGGGAAGAGTGACCCAGCACATTGGAGTAGGAAGGTCCACTGTGCTTTGTGCTTGTGCTTTACATGCCATTTTAGGGTAGAAACATAGGAGCGGAGCTGAGGAGCGAACAGAGATCCATGTAGCACAGCATTGCTTTGTCTTATTTTTCCAGATCAGATATTTGTAGCACAGCTTCATGTTTTATTTAGAAGATTACAAGATTTCAGAACAACAGAAACACTGTCATTCAAAATCCATACTAATACATGTGCCAGGCCACATAGGACTGATTTTTGGACTGTTTTCTATTTTAGGGTTTTTTTGCTTGTTGGTTTGTTTGCGTATTGCAACTCCCAGTGAGGGTAGCTGATAGTGAGAATATAATCTCGTTTATCTGTCCATAAGCAAGACATGAAATGGGGTGCTTCCTGGAGCCATGAGATTCCACTGGGCCAGATCAGGCAGGGTAACCATAGTTGGAGTAAACGAACGCTAGTAAGGATTTGAGTGCCTGGGGAAGAAGTCAGTCCTCACAGCAGCCCTTCGAAGTAGTTGCCAAAGAAATGAAGAAATAAAGGCTCAGAGAAGTGAAACAACTTGCCCAGCGTCCCAGGTTACGTAAGTGGCAGGGCCAGATTTGGCCTTAGTTCTGACTGGCTCCAAAGTCTGTCCCTGTCAAACCATGTTGGTTTTGCTTCACTGAGAGAAATTTTCTACAAACTCATGCCAAAGCCCTTTGGGAAGGAGGAAGGAGAACAAGGAAGCACCACCTGAGACAGTGTGGTGTCTGGTTTTCCTAAGCGGACTAAGCCTCATGACTCCCCTTCCCAAGCGGTCCATTCCCTGGTTGGGCAGAATAACTGCTTAGGATAATACAGTGGGTAATGTGTGTGTTTTTTTGGACATAGGCTCTGGAAACTGTAGCCTGGGTTGGGCAAATTTGAAATGGCCATTCCAGCCATGCCTGTAACAGTGCAGGAAGTGAGCGGAGGTTGGGGGAGTTCCTTACGCTGAACGCTGATGGTGCTTTGTGACTCAGTGCAGGCTGGGGCGGGCCACTGCAGAGTTGCCAAGGGCGCTCTCCTTTCAGTCTTGACTTGTTCGCATCGATAACCGCCAGAGATTTCACATTACCTGCAACAGGATTCTGTACTCAGGCCTTTCACCCAGTATTCTTCCATATGGGGGGGAACTTTCTCCAAAGGGACTTGCCATACTGACTGAACTGTTTCCCCATATCCTCTAGGAGTGTTAGAAACAAGAACTCTGGAAATGAGTTGCCACGTCAATACCCTTTGAACGGATTTGCTCACTAATTTCCATTCTTCCGGAAGAGTAAAAGAGAAAAAAAAAAAATCATCCATTTTAGCCAACTTTATTTTTAGAAAAGTATTTTATTCAAACATCCCCTTACTTATTACAGACATAAATACATGCATTCAGACAAATGAATCCACGAGAGAACCGTATAAAGTAATTGGCACATCACTTCAGCATGCTTTGTCAGTTAGTGGAGGACTTTGGTGCCTCTGACTTTAATCTTTTCCATTAAAATATCCATTCTGCCTTCAGATTGTGAAACCCATAATATTTTAGGCTGTCTCCGTGGATCTGTTAGTTTTGCTTGTCAGACTAATTTAATTTGTGGCTCTGTGACTTTGGGTGGCTTGTTAAATTGTACATGGAAACATGTGATCTGCAAATGATGTTCAATATGCCAGGCTTAAGACCTAGTTTCTCCCCAGAGACACTGGACATGCAGTAAATGTGTATCGGCAGATTTCATTTGCAACCAGCCTAACTGTTAGGATGATGATGATGTGTGAAATAGCAGATGTTTAAGCGCATTACTGTTGCTTTTATATACCTTAAATGTTTATAACACTTTTTGAAGCACTTTTTATATCCACCGTCTCATTTGGTTCTCTGAGCTTCCTTGTACTGGGTTATCATCTCCCTCTTTATAGCTAATGAAACTGAGACACAGAGAGAAAAGTTCAGTGACTTGCCTGAGAACAGGGTAAATTGGATTGCAAAGATGCTAGAGGACAAAGCCAAATGTCACCAAAGCCTAGTCAGGGTGGTGTGTGTAGTAGACTTAGCCACATAATTGCCATTTTCCCCTGCCCTCCTTTGAGGAAAGGAGCTCTGAAGTGGTGCAAACAGGAAGGGCTAGAGATGGGAGGTAAAGAGTGCAAGAAGCAGAAACTGTAGCGTCAGCTCCATATGGATGGCCATAACTGGCTTCACTGCTCTTTGCCTGGACTGTTGCGGCAGCCTCATCTCCGGTCTCCCTCCTTGACTGTCACCTGCACAGTACACGTTCCAAATGTCCCCAGAGAGAGATTTCTTAAGTACAAATCTGAGCATGTCTCTCCTTTGCTGCAAACCCATCATTGGCTCCCACTGCCAGATTCTTCATCGCGGTCTTCCAGCCTACACTGGGGTCTTGCTTCTGGCCTGCCTCTCTTCTGCCGCACTACATTCCTCACCACTGTAGAACCCACTGTGTTCTTGCCCAGACTCCTTTTTTTGCCACTGTCTCTGCTTAGAACACATTTATGGTGAACTCCATAAACATGACCTTCTCTGTGGAGCCTTCCCTGATTCTCAGGGGCCCAGAAGCATCCCTCTTTCCACTGCATGCCCACAGCAACTTAGCCCAGCCTAGTGCCTGTTATCTCTGTGCTGAGTAGTCTGCCCCGGGGAGTTTTTAGCTCCTCAAGGATGGAGGTTGTGGTAGATGCCTGTGTTCTCTTACCACCCCCCAGGTGTCTTGAAGAATTGGAACTTAAGAAAACGGACGAGTATGAAATGTAGGAGTGAAGTGAGTAAATGAGTGAATTAGTGTATGAGGAGTGAATGAGAAGACTTTAACAGCCTGAGCCAGCAGGAAACGTGACTTCCAGCATTACCGGGCATGTGCCCCATTTCTCCCTCTTGTCTGAGAGGAGTCATGGAGAGAGATTGCCCCTCCACAGCTTGGCGTCTTTGGTGAAATGAGAGGCAGAAAGAAAGGTGAGCTGGGCTTTTGCCTGGTGACCTAGTATAGAGGAAAGCACGTCAGGGTTGAGAGGCAGGGACTGATCCTCTTGGCTCTGTGGCCCCTGACTTCTGCCCACCCAGAAGGTTCTCACCAAAGGTTTCGGTGGTGGGAACTCTTCCTCAGGGAGCTGAGAGTCTTTGCCAAGAGTTCCTACAGCAGCATCATAGGCTTCCAGAGTCAAAGCTGTTTGTTTGTCCAGGAAGCACCTTCATGTCTGGTGGCAAGATGTGGGGATAGAAGGTGAGCACATAGAAAGCCTGGGACTGGGCGGGGGGGACTCTGAGCCAGCGCATCAGTGTCTTCATGTGACTCTGTCTTCTAGATGATGTCTGTCCTCATGAATACCATTGTCTTCGAAGACTGTCGGAACCAGTGGTCGGTATCCAGGCCTCTCCTGGGGCTCATCCTGCTCAACGAGAAGGTGAGTGCGGTTGCAGGAAGGTCCGCAGGAGGCGACCACTGGGAAGAGGGAGCAGCTGTACACCAGGCCAAGCTGTGACAAAGACAGGGAAGCCAACCGAGCTTGAGCTGGGACCTTGAGCACGCGGGACAAGGCCATATTCTCCCAGAAGGCCCTTCCCCAGAGGCCTCAGATCTCCTTCAGTTAAGTAGAGGCCTCACACTAGCTTTTCTGGCATCTGGAGCCCTGCACTGGACAGGTGGTTTGCTCAGCAGTGCTTCCAGCACACCCTCACTCCCCTCCCTGTTCCAGTAGATTGTGGGCAACAACACCTTTTGCCCCTTCCTAGGCCTCCCTTCCTTTGTGGGATCCCCACTGCCCTCAGTGGTAGCAGTAGCCCCTCAGGGCCAAACACAGAGGCAGCACCCTTCATCCGGAGCACAAGTCTCCAGTCCTTAAGTGCACGCATCACTCTGGGCTGCCTCCCAAGTTCTCCAGCTTCCCCTTGAACCCACCCCTGTCTCCCCAGCAGTCAGTAGGAACAGTACATTACTGCTCGGGAGAATGAATTGTCTATACAATAAGAGAGTACTGGGGGAAAAGACAGTGAGATTAGAGGCAGCCGCATACATTAAAATTCAAACTGAAATCCCAGCCTTGGAAGGAAACTAATAGAAGAAGAAAATATATCAAAAAGAGAAGAGCTGTCTCATCATTCACCTGTGCTGAAGTATCCAATTTTAGCCACATTCAATAGCACTGTCATTCATCTTCCCTCAGTGTTATTGTGATTTAAATCCAAGCTCTATAAAAGAGAGCAGTTCTTTTAAAATGATTGAGAGGGAATAAGGGCAAATTCAGTGTTTAGAAAAAGCTTATGACATCACAATATTATACTTTACTGATGGAGGTAATATTTCATGGTTTGGGATGAAAAACTAATAATTTTCTATTTGGTGTGAGTCACTGCATCATTATAAAAGGGAAAAATAAGTAGTTTTGTGCATTCCCAGTCTTGTTCGGGAAGACATTGTGGTTTAAGTGTAATGCCTCTGATATATAGTATTTAAGTATTAGTCTGACTACATATTAATTATGTGTGTTTTTGATGTGAGCTGTTTTAATGTATGATGGAAATTAAATATCGTGCTGTTTGGGCTTGGAAGGATAAACACGACTGGCAAACTGTTGTCTTTGTGCTGAAATTAGGCTGTTTCCAATGATTAGGAGCTGCTTTTAGCATAAGAGTTTGTGTGTAAAGAAGCCCACAGACATCAGCAGAGAAGAAAGGGCTGTGCAGTTCTTTGTGACCAGGTGTGACAGGTGTTCTTCTTAGTGCCAGAAAGCTCTCCCAGGACTAAGCAAGTCCCTGTAGTACCCCACCTCAGCAGAACAGACCCATCCTAACTCAGGAGGACAAGGACTTGGAACAAAGCCTGGGGTCGTTTGAGGGGTAGTTCACTGAAGCCACCGAAGACGAAGAGGCCTGAGGAGGGACCCTGGACTTGGTCGCCCAAAGTGCTCCTTGGGCATTTTTAGTTCATTTCTTCCCCTCAGCCTAAGAGGTCCTTCCTCTTTCAGCCTTTCTGTGATTATTGTTGATGAGACTCAGGAAGACCTTTATGTGCTTGGTTCCCCACAGAGGAGGCGAGAACTCCATCAGCCTAAATTGTTCCATGACAATAAAGCAGCTATAGGAAGAGATTTTTATGAGAAGGGATAATACAGTTTATACTCAGGAATGTCTCTGTTGCTTTGGTTTTCTCTAAAGGCTTAAAGTTCAGAGGGGGCCTGGACCAAAGCGCCTTTGAGAGTTAGGAGCCCTGAGCACTTCAGAGGTGGTCTAGCCCTCCCCTACAGCTCTCCTCAGGCCCCAGTGTGGAGCCAGAGTTCTGACACTTGTTCTGTCTCCCAACAGTATTTCAGTGAACTGAGGGCAAGTCTGATAAACAGCCAGCCTCTCCCCAAGCAGGAGGTCCTTGCCCAGTGCTTCAGGAACCTAATGGAAGGAGTGGAGCAGAACCTGTCTGTCAAGAACAGAGACAGGTAAGCAGCGCCCCATAGTTTAGCATCTCTGGGGTAGGTGGACGTTCCGGGATTGCGCTTAACACAGCTCACGACATACTGATGTGGCTTTTCTATCACACCTTGTAATCCTAGACTCAATTTAGTTCCATCCAGTAAATATGACTGGGTAGTTGCTTTCTTCCAAGCATCACACTAGGCACTGTAGAGCAGCGGTCCCCAACCTTTTTGGCACCAGGGACCAGTTTCGTGGAAGACAATTTTTCCGATGGGGCGGGGCGGGGGGGTGGTTCAGGCGGTAATGCGAGCAATGGGGATAATGGGGATGAGCGATGGGAATCGGCAGATGAAGCTTCAGTTGCCCGCGGCCCAGGGGTTGGGGACCCCTGCTATAGAGGATGCAGAGATGAATAAAATGCAGCCTTTGCCCTTAAGCAGTTTATAATCCAACAGGAGAGAGAGAGAAAAAATAACTAATTGAAAAGGTTAAAAGAAGGAAAGTTTAGATCTGCTATGAAGGACAAAGAAAGGCCTCCTGGCATTTGAACAAGCATAGGCTTTGAGGTCAGACAGACTCCAATTTAAATTTTATCCCTGCCCTTTATAGGCTGTGTGGCAGTGAGTAAGGCAGTCAAGTTCTCTGATCCTCAGTTTTCTCACCAGTAAAACAGAGATGATGATAATTGATTGTGACCTTTAAATGACAGAATATAGTAAACATGGTACCCAGGACATATGATGCACAGTAAGTAGTTCTTTCCTCTGTCTGACCTTTAAAAGTGGTTGGTTTTGCAAGAACAGAGACAGGTAAGTTGCCAGTGAGATCCTGATGAGGAAGCCAAACTTATCACCTATGCCTGAATTCATTCATTCATTCATTCATTCATTTAGTTCATAAAATTTTATTAAGAACCTGCTATGTGCCAGGCACTGGGGATACCACTGAGGAACTAATTGTTCCAGGTTTTTGCCCTCACGGAGCTTCTAGTGGTGGAAGAGACAGGCATAATGAATGATGGAGAGAGAAAATGTTTTCAGAAAAAAAAAAAATAGTAATACTTGCCTCATCCTTTTATAAAAGTGGTAGCATTCAAACACTGCGCCATTTGAAATGCATATTATTAATCATCCCGATAGCCACAAGCCAAAACCTGGGCTCTGGTAATACAAGGCCAAGTCGGATGGGCTCTGTGGACGTGTTCCCTTGACTGCTTGTTCTGAGCCAAGATCCTCTGTCAGGCAAAAAGGGGCAGTCTCCAGGGCTAGCAGGAGAAGAGACTTCGTGAAGGAAGAGGGGACCCTTCCCTACATGCCTCGGGGGGAAATTGCTTCACCTGAGGCTTGGGAATTTGAGTATTGCCTCCTGAGCGGCTCTGTGAAATGGTGTCAGACAAGCTCCTCGTTTAGTGAGAGCACTAGCTAGCAAGGACTGCGTGTTTTCCATGTGCCGGGCAGAATGTCGCGCACTTACAGGCATCGTCTCACTTGACTCAGTAAACTCTCCCTTCCCGCAATCCCGTAAGCTAGCCACTCATGTGGGGCATCAAGACAAGAGATCACCCAGCTTAGAAGTGATGGGGCCAGGATGTGAGCCCAGGTAGTCGTACCCAGTGCCCCCTCTTTGTGAAGCACCTAGTTTGGTTTCCTTATCTGCAAATGAGGATACTGACACCTACTTTGGAGAAGACTTGTGATGATGAAACGAATTTATATGTAAACTCAACCAGTGCCAGGCACATAAGCTTTTGTTCTTTTCTTTATATTCCTTACCATCTATAATGTAATTTGACTTTTAAAAATAATTTTTAAATAGTATAACCACAGAATGCACCCCTCGAAATGGTCAGAGTGTATTTGCTGGTAACCCTTGTTTTCCGGGAGGGGAAGGAGGAGGGCATGCTGCTGGCAGAGCAGTAGTAGTCGGTGAAATGGGAGGAAGGAGCTCAGCCAGCACCTAGGCCGTCTCCAGGGTCCTGAACTCCGCCACCAGAGCTTCACACAGCCTCAGCCTTGCCACTGCCCTCAGCCCTTTCTTACTCTTTCCACAGGTTCACCCAGAACCTCTCGGTCTTCAGAAGAGATGTGGCAGAGGCCCTGCGCAGTGATGGCAGCACCGAACCGTGCAGTCTGGACATGATGAGCTGACCCGACTTCTGACCGTGTGCCGAGCAGCTTTTATCAAGAGACTTGTGGGTCTGGATCCCAGGACAGTGATGTTGGCTAGCCCAGGGGAATCTATTTTTCAAAACAAACAAACAACAACAACAAGAGTCCTACCTTTTTATAAGCCTGGCCTAATTGTAAGAATTTATAATAGCGCACAAACAATGTAAATTCAGTCTTTGCACTGAAAAAGCAAAAGATGTGTTTTCAGTCTTTCTATAAAATATCATTTATCTTTGTTCTTATAATGCTCTGAAAGGGTGTAGAGACAATATTTAACCAAAGAATATAATAAACCAGGTTTACGCCTAAGTGTGTACTAGTTAATGGTTCTGCAGTCAAGGTTGTGAATTGGTGAGAGATGCAACCTTCAACATAGATCCCGGATTGAGACAAATATACCATTTGAACCTGTTAAATTAGTAGTTTGTTATGAGTCTGGAAAAAGCAGCACTGGGGACTCTGAGCTGTGGGCACTTAGAACGAGCCTGGGAGCCCTCCAGAGCGCCCCACAGGACTGCACACAGCCCTCTCCGCCTCAGCAGCGACTGATAAAGTTGAGACAGTAACACAATTAAATGACTTACAAACAACGTTTGCTCTTCACTGGCATAAATCTGAAGTGGTTTAGTCTAGAAGAATTAAGCTGTGCAATTACTGCCTGCAGAGATATTTCTTCAGAAGGAGTAGGTGGCCCCAGCATGTAGCTCTGGGTGCTACCAGCACCCAGGCCTGCCTCCATTTAATTTTTAGGAGAAGCTGAGGGTGTCCAGTCAAAATACAGATTCAAAGCAGCTCTGCCTTCTTGGGCCACCCAAAACAGTTCTAGGTGCTAAAGTACAGATTTTCAGAGGATGAGGATCAGTTGGTTTTCATCCTTCCACAAAAACTCTTACTACTGTGGGGATTGCAGCTCGGCCCAAACCCAGGACAAGGAGGAAGCCTTTACAGTTTGTGAGGGACTGGAGCTAGGCTATTAATTTGAGATTGCCACTGTCAGATGGCTTTGGTGTCTCACTGCTCCGTCTTCATGGCTCAGGCTTGTAGTAAATATTGTTCCCTTTATTTCTGATAAGACACGAAAGGTTGGCCTTACTGTTGAAGAAGAGGTAAATCTACAAGCTCCTGTTATAATCTCGTTTCTCAGACTAGTATTTCTTGAAAACTTTCTTGACAGCTGAGTTTTACAACAGGCTTGTCACAGAAAAGCAAAGTCACCCAAGTTTATCTCAAAATGTTTGTCTTTCGTGTGTGAACCCAGGAAATCAGGGAAAAGTGTGTTCTAGGTAGGGTTACTTCTGGTATCTAATGGAGGAGGAAGCCTCAGCCTTACACTATGTTTCATTAGCAGTGGGATAAATTTCCACAAGAAGGCAAATTCTGAACTTCATAAAACCTCAACTGTTTAGAGAAGTCTGACTTGAGAATTTTCTCTTTCTCATGGGCTTATTACTGTACACTACTCATCCCCAAAAAAATCCTTCATAGAAGACCTATCCCCTTCTGACACTGTCTTTTGGTTTGTTTGTTTTTTGTTTTTGTTTTTGAAAAAGGTCCAAGACCTGGGAGTTCCCTAGTGGCCTAGTGGTTAGGATTCCGGGCTTTCACTGCCATGGCCCGGCTTCAACCCCTGGTCGGGGAACTAAGATCCTGCAAGCCGCGTGGCGTGGCCAAAATAAATAAATAAATAAATAAAAAGGTCCAAGGCCTAAAAGCACCGCATTATTTGCATTAAAATGCTCACAAGAAAATCACTGTGTGTACTTGCTTTTCTTGACCACATCGCCAAAGGTTGCCTGGTGGTTTCTCCCCAGCCAGGAAAGGCTCTGTCTTGGCCTTGGAGAGCTGCTGGGGAGGAGGACTTGTCAGGCCTGCCCCAGCCCCACTTGAGCAGGGCCTGCTCATGGCGCCGGGGTGTGCAGAGCACACGGAGAGGCAGCGCGCGCAGCAGGGAACAGACTCAGCAAAGCGATGGAACGTCTGCCGTGCCCTCCTCATCTGACCTCTCACTTAGTCCTCACAATAGCCCTGTGAAGGGGGACAGCATACTCCCACTCTTCAGATGAGGAAGCTGAGGCGCAAAGGTGGTACACAGCTTACACTGGTCACACGGGCAGGATTTGACCCCAGGTCTGTGTCACCTCAAAGGGATTCCTGGCCTCTCCAAGACCTGTATTTGAGAATGGTGAGTTGAAACCAGTTACTGTTTACATCCATTTCCATGTGTTTTTCAGAACTCTGGTGCTGTGTAACAAACGACCCCAACATGTAGTGGCTTAGAGCAACACTGCTCATCTCACAGTTCCTGTGAGTGTTGTGCCGCAGGGTCTCCCAGGCTGCAGCCAGCATGGTGGGCCAGGGCCCTGATCACCACCAGGCTTGCCCAGAAAGGACCTGCTTCCAGCCCCCTCGTGGCTATTGGCAGGAGTCGGCTCCTCGCGGGTTGGTGGGCCGAGCCCCAGCTCCTCGCCAAGTAGCCTTTGCACAGGGCGGCTCACAACTTGGCATCTCGCTTTACCAGAGCAAGAGAGAGAGAAGCACAGCAGTCTGGACGTCTCAGCCTCTCATAACCTAATCGCAGGGGGCCACGCATCATTTTTCCTGTGTTCTCTTCATTGGAAGTAAATCACTGGACCAGCCCACACCCAAGGGGAGGGGTTACACAAAGGCGGGAGGCAGGGGTCTTCGGGAGCCATGTTCAAAGCCACCTGCCACGACTCTTACCTGGCCTTTGCTGGAGAGGTGGAGTTTGGCTACAGGTTTCTCCCCTGAGACCTGGAAAGGAATCCTGATTCTCCTTGGAGAGCTAAGTTCCAGTTCTGTGCCCTTTCTGAGGGAGGAGGAGGGAGTGGGGAAGCTGGGGTGTTTGCAGAGCACATCAGACTGCACACTCACCCCCTGACCCAGTGGGTCCTGGTTTGGAACTGCGCCCCACCCGCTCAGGCCATCCTGGCCAGAGTCGGCCTTGGTGAGGGATTGCGGGGGCTCCAGGGGAAAGCTGGAGTCCCCCGTGGGAGTTCTCTGCAGGGTCATCCTATCCCAAGGGTAAAACAGGCACTCCAGGGCACACCCAATCTTGCGGAGCCTGCACAAAAGACAGCTAGTTGGATCTGTTACAGAGTGGTCCCCAACCTTTTTGGCACCAGGGACTGGTTTCATGGAAGACAGTTTTTCCACCGTTGGCGGTTGCGGGGGTGGGGGGGTGTGGGGGGCGCGGGAGGATGTTTCAGGAGGTAACAGGAGTGATGGGGGGCGGCAGAGGAAGCTTCGCTCGCTCCCCCGCCGCTCACCTCCTGCTGTGCGGCCCGGTTCCTAACAGGCTGTGGCCCGGACCGGTATTGGTCCGTGGCCCGGGGGATGGGGACCCCTGTGTTACATGCTCCAATCAGATCGCAGGTGAATGTGACTTACACTCAGCAACAGGAAAAAATAAATGATCCTGGCAGCTCCTCGGGGTCTACCACCTACCCACAGCATCTGGCCCAGAGTGAGGAGGAGAGGAATGCGCGGGCCGCTGCCGGCGCACCTCGCCCTTCTGATGAGCTTCTAGCAGGCGAACAGGTGTCGTCCACGCTGTGCGGGGCTCGAGGTCAGGCCAACAGCTTCAGCTGATAGTCAAGCAAGAAACAGTTTGAAGGTATTATGACCGCACGACTTTTGCCTTCTCCACTGACTTAAGAACCTGACGCCTGAGAGCTGTATCCTGCTTGTGGTCTAGATGTTTCTGTGTTTTCTGTGCTTTCCAATCAGGCTGCTCTAGAACAGGGGATGGGGGTGCTGCACCGTGTGATGATCGGAGCAGCCAGAAAAGCCCTGTTGGCCCCTGGCCTCCCTTCCGCTAGCCCTGCCAACCTAGAAGTGCCTTTGGGTTATGGTACTGGAAGCCCCTGTCGACATGCGCAACTGACCTGGCACGGGCTGTGAGCTGAGCTCAGTGACTGAGTTAACTACCAACAGAGCTGAGCGTGAGAACAAAGAACAGGGTAGGTTTGGTGAGAGAAACTGGGGAAAGTGGAAGAGCTGGCATACGGGAGCCTTGTCCAAATGGAGGCCAGTCCAGCAGTGTAGGCGAGGCAGCATTTGAGAGAACCCAGCACCTTATGGCGAGGAGGCAAAGAGCGCCTGGAGAGCAGGGCGGGGCAGAGTACAGAGGGAGACAGTGAAAGTCCCAAGATGAGCATTAAACAGCTGGAACCACCATCATTTAATGAGCACCCACGAGGCACTGCAAATCATGATCTCATTTAAATGTAATGCTTACCAATAAGAAAGTCAAGTAAGTATTGATATTATCCTCATTTTAGAGATGAAGAAACTGAGACTAAAAGACTGACCCGAGCCACACAGCTAAAAAGTAGACGAGCCAGGATTCAAAGTCAGGTCAGCCTGACTCCAAAACTCATGTTTCTTTTCCACTAACATCCCTTAAGCTAGGTACTTCACCACTGGGCTTTGGAGACAGTTGGGTGGGGAGGTGCAAATGGACCCACCGGGACCCCCAGATGGGGCTGATCACTCCCCAAGAAAGGCCAGTCCCACAGGGCCCGTTGTGTGCTGTGTCTGTGGCTTCTGCCACGGATTCATCCTCCTCCCTGAACTTTATAAAATCATTCTTGAGACTTTTTAATGTTTTATTGAGGTGTAAGTTTACAATGACAGCAAACCTTTCAAACTACAGCAAGAGTAACCTGCCTCCTTGGCATATTAAAAAATCATGTTAGTGTGGGTTTTTACATCCCATAGCTTGGATTGCTGAGAAGAGTGCTTCCTTGACAAGATTCTTTTTGAGGTTTACAGAAAGCGTAATAAAATATGTAAGTTACATTCCCACAAACAAAAGCTATAACATAAGTTATTTATAAGCGTGAGATACAAACAGTATCACGATAAATAAACCATAAGGGTACCTGCAACATCCATCTTAATGTAATTTGCCCAACAAAAGTGTTGAAACGAAGTCGAATTTAGTAGAGAAATCTGTCAGGAAGAAAGGAAAGTTGTAAAACACAAAATGGGGACAATGGCTGATGGGGTGGGAACAAACAGGGGCATGAGATCGGGTGTGAAGGCACCTCAGAAGGCCACGGCTGTGCCTGCCCTCGGTGCCTGCCCTCGCCCCCTGAGCCCGCGTGCTCCCAGCAAGCCCTGCTACCCACAGGCGCATGTGTCACCAGCCCGCACAAGGGAAGGAATCTCCCCTCCCCTCCCCCTTCCTGTCTTATACCCTCTCTCCTAACCCCCAGCCCTTTGGCAGCTCCCTCAGGCTGCTGCCAGCCTCCCTGCCAGGCTGGGCCATCCTCGAGGCCAGGGCCTGGGTCTGACTCAGCACAAGGATCCTGGAGATCATTCGTTCGCTCATTCATTCACCTACCACAGATAAAGCAGTGAACGAGAGAGTCTCTGCCTTCAGAGAGCTGGTGAGCAGGGGAAATAAGATGGGTTCCAAAGGCAACGAGGCAATGATGAAAATAAACAGGGATAGACAGTGGCTGGGGGAGAGGAGGGCTGCTTTAGAGGATGGGCAGAGAGGCAAGAGGTGGCCTGGGCCCTAAAAGGTGGAAAGGCAGGGCTTCCCTGGTGGCGCAGTGGTTGAGGGTCTGCCTGCCAATGCAGGGGACATGGGTTCGTGCCCCGGTCTGGGAAGATCCCACGTGCCGCGAAGCGGCTGGGCCCGTGAGCCATGGCCGCTGAGCCTGCGTGTCCGGAGCCTGTGCTCCACAACGGGAGAGGCCACAACGGTGAGAGGCCCGCATACCACAAAAACAAACAAACAAAAAAGGTGGAAAGGCACCAGCCGTGGGCGGAGCTGGGGGAGGCGAGTGCTGAACTGAGTACAGGCGAATTACTGGACACACTTCTGACCATTCTGCCCTGGAGGTACTCCTGGAACAGTGGGGGACACAGAAGTGAGCCCACTGTGGCCGCCCTCACGCCGCTCCTGGGATCCTTCCCCTAGACCACCCACTGATTTCCTATGACTTCGAATCATTACTACCTGCTCCCACAGCAAAAATGGGGGTATGAGGTAAAGGGAAAAGCACGGGCTTTGGAGTCAAGACAGTCCTGGGTTCCAATCCCAGCTCCAGCCCTTCCCCACCGCACGCCCTCTAGTCCTCCCCATCGGGGGAGGCAGCGATGAAGAGCTCAGACTGTATTACTCCCACTATCAGATGGGGAAATGGAGACCCAAAGTTGGGACATGGTCCAGAAAATTGGAGTATGTGCTCAGTAAATACTTGAATAAATGAATGGATGAGTGAATAAGTTTGGGCAGGTGTCTTTAGAGCCTTCCATCATGAGAAATAGAAGGGCCCCTAGAGACTCCAAACTAGGGGGTGTGAACTAAGGATGGAGGGTGGGCAGGTAAGCAACCTGGGACATGGCATGTGTGCCAACTTGATGTGTTTGTGCCTTTGTCTATGGAAGTGGTCCATAATATTTTCATCTATCTTGCAAATTCGGTTGCTGACCCAAATATGTTTAAGAGCCCTGATTCAAACCCTACCCCATTTTACAGACAGGGAAATTGATTCCCAGTTTACACAGGAAGTCGGCGGTAGAGTGAGCCCGAACTGGGTCCTCCTGCATGTGGACAACTGGAAATGCCGACATCCTGACTCTCATCCCTAAATCCCCCCTCTGTCTCCTATATGACACCCAGCAAGACCTCCAGCAGTGCTATCCCTTCTCCCATCTTCTCCATCGGGAGGAGGAGAGGATACACTGCATCCCGGAAGTCTTTCTGGCCTCATGAGTCTGGGCCACCAGCTCCCAGTTCTTAGAGATTTTCTCATCTCTGTGTGTGTGTGTGTGTGTGTGTGTGTGTGTGTGTGTGTGTGTGCGTGTGTGTGTATGTGTATCTCCATCTCTGTCATTGTTCAGTTGATAGCAGGTAAGAATGGACAGCAAAAAATTACAATTTCAGGAACACTAAATACATATCAAACAATATTTGGCCAAAACAGTGCTCAGAGGAGAATGTCTGGCCTTAAATGTAGTTAATAAAAAACAAGGAAGAATGACCAAAAGGAACTAAAATTTCACCTCAACAAACAAAGAAGAAATTAACAAATAAAAATAAAACAAGCCATTCCTGAAGGAGATGATATTTTAAAAGAGGATAATGAAATAAAAGTCTTTTCTTTAAGACCAGTAAAATAGACAAACCTTTGGCAAATATGATCAAAAGGCACAACTGAGTAACAGTGAGAATGAAATGCAGAGGATGTCAACACAGATTCAACATGGGAGTTTCAAAATAGGAGAGAATCTTCCCACAGTGTTACAACAATGAATTTGAAAACTTGGATGAAATGGGCAATATTCTGGGCACCGGCTTCTGAATTTGAGCAGGGGTCTCAATCACCTGGGGGGCTTGTTAAACACAGAGTGCTGAACCCAACCCCAGGGTTTCTGATTCAGTAGGTCTGGGCTAGGGTCCAAGAATGCGCATTCCTAACGAATTCCCAGGTGAGGCTGATGCCGCTCGTCAGAACACACATGGAAAACGCTGTCCCAGAAACTGCTACCCGCGCCATTTACTCCTTTTCCTGAGCTGCCTAACAGCTCTGTTCTGTCTGGGTTGGGAAAGAAGGGGGGTTTGTGCCCAGTGGTCCAAAGCGCCTACTGCTGGATGCCTGAGAAGCCCGGGGTCCCAGGCAGCGGGGCACAGTGAGGTGGAGCCCTTCCCTACCCCAGGCGCTGTGCCGAATGCTTACTTGAATGAGCTCATTCAATCCCACGATGTTGGTACTGGTGCTTTACCAGATGGGGAAACTGAGGCACAAAGAGACTTCCCTAGCCCACACCTGATAAACAGAGGTAGGAATCCAACTCTTAAGCACTGGGCCACTCACCATGCCCTGGGAGCAATGTTGGCCACACCACCCACATCTTCTCCCTATCTCTGTGCCTGCCCACCTACATGTGCAGCGTGGGCCTTGCTATTCCGTGTAACAGAGCCAGGAAGCAGCAAAGACAGGCCTGGGATCCAGGGATCTGGAAGCCAGGAAGGAAGTGGAGCTGCTGGTGGAGAGCCTTCACTGGCCTCTGAGTCAGCGTGAGTCTCAGAACTCAGCCTCGGTCCACTCATCAGGTACAAGATGGGGTTGAGAGCAGCCCTTTCCACACAGGGTTGTCGTGAGGAATAAATAAGTGCCCCAGCCCTTGCCTGGCACCTGCTAAGCTCTCAACTCACAGTTGCTCTACTGTTGCCATTAAAGTTATTATTACATAACCGCCAGAGTGTCTCCCAGGCAATTCCACAGACCTTCTCTCATTTACTTCTCACAGCCACCCTGGGGGTAGCTATTACCCTTTCTGTTTTACAAATAAGGAAAATGAGGCTCCAGGAGATGCAAGAGGGACCCCACAACCCCCAGGCCCCCCAGTGGCAGAGCCTGAGTTAGAAGCAGGAGGCCCCCAGCCCAGAGCAACAGCGAGACTCCATCTGAAGGTCCTGGTCTGCAGAGGGCAGTGGAGGAGGGCTTGCCCAGGGCCCAGGAGCCCTGCTCTCCTCACCCTTCTCTGCCCAGACGCCTCATTCTCCCCACCCAACACTGAGGTTCTGCCAGGGCCAGAGACTTGCCCAAGGTCACAGAGGGGGTGTTGACTCAGGCTTCCAGGCCTTAAGATTGTAAGTCCTGAGGCCTCTCCTTGTTGGGGGCAGATTACTAGGAAGAATCTAGTAATCTGCTGCCCCCTGCCCTTCCTGGCCCCCCGAGACTGACCCCACCGTAGACAAATACACCTCTCTCTCCAAGATACTGAGCCTCCGCAAATAAAATAAAACCGCAAACAAACAGGAATCTTAAGAATAACACATCAACTGTCACGCTGGGCGGGTGGGGAGGGCAGCCGCAGCTTCCTGTTTCCTGCTACCTGCCAGGCCCTAACCCCGTGCGCTCTCCACATCTCACTCGCTGCTCGAGACCATCTCGCAATTCACGCATTCCGTTTTACAAACGAGGAAACCAAAGCCTAAAGCTATGAGTCCCTTGCTCAAGGTTACTCGGCTAGGATGTGACCTGGCCCAAATACAAACCTCCTTCTGGCCAATGGAGCATCCCAGCTCTCACCACGTCGGCAAGATGGGGAGCGCAAGGGAGGCCGTGCCAAGCGGTTAGCAGTCAGTTTGCACCTAACGATTTTAGAATTAGCAGGTAGAAAACGATTCTGTAAACCTCCCCTGGGGAGACAGATGAGACTGGGGGGGGGGCAAGGGGGGTTGACCGCCCTGCACGCCGTCCTGTCACCGGTGGCCCTTGGCCCGCCGGCACAGCCTCCGAGGGCGCGGGCAAAGCAAGGAGTGGTCTCAGCGCCCAGGGTTACCCAAAGAAACCCCGCTATTTGCTCTAAATATGACCCTCCCCCGCCCTTGCCCCTCGGTAACCCCAGGTCTCGACACCTGCCGCGCCTCGGGCAGGTCTCCTCGCGGGTCCACAGTCCCGTCCATCCTGCAACGAATTTCGAGGGACCGGATCTCGCTCCCCACCGGGCGACCCCGGGTCCCGTTCAGCCGGGCCTGGCACGCGTGGGCACCTGAGAGTCTCGCCTCGGTCCGCTTGCCGGGTGGGTGCCAGGGAGCGTCTCTAAAGTGGCCGCGGCGCCACGGCCGAAGCCCGGGCGGAGGTGAATTCTCCCCACGCGGGTCGGTGTCCTCGGGAGCGTGGGGCATGCTCCGGTGCTGTCCTCACCCCGCGCGCAGGCAGTGCACAGCTTGCGCCCCACGGTGCGCCCCTTTCGTTGCTCCCGAGGCGGTGTGGTGTCCAGGACGCTGCCGCGGATTCCGCAGGGTCTTTCCGGAGTTGCAACTCCATTGTAATTGAAAGGATTCATATTGTTTGGGTTTTGCTCAGATGAAAAAAAAAAATTTGGAAGAAAACGAAACCCCCCTCAGCAAATGACAATTTCACCAGCAGAGCGCCCTGCCCGCCCCGCTCGGCGGCGGGGAAGCTGCCCCAGCCCGGAGGAGCGGGGAACGTCTCCTAATTGCAGCTTCGTTAGATTTCGGGTTTGGGAGGCTGTGGTTCGGGCGCTAATATCCGCCGCCCATTATCCCGGCTAATAAATTTGACCTATTGTTCGTTTGTTAAAATGATGTCACCTTGGAACAGTCCCTAAGCTCCTATTTCCATGAATTAGGCCTTTATTGAAAGCCAGGAGCCAATGGGAGGAGAGAGGCTTGTTGATCGCAGCCAATGGCTGCGGCGGGAGAGGAATTAGCAGCGGAAACTCCAGGTTCGGTTCAAGAAAGATGACACAGAGCCTGTCGGGCCCGCGCACTCTTGGCAAAGTTTCAGTGCGACGAGAGGCGCCGGGCGCTCCATGGCCGCGCCGTAACGGGGACCCAGCCGCCTCCCCGCCCAGCCCAGCCCAGCCCTTCCGCCCGCCCAGGATGGAGGCGCCAGCCAGCGCGCAGACCCCGCACCCGCACGAGCCCATCAGCTTCGGCATCGACCAGATCCTCAACAGCCCGGACCAGGACAGCGCACCAGCCCCGCGGGGCCCCGACGGCGCCAACTACCTGGGAGGGCCCCCCGGGGGCCGTCCGGGCGCCACATACCCGTCTCTGCCCACCTCCTTTGCCGGCCTCGGCGCGCCCTTCGAGGACGCGGGATCTTACAGTGTCAACCTGAGCCTGGCGCCCGCCGGCGTGATCCGAGTGCCAGCGCACAGGCCGCTGCCCGGGGCCGTGCCGCCGCCTCTGCCTAGCGCGCTGCCTGCCATGCCCTCCGTGCCCACGGTCTCCAGCCTGGGCGGCCTCAATTTCCCCTGGATGGAGAGCAGCCGCCGCTTCGTAAAAGACCGTTTCACAGGTGAGCAGGGTGTCCAAAAAGGCGCCGGGCCTCGGCCCTCCCGGGGCCAGAGGCGCCGCGCCCTACGTGCTTCACTCGGGGAAACGGTTCCGGAGGCCCAAGTGCGGTGGAGGCCTCAGCGCCCAGGGCCCCGGGCAACCATAGAGGGGAGAAAAATCAGAGAGTTTGGGGGAAATAAGCCTGTGCCCGGGGAAAGAGGGGGACATCTCCCAACCGGCTTGGTGCCGCTGGGGACCCTCGGGACCAACGAAATAGCGTAGTACTCTGCGCCCCACCGGGCGGCACCGGGTCCGCATGGTGCCTGAACGGCAGTCGAGCTGGGCCGGGCTTCAGGGGGCCTCGTGTGTCTCCGCAGCGGCGGCGGCGCTCACGCCCTTCACCGTGACCCGGCGCATCGGCCACCCTTACCAGAACAGGACGCCGCCCAAGCGTAAGAAGCCGCGCACGTCCTTTTCTCGGGTGCAGATCTGCGAGCTGGAAAAGCGCTTCCACCGCCAGAAGTATCTGGCTTCGGCCGAGAGGGCGGCGCTCGCTAAGTCCCTCAAAATGACGGACGCGCAGGTCAAGACCTGGTTCCAAAACCGGAGGACCAAGTGGCGGTGAGAGAGGCCTGGCCCGGCCCACCTTGCACCGGCCCTTCGCCCGCCCCGTGCCGGAGCCTCGCGTTCTCCCCACCCTGCGCTACCCACTACTCGCCCTCCTAGGGCTGCACCTCCCCCCTCCTTCCCAGGTTTTATCTCCCAGCTCGCCCTCCCGCGCGCCTGTCCTCATTCGTGTCTGGAATTCTCCTCCATTCCCATCCCTGTGTCGCTTTCTTGAGCCTCTCCAACTCTCTCGATGTTTTATTCGGTCTCCTGCGCTCGCTCGGTTTCCTCTCACCTGCCCCCCCCCCAACACCCCACCCCATCCCGGGCCTCTCGCGCTCCGCTAAACCCTCCCGCTTGCCCCCTGCCCTTCCGATTCCCGACAATCCGCGCGGGGCTCCGGGTTCCCGCTCTAGCTCCGCATCCCGACTCCAGCCCTGTTTTTATCCGATCGCTCTTTCGATCCAACCCGTGAACGGCGAAGCGATCGCGTCCTGCAAGAGGGGTTTGAGACAGAGCCTGGGAGAACCGGATGAGGCTGACCGGACCCGGGGACACCGCGAGGTGCAGAGCCTGCCCGCCCACCCGCGGACCCCAGTGACCCAGCTGCCTGTAGGGCCTAGTCAGTTACACACACGCCCTGCCCTTGTTATCCCGCAAAGAAACAATCTTTGTTGTTGGCGAAGCCACAATACCCGGGTGGGCAAGTGGGCGGCGGGCGGAGTTTCCTCCCGGCGATCTCCCCGCGCACAACAAAAACAAACGATCCCAACCCACTCCGCGGACCCGCGGGTCCCCGGCGCACAAGGCCGGCGGGGAAGCAGACTGACTCTGCGCCTCGAGGCTCCCGGCTGGCCTTGACTCCCGGGCGGGTGGGGGCCCCGCCGGCGGCCCCGCGGTGCCGGGTGCCTGACGGTGCTGTCCCTCTCCCTCCCCCGGTGCAGGCGGCAGACGGCGGAGGAGCGGGAGGCGGAGCGGCAGCAGGCGAGTCGGCTCATGCTGCAGCTGCAACACGACGCCTTCCAAAAGAGCCTCAACGACTCTATCCAGCCCGACCCGCTCTGTCTGCACAACTCTTCGCTGTTTGCTCTGCAGAATCTGCAGCCCTGGGAGGAGGATAGCTCCAAGGTCCCCGCCGTCACCTCTCTGGTGTGAGCCGCCAGCGCGCACCGTCACCAAGTATCGCCGCCCCGACCCGGCGGGGCGCCCCGGCCCCCCAGCCGGTCTGGGGGGGAATCGAGGCCGAGACGGGAAGGGCCAGCCAAGCTCAAGTAGGCCCCGGGGCGCGGCCGCATCCCCGCCGCCTGCGGAGGGGGGCTGGGCCCGGGCTCCGCGCGACTGCACAATCCGAGCCCCCGCCCCGCGCCCAGTCCCGCCCGAGGCCCGGGCCTGACAAAGAAAGCGCCTTACGTTTCTCCGCCCCTCGCCCGCAGCCCCCGGGCCGGGCGCCTGTATTATACTTTGTACTTTTGCCCAAACGTGTAAATAATAAAAGTTTTGGCTTTTTTCTTTAGAAACCGGCCACCTGCTTCCCCCGCGGGGGCCACTGGAGGAGGGGCGGCCGATCAGGCGACTGGGGGAAGCGCCAGGGGCTGGGGCACCCTGCGTTGAGGCTGGGTCCACCCTTCTCCTTTTCCGTTCCTTTTATTTAAGTCGTTTTATTTAATAAAAAAGTTAGCTATTTCACTTAACGCCGCTTTTATTTCGTTTTCGTTCCAATAATGCTCGGCGACTCCCGACCCTGCGCCCCACCCCCTGCGGCGGTAGAGGCCGAGCGGCGGTGTGCGGGCGAGCGTCCACTTCTCCGAGCCTCGTCGGTATTCGCCTCACCTCGAACCCCGGCTCGGGGCCCCGCGGAGGATCCGCGGTGCAGGTCAGTGCGTGCCGGCCGCCCGCAGTCCGGGTGCCCGCGGGATGGGGTGGACGTGGGAAGGGCACTCTAGGCTCAGAGGTCGCAGAGCAGCGCCAGGCAGAGTTGGGGAGTGAAAGGCCCCGCCTGGACGGGTACTTAGGCCGTCCCAAGTCAAACCCACCTAAGGGGTGGGAGGCACGGTGACCTCGAACTTCCTGGGACGCGAAGCCCACGCCCCCTCCCTCCCACAACCCACAAGCCACTGTCCTCTTCTCTCTCTTTCTCTAGAGAGGCCCTGGGCGGGCCCCTCCGACAGGTTTGAGAGGATCTGGGCGCACTGCGCGCACACTGTGCGCGCAGAGCAGGCGCGCTGCCTGGCTCTCCAAACGCTCGGCGTCTGGGGAGCAAGTGTAGCGCACAACCCCGGGACACCCTCGCCTTTCTGGGTTGCGTGGGACCGCCGGTGGAGCGTGATGTCACGTGACTTCACTGTAGCCGTGGTGGCGTCACTAGACAGGAGGGGGCGGGGCGCCCGGAACGCCCAGGACCCCAAGCCCAGGTGTGAAAGCGGCATGGCCCAGTCCACCCGCTTTACCTCGGCTCAAAAGCTAGAAGTTTCGGGATCACGAGATCTGGAGCAGGTGGCCCCTTATAACAACGACAAACACACACTCGCAGCGTCCGTGAACATTTCATCTTGCTCGTTGATTTTTTCTCCTTTTATCATTCTCCCTTTCGGTTTTTAAAAAACTTTTCTTATTTTTTGGCCTCTCCATTTCTTTCTCCACAATATTCTGTTTCCTCCTCTGTTACTCTTGGTCTCTGTTACTATATCTTTTTAACTTTTCTTTACAGTTTTATGTTCCTCTGTATAGTTCGTTCTCTATTGCTTTCAGTTTTTCATCTTTCTTTGTCCTATCCTTTCTCCCATTTCCGACTCTCGCGTTCTGTCTCCTTACTTCCCTCCTCTCTTTTTGTCCTTGTTTTCCCCTTCTTGTCTTCCAAAATCTCTTTGCCTCTACCTCTCTCAGTCCCGGTCTCTGTCTCTCTCCTTCCCTCCTCCAGGCCGGGCTCCCCGGGTCTCCTTAAGGCTAAACCCTTCTGGGTGCGATCCCAGAGGCCCTGTAGCAGCCCCGCCAGCCTCATCGCCCTTTCTCCCTCGGGGCCTCGCGGCACCCTGCAGACTCGGGTATATTGGGCGCCTTCGTTGCGGGCGGGCAGCGGTATTGTCTGCACTGCAGGCCTCTAGGAAGGGGAGGGAGTCTAAGAAAGAGCTGGAGCTGCAGCGTTTCTGCCCTCATCCCCACCTCCAAGCCCTGGGGACTCCCAGACACCTCAGAGAAGAACTAGGGTGACTCAGAGCTTCAGGTCTCTTCCTTGGGTGTTTTCCTGAAATGCTTCTATTTTCTCCGCTTAAAAAAAAAAATCGTAGTAAACGCCGTCATCAGGATGGGAAAGGTTGGCCCTTCGGCTGGGGACTTGAATATCTAAAAACCAGAGCGACCGTCTTTGCCTTTGCTGAACAAGCTGGCCCCCCCTCGGGCACTGGCATCGCTTTCTATTTCTCCTCGCTTTTATTCTATTCCTCCATAACAGGGCTTAGTGGTTTTTGTTTTTTTTCTAAATTATGTTTGTTGTTCTACCAGAGGGACCCTCGATTCTCGGGCCTTTTTGGGGAACGCACACACATCTTTTTCCCTCTCCGGTGCCTGACTTTGCGCAAAAGGTCTCTGAACGAGAGGCCAGCCGGGCTGGGCTTTCAGGCAGGCCCGGGGACAGGGACCCAGTGCCGCTGCGGCCCTAGGGGAGAGGGGGCAGTTTTTCCCCAACCAGTGACTTCGCGGGCGTTTGCTCTCCCTGAGCGCTTTGTCCCAGCGAAGCCTTGCCCAGCCAGAGAACGGCTAGGGGTCTCTTCAAGTTAGGGGGGCTCAGCCCACTTGTGTGGGGCCGGGTGGCGACCGTCACCCAACCACGCGCACCCAGGGCAGTGTGGGCGCCCCCAACAGGTGGGAGGAATTGCTGAGCCAAGCCAGGGCTTTTAGCGCCTAACGCCCTCCTCCCGCTGTGCAAAGCCTGGAGGTCGCCGCCATTTCCACTGCGGCTGCGCCGGATGAGAGCCCGAGGACGCCCAGCTAAGGGACACAGTTCCCAGTCCCCACACCGGGAGGACTGTGAGGCGCAGTCGCGGCGCGGAAATACGCGGACCAGGCACGCGCCCCTGAAGCTGAGTTTAGGACAACGGGAATCTGGAGTAGGCTGGGAGGCCCACATGGGCGCCTCCTTCTGGATCGTCTCCCAACATGAGGCCCCACCTCGGCCGGAGGAAGCGCCTGAGGCTCTGAAGGTAGGCGGGTGAGTGTGGACGTTCAGCCAGGCCAACGTCCCCGGAGGGGATTGAGGACAAGAAGCAGCCGGCCTCTGGGCAAGGGCTGGAGACTTCGCCTCGTCGCCCTTCCCCGCGGCCTTCCGTAGTCTCGTTTGGAGAGTCTCTGAAGTTGCACCCATTTTACAGATGCCGGACAAGGAGGCACGAGGCAGCTTCGCGACCCAGGCGGACTGGTCGCGGGAGCTCTCCCCGAGCGCCGGTTGCTGGGCTCCAACCGCGGGCAGGGTGGGGGCGGGGGTTGGGCCCCAGGCGTCCGCAAAGACCGGCGAGGCTGCGCCGCCCAGGCACGCGGAGTTAGGCCCGAGCTCAGCTCTCTGGGATGCTCCGCAGCCGGTGGAGTCTGGGGTTGGGCGATGCAGTGGGGACCCGGGCGGGTCAGAGCCAGGGAGGGAGGGGGGTGGGAAGGGGAGGGAGGGAGGAGAGAGGAGAGAGAGGGAGAGAGAGAAAGGGAGAGAGGGAGAGAGAGAAAGGGAGAGAGGGAGAGAGAGAAAGGGAGAGAGGGAGAGAGAGAAAGGGAGAGAGGGAGAGAGAGAAACTCTGGGGCTGGCCGCTCGCTTCCCGAAAGAGGGAGTGATTCCCCTTCAGCAGCTCCCTGTACAACACCGACCGCGGACCGCGAGCTTTGCACGCAGTGTGTGGTTGACGATGACCCGCACCCAGTCTCTAAGAGGTTTGGATGCCCCTCCCCGTTTTGCAGTTGAAAAAACTAAGGCTCAAAGAAGTCAGAAATTAGTTCTGGGTCGCGCATCGCCGGCGGACTGGCGCTCCCTCCCAAACACAGCGCTCTAATACTTGGGAAGACTTTTGGGAGGACTTTGCTTATTGGGAGGACTTTGCTTAGCAAAGGGTTAGGGAGGCGGCCTAGGGGACACCTGCAGCCACCCTGACACCAGGCCCAGCGGTCACAGTGCGGCAGAAGGGCCTTCCTGCTCCGTCTTGGGTGGTGGACTCGGGCTCTGAGTTCCAAGGGCTCCAGCGCCTATCGCCTCCCAGGCTTGCGAGCTTCCCCGCGTTTGCCGTCGGTGCAGGAGCAGCGAGACGAGATGAGGTCGCCCCCGCTCATCGGTAAGACCGGAGTCCACACTGCGCCCTTGGGCCGGGCAACCTCCGCCCGCCCGCCCGCCTGCCTCAGCAGTTCCTCGAGCAGTTGGGGCCTTGCGGCCCTCGTCTCGGACTTGAGGCCTAAGGACGCGCAGCCTGGCCCAGGAGGGTCCGGCCACCAACTGCGCCGTTTCAGCGGCCGGCCCTGGGCAGCAGCAGGCGGTGCGCATCTGTTCGCCGCGCAGCTAGGTGCTCCGGTTAGGGACCTCGGGATGTGGCCTCGGACTGCCCGCCGAGACCTCCAGGCCAAGGACCGGGCCTAGGTTGCGAGAGCGCTGAAGGGCACCTCCGCCAAAATCCCAGTCTCAGCCTCAGCGCAAACGCAAGCAGAACAAGGCCGGAGAAGGGCAGGCGTGGTGCAGGGGCCCGCATTCTGGAGAGCGAAGGTTTCTTAACACCGAAGGCGACTTTCCTTTTACGAAATCTTCCGACTCGCGGCGGCGAGGTCCCCCCCACGTTTCCAAGCATCTGCTCGGTTATGAGCGGTTCCTCTCAGCGAAGCCCCGACTCAGTAGCGCACTTTCTTGGTTCAGACACTCGCAAAATCCTCCCGGAATTGCCACAGTGATCCGTGCCGTCCCTCGTGCCACCCAGCCGGTGGTGGCACGGATTTCTCTGCTCAGTTTTGTCGCTCCCTTGCTGTGTGGCCCTGCGAACGTGGCTTTGGTTTCTGCATCTGTAAAATTAGGGCTACATAGTCATTAAGGAGTCTTCCAGGGAAAATGAAAAAAACCCATGGCTTATGGTACAGCTGATCTTCCATTTATTATGAGAATAGAAGCATTTAAAATATACTTATGGATGAGGAATCTAATTAAACACCTAACTGCGTAGGGGTTTAGTCATAGTTGTTGCTATTTTGGACGAAAGGGCAGGAATGGGGCAGGACCCCGTTGAGGTCACTTCTCCTGCAGTCACTGAAGGTGGAGAGTTGGTGGAGAAGTCATCTGGGAAACTGGGCCTGGGTTGATCTGGTTAGAGGTTGCAGTATCCTGGTGTTACCCTGAGATCCGTGGCCATATCTGCCTCTCACTTTAGTTGAAATGACTGGACAAAGTTGTTCTTGTAAGTGTCAGACTGGCTGCCAATTAATGAGTTACTTATTAAACGCTTTAAATATGCTCCCAACTGGTGTGGAGAGGAAGAAGAAAAACCATTATTTGAACAGAATATTTGTTCAGAGGTTTTCACACCCTCCACCATCCCACTGAATCCCCAAAAGAGTCTCGTGTTCCCATTCTAAATAAGGAAACTGGGGAGCAGAAAAGGCAGCTGACCTGCACAGGTTCAACCCGCGCCTTAGCTGAGCTCCGACTCAAACTCCTAGTCTGCCGGCTGGGCTCCCTGTGTGTCCCCACCCAACCACAGATCGCAGACAGCAAAAGCTCCGCCGGCCGCGGGGTCCTTAGAGAAATTTGTGCTGACCCAGACTCCCCCGATCTTAAAGAAACCAAATCTTCAAATGGAGCAGACTCTTAGACTGGCTTTAAGAGCCTCCAGCCCCTGAGCAGCTCCCGTGGTGGCCCGCTCCCTGGAATGTACTGGCTTTGCTATCAAGCCCTATTGATGGATGGATTTATCTGGGACGCACTGAAACTCTCGAAAACTTGCAACCTGGGTCGGCAGCACATCCTTTGCCGCTTCATCCCCCATCCAGGAAAAAGCCACTCCCTCCTGCCGGCGTAGACCAGCCAGCAGAAACTCAGCCAGCAGGAGTGAGAAAGAGCAGTGCTAAAGGAAAAGACCAACCCTCTCAGGAAGGTCTGCCCTCAGGGGTAATAGTGGGCAAGGCCCGCTGAGACCCTGGGGCTAGAGAAGGTGGTGCTGGGCTCAGAGGGGCGCCAGTGAATAGCCAGTATGCTAAACAGTACGCACTCGCATCTGCTGTCTGGGCCGCCACAGCTGGGACACTTTTGTTCTTCGGAAGTAGTGGGACTAAGGAGGAGGGGGTTGCGGAGAGCAGAGAGGAAACTCAACCCCGAGAAATCAGAGTGAGAGGGCCCTGGGAGGGGGTCCTGCTTATTATCAATCACCTGCAGTTTCAAGTTCGTTTGTTGGAGGAGCCCCTATGGGCAGGGATGGGTCTGTGCACCCAGTCCCCAGCTCCCAGTGGATCTGTAGCCCAGAGCCCAGGCTCTGGCAGCAAAGCAGTTACCATGTGTTGAGAGCATCTGCACAATCTTATGTAATCCTCACGAAGGCTATCTCGGAGGTAGGTACTATTGCAATCCCCATTTTACAGATGAGGAGACTGAGGCTCTGAGATGTGACACAGTATCCCCAAGGCCATCTGACTTGAAAGGCCAGGACTTCAACCCAAGTGCACTGACTCTGCCTCATGGGTTTTTATCCATTGAGGCTCCTCAAACCTACTTATTAGTAAAGCCAGTGTCCTTCTGTGACTGCCAGAGGGAATTCTGAATGGTTTGGAGATTATCATCCCCAAACAACTTCAGACACAAACCAGAACATCTTGGGTTGTATCTACAACATTATTGTTGTTGCTGCTGCTACCATTACTGTCCCCTGTTATTTCTCTTCTGAGACCCCTGAAGGTGGTTGGAAGGTGCTTGGCCTTGCACTCTGTCTAAGGGATTCAGGGGTCTTCTCCTGCCCTCTCCCCCAGCCCAAGCCCAGCTTCTGCTGGGCCCCATGATGCTCTGCTCTTATTGCAGAGCACCCAAGCTAACGAACAGGCTCTAGTGAGCCCCTGTGGGTACTGATGAGCCATGGTGGAGCCCTCAACCTCCAGACCCTTAGGATTTTCAGCTCAGGGCAGGAAGATAGTACTTAAACGCTGCTTGCCTCGAGGCCAGAATGCCCGCAACATGAATGGAGTGTAAAGAGGCCTGGGTTAAAATCCAGCTTCACCACTCACCAGCTGTGTAGCCTTGGAAAAGTCACTTTGCCTCTCTGAGGCTTTGTGTCCTCATCTGTACTCTGTAAGGACAGATCTTCCTCACAGGGTTGTCAGGAGGATTAAATGACATAATCCTTTGTGCACTTCACCAGGAGCCTGACACACGATAAGCACTATGATACATTTACTGCTCTTATTAGTGGTAGATTAATTTTCACAAGATAAATTGTTCTGGTTCTCCTCATAGAGAGAAGGAAGCAAACCCAGAGAAGATGAGTAACTTGCTCACAGTCAGACAGTAAGTGGTAGAGCAGAAATTCAAACCCAGTTATGTCAGAGTTTAGAGTCCCGATTTACCTCAGTCTGCACTGTCTCCGCCGTAGAGAATCTTCTAGAAATGGCTGTTGACTAGGCGTGGAAAATCTAGATTATTCTAAGTCAGTGGAACCAGGTGCTCTGTTGCCTTCTGGGGCTTCCATTTACTTTGGTTGCTGATGTGTGGCACACTGCAACTGCTAAGAACCTGTTTATTAAATAAAAATAATACTAAGTAGCATTTCTAGAACATCTGCTGTGGGCTAGACAGTGACAGTGGACCAGATATTTTACCCAAGTGATCGCATTTAACCCTTAAAACAATCCTAGGAAGTAGATCTCATTTTGAAGATGAGAAATTTGAGGTTTGGGGACTTTAAATAACATAGCAACACAGGGTATGAATTGGAATCTAGATGTTCTGACTCCAGAGAGGGGAAAACCTAATATGAGCTGAGCACTGTACTTGGGACATTATGTATATTTTCTCGCTCAGTCCTCTTAATCTTATAAAACAGTTTTTTTTAATTTTAAAAAAATTTATTTATTTAATTTATTTATTTTGGGCTGCGCTGGGTCTTCGTTGCTGCGCGCGGGCTTTCTCTAGTTGCAGTGAGCGGGGGCTACTCTTCGTTGAGGTGCGTAGGGAGTGGCTTCTCTTATTGCAGAGCACGGGCTCTAGGTGCGCGGGCTTCAGTAGTTGTGGCACGCGGGTTCAGTAGTTATGGCTTGTGGGCTCTAAAGCGTGGGCTCTAGAACGCAGTCTCTGTACTTGTGGCACCCGGGCTTAATTGCTCCGTGGCATGTGGGATCTTCCCGGACCAGGGCTCGAACCCGTGTCCCCTGCATTGGCAGGCGGATTCTTAACCGCTGTGCCACAGGGAAGCCCATAAAACAGTTTTGAAAGAAAACACTAAGCCTCGGCAACTTTAAAGTGTAATTTGCCCAAGTTTCCATAGATGTATGAAGACAACAGTTCTCCATCTACCAGCCCAGGGTGCTCCGATCTGCTTCCAAAGCTGAGCTCTTCAACCAAGGTTGGGGTAGCTCTGCAGAGACGGGGCAGACATGGTTATGGGAGGTGAGTTCGCACACAAAATGTGACTTCTCCCATGAGGAGGCCAGACCTACTTGATATCTCCTGGTCTCTCTGAGGGAGGGGAACATCAGTGATATTTAGTGAGAGGACAATGATGTGTCTGCAGGTAAGATGAACACAAAGAGATAAACCAGCGTTGAGATGGTCAGAAGGCGTGCAAGCCTGCTCTCTGCCTGCAAGCACGCAGGAAAGAGCCTGGCCTCCTTCCCTCAGAGAGAGCCCAGGAAATAACTCCTCTCCTTGCCTCCCTCCCGGCTGCACTACTGAAGTCCGTCCCCACCTACCTCCAGAAGGAGCTGCTTTTGCTGAAGACCGCATGCCTGTTATACATTCATGTTCCAAAGGAGGAGAGGGTGGACATCTGTGTTACTCAATTGCATCTAAAACTTGAAGATGAAGTAAGGTGGATTGTTTTGTTTGTCCTCAAATCCATCAGATGAAAAGCAGACCTTGAACCTGGAGTTACTGAATCCTGAAGGGCAGGGTGTGGGGTGACGTCTTGGATTTGTTCCCCCACAGAAGCCAGGTTTGGCCAGCCTGGCCATGCGCTGCAGCAGACGAGCTTCTGCTGGGCCCCATGATGCTTAGCGCGCTGAGCGCTTAGTAGGTGGTTCAGTGAGTCCTGGTGACTGTCCGACCGACAGCTTGGTCTGCTCGGCTTGAGCTCTGCAGCTGCCCGCCACGCTACCCTGTCGGGCTGTGCTTGGTAAGTAGAGGTCAGGGTCTGAGGCTTCTCTGCAGGCGGGTTGCTTGGGCTCCCTGAAGAGAAGACTGAACCTGCACACTCTGTATAGTTTAAAAATGATTTGTCAATGGCGACAATTTACAAAAATGTATTTCTGTTGCGGCATCTTCCAATCGCTGGGATTTATGGCTTCATCTCTCGGATTTGAAAGCACACCCGCACGCTCTGGCAAATGAGAAAATGTATGAACAATTTGTTGGCTTTTTTTTTTTTTTATCAAGTTTCCCCAAATATGTAAACTCTGAGAGCACCTTATTCTTTTTAAATGATCATTCATTTGTCTCCAGACTCTATCTTTTGGCACAATTTATTATTCTCTATTTCAAAAAACTTAAATGCATTTCGCATATTAGCACGTAACTCTTGTTCCTGTCTCCTCAGTTGTGGAAAGGGCTGGATTGCTTTTATAAAGAAAAAAATGGCTAATAAAATTGGCCTCAGCACCATTGCTCTGCAATTCTTATGAACAGTAAAGTGGTACTTACCGTCATTGATGTTAAAAGCTATTTCTAAATTATGTGCCATTTATTATCTCTAGTGTCCAAAGTAAGTTTAAATGATGCTTATAATTCATGTTTTACCAAATTTCCTTTTCCCCCCGAGGATACCTCTGATTAACTTATGCACATTAAAGCGCTTTTTAAATTCTTCTTTTATTGCCATTATGCTCTGAAAATCTCAGCGATTCTCAAAAATGGGTAATAAACTTGAGATAAAATGCTGCAGTTTTAGATCAATGCTGACATATCACTGTGGTGATTTCTACAGAGCTAAAGTGATAATGCTTCATATTTACGGAATATATACTAGGTTATTACTACAGTATTACCATTTTGTTCTAAGATGAAATGAGTAATTTACCAATTTATTAAACAGTTACATTTAAGTATTGCTTAGGACATTACCACCCCAATCTGTTTACTTAGCTTGAAGAGTTACCATTAAGATACCCTGTTTATTTAGGTAAAATTTGTAATCATCATGCCTTCCATTAACCAACTTATTTTTCTGCAAGGCTAATTGTCTGGAAATGAGTTTCTTCTTATTTACTGTGCTACATTCTGCTTAGCTGGCTGAAAACATCACCCCAGCAAGAAGTGCTAGGGAAATTAATAATACATACAGAGAACAGTTTTAATTAGTATAATACCAAATATTAATAAAAGATTTATGACACCGTTGAAAAATTCTAACGGAAGAGATCTTAACAGCTTGGGGCTCAATTTATCAGGAGAGGGCGACCGTGGTGCGACCTTTTGTGGGAGGCCAGTTTGGGTGATTCTCAAGAGCTTCTGGGGCTCCTGGGAGCACGGGCTGGAGGTGAGAGGCTCTGCCTCTAGAAGGGGTTTGCTGGGTGCTGAATAGAGAGTTCACACCAAGGAAGGAAAATTGGGGACATAGATGTAGACTGCCAATTCTAACTCAAAAGATACCAAGGTTTCTGCAAGGTAGGAGAGGAACACAGGCCAGTCTGAGGCCCCCCTGAGACATTTCCAGAGGCACCACTGGTCTTCAGTCCCAGATGAGAACTGGACTTTGAGAGTCTGGACTGCTGTTAACTCAGAAGCCATGGGGACAATGGATCGACATGGAACTGGGGAAAGAATGCATATTCACTGAGTATTTATTATGCGCCATTTGCTTACACACATCTATTTTAATCTGCACAGCGGAGAGCTAGCACTATCCTCATTCTGCAGGTCAGGAAGTGAAGCCCTTGGAAGGGTAAGGCCCTTGCCTGAGCTTATGCAGCTAGTGAGTGGAGCAGAATTTGAACCCAAGTCTGTGGAAACCTCAGAGCATTGTCTCCTGCAAGGCAGTACCGATGTGAAGAGAAAACAAGCAAGCCCATTATTGACCTGACCCTTGTCCATGATGTCAGGCCAAGTAGGCACTCAGACAAGCATTTTGATGCTTCCATTCTCCTCTGGATGGGTTGGTGCATTCCCATCCTTCCACTGTCCTGCTTGTCCCAAAGGCGTAACGTTCTTTCTTTATGTGTCCATCTTCCTTCTGTGACATGAACTCACAAGGGCAGGGTCATTTCTTACCTTCTTTAGATCCTTGGTGCCTGGCACAGAGTAGGCCCTTTTTAAAAGATTTAAAAGATCAAGGAACAAGGAAGTGAAAAGGAAAGACAAATACAGCTTCTGTTTGCAGTGTTCCGGAGAAAAACTGACCCTACATAGATACATTTTGTTTGTAGGAAGTCATCCCCCTCCCCGCCACCAAGCCCACACAACCCTGGCTGAAGTATAAGGTTATTATTATTGCCATCTTTTCTAGCCCCCAAGGGCCAGGTCTTAGGAGCAGCAGGAATCCTTTGTACCGTGAGCTGATTTTTTCCTGACGTGTGTAATAAAAACTGACCAAGCCAGTTACTTTCTCAATTTCTCTCCAATTTGAGAAACTCCATATCGTGAGGCACTTGAGGGCTGATGACTCTTTTATCTTACTCTTGATTAAAAGGCAAAAGAAAAAAACAAAACTAACAAAAGTTTTTGGACTGAAGATCTCCAGGATATGCGGCAAAATGGCCGGGCTGCTTCTTGAAGAACAAAAGTAGTGCCTGTGACCAGGGCCACCTTTGCTGCTCTCTGAACACCTTGCTCTTCCTGACTGTGCCCTCCGAGAAGGAATTTTAGTCCTTCAGGGGATGAATGGATAAACAGATTGTGGTCTGTACATACAATGGAATATTATTCAGCCGTAAAAAGTAAGGAAGTACCCATACCTACATACAACTGGGATGAGCCTCAAAGACATGATGCTAAGTGAAAGAAGCCAGGCACAAAAGGCCACATATTGTATGATTCCATTTATATGAAATGTCCAGAAAAGGTAAACCCGTAGAGACAGAAGAGAGATGAATAATCCTAGGGGACAAGGTAAGGGAGGAATTTGGGGTGTTTTTCTGGGGTGATGAAAAGGTTTTGAAACTAAGATCTGGTGGTTGCACAACATGGTGAATACACTAAATGCCACTGAATTGTACATATTAAAACAGCTAATTATATGTTATGTGAATTTCACCTCAATTTTTTAAAAAGGCATTTTAGGAATACTAGCATAAGTGTCCAAAGCTACATACACCTGGGTGTTCATCACAGCAGTGGCTATAAGAAGGAAAAATTGGAGATAACAGTCTGGCCAACATTTAGAGATTGGTCTCATAAAATAAAACCATTCATACAATGGAATGAAAAGTAACCATCCAAAAGAATGGGAGTGGGACGTCAGGACTTGGGAGCTGCTCTGCGGTGCTAGGAACAATGGCTTTCGGTGTAACGGAGCTGTTATGTGGAGAGGCTAAGCTTCTTTTTTTATTTTTATTTTATTTTATTTATTTTTTATGTTTTTCGGTATGCGGGCGTCTCAGTGTTGTGGCCTCTCCCGTTGCAGAGCACAGGCTCTGGACGCGCAGGCTCAGCAGCCATGGCTCACGGGCCCAGCCGCTCCGCGGCATGTGGGATCTTCCCGGACCGGGGCACAAACCCGTGTCCCCTGCATCGGCAGGTGGACTCTCAACCACTGCGCCACCAGCGAAGCCCCAAGCTTCTTTTTTTTAGATGCAAAGAAAAGTTCCAAAACATATGGGAAAATGTTTGCTGGAAAATGACTTGGTTAAAACCTGACAATCTTAACCAGCATTCTGCAGGCTGATGAATACTAATGAAGCTATGAATGTCACTGACTGATGAACAGCTTCATTTTAAATGAGGAGTCACTGTCTGCCTATTGAAAGAGGCCAGTTTGCTATGAAGTTCCTAAGATGTAAACATTCTGGCTAGTGCCATGAGATTTACTTGTCTGTTGTCTGAAAAACTGGTGATCAGGAAAAGCTCTTCATTTTACGGACACAGAAAGAAAACAAAACTCAAGACAGATTATGTTTTTTTAATTTTGAAATTGCATTTGTGAATAGATTTCTGAGCCAACATCGAATCTAGATGAATGCATCCTTATGGTTCAAGCCATTTCTGTTTAATCACGTCACTGCCCTAGAGTCATAACCTGTTAGCCAGTATATTATTGATACTTTCTAGCTCTGAAACTGTTTTAAATGGAAAATTCCTTTTCAGTTATCCAGCCTTGTAATTAAATAATTTTGAATGAAAAAAAAAAAAAAAAAGAATGGGGGTGGGAATTCCCTGGCAGTCCAGTGGCTAGGCCTCGGCGCTTTCACTGCTGGGGCCAGGGTTCAGTCCGTGGAACGATGTCCTCGATGCATTATTGAGTAAAACAATTTACTTGCAAAGATACACACACACACATATAAATCTCATATCCCACACACACACACGTGTGCCTTGTTCTGTCATAGGACAAGACACAGAAAGCATAGACAGAAACCAAATGATTTGCTCAGGTTACTGCTGAGAAAAGAATGCTGGAGTGAGTGGAGGCCTTCACTTTTTACTGTGTCATTTGCAAAATTAAACATTTTTTTTAAATAAATGAATATGTTTTGAATTAAGGCAAACGTTATAATAACGTTTAAGATGTGGTAGAGGAGTGAAGGGAAAAAGAAAGTGATTCATAGTCCTGCCACCAATGTAGTGTACACGACAAAAAAAAAATTTTTTTAACACGTAGGACACCAACATTAAAAAGAAACAACAGCGCTAAAAAAGTCTGTTAAGACATTGAAAGATGAAACTTTAGACTAAGCAGGTCCTTACTTAGACTGCTTTGTGTTTCTTCCGCTGCCCAGCACCATACCTTGGAAAGGATAGGAACTAAGTTCTCAACACCCACTTTCTTAAGGATTGTAAAACGTACTGCATTTTCCTACAGTTCTCAGTATCCAGCATGGAGACGTTGAACCTAATAGGTTTATAAGACAAAATGGCTGTTATGTGCGCAAAACGCAAGGGCATTTTTTAGCTAAGCAACTCTAGAGGACGAACGCCAAGGGAAACCTTTTGATCTCAATTATTGGGACGCTTCAGAGGTATTTTTACCCTGAATGATTTGGATAATTATCTCAATATTTCACTTTGTTTTGACTAGCTCTGCAGACTGGTTTGAATTCAGGAAGGGTATCAGTTACTTCAACTAAATATTCTTTCAAATTCATGATGCCAACCCATGAGTTTTTTTGTTTTTCAATGGCTTTTCTCAAACACAGCCAACATTTTTTTAAAATTTATTTATTTTTGGTTCCGTCGGGTCTAAGTTGTGGTGCATGGGCTTCTCGTTGCGGTGGCTTCTCTCGTTGCGGAGCACGGGCTCTAGGCAAATGGGCTTCAGTAGTTGTGGCACGTGGGCTCAGTAGTTGTGGCTCGCAGGCTCTAGAGCACAGGCTCAGTAGTTGTGGTGCATGGGCTTAGTTGCTCTGCAGCATGTGGGATCTTCCCGGGCCAGGACTCGAACCCATGTCCCCTGCATTGGCAGGCAGATTCTTAACCACTGAGCCACCAGGGAAGTCCCATAACCAACATTTTAATTTCTGCTGTTTTATCCCTTTTCAAAAGGGAGCATTCTTAGAAGCTGGAAGAACGGAATCAAAGTGATGAGTGGACCTAAGTATTTGTGTGTTTCTGTGTGTGTGTGTGTGTGTGTGTGTGTGTGTGTGTGTGTGTGATTTTGTGTGAGTGTGTGTACATATTCTGTGACAGGGCCTGAGTCAAATTTTCAAGGCAGAAGACAGAACTAATTTTTCTCTCTTATTTTCAGTGGATTATTTTCTGTGGGTTCTAAATAATTGATAAGGAGGTCCCTTTCCGTAATTAAAATGGATGTCTGGACACGTCAACACCGATAGCTTTTCCAGTAATGAGTGAATTTAGATACACGCTAAGTACAGGCTATATTTACTCCCCTGATGGGTTGCAGTGCAGAGTGTGTGGGTGGGGAATGGGGGCTGGTGGGAGACACAAGCCGGTCTCAGTGGAGATGACAAGAGAGCAGGAAGGATGGGAGCCTGGGAGATTACCTGGGCAAAAGACCCTGCCTGGCCCCAAGGTGCACCTTGGACAAGCAGGTGAGCCAGGCACAGAAAGGCAACATAGGGCAGGAAGTCTGGAGACGTGCTTAGTCCCGTTTGGAATCTGCTGAGTTTTCTTTGTCTTTTCTGCCAACCCTAATGTCCTCTCCGTCTCTCACCTTCTTAGTGACATCTCCTGGCTGCCCCTTTCCTTGATGAAAACCTATCAAACCCTTCCCTGCCAAGGAGAGAGGGGTCGTTGGAAGCCTTCCAGGTGTGGTTACCTTCTTACAAACATCAAAGTCAGTTCACTCACCTTTGGGTCCAACAGACTCTCTCTCATCGCCTATCATGGGCCCTACTCCATGGCTGGTGCCGGGGACACTGCAGTAAAAGGCTGCCTGTGCTGGAGGAACTCACACAGGGCACTGAGCAGATGGTTGTCTACCTACAGGGAGGCAGGTGCAGGAATCGGGCGCAGAGGGGCCAGGGGAGGAGGGACAGTCCATCTCAGGGGCCTGTGCTGACTGTGCAGGTGAGGCTGGGGTCAGGGGCGGGAGGAGGAAAGGCTTCCCAATGGAGAAGTCGCACCAAGAATGGGGAGAGGGACAGACGCTGGGGCGGGAGGACAGCATGTGAGAGGTTTAGATAGATGGCAGAGCAGCCTCATGGATGAGGGCCCACTCCTTGGGGGTTGAATTCCTTTTCGAGGAGCTCAGCTGTCATCCTGTGGTGATGCTGGGGCACTGAAAGGCTTTATGCAAGCCTGTGGTGGGGGGGGTTGATGCTGAATTTTAGGGAAGTCCCACACGGAGGAGGAGGGTCCCGAAGGGAGACGAGAAGCAGGACTAAAGATTCAGGGTGTAAGAGAGGGGTTCCCAGAAGGGTGAGGGGGGATGGTGCTGGGCTGTAGAAGAAGGGAGGGGTGGTGGCCTGGGTGACAGGGACCAGGGGACTGAAGAGGGCAATATGCCTCCCAGAATGCTTAAGTCACCCCTGACAGGGAGGCAGGGGTGAGAATGAGACCTGGCAAGTTCCAATCCCAGTGCCTCTGCCTGGTAGCTCTGTGACCTGGGGTAAGTTACTCAACCTCTCTGAAGCAGATTCCTTCCCTATTATTTGGGCATAATGGTATCTGCTTCACTTGTATCTACCCACCACATCCTAGCTGCTCGATAATAGCAGGGCTGATTATTAGCTAGGAGTGGAATGGGCCAACCACAAGTGTCCTTGCAAGAGGGAGCACACCCAGAGGCGCACTGACTCACAGCCCTGGGCGCAAGAAACTGAGTGTGGGCTGGGGCCCTGGGGAGTTCAGCACGGAGCCCTCCTGAATGAGGACACCTTTGAACAAGGGGAAGAGAGAGCCACAGACCGGTGTGGGTGCATTCATTTCCAAGCAGACTCTTGTCAAGGAAAAAAAAAAAAAAAAAAAAAGGCGGCAGAGTGTCGGTTCTGGCAGAAATACCCGAGACCACAGATGCATTTGCCCGCCCGCCCCCGCTGTTCTCTCTGTCTGTCTCCCTCTGGCCTCTTTCATTCCGTCTTGGCTTTGATACTGCCAGCTGACTCCAGAGAGGCGACAGGCTACCGGGAGGAGATCGCCATCAGGGAAGGAGCCGGTGGATAACTTTGGAAAAGGGGACCCATTCTTGAAAGGTAGCAAGTTTTCAGCTCCCAAGGACGAACAGGGCTAACGCTGATCCAACCTAAAGAAAAAAAATCTTTTTAAAAGCAGCCTTGCTGACACGTTAAAGACGCATATCTGTTTGATTCATTTAAAAACGCGCTCAGTGCTCAAAAATCCTTAGAAAGATTTTTGCCAATTAAAAAAAATACATTTAAAACGAATTCTAGCATCCAAATACTTCCTTTGAGGAAAAAGCCAAAGAATTTCTTGCTTTCCACCAGAAGTGGGGAATAGTGGGGCTTGCGGAGGGATGACACACTACCTCCGAATGAATGAGCCTGCAGGCACCGTGGGGAGGATGCAAGGGCCATTATTATGGGCGGATTACTCACCGAGAGGTCAGTTGACTAACACTCTGAGAAACAGGGGCTTTGTGTGAGCGGGAGACGACAGCATCTTGTTTTAACTTAACAGTTAGAAAGGGGTAAATCCTCGTGTCCGCACCGACCAAGCTCTGTGTAATACGTGGCCTACTTGCAAAATACCGCACAAGAATTCTGGCAGAGACCCCCGGATTCCCTGGTCCCCAGGCTGCTCCTTCCTTCCGTGGTCCTGTGTGCAGGCTCCCCCGGCACGGCACCCCCTGCCTCGGCCAGCAGCAGCAGGCACATTCTGAGTCTCCCTTTCCTAAGGCAGCACCAACTGTGCTTACCATAAACTTAGCTTCGGGGGCAGTCAACCCAAAGGATGCTTACTCTGATGACTTACGACACTGTGCTTCTGTTCCTTGAGTCAGTGCTAATGTGGAAGCTGCCGCCTTTGTGAGCTTATGTGTACCCATGTTGGCTGGACCTTTCAAGTGACTATGGTTGTGGGCACAGGGAGGTGAGTACCCAGGAGACTGCACTTGGCGTGGGGACACCAACAGCTGCGCTGTAGCATCCTTCTCCTTGGGGTCCACACCTGTGCCTCTTCGCCTGTGGGCTTTTCCCCCGGCCATGGGAGCACATGCTCTGTTGCCTTCCAAGCAGAGAGGTATTGCTTATTGCCCTCAACCCGTGATGGGCAGGGAGCTGGCGGATTAGTCCTCCAGCTGCCTGGTCCTGGGTGGAGAGGTGTATTCTCACAGCTCCTAGACAATGAATTCCAGTTGCCCACAGTGGGAACCAGCTTGAAAACACACTTTTTATTGGCCGCCCTCTCTTCCGTCTCCCTTACCCACTCTCATGCCGTTGCCTCCTGGGATGACTCCCAAATAACTACTTCCACCCGAATCCCTGTCTCAGTGTCTGCTTTTGGGGGAACCTGAACAGAGCAAGGTGGGTTAGCTACATAGAACCCTATGAAATTGCCACCTCTAAACAGAGCGAGTTCGTGTGGTTTAACTAACAATTCTTGGTGCCTCAGCTGTGTTTCCTGAGATGCCAAAACAACACATGTCTGGTCTCTGTAAACTCAGGCACATCCGTGTCTGTGAAGCTACAGGCTACGTGTAAGAACAGTCTGATATTTTCTTGTTCACATAAGCTTTCCTGTCCTGATGGATGTCTCAGGCTTGTCATTTTTTAATGATTACCTGATATTCCATTGTTCCGTTCTACCCATACGCAGGACCAGATTTGTGGGTGTGTCACTTGTATAGCTGCACAGGGCCTCACATTCTGAAAAGTCCTGCACTCGGTTTAATGCTCTGTTGTTGCCATCAAGGTAATTCATTGCAGTACCACTTAAAAAAGCAATCCATTTAAAATAACCTAAATGAATATCAATAGGGGACTTCCAATAACACAGAGAAAAACTATGTCGTGGAATACTATGCAACCATTAAAAAAATAGACTGACATGTAACAGTCTCCAGATCGATTGCAAAGTGAAAAAGCAAGGCACAGAATGGTGTGCATAGTAACTTACATTTGTATAAAAAAACACATGAGGTGGGCTAAAGACTCTTAACTCACGCACAGATCAACTCTGGAAGGGAGGACGGAGGAACTGGCTTCAAGACTGCTGTAGGGAGGAGAGTTGGAGGTTGGGAGACAAGGCTGGAGGGCGACAGATTTTTCACCACTGTGCTCTTTTGGTGTTTGAATTTTCTTGTTTTTCTTCCCCAGTATATTTTTAAAAAAATCAATTCCACACCATCTTTCCCCTGGGGCTGCCTTTGCAACGTCCCGAGTGACAATTCTTTTAAAATCTGGAGCAAAAGAAATCCTCTTTATTTTCTTGATGAATTTGTATATTTTCTCTGTTTTGAAATAAAGTGACTGCGTCTCTTTTTTTTTTCACTTTGGCTGCCAGGAATCTCAGAGGCAAATTCTAAGCTCAATTATATGTTATCCACGTGAGCTGTAGGTTAAATTCTTTTCTTTCCTCTGGACTTGATTTTCTACTTGTATTACATTTTCTTTGTCCCTGATTCTTCATATTTTAATGATCTTATTGTATGTGAACTAAGATAATAATTTGAATTTTCAACTGAGGTTTTTTCCTCCCTGTATTTCCTTGTACCCTGTCTTCCTCCCTCCTTCATTCAGTCAACAAGACCAGGTGGCATCCTTGCCTCAGGGAAGGGGTGTCACAATAGAAGGATGAGAAAAATCTTTTGAGTTGCAAAGCCCAAGCTCTGAGGGACTAGGGACCTGAGCAGTAATTTGGGAGAGGAGGTGAAGAGTCACATAGAACAAAGCTGGCTGAAACTTCACAGGCTGGGGAAGAATGGAGCAAAAGGAAATTAAGAATAAGGGAACAGCACAAAACCCCGAGTGCTGGGAGAAATCTGTCCCAGGGAAACCTGTGCCCTGCTTCCCATTTAAAGTATAGAGAAAGTACAAGCCCTGTGGCACAAACAGCTGTGTAGTAGACAGATGGGCCTGAGACCACCTCCCAGAGTGTCCTGCACCCCAGAGGGCACAGGAGCTATGTAAGATGACTCCCATATGCCACAGGAGTGGGATGTCTGGGAGAGCTCAGAGACATATCCGGAGGGGCCTCGTGGTTGAGAATGACACTGTGGCAACATCCTTCGTGGACCCAGGACCAAAGTCATCACCCCAGGTGCCAGAATGCACGGACAGGGGATGAGAACAAGTGCCCACCTTGCCTTGGTGCTCTGTAGCCTCCCCAAATTGAGAGCAACCCACAGCAACCATGATGTGACTGCGATGAACTTTCTGCCATATGGCAAAATGGTGCTCATAAAAGAAACGGTTATATATCTTATAAACCTGAGTTAGCAAAATGTCCATACCCTGAGCCCCTCAGTGGAATGCAAAGGAGAAACAAATGAAGTAAGCAGTAAAGAGCCCTATCCTAAAACTAATTCTTTCCAGACCCTTCTATAAGAGGATCCCCAGGACAGACTGCCCCCCTATGAGTCCTGGGATGGCCCCTCTGATAAAGATAGTATTTCCGTGCTCGGGACACAACTAGATCCATCTCGCACATTTTGATGGACCGGGAAGGGACCTGACTCACTTCTTACATCTTCCTCTGTAACAAATGCTTTTGGAATAAACTGGAGCTGCCACTGAGCACAGTTAATGGCCTGGAAGCTTCCCAGGTGCTTCAGGAAAGAAGCGGCCTTTTAACCATGGTTTTTGGCCTTCACAACTAATGTCAGCTTTAAATGCTGTTCAGAATAACAAATGAATGCTTGTCTGACTCTGAGAGCCTTTGCTCACCGCACTCCCATGCTTTATTATTTCACTGATGGAGACTGCTCTTGTCATCTGGAGCAAGTCATCTTGGCAGTCTGACCGTTAGTTTACCTGTCTTTCAAACGAGCATAAGAATAATTTCTTCGTGGGGGACTGATGCTGACCAGGTGTTCACAAATCCCCTTAGGATCACCGGCACAGGGCCCTCAGTGGGACTGAGGTTGTTGTTATGTAATAATTTTTCCTTCTAGTTTTGGTTAAAAAATGATACATGTCCATCTATGTACAACAAATGTGTCAATGCTGACGGGACATGCGCACCAGAATCCGCTCCACAGAGATCAGAATGCAAGGAGGGTGTCCTCCAGCCAGGCTCCCTCACAGCACCAGTTTGCACAAACAAAATGACTGGGGGATAAAAATCTTTCAAAAATTAAAAAAAAAAAAAAAATCGAGATGTTCCTGACCTTTGGATGCCACCCATCTGTGGTGAGAGGGCGAGGGCAGTTAAGAGACGGCCTGACTCGGCCTTGCGGTAGACTCTGGTGCCCTCTTGCTGTCATTTGGGATATAAACGTTTCTTCGGGGAGCCTTCAATGTCTACCGCAAGGAAGGAAACCGGCTACTCTCACCTGCTCAGAAGTTTCCACTTGAATTTGGCTCTGTTCTGAGCTATTTGGGTTGGAGGCTAGGTGTCCTCCACAGAGCCTTGGGTGTCCTGTTACATCAGCCTCAGTGTTCATCCCAAAGACGGAACTCAGATGTCTTGGGACAGAAAAGCAAACTGACCGAACCCGAACCCAAGGATTCCCAGGGACTAAAACAGAGCACCAAAGTGTTTTGAAGAGATCAGTATATGTGCCGGATCTGATGCAGCCCCAAGCTGCTGTGTTCTGAGGGTTGTTTGTTCATTTAAAATTTTCCTTTCATTTTATTTTGTGTCCACAAGCAAGGAAAGGGCTTGAATTTGGTCTGGAGTGTGGCATTCTTCACTGGATGTGCCCGCTCTGTCTGAGCCTCTCTGGAACACCTGGGTATGGCCCAAAGATCGAATGCTCGTTTACTCTGTGAGCAAGAAGGATATTTGCCCATTAATTTCAACTCCAGTGCTCCAGGCTGCATGTAAGTCTCAGTTAATATCATCTCACTTTAGATGACACTCGAAGGAGCAGGAAGACAATTTGTGGGGGGAAAGGAATAAGAGGCAGCGCACATTTAACCAGAATGTTAATATTTACCCATTGCTGCACTTGGTGTCTGGGAGGCTGCACAGTCACTAAGTGGGGATTACATCTTCAATTAAGTAGTGGTAGCGGGGGAGTTTGTGATATTTCACAGAGGGAAATTGCCGAAATCATACTTTAAGGAGAATAATTTTTTTTAAGCTGCAAAAAAAATTGAAATAAAAGCACGAGGGGAAAAAAATAGAGAGAACATTTCTGTTTAGGGAATCCTAATATTTTGGCCGAACACATTATGTAAAATTAAATACTATTTTAAACCAAGGAGATCTAATATCTAATTAAGTTTTTGTAGTTGATGGGCTTAGAGAGGATTGCGAATGTTGCATCCACTGAGCTGAAAGAAGTAGAAAAATTAAATAACACTGTTCTATAGTGACTTTCCCCCAGACATACAAGCAGTCTTACATATCTTGCTTTTACTCTGCCCCCTACCCAAGACTCACTGATGACATGAGAGAGAAAAGGAGAATGAGCACGATGACCTCGTTAAGCCTTGGAATGACCCCGAAGCGCAGGAATCAGGAGTTGTCAGCCTCATTTCCAAGCTGCGACCAGAGGCTCCGAGGGGCCAGGGCACTCTCAGAGGATCATCTCTTGAGTCCAGGGGTGGAGAAGGAACAGAACCACCATCTTCCAACTGCATCTGGAAGTTCTTCTGCCCCAGAATGCTCTCTGCTCTACAGTAAGAAGAATGTCACACTTTGGGATGTGAAGCCTTCTGTTACCGAGCAGAAGTTCCAGGAAGCACCAAGATTTTAAGGCTACTTGAAGTTTTTAGGGGAATTTCAATGTAAGGTGTGAAGGAGCCAGACGTGGAAGATTAGTTTTAAAAGGATGTTGACTTCTAAGACTAATTATTACACAGAGGCATTTTCAAGTTACTTTATAAAATAATTTTTAAAGACAGGAAATAAAAAGAATACCACATGATTTTTGGTCGGCAATTTTTAAAAACTTAGCTTGAATAGTAGGTTTTCTTAAACTGAGTAAAATCGAAATACCTACAGATACAGTCTAGACAAAGACAATACTCCCAGGGCAAGGACTGAATATTTCTATCATATTTCATTAGTTTTCCCTTTAAATTTACCATCACACATGTACAATAAAAGAACTAACCCACCATTTTTAAAAGTTTAAACTTTGGCAATATTTTGTCTATAGTTCCTGACATAAATTAAGCAGGGTCACATTTAATATTTGGGAGGGGAAAAAGAACTCTCAGGACATCTTCATAACAAGTTGAAAGAAATTTTGTCAGAAGGCTATTTGAAAAAGTAGAATATTCAAATTATAATTTGGCAATAAGGAAGTAGTTTAAATAATTGAAAATGAGGAATTGAGCTGGGAGAAGTCACTCTTCGGTGGTCGTTTTTGTTTCAATTGCCACAAGCGAGAAGTAGGTTTTAAAAATAGATCACCAGGGCAGAGCAAGTGTCTCTGACAGGCACTTGAAGGCAGGATTCTAGAAATTCCAATCATTTAACAAATTGCACCATTAAAAGTCATAATAGGTCTAAAAGCCATTCTTGAAAGAACTTACTAAGTAATTTGACCTACAAAATCATCTTGTTAAATTTATTTGATATCATGAGACAGTTAGTGAAATATGCATAGCCCATTATATTAAAGAGAAAAGCACCCTGCAATGGGTATCTGATGTGCTCTTTGCAATCGCAGCTATTAGTTGTCTATAAAACTCCTAGACATGATTTGATTTGATTACTGTTACATCATTTTACTTTGTAACATACAGGGGTGGAGATTACAGATCTGCTATTGCTTACTAGGAAATATTTAACGAAGGATGTTTTATTTATTAGCATAAAGAGACACAGTGGATTATTGGGTGATTAAAGTGATGATGTGGCTGCCATACTTGTCAGAAATATAGCTCTAATTCAATAACAAGGCGACAGTCAGTCTCTGAGTTGATCTATGCCTGAGCAAACTGACTCTGAAAGCAGGACATGGCCCACTTAAAAGGATCTTGGTAAATTTCTATAATTACACGTTATCAAAAACAAACAGCAACAACAACAAACCCGCAGGATGATTTCTCAATTGTAAATTTACTTTCTCTCTGCCATGAGCTCCTGCATCTTATCTTATGCATTCCTAACATCCCAAGTCAATAGCAGAGAATATTTAACGTTACTAATCTATGTGGGAAGCAATATTTTTATAAGGAGTAAATTGAGAAGGAAATCAATAAAGGGAGCAAAGGAAGAAGGAACTAGCATTTATTGAGCGCCTGCTGTGAGCCAGGCTCTGTGTTATGTATTTCACAAATACTAGCAGGCTATCTCATTTAATCCTACGGAAAACTACAAAGCAAATGAAGAAATAAGTTTATTTTTAAATTCTGAATTGCACACATATTTATTATTTTGTCCTTTGTTGTCCTTTGGTTTAATGTCATTTAAGTCCTACAAATAGTTTGTATCATCAGAACTACTTCACACCACATTGGGAGGGAAAGATTACTAATATCACTTGTCAATGAACATGTTTACCACAATTAGTGTCCATATTTTATTCTCAGCTCTTGCTTAGAGAATACTTGATCAGAATTTTACTCTGTGTATAGTTAGGCATAAAATAGATCTACCCTGAAATACCTGCTCTTTGCTAATCATGGCCAATTTTAAAGAAAACTTCTAAGATAAACTACATCATGTAAATAAATTTGTTCTTTAATATTTGTTAATTGTATTATTTGCATTTCAGGACAAAGTTCGTGCTATTTCAAGGTAAACTATTACAGATTCTGATTTCTTTTAGGTTGCAAGCCAAGAAATGGTAGAGACCCTTTCTCAATTATTTTAATATGTCGTAAGCTGAAATTGATCCGGTAGATCATAAACGTTTACTGGGCTTTAGGAGCAGTTTAGTTTCACAGCGCCCTCTGTTGTTGCTCTGTAAGTTTATCACTCTTCTAACTCACTGAGAGAGCACCACTCACTCCTCCGGGAAGGCTCATCGCAGGTTGGAGTCAAAGCGTCAGTCTTCGGGTTTCAGAACTTGCATACTGATGGTGAACCCAAATCCGAGCAAGCTCAGGCAACCAATGTGCCCTGACTGAGCCCCCAGGAATTCTCTTTCCATCCCCGTCCTCTCCCCCAAGCTCCAAAGCTCCTACATCTGGCCGCCTCCCGACATCCAATGGGCATTGCACATTTTGCATCTCCAAACAGAGCTCTTGTTTCAGCACTCCCAGTCCGAACATGACTTACCCCCAGGTCTCATCTCTGTCCGTGGACCACCACTCACTCAATCGCCCTCAAACCTAGGAGTTGTCTGTGGTTTCTCTCACACCCGGCACGTAGTAAGGCCTTCATAAATATCTGCTGAATTAATTGAACAAGGAAACAGAACATCAAGGTATTAATTTATAGAAAAGCATCTATGAAAACATCAATAAGATCAACACGTTACTTCCAGATCTCCCTCCACGGAGAGAGGCTACCACCAGTTTATATTTCCCGGGCCATCCCTACCTAGGCAGGATATAGAATGCCTTTTGATTCCCACAGCTGCCATCAGGCAGGGCAGGGAATAAAGGATCTGACTTTAGGTTTCTAGGTTATAATCACATTCCTTCCTTACTCTCTGAAACTGTGCACTGGTTCTAGTTCCTTGGAGTGGAACTGGATTGCTGCTAAACCCGCCAGTCTGTTAACAAGCCATCTCGTGTTTCTCTCCCTCAGATAGCTGCACCATCATGTGTGGAGTCTTACTCTTGTCAACTGCTGAGAATAACTTTTTCCTTGTTCTGGGAGACCGTTATGTGTCCCCTTTGGCCATTGATCTTTATCAGTCAAACTTGATAAACAGAATTTGGCATTCTTGCAAATCAAAGTATTTTCTAAATTGGTTAGTTTGATTTAAACCGAGACCCTTTGCTTTAATAAATATAATACACAATTTGATAACACATATATAATTCAAAAAATTAACATCAGGCTAATCCCACAACCCAGAGGTAACTTCTATTAACATTTTGATGTATTTTTTTAAAAAAATAGAGTTTATTTTTTAGAGAAGTTTTAGGTTCACAGCAAAATTGAATAAGAAATACAGAGATTTCCCATATACACCCTGCCCTCACACGTGCATCACACACATCGAGAGTGGGACATTTCTTATAATCAATGAACCTACACTGGGACACCATCACCCACAGTCCGTGGTTTACATTATGATTTATTCTTGGTGTTGTACATTCTATAAGTTTGGACAAATGTATAAAGCCAAGTATCTATCATAACAGTGTCACACACAGAATGGTTTCACTACCCTAAAAATCTTATGTGCTAGGCCTAGTCATCCCTTCCTCCCCCCTTAATGCCTAGCAACCACTGATCTTTTCATATAGATGTCTCTTTTCTATATGTATGTGTATATTAATATTATAAAACTGGGCACATACTATGCATATCATTTTCTTTTCTTTTTTTTCATTTTAAAGTTTAAACACTTCATGTTATGGAAATTCTCAAGTGTACATAAGAAGTAGAGCGAAAACTGTCATGAATCTCCGTGTGCCCAACACCAGGCTTCAGGGATTATCAATATTTTTGCCTGTTGTGTTTCATCTGTCTCCCCCAACTGCTTTTATTTCTTTTTTTGCTGAAGTATCTTCAACAAATTCAAGGTATCATGTCATTTCATCCATAATACAGAAATATTACATAGACTGCCTTTTTCATTTAACATGACATCATGAATATTTCCCATATCATTCACCATGGTTTGAAACATTGTTTTTAACAACTGCCAAGTATTGTCATTGTTTATACGTATTACAAACCTTTGAGTGCATCTCTGATTATTTCTTTAGGAAACATCTCTAGAAGTAAATTACAGGATCAAAGGGTAAGAATTTTAAAGATACAAAAAACATCGTAAATGATTAATCAATTTATACTCCAATCAGTGGAATGTGAAAAGGTCTGTTTCTTTGAACCCCTACTGACTCTGGGTATTACCAGTCGTATGGGTCAATGTTTCATTGCAGATAGCAGAATCTACTCTAGCTGGAAGCAGAAGAGTGATTACCAGTTATTATGAAATCATTAGAAGATTTGGAAGAGCTGATTGAGCTCCCAGGAATCAACTCTGAGCCACACTGCAGAGCTGGCTCACCAAGGGAGCCGCCTCTGGCACAGTGGGGAAGCTGGGAATAAGAAAGTTGTCATCACGATTGCAGGCTCTAAGCTCACAGTGCCTTTGTCGTGACTTACACTGTCAAAGTGGATGCCTTGCAACCCCATGAAACGGGAACTGGACCCCACTCCAACTACCTCTTAGGACCTTGCTTGCTAGCACAAACAGCAGAATTATGACTTGTGCCTCATAATATTTCCACCGTCCAAATTTCATATGGGCACATTGCTAGATAGATCATCTGAAAAATTCCAGCTGCAAGGGAGTCTGGGAAATGTAATGTTTTGCTTTCCAGCTTTTAGCAGGCAGCAAGACATAATACAAAGTGGTTGGAATGGAGCTGAATGAGCCAATCTGTAATACCTACTACAATCCACCCCTTTGGTAATGCAGCATCCATATAGAGTCTTCTGTCAATAAGTCTTGCAAACAAAAATAATAGCCAAAACCAACATACTCTCCTAATGGACTCATACCTCGTACAAAGAAAAATGAGCTTATCCTAAAAAGGAGACCCAGATCTCACTGCATTCATCTCTAAGTGATGTTCATTCTTCTTCTAGTGTAACCACATATTGATACCCTGCAATCTAGGTGCTAAATTATAAAGTTTACCACAATGCTGTATCAGATATCTTAACGTACTCTATATAGTATAGTAGGTGAAAGAGAGAAGGAGAAAAAAAGAAATAGCATTATGTATAAAACTTGTGATCATGGATCTCATTTCTTCAGTTAGTCATAAGGTATCCAATACCAGCCAATAGTCAAAGATGCTGTTTTACAGCTGGTTTATTTGATTCAGAATCCAAACAAGGCCCACATATTGGGTTGTTTTTGTCTCGTAAGAGTCTCTGATTCAACACGTTCCCCACCTTTCGTTTTCATGCTTTGATTTGTTGGAGAAACCAAATTACTTTTTAAGTGTAGAATGGATTTGGTTGGTTGCTTTCTCTTGATATCATCTAACTTGTTCCACTATTCCCTATGTTTCCTGAAAACTGGTAGCTATTCTAAAGACCTGATTAGATTCAGGCTCTGTTTGTGTGTTGGCGATGGGAGCTCATGGGCATCTTTGTGTACTATTGCATCACACTGTGATGCATACAATGTCTGTTATCTACTTTCAGAGAATCTAAGATTGATCAGTGGGTTCAGGTGGTGTGGCCCTGGTCCCTCTGTTACAAAGATTCTCACTAACTTTTCACCTAATGATATGAGTGTCCTTTGAGATTATGACCTGGATCTATTACTTCATTAGGGATCAAAAATTGATAATTTTTCTAATTCTACCGAACAACTAGATATCCATGAATCATTGTAGGTCTGTACCCCAGGTCACCTCTTTTTCTAGGCAGGATGAATGACCAGGTACTTATATATATAATCCTATGTAATATAATATAGGAGACATCACTGCTTGTTATTCCTCAATTAAAACTGCCAGATTTAGCAAATAAAAATACAGACATCCAGTTAAATTTAAGTTTCAGAAACAATAAACTTTCAATATGTGTGTTTGAAATGTTTAAAGATAAGCTGAGTCATATTAAAAACTACCACAGTTCACCCCATGTCTATTAACCATATTTATCTTCCAAATAAAGACAACAGTAAAATCATAGATGGGGGGCCCTGAGGTAACCTATGACGGAAGATAATTCAATCAGGGAGAATCTCTAGATTTTACTTTGACAGTTTGAAGAAAGATAGGTCTCCCACCCCTCCTACCCTTCAGGCTTGGAAATGAACAGAAAGAATGTAAATGTTGGTCCTTTGAGGGAATTCAAACTGGGAACAGAGCTGATGAGGGTAGAGGTGAGAGAATTTCAGAGTCACCGTGGCCCTGGTGACACCCTACAACCACTGTATAGCAAATCCCATCAGCCTTACCTTTTTCCAGCTAGTTTGAGTTTGAGTTGTGAATGTGGCATATTTAGCAGGCAGGACTTCGTAGGAGAAAAGCGGGAAACACTTTTTCACTACTACTCTTTAAATTTACCTGGTCAATTCTCCCTTCTCTATCCGTCGCAGTATATTGAGCTGACAACTTAGCTTTTCTGTCATTTTCAAGGTATTCAAATAGTCCTGTTTTCAGGTGCCAAAAGTCCAGGTTGATTTAAGTAAGAGCTTCCATTTCTGGCGTAGTTGAAAGCTTCTATTCCTTTACCTTGTTTTCACCTCCTCCTTTATGCATCCTGCTGCTTTTTGGTGCCCCAGGGTCAGGATGGAAAGGAGAAATGGGAGGAAAAATATAGGGTCTAACTTGATGGTGATGGTTTAATCCAGCATCAGTGCTCTCCTGTGGCTGATGTCCAAATGCTGGCCTTCAGTCTCATGGGATATTTCCATGACCTCTTCACAAACATGCCTCTGACAGGGCACAATTGCTAGGTTGGGCATTGTGCCCTATGGCGGACCTTTCAGAGATCATTACCTTCAGCATCTCTGAACTTCTCTATGAACTGACATGGAGTAATTTCCAGGATGAAAAATGCATAGTGTGAAAAGCGTGCCCATAGTATGCTACCTTTTGTATAATAAAGAAGAGGAAATAAGAAACTACACGTGTGGTATCTGCTCAACAGTGCTCTGTGAGCCATAGACACCCTTGGCTCTAATGGAAGCAAAGTCATGAATAATATTTTCAATATCTACTTCTTTGCTTATATTGTTTTCAGTTGAGACAATTACCATGTTTGTTCATTTCTTTTGACCAAGAGGCGATCTTAAATAATTTTTAATTAAGCTGAAGTAAAATTATAGTAGTCTGTTTTAGGATAAATAAACTATTTAAATTTAAAATAATGTCAAGAGTATTAACCTACCTACTTTTCAATTTTTTTTCAACTGCCTTACAGTCCTAGGAGAAAATTTGCCATTAAAAACTACTTAAAAACAGGTACATAGGGTGCTCATTTCTATTGCCTCAGGTTCCAATATGGCTCAGCCTTACAATCATGGCTATTTAAAAATTTGATATTTTGTCATTACAGATTTTTGTATTAATTTTTATTTTTTAAATATTGCATTAAAATGTTATTTAACTACTGATTTTTTTGTGCACCTTCCTCCCTTTTTTGTGCCCAGGGTGAACTCCTCACACTCATGCTAATCTGGTCCTTGCAGCTTAACTGTGCAAAAAGAAACATAAAAATGACAAACCAGAAATAATACGATTGATTATCTACAGGCAGTGGATGAAATGAGGGTAGAAAGGATAAGGGGGACTGACACCTTTCTGAGCAATCCTTTTCATATATTTTTGACTTTTAGAGTCATGCAAATGTTTCACATACTAAAAAAATGAATAAAATATAATCAACAGGGATGGGATAGAGCCCCAAATTGAATATACACTAAAACAGATGAACTGGACTGTTTCACAAATGAACAACATAACCATACTGGAGTAGGAGCAGAAAAGAACCAGCCCAAGCAACTTTGGAAAATAGTACTTTGACTATATACTGAAAGGGCAAAGAAAAAAATGAGCACAAATATTGCACTTTACTTACTAGTTTGTTTTTCTCACAGATATGGATTAGCACTTCTGAAACTACTTTATGTGTATTGGAGCCAATAAGTAAATATACTGTGGATAATGAGACCCAGGTTTTTCACGGTCAGAGAAAGCAGTTAAAATAAAGGGAAAGGCTGAATGAAATCTAGGCTGTTGGTTTGGAATTGGAGATACGAACTAATGCTATGGGTGACTCCAGAGTTGGGGCAGGAAAGTACAAGATGAATGTAAAATAGGAACTGCACGCATAAAAAATGATGGGATAAACAAAAGGACACAGGAGTTCATTTGAAGAGGCTCCAATGTCCAAATGTGGTACAATCTGAGTAAGAAAATAAATATTAAGGGTAATGGATTATAACCCATAGCATAAAATAAGAATCATGAGTCCATACTGATATAAATAATTGAATAAATAAATACATAGATGAAAAGGAAAAGCTCTTTTTTACAGAATTCCAACTAGTAAATGGAAATAGATAAACATTATTTGGCAAACACTTTGGTAATAACTTTTTAGGTAAAATTCATGAATGGAAGCTAGAATGAGTAGGTGAAATTAGAAAAACGGTATGTTTACTTACTCTCAGAGATCTCCCCACAGGATATTTATTAATTACAAAGGAAAAAAGAGTAACTTTAGTGGAAGGACCTGGCAAACATCACTCTAATCAAGTGATCAAAGTGAACATCATCAGAAATGGGAAAAACATCATGTGGCTTCTGATATGATGCACTGAGAAGGACACAGCATTGCTTCTGTGATATTCTTAACAAGAATGCATAACTTAAATTTAATCATGAGGAAATCTCAGCCCAACTCCAGACAAAGAATATTCTACAAGATAGCTGGTCTGAGGAACTGTTTCACATTGAAGGAGAATGAGGAGATATGACATCTAAATGTGCAGTGTGATTCTGCATTGAACCCTGGACCAGAAAAGTGATATTAGCAGGACAATTGGTGAAATGTGTATAAGGCCTCTAGATTAGATAATAGTATTGTACCACTGCTAATCTCCTGGCTTTGACAATTATATTGCAGTTATGTAAGATGTTAACATTTAAGGAAGCTAGATGAAAGGTATGCAAAAATTCTTTGTACTAGTTTTGCCATGTATTTGAATCTGGAAAAAAAATCAGCCTTTGTAGTCTGGGGTTGCCTCACCACAGCAGGCAAAGTCCTCTTGGAAAAGTCCTTTAAAGACTTCTCTATGCCCATCGACAGATGAATGGATAAAGAAGATGTGGTACATATATACAATGGAATATTACTCAGCCATAAAAAGGAATGAAATTGGGTCATTTGTAGAGATGTGGATGGATCTAGAGACTGTCATACAGAGTGAAGTAAGTCAGAAAGAGAAAAACAAATATCGTATATTAACGCATATATGTGGAACCTAGAAAAATGGTACAGATGAACCGGTTTGCAAGGCAGAAATAGAGACACAGATGTAGAGGACAAACGTATGGACACCAAGGGGGGAAAGCGGTGGGCGGGTGGGGGTGGGATGAACTGGGAGATTGGGATTGACACGTATACACTGATGTGTGTAAAATGGATGACTAATAAGAAAATAGATAAAGAAAAAAAGAAAAAAAAAGACTTCTCTAGCTTGGCTACTTCTGGATGTGCCAACTTCTAGAAGGGTAAGCCAAGCCCACCACAAGTCTCTTTGCTTTGCCATCATAGGCAGCTCAAGCCAGGTTCTAGCCGTCATACTTTTCCAGGCAAGAGTCAGGCAGCAGTCTCTGGAGTCACCTAAAGTCTGGGGGGGGACCTAGGTCAAGTTTTTCAGAACTCTCCGCCACACTTTGCTCCAATCCATGGGGCTAGTGGAACTTCCTGACTTGGCTTGAGGTAAAGGCAGAGAATAACCCTCACTCTAGGCCAACAGCTCCTTTCAAAGAAATCCTCTCTCCCCTCTCCTCGAGGACTTTCTTGGTTGCTTTTCTCTAGTCTGGAGATGTCTGATGGGCTATAGTCCATAGGACTGGTTTAGCTACCTCCTAGTAAGTTTGACATGGACAATAATACACTTTTTCATCTGACTGGAGGCTGAACCCAAAGCCTGAGAAAATGATTAAAATCCCATTTAACATCTTGTAACACCTGCAACTAAAAACATTCCCAAACATTTTCAAATGAAAAAGAAATAGTGACTTCCCTACCAAACCTTTCTTTTGTTTTGTTTGAAGAGACTCAATGGCACCCTTGTAAGAGATTAGTGCAAATACTTCTGAAAGTAAACGGAGCTGCTGAGCTGCCTACCAGCTGCCTCTTGATTAGAAACACTAGACAATGAATTTGAGCAAGGTAGACAAGAAACAGCATCTTACTTAAGAAAGCATATTTGCAGTCAAAATTTACCTAAAAGAAGAGGTTCTATATAAGATATTAAATATCACTGTATCATTGTACTACTTAATACAGTTCTGTATCATTTAGGAATGTGTTAAGCTTACTGAAAGTGGCCAAGGAGCAGATGGGGTCTTCTTCTTTCTCATATAATAAATTCAGAGGAGGCATTGCTTACATTGGTTCAGCGGCTCTACAACACCATGGAGAACCAGCTCTTTCTATTTTTAACTCTGTCATCTTTAGCATATTAGCTTTCATCCTTATCATTTTTGTCTTATGGACATAAAATATCTACTCCAACTCCAGAAATCTTATTCCAGGTAGGAAAAAAGAGATAGGGTGAGGGGATTTTGTACGTCTCTCTCCTCATCAGATTCCTAATTATTTGTCTTACCCAGAATATATCACAGAGCTACTGCTAACCATGAGGGAGGCTGGGATTTAGAGTATTAGCTTTCCATTCTGTAGAGGAGAAGGGCAAGGGGGTCAGGACTGGGTGCTGAGTAAGTAAAATTACAGTGTCTGACATGGGTGCTTTGCATATACTTGTCATTCAATAAAATTATGTACATAGAACAAATGTGTAAAGAATTATCCATATTATAATGGCCAATGAAAAGTGGCTTTTAAAATAATAACAATACAATAAACAGGTGTTTTTGCTCCACTGAAAAATTTTAGTGGAAACTGCAGCTTCAAACCTTAGGTTAAAAAGCAACAGACTGTATGAAATGGGAGAAAATATTTGCAAATCATATATCTTATAAGGGGTTAATACCCAAAATACATAAAGAACTCATACGACTCAACAGCAAAACAAAAACACAAACACAAACAATCCGATTAAAAAATGGGCAGAGGGTCTGAATAGATATTTTTCCAAAGAACACAGACAGATGGCCAACAGACACATGAAAAGATGCTCAACATCACGAATCATCAGGGGAATGGAAATCAAAACCACAATGAGATATCATTTCACACCTGTTAGAATGGCTAACATCAAAAAGACAAGAAATAACAAGTTTAGGAGAGGTTATGGAGAAAAGGGAGCACTTGTGCACTATTGGTGGGGATGTAAATTGCTATAGCTATTTATGGAGGTTCCTCAAAAAATTAAAAATAGAACTACCATATGATTCAGCAATTCTACTTCTGGGTATTTATCTGAAGAAAATGAAAACACTAAGTCGAAAAGATATCTGCACCCCCATGTTCATTCCAGGAATAGCCAAGCCATGGAAGCAACGTAAGTATCTATCAACAGATAAATGCGTAAAGAAAATGTGATACATAAATCACAGGTGGAGCAGTTGCAGGCCTGGACTTTGCCCCATGGCAAACTGGTGAGCCAGCAAATAAGCCACCGTGAGCGTGAGCCACAAAAGTACTGGCCCCAATCTTCTAGGCATAAAAACCAAAATGCCTGCTTCTTCTCTTCTGCCTACCAAATTTCATGTGAAAATATCTCTTGTCAACCAACCTAACCAAAATAAACACAGAGGAAAGTTCAGCCTAGCCAAGTTGACCCCTTATAATGCTACCCAAAGCTAGTAAAAACACAAAGTGATGCATGCACGAGGCTGTTCATTGCTGTACTGATTGTAATAGCACAAGACTGGAAACAACCCAGATGTCCATTAATAGGGAACTAGATAAATAAACTAGGGTACATCTATACTGTGCAGCTGTAAAATCGGATGTGAAAAAAAAGTTTTTATATGCTGCCATGGAGTGATGTCTAAGATATATTGCTAAGTGAGGGAAAAAGAAAAAGGAAGATGCAAAACAATGAGCATAGAATATTATCTTTCATCTAAGGGAGTATTTCCTAGCTCTGTCTATTAAAAAGTCCTAGAAAAACAACTAACTAAATAGCAATGAGCACCTTTCACAACCAGAATGCTGTATCTAACACTTCCCACTAAAGGATTCAGTGGGTCCTTAAAGAAATGGCTGAATCTATCTCCAGGACAGGAAATGTATAATGTTAGCCTGGAATATTCTATTGAGGCAGGAGATAGATGGGCCCAGGTCAAACAGCTGAAGTTCATAGTTTGTCCCCCGTGGCCAGAAACTCCATAATAGCAGACACTCCATAAAAGCAGGACGATGGAAGAGGCTGGTCTTTGCCCAGATAAGAGATAAAAGACCACATATTCCTCATTCTCGAAGTCAAGGAGACCTTCCCGATTACACATGTGCAGAAAGGCTCCTTGGAGGTCAAAATGGAGGGGGCGCCACCCCATAGTAAGTGATGTCAACTACCCATAGGCCTCTTTGCTAGAATCCATCTTAGCTAAGAGATGTGCACACACACAGGGGAGGACCTTGAGATATACTAAATACGGACTCAGAACCAGGCAAAGCAAGATGACTGGTCAAAGGAAACCTGGAAGAAATACCCCATAAAAGTAATTCAAACTACCATGAAGGTGCAACTCTCTCTCTGAGCCCACCCGTGTGTCTATCCACACGTACTGTACTCTTTTTCCTCCTAACAAACGCTTTACTTGCTTCACTACTTTCTGTCTCTATGTGGAAATTCATTTCTACACAGCTGACGGGCCAGGGCCTTGTCACTGGTCCCTGGTGGTCTGGTGGCTAGGATTCAGCACTCTCACTGCCACTGCCCAAACTCAATCTCTGGCCGGAAATCGAAATCCTGCTTCAAGCCACTGCAGGCCAAGGCCACCCAAGATCACTATCATACCAGAAAGTAGGAAAGCTATCAAAGACTATTGGAGTCATTTCACGAAGAATCAAAGCCAACTTGAAGGGACTCTCACTGCCCAAACTGGGCCATTACGAGCATCCCTCCCCCCCAAAAAAGGGAAGGAAGATTGAAACACTGGTTATGTTTAAATTCATGTGCACATAAAGATACTAAAAAAAGAAAAAATACAGGGTACCACCTATTATTCTGAAAACAAGTAAATAAAAGGAGAGATGCAATCATTTATGAACTATTTTTCTAGTTTTCAGGGTAACCAAATAGTTGATAAGGGAAAAGTCTCCTTTACAGAAGAACTTCAGCCAATAATTGTAGAGGGAATGATAAATTAGAAGGAAGGAGGCAGCTTAGAAAAATGGAAGGAAGCAATGGTCAGTTAAAACTCTTAGGTGAATGGAAGACTTTATAAAGGAAGAATCCAGCTGATAATACCTGAACTTGACATCACAAAAAGAGAGACAACCAGACATTATGTGCACCCTGACACAACATGAGGTATTCTACGCATCTATGTATGAAGTAGTCTTGTCAAGAAAGTGAACATGATCTTGGTGAAGCCTCTACATCAGAACTGTCCAACACAAATTTCTGCAATGATGGAAATGTTTTTGTGTGCTATCCAATACTATATCTAATACCATAGCCATTAGCCAATAGCCACTTAGCTATTAAGCACTTAACCTGTGAGACTGAGAAATTGACTTTTAAATTTTAGTTAATTTTAATTACAGTAAGTCCCCTGCAAACAAGTTCCCTTCTGAGAGCATGTTTGTAAGTCCAATTTGTTTGTAAGTCCAACAATGTTAGCCTAGGTACCCAACTAACACAATCGGCTATATAGTACTGTACTGTAATAGGTTTATAATACTTTTCACACAAATGATACATTAAAAAAACACAAAACATAAAGAAAGCATTTTTAATCTTACAGTACAGTACCTTGAAAAGTCCAGTAGTAGAGTACAACAGCTGGTGCTTCTTAGCTGTACCAGCTACATCACCTCTGCTTTTACGCTTGTTTCTGGACATCCTGGGCTTGAAATAAAGATACTGTACTACTGTACTCTATACAGTAAAGTACACAAAAGCACAAACACTTGTAGAGGATGCACACACATGACAATGTACGTGAAACATGTGAACTAACGTGACTGGACATGCGAACACAGTTCGCATCTTTGAAAGTTTGCAACTTGAAGGTTCATATGTAGGGGACTTACTGAAATTTAAATTTAAGTAGCCACATGTAGTTAGTGGCAACCACACTTGACAGAGCAGCTGTAGGTCTACTAATTTATAGAAAGGATAGGGGATAAAGGGACATGTTAAATGATAACACATCTCAGTGTACAGCATGTAGACCTTGTTTGGATCCTTATTCAAACAAACCAAACATAAGAGACAACTGGGGAAATCTGAACTGGATAATTCATAATATTAGGAATTATTTAAAATTTTTACTTGTATCAATGATATCATGTTTAAGCTTTAAAAAATTGTTCTCTCTCCAAGATTCATACTTTAGTATATAAGGTGAAAATGTATATGTCTGGGATTTTCTTTAAAGAATCCATCAGAGGGACTACCCTGGTGGCAAAGTGGTTAAGAATCCGTCTGCCAATGCAGGGGGCATGGGTTTGAGCCCTGGTCTGGGAAGATCCCACATGCCGCAGAGCAACTAAGGCCGTGCGCCACAACTACTGTGAATGCGCTCTAGAGCCCGCGAGCCACAACTACTGAAGCCCTAGAGCCCGTGCTCTGCAACAAGTGAAGCCACCGCAATGAGAAGCCCGCACACTGCAATGAAGAGTAGCTCCTGCTCGCTGCAACTAGGGAAAGCCCACACGCAGTAACGAAGACCCAATGCAGCCAAAAATATAAATAAATAAGTAAGTAAATTTATTTAAAAAAAAAAAGAATCCAGCGGAGGTGGAGGGGGAAGGGTGGTGGGAGGGTATACATGAAACAAGATTAGCTATATGTTGATAACTGTTGAAGTTTGGTGATGGGTATATGGTGTTCATCATCATATTCTTTCTATTTCTGTGCATGTTTGAAAATTTCCATCGCAGAATGTGTTAACAAATGAAGAGATAAATAAAACCTAGAATTAAAAGAATAGTATATATTTTATCTTATGGAATATTATACAACTCCTAAAAAGAATTCAATGGGCCTCTATATATTATACCATGGAAAGAAGGCTAAACCACATGAGATGAAGGGAAGTTGCATAACAATTACTATGGTCTGAATGTTTGTATCCCCTACCCCAAATTCATGTTGAAATCTTAAGCCCCAATAGTAATAATATTAGTAGGTGGGGCCTTTGGGAGGTGATTAGGTCATGAAGGTGGAGCCCTTGTGAATGGGATTAGTGCTTCTGTGAGATTCTGCAGAGCTCCCCCTAGCCCTTTCCAACGATGTGAGGATACAGTAAGAGGTTTGCAACCTGGAAGAGAGTCTTCCCTTGACCAGGCTAGCACTCTGATCTTGGACTACCAGCCTCCAGAACTGTGAGAAATAAATTTCTGTTGTGTATAAGCTACCCAGTCTTTTTTGATAGCAGTCTGAATGGACTAAGACAGCAATATAGAAAGTATGATCCTATTTATAGAAACAGTAAAAAGATGCATTTATATGTACATATATTTGTAAGTAAATACCTGCCCTTTAACGTAGAAGTCCATTTCTTAGAACATATTTACAAAATTATTTTTAGACATCCAAAAGGATATATGTACAGATACTTAACTGTAGTGGTCTGCTTGGGCTGCCATAACGAAATACCACAGACTGGGTGGCTTAAACAACCAAAATTTCTCACAGTTTTGGAGGCTGGGAAGTCCAAGATGAAAGTGCCAGTGGATTCGACTCCTGGTGAGGGCTTTCTTCTGGCTTGCAGATGGCCTCCTTCTCACTATGTCTTCACACAGTGGAGAGAGAGAAAGCTCTGGTGTGTCTCTTCCTCTTCTTATAAGGGCCCTAGCTTATAGATTAAGGCCCATCCTTGTGACCTCACTTAACCTTTATCACCTTTTCCATGTTCTATCTCCAAACAGTCACATTGAAGATTAGGTTTTCAACTATGATTTTGGGGGGAACACAAATATTCAGTCCATAACATTTACGAAAGCATTATTTCTTATAGCAAAATTATGGAGACAATTTTTGTGTCCATCTACGGAGAAATGGATAGTTAAATTATAACATATCCATATTATGACTAGTTTGGACAAATGTCCAAAATATATTTTTGAGTATAAAAAGCAAGTTGAACAGTATATGAATCACACACATTAAAAAAATACCCAAAAAACCCCCTAACTATATAATCCATCCCCCCCCACCCCCGTTATATATAGTCTGGAAGTATAGTCATTCAACTACTAACAGTGATTAACCTTAGGGAATAGGAATGGGGATATGAAAAGAGGGGCATTTAACTTTTTCACTTGTATAAGCCTAAATACTTCTAATTTATTTAAAAGATAATGGGCATTCATTACATTTGTAAATCTGAAAAATGCAAAAAGTGGTTTTTTAAACCACTTGATTCCATGAGATATCTAAGTGCCTGAAATATTAAAACAGCAAACGTATTTATATAACATGAGCTATGCCTCTCAAATGATTGCGGCTCTGTGCAGAGCTGCATCGAATAATCACGGTCCAGAGTCCAGAAACATATTACAAAGTAGTCCCAACTTTTACTTGCATGGGCTCAAAGAACATTAGCCCCTTCTCCACTATCCTGTAGCTCCTCTCTTGAGACTTTCTCATTCTAAACGTCTAAATCCTCCTCAGCCACAGTCCTGTCCTCTTTTTTTTATCAGCCTTCCTCAGTTCCTTTAAATAGATATCCTTGCAAGACTCAATTTTTCTCTAGCAATCGGTCACACTCTGCGTTTTAAAAGATCCAAGAACCAGGCTGGTGAAGACTTTTCTTCAATTGGGGGAAGGGAAAAGGTGAGGAACAGCTTAGTCTATTCACATATTGCAAGCATTGATTTCTCCAAATTCAGAACTGTCATTCTGTTAACTAATAATTGGGTCATGTGTATTATGGTTTATCTCAGGTAGATTGTATTCGGGTAGGGAATTACTGTCACTATTTTTATTCCTTACAGTACTTCTTTAATTTATTGTTTGGGCCATTGACGTAAAAAAGATACCTAGGGGAATCCTGGGCACCAGGGCCCCGGGGCTGCGGTTGGGGGAGGGATGGTCCTCAGTTTGTCAAAGTGTAGCTTAAGTTGCTCATTTCCAGGCTCACTTCCAAATAGTCTAATTAAGGTTTATGCATTTCTTACAAGTCATATGCCTTCTTTACAGGTCAGAACATTCTTAGAAATCCTGAGGATTCAGAACTGCACTGCCTTAGACACTGGACCCTCATATAATCCTCTGAGCTCTTTCAGTTGGATGTTAGTATTCGACTTCGAACTAGAGAACCCTGTCTATAATCACTTCATCTGTTTGGGCACCTTCCTAGCGGTCCGTTTCCTTGTCTGCAAAGCGGGGATAGTCGTGTGTGCCTCACAGGACGTTATGTGGGGACATGTTGTGGCTATATAGCCCTGTTAAAACCTTCTGTCTGGAGAAATCACCCAGGCTTGGTTCCTGCCCTGCTCATGTGGAAGAGGCCGACTTAGTCCCCTTTTGTCCCCAAATGACATAATGAGGAAGGATTTCAACTTCGAAGATGTTTGCTCAGAAACGACAGAACGATAAAAACAGAGTCGAATAAGTCTGGCCAGCAACTACATCTTTTCTCTCCAACAGATAATACTGCGTACGGTCCACTGTCTCTGGCACCTCAAGCTTTAACTTTGGGGAAACAATGAATTCTGCGCCCAGGCCTTCAGGCGAGTCAAAAAACCCGAAGTGGTTATGCTTGTTTGGAGGCCTGCGAGGCACGAGGAGACGGAGAAAGGTGAATCGAGCTGCTCTCTGACTCACAACCGGCTCGCCCTCCGTACCTAACACAGCTAACTGTTACCGTCGCCATTTTGCAGGGTGGGCTGCGCAGTCTCCTCTAGCAAGGCCCGCGCGCCTGAGCCGGAGAGGACGTGGAAGGCTAGAAGGCGGGGAACGCGCGCTACCGGGGGTAAGCACGCGTGCGCACAGGCGGCGGCTGCGGCGGAGGGGTGGGGCCGGGGTACGAGTGCGCGTGCTCGGTGGGAGCCCGCGAAGTACCTGGAGGAGGTGGGGGACGAGGTAGAAAGGAGTGAGGTTGAAGAGCGCTTGCGCGAGAGGGCGACCGTGCGGGGAGGGGGGCTCCGGAGCACAGGCGCGGAGACGGGACTTAAGGAGCTCTCGCGAGATCTCCAGGTTGCTATATATGTGCGCAGGGAACCCGCGTCCTTTCCCTGGTCTGATTCCGTCCTGCGTGACTGTTCCTTCGAACGGTAGTCTTTTATCTCCGTCCACTTTCTCTCCCACCGAAGTGCGTGCCACCAACCCATGGAAGATTCGATGGACATGGACATGAGCCCCCTGAGGCCCCAGAACTATCTTTTCGGTAACTGCTGGGGGGTTGGAGCGAGGCCGAGCAGGGCCTGCAGGCTTTGGTGGGGGGGCGGGATCCCACTGAGGCCTGGGTTAGCGAGGAAAGCTAAGCAGGCTGGAGGCCTGAGGGAGTGGGAAGCGAGCAGACGGGGTCCTGCCGCCTACAGGATGGGGACCCAGGAGGGGCGAGCCGGAAGCACGGAGGGGGGTGGGAAGGAGGGGCGGCCTGAAGGCTGAGGCGTCAGCGGTCCGAGGCCCAGGGCCTGAGGTAACGTGGAACCGACCGGCTGAGGGTTCGGCCGTTACGCGGGGCCCATGGTGGAGCTCCGGGCACAATTATTTTCTGGGGTTTTGTGAGTTGGTAGGCTTCTCATTCCGGGCGGGTGCCTGAGGCTGAGCTCCGCGTTGATGGTGTAGGAGGTTTTGTGGGTTCGTGGTGTGAGGAGGCTTGGGCCTCCTTTCTGGACGAGAGGAACAATTGAGCATGGCGTTGTCCTCAGGCCTCAGGGTCAGGAGCTCTCGACCGAGCTTCGGCCCCGGTGCCTCGGCTGGTTGCTGGGGGCAAGGGAGGTGCGGCCCGGCCCGGCCCGGCGTGAGGAGGCCGCGACCGCTGGGGAGCACGTGGCTGCCACGTGGTTGGGGGAAGGAGGGGGGTGTGGGCGCTGCATCCGGGGCTCACTGGTGTCTTGTCACCCCAAGCCTGGGGTCCTGGGGCTTGATTGAGGCTGGTGGGCCGGAAATGTTAGGTGAAGTGGTTGGTAGCTCCAGGACTCTTGGAAGCCTTTTGTTCGGTGCTTAACATCTATGCTGGTAGTTCTCATTTAGAGAATCCTCTTTCTGTTTCACCGCGTCCACCTCGCGGAGGAGGTACTGCCGCTCAGAGAACCGAAGTGGCTTAACGAAGGTTGCACTTGTAGGAAGAGACTACATCTAACCCCATGACCCTTGCCTCCAGATCTGATGCATTACAAATGATTTGGGGTGGGGGGTGGCTAGGGAGGGAGACTGGCGGAGGCAGCCTTCTGTTAAACTGGTAATTGTATGCCAGGGTTTTGGGATTTCCCCCCCTCGAGCACACCAAGTACCATACTAAGGGGCCTTCGTTGGTTTTTCAGTCTCACTAAACTGAATTGTTGAAGCCTTTGTGTCAGGCTTTAATTTAAAGTAAGTGCAAATCCTCCCCCAAATTAATTTTGTTTCCTTATATACTATGCTGAGATTTGTTAATTGAGCAATAACAGTTAAGCATCTATTCCAGTAACTATTAGGTGACAACTAAATGGGACTATTTAAATTAAATAAAGTTTAATTCTGATGGTATTTAAGACAATTTGCTTTTTCATGAATGGTAGTAGTAATATGCACTATGCATTAAGGCTTTTATTTCTAGCATTTTGAAAAGCTGGCGTTTCTGATCAGTTTACATCAAAATTTATATCAAAATTTTTGTGTTAACTCTTGCTATTGGAAGTATCCCTAGGATATTTCTATTGTCTTAAACATAATTTCTGAACAGAATTTAATGTACATCATTTCTGTTACTTCGAAGATGGAATGTTGACCCCTGTAATGAGTTTTAGTTCTTTTACATTTGTAGTTTTTCTGTTGTAAATGCAAGCTGTTGATGTAGGTGTTTGTGTAACCATTGTCATTTCTAAATTTGGCACCTGGGAGTTTTGGTAGGTAATTCAACTTTAAAATAATATATATATATAATATATATATATATAAAATATATATGGGATTTTATCAACATTGTATGTTAGGGTTGGTTTCAGTTCTAGGTTTACTAAATTTTTGATTCTGTTTCTACATGAGAATACTAGTGTAGTTGAGCATAAAATAATGTAGTGGGAAGTGGAATTTATAAAGCTCTGTATGGATGTTATTTGATGTTTATATTTTGTGTTCAAGAAATCCAGGAAGAGGTACTTCTGCCTTGCCTTTTGGTAGCTAGAATAGTAAAAATTAGTTCACAAGTTAACTTTTTGGTTACACACACTGAATTTTGAGTGTTATTTTTCTCCTTGTTATAGTTGAATTTTTTCTTCATTTACAGGTTGTGAACTAAAGGCCGACAAAGATTATCACTTTAAGGTGGATAATGATGAAAATGAGCACCAGTTATCTTTAAGAACGGTACTTAAACTTTTCAAAATAAACTACTTAACATTTCTTGATTTCAGTCTCTTAGTTCCTATTCGTGTGGATTAATACTTATTTTACAGCAGTATTTTTCTTTCCTTATTTATGTTCTTCGCTTCTACAGTTGTATTAAAATGCCCTTCAGGGTAGTGATAAATATAAATCTTATTTGTTCTCCACAGACACTAGCCTATAGCCTACTACTTAACTTCTAGGTGGCCAGTAAAAGGTGGTTTGTACTTAGGCGTGGGTGATGACATAAACATCTTTGTCATCAAATGCATTTTTATGTAATTGTTAAGATTTACCAAATATGAGAAATTGTCAAAGTCACATAAAACTTGAAAACAACATTGTGCTCAAGTCAGTTTCCCATCAGTGGTAATAATGAAAGGTTTATAATTGTTCTGATTTTTTAAAACAACTGGTTGGGGGGGTTGTAAAATGGTGGAAACTTAAGTTGAAGTACTGTTCTTCTATTCACAGGTCAGTTTAGGGGCTGGTGCAAAGGATGAATTGCACATTGTCGAAGCAGAGGCAATGAATTATGAAGGCAGTCCAATTAAAGTAACACTGGCAACTTTGAAAATGTCTGTGCAGCCAACGGTAAGGGCACATTTACACTTTGGATTTTATGTCAGATTCTGATTCTGTTGCCTTAAGGTGAGCGTCATTTAGGTTACAAGGAGATTGGGGAATTTGGTTTGGTTTTTTCCTAGTAGTCACAGCTGCATATTCTGTCACTGGTGTTGACTGATCATCGCGGTGGTAGCTGCTTGTTTATCAGAGGTGGGAAAAACAGGTTCACTGATTTGTTCATTTGGCTTATGGGTTTGCTTGTTCAGAAACATTTTTAAGTTATGAACAGATTTTATACCTAACATGTAACCATTTTTTTCCCCCACAATATTTAGTGATTTATAATTTCTTCTTTTTAGGTTTCCCTTGGGGGCTTTGAAATAACACCACCTGTGGTCTTACGGTTGAAGTGTGGTTCAGGGCCTGTGCATATTAGTGGACAGCACTTAGTAGGTATGTTATTTTTATGTTATGATGCTTATTTTTAATGCAGTTACTTTGTTCCCAATTTGGACTTTATAAAGCATGCTTAGTTCTAGTATGGCTGTCTGTAATAGGTTCAAGTGGGAATCTAGGGGCTTCCCTGGTGGCGCAGTGGTTGAGAGTCCGCCTGCCGATGCAGGAGACACGGGTTCGTGCCCCGGTCAGGGAAGATCCCACATGCTGTGGAGGGGCTAGGCCCACGAGCCTGCGTGTCCGGAGCCTGTGCTCCGCAATGGGAGAGGCCACAACAGTGAGAGGCCCGCATACCACCAAAAAAAAAAAGAGAGAGAGAGAGAGAATCTAGTAATTTATAACTAGAAAAGCCTGGTGTTTTGCATGTAAAACCTAGTAATGAGTATTAGTCCACCAAATTCCTTTTAAAAATTTTTGTTCTTTTTTTTTTATTATTTTTACTGTTTTTCTAATAGAATCTGAGTTTTAAAATACTCATTACTGTGTCTTATCAGTGCCCTGAGTTCTTGCTGTTGATTGAATTTTAATTGTTTTTTTTTGAGTTTTTTTTTGAGTTCTTGCTGTTGGTTGAATTTTAATAGTGGCTAATAAAGAATTTTATTTTAGCTGTGGAGGAAGATGCAGAGTCAGAAGATGAAGAGGAGGAGGATGTGAAGCTCCTAAGTATATCTGGAAAGCGTTCTGCCCCTGGAAGTGGTAGCAAGGTTCCACAGGTACAGATGCAATTTACTATACATAATTTATTCTGGCCTTTAGTTTGGTAGTTTGGATTAGTACTTACTTACGAGTGTGTGTCCAATTATTTTTTAAGAAAAAAGTAAAACTTGCTGCTGATGAAGATGAAGATGATGATGATGACGACGACGATGATGATGAAGAGTAAGTAGTATGCTCTTAGAAACCTGACATTGTTGTATGGGGGGTTATGAAAATGATTTACCAAAATCATGATTAGTGGTTGTCAGTTTGTGTTAAATGAGCTGAGTTAAAGGATGGAATATGCAGCACTTCCCAGATGTATTTGACTAGGTGCCTTTTTTCTGAGGAAGGTTTAGTGGACACATTACTGCATGCTAAGTCTGGTGTATTTTACGCTGAACAGTTTATAATGAATGGGTTGGGCATAAAGAGAATCTGAATAGTTCCAGCTATATTCATTTTGTAAGTTGTCACTTGAGGATTTTTTTTCCCCACAAAGGATTTTGGCATATGGTTGTCCTGGTCCTTATGAGAAAATTAGATTCTAAAAGAGAATAGGATTTTGCTGGAGAACTTAAAATTTGGTTGTGAACAAGATTTGATATGTTTGTTAAACTAGGTCAGACTATGGTAAAGTCACAAACACTATGGAATAAAATGCTCCTCATAATTAGTCTTTCCTATATGCAGCCATATCAGAAATTTATTAATACTGAATTTTTAATTGCTTGTCAGCTTTGTTCTTGATTTCTCAGGTTGGTCCAATATATATTTACTGAAAACAATTGAAATGGAATCTAAGACTCTGAGAGAACATGCACTAATTTGATGATCAGATCTGCAAAGTAGGTTTTCAGTGACCTCAACTAGCCAAGCTGGTAGCCCTTTAAAAAGGCCTTTGAGCATGACAGTGGAAGCAGAAAATAGGAAAGAGTTGAATGCTTAAAAAATTCAGGGGGCTTCCCTGGTGGCACAGTGGTTGGGAGTCCACCTGCCAATGCAGGGGACACGAGTTCGTGCCCCCGTCTGGGAGGATCCCACATGCCGCAGAGTGGCTGGGCCCGTGAGCCATGGCCGCTGAGCCTGTGCGTCTGGAGCCTATGCTCCGCAAAGGGAGAGGCCACAACAGTGAGAGGCCCGCATACCACACACACACACACACAAAATTCAAAATTACCTGCATGTTAAACTTATAAACAAACTCAATATAGTTGGTGTTTGTTACTACTTGACTATGCCTGAGCTTTGGAAGATTTCCTGTCTTTAAAATGGGGATAATTTCTGATGTAACTACAGTGTAAATAGTTTACGTTCTTGTCTTCCATGTCTTCTCTAAGCTGTCTTTTAAGTTAGGTGGTGAGGGAGGAATGAAAAGTGTAGATGGTGACAAGGTCCAAATCGGTAAGTTTTCATAAAAGGGAAAAAAGGGTAGTCAGATACATGTATAAGTAGAGGCAGTTAATGGATCCCTTGAGGATAACAAGTCTTAGAAGATTCCATTGGTTAGGGGGCAATGAAAACGTTAAGAGGAGCCCCAAGGTTTGTTAGTTAAAAGTAGTTATTATGTGGAAATTGTAAGCCATAATCCAAGAAGGCTTGGAACCCACAAAATAAAAGGCAGATCAGTTGGTTCTGTTCTGGGAATGGAAGGGGTATGGTATGGGGTTGGTTGACTGCTGTTGATGTAAGCAAGAAAAGCTGAAGACCATGTAGTACATTAAAAGTTAGTATGACCAACACAACATTGTTAATCAACTATACTCCAATATAAAATAAAAAGTTAAAAAGAAAAGTTAGTATGGCTTACAGATACATCCTGGGTGGATTATTCTGGGTGGCCAGGGAGCTATAAGGGGTGACTTAGGAGGACAGTTTTTAGGGGGCCCTGAAAATGTTAGGCGTTCAAGCATGGCTGGCATGGGGCCCCCGTGGGGCCAGAGTGGCCATTCCCCAAGTGGCTCATGGTGATGGCTGGGTCCTGGGGCAGCATGGGCTGTGCTTTCTTACAAGTTCAGTGTTGTTTCCACAGGGGCCAGATCAGGTGAGGGGGTGGTGGGGAGTGTTCCTTGTTTTTCATTGAGGTGGCAATGGGATTTGCCTAGGTGCCACCCAGGAAAATATCTGTTACTTAAAAAATAAAACAAAGGGTGGTTCTCCATAAACACCCTTTTCTCCTATTTTATTAGGGAATATCCTAATAAAACTGCTTACAGTAGTGGTTTTATAGAAACCATTGTCATCTTTTTTTTAGTGTGGGGTAGCCCATGCAGGTATTGGGTGCTAGGGCCAAAATTGACAAATCACTGTTAAAAATTACTTAAAAGACGTTATATGCCTTTAAATGTATACTACATGATATTTTATCCAGTTAACATAGCAGATTTTTTACCCCTGTATTGGAAAGAAGTGTTTCTTTGGTTGCACATGGGTGAAGTTACTCCTGTTTTTTATTTAGACTATGTAGTGTGGAAGAGAAACCATTTTGGCCAGTATATAATGTTTGGTTTGTGAAGTAATTACAATTTAAACCAATTCCACCATTTGCTGATTCGTACTTATTCGTGGACTTCTCCAGTGATTGGATTTTTTCCCCCCAGTTCCTCCATTTAGAGTGTACAGTTTGGTGCTTTATAGTGTATATGCACAGTTGTGCAGCCAATTTCAGAACATTTCATCACCTCAGAAAGAAACTATGCTATAACCCCTCATCTTCCCCAGCTCTAGTCAACCACTAATGTACTTTTTGTATTTTATAGATTTGCCTGTTTTGGATATTTCATATAAATGGAATCATACAATATGTGCTCTTTTGTGGCTGGTTTGTTTAACTTATCACAATGGTTTTTTTTTTGTTTTTTTTTGTTTTTTTTGCGGTACGAGGGCCTCTCACTGTTGTGGCCTCTCCCGTTGCAGAGCACAGCCTCCGGATGTGCAGGCTCAGTGGCCATGGCTCACGGGCCCAGCCGCTCTGCGGCATGTGGGATCTTCCCGGACTGGGGCACGAACCCGTGTCCCCTGCATCGGCAGGCGGACTCTCAACCACTGTGCCACCAGGGAAGCCCTATCACAGTGTTTAAGATTCATCCTTGTAGCATGTAGCAGTACTTTTACTCGTTTTGTATTATTGAACTGTAAGAACTTTTTATATATTTTGGAAACAAATCCCTTATCAGGTAGAATTTACAAACATTTTCTCCCATTCCATGGGTTGTCTTTAAACTCTGTTGGTGGTCCTTTACAGAAAAACTTAAATTTCATAAAGTTTGGTTTATTTCTTTTATTGTTTTCGGTATCAGACCTAAGAAACCATTGCCAAATCTTCAAAAAGTTTTATAGTTTCAGCTCTTACCTTTTATCCGTTTTGAATTGATTTTTGTATCTATTGTGAGGTAGGAGGCAGTTTTTTTTTTTTTTTGATTGTGGATATCCAGTAGTCCCAGCACCATTTGTGAAAGACTTTTCCCCATTGAATGGTCTTTGCCCCCTTTTTGAAAATAGTTACCATAAATGTATATTTACTTTTGGACTCTTCAGTTCCATGTCTATCCTTCCGCCGGTGAAACATTATTCTGATTTCTGTTGCTTTGTACTTTTTATAGATTTTAGTTTGTAATTACTTAATGTGAATGCTTCACCTTTGTTCTTTTTCAAGATTGATTTTGGCTACTTTGGGTTCCTAGAGTTTCAGTGTGAGTTTTAGGATCAGTTTCTATGGAGATACCAGCTAGGATTCTTTTAGGGGTTGTGTTAAATCTGTAGATTAATTTGGAGAGTTGCCACCTTAATATTTACTGGTCCATGAATTTGGAATGTTTCTATTTATTTTAATTTCTTTAAATAACTTCATTTTCAAAAATTTATTTTCAGTTGTAAAAAACAACACCATATTTCCCATCTTAACTGTTTTTTAAGTGTGCAGTTCAGTAGCGTTAATCATAATCACATTGTTGTGTAACGTCTCAAGCTCATCTAGTTACACTGAAAACCATAACCGTTGAACAAAAAGTCCCCATTTCCACCTCTCCCCTGCCAGCCACCAGTCTACTTTTGGTTTCTATAAAGACTGATTCCTTTAGATACCTCATATAAGTGGAATCATACAGTATTTGTCTTTTTGTGACTGATCTTTCACTTAGCATAATGTCCTTAAGGTTCATCCATGTGCTACATTTGAGGATTTCCCTAAGACTGCATATTCCCTGATATATATACGTATATGACATTTTCCCTACAATTTGTTTATGAACATTTGGGTTGCTGCTTTTTTGGGGACGGGGGGCGGGTTGGCTCACACCGTGCTGCATGCGGGATCTCTTAGTTCCCCAACCAGGGATTGAACCTGTGCCCCGCTGCAGTGGAAGTGCGGAGTCCTGACCACTGGACTGCCAGGGAATTCCCTGGGTTGCTTCTACCACTTGGTAATTGTGAATAATGTTGCAGTGAAAATGAATTTGTGTTCAAGATTGTGCTGTCAGTTCTTTTGTCAACCCACAAAAGTTTGAAAGCTCTTCATGCTTTGAATGACTAAACTTGTAGGTTCATCCACTTCCTGGATAAGCTTTCTAGATTTGTTGAGTGCATTGAATCAGTAATAAGGACTTATTTCATTTGTAGTGATGATGATGATGACTTTGATGATGAGGAAGCTGAAGAAAAAGCTCCAGTAAAGAAAGTAAGTAAGATACAGTAGTATAAGATTATCAGAAATAGCTAATAACAAAATGATGGGAATTTTTGCCATTGGCTTGTTTTGTGGTTATTGAAAATTGTCTTAGGAGAAGATGATCTCATACTTCAAATTTTTCTTGAGTAGGGCTATCCTGGAAACTTTTCTAATAGTGGGGAATTATCTATTTTCTTTATATAGCCTTCTGTCTGTTTGTTAACCCTTTTGTAATCTTTTGTCGAAATGGTTTTCTCTTAGCCTGACTGCTGCTTTTGCCATGGTTTGGGGCAGTTTTATTTGTACTAATATGTCTGTTATGTAGGGAGGGGCATTGACTAAGATTAATTTGTAATTGCAGTCTGTACGAGATACTCCAGCCAAAAATGCACAAAAATCAAACCAGAATGGAAAAGACTCAAAACCATCAACACCAAGATCAAAAGTAAGTGGTAACATACAAATACAAGCTCCATTGAAGTAGTTAGGTTCTTCTGTGGAAGAATCTACTTTTAAAAATTTGGTAGGTCTTTGGAGAACGCCTGTAGCTGGTGTCGAAGAGCTAAGATGTGATTATTTTATTGGTAATCACTGTCATATAGTTAGACAGTTGACCCTTGAACAACATAGGTTTAAACTGCATGGGTCCATTTATCACAGTTTTTTTTTTTTTTTGTAAATGCTACAGTACTGCATATCCACGTTTGGTTGAATCTGGATGCAGAGGAACCACAGATGTGGAGGGCCGACAAGTTATACACAGATTTTTGGCCACGTGGAGGGCTGGCGTCACCTGTTGACATTCAAGGGTCAACTGTATATTGCCATGGCTTTCTAATGGGGGAGAAAGCCGACAAAGATTTTTATTGTGGTACAAACAGTTGTGTCATATAAGGGTTCTTGCTTGTTGAAAGGTATGTTTATCGCATAGTGCAGTTTCTGGTGCTGGCCGCATGTTGGGAGATTATCATTTAAATGCTATGGAATGGGCCCCAGGCATCAAGCTGCGGTAACTTTGTTGCTTCATTCTTGGGGACCTTCTGGTTTCTTTTTTTGATAATATACTTTAAGTGTAGAACTGACCTTGTGTTGAATATAAATGCAGGCTCAGACTATTTCCTATTCCTTTCTTAAGCAATAATTTAAAAATAATTGTTGAGACACGAATTCATTTAACTAAATTCTGGTGTATACTTGTTTTTACAAAGGACTGTAAGAATTTTGTTGAGAAAATCCAGGTAGAGTGGGTCTTAAGAGTTCTTATGATGTTAAAATCGCCTTTTTTCCCAGGGTCAAGAATCCTTCAAAAAACAGGAAAAAACTCCTAAAACACCGAAAGGACCTAGCTCTGTAGAAGACATTAAAGCAAAAATGCAAGCAAGTATAGAAAAAGTGAGTAAAATTGTCTTCCTTAAAGGAACTAAATTGGTAATTTTACCTTTTTGGGGTTTAGAACAGGACTCTTCCTCATTTTTTATAGTTAATATACTTGCCCTTGTGTGAAATTATCTCAAAAATGAATTACTAGTTACTTACATTAATTTATAGTCTCTGTTGATTTTCTTGCATATTTGAAGTGACATATGCTTTATTTTCCATTATAAAAGGAATACAAGTAAGTTGATTGTAAGATATATTCTTACCTTAGATGTTAAAATGAGAGCATTTCCCTTCACCTGTTCTGGTCATGAGATGCCACAGTACCAGCAGAGGGCGTTTGAGTCTTCTAAAATTGCAAACAGCTAGAAAAGTAGTCTTTGGCCGCTTGGTGTTGTAGTTTTTAAAAAAATTACTTGTGTTTGACTGTAGTCAGAAACATTCTCCAACAAATTGAGTCATTTCTATTTGCCATTTGCACCAAGATGTCACCAGGCAATACGTGTGATAATATCTTGAATTCTTGAGTGACTAACGTGTTTACATTTAGTCTCCTTTTGTCTTAGTGGAAATGTGTGAAAAGAGGATTAGCTTTTGTCCTACTTGCCTTGCTTGATTTGGGGTGGGGGGGATGCACTTAGTAAACTTTAGTGAACTCTGGAGTATGGAGTAATTGGTTTTAATGCCTTGAAACACATTTGAGAGAAACTTTAAAATTCTGTGAATATTCTCAGACCCCAATTATTGAGAATAAATGCGGGATGGTGAGGAAAAGTTACTGACTCCCTTTCCCTATGTTTTTTCTGTGCTCTCTAGCTTCTACATGGCTTCGTAGATTTCCTTTCATTGTGCAGTTATGAGTCAGTTGGAAAACTAACATTTTAGAACCAGAATGTATTTCTTGATTTTGCTTTAGTACTACTGTAAACCTTTTAGCCTTCCTGGTATCGCTGCTTTATTTTTATCCCTTGCGTACCGTTCTAAAATGACATTTTAGATACCCCTCCCCCTAATTTTAATATGGTCCTATCTCCTTGGTTTAATTGCAGGCGCATTGAACAATCCTGGGCACTACTGGTAAATTAAGCCCAAAGATGGGGAGAGAGGAAAAGGAGAGACAAATATAGTCCAAACTGAGTATCATCAACAATCCAGACTGAAGTCTTCTATTTTAACTCAATCCCCTTTCCTGTTTTGCCACCCACCCATGCCCCCCTTCCAGGCTGGAAGCAATCTCTTGATCTCCTAAAACACTTTCTTTTGACTGCTGTGATCCAGTGAACCTTATACTTTGCTTTCTATTACTTGTGCATTTGCCTCACCTCTTTGACCGTATTTTAATCACCTTTGTATCTCCCTAGCTGCTCAATAAATATTTGAATCAAATAAGAATGTATGTGACAATAATTTAAAAGTGTAAATTATAGTGAGGTTTATTTTCTAGGCGATGAGGCAGTTAAGTATCTTACACCATACCTGAAGCCTTCTTGATCCTTTTAAAATGCACAGAAGATTCAGGTTACAAGGAAAATCAAAATTTAGTTATCAAAATAGGAAACAAAAGTGAAAAAATTAGTGCGTTAAGGTAATTCCAGAGCAGAGATAAGTATAAACATTTCAAGATTTTTGAAAATATTTGGTGACATAAACTTTGAAAATAATTTGGTGTTACTACTATTGTGCTTTCTTCCCTGTGTCCATAATTGAAAGGAATGGCGAAGTTCAGAGTTTAGTGAAATGTATTTGGTCCTGGGTGGTAGAGGATGGTGATAAAGCCGACTTGTTAGATAAATACAGTAGGCAGTCAAGTTGATGGTTGAGTTCCTGAAGAATCACAAGCATAGCTTATACTTCGTGTTTTTAGAGTGGCTGGGTGGGGGCAGGGAATTTGAAACTTGGACAAACCTTATTCAGTATGAGAGTACTTCTGGAAGACCTAGGTCCTAATATGTTATACAAACATGTCTTTCTAGGCCTAAAAAAGGATTTATTCAGTATTAAAATGAAGGAGTTGAAGAGACAAGGAACGAATCACAATGATCCATATAATAAACAGCACTCAAATCTTTGAGGAATTTCTAACAATCTCCCTCAAAAACAATGTTTCTATACTTACCCTTAATAATGCTTTTGTCTCAATAGGGTGGTTCCCTTCCCAAAGTGGAAGCCAAATTCATCAATTATGTGAAGAATTGTTTCCGGATGACTGACCAGGAGGTAACTGAACTTTGTTGGAGACATGATCAAATCCAAAATTTTTATTGTGACTTATTATGGCTATTTGTTTAGTCTCTTTAGGTGTTGGCTTCTTTTAAAATGTTCCTAACCACAGACAATACTTCAGATTAAATACATGGAAACTCTAAAGAATTTAGTTGGCAGAGACTGAGGAGATAACTTTTTTAGTACATTTTTCCCAGCTTTTATATAGTTGGTAAATTATCTCTTGGTTACTGAACTCAGTTTTGCTTTTGGTACTATGTTGGCTAAGGAAATGAGCTGCGGTTTTCCTTGCTGCTCCATTTGGCTACTTGGGTCAGTCTGTTCTTTGCTTTCTTGTGAGTTGGCAGAGATGATTTTCTCCATAGATGTTATGAGAAGCACATTTTGCTGAAATCAACCGAAGTGTAAAATCAGTTGAGTTAGATCTTGTATTTCTTAATGTGAAGAAGGTATTTCGTCAATAGAAGAAAATTTTTATTTTCTAAATAAATATTCTATTTATTTTAAAAATAAATTTATTTTTACTGTCTTATTTATAGTTGCTGACTCGCAGATGGTAAAGGAAAATGTAAAAGCAGTTACACAGGGTTGCTAGGCATCATGTACATACAGGACATATTCTGTGTTTAATGGTTTTTGTCAGCGCTCCCTAAGTCTCCTGTATTCAGCTTTCTTCAATAAATCAAATTTGTTATTTAGAGATCTTTTTCTACCACAGTATTTAGTACTTAAATCACTTAAAATGGCAGCACTATTTTTCTCAGTTTGAAACCCTTTCAGTGGTTTAATACTCTTTACTTGTTTATTGTGAATTCAGCCTTCCTTGTTGTGGTCACGAGATGACCAGTTTCAATCTTTTCGATTCTTTTCGTTGCTATTCTGTTTTTGTGTATATTTGAATCCCAAAAAGCCAGTGTAAATTATGTGAATTTCCTGCGGACATTGAGTAAACATAAAAGTCCTTTTAAAACTATGCAGTGTGTAACTGTCAATTCAGTATTGAAAATGGTAGAAAGTGAGATATATAAACCATCATCTATAACAGGTAAGCATAAGAGATATATAATTTTTTCAGCTAATACCAAAGGAAGTGGTAAAATAAAATTTTTGATTAAGAAAAATTCACGTGAAGATAAAGTAACTAAAGTTGCAAGGGCCTTCCAAACAGCGTAACGTCAGTCTTGCAGCTGAAAATGACTGAATTCACTGCTATCAGAAATCTTTTCTGACTTAAAAACTGAAAGCTGTTTTCAAGTGCCAGGATGAAATTTCTGCAATAATAAAAAATATATCTCAGTTTACTATTATGAAATTATCAAAACACTGAATATGTCACATTTTTATGGCATAGCTGCAGATGTAAGTAATCACAATGTGTAAAATACCTTCCCATTACTTGTGCAGTTTATCTTCTGCAAAAGAGTTGTTTATGAGGATTTGGCTAATAAAATCCAGATGGAACCTGAGAAATAATAGCAAATTTTTGCAGAAACTCTTGAATTTAAAGAGTTAATGAAAAAAATTGTACTGCCTTTTGTGGAAAGACTACAGATAAAAACCTTGCTGAATGTTTATATAAAGGTGCAAGCAGTATTTACTCGAAGTTGAAGCAAAACATGATGTATTCGAAGGTGTTTTCTGTCCCATTCAATATTCTATATAATACGTAAGTCAAGTAGCATCTGGCTTTTTTTTTTTTTTTTTACATTAGATTGTCATGAAAATGTTCTTCAGTATTTGTATTCAACGTAATGATCAGCGAATGACTGATATTTGTTGACATGGTATTCAGTTCTCTTGCATTTGAAATCCAATGGCTGTGTTTAAAAACAGTATTTAAGAAAATCCTATTTATTTGAAGCACTGAAACACTTTGAAGAAAAGGCCCCCAAAGTTCTTTTAAATAATCCATTGAGTGAAACCTGCTTATTTAAATGTCTCTTCAGCAGTAGGACCACGTAAATTAAAAGAAGAGAAAAGTCATTGAAGTTCTCCATTGCTTTAAAAGAACTTGTTGAATCCTTTGAACAGTTGACAAAAACATCAAGACTGTTTTTTTTTAAGAGGCATTATTCATGAATAGGAAAAGAAACACCAACTTGAAGTAGATAATTAATACTGCACTTACATGATTGTCATTTGAAATGTTTTTTATCACTTGAAGATTTTGGCTCTTTTACATGGATGTTACTAAATACCAGCATGAGAACAAGTAGAATGAATTATATGTTGAAGAGGGATGTAGAAATTGATGAGGGATCTCTTCTTTTTGGTCATTGGACAATTTTTTTTATTTTAATTTTTATTTTTTATTATTATTTTTTTTTGCGGTACGCGGGCCTCTCACTGCTGTGGTCTCTCCCGTTGCGGAGCACAGGCTCCGGACATGCAGGCTCAGCGGCCATGGCTCACGGGCCCAGCCACTCCACAGCATGTGGGATCTTCCCAGACCGGGGCACGAGCCCGTGTCCCCTGCGTCCGCAGGTGACTGAACCACTGTGCCACCAGGGAAGACCTGGATAATATTTTAAATCATTAGACTTGAAGAATGGAAAAGCAAGTTAGTCATGGAAGATGGTGTTCTGTGTTTCAGCAGACCAGAAGAGCTTGTCTGAGTAGCTAATATGGCAGAACATGTTAAATGTATATAGTGTCTCATAATGCTAATGCTAGTATGTGTTCTCATTAATGAAATAATTTGGATGTGACCACTGTATAAACTTAAAATGTAAACAAAATATAAGACTGTAATTAAGGAATTTTATTATGCAAAATAAGGAACTGTTGATCCCACATCATCAGGGAAATATAACTAGAGGTAAAAAAAGATGTAACTTTGGTATATTTATATAGTTTATTTCAGATAAGTGTACTTACTTTTATGTGTGCCGTGTACAGGTGCATGTTTTTCTCTAAATCTGGCAGCCTGAAAGCAGATAACATGGAGGCAACATTGGCCTAAATATCTAAGTTGTTAAATGTATATTAGTATAAAAGTGATTTTGCGTACAGAAATCACATGATTTTATGCCTGAATCGAAGTATTTGAAATTAAATTATGCCTAAGTATAAATTTCCTTGAAATCAGTTCTTAATTATCTAGAGTGAACCTTTTTGGTGGTAGAATGAAAAATAGATATGTTGAATTGTACAGAGACGTGGTTTAATTTATTGGTGTGTATGAAGTGTTGTGGTTTTTTAACCACATTTCTTTTCTCTTTTTTTTTTTTCCAGGCTATTCAAGATCTCTGGCAGTGGAGGAAGTCTCTTTAAGAAAATAGTTTAAACAGTTTGTTAAAATTTTCCGTCTTATTTCATTTCTGTAACAGTTGATATCTGGCTGTCCTTTTTATAATGCAGAGTGAGAACTTTCCCTACCGTGTCTGATAAATGTTGTCCAGGTTCCATTGCCAAGAATGTGTTGTCCAAAATGCCTGTTTAGTTTTTAAAGATGGAACTCCACCCTTTGCTTGGTTTTAAGTATGTATGGAATGTTATGATAGGACATAGTAGTAGTGGTGGTCAGACAAATGGAAATGGTGGGGAGACAAAAATATACATGTGAAATAAACTCAGTATTTTAATACAGTAGCACTGTTTCTCTTTCTGTTATCCTCTTTGTACTTTGTCAAAGAAATACGTGTACATAGTAAAAGTGTCAAATAGTATTCCAAAATCTCTAAAATAGTATCCTGCCCTACCCCTCCAAATAGTTCTGCTTCTCAGAGTTAACCAATCTATTTTTCATCAAGAGGGCTTAGTGCTTTTACCTTACCACCTCTTGATAATAGTTAATTATAATCAAATGTTCATCAGACCTTCTTATCCACCTATCCTAGCCTTTTCACTCCCAAAGAAAATCTGGCATGTTAAATAGCCTGCAGCAGCCTTTCTCAACCTGGGTTCTTTATCTGAACCAGAACACAAAATTATTTCTGTGACTATTTTCTTAATTTATCCAAAATAGTACATATTTGAGATCCATAGGGGAAGTTAATTTATTGCATGTGGTGGTTATGTGAGGACATTCAGGGACTAAACCTTGGGACCCCTTCATCTGTTAGACCAGGATTCAATTGCATGATGGTCAGGGCTAGATTCCTGTTCTGCTTGTTTTGCTGTGGTATATCCTCCAGTAGTTTCCCAATAGATGGGGGAAGTATTCTGATTTTTTTTGCATACCTGAAAACATCTTGATTTTTGACATCAAATTACATGCTGCCTTGTAAGCCGAATCTTTTTCTCTGAATTTTGGGTGTGAGCTGCCTTTGTTGGCCTAGTCTATTCCATTTTTGTGTATTCTTTGTATATGACCAGTTTTTCTGAGAGCTAATTAAGATTGCTTTATTGCTGGTGTTCTGGAATTTTATGTGTCTTGTAGACTTGTTCTCGGGCCCTGGGTGGACGGTGGGTCTGTTCTCCAGAGATGCAGTTCTCTGGTCTGGGCCTTTTACTGGGGAGATTTTATCCTTCTACTTAACTCCCATCCATTCTTAGGCCTTCTGTTTGATTCTCTTGGATGTTTTTCTTCATTCCTTTTTGTTTAAACTTTAGGAGAGAGACTTTATTTTCTGTCTTCAAATTTGTGTTGCTTTTATTTTTTTTAACTTCCAAATGCTCTTGCTTGGTTCTTGGGATGCAGTATGTAGAGTCTGAAGAAACTTTTTCTCATTCCTTGCATTGTTTACTTGTTTCCCTCCCGCACCAGCCTGTTTATTTTATCTTTTATATTGATTAGGAGGGTGGTACTTGTTGACTGGGCTCTAGTTTCAGATATTTTGATGGGGGTCTGCAGGTTTTAAGCCTTTCTATTTCTGGGGTGGTTTTCCAGAGTAAACTAGTTTTGGAGGGTGGGGGAAAATACTGGTGCAGTACTGTCTGGTCTAATCTCAAGTTTCCAGGTGTTGGGTTCTTCTACTCATTTACATTGTGGTTTTCTTCATTGATTATTCAGTTTCTTTTCTCCAGGCCATGTCTGTCCTTGTAGCTTATCTCTTAATGTCTTTATTTTAATGGAGGCACAGTAGGAGATGGTAAATATTCAGTGTTCTTTGTTTTTATGTACTTCAGATATAGAAGATCATCTACTTTAAATTGATAGAACAATCCCAAATCACTTAACCATCCTATACATTAATTTGAAAAGTTATTGGTGTTCAAATAATGCAAGTACATTAAAGTTGAGTCATTCCTTCCCTAGATAGTGTTTTTTATTATACTATGTGATGTAGGAGTGTGGTAATTATTAGTATTAGTCCCTTAACATGTTCAGAAGTAGAAATATACTTGCTGCATAATACTGTCTTAAACAAATAGTAAGTCTGAAATTTTTAATATTTGAGTTGCTTTGTATAGAAGTTAAACCTTAACTTTGGTTTACCTGATGGGCACTTTTATGTGGCAGGAAACCCAAAAGGACTTCTCACCATTCTGAGGGAAAGCAGTCGGCCTTACTGGTTGTCCTGTTCCCAGCTCATTAAATAGAGCTAATCAGATCCAGATAGGGCTTCTGTTTTGGAAGCGCAGGAGTTAAAGATTTCCCTGTGCCTCAGAAGTCACTAATAGTGCTAGTTATTAGACATCAGCTAACTAAACATGGTAGTAATCTGAAAGTTGAACTACTACTCTAGGTTTGTGGCTTAGGAAATTCCTCTTCTAAAGAAGCTGACTTCCTGAAAGTAAGTGAGTGTCCTGAATTCAGTTTTTTTTACAGTATTTAAAAAAAAATTTTTTAATTGAAGTATAGTTGATTTACAGTGTTAATCTCTGCTGTACATAAGAGTGACTCAGTTATACACATATAGACATTCTTTTTTATTTTCCATTTGGTTTATCACAGGATATTGAATATAGTTTGCTGTGCTATACAGTAGGACCTTGTTGTTTATCCATCCTATATATAATAGTTGACCTCTGCTAATCCCAAACTCTGTCCTTCCCTCCCCCCTCCCCCTCAGCAGCCGCAAGTCTGTTCTCTATGTGAGCCTGTTTCTGTTTTGTAAATAAGTTCATTTGTGCCATATTTTAGGTTCCACATGTAAGTGATATCATATGGTATTTGTCTTTCTCTGACTTCACTTAGTATGATAATCTCTAGGTCCATCCATGTTGCTGCAAATGGCATTATTTCATTCTTTTTATGGCTGAGTACTATTTCATTTATACATGAACCACATCTTTATCCATTCATCTGTTCATGAACGTTTAGGTTGCTTCCATGTGAATAGTGCTGCTGTGAACATAGGGGTGGCATGTATCTTTTTGAATTATAGTTTTGTCAGGTAACTTTTTAGTTTTCTTCAGAACCTCCACTTTTCCATAGTGGCTGCACCAATTTACATTCCCATCAACAGTGTAGGAGGGTTCCCTTTTCTCCACCGTCTGCAGCATTTGTTATTTGTAGACTTTTTTTAATGATGGCCACTGAAGTCATATTTTTATATATTTGTATTTCAATCCACTGTGTTGTATCTTTTTGGCCAACGGAATCCTTTTCAAGCTTGTTCCTACCATCACTGACTCCAGTAAGTAGTCTTTGATACAACTTCTTTTTCGCTTTCTAGTGTGACAGAATGTTCCAGGCTTATCTTGAACAAGATAAACAGCTTTTCTTTCTAGACCTGGAATGATCCATTTTTCCAAGGAGCTCTGGTTCCTCATTTAAAAAGAATGGCGTTTAGAGACCGCAGCCTTGGTGGGAGTGATACTCATTAATACTGAACCCAGTATTGTTTCGAAGACTTAACCTGGATGATCAGATCAGACCCTTTGGGAAAGCAAGGGGAACATTTTGAACACTAGGAGGGCAGAGACACACTTGTTGGCTGTCTGCAGGAAGCTTCTTTTCATTTGGTATCTTAGTATCTTTATCACATATGGTTAGGTTGTGGGTGGGAACTTAACAGAGTTACCTTCAACCTGAACCAGAGGACAAAATAGGTTAATAAAGTAAGGCCATTTGGGGAGAGCAGATCAGGCTGAAATTACGGGATCATGCACGTGATGTTAAAATGAGGTTTATAGTGGTGTGTCCTAAAGCTTGCCGGAAGCTATTAACTGGATGATGGGGGTGGGGTGGGGAGGTTATGTTTACATTGCCTGGGGTGGTGTTTTTCTTTGAAATTATCCGAGGAAAAAGGTTGAGGGTCACAGAAAATACCCTATTAAGGGTTAGTAGTCTGCACTGTGGAGATGCAGGGTTAAAGTTATTTCAGAAAGTGTAAGGCCACCTTCCAGCCGGATCTTAACGAAGAGCCAGTTGCTCCTTGACTCCTGAACTTGGCAGTAGACATCCCTTTTTAATCTGAAAGTTCCAAGAGCTGATTTTGTGCTACTTTGTGTCTACTTTTCTGATTAAGCTACTTCATCTGATTGAAGACTTGAGGTTGCATTTGTCCTGTGTTCTTAGGCTGGAGGTTCTCTCATCCTTCTCCAAAATATTTGTATTCTATAGACTCCCTGAATTTTGTGATTCTTAAGATTGGAGAGAGGTGGAAAACGAGTGTCAGATTGCAGTGCTGTTAGTGTACTTTCACTTGAAAATGAGGTAGGAAGAATCTAAACATGTAAGTACTATGTCCCAAAGTATGTATTTAAGGCTTAGGATTAATCAGCAAGCAAAACAGGTAATTGCCCTCCAGGGCTTGCATTCCATTGGGGAAGCAGTCAACATACATTCTCAGCTACCCTTCAGACAACCAGGAATTTTACAGATGAGAATTTGCTCAGAAAAATGTGAATTTGCCAGCCGAGAGCTAGGAATTGAATGTAGTTGTGTCCGACTCCCAACACCAAACTGACACATAGCCACCTGGCCCCAACTACCATACTTGAGCCTGGACTGGTAACAGCTTTTTTGCTGGCCTCCTTACTGCCACTGTCGCACCATTCCAATGTATTCTTACCAGCTGCAGTAAGCTTTAAAAACAAACTGGATTTTGACCCTTAGTTTCAAAGCCTTTGATAAATTGCCAAACAAATGGGTATATCCACACTGAGTACTACTTGACAATAAAAAGGAACAATGATAAAAGCAACAAGGGATGAGGCTGAATTTCAAACATGCTGAGCAAAAGAAGCCAGACACAAAAGAGCACATAGATGGTTCCATTTCTGTGAAACTAGAACCTAGTGCCAGCAGACTAATGGTAACTTGAGACTAGTGATGGGTGTGGTGGGAGGTTGCCTGAGAAAGGTGTTTACAGAAGTATAAACATTTGTCAAGCTCCAGGCATTTAAAAGTTGTACGTAGGGGGCTTCCCTGGTGGCGCAGTGGTTGAGAGTCCGCCTGCCGATGCAGGGGACACGGGTTCGTGCCCCAGTCCGGGAGGATCCCACATGCCGCGGAGCGTGTGAGCCATGGCCGCTGAGCCTGCGCGTCCGGAGCCTGTGCTCCGCAACGGGAGAGGCCGCAACAGTGAGAGGCCCGCGTACCACAAAAAAAAAATAAATAGATAAAGGATGATCCTGCTTCCCTACTTCGAAATGGTGAAGAAAAATATAATGTGATAACCTGAAAACCATAATTAGGATTATTAATAATAGCTAAAATCTTTGGAGCCTTCCTTGTGAGCCAGACTGATCTCATTTGCTGTCTCGCAGCATCTTAACACTTGCTGCAATTTATAAGTAAATGTTGGAGGCAATATTCAAATCCAGGACCTCTAAGTTGAGTTTATGCTCTTAATCAGGACTTCACTTGACGGGACTTCTGGGTGAATCTTACTTGGGTGATAGCTTTATTTGTGAAATCAACAAACTATCTGAGCCTTGAAAACAATTGCAGGCATTTTAGAATATAATTATGGACCCATTTCATTCAAAAGTAATAGGAAAAACAGTACAGAAAATTGTAAGTCTGATTATTGGCCAGGAGATACTTCAAACACCCCACTTTAGCAGGTAGTAGGCCAAACCCACCTCTTGACTGGGCTGTCAGAGGTCTTTATAAAGCAAGATCAAGCATGGTGATGTCACAGGACCCAAGGGAAGCATATGTTTTGTGGTTGGGCATTGCATACTGTCTTGGGATTTGCTGGTTCTGGCAATGAGAATGGCTAAGTAAATTCAGCCTAGCTCTTCACACAAGAACTTTCTCCATTGCTCAGCACCTAGCTTTGTAAAGGTTTTCTGCACTTGTGTCCAGTGCTGAAACAGAGGCTGTTTAAGATGGCCTCAGCTTTGAAAGGGAACTTAAATAAAATAGCTTGCAGGGAAGCCTGATAATCGGAACAATTGCTGATAGTTCATATTCCATGACTAGGAAATAGCACTGTTTGACAGTGTCTACCTCAGTTTCACTGTACGTGAAATGGGGATATCAGCCATAGCCAGTGACACAGGAAGTTTTTAACCAAATAGTCCGGATTCCTGAGTTTTGCTTTTTGAGCTTGTTCAGTTTCTTTCCCTCTATGACAAACCCTTAGCATCAGGCCAAAGCAGAGCCTAGCTGTCTGGAGGTCTAGACAGTGTGAGACAGTTAACGTGTGACAAGAACACCTACATTTTGAGGTTGGTGGCAAGGACAGGAGTGATTCCTCTGAAGGGGCGGAGGGGGTTAGAAGAGATGCCCTTAGAAGGGACCTGGTTAAAAGAGTCAAACTGCTTAGTGTGCAAAGAGTGGCAAATCTCAGCCTGGAGGCCGGCAAAGGGCCTAGAGTGGTCGCTGACCATAGTCCTGCTGGCTCCTCCCGGGCCTGTATAGCCTGACCGGGCTGGGCTGCAGTGAACCTTGGGGACGCTAGGTGGCAGCCGTGCGTTTCCAAAGCTGGCTCACCTACCGGAGAGCCCAGCTGGGATCTCGGGAACCGACCCGGGAGCCCTGGAAGGGGGGCGGTGGGGGTGGGTGGGGGGCTTAAGAGACGCCCTCGAGATCCCCTCCCCTCAACGGCAGGGACGGAGATTGAAAGGGGGCTCACAGAGGGTGGCCAGCCGTCCGAGAGGGCGCCTGGGACATGCCACGATCCTGCGTGAACTCACAGAGCGGGTAAAAGCGACCCCCTTAAGTGGAGCCGCCCCGAGGGCTGGGCCTGACCCGCCCCTTCCCTGCTCCCCACTCAAGCGCTGGTGGGTGTGAGTGCGAGTAGCGAATGTGGGCGAGCAAGGACGTTCCGCACCTAACTGCGTTCTTGGGGACCGCAGCCTGTCCGGTTCTGGCAGCGTTTGCGCCGTGGCGCGGGGTCATTGCGCCCAGGCGCAGAATTCCGACGGCTTCGAGCGCTCACCAGCTCCAGCCTAGCTGGCTCTGCCCCTTCGGAGCTGCCGGTCCCGTCGCCGAGAGTCTGAGCGCCTCCCTCCAGCCCGGAGCCGCCAGGAGAAGGAGGAGGAGGCAGTGGAGAGGCTGCGGCAGGCAGGCAAGCAGGCAGGGCCGCCTTTGATGTGGGCGCGGCGCACCCAGGCTAGCTGAGCGCCCGTCCGGCCGCGCCCCGAGGGGGGAGCCCCCGGGCCCCGCATCCTCATTGTGCCGGCTCGGGCCCGGGCCCGCCCCCGGCCCCCCGCCCCCTCGCCGCCCGCGCGTAGAAAACGCCCCGGCCGCCGCCAGTGGTGGGAGGTGGCGATGCGCACGGCCGGAGAGACGCGGAGGAGGAGACATGAGCCGGCGGGCGCTCAGACGGAGCGGCCGTGACGCGTTCGTGCTGCAGCCGCGCGCCCCGGCCCCGGAGCGCTGACCCCTGGCCCCGCGCAGCCCCGCGCCTCGGCTGGAGAGCGCGCCCCAGCTTCCAGCCCCGCCACGCATGCTGCCCCCGGAGTAAGCAGGGCAGCCAGCCTCCCGCAGACGCCCGGACGGACGGACGGCCGGCCGGCAGTGAGCAAGCTTTCTCGCACCGGCCGGTGCCTCCTGCACAGCGGCGGCCGCCCCGCAGCCCCCGCTCCAGCCCGGAGGGCGCAGCGCTCGGGAGGAGCCGCGCGGGGCGCTGATGCCGCAGGGCGCGCCGCGGAGCGCCCCGGAGCAGCAGAGTCTGCAGCAGCAGCAGCCGGCGAGGAGGGAGCAGCAGCAGCGGCGGCGGCGGCGGCGGCGGCGGCGGAGGCGCCCGGTCCCGGCCGCGCGAAGGGGACATGTGCAGGCTGGGCTAGGAGCCGCCGCCTCCCCCCCCGCCCAGCGATGTATTCAGCGCCCTCCGCCTGCACTTGCCTGTAAGCGCCCGCGTGCGGGGCTGCCCACCCTGCCTGGACGTCTGTCCGTGTGCCTGTGGCTCTGTCTACCCGCCCGGCCGTTCTTCTGACTTTCCGACTGCGTATCTGTCTGTCTATACGCGGGTTCCCCTCCCTCCAGTCCCACTGACTGCCTCTCCATCTCTCTCTCCCGCAGGTGTTTACACTTCCTGCTGCTGTGCTTCCAGGTACAGGTACGTGGGCTTCTGACTCTGACCTCCCCCCCCACCAGCCCCTGTCTCCCGGTACGTGTCTACCCCCCCTCCCCCGGGCCGCGCCCCCTCCCTGTGCCCCACCCCTCCTGGGCGCCGAGCCCAGTGCACCTGTTCCCAGGGCGCGGAAGGGTGGCTCCAAATGCGCCCAGCGCGGGCGGGGGACCGGCCAAGGGCAAGGGGCTCTGTTGCGGGACTCAGGCTGGCGCGGGCTGCCACGGCCCCTGTCGGCTTCGGCTGGGAGAAGATGCTCGGAGCCGGCGGCCTCAGCCGCTACAATGTGCCCGGCTCCAAGCCCCCCCCTTCCCCCCCACCCCGCTTCCCCGCCCGGCCCGTAGCCGGTGAGGAGTCAGGACGTAGGGATTTTCTCTGCCAACCGTCCCTTAACATCTCCGTTCGCTCTTCCAAACAAAAAGGCTCCTTTCAACCGAGTGGATTTGGAGTCCAGGGAGAAAGCTTCAGTTGTAAATTACTCTGTGGTTTCAAAGGCGTTTGCAGCATTGAGAGAAAGACAGAGAGGGAGAGAGAGAGATGTTGTGCTAGGAGGGGAGACTGGGGTGAGAGCGAGCAGAGCGGGGCGCCTGGGCCGAGGGACCACTGCCTGCGAGGCGGCTCCGGAACGGGCCGCGCTCCGCAACGCACACCCTTGCCCAAGGTAGTGCAGCCCTCAGCTGGTTCCCCGCCTAGCTCCCCGCTCGCTCGCTCTCCTGAATCAGAAGAGGGCTTGGCGCTCAGCCTGGAAAGCACTTGCTAAAATCTGATCTGTTACTTCAGCAGCTTTCAGACTCGGGAAGGTCTTGGCACGCAGACAGTTGGAACACTGGGGCTTCCAAAGCCGTGGAAATGAAGGAAAAGGGTTGGGGGGCGGGGGGAGGGAAAGAGAAGAGGGACTGAGGGAGCTGACTTCAGCCCCGATTAGAACCAGACCAGGCTGCCTCAGCTTGGAGGGGGGGCGCAAAGGGAAAGGGAATAGGAAGTACCAGCTGCCCTAGCCCTCCGCCACCTAGTGCTCTGACGGAGGCGCCCTAGGAGGAGCTGGGCTGGGGCCCAAAGAGATTATGGGCCAAAAGAGCCCCTTCCCCCTCTGGGTTGAAGGCAGGTGTCCTCACAGGGTTCCAGAGGATGCTTGGGCCTTAGCTTTCTGGATTCCCGAGGTGCCCAGGGAGAGCACCGAGCAGGCAAAGTGGGGGTTCTCCCAGGTGTGTATGTTGAGTGCTGTTGAGACTCACGGGTCTCTTGCGGAGGGCGGCTGCGGTGGTGGTGAGACTGCTTATCTCCCCTCCCACTCCTAAGAGAGAGCTGTTACCATCGGGATGGACATTGAGGTGAGGGCAACTAGTTGGGACTGGGGGCTGGAAGGATGGATGGACAGACTGATGGGTTCTTTCCTTCTGTTGGCCAGGCTGGGGTCCCTGGTGACTCCTTGAATCAATACAACTGGAGTCAGTAACTTAAGGCTGGCCGTTTGCCAAAGCAGATGTGACCCTGTGTGGTTGCAGGGGGCAGGGTGGGGAATGGCTGGTGTCAGAGAGAGAGGCCAGTGCCAGGCGTAGCCTGCTTGGTTTGCAGCTGAGTCCCCAAGCAGAGGGCAGGCCCCAGGGTCACCCCGGGGGACTGCCTGTCTGACCTGGGGGACAGCTCTTTTCCTGAGCGCTGAGCCTGGGGCCGGGGACGATGAAATGGGCATAAAGTAGAGAGACGGTTTCAGACTTTGTGGCCCAGGCCTCTTATTGCCTGCTGTCTCTTGGTCCTTGAAGTGGGGCCCAGGAAGGGCTGCTGTGTGGTCTTTGTGTTCTGCGTGGGGGGGAATGTGAGGGAGGGAACCTGGACTCTGCATCCCACCTCCAAGTCCTGGCCAGAGCTAGAGCCAGCCTGTGGCAGGGAGGGGCGGGGAGGGGAAAGCTGGGTGGGCTGTCTGGGTTAGGTCCATTGGGGTTACGCCTTCAAGCAGGTGAGGGAGCCTCCTCTCCCCCCCGCCCCACCTACCCCTTCCTTTGCAGCCTTTCCCGTTGCAAACTGCCTTAGGACTGACTGATGTTTTTAACCCATGATCCATGTACCCTTAGGATATCTAAGGATGGGATTATGGGGGAGGGGTGGTCCCTGAAACACTGTGCAAAACGGTGCCCATATACGCAGCGTATGGGAGACGGTTCTCAGCTCCCCACAGATTTTTGAAAGTACCCATGATTGCTGAAAGATAAAGCAACACTACCCTAGGGAGTTATAGACAAAGTTGGCAGGCTCACATACATCCTCCTTTATGCTCGAGGGACAAGGTGGAGTGTTAGTTAGAGGTAAAGATGAGAGGTGGGACCCTTGTGCTAGTTGCGGGAGTCTGGAGTCTGCTCCCCACTGAGGTGATGGGCCAACACCGGGAGAGCAGCTGCTTCCTGGACAGGGTGCATTTGGAGGGTGGTAATGAGAGCACCCTTGGTGAGCAGGGCCCAGGGGAGGCTCCCTGCACCGTGGGAAGGGCTCAGGGCTCAGGGCTTTGCCATCCTGTGAACTGCGCCTGAACCCCAGCTCCATCTTTCCCTATACGTAGACCTCTGCGAGACTTAGCTTCATTGTGACATGGGTGGCCCCGAGGATGAATGGTATATGATAGGCGTGGAAGAGGTTTTGCGAGGTTTTGCGAATTCTCATCCCCCAGGAGCACGTTGCTCTGCTGGGAACTCTATACACCTATGCCCTTCCTTCCCCCGCCTCCATGTTTTGGGGAACTGGTCCAGTCCTAGCAACAGAGTTTCTGGGCTCCTCCTCTCTTTCTATCCATCATCAGCCACCAAACCCCAAATGGGCCCCTTGCCCCCAGCCACATCTCTGTGAACACAGGCAATGCCAGACACTGCCCGCACCGCCCCCCCAACCCCCCCACCCCCCCCCCGACAATGTGGTGAGCCCCGCCCTCCCCTGCCAGCAACCCTGGGAGCGGGAAGCTGGGAATTTAATAAAATCCCTTCTCCACACGACTTGGGACACCGTGGATAGCTCAAATCGGAAGAATTTTAAAAATTTCCAAGGGGAGCAAGCGGCGTGACCAGTAAATTGCTTTTCTGCACTTGGCTGAGCGCTGACAATGACACCGGGCTGGGCCTTTCACGCAGCTCGGCCGGCACCTGCCTGACATTGTTCCTGCCGCCAGGCTCGGCTAGGTCCTGGCCTTCCCCAGACAGGCCGGGCGTGAGGCGGGCCAGGGCAGGGGGGCCTTCCACTGGCCCCTCGGTCCCTCCCTCCCACAGCGCTGCTTCCTCTCTCACCGCACTTGCTCAAGTTTGGAAGTTTCCTTCCATGCCCTTCTCTAAGGCTAACCACCCCCATGCCTGGCCTCTTCGGTGGGGTGTAGAACCTCTCTTCAAGCTTGCTAGGATGGGGAAGCCAGAGACAGCGTCCTCTGGGACTCGAAGAGGATGGGACGCTGTCCTATTGGATTGTACTTTTAATTTCTTGAAGAAGCAGCCTCATCCATCCATTCGTCCATCCAGTCAGGTATCTGTTCATCAAATACTTGCTGGCAGCCTGCTTCTTGCTGCCCCTGGAACATGACTAATCCGTTCCTGGCCTCAAGGAGCTCCCAGTCTAGAGAGGGAGAGTGCCAGATAAACAGGAGTTCCTTCAACCCCACCCCTCCTGTCCCACGCTGTGAAGTGTTGAGAGGTAGAGAGCATCCTCCAGCCTGATGGGGGTGGGGGCAAGGGAGGGGGTGGGACGGGAGGGGGGAAACCAAGGCTGGGGAGAAGTGACCTGCGTTTGGTGAGAAGGTGCTACTTGTATGAATTTCCAAGTGGCTCTTGCATCAGGAAGTTCCTTTCATCCTTTCTACCATTCTACAAGGGAGACTGGAGTAGGAGGAATATTATCATATTCCTACCTCACAGATGCAGAAACTGAGGTACAGGGCGGGGAAAGGATTTTTCAAGGCCATGGCTAAGACCCAAGACTGTGAAATCGAGACCTTGTATCCCTTCCAGCACACCAGGCAGACTTTTTCAGAAACACTGCAGTTGTTCGGAAGGAATACTGATAGGGAAATGGAGTCTCAAGAGGCATGCTAGGGGCCCTTAGTGAGAGATACGGTTGGATCCCCCGATAGGATCCCTTATCAGGGGATGATCAGAGGCCAGGTGGGCGTCTCTGTGGTTGAGGGCATCTGACTTGGTGTCTGCAAGCCCTGATCTTCCTGGAATGTTCTGGTCTAAAAGGGTTTCAGAGCCAGAGGTGGGTTTGGTTTTTGGGGGGGTAGCAGGGCCTGGGGGATTCAGCAGTCTCCTTTCAGCTTCTTTCCCAGCATGGAGGGAGATGGGGGCACCCTGCCAGCCTTCCTGCAGCCCAGGAGTGTCACCTGCTCTGAGGCAAGGAGGTAGATTTGGAACATTTCTTGTGGTTGGTGCAGCCAGTGTCCAGCAGGCTCTGGGCAGCGTGTCAGGGCCACAGCGTTGCCTCCTCGTAGCCCTGGGTGGCTGGGAGGGCACATTGGACCCCCAAAGGGAGATGGCTGGGGACAGGAAGAAGATTTTCTGTCCTCAGTAGGATCTTTTGGTTCTGACCTCGTCCTGGAGCAGGGAAGTTGTTGGTGTGGGAAATCAGGGTGTAGGCCCATCAGGGTAACAACTATACTGGTAGATGCCGCCGGGTATTGCGGGCTCGTTCCGTGGCTGACGCTTTCTCACAGCATCTAGGCTGTGCCTCACAACCAGCCTGGAATTAGGGAATTCTACAGATGAAGAAAGTGAGGCTCAGAGACATAAAATAATCTGCCTTTGGTTGCACAGCAGGCGAGAGAGGCAGAGTGGGATTCAACTCTAGCTTGCCCACTCTAGGACCCAGGCTTATTAAACAGCACTTTAAAGGCTCTGGAATCTGCCAGCCTGGTTCAAAGAGTCGCTCTGCCTTGTCTTTGCTGTGTGACCCTGGACAAGTTACTTAACCTCCCTGGGTCTCAGCTTCTGCACGCATAAAATGGGAAGAAAACAACCAACAGAACAGCTCCTACTTACTAAGGGTGTGGAGCGGGGGAGAGTGCAGGACCCAGGGCTCTGAAATCTTGTCTGCCTTTCAAGACCTAGTCCCTGCGTCTCTTGTTCTGGGAGGACTCCCTCGTTTCCACCCCTCTGTCAGTGGATTAAGCTCCCCTCGCCCATGGCACTGCCACCTCCTGGTGACTGGGGAGAGGGAAGGTGTTGTTTCCCTTCTGAGGGCCGGGATCGTCTGATGAACATCTGTGTGCCCCATATTTTGTGCTGGGTTGGGTCTCCCCCCTACTCACAAGGACCCATGTCTGAGCACTTACGGAAGGGCAACGCCAAGGGCCCTGTCAGTGTGGCCCAGGCTGGAGGAGAGCCACTGGGCCTCCGGAAGGGCTGAGGCCTGCTGTTGGCACCTTGGGTCTGACAGTAGGGATTTGTTCTGGAACAGCAGTGCGTAAGCGGGCCCCTCGGGCTTTAGTCAGTCTTGCTGGTAAGGCCTGGAAGATGACTGGGTTTTGTTTGTTCCGACATCTAAACCGCATAAGGCCTCAGGCCCATTTAAAATGCTGCTGTGCCCAGGATGGGGCCAAAGACAAGCCCCCCATAGGCCACAGGGCGGAAGGACTCTCAGGATGCCTGGGATGGAGTCCTGGCTCTGTCGCTGGCTCATTGTGTGCCTCAGTTTCTCCACCTGGGGATCAGTGAAGTGAGCTAGGCGGCTTCTGTGTTGCTTGAATGTGTGGGCTTTGGCATAGGAAAGACCTTGGTTTGAATCCTATCTGTGCTGCTGAGCAACTGTTCAGCAAATTTCTTAACCTTCCACCCTCTGCACCTTGGTTTTCCCCATCCGTATAATGGGGTAACGAAAGGTACCTACTTCTTAAGGGTTATGGTGAGGACCGAATAGGATAATGCACACAGAGTAGCTAGCGCTGTGGCTGACCCTCAGTAAATAATTGAGTAATAGTAATTGCTCGATCAGTTGTATGCCCTGTGTGTGTGTTAACATGCTGCAGCGTGCTGAAGAAAGCTAGGAAGGCTGTGCTGCTTGCATCGGTGACATCAGGCCCCCTCTAGTCTGACATAGGTCTTGGATTTAGGTCTGAATTTTATCCTCATTGCACCACTCACAGGCTGTGTGCCCGTGGGAAAGATCCTTAACCTCTCTGAGTCTCTACCTCCTCGTCAGTTGAGAAATAGGAATACTAACACCATTCCTAGGGCCTGTGGGGAGGATTAATTGAAACCATGTCTCGGACCTGGTATGCAGTAGGCATTCAATTATGGCGCTGCTCCTCATTACCAATCAGCAAACATGGCTGGCCCCGGACTGGGTTTTGAGCGGGGTGAAGAAGACATCTAAGGCTTCAGCTTTTTTCCTCCGTGATCCCTGTGAAGAGATGGCAGGTGCTTTGGCAGCTCCCCATCCCACCTCTGCCTTGGAACCTCTTAGCGCTTTGTCATTGCTCTGTGACCCAGTGCGTTCTCTGCTGGGGCTCACAGGGATGTAGAGGGGCTCAGGCTCTGGACACAACCCACCTGGGTCATACCCCACCTCGGCCACTTGGGAGCTGCATGATTGAGTGAATTCTCAGCTTCTCTGTGGTTCATCTTTAACATAGGCATCAGGGTGGACCCTCCCTCCTGGGGTTGCTATAGTGGGTGAACGGTGGTCACTTGGGGGAAGCACTTGGCCCAGCACATGGCTCATTATAAGTGCTGAGTCAATGTGAGCTGCAGTTATACATTTGACTCTGGGGTGCCTAGAGGCCTGCTTGTCCGCCAGCTCCTGGTTCCTGGAAGTCAAAGGAGGCCTGGCCCATCCCACGGGCCCTGTGGCACCTGACACGGACCTGGCATGCAGCATGAATGTCAGCAAGTGGAGGGGTGGGGAGAACAGCTTCTCTGAGGGCCGGGCATCTGTATGGAGCCCCCCAACCCTGTACCAGGTGTGGGGCACGGGGTGCTCAGGACCTGTCCCAGCCCGCAGGGATTTGAGAGAAATCTGAGGGATCTGTGCAGGGGGCAGGGGCCCAAGGGTGCAGAGGGTGTTCTGACGAAGGGCCCTGAAACCAGACTCAGGGCAGGAGGATCTTGCCTGGGAAGGTGCGCCATTTGAATCTTGAAATAGGAACGAGCTGGGTGAAGAAGACTCTTTGAGTGTCTCTCTCTGTGTGCGTGCGTGCGTGCGTGCGTGCGTGTGTGTGTGTGTGTGTGTGTGTGCGAAAAAGCCTTTGCAGGCACATGGACCATTTCTGCACGGAGCAGGGGACAGCTTGATGTGCTCAGGGGACTCCAAGCTGTTTGGAATGGCTGTCGCGTCAAGTTCAGGAATGGGGGTGATATAAAAGGCTGTGGTGGGCATCGAATGCCAGAATAAAGGGCTTGTTTATTACCTCTTTGACATGCATGACCCCTCTCCCCACCCAGGGGCTTCAAGGGAGAGAGATTGGAAGGAAGGAGAAAAAGAGGAAAGAAGGGAGCATGGGTCTTTAGGAGTCCCCCCCGCCCCGCCGCCTCAGGCTGGCTGCAGGGTTGATGGGCCGCGGCACCCATATTGACAATCTGTACAGAGCAGGCTGATGTATGGGGAAGAGGAGCTCCCGGTCAGCGCCTTGGGTGGCAGCACCCCCCTCCCGTGCTGGCGGCTCAGCCCTGCCAATCAATACATTGACAGCCCCAGGAGCTTAATGGACAGGTTGGGGGTAGGGAAGGGCCCTTTGGAGCATCCCTGTGTCCTGGCTGGGATGGATGTGGGGAGTGTGACAGGAGAGAGGGGAGAAACCTGGGGCTAAGGGGTGGCTGGAGGCATCAGTCTGAGTGAACCAAGCTCCAGTTCAGGGGTGGGCCCAGCCTCCCTCCTCCGCTTTCTGTCCAGGGGTGTCAGCGAGGGGAAATTGATGGACTCCAGAGCCAGAGGTGGGTTCAGTTCCTGGCTGCATCCGTTTCTGTACAACTGAGGCAAATCCCTTAGCCTCTCTGTGTCTCCCTTTATCATGGGGATGGTAACCGTTCTGACCTGCCCAGGTCCTGCGAGGAGCGAGGAGACGGTGCCTGGAAAGTGCTTAGCTTGGACCCTGGCACTGAGCGAACGCCCACTAAGCGGGAGCCGGCGTTAGTTTCGTGCTGGACGACGATGATAGTCCCCGGAGCGCTATGACTGGCATCAACTCCTGGGCCTGAGTCCAGGCTTGCTCTTGAGGAAGAGTTTGGGAGCTGCATCTCAGGGTGGAGGGGGTGCTGACTCTACAAGGGGCCACTCCTGGAATGGGGTGCAGGTCTCAGGTTTGAATCCAGAATTTGGAGAAGCTCCGAAAGGCCTTGGCATGGCTGGCCCCAGTGCTGCTTCTGGAGGGGGAGGCAGGCAGGGGTGGAATGTGGCCGCAAGTCTGTGGGCTGCCTCTCCTGGGACCAGGGAGACCCTCCCTTTCTGGGCAGGCTGCCTGGAGACAGGGGCGCGGATTCTCTGAGGCCTCGAGGATGGGTACCTGGGCGGGAGGGGCAGTCTGACCCCTTCCTTCTCTCTCGGGTAGGGGGTGAGCTCAAGGCCTCAGTCCTTTCATGTTTAATCCTCCACCTCAGTCCCTGCCCCACATATGGCTTGTGGCCGGAGCCAATTGCTTTCCTGAATGGGGGAAAGGAGGTGGGTGACAGAGAGAAAGGAGAATAGAGCAGGAGAGGGTGAAGAGACGGGGAGCGGAGGTTCTAGGCTGGGCTGGATTCAAATCTTGATTCTTTTCTGCACCAATTTTGTGCCTTTGGACAAGCAATGTAACCTCTCTGAGCCTCAGTTTCCTCATCTGTAAAATGGGGATGATAACCGTACCAACTCATAGGGCTGCTCTGGGGATGACGTAAGATAAGTTAGTTAAAGTACTTCTTAGTATGGAGAACATGCTCCATAAGTAGTGACTGTTTAGAAAAAAAGAAAAAAAAAGGTGGCTCTTCTTACTTATGTTTTTCTGAGGTAAATAATTGTAAACAATCTCATTCTGCTGATGAGGAAACTGAGGGTTAAAGAAATCAAGTAGGTTGGTGATTTTGGGGTGGAGCCAGGTCACACCCGAGGTCAGTGAGTGCTATTGTTGAACGTGTGTGGTGTGGGTGTGCTGATGTAACGTGTGTATTAGGTGATGTGTGATGTGGCAGATGTTGGTGTGAGGCGAGCCCAGGAAGAAATAGGAAGCCGCTTCAGACATGACTTCAGAGCCAGGAGTGGATGGGTGAGGTTGAAACCTTCGGTCAGAGGGAGCAACTGTGGTTATCGGATTCCCTGGCGGGAGGGGGAACCTGGGTGGACGTCTGTAAGCTGGCCCTGGGGTTGGAGTGGGGCTCACCCCAACCTCTTTCCACCCCATGGTAGTTTCCCCCCAAGGTGCCTAAGAGAGGAGGCTTGGAAGCTAGGGGGGGGCTGGATGGTAAAGGACTACATGCGGGCGCCGTGCAATGGGTAGTGGGGAGCCAGGCAGATTTGGGAGCAGGAAAACCCCTCACCTCATGCACTAGAGCCTGAGACTGCAGGCGGAAGGTGGCGGGCTCTGTCCCACTAAGCACCACGTCTGTGCTGGGATCTCGGGTTGCAGCCCCTGTGCAATTCCTGGATCGGGGAGTGAATATTTCCACCAGAGCGCAAGCCCCTCAGAGAAGGGGTGGGTCGCCCTGGGGGTAACAGGGGTCTCAGCCAGGCTGCAGGGGGACCCCACTGTAGGCTACCCTGCTGCGGGAAAAGCTGTCTCGACCTCAAAGATAATCCGTGAGTATGGGGTGGGGGAAGGAGAGCCTTTGGTAAGGCACCTTGCTCTGCCCCAGGAGACACCCTGTCTGCGCCAGCCGTGCTCGCCTTGCGAGAGCCGCAGCAGTTTGATTTTTTGTCACACTGCAGCTTTTCAAGGCCCCTGATGATTATGCACCTGGATGGGTTTAGAGAGCAGCTCTGACTGTTCTAGGAAGTCCTGGAAGACAGGCCCCCTCTTGGGCGGCGAGGCCGAGTAGCAGGAAAGGAGGAGCGAGAGGATGTTCCTGAGTGGCCCCGCTCTGCATGCGCTCTGCAGGCAGGCCCTGGAGCTCTGTGGCCCCGGCGAGGTGCCTCAGAGGTCCAGTCTGTGAGATGGACTCTAACTGGTGCCTACCTCCACGGGTGCTTAATGAATTTGACGAGGTACCATGTCTTGAGGGCTTCTTAGCAGAGTGCCTGGAACAGAGGAAAGCTTAGCAATTGATGGCTTTAAAAACCCTCTCTGGGACACTTGCTCATCTGGGTAGTAAGTGATGGGGCTGATTTTGGCTGCCAGGTTTTCCTCTTCCTGGCCTCAGTGATTTAGCAGACATTGGCCAGGTGCCTTCTGGGGGCAGAGCTGGAGGTTCAGGGATGAGCCAGGGAAACTGGACTCTGGGGACAGGAAGCCATTACAGTAGTGTCCAGAGGCTGTAAGCCAGCCTGAGGCCGGAGGGCAGGAAATACTTCCAGAGGAGGTACCTGAGGGCAGGTGTCATCTGGGCAGAGGGGCTGTGCAAAGACCTGGAGCCCCCCAGAGGTCTTGCCCAGGAAGCCCAGGGGTCTTCCTGCCTTTTCAAAAGGACGGACTCTGTTTCCATGTCCGATGCCGCCCCGTGACCGCCCTCGGGATTGATGTGGGCACAGAGTACGGCTTCAGTGGTGGAAGCTGGGCAAGATGGATTGTCCCCCGCATCCTGGGGAAGGGCCGCTGGAGAGCCCCTGCTGACCCTGGGTCACCCAGGCTGCCTCTGTCCAGTGCGCCAGGGAGAAAATCATTAATGGGAGGCTGGCTTCTGGGGCAGGGCGGTTCCCCTAGGGGACCTGGGGTGAGGAGATTGGTTTGACCTCTGGTCAATAAGGTCTCCTGTGAGCAGGAGGAGATCTGGAGGACAGGGAGGGAGGCCGGAGGCCTGGCCTTGGGGGAGGGGACAGGGCCAGGCCACCTCGGGAAGTCCTTCCAGGAAGGTTGAGGGCCACGGGCGGGGGTTCTTCAGGACACGTGCCCACCAGGTGTGGGCCTCAGGGGGCACTGGAGCTCTAGCCTCCCTAAGCATTAGGATGTGAAATGAGGCAAGTCCCAGGTGTGAGACTGGGCTGTGAACGGGCTGGCTGTTTAGGGTAGTGGAAGTGAAGAGTGTGCACTCTGGGTGCACCAGCGGCCAGGCCCCGCACCACCGGGCTGTGCAGCTCAGAGCAACTGACTTAACTTTCCTGAGCCTTAGTTTCTACATCTGTTAAATGGGGGTGATGAGCATTCCCACGTCCTAGGGTTGTCGGGATGATCAAAAGCAATAACATCTTCCCAAACCGTAATCTGAGCGGCAGAAGTTCCTCGTCTCAAAGGACGTGAGCGTGTGATCCACTTGTGTCCTGGGGAGGCTTCTGTTAGCAGGGCTTCACCAAGAGCCTCTTAAAGGGCTCCCTTGTATCCTCTCAGCAGTTATTTGTGTCTGCTGAGCGCTTAAATCTGTACCAGGCAACTGTTCTAAGACTGTATGTTTAATATTCACAGCAACCCACAAGGTGGGTGCCATTGTCACCACTCTCAGTAAGTTGCCTGGGGACCCTTAGCTAGGGAGTGGCTAACCCTGGGTTTTTTTGTGTTTTTTAAGAGTATAGTTGATTTACAATGTTGCATTAATTTCTGCTGTACAGCAAAGTGTATCACTTATACATACACATATATCCACCCTTTTTTAGATTCTTTTCCCATATAGGTCATTACAGAGTATTGAGAAGAGTTCCCTGTGCTATACAGTAGGTCCTTATTAGTTATCTATTTTATATATAGTGGTGTGTATATGTCATCCTGGTCTCCCAATTTATCCCCCCACCCCTTTCCCCCCGGTAACCATAAGTTTGTTTTCTATACCTGTGACTCTGTTTATCTTTTGTAAACAAGTTCCTTTGTACCGTTTTTTTTAGATTCCACGTATAAGTGATATCATATGATATTTGTCTTTCTCTGTCTGACTTATTTCACTCAGTATGACAGTCTCCAGGTCCATCCATGTTGCTGCAAATGGTATTATTTCATTCTTTTTTATGGCTGAGTAATAGTCCATTGTATATATATGAACCACATCTTCTTTATCCATTCCTCTGTCGATGGACATTTAGGTTGCTTCCATGTCCTGGCTATTGCAGATAGTGCTGCAGTGAATGCTGGGGTGCGAGTATCACTTCGAATTATGGCCTTCTCTGGATGTATGCTCAGGACTGGATTTTGAACCCGGATCCTGCTCACCACTGTACTGGTGGGGCCCACTGAGGTGGAGCTGAAAGCAACACTTTGGGGCCACATGGCCTGGGGCTAACTCTGCCATTGCCTGCTCTGTGACCTTGTTGGTTCAGCTTCGGCGCCTCAGTTTCCTCATCTGTAATGTGGCATAATGTTTCCACCCTGAGGATGATAGTGAAAGTTCAATAATGTCGTCCAGGTGAAGTGTCTGTGGAGCCTAGGCTGGGATTGGAGGACATGTGCAGGTCAGCAGGGGAACAGAGACCCTGCAATGAGGAAAACATGGTCCCTACCCTGGAGAGCTCACAGCTGAGAGCTGAGACAGATGCTTGGGCAGCCCCAATTCCAAGAACCCCATCATGGGCTGAGTGGGGTCATGCTCTTGTGGGAACGGGGTCCTGCAAGACTAGCGTGCCTAGAACAAACCCAGAACACTGTCTGGACTTCAAGAATTGTTCAGCTTTCTGGTTAAGATGGGCTGGGGCAGGCATACAATTATCAGGGCGTAGGAAAACCTAATTTAATGCTGAATGGGATGACAGACTCCACATCTTTTCAATGTTCACTTGTTCATTCATACATTTGACAAATGTTTGAGTTCCTACTATGCTGTGTGCTGGAGATAGAGCAGAAAACAAGTGGGGGAGACAGACAAAAACTAGATAAATAGATGTTATGTGAGGTTGATCAATGCTAGAAAGAAAATCAAAGCATGGTAGAGAGATGAGGAGTGACAGAAGTGGGGGCTGCCTCAGAGAAGCAGTCAAGGAAGTCCTGTCTCAGGACGTGACATGTGAGCAGAATGAATTAGAGGAGCCAGAGTGCAAAAATCTGGGAAAGAGCACTGAAGCAGAGGGAAGAGCAAGTGCAAAGGCCCTGAGGCATGTGTGTATTTTGTGTTTGGAATGCTCAGAGCCCTAATAAGACAGCCAGTGTAACTGGTGGGGAGGGAGTGGTAAAAGATGAAGGTGGAAAGCAGTTGGGGGCTCATCTTTTTTTTTTTTTTTTGTGGTACGCGGGCCTCTCACTGTTGTGGCCTCTCCCATGGCGGAGCACAGGCTCTGGACGCGCAGGCTCAGCGGCCATGGCTCACGGGCCCAGCCGCTCTGCGGCATGTGGGATCTTCCCAGACCGGGGCACGAACCCGTGTCCCCTGCATCGGCAGGCGGACTCTCAACCACTGCACCACCAGGGAAGTCTGGGGGCTCATCTTGCAGGGCCGTGAGGCCCTGGTGGGGACATTTATCTAAATGCGATGGGAAGCCCTGGAGAGTTTGGAGGGGAGGGTTGCACAAGGTGATTGGGTTTGGTGGAAGATGGACTACCAGGGGGAAAGAGGAGAAGCAGGAGGCTGGTGAGGAGGTGGGTGCAAATTGTCTACGTGAGAGGCCGTGTTCAGGGAAAGGAGACGGGAGAGATACGTGCTGGCGTAGCCAGAGGTGGCTTCCTGGAGAGTGTGGTCGGACATGAGCTAAACCTCCAGGGATACAGGGAATTTTGATGAGAGATGCTAAGCAAAGGCTTCTCCACGAGGGGCTAGGGATGTGGTCAAATGCTTGGTGGTGAAGGCGAGCATGAGGACACTTGGGATGTGGAGAGGAGACCACCCCCCAGCATCAGCTCCAGGGGGAGAAATGACATTGGGCTCTGGTTCATTCGTTCCCAGGAAGAAATTTGCCAGGTCTCCTTCCTTCCCTGCTGAGGACCTAAACAGGAATTATATGCCCCCATCCATTTCCCATCTCCATATTGATTTTGGTACTTTTCTTCCCATTTGCTCACTGTATCCTAACAACCACCCTGGGGTGTAGTCAGGCTGGAGGCTCTGCTCCACTGTTTTACTGGGGAAGAACCTGAGGCGGAACAAACCATGGGCCCAAGGTCACATGGGAAACTCCGCTCCATACTTCTTGCTTTAATTTGGGGGTGGGGTGGAAAGATAGCAGACTTTGCTGTCAAATAGACCTAAACCTGATTCTTAGCTTTGCTGCTTCCTGGCTGGGCCACCTTGGGCAACTTAGCTCATCTCTCTGAGCCTCAGTTGCCTCATCTGTGAAATGGGGGTGGTAACAGGGCAATGATGAGCGTGTGCTGATGCCTGACCCAGAGCTGGCATAGAGGAGACCCTGGCTCTTTGTTGTGAATGTGGTTCCTGTGGGACTCTGGACTTCCAGAGTAGCTCACCATCTCCCCTTTCCCTGCTCAGGTGCTGGTGGCCGAGGAGAACGTGGACTTCCGCATCCACGTGGAGAACCAGACGCGGGCTCGGGACGATGTGAGCCGTAAGCAGCTGCGGCTGTACCAGCTGTACAGCCGGACCAGCGGGAAGCACATTCAGGTCCTGGGCCGTAGGATCAGCGCCCGCGGCGAGGACGGGGACAAGTATGGTAAGTGTCAACCCCCTCCCCCCCGCCGACCGTGTACACATTCTTCCCGGCCTCTGAGACCTCAGGTTCAAATCCCAGCTCTGCCGTGTCCTGGCTGTGTGATCTTGCACCTGGCGCTGAGCCTTTCTGGGCCTCAGTTTCCTCATCTATAAAATGGGGATGCAGTAGTGCATCCCTGAGAGCCTTATTGGGAGTAGTAACTGAAGACATGAATAAAGCATGCTCTTGCTGGTAAATGCCCCATAAATGCCAGTCGTCATGGGTATCCGTGGCAACCTGCTCCCCACGGCATTGCTTCCCCAGGTTCAGATGCTCAGAGGGGTGGGAGCCTCTGGGGCACGCTTTTTGGATGCTGGTGGTGGTGGTGGAAATTGGCCTGGCGTGAGTGTGTGTGCGCATGCGTGCATATGTGTGTGAGAGTGTGTGCATGTGCACAGGCCTGTGTGTGTGTGCTCTGCGGGCTTGAGCTTGTGCACTGATGAGGCGTGGGCACTCACAGCACCTTGGGCCGTGGTCCCCATGACCTGCCCTTGACCCTGGAACTGCCCAGCTCTCTTCTGGGGTGTTTAGGAAGCATCACCTGCCCCAAGCTGCCTCTGCAGAGGGGCTGGGAGGAGTGAAATAACCCTGACTCCCTTCCCTCCCTAAGCCCCCAACCCACAAAGACCCTCAGCAGTGAGTGAAGCAGGCAGGACTCCTCCCTCCCAGAGCCTGGAGGGGATTTAGGGGCCAGACACTGAGCAAATACTGACCACACCTCCATCGCTTCCTACCTTCTCAGGCCCAGGTTCTGGGAGGTGTCCCAGGCCCCAGCCTTGGGTGGGGGGGAGCTGGGGCTGTAGGTGGCCACAGTGCGTGCATGCCTGCGGCCGAGCCTGCCGGCCTGGGTTTCTCCAAGATGATGCTCCGTCTGCCCGCCAGCCCCTGCCCATTGCAGTCAAGACATGACAACAAGACAAATAATTTCTTGGATCTTTTATCTTGGACACCATTTATTTTCCCTCAGCCCCGGGGCAGGACTGACCTCATGGTAGGGCCCAAGTGTAGCAGCTGCACCGTCACCGGGGGCCGGGCCAGGCCGGGCTGGGCAGGGCTGGGCCACGCTGGGCTCCTGCTTCTCCAGGCCAGCTGCCTCCCCTCCCTTCTCCTGCCCCATCACTCTTTACTGCCTCCATCCCTCCCTCCCTCGTCCCCCTTCTTCCTTTCTCAGTCTGGCTGCTTCTCCTTTTATCTGGGCATCTCTCTCTCTGAGTCCTTCTCCCTTCCTTCTGGCTGTTTCTGTCCATTTCTCTGGCTCCCCCCTCCTCACCATCTCTGTCTTTCTCCCTGCTTCCCTCTCTCGACCACAGCTTTCCATCCCTCCTCCCCACCTCTCCCAGGCCCTCTGCTGGCCGCCTCTCTGGGGCCTCATCTCTCCGTGCCCCCCCTCCGTGGACGCCTGGCTGTGCTGGGCAGACCCAGGTGCTGGTTTTCCCTGGGATCTGCTGTCCAGTTGCTGCCAGGGAAGGGGCAGCTGGCTGGCTGGGGCGGGAGGGAGGTGCCCTCCTGGGGAGTCCCCGGAGCTCTGGCTGGCCCCTCCAGGCTGGGAGAGTACAGGGGGGTCAGACTCTGGTCTGAACCATCTGTCCAGGCTCTGAGATAGGAGTCAAGAGCTTGGGAGGGAGAGGAGGCCGGAAATGGCCGGCCCCTCCCTCCAGAAGCCACTTGTCCTCTCATTTCCTCTGCCTGGACTGGAGACTCGGGGAATCTCACCTGCTGTGTAACCTTGCCTTCTCTGAGCCTCAGTTTCCCTCTGTACATTACAAGGGCTGTACCAGAGCAGTGCTTCTTAAACACTAACGTGCATCGGAATCACTGAGGGTTCTTATTAAAATGCTGATGTTGATTCAGAGAGTCTGGGTTGGGGCCTTGAGCTCTGCATGTCTAACAAGCGCCCTGGTGGTGCTGGGGGACCACCCCTGGAGTATCCAGGGACTCGCACGTCTTGGCTTCTCCTCCAGCTCCACAAACTCTAGATTTAATGATTCTCTGTCAGGGAATATGTTTATCATTCCTCCAATCCCCCAACACCCAGGGCGGCCAGGGGCCTTGCTGGCCGCTGAGGCTGCTCTATTTAAATGTCGCATTAGAAACGCAGATGAGGCGAAGGGATCCCATCTGCGAGCCCTGGGAGAGGAAGTGAGACAATGGAGCCGATTGAGGCTTCCAATCTAGATAATCAATACAAATATTATTGGGAGGGTGATTTATGTGGCCAAGCCGGGCAGGAGGATGGGGCTGTGTTAGAGGCTTGCCCTGCCTGTGGGGGAGGGGCAGCCAGTAGTCCTCAGTCAGGCCAGGGGGCCCAGGATGGTCTGAGAACCTGCTCCCTCCTTCTCAGGGCTCCATCCAGCTGAAAGAATGGTGTCTTCTGAGACTTGCCTTCATACACAGTTAGAATGCAGTCTGGGAATTTCAGCAAACACCAAGTATAAACAATGCCTATAAATGCCTGGAATCTGGAATCCCCAGAAACGCCCGGAGTCTCAGATCTGAGTCTGTACAACACTCAGAATCTCAGATTTGACAGCGTCCCAAGGCGCTAGGCCCCATAGGCAGGTAGGTGCAAGATGCAGGCCCACCTTTGTCTGGGTGCCCTGCCCAGGAGCTCTTGGCCGACTTTGCAGCAGTGGGCAGTCTTCGGTGAAATCTGCATAGATGTCAGCCAGGCTTCTACACCAGGCTCTTCTGCAAGAGTTTCTCCCCATGGCTCCCTGAAGCTTTCCCGGAGCACTCTGAGGGCCCTGAGGTTGGCTGTTCCAGGAATGCAGGACTTTCTTAGCTTTAGGTTCGGCTCTGGAGGGAGAGGTATGCTGGCCAGGGGGCTAAAGGCTTAGGTAGTGGGACACCTGGCAGGCCAGGAACTGGGGGAGGGCCACCCTGCCCACCCGGGATTATTACATCAGCCCCTCCCCTTCCTGCCCTTGGTCCTGGTCACCTTTGGCCTGCAGGTAGTTGCCACCTTGAAGAAACAGCACTGGGTCAGGAGGCAGGACCCCTGGGTTCCAGTGGCAGCTCGGTCGCTGAGCAGCCCCCAGTGCGGGCGACAAGCATGTCTGGCTCTGGGCCTGGTTTCTTTACCTGCCAAGCAAAGATGAGAAGGCCCCACTCTACCTGCCTCCAAGGTTGATGCCCTTCAGCTGGGATGTGGAGGTGTCAGCACCCACTGGCTACAGGAAGCAGGGCTGCTGGGTGGTGGGACTTGAGTCTCAGCAGAGGAGCACCTGGGGTCAGCTGAGCCAGCCCTCAGGGAGGGGGAGGGGCCCCAGGACCAGGGATGGTGGTGTGGGAGCAACTCTGCTTTTATAAGCCACGTGGTTGGATATTCCTGCCTATTTTCATTTGCAGAAAAGGGCTCCTCTACCTGATTAAGAAAAAAAGGCCAGAACACCCAAGGTTTTGCAGTAGGCCAGCCTCCCAGGACTGACAGTGCCCAGAACATCCCCGAGCAGGCCTCCAGAGGGGCTGTGATAGCCAGGGAGGTGGTCTTTTGAGAGGGTGGGCATGTGGACTCTGGAGTCGAATGGAATTGGAATCTCAGTTCCACCACTTACGAGCTGGAGACCTTAGGTGTGTGTTAGCCTTTCTGGTCCTGTTTACTCTTTTGTAAAATGGGGTAATTGAAATGAGAGAATATCTTATTCTCAAAGAGTATATGATTATTAAAGCAAGAATATTCATAATAACCACCTGAACTCCGTGCTGTTGTATGGCGGCAGGGGGATACCGTCATAGGCTCAGGTGAAGGTTTCCCCTCTCGAGAACGGATTCGTGCGGCTTCCAGAAGGGATACTGCTTCTCTCCCCTTAGTGGGGCCCTGGCATGTCAGCTGCGGTTTAGCAGAGGCTTCTTCAGCATGATTCCAAGCAGCAGGGCGGACTGGCCACGCTCTGGCTGCCGTCTCAGGCTGGATGCGGAAGGGTATCTCGACCCTTCTGTTGCGTGCGGTCCGGTCTCTCAGTTCACACCTGGATCCCTCCCTCACTGGGCGATACAGCGGTGAGTGAGACCACCCAGGCCCAACCCTCAAGGAGCTCCCAGGCGAGAGTCCCTTCTCCTTTCTAGGGGCTGACTCTGAGTAGGAAGAGCCTGGGTCCCTCACTCTCTGTGTCCCCTTGGGCACTTTCCATCCTGTCCCTGCATCAGTGAGTTTCCTCACAATTGTGGGAAGGCATGGGCAGGGCACCGAGTGTGTACTGTGTGGGCTTGTTCCAGTTAGGCATGGATTAGTCTGTGATTCCAGCTGTGTCACCACTGCTCAGGGTCACAGGGAGTCAGCCTGCCCCAGCATGGACTCTGCCCCTCGAGGCAGCTCCCCCGTTCACCCTTGCCCCTCTGAGAACGTGAGCTCCTTGAAAGCAGTGACCTTTCTGCCTGTCTGCATGTCCAGTACATGTCCTGAGAGCAGGCCCCCCTTAAAGGTTACTGGATAAATGAATAAAATAATTACGGGGCCACGCAAAGCACGATCAGGGGCTGACTTGCGTGACTCACCTAGGAAAGAATGTGGGGTCTTCCAGGGCTTTTGCTGGAAGTGGGAGGGGGCCCTCTGGTCCCCATGTCTCTCATCCTGGTACCTGCTGCAGGGCTGTGCTGGAGCAAGGAGCCAGGTCCTTTGGGCTGGCTGGTGTGGCTGAGACAGCCGAGACTCTCTTCTCTGAGTCTGACGGCCCACAGTCCCTTCTCCGTACCACAGTCCAAAACGTGAGACTGTGTCACTCTGTTGGTCAAAGGCTCTCAGCTCATTTAGAATGCAGTCCAAGTCCCTGGCTCGGCAGGAAGGCCTGGTGTAGCCTGGCTCTTGACTAGCACACTAACCTTGGGCTCTACTGCCCCGTCCTTGCCCGCTCTGCTCCAGCCCCAGCGAGCTTCCTGCTGCCCTTGGAACACGCCAAGCATGTCCCCAGCTAAGGGCCTTTGCTGTGTCCTCAGCCTGGGGACGCCCTTCTCCCAGATGTCCCCATGGCTTTTGCTCCCTCGCTGTTCAGTTGTCCCCTTATCAGGGAATTCCTGTCTCTGTCCTCTCGTGGGTATGTTTCTCTTCCTAGCACTTATTGCTACCTGAGGTTCTGGTAAGTATTTAGTTATTCGCTCTCCGTGTCTCCTGTTATAGTGTAAACTCTAAGGCTAGGCCGCTTCAGTCTATTGTGTTCACTGCCGTATCCCCTGCACAGAGCCAGCCACAAACAACGGTTCAGTACATGCTTGGGCCAGTGAATACATGGCTGACCCATGTGTGCATCCGGGAGTGTAGATGGGACCACTTCCCCGGGGCGGGGGCAAGTGCCTGGCACAGAGCCCAGCACACAGTAGGTACCTGGGCAATCCGTGCTCCCTTCCTCTTCTCCTGTCCTCCTCTCCCATCCTTCCTTCCAGCCAGCCTCGCATCTTGCAACAAGGATACAGTGAGTGACAGGACCAGCTTCCCCGAGGGGCGCTCCCAGCTGGGAAGGGGCATTAATATCTCTGTCTGAACCCCCTGCCCTCTGAGCTCATGTTCCACGACTTCTGTCCCCAGTGAGGAGTGGCCACCCACACGTCGCTGACTCTGCAGCTCAAGTGGCCACATGAGAGATACAGCTAGGATTAAATATAACTCCCGATCGATCCTATTGATTCATTCTCTCTTCCTTTCCAGCTCGCCCACGTGGCCTGCGAACCTCCTTGGGGGACTTTAGGAGAAGGGGAACCGTGGGCATCTTTGGGGAAAGGCCACAGTGGGTGTGTGTGGGTGTGTGAGGATAGCGATGCTGAAACATCTCCAGAAAGGGCTCCTTCCCCCCACCCCCACTTCTTTCCCTTCCCCTCCCCTCGACCTGGTCCACCTTCAGAGGGGAGGAAGGGAGTATGGTTTGGTGTGACCTCCCAGTGCCTTTTGTGGCAAGGACGTTTCCTCGCCGCAGGATGATGCCTGGAGAGTGGCCAGCAGCCTTGTCAGCGCTGGAATTGTAGCGGCCGGCTGGCCGGCTTCTGGCCACCCCGTGCAGGGTCTGGGTACGGCCAGCTCTGCCCAGCCTCTCACTGGCTCCCAGCTCCCCCACTGCTCTCTCAGGTCTTGGGGATTTAACCCCGAGGCTTGGGGGGAAAAGAAACCAATTCTCCTGCTTAGCTTTTTCCAGTTCCCTTTCTCTGGATCTTCTGTGTCCCTCTTTGTATGTGTCTGTCTGGCTCTCTGTCTGCCTCTTGGTCTTTCCCTGTCGTTTCCTACCCTTCAAACCAAAAGTCTTTAAAGTGACGCTATGGATTGCCCACAGGGAAGCCCAGCTAGGGAATCACACTGGAATCAGTCAATCAATCCATCCATCAAAGTCATTTCTTTTTTCTCTGCCATGGCTGACCTGCCTGATGTCTGTCCTGCTCTGCTCACCTCTGTCTGAATCTCTCTGTCTCAGGCTAGCTCCGGAGTTACTCTGCCTGTGTTCAAATTCTGGTCCTACTGCGTGACTCTGGCAAGTAACTTAACTGCTCAGGGCCTCAGTTTCTTCATCTGTAAAATGGGTGTAATCGTGCCCACCTCATGGGGTTGTTGTGAGGATCTAATGAGACATTCTACATTCAGACTCCAAGCACAGTGCCTGACAGATGGTAACTGCTCAAATAAGTATTAACAGTTTTTGTTTTGTTTTGTTTTTTTAATTGTCATTGTTACTCCATGCATTTAAGAGAAACGGGGGAAAAAAAGACAGCATGAGTTCTTATTGAAAGGGCTTTCTTTCCAGCTCCTTTTTCTTCCACTTTCTCTTTTTCCTTTTCTGCTTTCCTCTCTCAGTGCTGGAGAAGGGATTGGGTCCTTCGAGCTCCTGGCCCCCAGCCATGGGCAGGCGCTGGGCTTCTGCTCTGTGCTGGGCCCTGGTAAGACTGGCTCTGTGGACTTTGCCTTCAGGGGAGCTGGGTTGTGGAACCCCCCCCCCCCATCCTGCACTCACTCACCCTCTGGTGCGTGCAGCCTTTCCTTCTAGTCAAAACCAGATCTGAAGTCATTTCATGCCTCTCTGGCTGCGGTTTGAACCCAGACTTGGGTGCTCCTGTGGGCTCCCCCACCTCCCAGAATCAGCTCGAAGGTATTTTCCTCAGGGTGACCGTTGGCACCCCTTCCTCCCTCAAGGTCATTTGGAAGCGGAGCTGAGGAGGGATGGGCCCCAACCTTTGGCTCTTTGGGCACCCCAACCCACAGACCTCTGCCTCAAGAAGGTGAGGTCAAGTGAAGACCTTCTCTGCCTGCCTTTGGTGTTCGTTCATTCACTAACTCCCCCAGGAAAGGGACTGGCGTGGAGGAGAAGTGACCGGTGGGGGAGACAGGCTAAGACCCAGACTTCCGTGTTAGCCTGCCTGGGTTTGAATCCTGCCTGCGTTTTAACTTCATCCCTGTCTGACCTTGGGACTCAATTTTCTCACCTGTAAAATGGGGATAATAAAAAAATAGTTCTAATCTCCTGGGATTGTTGTAAGGATGGGTGGGTAGGAGCTCAGAGTTCTAGTGAGTGGCAGGAGTAACACGGTGGGGTGGGTGGGTAGAGGGAAGAGTTGCTAAGGGCATTGACCTGGAATCAGAGACTTGGTTTGAACTTCTACCCTGCTTTTACTACCTGTGTACCATTAGGCAAGTCCCTTTACCTCCCTGAATCTCATTTGCTTTAACTTTTAAGTAGCTTTATTCATACCTACCTCACCAAGCCCTTTATGCACTTACTAAAATTTACTTATTGGTCATTTGCTGTGAGCCAGGTATGGGCTAGGTGCTAGAAACCACAGTGGTGAATGAGACAGTTAAGGGCCTGCCTTCATGGAGCTTACCTTCCAGTGGATAGAGACAGACAATAGAAAAGGTAGCAAATAAAACAACTTGGGGAAGAGCTCTGAGGAAAATGGAGCGGGGCTGGGGGCTTCCCTGGTGGTGCAGTGGTTGGGAGTTCGCCTGCCGATGCAAGGGACGTGGGTTCGTGACCCGGTCCGGGAGGATCCCACATGCCGCAGAGTGGCTGGGCCCGTGAGCTGTGGCCGCTCGGCCTGCGCGTCTGGAGCCTGTGCTCCTCAACGGGAGAGGCCACAACAGTGAGAGGCCCGCGTGCCGCAAAAAAAAAAAAAAAAAAAGAAAGAAAGAAAATGGAGCAGGGAGTGGCTAGAGCTGAACTGGGAGGATAGTACAACATGGGACAGCATGGCCAGGGAAGGCCTCTCTGAGGAGGTGGCATCTGAGCTGAGATGTCAACCTAGGAAGTGAGAAGCCACTATGGGAAGCTCTGGGCAAAGCAATCTCCAGGCAGAGGAAAAGTGCAAAGGCCCTGAGGTGGGAGTGTGCTTAGTGTCTTAGAGCAGGAACAGTAAGGACGCTTGTGTGGCTGGAGGGCTGTGAGGGAGGAAGGGAGGGAGGTGGGAGCAGGCAGCAGGGGCCAGACCATGTGCCCCTTCCGGTCCCCGTAAAGAGTCTGGATTTTTAGTGGGTTGGAGATCCACAGGAGGCTTTAGCAGGGACGAGGCACAATGAATTTTATATTTTAAAAGGATCCCTCTGGCTGCTGTGTAGAGAAGAGACTGCTGGGGACAAGAGTGGCAGAGAGAGGAGGGGGGCATGCCAGGGTGGTGAGGGGCGAGATACCATCCTCACCCCCTTCTGCCTGGCCTGGGACAGACACGAGCACGGAACTGAGCGGAGATGAGGTTGCTAGCTCCTGAGAGCTGCATCTTGGGGGCTTGGGGCTTGAGTCAAGAGAAGGGGGAGCGTGATGCTGAGGACCAGGCAGGCTCTGGGGCAAACCTGGTCTGAGCGGGCGGAGCCTCTCTTTCTGTCTTTCTGAGAAATGCTGCTGCTATTACTCCCCAAAGACTTTACATAATCCTGGCCCGGCTTGTTCCTCATTATGTCATGTGCTGAGTGGAGTCTAGGTCACTCCATGGCTTGTTGCAGTCGGGGAAGTACAGACTTCTGGCTCCCTGGGCACAGAGGCTGGTGCAGACCCTGCCCTCGCTGGGGTGAGGGAGACTGGCTTGCAGGGGTGGAGGTGCGGTCCAGCCCCAGCCCCAGGCCCTTTGGATGGCCTAGGCAGAGGCCAGGGCTTCCTGAGATGGGCTGTGGTTAATGAGAGATGGGGGTTGTGCTTTGAGCCAAGTCTCCCCAGAGCGGGGGGCCCTCCTCTGGGACCCGGGCCCCAGCAGGGAGAGCCAGGCAGACCTGACGTCAGCCCTTCCTGCGGGGTTGCTTCGCTGAACCTCAGTTTCCTACACTGTAAAAAGGGGACAAAGGTACCCAAGCTCGTGGGGATATGTGACGTTAGCAGGCTCACGTGGGAGCCAGATCCAGCGTGTAGTAGGAGCTCTTCTGAGGACAGAGGCCCAGCCATGTGCTGGGGGAGGGCAGACAGAGCAGTTTTCCCCTTGGACTCACTTGGAGTTGCCTGGGCCCCAGCCCTGTGGCCTCACCCTCTTCTTAGGGTTTCCCATGCCTGCCCCTCTCCAATGCCAGAGACATTCAGGATAGGGTCAAGCCCCATTCCCACTGCGTGGGTAAGGAAACTGGGGCTCAGAGGGGTGTGTGGCTTACTCAAGGTCACACCCCCAGGACGGCAATTCCAGAAATGGAATCAGACCCCATGAATCCCAGTCTAAGGCATTTTCTGATGCACTCACAGTGTGGGGTGCCTGCGACCCTGGAGGATGCTGAGGAAGTTCAGGACAGAGGGCACACTTTGGGGAGGCAAGTTCTGCTCCACCTCTGCCCTTTTACACACGTCTGATTTTTTTTCCACTACTTTTTTTTTTTTTTCTGGGAAAACAGTTTTGTTTTGCAGTTATTAGGAAACTTAAACAATAATTACTGAGCTTCCCCTCCCCAGCCTCTGAGAACAGGGTGCTAGGCCGTTTACAGCATCATTTTATATAATCGTCACCATAACTGTTGAAGATTGGAGATGACTATTCCCATTTTACAGATGAAGAAGCTGAGGCCCAAGGTCATACAGTGACCAGTGGGGCCAGGGATTCCTATCCATATCTGTGCATTTCAAAGCTCTCACCTATCCTCTTATACATGCTACCTTCGTCAGAAGCTCCTAGAGTTGGGGACCCTCCTGACCCCCCAACAACCCCCATCCCGTGTGGGGCCTGAGCTTTGTGAGGAGATACAGAAAGCATGTCCCAGAGCTGCTGTGATGTTTGGCCCTTGGTTCCCAGGGACCAAGCTAAGAGGAGAGTTAATGGGGAATTTGAGTTAAGGGGAACAGGGAACATGAAGGGCTTGTAACCCCCTATCTCAGTGTTGGTTAATATTCTCAACTCAGTGGTTTACTAGGGATGGGGGAAGGTGGAGAGAAGAATGTGCCCCCCACCCTTGTTCCTAGAATTACTAAATTCTTGTTAGATCTTTAAATTTTATGTAAATTCTTCTTTTTTTCCTTGGAAAGGTGGGTATCATATTTTAATTAGTAGTGGTGTCAAAGGAAGGCTAGATTAATTATTGGAAATCCTGAGTTCCAGATGGTTTTAATTTTCACAGCAGGGCACCAGGGTATATATTTAAACTTTTTTTTTTATTAAAATCATACCTAGTGTATTTTAGGGGCACTGAGGTACACTCTTTGTGGCTCCAAGGATACTGTGTTTAGGGCTATGATTTTTGTTATTGAGAAGCAAGTCCCTTGTCACTGAAATAAAAATTTTGTGGGTGAGGGAGGGGCAGGTGCTGGGAAGCAAAGAGTCAGGGGAGGGAGGGTGAGAATGGGGGGTGCGTCATAGGCAAAGAAGGGGGTGGTGGCGGTGGGAAATCCAGGCGCAGGGATTCAGGTTCAGAGAGGGCACATGACCTGCCAAAGTCACACAGCGCCTTACTGGGGAGAAAATGTGGACTGGCAGAGGGACAGGGAGGGGTCTCACAGTATGCCTAATCAAGAGGCAGTCACCCTTTGGCCACTTGAGGTCCTTGTTTAGTCAGGCCTTTGGGGATCAGCTCTGGACACCCCCATCCTGAGGGAGGCTCTGTGGAGCGTAGATGGTTTAGCATGGGGCCTCCCACTCCTCACCAGGGGGTACTGGGTCCTGGTTGGGACTTCTGGGCTCCTGGGAGGTAGTTATTCTTCAGCCTTGGTGGCCTTGATTGAGGAAGGTGAAATATTATGCAGATAGCCTCCCTTCCCCAGGGACTCGGAACACCCCTCCCTGACCCTTCCCCACTTCAAGTGGCCAGGGCACTCCCTCACCCATATCCCCAGAGGGGAGGGGACTCTCCAGCTGTTGTTTTCCCTGGAGGAAGGGGCCTGTGACCTAAATTTTGGAGGAAGCAGCTTGGCATTCCACAAGGCAAGGTGTGTGTGTGTGTGTTTTGTGTGCGTGTGTGTGTGTGTGTGTGTGTGTGGTGTGCATGCCTGTGTGAGCTCACGTGCCTCTGAATGTCTGACCCCTTAGTCCAGAGACTGCTGCTTTTCTGGGGTTATTTGTGTGGCTGTCTGTCCTGCCTTGGGGAAGGGTATTGGCGGAGGAGGGGAAGTGGATGATGAGGGGAGGAGAAGGCACACTGGTCTGCAGCCACAAGGGGCGATCTGGGTCCCAAGTGGAGTCAAGAGAGGCTGGGAGTCGGGGAACAGGTGTCAGACAGCTTCTCTCCCTGCCTAAGGGGCAGGGTGCTCCCGAGAGACCTGTCAGAGGCATCCCGCATGCCTGATTTTGGGGCAGTGGGAGGTCCAGGGACAGGGTCAGGCATCATGTCGCTGAGTCTTTAGGCCAGCCATTGCCCCTGGTAAAAAAATGTGTCTTGTTCTCCTTCTGCCTTTCGAAGCCCAGCTCCTAGTGGAGACAGATACCTTCGGTAGTCAAGTCCGGATCAAGGGCAAGGAGACGGAATTCTACCTGTGTATGAACCGGAAAGGCAAGCTTGTGGGGAAGGTAAGTGATGGTCTAGATTGGGTGGGTCCCCCGGCAGCTCTGGGTAGCTGGAACAGTGCATCCAGGGCCCTATCATTCCCAAATGGAAAACAGGCCCCATGAATGTGTGTGTGTGTGTGTGTGTCCCAGGGACTTCTCTGTCCCCGCACCTGCAGCCTGCCAGGCCGAGGTATCTGTGGCTGTGACTTTGGTGAGCACGCAGGGCCCTGATCTCTCCTGGTGGATGTGGAACTCTGGCTTGCTTGGTAGTGGGAGAATCCTCGAGGGGTTCTGAGGCTCCCTGCCTGAATGTACCTGATGTCTGGGAACAGGGAACCATTAGGCCAAGGGCAGGAGCCGCAGCACTGTTTTAACAATCACCAGGGGTTTTACGACTCCTCAAAGCAGCGCCTCTGGAACCCAGCAGCCTCGTCAGCTCTGGGCCTCATGATTCTAGCATTTCAGGAAGATTTTATTACTTTGGAATAGGCAAGAGAGCTGCATGTAACAAATTAGGGCAGGGGTGGGGTGTGGACCCACGTGCCAGGGGTTCTGAGCCTCCACTGATGCTGCGTTTTGATGCTGCCCCCCTTTTTCCTAGTGTCTGTTTGTGAAGTTCATACACTTGCTTCCTTTGGATGTTCCAGTGGAAAGCATTACTGGTGGTAGCTCTATAGTGGCACGCTCCATGTTCCCTTCTCTCTGCAGGGACCCGACTCACCCCCTATCCAGTTTGTATATTGGAGGGGGCTGTGGCTTCTGCTGGACAGGTGGAGTGGGGGGTGGAGGGTAGACCCAGATTCCGAGGAGGATGGCTTCTTCTACTTGGCGGCAAGACCTTGGGGGATGATTTGCATTTATTACACCTTGTTGGGGGGAAGGAAGCATGACCTCAACTCCTGTTTAAGCCATGGTTTTGACTTCCTGAATCCCTCAATTCTTATCCGTCTCCCCTCCCCCATTCCCAAGTGCCTGTAGAGAAGGTAACAGGCCAGGGACCTGTTACCTGGCTGGACAGAGCCAGGGTACTGTTGCTTATTATTTGTTAATAACAACTGTACCAATAGCCTCTGTTAATTGAGCACCTGCTTTCTGCCGGGCACTGAGCAAAAATGCTCCAAAATAATCCCAAGGGGTTGGTACCGCCACCATCCCCATTTCCCAGATGAGAAAGCTGAGGCTTGGCCACATCCGGGCACTTGTCCCAGGTCCCACGCTAGAGGTAGGCGGGCTTCAAAGCCCGGTTTGGAAGGCAAAGGAATCCAGCAGCACTGCCCACACCGACTGGAGCTTCTCAAAGAGCAAAATAATAGTAATCCATGTAGCGCCGCCCCAGGATGCCAAGGAGTGGTTTTAATTAGTGATTCACTTTCCGCGTCCCGAGGCCGGCCCGCCGGCCAGCGAGGGGGTCCGGGGCAGGGGCGGCGGGCAGGCCGGGCGCCGGGTGCCCTGGCCTGGCCGTGCGTTTCCTGTGACGGCGCGGCAAGCACCGCGTCAGGCGCTTTGTTCTCCTGCCCGCCTGGGCCGCCTCCCAGGCCCAACCTGCTTGCAGTTGTGGGCCCGGCTTTCTCCCCCCAACCTTTTTTTTTTTTCTGTTTAAAGGAGGGGCCGCGCTGCAGCCCGCCGTGCCCAGTGCCTGCGCGCCCCTCCCTCCCCGTCTACGCGGTTCCCGGCATCTTGACCCCAGGAGGGCCGTCTTGGGGTCAAAAGAACAGCCCCGTCCCTTCGGGCTGCTCCCCGCCGCCGGCCGCCCTCCGCCCGCCCGCCGGCTGGCCGCTGAGTCACCGCTTCCACAGGAGCCGGCTCCGATTTCCTGCCCCCTCGCCCTCTCTCCCGTCATTAATATTGGGGATGGTTCAGCTGGCGGCGAGGCTCCGCGTAGCCCAGGGAGGCTCGCCCCCGCCCGCCCCCTCCTCTCCCCTCCCCTCGCTCCGCCCCGCTTGCTGCAGCTCCCCCCATCATCCCTTTCCGGTCTTCTGGGCTGACCTGGGAGGCTCCAAGGGCGCCCCACCAACCCACCGCACCCTAGTCCTGACTTTGCCCTGGGCAAGTCCCCCTGTTGGCCTCTGCCTAGCCCAGCGCCCCTCACTCTCTGGCTCCTGCAGCGGGAACCCCAGGCCCTTGGGTTGCTGTTTCATCACAGACGCCCCAGCCAGTCAGACCCCGGTCCTGGAATTACTCTTGATAGCTGGTGTGTCTGCTGCTTCCCTAACTCCTGCCTCCGTTCTGGCCTCATACCTTCTGGGGAATAATGTCCCTCAGCGGCCTCAGGCTCCACCTCCAGGCCTTTCCCTGGTGCCCACCCTCAGCTTTCTAAAGCACAAAAGGGATCAGGTCTTCCCCACCCTCTGCCCCCAGCTCAGCTCAGAACCAGCCCCTGGGTCCTCACCACCTACCCGAGAAAGGCTACACTCCTCGGGGAGAGCTTCCCCGCCCTCATGGTCCTCATGCCACGGACTCACGGCACTGCCCGCCTCTACTCCCTGAGGGGGCCTTCAGGCTTTGTGCGTGCCGTACCCTCTGCCAGGACTGCCCTTCCCTTGACCGTCCGCCCGAGTTCTGGCTCATCCTGCCGTAGCCTCTGGCTTCACTGACTGCTCAGTGAGCGCACCCGCCCTGAAGCCCAGAGCCCGTCACACAGCTGTCTCTCTCCGTTCTGCTAACCTGGGTTGTCACCGTCTGTCTTTGTGCCTGCATCCCCCCGCTGCATCCAGTTGTGGGTCCATCCATCATGCTTCTTGGACCTGCCCGAAGGGCTGCAGGGGCACCAAAGAAATAGAAATGCGGGTGCTTGCTTTCTGAGGATGGACTCTTAACCTACGGCCAGAATTAGCCACCTGAGGCCCAGGAATCCAAGTGCCCTGACCTCCCCGAGCCTCAGTGTCCTCACCTGTAAAATGGGAAGATACCACTGGCACTTAGTAGGCACTTACTTGTTGAACATGAGTTACCTTCCTCTTTGAAGCCGGGTCCTTCACCTGTGGGACTCCTTGACCTCAGCTTAGGCTCTGGCTCCTTTGGCTCAAGAGGATAGCTTCCTTGGATGGTCTTGACCCTGGGTGTCAATCTTCTACATATCTGGCCACAGCTGGACGCATCTGCTGAGCCCCCAGCAGAGCCTTTGCCAATGTTCCAGACCCTTGGCTGTGCTACTCACTCTGCTGCATTGTACCCATCATATACCAGAGCTCTTCTCCCCCGCTTCTCCTTGCCACCTCTCTGGACCCCACGTCCACCTGACCTAGGAGATAGTACTTCCTTTCATTCCATAAAGAGTTGTTGAGTGTCAAACACTATGTACTAGGCAGTTTTTCCCCATTTGTGGAGATTCAACCCAGACGGATTTTTCTCATCTGCCCCCTCCTGTGTGATTACTGGTGTGTCCTCTTTGGGGCAACATAGGGCCCCAGACCCTTTCAGGGCAGAGGGTACCCTGCCTACCACTGTATCTTTGTGAAGACTGCTTTGGTTGGAAGTGACTGAAACCCAATTCAAAATGCCTTTAAGCATAAAAGGACATTTTTGCCTATGTAACTAAAAACGTCCAGGGGGTAGTTCTAGTTTCAAGGAAGACTAGATCTAGGGGCCAAATGATGTGATCAGGATTCAGTCTTCAGGTCAAATAGAAGGAATAGGACTCCAGTTTGGAAAGAAGGAGGTTGGAGGTGGCAGAGGGGGAGAGATGATCAAATTCTACTAAATCACCAAGGTTCTGGGATGGGCTCTTCACTTACTCTCTAAATATTGATGATCTGCCTTGCCTGGACTGATTGAGTCAGCATTTTCAGAGGTGAGGCCCATGCATATGTGTTTTTTAAAATCTCTGCAGGCCGTAAGCAGGGTTATAGAGGTACTCAGCAGAGGTGAGGGTCAAGCCCCGGGACAGCCTACTGTTAGTTTCTTATCCACTGGGTCTGAGTTCGTGGTGGGGAACTTGTGACCATCATAGGCCCCATGGCTCCTCCCAAGGGGCTGCTGACCTCTGGAGTGTCGGGAATCTCAGCCTGAAGCCCAGATCCTCAACCCAGACGTGAATGAGCACGTGTGCCAGGCAGTGTGCTGGCCCTTGAACCTCCGAGTTCTTGCTTCATGCCCGCGGTGGCTCTGTGGGCCTGGGGGAGGGGAGGTGTTTTGATGGGCAGCGCCCACTCTTCCATACCCTTTCTCCTCATGGGCCTGTCTGGCGCTAGACAGCAGAGACGCGAGCTACGTGTGGCAAACGCAGGTTCAAATCCTGGCTCTGCCACTTAACAAGCTCCGTGACCTCGGGAAAGCCATTTTTGCCTCTTTGAACTGTTTTCTTCTACCGGGTAGAGTCTACCTTAGCAAGTTATGAGGATTAAGTGAGACAATGCATGTGGAAATGTCTGGCCTGTAGTTGGCGATCAATAAATTCTGAATGATTGAGTGAATGGACGAGGAGGGAGACCAAGGCTGGCAGGCAGAGAGCTCCAGCCCTCTGCTCACTCTTCTCGGCACATCCCCCAGAGGAGGGGCCTCTCATAGCTCATGACTGTCTCTGGAACATTCGTAAGAGATCCAGGAGGCAGAGTCCGTTTTCTTTTGGAGGAAAACCCATTCATGTGTCAACCCCACCATTTCTATCCCAGCAGAGCTCTCATCCATTTAACCACAGATGCTCTGGGCACCCCTGTCTTGGGCTAAGATTTGTGCTGAGCCAGGAGAGCAACTGAGAAGCAGTCCTGACCTCCTGAAGCTCTTGGGCTGATGAAGAGGCAGGCAGATACAGAATTGCTCTCTTGGGGGGCGGCGGGAGAAGGAATGGGTGTCGAGGGGTTTCGGAAGATGGAGTGTGTGAGCTCAGTAAAGGCTGGTGCTTAAATGGAGCCTTGAAGGAAGAGGAGGAAATACCCAGGGAGCTAGATGGCAGTCAGGGAAGGCTTCCCAGGGGAGGTGGTTACTGAACTGAGCCTTGAAGGTTGAAAGCAGTTTTCCAGGCAGATGTTCTAGGGTGGGAAAACAGCCACGGTGTAGCCTTTATTCAGTTTGCTCTGACTGTTCCATGGAAACCAGCCAAGGGACCTGGACTCAGGTTGGATAGGCAGCTTCCAGAATTATTCATGGGGGGCCCAGAGCCCAGAGACCACTCCTTCCTATCAGCCTTGCACATATGCCCGGCTTCCCTCACAATAGTCCCTCACTCCTCACCCAGTCCCTAATGTCCTCTGGGTCCTGTGTGTGTCTCCCAGGCCCTACCCCCCTGCCCACTCTGCAGCCTCCTCAAAAGATCTCTCCTCCAGAGAATGTTTTCTTACCCTGCCTGTCCCGTTCTGCGAAGTTCAGCACTTTGTCTGCAGGGCCCAAGCTTGCCCTCTGCTCAAAGGTGAACGTTCCTGGAAGCTCCGGCCCGTTTTCCACTTCAAACAAAAGGCTGGAACTCGCACCTCAGTCTCCACGCACAGCCAGACCGCTGGGCTTCCAACTTGGCCTGGCATCCGTCTGTAACGAGGAGTGGGCCCGGCCTAAATTTGGAGATGTTAGCTGGAAACTCAAGTGCTGCTAATTCAGGCCTTCCAACTTTGTGTGTTTCCCACTCTTCCACACAGAGCAACTCGACTTTCTCAAGGAGGAGATTCAAAGCCTGCTTCGCACCACTCTTTGTCCAGATCCAAGGAGGGAGGCCAGACTGTCCGAACCACCTGCTCTTCAGGAATAATTTAACATGTTCCTACTGTGTGCCAGGCTCGTTTATAAGCGTCATTCCTCATAACATCTCTGTGGCGCAGGAGTCGTTTTCCCTCTTTGATCCAGGCGAGGAATCCAAAGTTTAGAGTGGAATTAACTAGCCTGAGGTCACATAAGGAAGTGCTAGAGTGGATTCAACTTCTGACTCTGAATCTAGTGCTCCTTGCCTAGCATAGTCTCCCAGGGAGCTCACCTGGGACCCTGAAATCTCAGAACCACGGCTACAGGCTTTGAAGTTTGGCCATGCCCAAACTCTTATTTTTAGAGGCTCCCACCACTCTTCACACCAAACATTAAGATGTACCGCATCCCACATGTAATGGAATTTATATTTAACTATATAACAGTGGAGTTGATTGGCAGTTGAGTAGTTGGCTTCATCTAAGGTTTAGCGCACATCACTTGGGACTCCTTTCTGTTGCATGTGGTAGGACACTCTCAACTGTTTTTAAAGGACATGAGATATTGTTAGCCCACATAACAGTGAGGTAACTTGAACCTCAGATGCAGCTCGGTCCAGAAGCTAAAAGATGTGAGGAGGACGCGGTTTCTGTCATTCTCTTCCTCTCGGCTTTCCTTGCTCCAAGCTGGCTTTGTCGTCAGACAGAATTTCCCCTCATGGTGGTACAATGGCTGCCTTAGCTTCAGCATTACGTGTTTCCCAAGTGTAAATCGGCCTGTGATTTTGGGGGATTACGTACACAAGGGTCTCGAGGAACGCTGATTGGATGGCTCAGGCCACGTGCTGTGCTCTGCACTAGTCATGGGAAATAACGTTTTGAGTGGTCAGGTCTAGGTCTCTTGTTCTAGTAGAGCTGAGGTGGAAGCCCCCGGTTACAGTGCGGAGAGTGGAAGAGATGGATCCCTGAGTGGTAATGGGAGGATGTTACCTAACTGGTGAGCAGGGAAGGATGCAGGGGCTAGTATGACAAATCCACTCCATAGATCCAGGGAGTGAAATTGCTGAGGCCAAAGCTTGGGTCAGGCCCTCTCTACTCCACGACCCCAAGCCTTGGCCACCTGCTCATGCCCTCTCTACATAGCCCTGTCCGTTGTGCCCGCCCTCCCCCTTCTCACCTCCTCCTCTCTCTTCCCGCAGCCCGATGGCACCAGCAAAGAGTGTGTGTTCATCGAGAAGGTCCTGGAGAACAACTACACAGCCCTGATGTCGGCCAAGTACTCTGGCTGGTACGTGGGCTTCACCAAGAAGGGGCGGCCACGGAAGGGCCCCAAGACCCGGGAGAACCAGCAGGACGTCCACTTCATGAAGCGCTACCCCAAGGGACAGGCAGAGCTGCAGAAGCCCTTCAAGTACACCACAGTGACCAAGCGGTCCCGGCGGATCCGCCCCACACACCCCGGCTAGGCTGGCCCCGCTGTGGCCCCGCCAGGCTTCCCCAGCCCACACTCACACTCACAGAGAACTGCAATCAGAGGAATATTTTTACACGAAAAATAAGGAAGAATTTCTATTTTTGTATATTGTGTTTAAAAGAAGACAAAAAACTGAACCAAAATTCTTGGGGGAGGGGAGCGATAAGGATTTTATTGTTGACTTGAAACTCCCTATGACAAAAGACTCACACCAAGGGACTGTTGTCAACACACAGGTGCTTGTGTCTCTCTAGGAACAGACAACTCTAAACTTGTCCCCAGAGGAGGACTTGAATGAGGAAAACGACACTCTGAGAAACCAAAGTCCTTTTTCCCAAAGGTTCTGAAAGTAAAAAAAAAAAAAAAAAAAAAAAAAAAAGAAAGAAAGAAAGACAAAAAAAAGACAAAAAAAGCAAAAAAAAAAAAAAAAAAGAGAGAGAGAAAAACAAAGAGAAAGTAGTATCCCCTCACCCCCAACATACTCCCCCCTCTTTCCCAATCCCCTGTCCCTGCCCCAGACTCCCAACAAAAATCGCTCTCTGGTTTGCAGTCATTTATTTATTGTCTGCTGCAAGCTGCCCTGAGACACCGCGCAGGGAAGGTGTGCCCCTCGGAATTCTCGGCGCCTCGACTTCCGACGACAGACGGCCTCGTCCAATCATGGTGACCCTGCATTGCTCACAGTTCTGGAGGATGCTGCTATCAACCTTCCATGACTCACGTGACCTAGTACACCAATGAATAAGGGAATATTTTAAAACCAGCTATATTATATATATTATATATATATAAGCTATTTATTTCACCTCTCTGTATATTGCAGTTTCATGAACCAAGTATTACTGCCTCAACAATTAAAAACAATCGACAAATTATTTAAAAAACCATGAGGCGAGTGGTGGCCGGGGGCAGGGCTCAGGTGCCCTTTGTGTTTCATTCTTCTCGGTCTGAGGTCATTGGGCTGAGAGCTGGGGCCTTGCTTATTCATTCATTCATTCATTCATTCATTCGGCACGGGCTATGCTCCAGGCACTGTTGTAGGCACTGAGAATGCAGCCTTAAACAAAGCAGATGGAAACCCTTGCCTCCAGAAAGATTAAATTCTAGCGAGTCATGATTCAGTGGTTTACTCAGTCATATGTTCACATGCATATGCTCTCACATACATTTACTCTGCACCTCCTATGTTCCAAGGCCTTTCAAGGCCCTGGGGATTTATCAAAGAACACAAGAAAAAAAAATCCCAGCCCGCAGGGAACTTCACTTATAGTAATTCTCTTGATAGCAATGATTCTCTGCTTCATTCACTGACTTATTAGTGGAATCACTTATTCAACATATATTTATTTAGCCCTTACTAAATGCCAGGCACTCTTTTAGGTATTGAAAATTCATCAAAGAACAAAACAGACAAAAAAAAAAATCATGCTTCATGGAATTTGCAGTCTAGGGATTATTGATTGAGTCATTTGTGGAGTCGACACCTGGGTTTTGCCAGGCACAGGCTGAACAAGGCAGTGGTGGTCCCCACTCTCCTTCTTCGGGTGGTGGAGGGGGTCAGAGGGCCCAGGTCAGGAGGGGACCTGGTGTTTCTCTCCTCAGACTCTCGCGGGCTGGAGCACGAGAAGTGTGTTTGGCATCGTGAACTTCCAGGGGCCTTTTCTCCTACGTCCTCTTTCCTAGGGCCTGCCCCAGGATGTGGAGGTGGAAAGCAGATTGGGCTTGAGGTTGATTGAGGCAAAGGTGCCTCTTATAAGGGTCCTGCTGCTGTCACCTGCCTCCCTTGAAAACGCCGCTTGCCAAGAATGGCCAGAAGAGGTCCCCCGTGAGGCCCTACGGAGAAGGAAGGGGCAGGCCTGGGGGGTGGCGTGGGGGACAGTAGCACCTTCTCTGCGGAGAGCTCCGGGACAGGGATGGAGCTTGGCTTCTTCCAAGCTCCCTCTATGACCCGCCTCTGAGCTCAGGCCAGGCACAATGCTTGGTTCTATCTTTCTTTATCCCTGGGCCCCATCCTGCGTCCTCCCGCCTGTCACATCACATCTCCTGAGGGCTTTGTGAAGCCCTTTCAGGTGCACAATCTCATTGTGACCTCCTGATCACTTGCGAAGAAGGTACTATCATTATCCCCATTTTATAGATGAGGAAAAGTTTGTCTGCTTCCCCGAGGTCATGGAAAAAGTGGTGGGGCCGGTATCCAAATCCTAGACCCTCTAGGACTGCAGTACCTACCACTTGGTGAGTGCTTGCTGGGTGTCAGACCCCCTGCTAGGTGCTTCGTGTCCACCGCCCAGGCATCCAGCAAACATCCCTTGTGTGGGACAGAGTTTGACAGGTGAACAGACTGGGGCTCGGAGAGATCACTGACATGCCCAAGACCTCAGGGAGCGGGTGACTGAGTTTGAGATCCTTGGTGATAATAATTGTGGTTGTTATTTATTGGGCACCTATTATGTGCCAATCCCTTTCACCCTCTATTATTTTATTGAAACAATAACGCTATGAGATGGATATGTACTATCTTTTGCATTGGAGGTTTCAGAGAAGTGAAATGACCTGCCCAAAGCAATCCAAGCTAGAAAATCGTGGCACCGGAGTTCAATCAACCAGTCATTCGTTCATCTGATAAATATGTATTGTTTACTCTGTGCCAGATGCTGGAGATACCGCAGTGAGCTGAGCAGAGCCCTTGCCCTCATGGAGCTTACATTCCATTGGGGAAGATACAGTAAACCAAATAAATATGAAATATGTCAGGTAGTGGTAAATCATAAGGAAAAAGAAAATAGGGTGAGGGGTTAGAGGCGATGGGGCTACTATTTTAGATAGAACGGTCAGGGAAGGCCTCTGGAGGGGGTACCCATGCAAACACTGAGGGGAAGAGTATTCCGGGCAGAGGGAAGAGAGAGTGCTAAGGCCTGGAGGCCTGTCAAAGGAATAAGGAGGGCCCGGTGGGGCTACTGCAGAATGGACGAGGGAGGCTGAGTTTTGGAGGGGGCCAGACTTGAACTTTTTTATTTGGAGCGAGATGGGGAGCCACATGTGATGTGCCTTACACTTGAAAGGGACTCCTCTGGCTACTGCATGGAGAAGGGCGGGCAGACTCCAGCCTGGGGCTGCCTGAGGCCATAAGGATCCTGCCCTACCTCCCGCTGCTGGCTATGCCTGCCTCTTCCCCCCAGCACATCCTCAGGCCTCCATCCTCATCCCACAGGCTGCTGGTACCTCCCACACCCAACGCCTTGCCTTTGCTCCCTCTCAGGGGCCATGGGGCCCCTGATGATTTCCTTTCCTTGGCCCTCTAGAGCAGTGGTCCCCACCCTTTCTGGCACCAGGAACCGGTTTCATGGAAGACGATTGTTTTCATGGACCAGTGATGGGGGAGGGGGTATGGTTTTGGGATGATTCAAGTGCATTACATTTATTGTGCACTATATTTCTATTATTATTACATTATAATATATATTGAAATAATTATACAACTCAGCATAATGCAGGATCGGTGGGAGCCCTGAGCTTGTACAACTAGATGGGCCCATCTGGGGGTGATGGGAGACAGTGACACCCGAAGTGTGTGGCTTACGTCCAGTCTGCTCCGTAAGATGCAGCTTATTTGTCACTTGCCACTCACCGATAGGGTTTTGATATGTCTGCAAGCAATTGATTATGGTCTCTGTGCAGTCAAACCTCTCTGCTAATGATAATGTGTATTTGCAGCCGCTCCCCAGCACTTGCATCACCACCTTGGTTCCATCTCAGATCATTAGGCATTGGATTCTCATAGGGAGCTCGCAACCTAAATCCCTCGCATGTGCAGTTCAGAGTAGGGTTGGCGCTCCTATGAGAATCTAATGCCACCGCTGATCTGACGGGAGGCAGAGCTCAGGCGGTAATGTGAGCGATGGGGAACAGCTGTAAATACAGAGGAAGCTTCACTCACTCGCCTGCCGCTCACCTCGTGCTCTGAGGCCCGGTTTCTAACACGCCATGGATCGCTACTGGTCCATGGCCTGGGGTTTGGAGACCCCTGACGTAGATTCTTGCTGCGTGCCCTGGAGCGAGTCACCTCCCCTCTCGGGGTCTGACTTTGGAAGATGTGGACAGAGCTTTCTGGATATTTCCTGAGCTATGAGAAATATGTTAATGATAAGTGCAGTGGACTGGCAAGAAGATTTCTCAGCCAAGGATGATGTCTTAGGATGCTTGCTTAAGGGAAGAACTGAATGAGTGTTTCCACAGTCCAACTGAGTAGAGCCCCAGTAATAACAGCCATCGCTTTTGAAACACCTACTACGTACCAAGCATGATCTTATTGAATCCACCCAAGCAGCCTTTGGGGTGGGCATTTTAATTTTTTAAAATTATTGTTTATTTATTTTTGCCACGCTGCGTGGCTTGCAGGATGTGGGATCTTAGTTCCCCAACCGGGGATGGAACCCCAGCCCTTGGCAATGAAATTGTGGAGTCCTAACCAATGCACAGCGAGGGAATTCCGTGGGGTGGGCATTTTTAGCTTCACTTTATAGAGCAGGCTCAGAGAGGTGAAGTCACTTGCCTGAGGTCACATAGATAGTCAGTAGAGGAGCTGGGATTTGAACCCAAGTCCGTCTGTTCCTAGAGCTATGGCTTGACGCCAGCCTGGATGCTTGGAGCACTCAGCATCTGTCCAGAGTTTCAGTCTTTCCCCCTAGCCCCCTGATCCTGCCTCTATGTCCATCATCTCCCACCCCCCCGGAGGAAGGAGGCAGATATAAACCACATTTTCAGGTGCCTAATGTTGGCCCATCCCTGACCCTCTGGATCCTCCCCAAGATATCAGTGTCCCAGAGGTCACAGATATCTGGGACCTAAGGTACCTGAGTTTGTTTTCCTCTTGGCCACTTGGCCAGCTGTATGACACTGGGCACATCACGTCTTTTCTGTGAGGCAATATCCTTCATTAATCCAACTGTTTTTACGTTGCAGGGCACATGTAATGTTCAAAAGAGATAGGAGAGCAAATTATTGGGGATTATTCCTGCCTAGTAAGAGCTGGAAGGCACCCATGCAAGTGTTTTATCCTCAGTCTTTTCTCTCCACCTCCCTTCAACTTTTTTTTTTTTTTTTGTCCGTGGCCCCAGCAGCATGCGGGACCTTAGTTCCGCGACCAGGGATCAAACCCATGGTCCCTGCAGTGGAAGCGCGGAGTCTTAACCACTGGACCGCCAGGGAAGTCCCAACCTCATCACTTTAGAGAGGAAGGAACCACGACTCAGACAGGGGAAGTGACTCGCTCCAGGGCACCCAGCAAGTTACTGACAGAGCCCATTAGATGACCAATGAATAGAGATGATGCTGATAATAAAACAGCAGGGTATACAGCAAAGGGAGGTGAGTCGGTGCTCTTCCAGGGAGGTCAAGGGTCAGAGGGCCCCTTCAGTGGCCAGCCAGGTCCCTCTTAGCATCCTTCCAAAATTTGCTTCTCTGACCCAAAAAAGTAGAGGGCGGAAGGAGATGGTTGAGGTCTCTTGATCCCAGACCCTCACCCTCTTGCCCCTCAGCCCTACTCTGTGCTCTGTGCCAGACGTGAATAGAGATGGACCCTTGCCTAGCGTTTCAAGGGGCCAGTAAGCAAGAGGGGTAGGATCTGTCCCCACATCGGGAGAGAAGTGGGTTTGGGGACGAGAGCGAGCTTTCTACCTACCCACCCCACCCTTGGGCATTGTTTGGATTTAGTCTCCTCCCTCTATGGCCACCCCTCCCCTGGCCACTGGCGTAGGAGAGGGAAGTGACATCTATCAGGCACCTATTCTAGACCGACCCTTATGATGACAGTGATGGGCACACACCTTGTTCAGGATGGTTCCTGGTGCAGAGTAAGCTCTTGGTGGTACCTTAGCTATTACTATCGTAACATTTGATTGGCACAAGGACATTGCAAGATAGGTGTGAGAAGGCCCATTTTGTAGATAGGGAAACTGAGACCCACAGAAGAATGCAACTGGCCGTAGGTTTCATGATAGAAAGTGACAGAGCCGGATTTGAATCCAGGCTTCCCTGTTTCTCCTTTCCACTTCCCCACCATTCCTCCTCGTCCCTGTTTTGTTGGGGTTGGAGAGGGGAATAAAGCACCAAAGTTTGGGGCAAGAGAAGTAGAGTGTCCCTACTGGGTGGGTGGGGAGGACATGACAACAAGGAGAGGCTGGGTCTGGGGGTTTTCCTACCAACCAGGTAAACTGAGGGGCGGGGCAGGGGGTATAGCCCCAGGCTGAGTGTGGGAATGAAATGCTCTCCTGGCTGCCTGCCCAGCTGGAGCCTAACAAGACTGGGCTGGGATGCTCGGGGCTTGAAAGCCTCATAAATGGGCAGAGGCCTCCCTCCACAGCCCCAGGATTGGGGCTTCCAAAGAAACAGTAGTGAATGAAGTGCTAAAGATGTGAAGGCTGCCCCCCAACCATGCAATTAGGTAGCGGGTCTGTTACAAACATTAGGTGGGGAGTTGGGGACCAGATGGTGGCGAGGCTCACCCTTGCTATCCTGTCTGGAACTGCCTGGCCCCCTGGCTGAGGTCTCCAGCTCTGGCAAGGAGAGAAGACGGCGGGAAGCCCCGGTGCGTGGACCCCTGCAGAGCAGGCCGTTAATGAACCAGGCATTCCTCCCGTCCCTTGGGCGGCTTCACGGACCTATTTAGCACTTGCTAGAATTTCTGCCCAGCTCCTCCACTTGTGGAAGGAGAAAGTCTTTGAATGTTCCGGTCTGCCGGACTGACCACTGCAGCTGCAGGACCTGTTGTGGCCCCTAGGGTGGGTCAGAGGTGCTGACTAATTTTAAAAGACTGTCAGACTGAAATTTCATTTACCTAAGCCAGGCAGGGCTAACTGTCACCTACCGAGCATCAGCTCTGTGTGGGCATTTTATCCAGTTCTCTTTTTTAAGTCTCACCATAATCCTCTGAGGTAGTTATTTTTATCTGCTTCCTACCAACTGAGGAAACTGAGGCTCAGAAAAGGTCAAGGTCAAGTAGGTCAAGGCTTGGTTAAAGTCATCCATCAGACTCCTGGAATCTTGCACATGACTCTTATTACCACAAAGCAGCCCCCCAGGGAGTTGGTCTTAACCTGTTCTATCCAAGGACAGAGGATCAAAGAGGCAAAGTGATATGCTCAAAATCACTCAGTTATTAAGCAGTGAAGCCAGGATTTGAAACTAGGTCCATCGGGTTTGAGAATCTTACCTCTCTACTCCTGCCAAATCTCCACTTCTGTCTCTGTTTCTGGGTTCTTTGGCTACAATGGACAGAAACACATGAAATCTGACGTAAGCTTATAAGGAAATGTATTGGCTTGTATAACAGAAAAGTACATAGGCGCTGGCTTCAGGCAAAGCTGGATCCAGGTGCCCAGGCTCCTCTCCCAGTTTCTGCTACATTGGCTTCATTCTCAGGAAGATTTTCCCTGTAGCTCCTTACATCTTACTGACTTAATAACTTCAGAGAAAACGGAACATACCTTTTTCAGAGGCTTCAGTAAAAGTCCCAGGGCTGATTCTGATTGGATCAGTTCTCTCTATTCTTGAGCCAATCACCGTGATCAGGGAGACAGAATCTTTCAGTGACAAGACCTAGGTCATGGGCAAGTACTTGGAGCTGGAGTTGGGGGGCGGCCATTGGCCAGTTCCACCAACTGTAAGGTCTGAAAGGGGCACAGGGGTGGTTTCCCAAAGGAATATGGAAGTGTTATTACCAGAATAAAGGGGCAAAAGCAATAGAAGTCTGCTCCGGTGTTCTCCACTTGGGTGTGCATCAGAAGCTCCAGAAGGGCTTGCTAACACACAGACTGCCAGGCTTCAGCCCTACACGTTCTGCTTTGATAGGTCTGGGGTGGGCCCAAGAATGTGCAAGTTCCCAGTGGATACTGCTGCTGCTGCTCTGGGGGCCACACTTAGAGAACCACTGATCTGTACCTTTCTCTTACCCTCATTCTTTTCTCCCTCATCTTGTCCTACCGTGTAAGGGCATCTGTACCCATCCAGGACCTTCAGACTGGGGATATATATACCTTGTGCTATGTGAGGTCTTACTGAGAGGCCCATGGGTACAATAATCTTATAGGAATCAGGAATCGATGGACAGATCCTCAGCTTTCCTGAGTACTCTTTCCTAAACTGATCTGCTAGAGAACTTCCCTATGGTCCCTGGCTCCTTTCCTGCCGCACATTCCACACAGTCCTTCCTCCAATTTACAGCAGAGAGGTATGCCTCTTGCCCTCCCCGCATCTCGCTGCAGGCATTGCCTGGGATGTAGAAAACTCTAGCTCATGGAATGAAGGGATGATATCAGTGTGGGGAGCTCCCTTTAATCATGGCGCCATGAATCTACCGTAAGGCCTCAGGCTTTCCCTTGTCTTGATATCGATCTGTTCTGTAAGGGCAAAATGTGGATCCTGTTTTGGTCCAGGTGGGGTTATTCTGAATTCAGGTGCTGTGGGAGTATTGGCAATTTTTCTTTAATTACCTCGTCTCTTTGATTCATTCCGCCAATGTTACCTGGAATGCATTCACTACTAAGGGATGGTCTTATGAAAACAAAAGAAGTATCAACGGTGGGAGTAATTTATTTTATTTGGGGGACACAAACTCATGGCTAAATTCCATGCTTTACCTATCCATCTGTCTACCTACCTACCTACCTATCAAACCATCTTGGAATGACGATATTCAAGATTTTGAAAATGCATTCTTTGAAATACCGTTCTGGGTCCTGCTGCACTGTCACCATCCTCTGAGATGAGAAAGAGACTGGTGTGTTTCTCATCCATCCATTCCTTGGTCCATGTCTCTGTGGAATATTTTGCCCAGTTTCAAGAAGGAGGAGATGAAACCTTCCAAAATTACTTCCTACAGGTCATATTTGAGTAAAAGATCTTGTAGCAGAGGAAAGTTAGTGTTTTATCTTTTCTTGAACATTTATTAAGACTTGCAGGGGAAATACTTTCATTTAACTTTTGCAAAAAGATGACTGGCTACCCTAAATTCACATTCATTTTTCACTTGGGTGGAAATCTCTTATATGCTGTCACTTATCACTGCTCATTTATTCATTCTTATTGTGTATTTATTAGAATTAGATGAACTTAATTGTGAATGGCATGGTTTCTACTGAAAAGATATTCTCTTCAAAATTATTTAAGGGGGTTCATGAGAAAAAAGTGTGAAGACCCCAGTCTGGTTCAATTCGGGCATCCGTACACTCTACAGTCAGGCACAGATACACAATCAGAAAACATTCCCCAGGGCACTGGCTGCTTGCCTGCCTTCCACAGCTGGGACCACAGAGGTACCTCAACTTGGTCTCATGGGGAGACCCCAAGAGGCAGCCCTTGGGGAGCTCGCACAAAGTTGAACGTTGTGAACAGATGGACTCTCAGACAGTAAGAGAAGAGCATGTAGATAGAAGCCCCCAAACTCCGGATGCACAGAGGACTAACTGGGAAAGAGGTGAGGGGTCAGGAGACTTAGGAAGGCTGAATGAAATTTAACTGCAAGGAGAAATCGGGGAAGGGCAGTCCAGGCAGAAGGAACAGCAAGGAGAAGGTGGAAAGAGGCAAAAATATATGAAGATTTACAGAATATGGCAGGGCAGGAGCTAGGAAGCGCAAGGTGGAGCGATGGGAGATGCAGCTGGGATGGGAGAGAGAGAGAGAGACAGTCAAGGCTGTGGCTTTCATAGCCCCTATTTTTGCACGCCACTCCTGTATGGTGCACATATGTCCAAGTTCACACGCACCCTGCTCTGCACACACAGGAACAGTCAGTCACACTCTGACACTCAGTCAAGTGTACACACCAGCACTAAGATAGCGCAGGGTCATGCCTCCCTCCTGCCCTCTTTTCTCCTTCCTTTCTGCCTGTAACATTTTCTGAGTGCCCACTCTATGCTGGATTCCTTGGAGATAAAGCAGTAAATCTCTGCAATCTCTGCCCCCCAGAGGCTTATTAGGTGACAGACAGTTAAAAATGACCACACACTGTGATTAGTGACACAATGGGCCAGGATAGTACAAAGGGGGAGTCAGTGAGGACTTCCTGGAGGAAGGGTCCTGGAAGCTGAGACCTGAAAGAATGAGGAAGCATTGGCAAGAATAGAAGTGGGTGGGAGGGGTGAAACATTCTAGGTAGAAGAAGCAGCATTTGCAAAGACCTGGCTAAGAGAGCACAGCCTCCAGGAAAACACAGAAAGGAGGCCAGGGGAGGATTTATGATTTCAACACAAGAGTGGCAACTTGGTTGGCAAAAATGGGGGAGGGGATGTTACTAGAGGACTCTCCTCGGGTTTCTGTTTTGTTGGGGAGGCTGGGGCTTGGGCTGATGGACAAGGATGATGTTCGTGGGTACCACCCCTTCCTCAGGCACCTCTGGGGACTGCTTTCGAGTCAGACGTGGCTCCATTCCTCAGAGGGTCATGGCCTGCGTCAGTGGTTCCCAACCGGGGTGACTTCAGGACACTCGGCTGTGTGTGGGGATGTTTTGGTTGTCACAACTGGGGGACAGCTACTGGCGTCTAGTAGGTAGAGTCTGGGGATGCTGCTAAACATCATACCATGTACAGAACAGGCCCTATCACAAAGAATGATTTGGTCCAAAGTGTCAATTGTGCTGAGGCTGGAAAACCTTGGCCCAGATCCATTTTTCAGGAGAGTGGCAAAATGGTGATTTTCTACTTCTATCATTTCTTCTGCAGTGATTGACTGGGATTCTTCTGTAAACAAGAACTCTTCCCCATCAACTATTCAGTTACCCCAAGAGATAATTCACACAGGAAAGACAAGTACTTGATTCTTTATTTACCAGTTTTCAGAATAATTCATCAACTAGCATTCTCCAAAGATGACCAATGCACTTTTTTAGTATCTTCATAAGAATTTTAAGAAACTTAATGTCTTGCAATCCATAGACGTGATTAATCTTTGCGAAGGTCAGATTCCTCCATCTTTGGCCAGTGAGGACTCCTTAGGTTGGCCCCTGCGTCCTTTTGTCACTGCCCTAGTGTTCTGATAGCTTCTTTGCTTCCTGGTGTGACAAGTTGTCCCTGGTTCATCTTGTACGTTTTAAAGCTCTTGGCATAGTGCCTGGGACATAATGAGCGCTCATCTAATGCTGTGATTATTGTGAGGCCAGAAATCAGCTCCTCCAAGTTGCTTTCCCTCAACCCCCAGTGCATTCTGACACTTGCTTTCTGTACCTCCAGACGGTCTGGGGCAGGTCCTGAGAGTAATGAAGGTGCAGGTTAGCCAGAGAGGGCTGCAAACAGTGGCTCTGTTGGACAGAGGGACCTGCCAGCCAAGAGTGCACGTCTATTAGAAGCCAGGGTAAGCCGGCAGAAGAGAGGGGCAAATTAGCTAATTCAGGAGTCAAGGCCTTGCTTTTGTCTTCACTGTCAGTTTTAATCCTGCAATAACCTTTGACCTAAGCCTTGGGGCAATTAGTACCTGCAAGTGAAGTAGTGGTGGGTTTGAACTTCTGACTTCCTCCCAGGCTAAGTCAATACCTTTGTATTCTATTACATGTAATTGAGGCAAAAGGGTTTATTTAAGCTAACAAATGATTATTTCCCACAATAGAACCTCCATCCCAGTTAGCGAATTGGCTCTTCCAGGCATCCTATGTTTTGTCTGCAACCAAAGCCTGTATTTCACTGACTTGCTTTGTCCTCTTTTCTCCTTTTTCCTTGCTTCTCTCTCCTACCCCTCCCCTTTGCCCTCACAATTCAATGTAACTAGCATTCACACTGAGCCTCCCCTGTTAGGTTTAGGCATTAGGCAGGCCAGGCCCTTAGATCCCAGTACAATTCTGGGCCACCCCAGAAGGATCTCACAGCCTAGTGACAAAGACAGACACATAAACAGATAAATTATAAATTATACTGTGGTGTGATAAGTGCAAAGTAATTCAACAAGTCTAGACAAAGAATTTGATAGATGGTGTGGAGGGGTCTTTGTGCAGAATCTAGAAGGGAGACAAGACTGGAGACATTTGAACCATTAGACATGAGGCTTCCATGGAGCAAAGAGGGATTTTATCCAAGTGACTTGAGGGTAGTTATTTAAAAGAATGTGGCAGTACAGAACACAGATTTGTTCGGGTTCCCTGCTTTTCTATGGTGTCATGTACTTTAGAGAAGGCTTGTGCCAATCTCATCCTCGGGGTGAGTCTTGATTCATCAAAGCCCGTCATGCTAACTGCACTTCTCTTGCCAGTGATTGGCTTAAGACAGGTGCATATGACTCTATTCTGGCCAATGAGCTATGAGGGGAAGTCTGGGGTGGTGGTGGTGGGGGCATGTTTCTATGGAAGTTTCTTAACCCTTAAAAACAGACACAAGGAAATTAAGATCACTTCTCTGAGTCTGGATTTTGGTGAGGATGTGATGGCTGGAGCTGTTGTAGCCTTCTTGCAACCATGAGGAGAACCAGCTGTTATACCGAGGGTGGTAGAGAAAAGAGAAGGCAGGAACCTGGGTCCTTGATGCCATTGTTCAGCTACTGAATAAAGCAACATGGGTCCTTCCTGCCTTGAGACTTCTCACTGTCTGAGATAACAAAATGTTCTTGTATGTAAGTCTGTTTCAGTTGGGTTTTCTGTTACGTGTTGCTGAAAGCTTCCCAACTAATAATACAGACAAGGAGGTAGAATTTGAAGAATGAGTCATGAGAAAGAAAAGAGCATTTCGGGAAGGGGATACAGCCCAGACAAAGGTGCTGAGACAATAGGAAATGTACATTTTAAGTGCACGGAGGCTCAGTTCTGAGAGGTGAGGTCAGATAGGCTTCAGCCAGGTTAGGCAGCGTCCCATTTCCCCCTCTCTCTGCCTCCCTCTTTTCCTCCATTCCTCCTGAGTGGTTCCTCCTCTTCAGCCAGTCTCCTCTCCAAAGATACATGGGAGGGAGATGCAGGTAGCAGCAATCTTAGCCTAGATATAAAATGTTTACTGAGTATTCACTCTGTGCTAGGCCTTGTGCTGGGCTGAAATGGTCCCTCTGAACAGATTGCCTAGTCCAGGGACAGAGACAAAAACGTAAACCTATGTTTCTAAACATGTGATCAGTTTTAGATTGGTTCATGGGCTACTATTTCTTTTTATTTGAACAGTTATGAATTTATTTTAATGATCAATTTCTATACATGGCAGAAATATACATTTTCCTTTCAGATATGTTAAAACAAAGGAAAAAAAGGGTCAATTTAAGGAAAACTAGTTGGTAATGTTACAGGCAGTATGGGAATGTGGTAAAACTTGTGCAATGAGAATTGAATAACATGTACATGCACACGTGTGCATGTGCATGTGTGTTAGTCTGCTCAGTTTTGTTTTTTCTAGTCATTTGAGAATAGACTTCTGTTCTTTCAGGAACTTCTGTGTTTTATGTGGTTTCACTGGGAGATGCCATGTACATATATGACTATTCCTACTCCCACCATATTCAGTTGGTCCAGGATTTTCTCTCAGGATTTGTCAAACCATGAAAATTCTCTTCCTAGTGGCAGAAGCTATGAGACATGAGACTTAGGAACTGTTGGCCTGTTCCTTGCCCTACCAAGGACCCTGACCTGGAGTGAGGGAGGAAGGAAGGAAAAGAGAAGGAGAAACAGAAGATACAATTCATTCTTGTTATTCATGGTAGTTATGTTCTATAAAGTGACCACAAACTGAACTAGTGAATATCCAACCATTGCTCCTAGGGGAAATACAGGGTAGGTTCCTGTGAGCCCCTGGTCACAACATTTTCATCAACTGATCAGTGTATAGCTTTGTTTTACTTGTGTTCCTGTTTAAAGACACCTTATTTAACATACATTGTTGATACATTAACATTAAACTCACAGCCAGCAGCGCTGTAACTCACTCCTGAACGAACCTTATCTAACACACATGTTTTCTCCATAAGTCACATCACAGCCTTCTTGTACTTAGGAGCACTAGACAGCACCTCAGTGCTATGCTTGGGGGGTCGTTTTCAACAGTGAAATCACCAACAAAAAGCACTAAAATGAGAAAAAATATTTTTTCTCATTAAATAGACTTACAAAAAGGACACTTTTTCATAACATGGGAGCTGAGACCAGAAAACAGAGTGTCTCCTAGTTTGACGTTAGCTGGGAACATGTGTGTCGGATGACTCAAGTTTTTCTCCACTCTGTGAATGTCCACACATGACTGTGAAAATGCCACAAATATTGATCTAGGGTTTGCAAATAAATTTTAGCAAGTAGACAAATTTACAAATACAGAATCCATGAAAAATGAGAATTGATTATGAGAGAGAGAGGGAGAGAGTGCTTGCTCAGCTCTGCTGGAATTTGAGTCACTGGCTCTAGCTACTTCCCTGCCCTTTTTTTTTTTTTGAATTTTTTTTTAAATTTATTTTTTGGCTGTGTTGGGTCTTCATTGCTGTGCACAGGCTTTCTCTAGTTGCAGTGAGCAGGGGCTACTCTTCGTTGCGGTGCACAGGCTTCTCATTGCAGTGGCTTCTCTTGTTGCGGAGCACGGGCTCTAGGCATGAGGTGGGCTTCAGTAGTTGCAGCGCTCGGGCTCGGTAGTTGCAGCATTTGGGTTCAGTAGTTGTGGCTCGTGGGCTCCAGAGCGCAGGCTCAGTAGCTGCGGTGCACAGGTTTTGTTGCTCCGTGGCACATGGGATCTTCCCAGACCAGGGATCAAACCTGTGTCCCCTGCATTGGTAGGTGGATTCTTAACCACTGAGCCACCAGGGAAGTCCCATTCCCTGCCCTTCTTATGGCTTGAATGTTCAATTTTGTTTGATTGTATGAGATATTTCAAGGTCCTTTCTACACCCCACCCCTTTTTGTTTTACCCTAAGCTGATTCAGTTGGAGTTCTGTTGCTTGCAACCAAGAGTTCAGACTTAGTATATAAAGCCCTGGGCACATAGTAGGCCCTCAGTGCATGTGGGTCCCTTCCCTCATAGAATGCAGGGTTGGCTAAAGGTAACCAATGAACGTGTGTCCTAGGGAGAGACAGTGGTTAAGAAAAAAGGGCTTTATAATAAAAAAAATAGGTAGCAGCATATTTCCAACTCTTCCTTTTACCCTTAGCAGCAGCAGTCACTTCTTGCCATGTTCCAGTACAGATGGAAAAGTCACTGAATTACAAACCCAGTTGCAAGCTATTTTTGGTGGAATTGTGGTGTGTGTGTGTGTGTGTGTGTGCGTGTGTGTGCGTGCGTGCGCACGCGCAATGTATGCATTGAGATTCTTGGCCACGGCCTCTGTTTGTATCAGCTGTCAGCAAATCAGAGGCACCATACACGTTTGTCATAATTCATTACATTAATTAACCATGTTTGAGAACTGGGCACAGGCCAGAGGGGATGCGGGGGAGGGAAGCCTCCACATTGTTTTGTCTGAACCTCCCGGGTCAGAATTTCCACGGTTTGATGGGCTGCCATCGCCTGCACATGTGTCCCCTGACACGCGGACCTTGATGAAATCATCATGTTTACATCTTTGAATATTCTCTGCAGATGATGCCTGTGGCGGGAAGCCAGAGGCAGAGAGCATCCCAGAACTTGGCTCTGGGGGCCCATCTCTGTACCCAAAAAGAGCTTGGAATTACCCTGACGTCCGGTACCAAACTGGGCACCCTCCACTAGCCCATCTCTCTTTGGCCAGTTCTCTGGGCAGGCTGCCTGGGCTAGGCCTTCTGCAGGACAAATGGCGCCGGCCGTACCATCCCCACTCAAGGCGCGGTGGGGCGAAGGCGTTCTCTCTCCACATCCCCCATTTCAGTGAACGCTAGCTGCCCTGCTCGGAACTTGCAGATAATTCTTGACTCTTTTACCATATCCAGTCTCCCCCCACATCCTATTCATTCCCCTTTATTACCGCTTCTCAGGTCCTTGGACTTCAGCGCTACTTCACCACGATTCCATCCGGGCCTCCATCGCCTCTCACCTGGACCACAGCAACAGCCTCATCTCTGGCCTCCTTTATTCCCGTCTCCTCCTTCCATCTTTCCTGCAGCCACAGGGAGTTTTCTACAATGTAAACAGAAGCATATCACTCTCCCATTTCCTCCATGCTTCCCACTGACCTTGGGATTCTTTTTTTTTCTTTTTTTTTTGCGGTACGCGGACCTCTCACTATTGCGGCCTCTCCTGTTGTGGAGCTCAGGCTCTGGACGCACAGGCTCAGCGGCCATGGCTCACGGGCCTAGCCGCTCCGCGGCATGTGGGATCCTCCCGGACCAGGGCACGAACCCGTGTCCCCTGCATCGGCAGGCGGACTCTCAACCACTCCGCCACCAGGGAAGCCCTGGGATTCTTTATGATGGCTTACAAGGCCCTTCCTGACCTGGCCCTGCCAATCATTGATTTCTGTCCATTTTCAAGCCTTATTCTCCAGCCTCCCTGCTGTTCTTCTAGTAAGTTTCTTTTGCCTATATTAGTTTCTTTTGTATGTACCCACAGACCCTGACTCCTGAATCATCAAAGTTTATATTTGTTCTCTATGTCAGATTAAGGGCAAGTAAAAATTTTTTTTCAATAAAAATGTCCTATGTTCTTACCATGGGCTCAGTAACTGGGCCTCTGATTGGTGTTTATCACTGAGTCGTTGGTGTTTAGAAACTAGGTCCTTAATGACATCATTTAAACTACTGGATTGGACCTTGCCTGAAGCCAGTACCACACATTTCCCAGTTTCGGGGGGTTTTTTTGGTTGCACGGTGTGGCTTGCGGAATCTTAGTTCCCCAACCAGGGATTGAACCTGGGCTACGGCAGTCAAAGCTACGAGTCCTAACCACTGGACCACAAAGAAACTCCTTTCCCAGTTTTTTTAGTCAACAGATTCTCCTTATGTTTGATTATTTATTTATTTAGTTAGTTTTGCCTGCGTTGGGTCTTCGTTTCTGTGCATGGGCTTTCTCTAGTTGCAGCAAGCGGGGGCTACTCTGTTGTGGAGCGCGGGCTTCTCACTGCAGTGGCTTCTCTTGTTGCGGAGCATGGGCTCTAGGCACGCGGGCTTCAGTAGTTGTGGCACCCGGGTTTAGTTGCTCCGCGGCATGTGGGATCTTCCTGGACAAGGAATCGAATCCGTGTCCCCTGCACTGGCAGGCGGATTCTTAACCACTGCGCTACCAGGGAAGTCCCTCTCCTTATGTTTGAATTAAATTTTCTGTGACTTTCAACTTGACACAGACATTGAGTTACAAATTGTTTTTGGACAAGGACGATACCTGCTTCATCTTGACTGTAATTATCTGCTAGGGTGGATTTTTTATTTGTATTATCTAGGCTTATTATTAACCTTTTCCCTTCCTTGGTGTAATTACCCTCTGCACATCACTTGCAGTTTATAAAGCACTCTCACATCCATTATCTCATTTAAACCTGCCAACAATCCTGGGAGGTATGTGTAACTGCATCCATTTTATAGATGAGAGAACTGAGGTTCAGAGAAGTAACAGGCTTGCCCAAGCTCGCATGGTTAGTAAAAAGCAGGGCTAACTTTTAAATCCTGCCCTCTGATTCAGAACTTGTATATTTTCTTACCTTTGTGTGTTCATTAATTCATTCGAGAACAACAAAAATGACTGTCAACTATGTTAGAGATCTTGCCAGCCTTTGGAAATACACCAGTGAACAAGGCAGAGTCCCTGTCCTTGAGGAACTTACTGACCAGCCGGAGACACAGCCCAGGGCAGTGATCTGTGATGGGGACGCTGATTCATTCTGAGCCTGGATAGCTGATCAGCAAGCCACCACTGGAGGGGACAAGCCTCCAGCATTTCCAGTCTCTGTCTCCCTGCGTAAGATTCAAATTCCAGGCTTGGGTGGGATGAGAGGCTGGTTAAAATAGATACACTAGATTGTGTGCAGTGGGGAACAGGTAATTCTGCAAGAGGAAGTTGAGACACTATTAGGGAGGAGAAATAGGAACAACAAATGTTCACTATAATTCGGGACACTTGAGTCACTTACTGGATTTCAAGGTTATTGTGCCTGGGTGATGGTCAAGAGTTACAGTTGCTACACCCTGGCTTTTAATACGTGATTTCCCAATTTGGGATAGGTTTTTTCCCTTAAGTCCTTTTGATTTATTTTGGAACCACCTTCTATGAATAAGAATGTTGCTAAGCCCTTTAGGGAGACGTAGATGTTGGCGAGCTGGGCCAATGCATTTTTTCATCTTCTTCTGTAGTAATGTAAATACCTCCTATGAACTTTCGCAACCCAAGGCAGACATGACTAATCGAGCCTGGAATTCTTTCCCACTGAGCCCAGATAAAGCCTCAGAAATCTTATTACAGCCACAACCAATTGACCAGAGTTGGCACATGGAGTGACATCTATTTTTCAGTCCTGTTTTGGAGACTGTGGGACCTTGGGAAAATCTCCTTCCTTTCTCTGGGTCTCAGTTTCCCCATCTGTTAAATAGTGGCAGGTGCCTTCCAATTCTGACCGTGTTGGAATGGAAGATCTTTGAGGTGGGAAGACACCTCTGTAGGGCAGGCTTTTAGCCTCTAGATGAGGTTTGCTCCCTCTCTTTCCCCATCCTCCTAGGACCTTCAGGACTGGGAAGTAGGTGGGAATCATATTATGTGCTGGGACACAGACCAAAATATTTCCCTCACAATCTCTAGCGGTGTAGGTAACACCGCTAGAGAACACCTGAGACTCAGGGGTGTGTAGTCTAGGAGCGAAGTGGCAAGGATGGTCACCATTTATTGAGTGCCTACTGTGTATGCCCGGCCCCACCTCTAATCTCCAGCACAACCCTCCAAGGTAACGTTCTCATTCTTTTTTTTACTAAAGTATAGTTGATTTACAATATTGTGTTATTTTCAGGTGTACAGCAAAGCAACTCAGTTATTTTTTTTCAGATTATTTTCCATTATAGGTTATTACAAGATACTGAATATTGTCCCCTGTGCTATACAGTAAATCCTTGTGCTTATCTATCTTATATGTGGTAGTTTGTATCTGTTAATCCCATATTCCTAATTTAACCCTCCTGCATTCTTTTTCCCCTTTGGTAACCGTAACTTTGTTTTCTATACCTGTGATTCCTTTGTTTTATAAATAGATTCATTTGTGTTGTTTTAGGTTCCACATATAAGTGATGTCATATAATATTTGTCTTTCTCTGTCTGTACTTACTTCACTAAGTGTAATATTCTTTAGGTCCGTCCATGTTGCTGCAAATGGCAATAGTTCATTATTTTTTACGGCTGATTAATATTTCATACCACGTCTCCTTAAGCCAATCTTCTGTTGAGGGACTCTGGGGTTGTTTCCGTGTCTTGGCCATCGTAAATTGTGCTGCTATGAATATTGGGGTGCCTGTGTCTTTTCAAATTAGAGTTTTTGTCTTTTCTGGATATATACCTAGGAGTGGGATCGCTGGGTCATATGGTAGTTCTATTTTTAGTTTCTTAAGGAACCTCCATACTGTTTTCCACAGTGGCTGTACCAATTTACATTCCCACCAACAGTGTAGGAGGGTTCTCTTTTCTCCACACCCTCTGTTTTTTTGTAGACTTTTTGACGATGGCCATTCTGACTAGTGTGATGTGATGCTGTATTGTGGTTCTGATTTGCATTTCTTTAATAATTAACCGTGCTGAGAATTTTTTCACAGGCCGATTGGCCGTATGTATGTCATCTATGGAGAAATGTCTTCTGCTCATTTTTTGATTGGGTTGTTTGTTTTTTTGATATGTTCTCATTCTTATCTTACAGACAAGGGTAATGACCTCTGAGGGCTACCCACACACTCACCCAGTGGCAGAGTCAGGATTAAAGCTCAGGTTCTGTGTCCATTGCTCTTTCAATAATTCCACCTAGTTCTAGCTAGAAAGGCCCTAAGGGTATGATCTTTGGTACTTTTGGGGACTTGCCAGGCCCAGTGCCACCCCTGGTCCCCCTCCCCCTGGGGCACCAGTCTGTCTCAGCACCCAACACTGGTGCTCTGCTCAGCTCCCCTCATCTTTCCTGGCTTCTGTGCTCTCTGTGCCTATCGCCCTGTGCCTGCACTCTCTTTGCAGGCTTGCCCAGGACTGGAGATGCTCTTCACAGATGCCAAGAGAGGGTCATGCCCAAGGACTTACCTTCTCCTTCCATTCTGCCGTTTGCCCAGTGACTGGATGATACTGGAGTAGGAAAGCCCAGTGCCCGTGTCTGGAATCTGCACAAACTCTGAGGGGTAACGTCCGCCCCAGAGCCTCCCTGTGGGATCAAGCTGAGGCTATGCCTTTGCCCCAGCCTGCACCTTGCTTGGTTTCCTTCCCTTCCCTGTTGTCCTTCCCCCACTCTCTGACTGAAAGCCATTCCTTAGTAAATCACTTGCCCTCAAATACTCAGCTAAAGGCTGCTCTGGGCAACCTGACCTCAGATACCTTCCTTCCCTCTATTTCTTAGGAAATTAATCATAAGAACTGAGATTTTAGAATTCATTGCAAAGTATTTAAAAAAAGTTTTATTTATTTTATTTTTGGCTGCATTGGGTCTTCGTTGCTGAGCGCGGGCTTTCTCTAGTTGTGGCGAGCAGGGGCTACTCTTCGTTGCGGAGCGCGGGCTTCTCACTGCAGTGGCTTCTCTTGTTGTGGAGCATGGGCTCTCAGCACGCGGGCTTCAGTTGTTGTGGCACGCGGGCTTCAGTAGTTGTGGCACATGGGCTCAGTAGTTGTGGCTTGCAGGCTCTAGAGCGCAGGCTCAGTAGTTGTGGCGCATGAGCTTCGTTGCTCTGTGGCATGTGGGATCTTCCCGGACCAGGGCTCGAACCCGTGTCTCCTGCATTGGCAAGCAGATTCTTAACCACTGTACCATCAGGGAAGGCCCATTGCAAAGCATTTTTGAGAGATGATCTTACATAGTTCTCTCTGCCTGGCATGCCCTCCCACTGCCCACTTCATTGCTGGACCCAGCTCGATCCTCACTTCCTCTGGGAAGCTTCTCTGCTCAGCCGGGTAGGATGATGTTCTCCTTTGACTCCCCTATTGTGGCAGAGACCTGCTAGATACACATCAATCCTGGCTCCTCATTTCCCAGCCTCCTGTGCATTAAGTGGAGGCAGTGAAACTAGTTCTAGCCAATGGAACATCGGCAAGTCAGGTACATAACTTCTGGGCCAGGCCATGAAATATTCCATGCAGTCCCCCATGATGCCACTCTCCTGCTTGTTGGCTGACATCTAGTAGAGGATTCCAGTGGGAGACTCCAAGGACACCTGGCTCTCCTGATGATTACACAGAGCAGAAGCCCCTGCCAATGCATTGCACCATATGATATATTTTTAAGCCACTGAGATGCTGGGATTATTTGTTATAGCAGCTTGCATTGAATGCCCTGACCAAGACACCCAGCCTCTTGGAATATATCTATTTTAACAACAATCACCCTACATTATAACTGGTTACTTATCTGTCTCACTGAATGGGCTGGAAGCTCCTTGAGAGCAGATACAAGATTTACCTCTCCATCCCCAGTGCCCAGTACAAGAAGATGGTCCATATTTGTTTGTCCAATGAATGCATGAAAACATTGTGAGACCCAGCGTCATAGTCTAGTCCGTAGAATCTAGAGTTGCTGTGGCTCGGCTGGAATCCTTGCTCTCCCTTTTGTTGCTTGGGTCACCTGGACAAGTTACGTACTCTCTCTGAGCTTAGTTTCCTAATCTGTAAAGTGGTGATAATTGAAGTACCTACTTCATAGAATTGTCATGAGGATTAAATGAGGTCATGCATTTAGCCAGAGCCTGGTAAGGAGTAAGCACTCCATAAATATAACTCTGATTATTCTCATAGCTCTTAGCATCCCCAATGACACTGAAATTCAGAAAGGTGGCTTGACTGACCCAAGATCATTCAGTAAGGGACAGAAGTGATCCTTGCATTCAGAGCTTCCTCTTTCTGCTATGAGGAGTAAGTGGAGAGCTTGTCTGTCATCTTGGGCTTTTCCCCTGCAGTTCTGGGTGACAGCCAGGATCCCCAGCAGGAGTGGTGACCTGGGACTTTTTAACACCTTCGGGTGCTAAGCTGAGGCAAAGGGCCTGAGTGACTTCCCTGGGGAGAACCGTGCACTTGGTTGGAAGACCCTCCCAGGTGGAAACCTCCACCCTGGAGGAGCTAGGTTGCAGCCTGGGGGCGCCCCTTGTTGCATGAGACAGGCACCGGCTTACACAGGAGCCACGGGAACCTGTGGCCAGCTTCCTCCATTGTCCAGGCCCTCTTTTCTTCCCCTTTTAACTTCTATCTCTACTCCTCTTCCTTCAGAAAAATACTCAACAGTTTTCCAGCTGCTTTGGCAGTCTCTGAGTTTGAATTCCAAGACCCACGGCCTCTGAGAACAGGAGCCCAGAGGAAGGTTTTTAGCTCTGTGAGACCCAGACAGCAGGAAGTGCTGGGGTTTCCTGAGGGGTGGGGGGGGGAGAGGGGCACTCCAGGGTTTCCCCAGGCTGTGTGGGGGGAGCCCCAGCTGGAGGCTGACTTCAGTCCCCTGGGAAGCAAGGGCCTGGACCCAGCTGGAGAGAGAAGGCCCAAATGGAACGCTGAGGAATTCCAGGGGATCCTGGCCCCCTCAGTGGTGAGGGCCCCCAGATGTCGGGGGAATGTGTGAAGTGCCCTGCTGGGGCCAAAGATGGCCTGTGCTGTGTGCGATGAGCATGGCCCCTTTCCTGGTCTCCTCTCCCCTTTCTGAAACACCATGTTCTTGGCCATCTCTCTGCCATTTTCTTGGCCTGCCCTCTCCTTCTCCTTTACCACCTGGTGCTCTCCACTCACCTTTCCAGATAACCCCTTGTCTGTGAAGTCCTCGCAGCTGACCCACTGACCTCCCACAGCCTCAGGTGGGCTCCCCCTCAGAGACCATGGAGAGCAGGTCCTCTCCTAACCCCAGAATGCCTTGTGGCAGGCTCCGTGACTGTTCACCTTCGAGCAAGTACATCAGTGAATGAATGAACGAATGAACAAATGAACAGAAAAGTGCCTCTCTGTGCTACTGAATGAATGAGTCAATGAGAGCACGAGGGGGTGAATGAACTTGCCTCAATAGGAGTGAGTGGGGAGCTGGGGGGTTCTGGGGTGACCCCTGGGGGCAGAGGAAGCAACTGCAGGAAAGGAGGCCTTGACGGCTTTGGAAAGGGGCTGCCACTGTTCATTATCCCTGGAGGACCCAGCAGGCCAAGGGGTCCCTTCCCCATGCACAGCCCTCTGCCGTCTCTCCGGGCTCTGGTGTCCCCTCAGGCTCCTATCCTTGGCCATGCTCAGAGGAGAACCCTCCTGGCCCCCATTGGGTTTTCCTGGCAGGGTCCTCCTTGGAGCATGTTTCTTTTGGACGAAACCTCTCTCTGACCCTTCTTCCCCTCCCCCAAGTCCCCATTAAGTGTTCAAAGTATTTTCTTTTACTCAATAAAGCAAACAAAGGCGAGGGCAGCCTTGAGCCCTGAATCTGCAGCCCTTGGCTTCACTCGGCTGGGGTTCGCAAACCACCTTCACGCTGGAGTCTCTGGGGACCCTCCCACGTACTCCACTTCCCAGATGGGAAAGCGAGACTTGGAAGGTGAAGGTCATTCTGCTAAGAGCGGCATGTGGAGACTTGACTCCTGACTCAGCTCTGGGAGAGCCATCCCCCTCTCGGTGGCCCATCTCCACCTCACTTTGATTCCAGTGGGTGACAGCTGGCTGGGTGCTAGGTGGCCTCTGTGGTGAGGGTCTGCAGTTCTTTCCGCAATACGCTTCCATATGGCTCCGCACATCCCTGCCGAACGGCCGCTGTACGCAGGCAGGACTGCTGACTGCTGTGAGTGTTGGGAATCCCGCCTGTGAGACCTGGTGCGTGCGTGGGGCAGGCAGACCCACGGAGAGGAGTGTGAATTGACTGAGCACACTCTACATGCCAAGCCTTTATTACAACAGCCCTCTACACTGGGTATTATTATCACCATTTTACATGTGAGGAAACCAAGGCTGGAGAGGTGACATGAGTTGTCCCAGATCATTCAGGGGGAAGTGGTGAAGCTGGGATTTGAACCCAGCATTTGTCAGACCCCAAAGCCCAGGCTCTAACATCTTCTTCTAGTTGGGTGAGAGCTTAAGGTAGGAAAGGGGACAAGTACAGGTGTGGACTATAACGTACAAGGCCCAGAACAGGTGCTCACCCAGCTCCTGGTTTCATGCCCTCCTGTGATCGATCGAAGGGCAAGTTTGCCCAGGCAGATGGGTTCTTTCTGTTTTTGCACAAATCTGGACTATCCTTGCTCATTCAGTTCTTCTAGAAACCTACCCGCTTGCTTTGGTCTTCCGTGGAGATAGATGCTCTCCGCCCCGCAAGTGTGGGCTGGTCTCCCTTCTGCCTGCCCTAACCCCACAGCCCTGTGGTGGGTGGAGCCAGCTCCTCAGGAAAGGGGCTTCTCTCTAGACAGCCCTGCCCTCCATCCCCCTTTCCATCCCTGGCCCTGGCCGTCCCCCTGGGCCCCGGCTTGAGAACAGACACCCCTCTGCCAAGCACGGAATGGGAAGGGCCGAGCTGCGGCAGCCGCAGCCAGGAGTCCCAGCCAGGGAACGGGATCAAGAGTGGATGGGATGACTGGGGCTGCAGAGGGGCCAGGACCAAGGCACGGGGACCTGGGGCTGCAGCCGGCTGGGGGTGGCCTGGAGGTCAAGGGAGGAGCAGGAGGGCTCCCCATCCCCAGCTCTGCCTGGGTGTGAAAGTCAGAAGTCTTGCAGCTGCAGCTGGAGGGGGGCACACAGTGGGAAATGGCCTTGCCCCAGCTGTCTTCTTAAAGGGGCCAGATCTCTTAAAGGGGTATGCTGGGCTGGGCAGGGGCCATGGGAAGTCTCAGCCTCTCAGCTCCGGGGTCAGAGCATAGTGCCCTCCCACAGGCAGTGGGGCCGCCCCCTCTAAGGGATGCCTTGGTTTCCTGCTTCCTCACCATAATGGTGTCCAGCTGGGCCTGTTCCCACTTGAGGGGCCACGGGGCTGGGGCCCTTATTTACCTTGCCCTTTGGAGCCAGGCCTGGGCCAGGCCCAGAGAAGCACCTCGGTAATGACTGAGGAGCAGATGACTTGGTGAAAGGACGAGGCTGGAGCTGTGAGTTGGGACCCCAAACGCCCACCAGAGCCCTCCCCTGACTCAGTTTCCTCTTGGTCTCCCAGACCCACCTTATCCAGGTGGTGCAAACAGATCCCAGCAGGGATAGGCGCTCCCTACTTGGGCTGTTCTCTGAGTTCCCCCCCAGCTCCTTCCCTTCTGGTGACATCATCTCCACTCAACCCCAAAGTTCCCAGCCCATCTAACTTCCATGATGTGCTTTTCATGCATCATAAGTGGACATCGTAACTCAGTATTTAAGGGGCCAGAAAGACAAACCTCCACTCTGCCCATTCCCAGCTGTCTCAGTTTCCTCATCTGTAAATGGAGCCCTCAGTAATACTGTGTCAGAGGACTGTTGAAAGGATTCACTCAGTTAATGCAGCTGAAGTGATGAGAGCAGGTATGACAGATGGCAGCCAGGATTTGAACTCGGGCTCAGCACGTGGCAGAGCCTGCTTTCTTTCTGTCACCATGCACCCTGGGATTGCATGCTCACTGGGAGCTGGTGGCAGGTGAGAGCTGGGGTGGGGACTAGAATCTACTCCTCCCTTCCACTAGCCTAATTTCATGGATTCCAAGAATGGTGGACAGTTGTGCAGGGTGGAAATGACCCTGGAGCCCCTCAGTCCCTTTCCCTCCCTGGGCCTCAGTTTTCCCGTCTGTAGGTTGGGAAGATGGACAAAGACAGTGTGAGTCTCAGCTGAGCTATAATGTGTGAGAAAGGCTTTAGGACACAGGGGGCGAGGCCTCCCAGGTTGAAGGACAAGAAGGGGGCCTTCGGAGCGGGGGAAGTGAGCTGGCTGTGTCCACAGCCTCGGACCTTGGCCTCCGCCGGCAGCTGGGCCTGGACTCCTGCTCATGGCCGCCCCCTTTCATGGGCCTTTGGCGATTTCCCTGCTCCAGGCTGACGCCTTCTCTGCTGAGGAGGCTTCTGCTGCCCACCCAGGAGCTCCGTGCCTGGGTGCTTCTGTGTGTGAAAGTGGGCGGGGTTCTTGCAGGTGCTGAGACAGACAGGATCCTGAGCTCACACTGTGGGCCACGCACGGAGCCCCCGCGGAGTCAGCCTGGGCCGTCGGCTCAGCCATCCTTCCCGGAGCCTCTGCAGTTCTTCTGGCTGCTGCCGCAGGCAGATTCCCGGCGAATGGTGCTCCTGAGACTGCCACGGCCCCAGGCTGCGTCATTCCCACCCTCCCTGAGCCCTGGGACCAGCTGGGCAGGGCTCCAGCCCTGGGAACTTCGCCTGCTGCTTCTTTTTTTTCTTCTCCTGCGAAACTTCACTCTCTGATTCAATGAAAATGTCCTCTGCTCTCCATTGCCTGGCTTGGCCAAGCTGACCTTGTAGGGTAGAGAACACTGGACCTGGAGTCCAGGCTCTGGTCTGTGTTCTGCCTTGGATGCCCTGTGTGACCTCGGGAGAGTCCCTTCCCCTCTGTGGGCCACAGTTTCTTCATCTGTAAAATGGAGCTGGAGGATGGTGGTGAGGGTGCATCTAGCAATAGAAGAAGGAAAACTGCCTTCGTACTCTCCCATGCCTGTCTCCTAGCTCCATGGTGGGCACCGTTCTTTCTTTGCAGAGAAGTTTACCCAGGGGTCCAAGCTGGACCTCTCTACTCTGCCCTCCCCACCAAAGCAGCTTACAGATCATTGGTCCCAGGCCCAGCTGTGGCGGCCTTGGGTTGAGACTCATCCCCAGTCCCAAGGAGGTTCACGTCTGAGATTTGGCCCCAACTGTCCTCCCTTCCCTGCCCCCTACCCCCTGGCTAGAGGCTCAGGTACCCCTCCATGTGGGGCTCCACCACTAGAGGGCGCCCACCACTCCCCAAACTGTGATTAAAAACCAAACCAAAATGCTTACCCCAACGGAACTTAATGATAACAGCCACTGTTTACTGAGGATTTATACGTGTCAGGTGCCGTGCCACTCCCCACAGCACCCCTAGGAGGTGGATAGTGCCATCATTTCCACTTAACAGATGATAAACTGAGGTGCGGAGAAGTAAAATGACTGACCCAAGATCACCCAGCTGGTGAGTAACAAAGCTGGGACCTGCATCCATGTCCAACCAGGGTCAATCTCAGGCCCAGACCTGAAGGCTCAGTGGCCCTCAGAGTCAGTCGTCAGGGTGGGGGATGATGGCTAGGATGGGAACTAGAGATGGGAGCTAGGATGAGGTGATCAGAGACCACTAAAGCGAATGGTTGCAAACTTGAAAAAAACCAGTCAGCAGATCTTTTAATAACTACACTAGCAGGTAACATCCATGAAGCACCCACCATGTGCCAGGCACATGTGCCAGGTGTTCTACATACATGAGCTCGCCCAGTACTTGAAACCACCCCGTGGGCTATGTTCTAGCGTGATGTCCATTTTACAGATGGGGAAACTGAGGCTTGACAAAACCAACTGTCTTGCCCAAGCTTACTCATTTGAAGCCAGGTTTCTTTGTCTCCAGAGTTTGAGACTCTTAACTTCTACACTGTGCTACCTGTCTTGTTTCAGATGAATCTTATCCGGAATCCCAATATTTAAGAGAGATAAGTGGGTAGAAGCAGAGAAGGCAGGGATCCAGAAGCCTGCGGCTCCCCAGGCCACAGCTGGAAGATCCCTGAGCGGATGCATCCCTCTCTGGCTCCCACAGAGGAGCAGAGACTTGGCCGAGGGCACAGAGCTGGTTAAGGGCAGAGCAGGAGAAGAGCCCAGGCCTCCTGGCTCCCAGTCCACTGCTTGCTCACTCTACATGCTGCCCTGACTTTGAGACAAGTACAAGAATCTGTCTAGGTCCAGGCATGGGATGACTGGGGTAGAAGCTTCAGACCTTGGCTTCAACGACTGGGTAGTGAATGTCTTTCCCCTGGTGAGCAGACCTCAGCCCTGGCTGGAGACCTCCGGGACGCATGGGCTGTCATAGGCAGTGGCAGCCGAGAGGTGGCTTGGGGGGTAGGTATCTGGGCCCCCATAATCTCTATCGGTCCTTCCCCTAAGCCATCCGAAACAAGCAGCCCCTATCCCACCTCTGACCCGAGTGCAGCCCAGAAGTTGTCCTGGGTAAGATGCTGTAGCAGCCTGTGGTCATGTGAGTAGACTCAGTGGTCTCATGGCAATTTGTCCAGCACAGGAGCATGAGAGTGGGATATGGTCCCTGCCATGTGTGAGGCTCTCTTTTGGTGTCATGGGATAACTTCCTGATCCCGGGCCCTGCCTTGGGTCCACCTTATTACTTTCAAGAGTTGAATCTTTGGAATTTTCTGACCTCTGCAGTGATGCTGGAGTAACCAAGTTCAACTGCAGTACGGACAGCACCTCCCTGCAGCTGGGAAGACTTGTTTGGTGGGTCTGGCTGGGGCTGAGGGCGTCAGAACTCATCATGTGTGCACTACTGGGGATCAGGCTGGTGCTAAACACGATTGCAGTGAATCCTTACAACAATGCTGTGAGGTAGGAACACTTGCGCTTTCACCCCCTTTATGCACAGGAGTAAGCAGAGCTCACAGTCTAGTTAGAGAGACAAAGGCAGAGCAGGGACGCACAATGCAAACAGCACAGGGCTTATAAGCCCATGTAACGTGGGCCAGATGGGCAAGGTAAATAAGGGAGGGGGCCATGTGTGAGGCAATAGGGAATGGCGGGGATTGTGGTGAACTTCAGAGACACACCTGAGGGAGGGGTGGTGGTGGCTGCTATCAGCTCTAGCCACTTGGTGTCATGTGGGCCCGATGTGGTCAGAGCCTCTAATTTTTAAAGGCAAAGCAGGCATTTTGACACTTGTGTCAACTCTTGCATTTTCCAAAACTTGGAGAACTAATTTAAAACTAATTTTTACACATCTGGGGGGAAAAAAGCATGAATAAGAAAAATTAAATGTTTTTTTAAAAATCTGGACAGCCCAAACAAACCTGGAGACCTGATAATATGTTGTGGGATCCTTGAGGCAGGACCCCTAACTCAGCCTAGGAAGGTTCCCCCAGAGAAAGAAAACTTAACCTGAGGGTGAGGAGAGATTAGGGAGGGGAAGGAGTAGAAGAGGAAGGGTGAATCGGGCATTGGGACAGCCTGAGCAAACGATGGAGGAGGGAGCTTCAGGGAGTATGGTTTTGTCAACGTGCAACTGTATCATGGCGCCTGTACCACCCTACATTCATTCCTAGGGAAGGTGCCATTTTAGGTGGCCCCAAAGCAGGGGTTTTGGTTCTGGGGGATAAAAGGAGAGGGAAGAAGGGACTCCCCAGAAACATGCAAGAGATTCCCTTTGTTGGGGCAAAGGGTCAACAAACTCTAGGGACAGAATATTTTCTGTCCTTAGTTTGAGACCAAGTTTGGTTCTTTGCAGGAACATCCTTCAGTCATGGGCCCTGTGTTTGGGGTGCTTTGGGGAATGAAGGAGAGAGGACTGCATCCATGCTTGGGGAAAGTAAGGTGGAGAGGGGACAGCAGCTGGTGGCCGAGGTGACCAGGGAGACAAAGTGACCATAGGACAGCAGGCAGTGGGCTTTTGGAGGAGGAGACAGAAAACATCAAGGGGCAGGTAAACATCTACTTTGGATCTCTGCTGAAGCAATCAGGAGGGCACCGTGTTTCCTGCAGCCACGTGTGGGGTGGGGCTGGAGTGACTGCGTCTGGAGATGGTGGAGAAGAGTGGCCTCCCTGACCTAGGGTTGCACATGGTGAAATGGTATTTGGTTGAGCTGTTGGAAGGGCTCCAGACAGTGCGGTATAACAGAGCCCCACTCTACACCCGAGTCCAACATCTGCAAGGAAGGTGGTTTGATGCAGATTAAAATGGCAAATATTTTTATCTCATGGGTCAGTCCTCACTGACTGGCTGTGGCTTTGCATTAATAAGAATTTCAGGCTATAATGGTTCAGCCAGGAAGAGTGTGGAGATAGATTAATGATGCCTGCCCAGGGTGTGAGATAGATTAATGATGCCTGCCCAGGGTGCAGAAACGGGGACAGTTTATATTCCTGGCTTGTTATTCATGCACCTCCAAAGGAAAAGAAGTTCTTGTCTTTGCTCTCAAGTTCTCTTGACCCAGGTTCCCCTCCCTGCGTGACTTGAGACATTTCCCCTCAGAGGGCCTGAATCTCACGTGACTTGCTCCCCTCTGGGACCTGGATTCCCCATCTGTAAAAAGAATGCAATGCATATAGTGGTAATAATATCCACCCTACCTATCTTGCGAGATGCTGTAGAGGTGAAGTGACCTCTTTGTTACATGATTTCATTCTTATAAATGCTTGTCTACAAGATTAGACTCAATTCTCCAGTTTCAAGTATTGTGACTTCATAATGCATTGTAATATCTGGTCGAATAAGATCTCCCCCATCCCAATCATTCTTTTTTCCCAAATATTTCGTGGCTTTTTTTTTTTTTTCTCTCACAATTATCCTTCCAGACGAAATCTAGGATCATTTCATAAAGTTGTGACAAGAAGTAAGATTTTCTTTGGTTACTCTATAACCAAGCATGGAGTCTCATGCTTAAGAGTGTGGGCTGTGAAATCAAACAGCTGGGGTACAAATCCCAGCGCCCCCCTCATTGGTGGTTTTGGGCAAAGACTTAACCTTTCCAGCCTCCATCTCATCATCTGTAAATGGGGCTCATAGTGGTACCAACTTTCTAAAGTTCTTAACGAAGAGTAAATAATTCATGGGCAGTATTTAGAAACTTGCCACACATTTGGCAAGCATGCAGTAAATGAGAGCTAGCATTAGCATCATTTGATGCGTCCTCTCTCCCCTCTGCAGTCTGCTCAAGCCTGTGGTGCGCATGTGGTGCGCATGTGGTGCGCATGTGGTGATGATGGCAGTGGGTGGGGCTTGCGGGGGTGTGGGGTACCTGGAGGAGTCAGGGGTTGCTGAGTGACTCCAAACCACACGGCCCATGTCTGTGGCACGGGCTGCCATCCAGGACATCAGAATAGATGCCGTATGGTCCCCGACTTCTGGGACCACAGGGTAAGGTGGAGGCAAACACAACACCCCAATCACTGTACAGGGTGGTAGAAGGTTCTGTCTGTCCAGAGAGAGGGATGATACCCTGCCAGGTGTCTGGGGTGTCAGAAAGACTTCCAGGCAGAGGGAGGCGATGAGAAAGCTGAGAGCCTTCCAGAAGTTGGATGCGGCCAGAGCAGCTCCATCAGGAGACAAGTTTGGGGAACCCCAGGCCACCCCATGAGCACTTTGAGTGTCAGGTTAGGTGGTTTAGGCTTTATCCCAAGGGCAATGGGGAGTCAGTAAAAGTCTTAAAATGCAGGGAGGGAGGTTGAGACCTGGTGAGAGCCATGTTTGGGAAGTGAGAACTTTGGGGAGGAACTTGCAGGAAGTCCCTTAGGATGCCCTTTGGCACGCGCTGACCGTGGCCCCGGTGGGTTCCCCAGCACAAGCAGCACCGGGACCCTCTCTTCCGCACCAGGTCTGGGAGCTGTGTTACAGCCGCCCATCTGCTCCAACTGATGGCGAAGTATCTTCTGACCTCCTTCTCTCCCTCGGCCTCTCCCTCCCTCATCCGTGCTTTCTCTTGCTCTCTGCCTCCCATTTATAGCACCCACCCCCCTTCCTTTGGTCCTGTTGCCTGGTCCTGACTAAGCTCCACCAACATTTTCCAGCTTCATTTTCCCTTAGAAACAGCACCTCATGTATCAGGACACAGAGGACAACTTGGATGGAAGCAAAAACAAGACGTCTGAGCAGCCGAAATAGAAATCATCAAGTTCATTGTCCCTGCATGTTGGCGAGTCTGCCCACCTGGGATTCTCACTTAGAGCTTAACTCTTACTTCACACGTGATTTGAGCATTATTTCTTACCAAGTTTCCCGATATCACATTTTGAAACAACACATTATAAGCGCCTCCTAGAATTTTAATATAGCATTATTTATCATTTACTGCATTTTTTTGCTTTTCATTTAGTTTTTTTAGTATTGTTATTTTTCTGATTATAAACACAACAGACAAACTGTAAACATTCTGAGAAAATGCAGACTTGTAAAAGATGGTGTGATGGTTAATTTCATTGTCAACTTGGCTGGGCCACAGTGCCTGGATATGTGGTCAGACATTATTCTGGATGTTTCTGTGAGGGGATTTTTTTTTTTTAGCATCTTTATTGGAGTATAATTGCCTTACAATCGTGTGTTAGTTTCTGTTTTATAACAAAGTGAATCAGTTATACATATACATATGTTCCCATATCTCTTCCCTCTTGCGTCTCCCTCCCACCCTCCCTATCCCACCCCTCTAGGTGGTCACAAAGCACCGAGCTGATCTCCCTGTGCTATGTGGCTGCTTCCCACTAGCTATCTATTTTACGTTTGGTAGTGTATATATGTCCATGCCACTCTCTCGCTTACCCTTCCCCCTCCCCATATCCTCAAGTCCATTCTCTAGTAGGTCTGTGTCTTTATTCCTGTCTTACCCCTAGGTTCTTCATGACATTTTTTTTTTTTTAGATTCCATATATATGTGTTAGCATACGGTATTTGTCTTTCTCTTTCTGACTTACTTCACTCTGTATGACAGACTCTAGGTCCATCCACCTCATTACAAATAACTCAATTTCGTTTCTTTTTATGGCTGAGTAATATTCCATTGTATATATGTGCTACATCTTCTTTATCCATTTATCCGATGATGAACTCTGTGAGGGGATTTTGGGGAGAGGTTAACATTTAAATTATATCCAGTTGACCAATGGTGCTATTGAGTTCGACTGTGTCCTGTCTGATTTTCTGCCTGTTGGATCTGTCTAATGCTGATAGAGGGCTGCTAAAGCCTCCAGCTACAATAGTGGATTCATCTAGTTCTTCTTGCCATCCCATCAGTTTTTGTCTCACATATTTTGATATTCTGTTATCAGGCACATACACATGAAGGATTGTTTTGTCTTCTTGGAGTATGGACGCCTTTTTCATTGTGTAATGTTCCTCTTTATCCTTTTAAATTGGTGGACTTTGAGTAAAGCAGATTGCCCTCCATAATGTGGGTGGGCCTCACCCAATCAGTTGAAGCCTGAATAGGCCTGAAAAAACTGACCTCCCCAGAGCAAAATGGAATTCTGCAGCAGACGGCCTTTGGACTTGAATTGCAACATTAGCTCTTATCTGGGTCTCCAACCGGCTGTCCCATCCTGCAGATTTTGGAGGATACCTAGATGACCTTGGATATGGTGATGGCTTTTTAGGTATAACACCAAAGTTATGACACATGAAAGAAATAATTGATAATATGGACTTCATTAAAATTACGAACTTCTGCTCTGGGAAAGACAATGTCAAGAGAATGAGGAGACAAGCCACAGACTGGGAGAAAATCTTTATAAAAGACACATCTGATAAATGACAGTTATCCAAAATGCATGAAGAATTCTCAAAACTCAACAATAAGGAAATGAACAACCCATTTAAAAAATGAGAAAAAGACCTGCTGAACAGACATCTCACCAAAGAGGATATACAGATGGCAAGTAAACATAAAAAGCAGATAAAAAGATGTTCAACATCATATATTGTTAGGGCATTGCAAATCAAGATGACAATGAAATAACACTACACACCTATGAGAATGGCAAAATCTAAAATACTGACAACACCAAATGCTGGTGAGAATGTAAAGCAACAGGAACCCTAATTCATTGCTGGTAAGAATGCAAAATGGTACAGCCACTGTGGAACACAGTTTGGTAGTTTCTTATAAAACCAAACATACTGTTACCATATGATCCAGCAGTCATGCTCCTTGATATGTACCCAAATGAACTGAAAACACATGCTCACAGGTAAACCTGCATACGGATGTTTATAGAAACTTTATTCACAATTGCCAAAACTTGGAGGTATCCAAGATGTCCTTCAGTAGGTGAATGGATTAATAAACTGTGGTACAACCAGACAATGGAATGTTATTCAGCACTAAAAAGAAATGGGCTATCAAGCCATGAAAAGATGTGGAGGAACCTTAAATGTATATTACTAGGTGAAAGCAATTAATCTGAAAAGGCTACACACTGTATCATCCCAACTATATGGCATACTGGAAAAGGCAAAACTATGAAGACAATAAAGGGCTTCCCTGGTGGCGCAGTAGTTGAGAGTCTGCCTGCCGATGCAGGGGACACGGGTTCGTGCCCTGCCCGGTCTGGGAAGATCCCACATGCCGCGGAGCGGCTGCGCCCGTGAGCCATGGCCACTGAGCCTGCGCGTCCGGAGTCTGTGCTCCGCAACGGGAGAGGCTACAACAGTGAGTGGCCCATGTTCCGCAAAAAACCCCACAAAACTTAGTGATTTCCAGGGGTTAGGGAGATGAGAGGGATGAATAGGTGGAGCACAGAGAACTTTTAGGGCAGTGAAACTATTTTGTGTGATACTACAGTGGTGGATACATGTCATTATACATCTGTCCAAACCCATAGAATGTATAACACCAAAAGTGAACCCAATGTAAATTATGGACTTTGGGTGGTAATGACGTGTCAATGTAGTTCATTATTTTAACAAATGCACCGCTCTGGAGCAGGATGTTTAGAGTGGGGAAGCTTGTGCCTGTGTGAGGACAGGGGCATGAGAACTCTGTATTTTCTACTCAGTTTTGCTGTGAACCTAAAATTGCTAAAAATAAAGTTTAAAATAAAATAAAAAATAAAGTTTATTGATTTAAGAAAATCATCCCATGAAAAGAACAACTATCAAGAGCAGCATATGGTTTTGGGATATTGTATAAAATATCTATTTATATTATATATACATTTATTATTTCTACAACTTTGCTTTATACCTTATTTTGGTTTGGATATCTTTCATTGCTATTCACACCCCCCTTTATCTTATTGTACCATAATTTATTTAGTTAATCCTCTTTGATAGTCATTTGTATTGTTTTAAATTTCTTACTATAGATGCCATAACAAAATTTCTCTCTTTAGGTGTTCGCCCAAGTTTTACTTCAAGGTAAATTCTAGATGTGAACTTGCTCAATCGTCTTCCAAAAATGTTGGTTCAATTTACATTCCCACTAACACTATATGACGGGGCCCGTTTTTTCACACTCTCAGTACTAATATTAACCTTTTTAATCTTTATCAAAAGAAGAGGCAAAAAATTTTCATCTTCTCGTTAAAAGATAGAGTTTTATGACTACTGGTGAGGTGAAGAATTTTTTTCATATATTCAATTTGTAGTTCTCTGTATTGCCTTTAACTGCCGTTTCACATTGTATATTCTCTCAGTATCATTCCTTGACGATATATCTCTTCTAAATATCTGTGGAGAGCTCAGCACCGCAATTAAGGCCTAGTAAGTGAGTGAGTGAATAAATGAATGAATGAATGAATAAAAAAGCAAGACCACTTCAGATCTCAGAAATGGTAAGCGGTATGGAGAAATTCCCCATTTGGTTTCATGATTCAAAAATGAATCTCTTTCTGCATCTGGCCAGAGGAGGGGCTGGCAGAGGGAAGTGCCCTATTGCGAGCAGAGCCGGAGGCTCCTCATGTGAGCGAGGGCCTGACATTAGGACCAAGAACACCCTCCCGCCTAACGTGAGAATGTGGAACTCAGCCTCCTCGCAAGCAAGCACAGTCCCACTTCAGTCATAGAAGTGCCTGTTGGGGTAAATAACACAACATTTATACACTTTGTAAGGGAGATGTGTTTTCGAGGAATTTATCTGCAAAAACCGTAGAGCTGGGCACTGGTGAGATCTACTGAGAAAAGATAAAGAACAATAACCCAGGTATAGTTCCCTGTGCTATACAGTAGGTCCTTGTTGGTTATCTATTTTATATATATTAGTGTGTATATATATATATATATATATATATATATATATATTTTTTTTTTTTTTTTTTTTTTTTCTTTTTGCGGTACTCGGGCCTCTCACTGCTGTGGTCTTTCCCGTTGCGGAGCACAGGCTCCGGACGCGCAGGCTCAGCGGCCATGGCTCACGGGCCCAGCCGCTCCGCGGCATGTTGGATCTTCCCGGACTGGGGCACAAACCCGTGTCCCCTGCATCGGCAGGCGGACTCTCAACCACTGTGCCACCAGGGAAGCCCTAGTGTGTATATTTTAATCCCAAACTCCTAACATAGGGAATTATACTCAATATCTTATAACAGCCTATAATGGAAGAGAATGTAAAAAAAGAATATATATATATATGTATATATATATACACCACACATACATACATATATATGTATATGTAACTGCATCACTTTGCTGTACACCTGAAACTAACATAACATTGTAAATCAACTATATTTCAATAAAAATTGAAAATCCACCATTTGACATCCAGGTAAATCCACCATTTGACATCTCTCTCCAACAATTCCTGCTGAGTGTGCGCTGGAGAATGGTCCACACCCACTAGTGTTCTAGCCAATCAGAACGTTCAGAGTCCAGGCTAATTCAGCCAACCAGAGCTCAGCATTCTCTGATGCAGAGTCTGGGGGGCCCAGCTAGTAATAGATTTCTGCCAGTAACAGAACTTTAGGGGCTCAGCTGGAGAAGTGGTTGATGGGTGGGAGGGGGGAAGTTTTCAAGAATTACAAGTCAGTTGAAAAAGTAAAGTCCACACAATTACTAACATAATAATTGACATTTACTGAGCACTGACACCTCAGTCACATTCAAAATGCCCTCAGAGAGGTTAAGTAGCCTGCCTGAGGTCACAAAGTGGTACAGAGTCCATGTCCCTTACTGCTCCACCACTTTGTGAAATAATAATTGTCATCACTAATATTTAATGATTACTTCCGGTATGCCAGGTACTGTGCTTTTAGACGTGAACGGCACACAAGAACTCTGTGAGGTGGGTGCTCTTCCACTTCATTTTACATATGACTGATCAAATAATAATAAAAAATCTGAAACCTATCCTAAGTATGTCTCTTATTGGGAGAGACTTTGACAAAGGTGGAAAATGTGAATCTTGATTCTTCATGCAAAACCCAAACCAAACCGAAAAACAAAGACTCAAACCCAAAGTCTAGTCCATGTAATTATTTAACAAAGTTTCATTGACTGAATAAATGAGACCCAGTCACAGGAGACCCAATGGGGAGCCACCAAGAGTGATAGATGACTGTGCACAGTAGGACCCAGAAAGGTTGGCTGAGTGCCTGAGGGGAAGGACCAGGAAAGGACTGTGCCTAATTATAATCCAGGGCAGAAGATGTGAGACATGGATTGTGGGACAGTGGGACTTGGGTGCTCCACATCCTTTGTTCTGTCCCAACCTCCCACATGGTCTTCAGAGCGTTCAGGGTCAGTTCTGGTACCCTCCGGGTGGACCCAAAACACAGGAGGGCTCACATTTACATGCAAGGGCGCCAGCACTATCAGGCGGACACACAGACCTAGAGTCACAAGCAGGTGGCATCCCACACAGAGCTGGCTGTGCTTATTATCATGGATACACACATATGCGGACAGCTGCATGTACACACACACACACACACACACACACACACACACACACACACACACGTTTCTTTGAGGATCTTGTGGAATTCCTAAACAGGGAATTTGTTCCCTACCTGCCTCTTGTTGTTTTTGATGGTCTGATGGCCCAAACCCACACACATTTATTGGGTACCTACAATGTGCCCAGCATTGTGCCAAGCCAGGGGACCTATCCTTGGGGGCCAGGAGGGAGAGGCCCCAACTTAGGAATCGGGAGGACTCAGGTTAAGGGGGGAAAAAGTGTCGAGAAACCCGTGGTGGTGCTGGTGGGCCTGCTTGGGAGAGCTTGTCAGAAAAGCTACGGGGAGCTGGCTTCAATTCAGACATCTTCAGGAACACAGAAAACAACCACATTTTACTAATTATAGCAAAGGAAAACACGCTGGGATTACAGCTAAATTACATTAAGACATAACTGGCTGGCTCGGCCGGGGCTCTATCTCTCTGGCTCAGGTTTCAGCCAGGCTGGGCGGTGACATGGGTAGGCAGACGGGCAGGCCAGCGAGGCCTTGGCCGGGGAGGGCCCCGCAGCCACGTCCTCTGTGGGGTTGTGACCCTGACATGACTTTTTGGGAGTCCCAGGGCCAGTCCCTATTTGTATGACCAACATCTTCTCCTCCCCAAAGGGGGCTTCCCTGGGCTGGAACAAAGTGCTTAGAGGGTCACTGAGTCATCCAGCCCCTGGTCTCCTTCCCTCTCGGAGCGGAGGGTCAGAGAACTTCAGAGCTCCAACGAAGCTTGGGGCCAAAGCTTTAGTCATTTAGAAGGTAACTCGAGTGGGTTGTTTTTCTAAACCTTCTCTCCTGTTGCAGCCACCGACTCTGTCTTTTCTTTCCAGGCCCCGTGGTCTGCACCTGTCAAGAAGGGCTCGACACCTGTCTGGGGACTGGGGGTTTGGACCCTCTACCCCTATTCTCCATGTAATTATTCCTAGAGGGCCAGTGTCTCACTCATGTCTCACTGGTAGGAAGGAGGGTAAGAAGGAAGGACAGAAGGAAGGAGGGAGGGAGGAAGAAAGGGAGGGAAGAGGCAGACAGTAACCAGCGTAGGACAGACGACTTACTGGGCATTTGCCAGGCACCAGGCATTGTGCATAAAGTATCTCCCTGCACCTTTACAAGAGCCTCGAGAACAGGAACCCAGTCTGATGCTTCCATGGGTTCTAGAGCTGCACACACTGCAGGTACTCAATAAGCATTTCAATAATTTCTTGAATGACCAAGTGAGGCCAGGCAGCTAGGTCATCTCGTTATTTGTAGGTGGAGTTACTGGAGCTCAGCTGGGACAGTGACAACTATGATAACACAGGGGTGGGGTTCAAATGCAACTGTTTGGCTCCAAAGCCCACTCACTCACTCCCACACCCAGGCTGCTCACCTTTGGGTGCTCATGAACGTGGTCACTCCAGTGATCACACGGCCCCCAGTTATGAGGGCAACTTGGTCCCCAGCCTCAATCTTGTCGAGCTTGGGGCTGAACCGAGGGTATGCTTTTATTCTGCCAGACGCTGTGCTTTATTTATTTATTTATTTGGCCGTACCATGCAGCATGTGGGATCTTAGCTCCCTGACAAGGGATCAAACCCACACCCCTGCAGTGGAGCACGGAGTCTTAACCACAGGACTGCCAGGGAAGTCCCCAGACACTGTGCTTTAAAATGCATCATCTCATTTAATCCTCACGCCACCATTTGAGGATGGGGTGGCCCTTAAAATTCTCATTTTTTAGATGAGGACCTTGGGGCTCAGAGAAGTAAAGTGACTTGTCTGAGCTCACACAGCTGCTGCCTGGGGGTGAGGGGGTTCCCATCCTGGTCCATACTGTCAGGGTAGAGTCCCCATGGGGCCTGCTCTCCGGCTACCTCCTCAGGATCTGTCTGATGGCCAAGCACAGGGGGTAGAGTGGGAGGCCCTCTCCCCTCTGAGGACAGACCCTGTAGCTGTTCCCCAGGCCTTCTGACTATGAGGACAGTGTTTGGCCAGGGCCCCTGGGCTCAGCTCAGGGAAAACACACCGGCCTGTGCCCGGTGGCTGTGGAGCTGGGCCCATCCCAGATCCTGGGGCAGCAGGAGGTGTGGTCTTGGGCATGGGGAGCAGCTGGGCTGTGGTCTGGTGGCCACTGTGTTCTGGCCAGTTATGCTGGTGTTTACAATCCACATTTTTAATAATCTGATGTTATGCTTGGCCCTAGATTCCTTCTGCAGGGCCTAAGGCTTGCCTCCAAGATGGTCTTCTAGTTCCTTCTAACTCCTGCCCTGAAATGAGCTGGGAACAGAGAGAGACATAGGGAGATGGAGACTGAGAGACAGACATAGGAGCAGAGAGAGGGGACTCCACCTGACATTTATGCAGCTCCTACTCTGTGCCAAGTGGATTTATTTCCATTAGTTTTATTTGATTCCCACAGAAACCCAGTACGGTGTGTTTTCTGTACTCATTCTATGGATAAAACTGAGGCCTAAAGTCTGAAGCTGCTTGCCCAAGGTCACACAGCCAGGGCGGGTAAGCCTGGGTTTGACGTCGGGTGGGTGCTGCTCCAGAGCTTGGGTCTTTTCCACGATGCTTGCTGAGCTAGAGATGCACCTGGGAATGTTGCTTCTTCAGGGGGACTCATCCACCTGAGCCCTACACCTTATCCAGGGGTCAAGCAACCTTTCATTCTAGGTTTGGGGGAGAACAGAGATGAATGGCTATTCTGGGGGCAGGGAAGTCCAGACCTTGGACTCTCCCTTTCCTCTCTTCTCCCATTCAGTCCTTAGCACGGTCTGCCACCACCCCAGGCTGTGGTGGTGGCCGAACTCAGCCTTGAAGTTCAAGGCAGAACTTTCAGCCTTTCTGCCTGCCAGCCCCTCAGGCTCTACTGAGTTAGGAACGGCAAAGCCAGGACTTTCTGTTTAGGAAAAGGTCCAGTGTGGAGCCAGGCCTGGCTGAAGCTATGAAAGGACTGTGATCTCCAGGCCCCCATCTCTGCCCCTTTCTTGTCTTGCTTCTCTCTGATGTAGTGGGATGGACAGTGAAATCAGATTTCAACACCACGCTTACCAGCTGCGCGAGTCATAACTAATAATCACGTGATACTGTGTTAATAACTCATAAAAAGTCATAACTCTAATAATTGCATGGTATTAATTATGTTCCAGAGACTAGGCTGAGGACTTTCTACCATTCTCTGTTTGAGAATCCTCAAAAAGGCCTTTGAAGTCGCTAAGATTGTTGTTCCCATCATACAGATTTAGAATTTGCCTGTAGTTACACAGCCAGCAAGTGGCAGAGGCACCATTCTTTTTTTTTTTTTTAAATATGTTCATTTTCAATTACTTTTTCCTAACTTTATTTATTTATTAACATCTTTATTGGAGTATAATTGCTTTACAATGGTGTGTTAGTTTCTGCTTTAAACAAAGTGAATCAGCTATACATATACATATATCCCCATATCTCCTCCCTCTTGCATCTCCCTCCCACCCTCCCTATCCCACCCCTCTGCTGTGCGGCATGTAGATCTTAGTTCCCTGACCAGGGACCAAATCCATGCCCCCTACAGTGGAAGCATGGAGTCTTAACCACGGGACCACCAGGGAAGTCCTCAGAGGCTCCACTCCTAACTGCCCTGTCATAGTGCTTTCTTTGACTACGGCTCCGTACCTCAGTTTCTTCATCTGTAAAATGGTTCTGCCGGTTCCAACCTCAAAGAACTGGTATGATGATGCAATGAGAAAATGAAGGTAAAGTGCTTAGGACATAGGAGGTGCCTAAAAGATAATTGCCTCAGTTTGTCAGTCATTCAACGAGTGTTTAGTGGTTTCCTACCTGGGCCAGGCACTAGGCTAGGTGTTGGGGAGAGAGCAGGAACATGCAGACGAAGTCTTGCCCTCATAGAGCTCACAGGTCAGTGGTGAAGATAAGCAGTAAGCAAATCCTGACCCCTAATTGATGAGATGATTTCAAGTGTGCCCTGTGCTGCCAGAGAGAAGTACAGGGTCAGGTAAAGATTGGAAATGGTAAGGATGGCACCCAGGGGAAAGTAAGGTCAGGAAGTCTCTATGCCCTACGACACTGTGAGGGGTCCTCAGGGCTGAGGAAAGAGGACATCTGAGGGGCAGAGGGGTTCTCCCCCATCTTCTCTTCAGCAGCAGGGCAAGCGGACTCAGGTAAAAATGTGCTGGTTCTACAGGTAAGTGTCACCTGCTGGGCAGCTGGGGGGACTTGTGTCTGAGGTCTGTGGAGGCCAAGGCACAGCGTGGCCTGCCTCTTATGGCCTGGCTGTGTGGAGCTGGCCTAGCCCTGCCTGTTGTTGAGCTGACTGGAGCTGGGCCGCTGGTTGAGATCCATCTCTGCTGCTCATTGCCTCTGAGTGACCTCGCTTCTTGGAGCCTCAGTTTATCTGATCTGTGAAATGGGGATCTTAATGGCCACCTCTCTGTTTTGAGGATTTAATGCAAGAATGAATGAGTTATCATTATGCTTTACTAAAAATCTCTGAGAGCTTATCAGTTGCCAGCTTGCACCATGCTAAACATTTGACAAGCATTGGTTCATTTAATTCATATCACAAACCCCTGAAAGAGGTGCCTTCGTTATCCTTGTGTTACAGATGGAGAAACTAAGGCTCAGGAAAAGTTAAGGAACTTGGTCAAGATCACAGAACTGGGACAGAGTTTACCAAGGGAGAGGAAAACACATAAGGACACGTGCAAATGAATGGAAACCCCAATTACAATGTACGGGGTCCCCACTAGGTGCCAGACGATTTGTGCATGGACCTAGATCTGCTTGCTTCAAAGGTGGCTTCTCTACTTCGACTCCAGGGTCTTTGTGGGGAGGTGGTGGGAATCTGGGGACTCTAGTTCCACTCGCAATCATGCAGGCCTTAGGTATAGAAAGAGGTTCAAAGGTCTCTTCAAATATGATTACGCATACTGTTAAGATTGCCAGATTTAGGAAATAAAAATGTTTTTAGAAACACAACAAATTTGTTTTAGGGTAAATATGTTCCAGATATTCTAGTTCCTTCTAACTCTTAAGCATGATATACCTATATAAAAACATTGTTTGCTCTTTATCTGAAATTCGAATTTTACTGGGTATCCTATGTTCTATCTGGCCACCCTACATACTGCCCCCAAATCACCCTGACAGGATTAAGAGAAAACAAGTTTCACCACACAGCTTGTTACACTGCCTTGCCTGTAGTGTTATACCGACTGATATATGTATATATATTTTTTTGCGGTACGCGGGCCTCTCACTGTTGTGGCCTCTCCCGTTGCGGAGCACAGGCTCCGGACGCGCAGGCTCAGCGGCCATGGCTCACGGGCCCAGCCGCTCCGCGGCACGTGGGATCCTCCCAGACCGGGGCACGAACCCGCGTCCCCTGCATCGGCAGGCGGACTCTCAACCACTGCGCCACCAGGGAAGCCCTCCGACTGATATTTTTTAAAAGTCCTAAAATTATCTTGGGACTATCTTGCATTTTGTGGGTTTAAAAATCTTTTGTGGATTTGTTCAATGCTAATATTTAAAACAGGCTACAGATAAACAGTACGGTCCTACTGTATAGCATAGGGAACTATATTCAATATCCTGTGATAAACCATAACAGAAAAGAATATGAAAAAGAATATTTTATATATATATATATGTATAACTGAATCACTTCGCTGTACAGAAACTAACCTGACATTGTAAATCAACTATACTTCAATAAAATAAATTTTAAAAATAAAATAAAACAGGCTACAGTGTTTTGTAACCTTAAGTTGATATTTGGGTGGGCAAACTACGGCCCGTGGGCCCAATCCAGTCCAAAATAAAATAAATTTTATTTATACAAATAAAGTTTTATTGGCACACAGCCCACGCATTTGTTTACAGATTGTCTATTGTCACACCACAACGGCAGAGTGGAATTGTTGGACAAGAGCCCATATGGCCCACAAACCCAAGATATTTACTGTCTGCCCTTTACAGAAAGTTTGCTGATCCCTTTGCTGTTATTATTCCTATCGATCAGGGCTTGCATTCTAAGCAGTGGCAACATACAGGTTGGCTTTGCATGTGAAGGTGGTGGAAGGGTGACTGGAGTTTGGAGATGTCATTTCTAAGCCTCTCACCATCTTACCTGACCCTCGGTGGGTGTCCAGCGGGGGTGAGCCCTCCCCCACCTTTTTTTCTCAAATTTCTTTCACCTTCGTCTCTTGGAAAGGGAGCTCCCCAGTCACCTCCCCTCCACTCTCATGGAGGTCTGCTTTGTAAATTCAAAGCAGGTTTCTGCTGCATTTTGAGCCCTGTCTGCTTTTCACAGATTTCACCTGGCTAAAAATAGTCATGTGCATAATCTCTTGATTCATGTCTTCAGCCGAGGGGGGAGGTCTGTGCCCTGATCCTGGACAGCCCTCCTTCTCTGTGCTTGACAACCCCATCTGCCTGTCAGTTGGGGTGCAGAATTTGTCGAGTTCCCATCTCCGGGACTCAGTGTTCAGCTGGGTTTAATCGCAGTCCTCTTTGGAGAGGGCCAGTGTGCAGATTAGAAACAGGAGAACGGCTGGGTCAGGCAGCAGCGTGTGAGAATTCACCCATCGTCTGCTGCTTCATACCTGCCTCCCTTCCCCAGACCTGCAGAAACAATGTCACCTCTCCTATTTGAACACCTAAGAGGAGTCCTTCCTTTTTTTCTCTATCTGTCCATCCACATAGCCATCCATCTGTCCATCCATCCATGTAAACCTCCAATCTCAGAGCCAGTTTCCCAGGGAAACTGACCTAAGACAAACTCTCTCTTAATATGCAAATAAACTCTGGCCAAGAAATGTAAAGGGTCTGAGACGTTACCTACTTGTAAGCTGACCTGCACGGCTTCACAGATGCTGGCAGAAGACATAAGACTCCTGGGTCAGAGAAAAAAGACATTATTACCTATAGCACAGCAGACAGCATGAATGTCACTGACGTCAGGGGATGTGGAGGGCCAGGGGGATGCCACACATGCAGTGGGTTTGTGTCACAGCTGAGAGCCCCAAGTTGAGGGAATTGGATCCTTACAATGGGCAGAAACCTTGCCTGACTTTTGCCCTGGAGGAAGACGTTTTCTTTGTCATACTGGATAGTAGACAGACTTACTTGCTCACTGCTCTGGAGGGAGACATCATCTATCTTCCAGGGTTGAAAAGGTAATCAGAGAGAGCCTCGGCTCCCAAGATATGAAGAAAAGTGAGAGACCCATAGAGAGTTGTCTCCCATTAGCTGTCAGTTTGTTAACCTTAACTAACTATCTGAGCTTTCTTACTGATTGTTTTTGTACATAAAATGAACAGCATTCACAACTGTCATGAGTTATTGCAGGCTTTTATGCTTGTAACGACACATCACCCTTTAACTGACCGGTAAGACATAAAACCTCCAAGGCAATTTTCACTCGGAGTTACATTTGGAATCATTGCCTATGTTCAGAAACAAATGTTTAGATATTAACATCAGTGTGTCTTCTGTGTATTACTGATGTTGTTACGATGATTGGACATGATGGGAAACCTACACTATTACACGACCATTTATCACACACAGTTTAGGGATGCCAAAAACGACAGCAAAGTTGGCATTTGGCTATTGGCTTTCCAAAGCAGAGACCAAGGCTGAAGCCAAATAGCATATTTGGGCTGAATTCTGAGGCCGAAGTTGAATGTTGAGGCATCTCAAATTATAACACAGAGTGCTATTATAATACCACTCCATTCATTCAGAATAAACTGGCATGGGGAATCAGGGATGGGACAGAGGGCTGTAGGAGTAGATGAGTGGGGGTCACAACACAAAATCTCCAGTGCCCATGGGTATGCTTCCTGGCAGAGATAAAATCTAAGGTTGGGCTCTGCAGGGTGAGTGGGAGCTAGCTAGGTGGGGCTGGGGAAAGAGCATTTCAGCAAAGGACGAGCATGGGCTGAGGCTCAGAGTGAGAGGGAAAGTGAGTGTCTGGAATGTTCTGGACACCAAAAGAAGCTCAGAGTGGCTGGAGCATAAAGAGCAAGTGGTGTGCGGGAGTGTGTGTGTGTACTGGGGGGTAAAAAGGGGGTCAGGGCTCAAGATCAGACTTGCAAGATCTTAGGCTCCACCCTGAGCAAGGTGAGGGCCTTTGCAGGGCTTCAGGTAGGGCTGGTAGTCGAGGTTGTGCTTTAGAAGTATCCCCCTGGACACGAAGTGTGGGGAATGGATCAGAGGGGACTGGCTGGAAGCAGGACGACCAGGGAGAGGGCTGATGGCTTCCAGAGGAAGGAGCAGAGCAAGCCTCCCACCCCATGCCTGGGAGGAGCTGAATGGAGGTAAAGAGAGAGCTCCCCCGAGCCCCCCGAACCCTCTTCTCTCAACTGAGGAATGAGCAACACAGGTCTTTTCTCACTCTCACCTCCTCTGATAGGAGAGGTAATGATTCCAGATCCCCATTTCCCTGCCTGCCCGTCAGCCCTGCCTCAGGTCCTTTCTAGATCTTTCCATCACTGGTATTTCTGGGTTAGGCTACCTGAACTTGTGGGCCAGAGTTGGAATAAGAGTGACGCTAAATGAAAAGATCCCCAGGTGATTCTATGCACAGCTAGGATGAAGATGCATTGAGCTAGTCAATATCCTGGAAGACTTTTACTAATTTCCTGATTGTGATCTCCAACCTAGTGTACCTGTCATATCGTGACTCAGTTAATATCCAAATAGGTTTTAACTCAGAAAGACTCAGAAAATAAACTTTGGTTTTGCGGAAAAAAAGAAGAGTGATGCCAAATGATGTGAGTCCTTGCTATGCACCAGGCACTGGGCTCAACATGCATGGCCTCATCTTGATTCCGTTGAGCCGTGGTCACAGCGCCTGGCTAAGCAAGTCAAGGTCAAGGTTAAGTGACTTGAACAAGGTCACCCAGCTTGCAAAGGGCAGAACCTGGGTTCAGCCCAGAGGGTCTAATTCCAATATCCAGATGCTGAACCACTATGGTGAACCGCCACCCCAAATGGGAAGCTTTCTAAGCAGGGTGGTGTTCAATACAGTGAAAGACAGGACAGACTCTGGCCCAGCAAAGTAGCTGTTGGCTGCAAACAGCCCTCTCTACTGGGAGTCCCAGCTGAATGTTAGCTCAGCGCAGAGGCAGGCACCAGTGAGGACTTCCGGGCCCTTAGCTGTGCACCAAGCATAGGGGTGGCCCGGAGGAGGTGTCATCCTGGCTTTACTGCTCAAAGCCTGGGGCAGAGATTGGCTAACTGTGCCCCCAATCTGTTTTCTCTTATTCCCTGGGCTCACAGCTGCATTACATTTCCTCACTCCCTTGCAGCTAAGTGAGGCCGTGAAGAGATTCAATTCATGGAGTGTGGGTGGGAGTGATGGTGCCACTGCCCTAAAGCCCCCTGCAGGACCCTTTGTGTCTCTCTTCTTCTACCATTTCCTGGCCATTTGCAGATGACTCAGAAGACTCTGAGGCCCTAGGAGATGCTGGAGGCACAAGATGGAAAATCCTGTGTCCCTGAGTGACCCTGTGAAGCAGAGCCACTAACCTCTCCCCATCACGGGACTTGATATGAGTGAGAAATAAGTTTGTCTTTGGTTTAACCACAGAGCATGTGGGGCTTTTTAAAAACTTATTATCATTATTCTAAAATTTATTTTATTATTTTTTATTGAAGTACAGTTGCTGTACAATATTATATAAATTACGGTTGTACAATATAGCGATTCACCATGTTTTAAAGGTTATACTCCATTTATAGTTATTGTAAAATATTGGCTATATTCCCTGTGTTGTAGCAATACAATATATCCTTGTAGCTTATTTTATACCAAATAGTTTGTACCTCTTATCCCCCTACCCCTTTATTGCCCCTCCCCCTACTTCTTCTTCTTCTTCTTACTATTATTACTGTGGTATCTAGGGTCACTTACCTTGACTACGGCAGTCCACCTGGTCCAGCCTGGACTTCAATACTCTAGTCCTCAGCCCACAAGTAATGCTTGCTGAAGCCATGGAAGCTGCCTCCCTCACTCCTCTCTTTCTCCACTCTGAGCTGCGCCGTGATTGCCAAAGCATCCCTGCTGTAGTCCTGGGATGGGTAGCTGTCGTTTTCCTTGGCTTTAATGCAATTTGGTCCCATCTCTCGGGTGGTGCAATGGAAAGAACCTTTGGCTCAAACCTGGGTTTGCATCTCTGCTCTGTCATTTATAGTCAGGCATTTACCATGTGCCAGGTACTGTTCTACGTGCCTTAGATGCACTAAGACCCTGCAGCCTGGAGGTAGGTACCAATGCCATTCCCACCAAGGTCACAGAGCCGTAAATGATGGAACATGGGTACCCTGTCAGCCTGGCTCCTGAGCTCAGCATGGTAACCACTACTTTCCCTCCTTGCTCACTTCCCACACACAGCCAAGCTTCCATGTCACTTGGTAAATGGATCAGAACAGTATTTCCAAGTGTGAAATGTGCTGCCTCTGGAACCCAGAGTCTTACCAGGCACTGTGCTCCCTTCTTCATGGTGGGAGCTGTGAGATACAATAAGTTGCTCTTTAGTTTCGAGGGCGTTGACTCAGCATGCCCCAGAATCCTGGATCCCTAAAAAGGTCTCTCATGTCGTGGGTCCCTGAATCTTCATACAGTTTCTCTCCTGCTCTCTGTAAAGCACGTTTGTTTGTTTGTTTGTTCGTTTGCCATGCCGCATGGCTTGTGGGATCTTAATTCCCCGACCAGGGATTGAACCCGCCCCCCCGGCAGTGAAAGCACGGCATCCTGACCACTGGACCGCTAGGGAATTTCCCTGTAAAGCAGGTTTCTTACCAAGGTCTCCAATATACCCGCCACTTCTTGTTTGCCTGATCTGATTAACACGCCAATAGCTTTCCAATATCATGGTCTGACACTTGGCAACGGCCATCTGCTTCCAGGGTTGTCGTAATGACCGCTTTCCCCGACTTCTTAAAAAAAGAGTGAAAGTTTTTAGAGTTGCACCCCTGCCGCATCGTCAGGGAGTTCTCTGAGGGGGTGAGGAGAGCAGGTCTGGGCAGAGGGAGAAATGGAGCGGAAACCAAGGCCTTCCCAGTCCCATGGCGATCTCTGGGGCTGGGATGGTACTTCCAGGTGGTTGGAATGGAGGAGAGGGGACCGGTCTTTGGATGGGGGCTGCCCGTCGGGAAGGGTGTAACCTTGGGTGAAGCAGCTCACTTTGGCTGAGGGCAGTTCCTAGAGAGGGACTCAGCTTTGTGCCGTCATCAGATGGCACTGTGGGCAGCTGGGGAATGAGTGCCTTGGGCCTGAAAGGGCAATCTCCACGGTGCATCACAGATTCCTCTACACCTCCTCAACCTTCCGTGCTTCTCAGGGTCCCTGCTGTCCACATCAGTGACTTCAATTTCTTAGTATATTGGCTTCCTCCCTCACATTTCTACATATATATGTATGTACATATATGAAGTTTTCTAGAAGAATACACAAAAAAACTGTTAATACTGGTTGGAAATTAGGTCACTGGGAAATTTGGGTGTGAAGGTAGCTGACTTCTCTTGTATACATTCTTAGTTTTGTACCACAGGCATTCATTTTTCTGTAGTACACACATTTGTGAGATAAATTCATAAAAATCCTGGGAAAATGAAGTGCAACAAAACATATCATGTCATTTCCCAGGCAGTTCACAAAATCATCATGAATCACATTTTCCCTAGTCATCGAAGTGTTAAATGACTATTTTAGTATCCTTTCAACATTTTACAGAGGGAATCGCATATGCTTTTCTTTCAGAAGTCTTTGCTCTAAAGCACTGGATTCTGTACTTTGCCGGCGGTACCTCGCTTAGTATCTCACTTTGTGCACACAGCCCCTTGAGGTAGGTCTTATCATTACCCCAATCTTATAGGTGGAGAAACTGAGGCCCAGAGAGGTTTAACGATGGTGGAGCTTGCTAACGAAATGCCCCTTTCTTTGACACCCACAGTCCCCTCCAGAGGAAAGACAGGGATTCTCAAAGAAAATTTGCTAATAGGAAACTGAGGTACGGACAGGGAGAATGACCTAAGGGGAAATCAGGGCACTGCTGGGTCTTGAACCAGAGCTTCTGACTCCCAGACCGGGCCTGTGTGTCTCTCAGTGTTGGGGGCTCTGAGCAGGCTCAGGAGGCCTTGAAAGGAGAGACATGGTGGGCTGGGAGGCCAGTGGCCCTGGAGTCAGGAGGTCATCACCCTGCCCTGCCCTGCCCTTCCCTCAGTTGCTCACCCCAACCCAGGGGTCAGGGGGGAAGGGACTTTATGGCCGAGGGGATTTATGGCAGAGACAACAGTTTGTTCTCTGAGCTGCACCAGCCTGAGCCACCCAGGGAGTAGTTTTACACACATCCCTGCAGCCCCCAAATGGGGTTTCCAGCTGGAGCTCTGGGGCCCACCCCTTGGCCGCAGCCTGAGATGGCCCCATTTCCCATCTGTGCAGGAGCCCTATGGGGTCTGTCTGCTCCTGTGAACCCTCCATGAACCCCAGAGAAAGAGGGAACGGCTTGGAGGCCCCCCTGGTAGGGGCCAAACTCCTCCCAGGAGCTCAGAGCAGGAGGAGGTCAGGACCCCAGCCAGGGCAGAAACAAGTCTTCTGGGATCCCCTTGCTGTTCCCCCATAGAAGTCTGTTTATGGTCCTGAGCCCCTCAGTTCGAATAGGATTGTCACCTACTCATTCCTTCCAACTCAAGCCTCTACCCTCAGTTCTCTGTTGCTTAATCTCCAGCTGATCACATCTCCCCATCTTCTCAGTGTCCCCCCTCAGAGGTTCCCCAGGAACTGTCAACCCATTGTGGCCAAACTTGAACTGTCCGCTGCCTTCCCTTCCTCTCCCATCTCCTTGTTTTCACCTGTGGTACTCCACTTATCTCAGCTCTAAGCCAGAAATGTAGGGTTCTCCTTGACGCGACCATCTCTCAGTCACCAAGTCTTGCCAAGACTGCTTTAAATACCTCCCACATCTACAAACCTCAGAATTCCATCTTCCTCGGGGGACCTCAATGTTTTTTCCTCTTAAGGCCTTCAACTGATTGGATGTGACCCACCCACATTATGGAAGGTAATCTGCTTTACTCAAAGTCTACCGATTTAAATGTTAATCTCATTAAAAAATATCTTCACGGCAACATCTTGACTACAGTTTGAACACATATCTGGGTACCATGGCCTAGCTAACCTGGCACATGAAATTAACCATCACAGCATGTATGTGTTTTTGTATATGTGGAAAGTGGGTGGCTGGTTGGTTGACTTGATCAAGGAATGAAGAGTGGGTGATTGGACATGTGGGTGGATAGTATGTGGTTGATTATCTGTTTGGATGGGAGGATGAATGAATGAATGGATGGATGGGTGGATGAATCATGGAATGATTGGTTGAACGAATAGGTAGAGGGACAGATAGATAGGTGGATGTGTGTATGAATGGGCAATTAACTGATGCGTGGGTAGGTCAATAAGTCATTGAATGGTTGGTTGGGTAGTTGGACGTTGTCTAGTGAATCTGTGGTTGGATGCATATATACATGCATTGATGGATGGCTGTGTGAATGCATGTATGAGTGGATGCTTGAATTAGTGGATAATCGAATGGTTAAGTGTATAGATTAGATACAAGTATACATGGATGGAAGGGTGGATAAATGAGTGGATGGTATGGGAAAAGATATATTGGGTAGTGGATTTCTTTGGGAAAATGCTAAATTGGGAAAATCTAAAGATAACAAGACCTTTATTAGGGAAGAAAGAGTTGGTAGAAAGAAAGCAACGTATCACGTACCACTTGTGTGATTTATACAAGTTCCTTCATTTCTCCGAGACTTTGTTTCTTTATCTAAAAAAGAGGGAAATAAAATTCTATCTACCTGGCAGGGCACTGTGAAGCTCAAGTGAGATATGTATGCAAGTGTCTGGTACAGTGCCCTGAATATTGTTAAGCTTTCAAAGATGTCAGTTTAATGCATTCCTCTGCCTCTCCCCCTTTTTCTCTCTTACTCTTGGGTGGTAGGTTATGATTTATAGGGCAGAGTCATACTGAGGTCTCTTCTGGATCCTTCCACCCCAGCTTCAATATACACACATCACTGACATTGCTGATACGACCCCCTGAACCCCACACTGAGGCACAGAATAACCCTCCACCTCTCGTCCCAAAAGAGACACCACAGGCTGAGCTTCTTGCTCCAGCTGGAATGATTTTTTTGTCCTCCATGGACGAAAGACAACATCTGGGCCTAGCTACTGCTTCTCCTTGAATCTTCTCATGATACTTCAAAATGATGAGAAACACATTTCATTCCCTTGCAGAGGCAATGCTTTCTTCAAGAGAGATGAGAGACATGTACAAGGGCACACACACACAGACACACCCACACCCCGCCACGCACCAAGTTTCTATCAGGGGCCTCGGTGGGAAGAAGTTTATGATATAGCTTAGGAGTCTGAGAAACCTGGGTTTGAATCCTGGCTCTGCCATTTTCGGGGCTGTACGATTTTGGATATGTCACTTTCCTTTACTGAGACTCAGTACCATTCTCTGTAAAATGGGAATAATATTGCCCAAGGCCTTTGTGGGAAAGCAGCGAAATCATTATGGCCGAATTGTCTGGCGCACAGTAGGCACTAAATAAATACCATTCTCATCCTCATTGGGAAAAGTCTGGCTGGGAAAGAAAGACCTAAGATATGCCAATTTGGGTTACATCTATGTGTTTGGAGCCCAGTGGAGTCATTGGTAGGGGAAGGATGGTGAATGTATAGATTGATTCATTCATTCACTAACATTTCTTATATTTAAAATGAATTTAACTGAGGAATCATTTAGGTACCGTAAACTGCATCTATTTAAAGTGAACAATTTGGTGAGTTTCGACAGGTATATGCACCAGTGAAACCACCACCACAATCAAGATGCAGAACACTTTGATCACTCCTTTTTCAGTCCATTCCTCCTTCCAACCTCATCGCCAGGCAACCACTGGCCTGCTTTCTGCCTTTATGGATTAGTTTGCATTTTCTAGAATTTTATGTAAATGGAATCACACAGTGTGTCCTCTTTTGCATCTGAGTCCTTTCACTCTGATTAATGATTTGGGCATTCATCCATGTTGTTGCATGTATCAGTAATCAGTTCCTTTAAATTGCTGACTTGTATTCCATAATATACCACCTTTTATTTGTCATTCACATAATTCTTTAGTAATTTATTCACTCATTATTCAAATGCTTCTTTATTTGTTTATTATTTACTACTTTGTCTATTCATTCATTCGTCCATTCCGCAAACATGTACCGTGTGCCTGCTCCATGCCAGGTACTGCCCTGGCATAGCACCAGCGCATATAGCATGTGTATATGTTAAAGGTATATATTATATATATCTATAATTATATTAAATATAATACATATTTATTAGAGGACCTGGAGCTAAAGCAGTAGATAAAGTAGAGAGGGCCTGCCCTGAAGGAAGGAGATTATATTCTATGATATATAAGCAAATAAATATATAAAATAATAGGCTGTGATAAATAATATGAAAAGAAATATAGCAAGTTTTGTGGGTAGGTGTTTCTGGAGGTGTATGCTACTTTCTGTGAAGTGGTTGCAGAAGGTGCTTCGGAGGCAGCTCTGTAGATATTTGGGGGCTAAGTAGACAGAGTTAGAAGTGCAGAGATCTTGATGTAGGTGTATATCTGGGATATTAAAGAGAAGCAAGTCTGAAGGAGGTCTGGACTGAAGACAGGCATGGCCTGAGGGCAGGAGGGGAACCAGGGAGAGTGGGTCTAGAAGCTAAGTGTAAAGCAGGTGTCAAGAAGGAGGGGGGGGGGGCTTCCGTGGTGGCGCAGTGGTTAGGAATCCTCCAGCCAATGCAGGGGACACGGGTTTGAGACCCAGCACAGCCAAAATAACTAAATAAATAAATAAATATTTTTTAAAAAGAAGGAGGGAGAGGGTCACCCGAGCCTAACGTTGTTGAGGTATTGCAGTAGAGGGGGAGGGGGAGGGGAGGGGGAGGGCTTCACATTGGCTACTGGAGAACTTTGGTGTTATAGAAATGCAGTAGTCATGGAAGGTGGGGATGATGGAAGTAGGATCAGGAGAAAGGGAGGCAAGGAGGTGCAGAGTGAACACAGACTCTTTTGAGGCATTCTACTGTAAGGGGAGAAGAGAAGTAGGGTGATCACTGATGGCGGGTGTGGGAGCCAAGGAGTTTATTTTATTTTTTTTTTTTGGCTGCGTTGGGTCTTTGTTGATGTGCGCAGGCTTTCTCTAGTTGCGGCGAGTGGGGGCTACTCGTCGTTGCGGAGCACAGGTTCTAGGCACGCGGACTTCAGCAGTTGTGGCTCGCGGGCTCTAGAGCGCAGGCTCAGTAGTTGTCAAGGCGCATGAGCTCAGCTGCTCCGCGGCATGTGGGATCTTCCCGGACCAGGGATCGAACCTGTGTCCCCCGCATTGGCAGGCAGATTCTTAACCACTGAACCACCAGGGAAGCCCGGAGTTTATTATTTTTAAGCTAGGGACCATCTGACATATTTTTATGCTAATTGATGGAGTCAGCATTTGATGAAGGCTCTTTTTTCCAGGCCTGGTGCTATTTACCCCGTTCTTTTTTCTCATTTTTTTTTCTAGAATTTTGTCCCTCCCTCCTTCAGCTTTAAGTAACGGCTTTCTATAGAGGAGGAGGGTGTCTGAGTGGATCCCGAGGGCCAGAGGGCGGGCCAAGGAGGAGGAGGAGATGGGCAGAGGGGAGAAATCCTAGCCTGACCGGATGGCGTTCCTCTCCTTCACCTCAGAAGGGCCAGCTGGCACCGGGGAGAAGGCAGGCCCGAGGCTCCCCAGTTCCTGCCTGAACTGGGAAAAGCATCACCTCGGCCCTGCTGAGGGAGGCCTGGGGACAGGGAGTGGGCTGAGGTAGGAAGTGTGCCCCTCGGCAGTGACTCAGCCTGGCTCTGGGGATGAGGTGAGCCCAGCACCTGCTCTGAAGTCACCTCCCTGGCCTGCAGGCCCCAGGCCAGCCCCTCCTCATGTCCATTTCCGACAGCCTGCAAGCCTTGGGGACTGGGAGGGTCCAGACAAGCAGGCAGGAGGGGCTTCCCTGCCTTTGGACAGGATCCCACTTGGACACAGCTTCTTTCTTTCCTTTGGAGGCTGCTTGGGAGGGTGGGTGTGGAGTCTACAGACATGGGCGTGAATCTGGTTACAGGATATTCTGAGGGAAGACCAAGGTGACCAACCTGTCCCGGTTTAGCCAGGTCTTTCCCACATTTAGCATCGAGTGTCGCTCATCGTGAAAACCTTCAGTCCCAGGCAAACCACCCTAGAAATAAGCAGTGGATGTGGCTGAAATTCAAGGGCAAGAACTGACTCATCCAGCCCACGAGAGCCAGTATGATACAGTGGGTAAGAGCCCAGGCAGCAATCCTGGCTTCGCCACTTACTAGCTGTGAGACCTGGGTAAGTAGCTTAACCTCTCTGTACCTCAGTGTATCCATCTGTAGAATGGGGATAATCATAACTCTTATCTCTTAGTGTTGTTGTGAAAATTATACATAAAACATTTAAAACTGCCTGGCTAATAATAAATACTCAATAGATGTTAGTGTTTAGGTATTATTTGTAACCTTAGTGTCCAAAGTAGGTACTCAGCAAGTGTTTGTTGATTGGTCTACCTATCTATTGATCAATTGATCTACCTTCCATCTATTTACTGAATTTGTGAATGAATGGGGTTCCTTTGGTAAGAGTGTATACAAGGCGCTCGGAGGAAAGGGAGACTGATTCTATTTAGCGGGAATCAGAGGCAGATTCACAGAGAGGGTAGTACTCAGGCTGGGTGTTACAGGTTTGGTAGGAGTTTTCTCGTTAGACAAGGGTGAGGGAAAGTTACCTCAGCAGAGAAGCCTGTGCAAAGGCATAGAGGTGTAAGAGCAAAGGAGCAAGTTTCTTCACCCCAGGCACTAGCTGGTTTTAGACACAGCTCAGCAACTCTGTTGTCAAAGCAACCAAACCTTGCAGGGGCTGGTTTTCCTCAAAGGTTTTCCTACACCCATGATCACAAATGCTCCTACCCCTGCCCAGTCTATGTTCATCAATCTGTACCCCATCATTCAGCTCAGCGTCTAGTACATAGTATGTGCTCAGTAAATATTTGTTGCTCATTGGCTGTGTACCTGCTGCTGTGTTAAGGGCCTTACGTGTATTCTTTTCATTTCATCTTTACTTCGCCTATCTCCCATTTTAAAGATGAGAAAATTGAGGTATGAAATAAATGCCTTACTTGAGCAAGGTCCAAGAGCTGGTAAGTGAAATGCTGGCATTCAAAACCGAGGAATCGGGCTTCCCTGGTGGCGCAGTGGTTGAGAGTCCGCCTGCCGATGCAGGGGACGTGGGTTCGTGCCCCGGTCCGGGAGGATCCCACATGCCGCGGAGCAGCTAGGCCCGTGAGCCATGGCCGCTGAGCCTGCACATCCAGAGCCTGTGCTCCGCAATGGGAGAGGCCACAACAGTGAGAGGCCCGTGTACTGCAAAAAACAAACAAACAAACAAAAAACCGAGGAATGTCTGCTTCTAGATTAAACTTTAACCACTCACTTACATATTTCTTTAGAAATGGCAAATGGTATCTCTGGCTGCAGTTCTAAGAACAGGAGGAGGTTGGCTGAACTCTAGGATCTCTGCATTTACTCTGGTGGCGAGGTACCTTTGTTCAACTCAACTCAATGAACAAGGGTAACTCCCTGCTATACAAGGGAGGGGCTTCAGACTGAGGAGATCAGGCAGGTGAACGGTATAGCCGGGTTGCTTGGGTTCCCATCCTGGCTCCACGCTTTGTGGAGGTGTGATCCTGGGCACGTCACTGCTCCTCTGTGGCCTCAGTTTCCGTTCCTCTAAAATGGGGAATTAAATGAGTTAGCTCACATAAGGCACTTGGAGCAGCGCCGGGCACATGGCGAAAGCTGAATGTGTGCTAGCAACCTTTATCATTACAGAGTCCCAGGTCCTGTGCGGCCATCAGACAGTGGGGACACAGAATGGAGTAATGTGTGACCCTGCCCTGGAGGAGCTCAGGGGGCAGCGGGAGAGGACAGCAGCAATAGCTCAGAGGAGTGGGCTGGGTGGCAGGCCCACCTTTAAAAGTCACTGGCAGGTGGATTTTATTTAATTTACAGGAGTGGGAGGCAACGCTCGGAGCAGGAGGGCAGAGTGGGGAGAAAAGTTGTGAAGACTAAGCTTGGGGCACTCAATACAGGCAGAGAAGTCAGCACCCCAAATAGGATGACCAACCACCCCTTGGTCCTGGGCAAACCAAGACATCTGGTCACCCTAGCCTCAAGGGAGACCGAAGGAGCAGCCAGAGGGAGGAGAAAACCAGGACAGCGAGGAAGAGATGGGTAACCACCATTGCTGCCAGGAGGCCAAGACATGAAGCCCCTGGATTTGGTGATGCAACCATCACTGGGGGACTGGACGAGAGCAGCCTCTGGGAATGTGGGGTTGAAGGTTTGATTGAAGTGGGTTGAGAGTGAAAGCGTGGTGGGGAGGTGAGAGTGTAGACAACTCTTCTGAAAAATTTGGTTGAGAAAGGGAATGGAGTGCAGGGCATTTCCCCCCTTTTTTTTCTTAAGACGGAAGAGATAGGAACATTTGAAAACGATAACAAGGCGACCCAGCAGAGAAGGAGAAAATGGAGATTCAGGACGGAGTACATTGATGGGACTCAGACCGACAGGGGAGATGGGATGGGGCAGCCCAGTTGGGGGACTGGCCTTGGGTGGCCATTTGGCCACCATCTCCATGGTGAGAGGAGAGAAGGAGTGCAGGGGACAGCAGGGGTTTGGCTGGGGGAGACGCAGGGACTCACATCTGAAGGCCTCCGTCTTCCTTATGAAGGTTGACACGCTCATCTCTTGAGGGAAAGGGGACGGAGCTTGGGCAAGGGTGAGGGTGAAGGAGGAACGGCAATCAGAGGACTGAGGAGTGGGAAGGAGCGATGAAATAGCCATTGTGGAGGGAGGGAAGGCAAGCTGGCTGGAGTGGAGGGGTGAGCCTACTGGCAGAGCGGTCACCCGTTGCAGAGGAGGGACGGTGACTCCAGAGACAATCTGCCTGGCTGGGTGAGTTTCTTCAGCTGAGCTCAAGGCAGGAGCAGAGGAAGTGGGGTGGGGTGTGGCATCCCGGCTCACGCTTCAGCCAAGTCAGGGTGATGGAGGCAGAGAGGGCCGGAAGGGGAGAGAATGTAGTGATGGCACTGACAGGCCATGGGATCTGGCTGGAGGAGAGGTATAGGGCCTCAGGTGGGTGAGGAGTAGAGAGATGCTAGAATCAGTGGGTGCGTGTGAGGACTGTTCCGGGTGGCGGAGGCGGAGTGGGCTCTGGGGCAAGTGAACCACAAAGACAGAGGGTTGCAGCTGGAGAACGCCATGTTTGAATGCTTGCATTTCTGGTGATGACAATTTATGACAACTGATTTGGAGCGGAGGGGCATTGGTGATGAGGAAATCCAAGGTCGAGGAGGCCGAGGAGTTGCCTGGGACGTCCAAGTGACCCAGGGCAGTGGCCAGAGGCAGGTTGAGAAGGGAGCCCTCAGTGAGGCTGGTGGGCGATAGTAATGGGGGTGAGATGCAGCCCGTCAGCCTGAGTCCCAAAGAAGCAGCTTACTTTGAGAAGAGGGTGGAGAAGCCAAGGTCAGGAAGTAGCCATGGGGAGCAAGGTGGTACCACCTCTACCTTCTTCGTCTGAGGTGTGACAGGAAACTCAACCTCCCCTCGGGAGGGCGGGGTGGGGGGCACGTCCTCAAGGAAGGGACAGCTCTGATGGAGCGAGGGAACAGAGGATCCGAGACGAGGAGCAGGCTGTGTGTGTGTGTGACGGAGTGTGCTGTTTATGGAGCTGGAGTTCTGGAGTGCACCCTGAGAAGGTTCTGGAAGGAGGAGAGGTGGGAGTCTGGGCCAGGGGAGAGACTGCGCAGGGTGTATGGGGATGAGGATTTGAGGGGATGGGCCATCCTTCAGGCACGTGAGGCTTTGCCCTCAGTCCCTCAGGTGCCTTGGAGAAGGGTGGACACCTGGGCCCAGTGGGATTCAGCTGAGGCCAGGAGGTGTGACCAGAAGCTTCAAGATGGTGGTGGTGGATGGTCAAGTGGTGCTCCAGGGGGGGTTGGATGGGCTGTTACGCCTCCTTCTGGAGAGCAGGCCTGAGTCCCAGGGCTGGTCCCAGCTGGCTCTGGGAGGGTGCCCTCCACCCCCATCATATGACCCCTGGGTCAGGGGCCTGTCTCCTCAGGAGCTGGGAGTTTGTGGCTGGCCTGAGCCAGCTGCCTGGAGGGGAGGAGGCCCCTGCAATGACCAGCTCTTTTACACCCCAAGGAAAAACAAGGCCCATCTGCAAAAACCCGGAGGTGTGAGGTGAGGGCTTGGCAAACGGAGGCTGTGAGGGAGGAGCCTCCTGGTCAGTCTTTCCGCTGAGACGGTGTGGGAAGGCCAGCCAGCCTCCAGCCTGCGATCTAGCCCCCCTCCCTCCGTGGGGCCTCCCAGGGCCTCCGGAGAGCAGCGTGGAGCTGGGAAAGCCTCGGACGCACCTGGAGGAACGGGAAGCTCAGGGACACGGTGTAGCTCCGAGGGCTGCCTGAGAATGAACACTGTACGGGGAGTCAGGAGACCCCGACCACGCACGCCCCCGGACTCCTGAGTGCCCTGGGGCAAGCAGTCCCCGCTGGAGGCCTCAGTTTCCCCGGCCATTGGGTGTCCACGGCCCGGGGCGCTCCCTCTGGCTGGTGAGGGTGTTTAGACCCTCCCAATACAGAGCGGAAGGGCCCAGGCAGAGGGCCTGAGTGCCTGCCCGCTCTGGGCACCAGGAGCGGCTCGAGTTCCATTCCTGAATATCAATGAGCAGGCCCAGGAATGTCTGCCACACAGCTGGCTGCTGAGGGAGGGCCGGGTGGGAAGGGAGGAAATGGCCCGCCCTGGCCCTCCCAGACCCACCTGCCCCGGCAACTGCAGGCGGGGCAACCTGGGGCGGGACGGAGCCTTTCGAGGCCCCAGTCACACCTTTACGTCTCAAACAAATTCCAGAATTATGCTTTCCCACTCTGGGAAGAGGCAGAACTAGGATTCCACCCCAGGCCTCTTCAGCTGCAAACCCGTGATATTTGCACTCTGTTGCCATAGGGCATGGGGAGCTGCAAATTTGGACAGCTCAGAGGCTGCTAAGCTGAGAGCTGCATTTGTTCATTTCTTCATTCTGCAAGGATGTATGTGCCAGGCTGGTGTTGAGTGCCGAGGAGACAGCTGTGAGCAGGCCTGGGAGGTCTTAGGGACCAGAGAGAAAAGAATAATCTGATGTGAAACAATGCCGCTTAATCATCCCCGGCCCCTAGTGCATCATCTGAAAAAATCTGGTTAAGGCTGCATTTCTCTGCAGTTCAGAGGACTCCTCCAAATTAGCAAGAGCATTGTATGAATCACATCTCAAGACTGACCCCCTGTAACTTCAGGAGAAATAAAGCCTTCGGAGAATCAGGACATCAGGGACTGGGCTCCAAAATGTGCCAGGTCCTGGGACTGGTGCAGGGAGGAGGGGTAGCGAGATTGTTGCACAAGGTTTCTGCAGCAGTGAGCTCACAGCCAGGGAAGCAACCCCACAGCCAGGCTGTCGTGGAGCAGAGAGCTGGGATAGAGAGATGGGAGGGGCCAGGTAGGAGAAAAGGCTCAGAGGTAGGGACACTGGAGCCCGGCATTGTAGGAGGAGCAAGAATTCCTCAAGGGATGAAAGGGAAGGGCATTTTGGGTGGAAGGGATGGCATTTCTGAAGGCCTTGCAGGGTGCTATAGCATTGCTGGAATGCCGGCAGGGTACCTGAGGCTGGAACATGGGCTTAAACTCAAAGACGAGGTGAGGGTGGGCAAACAAGGTGACACTCTGCTTGACTTGAGGAATATTCCAGCCTTGTCGCCTGCCTAGAAAACCATTCTAGTTGTGTCTCCTCGTGTTTGGTGAGCTGACTGGGGCCGCCTGTGAAAAAAGACGACGTCTTGAGGCTGAACGGCCTCCCCCGTCCATAGACACTAGGGCTGCGTCTAGGTCCCAAACACTGCCATTTGCAAAGAGGGAGCTGTAAAAATCTGCCCGTGGCAGGGGATCCGGGTAGCTGCTGGGCTGCACCAGCTTGGGCACAAAACAGCATTTGGAGTCCTTTCTATCCAGACAAGCTTAGCCTTAGGACCCAAGACTGAGTGACCTTGACACGTGCCTTCCCCTCTCTGTGCCTCAGGTTCTCTGCAGACTCAGGGGTGCTCTTTCAACATCGTCATTCCGATGTCTCAAGGACAGGTGGATTTGGGTGGCCACACAGAACGTGGCTGGAGAACGAGATTTACTTAGCCGTGGGTGTCATTTCTGATCTCTGGCCCCTCTGGGGGGGTGTGTGTGAAGGTAGGGGAGACTGAGAGCCTCTTGGGCTGGCTGCAATATGGTTTCACTGTGGGGCGAGCCCCCAGGGGAGGCCACACAGCTTGAAGCGGGCATCTGGACATCCATGGGGTTTAGACCCTCTCTAGGCCTGGGGCGGGGAGTAGAGGCAGGATGGGGACCTTGGCTCCTGTTATCCAGGGAGACAAAGATGCATATCTTGCTCTGGGATCCATCCATCCATCCATCCATTTGAGGACTTAGCACAGACCCATTCTAGCTGTGTGATCAACCATGGACATTGAAGGTGCTTAGAAGGATCTCACTCTGGGAGTGGGGCCATTGCATTGAGTACCTGGGGAACTCCCTGCTTCCCGTGTGCACCCAGGGAAACCCCTTCATCCCCAAGAGCCTGTTTCCTCCTCTACATGGTGGGATCTCGTGATCACCACCTGCAGTGCTATCGTGAGTTTCACAAGATGGTGGACGGAGAACACCTGGCATGGCACAGGGGACTCTGTGTGGAGGCTGTCATCGATATTTATCGTGGCATCGTGCCTGAGCCTCCAGCTAACATGGTGGCAGGACCGGCCATGGGGGATAGAAGGGGGCCATGGGGTTAGGCTGAGCTGACCACATCCTAGCTGTGTGACAGCAGGTCAGCACCTCAGCTTCTCAGAAGCCTCATTTGTAAATCAGTGAGTATCATTCCTACCTTGCAGGGTTGGGAAGAAGAGGAAAGTGATATCAGGGGCAGTCTTGATGTGTTATGTCAGCCACATAATGAATGTTAGCCTCCTTCTAATTGCCCCTCTCTGAGGGGCTGAGCTGGGGCCATTATGACTCCTGACGACTGTTGAAGAGAGAATCAGGAGGCATCTCCAGTGGGCCTGGGAGTCCCTGAATTCATCCACATGCCACTGGGAAATCCCTGTGTGACGTTCTCTGGACACAGTGATGGACAAAACAGACCGATTTCCTGCTGTCATGGAGCCCCTAAGCAGGGGGCGGGAGAGGGGTGAAGAATACCAAATACCGAATACTAAATACACAGAGCAGGTTGTGATAAGTGCTCTGAAGGAAAGCTCCAGGGAGATGTGATAGCAGCTCAAGCAGCTGCTTGAGGTGGAGAAGTCAGGGAAAGCCTCTCGGAGGAGGTGGCCTTTGAGTGGCGACTAGAAGGGCAAGAAGGAACCAGCTGTTTGAAAGTTGGGTGAAGAGGGTTCAGCAAGTGCAAAAGCTCTAGGGTTGCAGATTCTGGAGGCCTGAGAAAACAAAGGAGTTCATGCTTGCGGGGGGAGGGGGGAGGGTTCATATATGATGGGAAGAGTGTAAGATACTCAGTTGAAAAGTCCGGTCTTGGCCAGATCAGACAGGCAGAATAATTTGTGGAGATGGTGATGACTTATATTTCCCAACTGAGGAAACTGAGGACTCAGAAATGTTAACCCACCTGCCCAAAGTCAAGTTGGCAAGAGCTGGAGCCCAGGTGGCTCTCCAGTGTCAAACTCTGTTGAGAGGCAAGGGGCAAAGCTCTCACCCGCTCTGAGGTCCCCCCGCCCTCTCGAGGGGTGAGGGCAGGAGGGGCCCAGCCTAGGAGAGAGAACATCGTGTCTGTGGGAGAGAGTCAGAAGAGGCAGCAGCCTAAACACACGACAGACCCCGGCCAGCCCCGGCTGCCAACACAACTGCTTGTGTGCCGGCCAAGGAGCCAGATGCCGCTTCTGGAAAAAATATCTTCCTGGCTTGGCCTGCCATGCAAGGGGAGGAGGGGGCTGCTGAGTGTGGGCCGGCGGCCGCTTAGCACCCCAGAACGGCAATGCTGTGCCTTTGAAGCCAGGGCAGGAACAGGGAAGGGAGGGGGCGGGGAGGATGCAAGCGAAATATTTTCGCTAAAAATATTCTGGTCCAGGAGAAGATCTTTTTTTCTTTTTTTCCCCTACTCTTGCTGGAAAACCAAAGTCTTATTAAAACAACACCAGAATATTTCATGTTGATATCAATTAGGCGAAGGAGAAGGAATCTTGAATTTTCCTCCCTGCCAGTCTCACATAAAAGGAATATTCTCCCAGAGGCCAAATGATGAAGGTTTTCAGTTTTTTTTCCTTTGCTGCAAAAAATTCCTGTAATGTGGATGGAAAGTTCCTCATGTCTGAGAGCTTCCTGAGAAGTTAGGGCTCTGGACGCCAAGACCAAATTCTCCCCTTAAGTCAGGTGGGACAGGACAGGTGGCTGGCCCGTAAGAGGGCCCTCTGAACCTGTCAGGGAGGGATGCAGCCAGGCCTGTTCTGCACGGAGGCAGACCTGTGTACTCTACAAGGCCCTGGCCAGCTGGACCACAGAGCGAATGGAGATGGGAAGATACAGAGCACGTGGCCTCTGCCTCTGGCATCTCTCATCTAAGCTTCACAGGCAGCAGCAAGACAAGGAGTCCGCTCTGAGGTGCCACACCTGGCCTGGCCCCTCTCCTTGGTTTAGGCCTTTCATAACCATGATGGCAGCACCATTTCTACACACCCATTAGGTGCCAGGCACTTTAAAATACCTATCGATATACTATCTCCTTTAGTCCTCACAGTGAACCCAAGAGAGCAGGGATTATATTATCCCCAATGTCCCCGAGGAAACTGGGGCTTGGTGTCACATAGCTATTGAGCTGCCGTGACAAAATTTGAACACAGGTCCTTCTAACCCTAAAGTGCTCTGTCCTCGGTCGCAACCTTTCTCTTGTTGATCCATTGGCTCCCATCCCATTGACATCCCAAAATTTGGTCTCGCATTGGGTGTTTGGTAGTTAAGTGAGGCTTTCCTGTGTTTGGTATTATCTCCGTCCTCCAACTCCAAATCAGAAGTCCAGGAAGCAGCCCTTCAGCAATATTTTCTCCTATTCTCAGCTCTCTGAGTGGCCTTTATGCATTAATTAATTCATTAATTTATTCCTTTATTCAACCATCCATTTATCTATCTATCTATCTATTCATCCATCCACCTTCCATCTATCCATCCATCCTTCCACCCACCTACCATCCTTCCGTCCATCCAACCATCAATCCATCTTCCACCTATCTATCCATCTATCCACAACCCACTCTTCCATCCAGCCACCCACCTTCTATCCACCCATCTGTCTATCTATCCATCCATCCATCCATCCTTCTGCCCACGTATTCATCTACCCATCCATCCTGTGTTTGCTAAGTGCCAGGCGCCAGAGATAGGAAACGATTAGAACAGAGCTCCTGCTCAAGTCCCATTCAGATTTATCAGATATCGGAGGTGGAGTGTAGCTTTAGAAAGTATCTAATCCTATCTCCTCTGTAATGCAGGTGGGAGGGACTATCTTTATTTTATAGATGAGGAAACTGCAGTCCAGGGGAAGCAATGAGACTTGCTAGGAAGTTGTGCTTTGCAGTAGAAGGATTGAGAGCCTTGAAGTCAAAACAGATCTGAGTTCTAGTCCTTGTTCTTTGACCTGCTAGTTGACTGCTTTCGTGCAAGTCACTGAAACTCTGAGTGCAGGAGAGAGCAGTAAACAAGGTCAGGGAGGGCTCCAGGCCATGGACGGCTTTGTAGGCCATTGTTAAGAACTCTAGCATCTACTCTGAGTAAGAGGGCATCACTGCAGGGTTTTGACCAGAGGGTCAAAACAATTGAGAGACACAATTGATTTCAGTTTTAAAAGGATCGCTGTGGCTCTTGTGTAGAGAACAGCCTGTCAAGATGTAAGTGTACGAGCAGGGTGATGATCAGCTAGGAAGCTATTGCAATAATCCAGGCAAGAAATGAGGGATGGCACAGTGGCTTTATGACTGAACAGCTGGAAGGATGGAGTTGCCATCACCTGCGAGGAGAAAGGCTGTGGGTGGTGCCTTTTGGGGGGAAAGATTAGGAGTTCAGGCTTGGACTTGTTGAGCCTGAGATGTGCACTAGATATCCAAGTGGTGATGTTGAGTAGGCAGTTAGGTATGCAGTCTGGGGTCAGGAGCAGGTCTGGGTGGAGGTATAGATCTGAGAATCACTGGTGTATGAATGGAGTTTAAAGCCTTGAGACTGGAAAGATCACAAAGTGAGTGAGTGTAGACAGAGAAGGGAAAAAGACCAAGGACACAGCCTCGGGCCCTCCATTACTAAGAGATTTTATTAATATACAGTGAACCTGCAGGGTACAGATGGGAAGAAAACGTGGTCAAAGGCCTCACAGAGCGTGCATTCTGAAGAGGGCAATAGACACAGAAGGAACCCGCAAGTCCACTAGGCTTGGTTTAGGAGAGGGTCAGCCCAGGGGCTGTGGGAGCCTAGAGGTGGTACCTCATCCAGCCCAGGGGACACCCGCAAACCTGGCCTGTTCCAGTTACGCTCTGACCGGTGTTGCCTGTTCTGGGCCTGAGTGACTACTAGCATCCCCTGAACCTATTCTGTTCCACAGAAGGGGGAAAGAGGAGGTGTATGCGGCCTAAACCCAAAGTTTGGAAGCACATATAATTCTTTCCATAGCCCTAGCAGATAAGTACTAACGTTCCCATTTTATTTTATTTTTAAATTGTTTTCTGGGCTTCCCTGGTGGCGCAGTGGTTGAGAGTCCACCTGCCGATGCAGGGGATGCGGGTTTGTGCCCCGGTCTGGGAAGATCCCACGTGCTGCGGAGCGGCTGGGCCCGTGAGCCATGGCCGCTGAGCCTGCGCGTCCGGAGCCTGTGCTCCGCAACGGGAGAGGCCACAAGAGTGAGAGGCCCACGTACCGCAAAAAAAAAAAAAAAAAAAGAAAAAGAAAAAAAGAAATTGTTTTCTATTTTATTATTTATTAGTTTTATACACCCCTTCACAAATTTTGGATAGCGTTGTTCTCCACCTCTTTAAATGTTACCCTTTCCTATCGTTCCTCATGTGTCAAGAAAACAGAACAAGAAAAGCAAACTTTTGCATTCAGTTCAGTGACCATTTATGTAACTGATCTCATGTGCAAGGGGATGTGATAAATTAGAAGCCCCGGCTTTTATGTGAAAAAATAACTTTATTTAATCCTGGCTAAGCTTAATATACAGGCAAAGTGCCAGTGTGTAAGTTTTGGGTCAGAATGTGACAAGAGCTAGATTGGTCTAACATCCCCATTTTAAAGATGAGAAAACGGAGGCTCAGAAAGGGGAAGCCACGGGCCCCAGGCCTGACTTTAAAGATCATGTACTTCACACAGAAAGAGAAATAAAGGGGTACACGTGGGTGCTGAGGAAGGGGGCTCAGAATCTCCACATTACGATCTGGGTCTCTCTCCTGAGAGGGTGCTCCCAGGCCTGCTAGGGTCAAAACTCAGGTGCTTTCAGGGGCCAGGCAGGGGACATCGATGAGGAATGTGGGCTGAGGTGGGGGCGTGGTGAACACAAGCCTGGGCTGAGGGGCCGCCGCTCCTCAACACAGTTACTTGTGCTCCTGCGGAAAGGTGGGTCCAGGGTTGCCAGATCTGGTTTCTAACCAGAAACCGGAAACATGGACTTTTATGTGAAATTTCCCACTTTTTAAAGCAGTCTTGGGTCCAAGCAAAACATGTCTGTATGCTGAGTTGACCTCATGGGCCACCAGCTCCAAGCTTTGACCTTTTGGACCCGTGGTTAAAAGAAGGGGTTTAGGACCACACAGGCCTGGGTTCAAAGCTCCAAACCCTCCCTTATTGGCTGTGTGTGATCTTGGGCAAGTGAGTTTACCTCTCTGGGTCTCAGTTTCCTCATCTGTCAATCATCTCTGAGTCTCAGGGCTGCAGAGGATCATGGGAGACACTGTGTGCAGAGTGCCTAGCCCAATGGCGGCCCCTCACAGACGCTCCATAAATGGTGGTGTGAAGGTGGTCTGTGTGTGTGTTGGAGGTGGGGATGGGTGAGATTGTTACTGCCTGTCCTGGCCTTACTCGGTAGCCCTGAGCACTGGAGAGCCCGTGTGCCGGATCCTCTGCACACCTGCCCTCTAGGTCTGCTCTTCCCCCCCTGACCCCTCTTTCAGGCACTCCCCATGGACCACTTACAGCCCTCCCGGGCAGCGGTGGCCTCCAGCTCCGAGCCTTCCTCACCGGCCCGGCTTCCCCCTCCCGCCACCTCTCCGCTGCACAGGAGAGCCGTGGGGACGTCTGGATTCCTGAGGGGATGTTTTCCACATTTCTGGAAACCCACTGTGGTTTGGTTTTCTGTGGTAAAGGCCTTGGCAGGGGCTCAGCCCAGTGGAACGGCTGGTGGCTGGGAGGGGCCCGAATGGAGGAGACATTCATTGAGCGCCCACTGTGTACCAGGCCCCGGGGATTCACAGATGCTTAAAACAGTCCCTGCCCTCCAAGAACCTCATTATCTTGTTATGGATACAGACTCGAAACACGAGAAGTTAAAAACAGATCTTCAGGTCCTTGTCACTCAAGCCAGGAGCCTGCCGCCCCTGGCTCACTCCTCCTTCTCGCCCCCTCTGCCTCCAGGTTCTGCCCATCCGCCCTCCTCAGTCTTCTGAATCTCTTGGACCTGCCCCCTTCTCTCCATCTCATTGCCAGTTTGGGTCGCCATCCTCCCGCCACTGGATATTGGCAACCTCCTCCTCCCGGACTCCCTGCCTCCAGCCAACCCTCCTTCAGTTCTTCTGCACCAGGCCGGCTGAAAGGGCTTCTAAAACACAAATCTGCTCCTGTAACTTGCCTACTGAAAGCCCTCGTGACCTCACGATGGAGTCCAAACTCTCCACATTGGCTGATAGGCCTTTTGGGCTCTGCCCCTGCTGCCCTCAACAATTTCACCTCTTACCATGCACCTGTGTGCATCCTCCACGCCAGAAATCTTTAAGTTAACTGTATGCCTTCTGCTTTCTCTCAGCTCTGAGTCTTTGCACACGTGGTTCTCTCTTCCAAGAATACGTCTCCACCATTGCACTCACCAAGGGAACTCCTAGTCATTCTTCCGGGCTCAGCTTAAATGTCACTTCCTCCAGGAAGTCTTCCCCACCCACTCCCATCTCCAGGCTGATCAGGTGTATTATCACAGGTGTTCTGTATCTCCAGTGCTTAGTTTACGGTAATCCTAAAGTTAATCCTGATCTTAATACCAAAGCTAATACTAACACTAATACAGACTAATACTAATAGCAATCACTTCTAAAGCCTTCATATGTGCCAGGCATTGTCCTGAGTGGTCTATACATCTTAGTTCATTTTAGCCTCTCAGATACCCTCTAAAAAGTGGGAACTGTTATTGTCCACTCTTTACAAGTGAGACACTGAGGTATGGAGAAGTGGATTAACTTGGCCAAGGTCATGTGGGTAGTAAATGGTGAAGCTGGGATTTATTATGGTTCACAAGTCAGCCTGTGTTGCAAAGACCTGTTTTCTGGTCTGTCTCCCTCACCAGACTGTAAATTCCAGGACCAAGAGGCCCACTGCTGTCTTGTCTATAGTTATGTCGCCAGCATTGTGCCTGGCACACAGTAGGTGCTCAATAAATTCCTGCTGATTGAAGGAAGGCATATTAGACCTGTTGGAGAACTTCAGACCTGCCTGAGGGCAGCAAGTTGGACCAAATGACCTGTTTTGGACTCCTGCTACCTGTGGTCTAGCATTCACCATGTAGGCTGTTTCTTTAAAACCGAAAAAGAGGGGATATACGTATAGCTGATTCACTTTGCTGTACAGTAGAAACTAATACAACATTGTAAAGCAACTATACTGAGTAAAAAAAACCCCAAAAAACAAAAATCAAACCAATTCACCAAGGGGAAGTAAAGTAGAATTCAGTAAAACCCATACACCTTTACATTCGCTACCTTATTATTGATTAATTAAGATAAGGCAGGGCTTCCCTGGTGGCGCAGTGGTTGAGAATCTGCCTGCCAATGCAGGGGACACGGGTTCGATCCCTTGTCCGGGAAGATCCCACATGCCATGGAGCAACTCAGCCCGTGCTCCACAACTACTGAGCCTGTGCTCTAGAGCCCGTGAGCCGCAACTACTGAGCCCGCGCTCCACAACTACTGAAGCTGTGCACCTAGAGCCCGTGCTCCACAATGAGAGAAGCCATCACAGCGAGAAGCCCGCGCACCACAACGAAGAGTAGTCCCTGCTTGCTGCAACTAGAGAAAGCCCACACAGCAACGAAGACCCAACAGAGTCAAAAAAAAAAAAAATAGATAAGGCAGGTGAAGCACCTTGCCCAGTGCTGGCAGACAGGGAGTGCTTAATAGATAAGCAGTAATGAGCAGTGGCTCCTGGCAACAACCCGGGGAGGCAGCATGCTTTTCCTATTTTACAGATGTGGAGACTGAGCCTCCAGGAAGAGATGAAGTGACTTGCAGAGATACATCCAGCCAGCAAGTGAAGGAATGGACATTTAAATTCCAAAAGTTGGTTCACTTTCCTCTGGAGACAGCAGGCTCTTATCACCAAATTCACAGAGAAATTGTATGTATCATGTTCACATTTCTTTTGAGGTAAGAATATTTCAACCTCCTTTGAGATTTTTTTTTTTTTTTTTTTTTTTGCGGTACGCGGGCCTCTCACCGCTGTGGCCTCTCCCGTTGCGGAGCACAGGCTCCGGACGCGCAGGCTCAGCGGCCATGGCTCACGGGCGCAGCCGCTCCGCGGCATGTGGGATCCTCCCGGACTGGGGCACGAACCCGTGTCGCCTGCATCGGCAGGTGGACTCCCAACCACCGCGCCACCAGGGAAGCCCCGTGATTTTTAAAAATATCTGCTTTTAAGGTGTCCTCTTCTAGCTTGCCCACTTTTCGACATTTCTAGATTTTATTTCTTTTAAGACCGGGCCAAGAAAGTATGCTTCTATCTTTTTCTTTTTGCATTTTTTTTTTAATTAAAAAAATTTGGGGGGATTTTTGGATGCACTGCGCGGCTTGTATGATCTTAGTTCCCTGACCGGGGATTACACACATGCCCCCTACAGTGGAAGCGTGGAGTCCTAACCACTGGACCGCCAGGGAATTCCTGAGATGCTTCTATCTTACAGTTGTATTTCTATAAATATCAAGTTGATGGTGCTTTATATATGTTTCACTAGAAACATATTGATCTTCTTAGTGTATTCTTGCCTTCTTTTTCTTCTGTTTGGGTTTGCTGACATTTGTGCACTACAGGAGTTTGTTAAACATATTGGCTGAAACCCCACTTCCATCCTAATGAAGTGTGGTGGCAAGACTACTTTCTGGGGAAGAAAGACAAAGTGCATTGGGTGTGTCAGGAGTGTGCTGGACATCATTGCACTTTATGATATAGAAATTGCAGAGTATTTGACACGCACCTTTTTTATTTTTTGCCTGTCAAAAAATATAGCTTACTTTGTTTTTCATCATTAAGTATTAAAGAAATCTTGAATGATGGGAATGAAGAAAACTCATAAATCGCTGGTGGTTCCAATCACCTCCAACCAATTTTCACATGTTGTGTTATTTCTTTGTTGTCTTTTTTACTCCGTTTAATTTTTATTTTACAAAGTTTGGAATCTAAATATACATGCAGTTTCATTCCTGATTTTTCTTCACTTGATATTATATGATAAGCATTTATGTGCTTTTGATAGTCTTTATTAATAAGGTCTTTATAAATATCATTGTAAATATTTGTAATACTATTTTAAGTGATGTCATCTGCTTAATCATCCCAATAGTATTGAAGGTTTAAGTTGTTTCAAAAAAAATTGTTTTTAAGGATTGTTTTTCTAAGATAGCTGCTCAGAAATAGAATTACTGGGTCAAAGGTCTTGAATACTCAAAAATTTCTGCTATATATTGTTAATTTCATATATATGTGTGTGTGTGTATATATATAAATTCACATTTCCACATCTATGTATTGAGGATGCCCATATTACCCACCCTCATCAGCATGGGATCTTACATACTTTTAACCTTTAAAACTGTTGTTAATTTGACAACAGAGAATTGACATCTTCTTGTTTTAATTTGCCTATGTCTGATTTCCACTGAAGTGGAATTCCCACTCTTCTTCTTCTTTTTTTTTTTAAATAAATTAAATACAAATTTTTTACCTATTTGTCATTTTTGGTTGAATTGTTTTCTAAATTCTGGGACTTGCCATTTTCCTTTCTTTTCTATTCTTTTCCTTTTTTGCATGTAGGTATATTACATTTGCCTTTTCTGCTGTTATTTCCTCGAATGCATTGAAGCACACACTGCCCTTGCCTTCCAGAGGCTGGGTAAAGCTCCCTTCCTCCCCGAAGGTGAATGTCTACACTAATCATTCAAAGTGTATTATTGGTTTGTGGTTTGAGCTCAGTGACCAAGGCTGCTTATGACCCTTCCCAGAAGCTTCCACAGCTCTCGCCTCTCCCTTACCCTTGGCTTCCCATTTCTGAGCTAGCTGTTTATCTGTGACAAAACCTACTGATAAATGCCACAGCCCATCAGAGTCATTACTTCACAAAAGGTTCTTTTGAACCTCTAAATTAGGGATTTTCCTTCAATGTTGACCTTTCCGTCTTTTCAAATGATTGTCATAGATATGGGCGTCACTTCCCCTTTCAGAAACCATGCTTAGCACATCAGGGAACGCTCCTGCCATTGACCCTTGTACTTGGGAAATATAAATATCATCTCTTCCTTCCTTTTTTCCTTTCCTCCCTCCTCCTCTCCTTCCTTTGGTGAATCTTTACAGCTTCCCTGGGCGCAGAGCTGACTTCTGCTCAAGTGATAACTGGTCACAACCATTCCCAAATCAGGCACTCTATGTACGGAGCCCAGGCAAGGGACCCTGAAATCCACAGATACAACAGAAATCACCTCCCAGTTCTTATCTAATCAATACTCTCAGGTGTCACCTGTTGATCGGCAGTGACCAGGGACTTTGGTGTCCTAATATGGGACACAGGCGGCTCACGGTCTTTCGGATTTAAAAGACCTGCCCCATTTCTCTTTCCTTTAACCTGGTCCCACTGGTGGGATTGTTCCCTACATGGCAGTTCCACCCAGCATGGAATATTGGGGCTCTAAGTCTCTTTTTAAAAAATTGAAGTACAGTTGATTTATAATATATCAGTTTCAGATGTACAGCATAGTGATTCAGTATTTTTACAGATTATACTCCATTAGAAGTTACTACAAGATAAAGGCTGTAATTCCCCATGCTATACAATATATCCTTATTGCTTACCTATTTTGTACATAGTAGTTTGTATCTCTTAATCCCATTGGGACCTCTTAGTCTTTACAACCTCTCCAATGCCTTCTAAACTTCAACTCTGCCTAAATGCTAGGTGATCTTATAGTTTATTTATTTCATCCAATCATATGAAATGGAAGACAATTGACTCTTTTGCATATATCAAAATAACAATTTCATATGGTTCATTTTAATATTTTCAGAAATTATCCAAGGGATATAGAAGCATCATTAGAAAATTAGAAAATAGGGGAAAACATAAAGAAAGGAAATATACAAATATTATCACTGGTAATATTTTGTTGTATAATCTTCCAATTATTTCCATGTGGTACATGCCCATATAGATATACATACACACAGATTTTGTAGAAATGGAATCTAACTACCTACACAAAATGTTGTAATCTAATTAGCAATATATTGTGAGCAATTTCCCATGCCAATACATGCGCTTCTTTTTTTTTTTTTGCGGTACGCGGGCCTCTCACTGCTGCGGCCTCTCCCGTTGCGGAGCACAGGCTCCGGACGCGCAGGCTCAGCGGCCATGGCTCACGGGCCCAGCCGCTCCGCGGCATGTGGGATCTTCTTGGACCGGGGCACGAACCCGCGTCCCCTGCATCGGCAGGTGGACTCTCAACCACTGCGCCACCAGGGAAGCCCCATGCACTCCTTTACCATTATTTTTAGTGGCTGCATCATTTTCTGTTGTGTGGTTGTACCACAATTAAACACAACCAATAATCCCAAGGATGAAGGGCAGGGCTCTGGAAATAGGAGAAGGATGGGGAGCATGGTCAGAGGAGCAGGGGACCACGGTGGTGTGAAGTTACTGGCACCACAGCTGGAAAGACTTTTGAGGTGCTTTACACTGTGAGAGGCCCTGGAGGGGTTTGGATGGATGAGAAACAGCCTCTGGCTCTGGAGAGGGGACCATTGGAAGCCTTATAAGAGGCTGGAATTCATAGTCATTTGTTCATTCACTCAATAAATATTTATTGAACTTCTACATTGTGCCAGATGTTCTCATGGGGATACCACAGTGAACAAGATAGACACAGCTCTGCTTTCAAGGAGTTTGTATTGTAGGCTGGGGGAGGGGTGGAGATCATAAATAAATAAAATAACTGCACATTGAGAAAAGTGCTAGGAAGGAAAATGAGCAAGGGGATGTGATGAAACATACAGAGGTGCTGGAAGTGGGCTTATAATCTCAGATAGGTTGATCAGGTATGACATCCCTGAGAAGGGGATATTCGAGCTGCGGATCCGTCGATTCAGGGGAAGAAAGTTCTAGGCAGAAGAACCAGAAAGTGCAAAAGGCCAAGTGGAGTCACTAAACACAACCCATGGGTTGAAACACTTTATTCACTCATGTGTTCATCCAACCTGGGTTGTGTTCCTCCTCTGTTATAGATAAGAATGGGGAATTCAGATACTATTCGTCCCTCGAGGGAGAGAGCCATCCATTCACTTCATTTATTTACTCATTCATTCATTGATTCAAACACTTTCTGAGTACTTGTTATGGGCCAGATCTTATTCAGTAAAAAAAGAAACAAAGATGAGTAAGAATTAGTTCTTTTTCTCCAGGTCTTTCTGGGCAAGAGCAAGGAGGGGGGAAAGGGAGCAGTCAGAGAGAAGAGGTGGCCAGTTCAGGGTCCCACAGCTGGCAAGCATCAGAGACGGGACTAGAAGGATGTGTCCTGATTCCTAACCAGCGTTTTGTCTGCCATGTTTTCCTGTGACCCCTACCCTTCTATATCAGTCTACCTTCCATGGATAATGGATTGGCCTACCTTCTAAGAATAGACAAATCCAATTTGTCTATTCGAAGTTTATGCATACAACTTCCCCAGATCCACACCCGGGAAAAGCATTAAGCATTTATATCATTACAGGCCCTAAGATTAAGTGTCTAAATGGTTCTGTTTACAGTCCTCTCATGTTCACTGGATGTCATAAAAGTGGCTCAGCACAAACAGGGAGCCATCGCCTTTAACAACTGGGTGTTAATGACTACACTTGCCAGCAGCGCTGTGTCTGGGTACCCCCCAAATATCAAACTGGAAGTCCTTGTTGGGTTGGTTGCAAGTGTGATGGGGCCAGGTGGTCAGTGAGTATGGGGTCCCGTCCACACTTGGGGTGACCAGGGAGAGCCAGCAGGAAATGTAATTGGCCAATGGAAGATTCAGAAATGTGAATAAAAAGGACTTCAGGACATATATCCTCACACGTTATCATCTGACTATGGAAAGACCCTTGATCTGGAATACCTTGACCTGAACTTGAATCCTACTTCTGCCTCTTGTAGCCTGGGTGACCTTGGGCATTTCACTTAACCTCTTGGAGTCTCTGTTTCATCGTTGTAGAATAGGCCTGTGGCAAACACTGCTAGTAGCCCACTGAATAGCTATTACCCCCATCTGCCTTGCTATCAGAGCCCTGGGGTCCATCCACGTGGCAGTGTGCTTACTATGGGGATACATCACATTTGGTCTAAGCTAGTGATTGGTCGAGGAGCTGGCATGTGACCAAGTTCTGACCAATAGGAAGTCTGGTTGAAGGTTTATGCAAAACATTTTCCTTCCTTTTCTTTCTTGCCTTGAGTTCCTTTGCGCAAAGAAAGATGTGCTGGTGGTAGCTGAAGCAATCATCTTACAGCCATGAGATGATGAGCCTATAAATAAAAGCCCATGCACTGGGGATAAACAGGGGGAGGACAGAAAGCTCCTGATGATAACCCTTAACTGTTGCATTTGGTACGCCTTTTTGCAGGAGGTAATGAAGTCATTTTTAGTCTTTGGGTGCTCTGTTACTGGCACCTGAAGCACTTCTAACGTAAGAGATAATGACAGCTATTTTCTAGAGCTCCTGGGGGAATTAAATGATATATTGTATGTACTGTTCTTGGCATATTGTCGTCACTCTCTTCCCAGATCCTCTCTCTATATAGTGTGATCTCTTACTCAAGCCTTGAGAAAGCCACCTTGGAAGAGAGTGACATGTTGGTAGTGACATTTGCAAGATAGTTGATGGCCTCTTGAAATACTCGGAGGGCAATAATATAGTAAGATACAATTCAGAATAATTGTCAGCGTGTGCCACCATTTGACCTGTCAGAACCCACCTCTTTGATGGAACATTTATCAAACAGATATGTAACGCAGAGGGAGTCTTTTAATAGAGGTTTTCACAAGTGTGTTGTCATCATGCGTTCTAATATCCAGTGTATCCAAGGGAGCTAAGTCAGTAAATACGATTTCACCCACCTTGGTTCAGGAGTGGCCATGTGGAACAATTCTGGCCAATTAGATGGGAGAGAAATCTGCTGTAAGCTCTGCAGAAGAGTTGCCTCTCTTCTAAGAGAAAAAGCCACAGAAAGTGAGGGTCTCCCACTTTTCCCTGATGCTGTGGTATCTGGTTGAGACATTTGGAATCACTGTGGCCCTGTTATTACCCTGCTGAGGATAAAACCAACACGGAGACGCAGAGGATGTCTGGAAGGAGTCCACTCTTTGATGGCAACACTGAGTTGCTAAGCTAGCCAGTCCTGGAAACTGCCCTGCACCTGGACTTTCATGAGCTAAACATGAACTAAATATTTACTTATGGTTTATGAGTTGAGGTTTTGGGGTTTTGTTGCTGAAAGCATCCTGCCTGATACTCTGCGTTTACTTAAGAAATTTCGGTTTATGCAAAGAAAACCCAGATGTACACCCAATTTTATGGAGCCAAGCTCTTGCAGGAAGTGAGGTGGGGCTTTGGTGAGGAAGGTCGTGCTACACTGATGGTTATGGATTGGCCAAGAGGCACCTCTGCGCCCCTGCTGGCAAGAGAGTTCAGCTCTGTTGAAGCCGCAAATTGGTAAAGGAATCGAGGTATTAGTCAGGGTTCTCCAGCAAAACAGGAGAGAGAGAGAGATTTACTTTAAGGAACTGGCTCGCACAATTGTAGAGTTGGCAAGTCCAAAATCTGCAGAGTGGGCTGGCAAACGGCAGAACAAGGGAAAAGCTGACATTATAGTTCAAATCCGAAGGCCATCAGTTAGGCTTAAGTCCCAGAAGAGAGCCAGTGTTGCAGTTCAAATATGAAGGCCAGGGCTTCCCTGGTGGTGCAGTGGTTGAGAGTCCACCTGCCGATGCAGGGGACATGGGTTCATGCCCCGGTCCGGGAAGATCCCACATGCCGCGGAGTGGCTGGGCCCGTGAGCCATGGCCGCTGAGCCTGAGCGTCCGGAGCCTGTGCTCCGCAACGGGAGAGGCCACAACAGGGAGAGGCCCGCGTACCGCAAAAAACACCCCCCCCAAAAATATATATATGTATATATATGAAGGCCATTTGCTGCAGAATTTCCTCTTGCTCAGGGGAAGTCAGTCTTTTTGTTCTATTTAGGTCTTCAACTGATTGGATGAGGCCCACCCACACTGTGGAGGTCAATTTGCTTTGCTGAGGGTTGACTGACTTAAAATGTTAACCTCATTCAAAAACATCCTTGTAGGTACATCCAGAATAATGTTTGACCACATATCGTGGCACTGTGACCAAGCCAAGCTGACACGTAAAATTAACCATCACATCTACTATAATAACAATAGTGGACTCGACAGGCACTCAGCAGACAGATGCTCAAAGGTGCACTTGGTTAAGGCTGTGTAGCTCTCCCCTGGCCAACAGTCGGTAACAGGTGCCCCACCTGCAGTCCCTCCCTGCTCCTAGCACTCTTTGCTCTGACTGTGCCCCCGTTTGAAACTTTCAGTGCCTTCCATTCCATCTACAAACAGAATGGAGAGCAGGCCTCTGAACCTGAAATGCGTGGCCCTCTGTGAATAAGGATCCTGCTTCTTTCCATATGCAGGTCCCACTGCCCTTCTCCCAAAACGCCTCCTCATTTTCCTCCCTCATTCTGTCCCCTTGGTTCGTATTGTCTCCTTCATCAGCAGCAGTGGATCTCAATGCTGATTACACATCGAATTCCCAGGGAGCTATAAAAAATACAGATGCCTCGATCCCCACCCCAGTCAATTGAATCAGACTGTCTGGGAGTAAGGCGTGGAGTCTGTATTTTAAAAGTGCCCTGGGGTGACCCCAAGGAACTCTGCTCTGTATTGTCTCCTTCCCTTCCTGGGGAAATACTATCATTATTAATGGACCCTTCACCAGCCCCTCCTCCAGGCTGTCTTCCATGGCCAGCCCCCTCAAAGCCACCTCTAAGCCCCATGTCTCCCTGAACTGCCCTTAGAGCCCTCAGTTCACTCTACATTGTATTGGGCTCTCCTGAGTCTTGTACCCCTAGAGGCCATAAGTCCCAGAAGGGCAGGGTCCACCTCGGATTCTCCAGTGTGACCTACTGTGTACCATACTTTGTCATACTCTGTGCCACTGTGCACTCTGCTCCCTCTCCTGGGGTGTTTACTCCCCTCCTGTCCACCTGATGAACTCCTCTTCAACCTTCAGAGCCTTGCTCAGACATCATCTCCCTGAGGACGCCTTTCCTGACCCTGCCGGCAGAGCAAAGCACAGCCTCCTCCGTCCTCACTTGCTTCTGTTCCTCTCCTCCCCTCCCCCATGGTGAGTGCACCTAAAATAGTCCTTAGGATACACTGCAGGTGCTCAGTGAATCCACTGACGTTGGTTAAACGGATTTGCATTTGCAGTGAGTGCCCACCAATACCACTCCACCTGCATCTAACTACTCCTCTCTACCTCCACCCACAGTTAACAGCAAACCAGGTCTGCTGGATTCAACTTGAAAGAAACATTCAAGGAAGGAAGGAAGGCAGGAAAGGGAAGGGAAAAAGGGGGAAAGAAGGAAGAAAATTATAAAAACAAAAATCTCTATTTAGAGAGAGATGGTTTTGGGGTAAGCTGTTGTGAAAAGAGTGGCAAAGAGAGAGAGGTTCAGCCAATGTGTTCCTTTTCCCACTAAGTCCCCAACCCAAATCCCCCAAAGAAAATAAGTGCTCAGAGATAAACACATCTCCAAGGGAAGTTTCTTTTCCCCTCCCCAGGAACGTTGTGGGAAGGATTCTAGAGAAGGGAAAATGGGTCCCAAATGGCTGAGTCATTTGACATACGACAAGCAAATGGTCAGGGCCCGCTGGGGAAGGAGCCTACATCGCCCCAGCTCATCTCTGCGAGGACCAGGGTCACCGCTGAGATCCTTGCACACTTCCCCCGCCTCAGCCCTGCTCAGTGTGCAGGGCTGCCTTGGAGGCGCCATGGACCTTCGCTCCAAAGTCACAGAGCCAGGCTACAGATGAACCGGATCCTGAGCCGGGCCAGGGCCACGCCCCAGACTGGGAACCGAGCTGCGTTCCAGCCTCTGTCCTGCTTGGCTGACGTGATTCCGCCTTCGCCCCCAAGTCTGGCCAGGCCCCGGGTGGAGCTGGAGCTGGGAAAGTCCTGAGGAGAGAGTCACCGGTGCAGGCCAGTCTGAAAAGTCGGGATTGCCATCCCCATTTCATAGATAAGGAAACCGAGGTTTATGGAGCACAAGAGACTCACCAAAGATCACACAGGCGGGAAGAGACCGGGCTGAATGGGAGCCCCGGGCTGTTGGCTTCTAAAGGCTGCCTTTTCCTTCTCTGCCACTGTAATATCTATGGTGGTGGCAGGTAATACTCTTCTTTTGTTCCTGAGTGACACTGTTGAATTATTTTTAAGAAAAAAAGCAAAAAACCGAACTCTGCTCTACTCAAACTGAGCTCAAATGCAGCCACCAAGAGGGCAGAAGTCTTCCCTTTAAGAGTTGTTGGGTATTGACTGAGCCTAGATCCCCACCAGGCTCTGTGCAGGGCACTTGGGAGAGCACAGAGCATAAGACAGACATGAAACCTGTCTTCATCTATCCCACGGTCTAGGTCTGGCTTCCATCTGACCCCCGTCAAGCTGACACTTGGCTCTGGTAGCGTGACATCCACGGCTCTCGAGTCCCGTGCACTTGACCTAATGTCTTGAGTTGTTGGTCCTAAGCAGGGCCACACCAGGAAGGGCAGTGCAGAAAAAAAGGAAGAACAGAGAGTTAACCAGACAGAACATGCAGGGACGTGGTGACTAGGAGCTTTCATAAAAGAAGGGGGCTGAGGGGAGGAGGGAATGTATATTTAGAAACAAAGAGTCTGACCAACTTAGTGGAGAGAAAGGAGAAAAAAACCCCAAATCCCTGCAGTAACCTGTTTGCAGGAGCTGCCTAATTTAGCAGAAAATCACACACACTGGTCCTGGCACAGGCTGAAGGAAGGTATTTCCTCCCCAGCTTGGGTCAAATTTCATTCATAGGTACCATCTAAAATTAGACCCTCTGCTTTCATTCTGGTCCAAACTGCCTGCCTAGCGTAGTATTTGGGAGAAACAGGCACTCCATTAAAAGTGTGCCTTCCTCCCAGTGGCCCCTGGCCTGGGAAGGGCTGGGCCCTGTCCTCAGCTGGCGGCCGCTGCGGCTCATAAACCCGGGTCTAAATTCAAAGCATCCGCTTCGACTGGTGACCTCTGGTTCCCAGGCAAACCCATGCCTCCTCCTCCAGCTCACACCCAAGACCTGGTCAGATCACTGGGAGGGACCCATTTTAGGTCTGAGACCTTCTGTGTGAGCGTGACTCTCCAGAGAGGGAAGATGGCCTGGGAAGAGGTGCTTGTCACCCTTGGCCATGTGCTGGGGCTTCTTGCTGGAGCACGTCCTACTGTTCCCCTCTTTTCTGGACTCAAGGAACCTGCCATCCAGGCCTTTCAGTCTTGGACGAAAATAGTTTTATTGTTACTGTTATTCTCCACATTAATATAACATTGAGGAAGGACTTGGTGGAATCAGCACCATGTTTGGACCAATTCATTCATTCAGTGAATGTTTACTGAGCACTTTGTATTTGGAGTCTTTTGGTTGTGAGTAACAGAAAAGAGAAGGACACCTTGGGCACACCTGGCCTCCAAGAGCTGGACATGTGCCAGGGATGGGCTGGACTCACAGCCTGGGCCCGGTGGTGGGGAAACCCAGCACCTCTACTTCTCTTCCAGCAACAGTGTCAACTCTTCTATCACTGCCTGCTGACCTTTCTGCTGCTCAGACCACGTGGCAGAACGTGGTTCCTGTTGCATATGGTCTCAGTTCCAGCCATCTGCACAGAGACTCCTCTTTCTGGGTTTCAATTCCAAAGTCCCAGGGAAGGTTTCTGATTGGCTTAGCTTGTACCAGGTGCCCACCCCTCAACCAATCAACAGCAACCAGGGAAGGGTCATTTACTAGCACGGTGGATTCTGCTGCAACCATGTGAATGGCACGAGGAAGAGACATTCCCAGAAGTGAAGAGACAGTTTTAACCCTTTGCAGCTGCTGCTCTGCAAGTGGCCTGTGAAAACACAGAAAAGGACCTTGGCCCAGGCACAGCAAGTTAAGGAAGGCTTTCTGGAAGCCTCTATGCTGGGTGAGTGAGATTTAGCCAGGATGTGAGAAGGAAGAGTGGAGAAGATTGTTCAGAGAATGGCACAGGCAAAGACCTCAAGGCAAAACCCAGGTCCCCCAGGGTAGAAGTCCTGGCACCACCAGTCCCCAGCTGTGCTGAACTCAGGCAAGTTATGTTGCCTTCTGAGCCTCAGTTTCCTCATCTGTAAATGGGAATCCTAACACCTTCCTCCAGGAGTTATGCGGATTGAATGAGACTATGTCCACAGTAGCACCTGGCATGTGGGTAGCTCAGCGTGTGTCAGTTGACTCTGTTCACCCTGGGTGCAGGGGTCCCTTCTGGGCAGGTGATGTCCGACAGGTGGTCCCTTCTCACCTTCAGTCTCAGCTCAGCCATCAGAGGGCATCATCACAGAAACCCTCCCTGACCTGCCTTCAAAGTGGGCTTGCCTTTAACTCCTAATATATCATCTTATTTCCCTCCTAGAACTTTTCTCAATTTGCAGTTATTTGGTTTGTCTTTTTTTAAAAAAATTGAACTATATTTGACATACAACACTGTGTAAATTTAAGGTGTACAATATGTTGATTTGATACATTTCTTTATTGCAATATGATCACCACCGAAGCATTAGTTAAGACCTCGACCACACAGCATAATCATCATTTCTTTTTAGTGGTTGGAATAATGAAGATCTAGTCTCTTAGCAAGTTTGATGCTTCCAACACAATAGTGTTGTCTATGTTCACTCTACTGTGCATGAGATCTCTAGGACTTATTTACTACTCGTCGCAAGTTTGTAAACCACATCTTTCCTATTGTCTTCTCATTTATAACCTGGTTTTGCTTGAGGCTGAAAGGGCCATGAAGGCAAGGACGGTGCCTGTTTTGTTCTCTGATATACCCTCATGATACGTAGGGTGCCTGGCACCCAGTAGGTGCTCTCAGTGTCTGCTGTATCAATGAATGAGAGGATGCAGACATGTAGAAAGAAATCTTGTCGGTCTCACAGGGGAGGGTTGGATTTCTCAGACAATCTCTGGCTGAGAGCTCCCTCAACAAAGTCACTTGACGGCTACATGAGTCCTGAGGCCCCTGAAGAGAACCCCTCCCACACCCTAGTTCAAAGGCTTTGGTGCTCCAGGCCATCACCCAGACCTACAGTACCTGGAAAACTCAGGTGGACTCCCAACCATCCTATTCTCTGAGACTCCTCCAACCAGGCTTTTTTTTTTTTTTTGCGGTACGCGGGCCTCTCACTGTTGTGGCCTCTCCCATTGCGGAGCACAGGCTCTGGATGTGCAGGCTCAGTGGCCATGGCTCACGGGCCCAGCTGCTTCGCGGCATGTGGAATCTTCCCGGACCGGGGCACGAACCCGTGTCCCCTGCATCGGCAGGCAGACTCTCAACCACTGCGCCACCAGGGAAGCCCCAACCAGGGCTTTTAAGTTGGGAGGTGGAATGGGCTTGGGCCTGGGGCTCTAGCTCTGGCCCCGGACTCCCTGGGACTTGCCCTAGGAGAGATTTCTCCTCAGGGCCTGAGCAGAGGCTTCTCACCCTCCCCATCTTACTCGTTCTAGGGGTGATGAGCTCCATCCGACACAGGAGCTGAGAAGGATAAGAGCAGGGCCTGGTCCAGGTGGCCCCCCAGCAGCAGCACTGGGGCGTGTCTTGGGATCAGCCCCTGCGCAAAGGCTGACCCCACTTCCCATCATTTTCTCCCCCATCCTTCGCCATTCTCCTCCTTCACTGACCGCCTGCAACTTCCTAGAAACTCTCCCCTGTCTCCCTTCTTGCCTTAGCTTGGCTTCCCCACTACAAACCTTGAAATGCGGATGTGAGTCCAAGTAGTCATTTGGAAAGTGATGCTCAAAAGTGCTGACAAGGGGAACGGGGCCATGAGACAGGCAGGGGTAGGGGACCCCTACTAGGTGCATTAACAGTGAGGGTTCTATCCTGCTCCTGCCCTGCGAGACGGTGTCGAACACTTGCCCAGCCCACCAGAGGGGTGGGAGCCATTTGTTGAGGGGTCCTGTGATGAGTGTTAGCTCCCCAGCCCTGCGGCCTGGGCTGTCTGTAGGGAGCCTCAGTCGACTTGTAGGAACTTCTGGTCCGTCCTCTATGGGTCAACGTGCAGGGGAATGGTGAGTGCCGAGGGCTTATGGGCAGGGGCATCTGCTACCCCACCCAACACCCCAGCCCTCTGGGTGGCCTCTCCTACCACCCCCAGGGCTCACACTGATTGTGCACTGCCCCCTCACCCCAAGGACCTCTATGCATCCCTGATGGTTGACTTTGCACTGGTCCATCAACCCTGGAAGAATTAATTGCCCACCCTACCCCCACCCCAACCAGGACCCTTTCTTTATGTCCCCATTTAACCTCCCAATGACCCCTGTTCCCTTTGCTCAACACTTTCCCCTGCCTCCTGCCCAGGAACTTGGAGATGTGACCAGGACTGGGCGAGATGTTACCTCCCTGAAGCGGCAGGAGGGTGGGGGAGGGTGGGTCCGCTTCCTGAACGTCTCCTCCTGGGATCTTCTGTGTCCGATGGAGTGAGTCACGTCCTCCGCCTCTCCCCAACCTGGCCTCTCTCCTCGTCTCTCAGAGAGGCGCTGGCCCTTCCTTCTTCCTCCTGTTTCCCCATTGAGAGAAAAGGATCTGCTGAGACTCCGGGTGGCCCAGGGTACAATGAGGTTCAGCCTGGATGATCCAATCGGCCCCACGGCTGGGCTCAACGGTCTAGCCCCTCCTTAGGCAGGAACACAGCCTCTGCTTCTCTAGGGGGCTCGCCAGGTCCTTGAAGCGTCAGGTGGGGCCCTGGACGAGGGAGGAGAACATGCAGCTACAGCCCTGCTCTGAGGAAAAAGTCTACTTTACAGGTGAGAAAACAGAGGCTCAGAGAAGGTAAACTACTCGCCCAAGACCCCAGAGCTGGCCAGTGTCCGATGCCAAAGCCCAGTGTTCTAATCTGCAGAATCACTGTGTGTCCAGGCCTGTGCCATTCCTTATGAGAGGTGCAAAGAGGAGTACCCCATGGACACCCCAGGGAGCCCGGGGCAGAGCTGGGAAATGAGGCTGGCCTCTGCCCGCCATCTTCGCGGCCTGGCCCTCTGCTCTCCACTCCTGCCCTCTGTGATCCGCTTGCCACAGAGCAGCCAGGGGGAGCTTAAAAAAAATGTTCTGATCATGTCACTCCCGCTTACAACCTTCCAATGGCTTCCAACAGCCCTGAGAACGAAATCGGAACTTTCCCCAAGGGCCCGTGCGGCCTCCTTCTCCAATCTCACCTGGACCCTCCACCTTACTCACTGCTCCCCGACTCGAGTCCCCTGGCTGTCCCCAGATACCCCAAGTTCCTCTGCGGTAGTAGGCATCTCTGCTAAAAGCTCATCACCCCTGTCATCTGGAACAGCCTGTCCTGACCCTGCAGTTGGAACTATCTTCTAGTCTTACTGCTAGGTCATCTGATTGTATTTTCTCACCCCCTGATGTATTTCCTCATTTACTCGATGATTTACTTGTATATTGTCTCTCCCCTGCTAGAACGTGGGCTCCGTTAGGGCAGGTACTTGTCTGACCACCTCACTGCTTTATTCCTAGTGTCCCAAGGGTGTTTGGCACATAAGTGGGGCCTCTAGTCAACAGGCATTTGTTGAACGACAGACACTCCATTTCCAGAACTTGAGCACAGCGCTTGGAATTTGGTCTGCTCTACTGGGCAGCACTGAATACAGGTACACACACAGGGAGACACACACACACACACACACACACACACACACACGTGGCTCCAGGAGTGCACGCAGACCCTGGCCATGGCTGCAGCTTCCCCTACTTTCAGATCCAGGGACGACTTGGAATTTGGGATGTGTCATCATCGTTGTTAACACGCCAGGTCTGGCGTCTCAGGACCACTCACGTAGCGTCCCGCCAGCCGGCCTTCTTTGCCCTCTCAGTCTGTCTTCCTACATGGGAACAAGGCATGTCCTTGGCCTCGCAGGCAGATCTGGCTGAGCTTCCCTGGTTAGTGGCCTCAATGGTCATGAAACCCCCTCACCTTTATGAATATCTTTGATAGCCTTTTTGGAAGTGTCCTTCTGGATATCGTCGTGAGTCTCTGCTTCTGTCTCTTTCAGTGCCTCTACCTGTCTGTATATTTCAGTCTCTCTCTTTCCCATTATTTTATTATAAAAGTGACCCTCAATCCAAGAGTCTGTTCCCCCTAAAGAGAAGCAGCTGGACATGACCCAAATGTCCACGTTTCCCTCCCCATCTAATTCTAATCGCTCATTCGTAGGCCAACTGCTGAATCTCTCGCTCTCTCTTCGTCTGTCTGTCTCTTTCTCTCCCTCTCTTCTCCCTCTCCTCCAACCCCCGCTCGCCCCCACCCCCCAACACAAACACACATTATATACCCGTACCAAACATTCATTCTCGGGGACAATTCTGTGTTCTCCAAGGAGATCAAATTTAAAATGCATGCAGTGGTCAGAAAATGACCTCCGTGAGTTCAGTGCGCCAGTTACAGGATGATAACTCCACAGCTTCTGTGTTGGGAGATGCAGGTGACTGTGGACAGGGCAGGCTGGCTAGCACGTGACCTACCCTGGGGGGAGCCCTCCACACAGCTCTGGCCAAGCATTGCTGTATGTATGGGGGCTCACTGTGGTCACGTCTTCTCACGCTTCAAAAGAGGCCAGAAAGTCATTTTAACTTTTAAAAAATCTGAACTCTTTCATTCAAAAATGTGGATAAATCCAAATGTACACACTCTATGAGCACAACATAACATGTCTGCCTGCACTGAGCCCTGGACTGCTAGTCTAAGACTTCTGCATGAAATCTGTAAGATGTAAGAGGAAGTGTGTGTGTGTGTGTGTGTGTGTGTGTGTGTGTGTGTGTGTGTGTGTTTGGTAGGATGATGAAGCTCTCTCCTTCAGGTACAAATGGAGCATAGTTTCTGATCCAATTGTAATAACCTATATTATCCCCTTACATTTACATTATCCCCAACTATTTCCCTATTTTTCGACATTGAAATTATTTCAAGGTTTTTATTACCACTGTGCTGAGATGAACTTCCTTAAAGTTGGTTCTTTACATTCATCCATCTTTGTACACACATCTGTCACAGACCTGGACTGTAAAGTTCTGTTTCTAAGATTGTCTTCTTTAAGAACTTCTAAAACAAAAAACATCTTATTTTTCTTTGTATGCCTATTGCCTGACTCTCTTCCTGGATCATAGAAGGCATTCAGTAAATGTTTGGTGAATGAAGAAACAGGGTCAAGAAAAGAAGGAAAGTCAGCTTTACTATGCATCAAGGGAAAGTTCAGTGATTTTATAAAGTTGAGTCCTGGTAATGAAAGCACATTTAACCAGCAAGACATAGACCCATTTTTCTGCTAATGTCACACTATATCATTAAATCACTTCCCTCTACCCTTGATCCTACCCAACTCCCCATCCACACGCCTGAAGTTTGTATCATGGAACACAGAAGACAAATCACATTTCCCTGGAGTAATGATTATGATCGAATTCTCAAACCTGGGGTTTGGCCTTTATTATTATTATTTTTAATTTAGTTATTTATTTTATTTTTGACTGTGTTGGGTCTTCGTTGCTGCGCACAGGCTTCTCTGTAGTTGTGGCGAGTTGGGGCTACTCTTCGTTGTGGTGCGCGGGCTTCTCATTGCAGTGGCTTCTCTTGTTGCAGAGCATGGGCTCTAGGCGTGCGGGCTCAGTAGTTGTGGCTCGTGGGCTCTAGAGCGCAGGCTCAGTAGTTGTGGCACAAGGGCTTAGCTGCTCCGCAGCATGAGGGATCTTCTCGGACCAGGGCTCGAACCCATGTCCCCTGCATTGGCAGGCAGATTCTTAACCACTGTGCCACCAGGGAAGCCCTGGCCTTTATTTTTTTAACTCAAATGAAAACCAATTTGAGCCCTCAAATGACAGATGGGCAGGAAGCCCAAGGTCTGCCTCTTGGGTACCTCCCTCTGCTTGAATTGCCCATGATCTCCAGGGGTTTATACAGTCAGGAATAAAAGTCAGTCAGCTGGTAATAAATCTTGCCCTCGCACAGCTCTGAGAGCGAGGACCTCCTTAACTTTTTACCCTGGCAGCTTGCTTGCCTCACCTTAGTCCCAACACTCAAAAGGCAAAAAGCCATTCCCAGGTACAACCCCAGTTTATCTAAGGAGGGAATTTCTCTCCCAGTGACTGCAATGTGTCATAGATGTTTCCTTGGTTCCCACAAAGCCTTGCCTCTTTGGGCCTCTTTTTCTTGTGTTTGAATATCAAGGCCGATGGGAAAGGGAATAATCAGCAATCAGTTTCTGTGTCCATCTAATCCTCTCCAATATGAATAAGAGAAGGCTATTCTGTCCCGTTCCCGTATAGGGGAAAGGGAAAATCCCAAAGTTAGAAATGTGGAAGTGGCATGTTTTCCTTCAGGGCTGACTTGCTAATGGGTATGAGGTTTCTGTCTGGGGTGACGAAAATGTTCGGGAATTAGATAGTGGCGATGGTGGCACAACCTTATGAGTATATTCAAAACCACTGAACTGCACACTTCTGATAGGGTGAATTTTATGGTATGTGAATTACATTTTAATTAAAAAATTTTTTTAAAAACATGAGTTAAATTATTTGCCTCTGCCCTCTGCCAGCTGTGCTCTGCTGGCCCTGGGACTTGGATCTCTCGCTGCTAAGTTGTTCCTCCCTGAATCTGGACCGGAGGCTCACTGGGTAGAGGTTCTGGCCAGGGCTGGCCCAGGGAGCCTCTGTGAGCCATAGGCCACTCTTGCTGAAGGGTAGATTTATGGCCTGGAAGTTCCCAGGGTAACAATGAGTGTGGGTGAGGCCAGTAGACAGAGGCTGCTACATGGGTAACAAGGGACTGGAAGTGAGAATGTTTTCTTTCCTAACTCCAGGAGAGAAAAGGGGTGGGGTCATCTCAAATGAAGAAGGAAACGATTCCCGTATTCTCAATTTAGTAGCTGAAAAAGATCATTGAAATGATTTTAAGTGACAGAATGGAAGTTACTCTTTTTATAATTGGGGTCCTTCTTGATCTATATTTGATTTTTAAAATATATTAGTTCAGAATAATTTTGGCTTTGTTATCACTTTAAACTGAAACCCTTGAATCTCCTGGATCAATTACCACACTGGCCCACTGACACACATGGAAGCTCTTCTCCCTTACCCCTTCTCTAGGGACTGGGGGTAGAGTGAGCGGTCTTATTCTACAGGTGGGCAGGGTTCATTTTTGTATTCTCTAGTTAGGAGAGGAGAAGATGGAAAGATCCCTTATGGAGGAATTAATCTAAGTCTTCAAATGATAAACACTATAAACTATCAAGGCATTCTGAGAATGCTTTATCCACAATAACATTTCCTCAAACATTCTCAATGGCAATCAGTGTAAAAGTTTGGGCTATCTCTATTTAAATGTCCGAAGCCCAACTTAAATTGCCTTACAAAGAATTTATTGGGGGCTTCCCTGGTGGTGCAGTGGTTGAGGGTCCGCCTGCCGATGCAGGGGACGCGGGTTCGTGCCCCGGTCCAGGAAGATCCCACATGGCATGGAGAGGCTGGGCCCGTGAGCCATGGCCGCTGAGCCTGCGCGTCCGGAGCCTGTGCTCCGCAACGGAAGAGGCCACAACAGTGAGAGGCCCATGTACCGCAAAAAAAAAAAAAAAAGAATTTATTGGTTCATGTAAACTAAAGCAGAGTAGACTTCAGGCATGGCTTAATCCAGGGTATCAAGAAAGATCATCAGGCTCCAGTTTCTTTTTTCTCCTTTTCTTGGCTCTGCCAAAGAAAAGTCTTATTGCAAAGGTCTCGTTGCAACACACTGATGCTGGCTGAGTCATATACTCACTCCTGAATCAGTGACCACGTCCAGGCGAATGCAACGTTAAAATTGGCTAGGCCTGCGTCTTGTGCCCATTTCTGGAGTAAGGATGAAATCCCATATTAACCATGTGGATGAGCAAGGGCAACAGGGTAGCTCCTTAGAGAAAAATTGTTGTATATTTGCTAGGAGAGGGGAGAACGGGTGTTGGGTGACAAGAACAACAAGATGTAGATTAAAAGCTTGGATTGCTGTCTAATTTTTTTTCTTTTCCAAATGGAAGACCCAGGAATGAGTATATAAGTAGAAAACTACAAAGAAAAACAGAGGATTATCAGGAGACTCAGAAGAGTAGTTCTGAGGGAGAGGAAGGGCATGTGATAGGAAAGGAACACTAAGTTTTCTTGATGTTTGACCTGGTAGGTGACCTCATGGAGGCGTGCTTTAAAACTCACATGTGCCGAGGCTGGCTAGCTCTTTCCTCTTCCTCTGGGAAACATGCACAGTCCACACTTCCCAGCCTCCCTTGCAGTGAACGTGGCCATGAAACTGAGTTCTGGCCCGTGGAACATGGGAGGAAGTGCTATGTGCCACTTTCAGCCCTGACCCGTGAAACCACTCTGTCTTCTTACATCTCTGCCTGGGTGTTGATCTCCAAGGTAACCTTGGAAGGCTGATGATGAAGATGGTGGAGATGCAATCATTCTGGATCCCTGAGCCACACCCTGGAGCAGAGGGCTTCCCACACACTGTCACTGTTCAGGATTACCCGTTTTGACTTTACAACGAAAGAAAGTTCTTTTGAGTGAAGTCATTGAAACGTTAGGGTTTGCAAACCTTGATTCATAGGGTACATAATGTTTTATATACTTTTCAGTATGTATGATGGAGCTGACAATAAAAAAATGTAAAGAACAAAGGAAAATGAAAGCTAGATGCAGATCATGGGAGTAGCAGGAAAGCGGGAGGACCTCCCACATTCAAAGCATTTCCAGTTCTTATTTCTGGAGCGGGTACAGCTTCAAGGGTGGAAGCTAGAAGACACTTTCCTATCTACATTTTTCTGATCTTTTTGTAGACTCTGTCATGTGGGTAGAAACTCTGAAATGTTCTTTCTGAACTACTTCCTCCAGGCTGTGTGAGGCTGAAAGGAGGGGAAAAAGAATAGTAATAATAATAACAATAGCAGGAACTATTTATTGAGTGTTTGTTCTAGCCAGTTACCCTGCTCAGCCCCAAACCACAGGTCTCTGGGAAGTCTCTTTGCTTCTATTTGAGAAATGAAGTAACCCAAGAATGTAATTATGCAGCTGAGGATTCCAGCACTGCACCCCTTACCCCTCCACAGGGCTGATAAGTAAGGGGGACTTAGTGCAAAGGTGGTGTCTGATGACCTGTGAAATCTGCCCAGAAGTGGACATGGGGAGCAGTGGGTTGAGGCCACAACACAGCCCTGAGGTCATTCCCTGGGCTCTCTCTCCCACCTGCTTCTCTTCCCAACAACGGAAAGAGTCCAAGCCGGGAGGGCTGCTTCCATGGGGGTTGAACTGATCCCCTCCACTCATCTTCTCACTTCTCATTCTTTTAGCTCAGTATCTGGATGAATCTCATATTTCCTTCTCCTTGTCACCTTCACCCAGGCAGTTCCTATCTGCCTCAGCTCTCAGAAGAGTGTTTTACTACCTTCTTAATCGTTTTTGTTAAAGAAATTGAAGATTTGGGGTTAACCACAACACTCACCTGCTAATCCCTACCCACGCCCCACAAAAAGAGGACCCAGAACTGTCTGGGGTCCCACCCAAGGTCTTTAAGCAAACCAGGCACCCCTGTAGGAGATTTTCACACTCCAGGGCCCAAAACAAGGGGACGCAGAAAACAGAGGAGGCATTCAAAGACATCCTTGCATGCAGAGACACACTTGCCCTTGACCACACAGTCCACAGAGAGGAGATGGGCAAGCTCTTTATACTGAGGAACGTATATACTTCTAATATGGCCCAGTGCCCTTCGTGCTTCGCCCAGGAGAAATCACACATAAGGATGGAGAATTCTAATCCCAGGCTCTGCTCTGAAGGATCTGCAGGAATGGGTGGGGAGGTATTGGTGATGAAGGCTTGGCTTCACAATGACAGGATGTTGCTTCCCTCTGAGTCCCACCCATCCCAGGCCACCCTGGGAAGAATATGCTGTACTTTAGCACTCGTGAGAGAAAAGAAAGCCAAAGGCACACTATAGGACAGAGACTTTTTTTTTTCCCCAGGAAATATATTTCTGACAAGAGAAGCCAGCACTAAAATGTCACTGTCTCCCATCCTCACTCAGCACAAATGGTGACAATCATGAACTTTCCCACCACCAGCCCCTTGGGAGGAGCCTGTGGGAAGCACTCCATCCCAGGATTTAAGAGCATGAACTCTGGATATACTCATATCCATGTTTAGATCCGGAATCCACTGCTTCCTAGCTGTGACCTCAGGCTAGTCATTTGATCCCGTGAAGTTGCTGTGAGGATTAACCATGTTAGGGTGTGGAGATGGCTTAGTGGAGGGTCTGACCCTTAGCAAGCATGCCGTAAATGGTGGGTACTGTCATGATTTTGCTGGTCTGTATAGAGAAGATTGGTCTCTATGATTGTTCTAGAAAGAGAGTCTGCAGGGCTGTGGGATGAGAGACTGAGAGCTGTGAGGATCAGGGAGATGATGAGGGCTGGAGAGAAGGAAGCCGGGAGCAGGCCACACCTCCAGGGCCTTTTTGCCAGAGTGCCCCAGAAGGAGGTTAGTGAAGATGTGTGTTAGCCCTGTGCAAGGTGTGGAGGAGTGTCCTGGGGTCTGCGGGTAGAAACTGAAGGCCCACCTATGACCACTCGCCCCCTACCCACCTCCACTGCGGGACACTTGTCTCACTGCCACTGTCCAGGGCTATCTCCCTGCCAGGATTCTTTGCAGAATCCTGATTTTGCCTCCACATTGAGGACATACAGATCTGTGCCTCAGGATGGACTTCTGTTGACAGAGCCCCTGAGGCTGATGCATAAGGGAAAGGATGGTGAGAACCAACATTGTTGCTCAGGCAGGATGAGCAGAGTGACCTGACCAGCACCTCCCCCCACCACAGGTAGAATGTCAGGATGTCATGTCATAATCAGAAGGTGGCTTGGACTAGAGTAAGGACTCAAAACCTCACGTGAGAGAAACTGCCCCCCTCCTCCAGCCCCTTCTCTTCCCCTCTTCCCCCTCCTCTTTTTTCCAGCCCCCCAACTCCTCCCCTTCACTCCCCCTCTTCTCCTTTATGCATACATCTAATACACATGGTTACAAGTTCAAACAGCACAAAAGGGTATATCCTTCAAAGGAATCTCACTCTCATCTCTGATCCCCAGTCCTCAGTTTACCTGCCCAGAGCCACCATTTATAAGCATATGTATGGAAGCATGTAAGTTGGTGGATACGCATTTTACACAAATACTAACATGCCATATAGATATTTTGGTACTATGCCTTTCTCACCTAACAGTTTATCTTGAAGCTGGTTTTTACGTACATCTACCTTAACAGCTGAATAATGTTCCATTGTATGGACGCACTATAATTAATCAGCCCACAGTTGATGAACATTTACGGGGTTTCTACTCTTGCTACCAATAATGCAGCAAATAGTATTATCATGATGTTAATAATAATGATAGTAGTTAACATTTGTTGGGCTCTTAACAAGTGCTAGACACTGTTTCATATATGTTTCATATAATATGTTTTCCTGTATTAAGTTATTTAACCTTCAGAATAAATCTAGGTGGCAGGTGCTATTATTGTCATTTTGTGGATGAAGAAATCAAGGCACAGAGAGATTAAATACCTTGCCTGCTTCTTTGCACACACGAATGATTATATTTGTAAAGTAAATTCCTAAGAGTATATTTTAAATTTTGATAGCATTTACCAAATTGTCTTTCTAAGACATTGTACCAGTTTATATTCTTATCGACCTTGTATAAAAGTGCCTATTTCCTTCATATATTTCATATCTGTATCCATATCCATGTCTATATCTATAGAGGGAAAGAGAGAGAATAAGATAGGAGAAAACTTGGTGTGACTTAATTTGCATTTCTTTTATTATGAGCAAATTTGAGCACCTCTTTATATGTTCAAAGTCACTCTATTTACTTTTTCATGAGTCCTTTGCTCATCTTTTCTATGGCTGATCTTTTTTATTACTTTATAAGAACTCTTTATATATTAATAATATTCTTTTTAAAAATTATTTTATTTAAAAATGTACTATTAAATGTATTATACAAAGAGACAATTAAGGATGATATATACCTTCATGCAAAGAATAATAACTCAGCTTAAGAAATAGAACATTTCCAGTAGCTTCAAAGCTCCCTGGATTCTTCTCCCATTGTACTCACCTACCAATCCTCACAGCCTACACTCCAGGAAACTACTACCCTGGATTTTGTGCTAATCACTTCTTTTCTTTTCTTTGTTGTTTTACCACATATGCATATATTCCTAAACAATATATTGTTTAGTTTTGTCTGATTTTAAATTTCATATAAACACACTGTGTGTATTTTTCTGTGACCTCCTTCTTTCATTCTCATAATTTTGAGAGGCATCCACATTCATGTGTAGAAACTGTGGTTCATTAATTATTAACGCTATTGAGTGTTTTATGACTATGCCATTTTTAAAAAATTCAACGAAGTTAACATTTATTTAGTATTATTTATATAATTAACATTATTCAATTTTGTCAATTACCCAATGATGTCTTTTAAAGCCCTGGCTCCCTCCATCACCCACCTCAGGTCAGGAGTATACATTGCATTTAGTTTTCACATCTCTCATTCACCTTTAAAGTGGAGTGTTTCTTTTGCATTTCTTTATTTTCATGATATTGACATTTAAAAAAAATTTTTGTTGGAGTATAGTTGATTTACAATGTTGTGTTAGTTTCAGGTGTGCAGCAAAATGAATCAGTTATACATATACATATATCCACCTTTTTTTTTTTTTTTGGCTACGTTGGGTCTTAGTTGTGGCTCACAGGATCTTCATTGAGGCATGCGGGATCTTTTGTTGCAGCGTGTGGGCTCTTCATTGTGTCGCGTGGACTCTTCTCTAGTTGTGGTGCCTGGGCTTCTCTCTAGTTGCGGCATGCAGGTTTTCTCTTCTCTAGTTGTGGCACGCAGGTTCCACTGTGTGTGGGCTCTGTAGTTTGCAGCATGCAGGCTCTCTTGTTGAGGCGCACGAGCTCAGTAGCTGTGGCACGTGGGCTTAGTTGTCCCGCAGCATGTGGGATCTTAGTTCCCCCACCAGGGATTGAACCTGCGTCCCCTGCATTGGAAGGCAGATTCTTTACCACTGGACCACCAGGGAAGTCCCTATCCACTCTTTTTTAGATTCTTTTCCCATATCGGCCACTACAGAGTATTGAGTAGAGTTCCCTGTGCTATACAGTAGGTCCTTATTAATCTATTTTATATATAATAGTGTGTATATGTCAGTCCCAATCTTCCAATTGATTATACCATTTATATGTGAAAAGTACAACCACTAGCAGTTTATGGGAATTTTCATGACTCTACATTCTCACCAACATTTTGGTATTCTTAGGCTCTGATGGGTGAATAATGGTATCTCATTATGATTATAATTGGCATTTCCACAATTAGTGAGGTTGGGCATATTTTTGTATTTTATAAGCCACTGATGTTTCCTCTTCTCTGAAGAGGATTTGCATTTTCTCTTGTATGGTGTGTCTTCTCATTGATTCATTAGTGTTCTTTATATATTCTGGATATTAATCCTTTGTGAGTTAGGTATGTTGCAAATATATTCAATACGTGCTTTGTCCTTTCACTCTATGGGTTATCATATGTTAATATTATGAACATTCTTAATTTTAACACAGTCATATATGTTAATCTTTAATGCTTTTTGCATCTTCTTTGAGGAATCTTTCCTATGTCTGAAGTCACAATAGTTTTCTTCTACATTGGCTTTTGCATTTAAGAATTTAATCCATCTGAAATGGATTTTTGTTATGCTATGACATAGGAATAATTGCATATTTTTGCCATATGGAGAGACAGTAGTCCTAGGACTAATGTCCATTTTTATCACTTATCTTCAATGCCACTCTGGCATAAACCAAGTCTCTTTATCTGCATGGGTCTGTTTCTGGGCTCTCTGTTCTTTTATATTGGTCTATTTTTGGTCTACTCCTGTACTTATAATACTTTCTTCCTTGTCATAGCTTTATAATAAAACTTGATATCTGATGAGACAGGTTCCCCCAGCTTCTCCTCCTTTTTTAAGAGTCGTTTGGCTATCCATGGCTCCTTATTCTTCCATATAAATATTAGAATCAACCTTCAAGCTCTGTGAAATACTCTCTTGAGATTTTGTTTAGAACTGCGTTGAGTTTGTAGATCAGTTTTGAGAGAAATGATATATTTATGATATTGAAACTTCTTCTCCAGGAAAATGACACTTCTCTACATTTACTGAGGCTTCTTTTTTTTTTTGGCTGCACCATGCGGCACGTGGGATCTTAGTTCCCCAACTAAGGATTGAACCCATGACCCCTGCAGTGGAAGTGCGGAGTCTTAACCACTGGACCGCCAGGGAAGTCCCTTAGGTGTTTTTATATGTCTTTCATTATGGATTTATAATTTTTCCTTAAAGGATTGCATATCTTGTTAAATTTCTTTTAAAAGGTTTATCTTTGGGGTTCATTGCAAGTGGTGTTTAAAAAAATAAATTACATTTTGTAAAATGCGATTATTTACTGAATACTGACTTTGCATCCAGTAGTCCTTCCAAACTCTTCTATTATTTTATAATTTATCTATATATTATTTGGGTTTTCTACCTAGACAACCCTTTCACCTATGAACAATGGTACTTTTATGTGTTTCTTTCAAAGCCTGAAATCTTTTCTTTATCTTATTTTAATTCACTGGTTGGAACATCCAGTATAATGTTGATTAGTAGTGGTCATAATGGGCATGCTTGCCTTACTCTAATAAAGGGCATGCTTTCACCATTGAATATGATTTGTTGTAAAAATTTTTTGAAGGTATTCCTTATCAGGTTAAGAAAAGCTCTATCTAGTCCTAGTTTGTTCAGAGTTTTTATTATGAATAAATGTTGAATTGATCATATGGTGTTTCTTTTAAAATTGTGTTTATATGATAAACAACATACCAATATTGAGCTAAACTCGCATTCTTAGCATAGAACAAATTTGGCGGAGCTAGATTTTTTTTATATGCATTGCTGGAATCTGTTTGATAAAATTTTGTTTAGGGTTTTTGCATTTATCTCCAGGAATGAGATGGGTTCCTTCCTTGTGCTGTCATTTCCTGACTTTCTGATCAAGAAAAGGTTAAGCTAAATAAAATATACCCCCGCCCAGTCTATGAAAGAAAGTTTAAGATTAAATTATCTGATGATAACATACTTATGAAGATATCTTGTCTTGTAAAGTTCTTTGGTCCTGAGTTTTCTTTGTAGGAAGATTTTAAACTACTGATTTAATTTTTTTGTGGTCATTAGATTACTTAAATTTTCTATTTTTTCTTGAGTCACTTTTAATGAGCTATATGTCTGAGGAATTTGTCCCTTTACCTAAGTTTTCAGATAAACTGGCAAAGGTTTTCACAATTTATCTGTTTAATATCAGCTGTATCTGTGTTTATATCTCTTTTTCATTCTTAATATTGTTTATTGTGCCATTTCTTTCTTTCCTTCTTCTTCTTCTTTTTTTTTTTTGATTAATGTAACTAGAGATTTGCCTATTTGTTTTTTCAATGAGAAAACTCTTGGCTTTGCTGATCATTTTATTATATGCTTTATTTTTCAATAATTTCTTTTCTTGTTATTCTATCCCTTCTTTTCTTTCTTTTTTTTTTTGCGGGGGGAGGTTGTGCCACTGAATGCTTAGGTTACCAATGCTGAGCTTTTATTCTTTTTAAAAGTAAACATTTGAGGCTATATATTTCTCAAAAAAGTTCAGTGGTAGGTGTATTGTGCAATTAAATGTTTTAATATATCATTGCTTCTTAAATCAATGAACTATTTAGAAATTTATTTTTACTTTTCCAATTGGTTGCTCCAGAAATTTTAACATGTTATATTGAACTAAATAAGAGAGAAAGTTAATTAATAGCTTTGCTTTCCTACTGAACACTAAAACAATCTTCAAATACTGTAGTTCCAATCATCTCCTCCTAAAATGTTCTTTTGATCATTATCTTTGTTCTATTTTATCCCCCCCCCAAGCTAGATATATATTGTTTATTTCATAAAAATCTATGTTTAGATTTAGCCCACATTTACCTTTTCCCTTGTTTTCCATACCTACTCACATCTCAAAATTTTCTTCTGAGATAATTATAATTTTGTCAGAAACACATCCTTTGGAACTCTCTGGGTGGTAAGCTCTCCCAGTTCTTATGTCTGAAATAGATTCATTTTGCCCTGGCTGTGTGTTTATATTTAGATTGAGTTGCTTGATTACTGTACATAGTTTAATATCACTTAAAATCTAATCAATAATCTCTGCCTATGAAAACGATCTTATTGAGGCATAATTACCATATAATAAAGTGCGCAACTTGCCTCATGTACAATGCTAAATAGAAGTGGTGAAAAGCAACATCCTTGTGTTCCTGATCTTAGGGAGAAAGCATTCAGCTTTTTCCAATTAAGTACAGTGTTAGCTGTAGGTTTTTGGGTAAACAATTTTTACGAGATTGAAGAACTCCCTTCTAGTCCTAGTTGGTTAAGAGTATTTTTGTTAAATCAGGCAGTAAATATTGGATTTTTTTGTCAAATAGCTTTTTCTGCATCTATCAAGAGGATCATAGGGCTTTTTATTTTAGTTTTTACTATGGTGAATGACATTGGTTGATTTTTGAATATTAGACCAACCCATGCTCCTAGGATTAAACCACATTTCGTCATGATGCATTATCCTTTCTATATATTGTTGGATTTTTAAATTAATTTTGTATTGGCGTATAGCTGATTTACAATGTTGTGTTAGTTTCTGCTGTACAGCAAAGTGAGTCAGTTATACATATACATATAGCCACTCTTTTTTAGGTTCTATTCCCATATAAGTCATCACAGAGTATGGAATAGAGTTCCCTGTGTGTTCCCTGTGCAGTAGGTTCTTATATATTGTTGGATATGATATGCTAAAATCTTATTTAGAATTTTTGCCTCTATGTTCATGACAGATACTGGTCTATAGTTTTTTTATACTGTTATTTCTTAGTCTGGTTTTGATATTAGTGGTATTAGGGGTACTGCTGGCCTCATAGAATAAATTGGAAAGTATTCTCTTCAGCTTTCTGGAAGTGTCTGTATAGAACTAATAATATTTTTTCCTTAAATGTTCGGTACTATTTACCAATGAAACCATGTGGAGCCTGTAGTTTTGCTTTTGGGATGATCTTTACCTGAAATTCGTTTTCTTTAATAGTTTTAGGGATATCATCTGTAGTGATGTCACTTCTCTTTTCTTCTGATATCGGTAATTGTATAATCTCTTCCTGTTTCCTGATCAGTTGATCTAGAAATTTTAAACTTTTATTGATATTTTCAAGTAGCCAGTGTTTGGTTTCATTGATTTTTCTATTGTTTTTGTTTTTATTTCATTGACTTATAGTAATTTTAATTTTTTCCTTTCCTTTGCTTTCTTTGGGTTTAATTTTCTCTGTTTTTCTAGTTTATCAAGGTAGAAGCTGATGTCATTAATTTGAGAATTTCTCTCTTCTCCAATAGAGACAATTAGTGCTATAAATTTCCTTATAAGTACTGACTTAGTGGCAGCTCACAAATTTTGACATGTTGTCTTTTCACTTTCATTCAGTATGAAATATTTTCCAATTCCCCTTTTGATTTTTTCTTTGACCCCCTCAGTTATTTAGAAGTGTGTTATTTAGTTTCAAATATTTGTGGATTTTCCAGAGACCTTTCTGTTATTAATTTATAATTTGATTTCATTGCGTTTAGAGAACATACTTTGTACAACTAGAATCCTTTAAAGTTTATTTAGACTTGTTTTATGGCCCAAAATATGGTCTTTCTCGGTAAATGTTCCTTGTGCACTTGAAAAGAATGTGTATTTTGATGTTGTTGGGTGGAGTGCTGTATAAATGCCAATTAGGTCAAGTTGGTTAATACTGTTATTCAAGTCTTTTATATCCTTACTGATTTTCTGTCTACTCTTGAGAGAAGGGTATTGAAATATTTTATTATAGTGATGGATTTGTCTGTTCCTCCTTGTAGTTCAAGTCTATCAGTTTTGCTTCATGTGTTTTGAAGCTCTGTTGTTAGGTGCATAAACACTCAGAGTTGTTATGTCTTGATGAAACGACCTGTTTTTCATGATAAAATGAGCTTCTTTGTCCCTTGTAATATTCTTTGCCCTGAAATCTTCTTTGTCTGATGATATTCATATAGCCACTCCAACTTTCTTTTGATTAAGCATAACTCTTTTTTCATCCTTTTACTTTCAGTTTATTTTTGTTTTTATATGTAAAATGCAGTTCCTGTAAGCAAGATATAGTTGAGCCTTGTTTCTTTCATTTTCTTTTTTAATCCAATCTGAAAATCTCTTCCCTTTAATCAGGCGTGTTTAGAACTTTCACATTTAATGTGACTATATGTTTAGGTTTAAGTCTATCGATAATCTTGATATTTATTTTCTATTTTTCTCCATCTCTTCTTTGTTTTCTTTTCCCTCATTTTTTTTTTTTTGCTTTCTTTTGGATTGAGTATTTTTATGATTCTATTTAATCTTCTTTGTTAGATTATTAGCCATGCTCTTTTGTAACTTTAGTGGTTGTTTTAGAGTTTATGGCACACATCTTTAACTTATCACAATCTACCCTTAAGTGATATCATGTCACTTTGCACATGAGAACCTTACAATAGAATGCTTCGATTTCTTCCATTACAGTCTTTATGCTATTGTTACACATTTTACTTATACTAAGTTATAAACCACACTCTACATTATTATGTTTGTTTAAAGCCTAAATTATCACGTAAACAAATCTTTTATATTTACCAATTTAGTTGTCTTCTCTAGTGTTTCTCATTCCTTTCTATAGATCCAGACTTAATTCCGGTATCATTTTCCTTCTTCTTTTTTTTTTTTTTTTGTTGTTGTTGTTGTTTTGCGGTACACAGGCCTCTCACTGCTGTGGCCTCTCCCGTTGCGGAGCATAGGCTCCAGACGCGCAGGCTCAGCAGCCATAGCTCACGGGCCCAGCTGCTCCGCGGCATGTGGGATCTTCCCGGACCGGGGCACGAACCCGTGTCCCCTGCATCGGCAGGCGGACTCTCAACCACTGCGCTACCAGGGAAGCCCCATTTTCCTTCTTTTTGAAAGAGGAATTCCTCAAACACTTCTTGCTCTGCAGTTTACTGGTGATGAATTCTTTCAGCTTTTGCATGACTGAAAATGTTTATTTTGATTTTGTTTTTGAAAGATATGTGTGCTGGGAATACAATTTTAGGTTACTAGGTGTTTTTCCTTTGGGTATGTTAAGATATTGCTCCATTGCCTTTTGCTTGTCTTATTGTTTTCAAAAACAAATCTGCTGTCATTCTTGTCTCTGAGCCTCTGCATGTAAGTTATCGTTTTTCCCCCACTCCGGTTGTTTTTAAGATATTCTCCTTCCACCAGTTTTGAGCAATTTGATTATGATATGCCTTAGTGTAGTTTTCTTCAGGTTTATTGAGCTGGAGGTCTGTTGATTTTCTTGTATCCTTAGATTTATAGTTCTCATTAAATTTGGAAAGTTTGTGCCCATTATGTCTTCAAATATTTTTTCTGTCCCTGTTGCTCCTTCAGGGACTCCAATTACATGTATATTATGTCACTTGAAATCTTGCCACAGCTTCTGATGCTCTTTTAATTTTTTAACTTATTCTGTCTCATTTTGCATAGTTTCTCCTGCTGTCTTCAAATACACTCATATTTTCTTCTGCAATATATGATATACTTTTCACCTCATTCAGTGTAATTTTTCACCTCAAATATTGCAGATTTTATCTCTATAAGTTTGTCCTGACTTTTTCTGTCTTTAATGCCTTCACTTAAAAATTTGAATATCTGTAATACAATTATAATAACAAATTTAATGTCCTTGACTGCTTATTCTGACATTTGTGTCAGTTCTGGGTCAGTTTTGATCGAGTTTTCTCTTCATTATGTATTATGTACTCTATTTTCTCTTCTCTGAATGCTGATAATTTTTTATTTGACACCAAACATTATGAATTTGACCTTGTTGATTGTTGTATGTTTTTATATTTCTGTAAATATTCTTGAGGTTTGTTTTTTTTTTTCTGGGATACAGTTTAGTTGCTTAGAAACAGTTTGACCCCTTTAGGTCTTGTTTTAATGATTTATTAGATGGGACGTAAGTAGCATTTCTTCTAGAGCTAATTATTCCCTGCCTCCCTCAGAAGTAATACCCTTCTGAGTATTCTACACCTTGAATTGTGAGTTTTTCCAGTCTTGCTTGTGGGAGCAGTCACTATTCCTAGCTCTTCTGAGCTCTGCGTAGTGTTCCCTCTCATTCCTTTGAGTGGCTCTTTCTCTGGCCTCAAGTAGTTTCCTTGTACACATATGTTTATCAGTACTCTGTTGAAGACATGAGGAGGACCGTCTGTGGATCTTCAGAATTCTCTTTCTGTGTAACTCTCTCCTCTCTAATACTCTGTTCATCAAATTATAGACACCTTTGCTCTTAGCTCTGCCTCCAGCTCAGGGAATCCTCTGGGCTTTGTCCTTCCTCCACTGCAGTCTAGAAACTCTCTTAAGACATAAAACAGGTCAATTGTAGGGTTATTTTGTGTATTTTCCAACTCTCAGGGATCACTGTCCTCTGTTCCTGATGTGCATTGTCTTGAAAATGGCTTTCATATACTGTGTGTTTCAGTGGGAAGGTAAAAACTGTTCCTGTTACTCCATCTTGGCCAAAATTACAGTCTTTTAATTGGAGTGGTTATCTCATTTACATGTGTTGTAATTATTAGTGTGGTTGGGCTTAAACATAACATCCTGCTATTTGTTTTCTATTTGTCTTATCTGTTGTTTTTCCTTCAATTTTACTTTTCTGCCTTTTAAAAAATTAATCAAGAAATTTTCATTATTCCTTTGGATATCCTCTATTGGCTTTTTAGCTATACAGTTTCATTTTTTTGTTTATTAGTTTTCTCTAGAGATTTAAATGTGCATCTTTAATTTATCACAATACATCCTCAACTAACAATATAAAATTCCATGTTTAAAAATTTTATAAAAATAGACTTCCATTAATTCTCTCTTGTCCTCTATACCATTATTTTCATATATTTTATTTCTATTATATATTAGAAACCCCACCACACATTATTTTACTTACACTGTCAGTTGTAAGCAAAGACAAAAATAGACTTTTATATTTACTTACATATTTATTTTTTCTGGCACGTTGCATTCCTACTTATAGATCCAACTTCCCATCTAGTATCATTTCTCTTCAGCCCAGAGTCTTTCCTTTAGCAATTAATTTTTTTACGTGTATCTGTGAGCTACAAGTTCTCTCACTTTTTGTTTACCTTTTTATGTTATTATTTTGCCTTGTTTTTTTTTTTTTTTTTTTTGCGGTACGCGGGCCTCTCCCTGCTGTGGCCTCTCCCGTTGCGGAGCACAGGCTCGAGACGCGCAGGCTCAGCGGCCATGGCTCATGGGCCCAGCCGCTCCGCGGCATGTGGGGTCTTCCCGGGCCAGGGCATGAACTCGTGTCCTCTGCATCGGCAGGCGGACTCCCAACCACTGCGCCACCAGGGAAGCCCTATTTTGCCTTGTTTTGAAGGATAGTTTCTTTGGATATAGAGTTATAGGTTGATAGTTTTTTTCACCCCAGTACTTTGAAGATATTTCAGAAATTGTTTATTACTTGCATTGTTTATGGTGACAAATCAATTATTATTCTTATTCTCATTAATACAATACACTTCTTCTCCTCTGGCTCTTTTTAAGATTTTATCTTTGTTTTTCAGGAACTTTACTCTGACACTTTAAAATATCTTGCTTGAGACTTATTGGGCTTCTTGGATATGTGGGTTGAGTTTTTAAAAATCAAGTTTGGAAAATTTTGACCACTAATTCCTCAGATATTTCTTAGGCCACATTTTATCTCTCTCCTCTCCTTCTGGGATTTGAATTATACATATTTTAGACTGCTTTATATTATTTCATATTATTAAACATTGTTATTACTGATGTTTTATTTATTTTTATCAATTCTTTGTACATCACTTTGAACAACTTCAATTTACCTGGGTTCAACTTCACTGATCTTGTTTTCTGCATTGACTAACCTACTGTTAATTTCATCTAATTAATTTTTGATTTCACATATTTTAGTTCCAGAATTTACACTTTTTTTTTTGAGTTTACAATTTTCTGCAGAAATACCCAATCTCATCACCATTTTACCTCTAAAATGTTGAACATATTTAAAATAGTGGTTTTGAAGTCCTTACCTGCCAACTTCAATAACTGTCCTTTGTGGGTCTGTTTCTATTGATTATGTTCCCTCTTCATTATCATAATTTTTCAATCACTCTGCTTCTTTTACTACTTGAGGTTAACTGACATACAACATTATATGTTTCAGGTGTTGTAATTTTTTTTTTTTTGTATTCCAGACGTTGTGTATAAAGAGCAGTGAAGACTGAAGTTTTTTGAAATAAACAAAGAGAAGTGCTCTTCAGTCTTCTCTGCTCTTTATATGTAACGTCTGGAGTACAATAAAAAAGAAACAATCAAGTTGAGATGGGGGTGTGTGTGTGTGTGTGTGTCAACCAAAAGCCCTATGGGGGCAAGACAGTGAAGAAATTTGGTTGGAAGGAAAGGTATGTAATTCAGTTGTGTGTCCCCAGTTGCAAGTATCCATTAGGATCCTCTGGAGGCAAACCAATAAATCCTTGCGCCTCCGTCAAGGAGAAAATCCTGCTCTTGAATCCACCAGGAAGTTCCTGTGGTGTGTCCAGAAAACCACGAACAATTCCAAAGGTAACAATATCCCACACTCACACTGCACTTTATGTTAACATGTTCAGGCCCATGGATATCCTTTGATTCTCAGTCTTAGCAAGAGGGAAGACTGGGAAGGTCCAGTGGTCCAGTTTTGGACTGGCTTTGAAATGTCATCCTAAAGACTGACCTTTATCTCATATTCTGCCATCTTCTCATCACTGTGGTGGCCTCATTGCATGTCTTCCTGCCTCCAGGAATAAGGAAGACTTGTAACGTCTTCTTTGACCCCTTCAGTCCATCCAACACACTGAGTAGGCAATCTAAAAGGTAAATTTCCTTTTGTCACTCTCCTGCTCTATACTCTTCAATGGCTCCCCAGTGCCTTTGGGACAAATCTATAAGGGCTTTGAGGTCTGGCTTCTTTCCACTCCTCCAGCGTCACCTTTCTTATCCTACTTCTCACTCCAGTCACAGTAAGCATTCTTCGATTCCTTCACTGGGTCTTGCTCCCTCAGGCATGTGTACAATGCACCTTTTGTCTGGGACACTTCATCCCACCCCTATAACACACACACACACACACACACACACACACTCACACACACCCTCTCACACTCTCATCCCTGCTCAGTCATCAGGTCTCAGCTGCAGACTCACCTCCTCTCCCTGACACCTAAGTCTGGGTGAACCGTGCCTGCCCTGGGCCTGGGCTCACTTCCACCACGGCCCCGGCTCACCTGCTGGCAGCACTCCATTACTTGCCTGCCTCCTCACTGGAATGAAAATGCAAGGAGAGCTGGGACTGTGTCCACCTTGCTTATCACTGTGTCTCTATTCCCAGGCATAATGTCTGTACATAATAAACCTCAGCGAAGATTCATTGCATTGAATGGGACCCAGGAAGCTACAGACTGCTTGTTTTGCCATATTTTCTGCCACTTGTTTAAGGGGTCAGTTCATGAGTACTTATTGTCTCTCATAGCTTAGCTCTGGACCTGGCCTTGAGGGGCTGGATGAAGGGGACACTAAAATAGAATATTAACAATTCAGGACTTCCCTGGTGGCGCAGTGGATAAGAATCCTCCTGCCATTGCAGGGGACATGGGTTCAAGTCCTGGTCTGGGAAGATCTCACATGCTGCGGAGCAGCTAAGCCCACGAGCCACAACTACTGAGCCCACGTGCCACAACTACTGAAGCCTGCTCACCTAGAACCCGAGCTCCACAGCAAGAGAAGCCACCGCAATGAGAAGCCCGTGCACCGCAACGAAGAGTAGCCCCCGCTAGCTGCAAACTAGAGAAAGCCCGCACGCAGCAACGAAGACCCAATGCAGCCAAAAGTAAATAATAAATAAATAAATTAAAAAAAAACCCAAAACATAAAAAAACAATTCAAACATTTATTGAACGCTTTACACGTGCTATGCCATGTTAATCCTCACAAAAACCCTATATATTTGGTGCTATTATTATCACCCCCAGTTTATAGATGAGAAAACCGAGGCATAGAGAAGGGAAGCAATTTGTCTGAAATCACAGAGTTCAAGAGCGTTGGCTCTGGGGTTCAGTCCAGGCATGCAATGCCAGAGACTCGCTCGCTCCTCTAATGATTACGCAACAGCAACACTGACCTCCTGAAGCTTCCAGGCTGGTTCTTGAGAAGGCTGGAGCTGCCAGCACAAGATACCAAGTGCAGGGGACATCCAGAGAAGGGAGGAGGTAAGTGTCACCCACTGCAGTCTCAGAAACTGGGAAAGTGATGAGTTCTGGGAGAGCAATGCAGGGGCCCTCAGGGCATCCTGGTGACCCTGGGTTCCCAAAGGGAGGCTGGGAGCCCCTTCCTCCAATTTCCCTGGGACCTCAGGGCAGGACCTCAGGGCACTGAAGCCAGGCTGGAGCTCAGGCAGGGCCAGAGACTGCCAGGAACTAAACGTCAGGGTTTAGGGCCCCAGCCAGACCCGGCTGCTCTGTGCTAGCAGTGAGCCCTGGGAGGAAAACCAGGGAGAGAGTCCATAGGAGCCCTCGGAAGAGCTTCTGAAAACGGCCCGCAAGCCAGGGAGCAGGGAAAAGCGGCGCTCTGGCGGCCAGGTCGGGGTGCGGCAGCCGGGCCACCCGGACACCTCTGACAGGCTATTTCCAATTTCCTATGGAATTAAGCTGTAAAAGCAGAGAGTCTGTCACTGTCTGCTGCCTCCCTGGGAGAGGAGAAAGTTACTGTGGCAGGCTCGAAAAAGCTGAACTGTCCTTTCCCAAACAAAACAGCAACCAAGGAAGCTGCTGTTTGGACGGTGGTCTCAGGGCCCTGAGCTACATGTCTGGATGTCTGTCTCAACCTGCTTGCATGACCTTGGGCAAGTCCCTTCTTCCCTCTGGGCCTCAGTTTCTTCATCCAGAAAAGGAGGCATCGGATGCAATGATGCCAGAGGCCCTTTCCAGCTCTGAGATGCTAGCATTCTGTAATAAAGTTGGGTGTGGGAAAATATGAGGTCTAGGGGGACTGGGGAAGGGGCTGGAACCATCCTTGGTTGGAACAGTTAAAGGAAGCTCTGTTCAGCCCCAGCCCCAAGGTTCCCAAATCCAGCAGCAGAACTGGGATCCACCCAACCAAAATCAGCGAGGGGAAGCCAAAAGCATGAGTAAGGAGAGTTTGGGTCATAAACATGTCATCTGCACAAACATCCAGCCCCCTCTGGGGTCCCATTGGCCCTGCTGGGGGAGGAGACTGCTGCTAGGGCCTCCTCAGCCACAAGCCCAAGCTCACTTGCTTGGCCCGGGATTTCAGGGTGGAGGCCCGACTGCTTAGAAGGGAACCTGGCTGTGGACGTGCCCCGAGGAGCTGTCAGGAAGGGCTGGGTGAGGCGAAGCCCTCACCAAGGCCAGGCAGCTGGGGGTGGCTCTCAGCTGAAGGGAGGCCTTCCATCCTGATGTAACGCAGGGCTTTCTGGGATGGTCTCCATTTTGGATGTGCTGAAGCTCCTGCTTCTCCAGCCCTGACCGTTCTCCCAAGTTCCAGAAAACCAGCAGCCTGGGGGACCTGGCTTCCCGGATCTCCGCAGGCATTCAAACTCACCATTCCCCAAACACAACTCTTGGTTCTCTCTGAACTGTCTTCTTCTATGGGCTCAGGGATGGCCCTGTCACCCAGGCACTCAAGCCAGTGTTCCAGAAGTAATTCTGTTTTTTCTTTATTTTTTTAATTTTTATTGGAGTATAGTTGCTTTACAATATTGTGTTAGTTTCTTTCTCTTTTTTAAAATTTATTTAATTTATTTATCTTTGGCTGCATTGGGTCTTCACTGCTGTGCACAGGCTTTCTCTAGATTCGGCGAGCGGGGGCCCCTCTTCACTGTGATGCATGGGCTTCTCATTGCGGGGGCCTCTCCCGTCGTGGAGCATGAGCTCTAGGCACGCAGGCTTCAGCAGTTGTGGCACGCAGGCTCAGTAGTTGTGGCGTACATGCTTCATTGCTCCGCGGCATGTGGGATCTTCCCGGACCAGGGCCCGAACCCCTATCCCCTGCATTGGCAGGCAGATTCCTAACCACTGCGCCACCAGGAAAGCCCCAGAAGTAATTCTTGATCCTCTTTCTTTCTCCTCGCCCGTATCTAAGAGGCTCTCCAAAGCGATCTGACCCTTTGAGCGGCTGTCCTTGCCCATTCCTCTCTCATAACCTCACTTTCTCTCTTTACCTCACTTTCTCTTTCTTGACCTCAAGTACACACATCTAGACTAATCACAACCTAGTTTTCATATGATTCACTTTTTGAAAATTGTCATTTTTAATAATGAAGATAAAGGCTACGACCTTGACAATAACCTGCATTCCAAGACATTATTCCCCCATCCCATCACCTTGCCTTCTGAGGGGACCATCATCCTGCAACCTGTGTTTATCTCTCTACTGCTTCCTTTTTAGTACAATCTTTTTCCATCTATATGCACTCCTAAAGTCTAATTTCAAATTTTACAAAAAGATATCATTTTGTATGTAATCTTTTATTTATTCATTTTTATTATTATTTTTTGGCGGGGGGGGTGGGCACTGCACCTCGTGGCATGTGGGATCTTAGTTCCCTGACCAGGGATTGAACCCGTGCCCCCTGCAGTGGAAGAGTGGAGTTTTAACCTCTGGACAGCCAGGGAAGTCCCTTGTACGTAATCTTTTAGAATTTACTTTTTTCACTCAATATTATCTTGCCAAGCAGGGTAGACTATTTGCAAATATGGTTACAATTATTCCTCTTTGTGCCTCCACATTCCTTTTGCAATGTGACTTGATGCAATGGAAGCACCAAGAGGTGGAGTCTATTACCCCACCTCTTAAATCTAGGTCAGCCTTATGTATTATTTTGACTAATATAATGTGGCATAGTGCCATGTCTGAGTTCAGGCATTAAGAGGCCTTGCGCTCTCCCTCATTCTCATGGAAACATCCATAGCCTTGTGAACAAGTCTGAGCTAGCTTGTTGGATGATGAGAGACATGTGGCCCATTTGCCACCATCCCCCTAGCTGACAGCCTATCAACCCTCGAAAGCCAAACCTCTTAGCTGACTCTCCACTGACTATGAGGAAACCCAGCTAAGACCAGAAGAACTGCCCAGCTGAGCCCAGCCTAAAATGCCTACCCATTTATTTAATTGTGAATTAAATAAATAATGGTTGTTTAAGCCATTAAGTTTGGAGTGGTTTGTTAACACAGCAGCCACCAACTGCTACGTCAAGATTCAGCCGTATTGTTGCCTGCTTCTGTGGTTCGTTCATTTTCACTGCTGAATAATATTCCACTGTGTGTATATAGCACTGTTTATTCATCCACTCTCTTGCTGATAGGCATTTGTGTTTCTGCCATCGTGAAAATGCCTCCATTAACTTTTTTTGGCGCATGTTCTTTATTGAATATGTGCAAGTGATGAATTCACCTGTCCAGACTCACAGCTACTGGGAAACTTGAGTGCATTCTCCTCATTGTCCCAGAAAAAACTATCAAAAACAGATCAGGACATTCCCTGCTCAAAATCTTTCTGGGGCTCCCCACTACCCTCAGGGTAGGGTCCAATGCCTTAATCTCTGTGACCTGGTCAGTTATCTCCTCTCTGTCAATAAACTTGGTAACTAAATAGCTATGAGACCTCGGGGACAAATTACTTTACTTCTCTGTGCCTCAGTTTTCTCTTCTGGAAAATGGGACTAACAACATACAAAAGCCAAATGGTAAAGCTGATGTTTCCTAAAGTACATCACACTTCAGGGCCTTTTCCCATGTGGGTCCCTCTGCCTAGAAAGCCTGCTCTTTCTTTGTCTACCTAGTTAACTTGCCCGTCCAGACCTCGCCTGGGTGTCACTCAGTTTCCTGAGTTTATTCAGCAGTTTACTGCTTTTCCTCCCCCACCTCCCAGCAGAATTGACCTCACCCTCCTCTGGGCCCCACTCTCCCCTGCACACGTCTATCACTGTTCACGTCTGTTTACTGGGCCTCTTTGAGGGACTATGTCCCATTCATTTCTGTATCCCAGAGCCTGGCACAGAGTAGATTCAGGATAAATGTGCAGTGAATGAATAAATGAACCAATGAATTACCGACTTTGTTTCATTCATCATTCATCCAACAACCATCTACTGAGTCTGGCTCCCTGCTAGGCACTGCCAGGGCTCAGAGGAGAGCTCTGCCTTCAGAGTCTGATGGGGAGACGCAGACGCCTGTGTGGATAAGCGTAGCTCAGAGTGGTCTGGGCTGCAACACGCAGGTCTCCTGCCCAGAACAAGTGGAGCCAGAGGTCTCCCCTCAGGGAGCCCACTAACCATGGAAGGAAATGGGGCTGAGACCCGAGGCTGGGCTAAGGAAACCCATGCGTTCAGTGCATTTGGGATTCCAAGGATGCACAGGATGGGAGTTTAGGGTCTAGAGAGCCATGGAGATGCATGACGGTGTCAGAAGCCTGGGTACGAGCTCCACAAGTGCAGGGACCATCCTCCTCACTCCTATAGCCCTAGGCCCAGCCAGGGCCTGACACCGAGGGGGTGGTCAACATAAATATTTGCTGAGTATGTGATAAATGAGGAGAGGGAATCCAAAGAAATGAGAACAGCATTCCAGCCCCACTCTGCCACATGGCGGTCAGTGACGACGGCCAGACACGTCTCCTTTCTGACCTCAGATATTTTCCAACATCCTATCCAACTCTAAATCCTATGATGATACAGAGATGTAGGCTATGCCCTCAGGGTGCTCCTTGACTAGCTGATGTGTGTGCGCGCGTGTGTGTGTGTGTGCACGCCTGTGCGTGGGCACACGTGCATTGGATCTCAGAGCCAGGGTTGGAAATGGTAACAATAACAGCAACAAAATAGGATAGCTATGATTTTGGGCACAGAATGCAAAGTTCTCAGTGTTTCACGCCCACTATCTCATTTTACCCTTACACACACCGCGTGAGACGGGTGAGGTTCTTGTCCCCATTTTACAGATAAGGAAACTGAGCCTCCTCAGGAGGAACAAATGGTCCCAGAGCTACCAACTGGCAGATGTGGGATTCGAAGCAAGATCTGTCTGACCCCAGGCTCTTAGCCACTCCTCGCCACCACCTCCCACAAGAGGTCTGCTCTCTGGCTCCTGGGTCTTTCTGCCACTTGAGGGCAGCTTCTGATGATGGAATCTGGCTGAGAATTCAGACATGATGGAGGCCCAGGTTGGGGGGTGGTGGAAGCAGGGTGAAAGAGGAGAGGACGTTCAGCCTCACTACCTCTCCGGACCCCTGCTAACTGGAGGCAAATCCCCCGTGTGAAAGATCTGGCATGGGTCCTCCAGGGTTTGCATGGGAGGTTTTGGAGTTTTTGGCTTTGCTTAACCGAAGGGCTTACCACGGTGCTCTGGACTGTTTCTTTTCTGGCTGGGCTAAGGGAGGGCAGAGGTCAGCAGAGGCTCTGCCTTTGGCTCACCTTCAGGGAGGTGGATTCTTGGCCAGTCCCAGAGATCCTGAAATGGCCTCTCACACTCAGGCAGGAGAACTGGGACATCGCGCCCCTCCTGGGCCCAGCTCCTTCCCTCACGTTCAACAGAGCAGCTTAGAGAGCAGCTCAGTGCTGGAAATCCAACCACACAGAAGGCTGCTACAAGCTGGCTTTTGAAAGGTGCGCTCTTTCTTCAAAAGCTTAAGGGAGGGAAAAAAAAAAAAAAAGCACGCAAGAAAGAGAGACATAAGAGAAAAATTGGCCAGATGAGGGGTCTGGTCTATTGAGCAAAATTCCCTGACCCATTCATCCTATTTATGCCTGCAGCTTAGGCCATCATGGGGCTGTTCTTGCAAATGTACTCAGTGGACAGATCGTGGCCTTTTCTGCAGCTGCAGGCTCCCCATTCCAAGGCCCCAACTCAACAGGTCTGATGGAAGGTCTTGGATGCCGATCCCAGATCGAGTCACCCTGGCGGGGAGGGGGGCAGGAGCTGCCGGGGCGGTCTTGCTGGTCCCGGAGCCTCAGGAAGACCATCTCCTGGCTCCTCAGGGACTGTCCCTGGAAGTGACCTGAACCCCATGGAATCGGGCCAGAAGCAACCTCCACGATTTCTGCACACGCCTCTGCCCCTCTGGCGAGGTGTGCGGGTAGGTGGGGGAAAGGCTTGCTCATCCAGCCTTCGGAAATATCCCGACACACTTTCTTCCAGGCTGCCCGAAGTTACTTTCCAAGTATTTCACTTTCCATTTCTTCTCTAGATCTGGTAACAGGGTGTTCCTGCCCTCTTCCCCTTGCTGACCTTTTTGGCTGGGCCCTGCCTCTGCTGCGTTTCATCAAATCAACATCCTCTCAAGAAACCAGGCCAACTGTGCTCTCAGCCCCATGGAAGGCGCAGATGTGGGCTACGGGCCCTGCTTGGCCTACGGCAGGTTACCATCCAAACTGAGGGACACTGGACAGAGGGAAACAGGTGCCAGGGGGCCCACGGGCTGTGAGTCTGGCATCCTGACTGCCAAGGCCAGCCCTGGCATTCTCTAGACAGCTGTGTTGCCCTGGAGAAGTGTCTTGAGCTCTCTGAATCTCAACGTACTTATCTGTAAAATGGGCATTATATCCTATGTGCCTTGGAATGTTGTGGGGTTGAAACAAGATAACGAAGGTGTTCGAAGTGCAAGTGCATGTCTGGGTTGATACACAGTATCTGTTGCTGCTTTAAGTTTCTGAGGCAGAAGTCCACCCCTAGAATTTCCTCTCTTGGGGGTCAGCCTCTTCTGTGTGTTTCTAGGCAGGCGGGAAGAAGCTGAAACAGTAGACTCCCTCCCTCCACCTCTCAGAACTCCAGTCATAAATGAAATATAATATAATATGTGGATAAAAATGCCACCATCCTCAAGGGGTGGAGGGCAGGGTTAAGTGACACAACGCAAGCCTTTGGCACAGCTCCGCATGGCGGGAGGCAGGGTGACCATCGGGATGATTCTTCCCTGGGATCAGGGTGGTAACCTAGCCTGTAGTCTCTGAGATGGCCTCGGGGGTTCTTGGCTGGAAAGCCAGTCGTTTCTCTAAGAGGAAAAAGGGTGCTGTATATCTCGTGCTCACTCAACCCCATTCCCTCCCACTCACCAACACCGTTTTTCTTTTTCCAAGCCACAGGAGTTTTGGAGAGCAAATATAGAAAGGAGGGAGTAAAGAGAAAAAAAGAAAAAGAAAGAAAAAAAGCAGAGCCATCTGAAGCCAGAGTGGGCGTCGTGCAAGAGGCTCTGGACTTGCAGACAGCTGTAGCCTACATACGACATGCAATGAGAAAAGTCCCAGATCTCCTAAGCAGAGCTCCGGCCTACTTTGAAGTGTTGACAACACATAAAATTAAAAGCATCACAACGCGAATTATCACTTTGTTTTTTCCACTTTGATAGCCTCTACAAAGCATTTTATACCAATGAATCAATACAAATGTCTCTTTATGAGGACATCAGGAACCAAAAAACAAAATTGTTTTTTTTTTCCTTAAGAGAAACCAGGGAAACTAACAAAAAAATTTGAGCTCTGGCTTGCCTAATAGCCGTAGGTAACGTTGTAAGTTGGGTCTCTCCTTTTAACAGTGGCCGTGGAGGTCATTGAGGTCCATTGGCTTGGGTCACATCATCCAGACCCTGGATGAACGTCCTGCCTGCTGATGAATTTGCACCACAGGATGAGATAGTTCAGTCACAGCTGGGTCGCTACTATCTCGCGACTGCACATGTGCGCTTGTGCACACGTATAAGAATATACATAGCGTACGTCTCCATAGGTATATGCATGTATAGATGTATATAAGTATGTATTTTGTGGCTTGGTAAAATAAAGCTCGCAAATTAGGAATAATTTATAACTCGTTATAACTCGATTATTGGCTGGGACTCCCTTTATGTTACAACAGATGGACTTTTGCGTGAAATATTTTCCCCGAGTTGCTATAGAGACATGCCAACATCTTTCTGCTGAAGTGATTCCCTGCAGGCCTGTTTGCTGTTGCGACCGGTGCAGAATCGCTTGCAGGCTGAATCACTTGCAGCCCTCGCAGAGGCTGATTAAAGAGCCTGGGGGCCCTGGGAGTCTTGGGCCTCTCAGCTACTGCCACCGGGGATGGGCTGCAAAAGTCGTTAGGGCTGGATTGGGGGGTGGGGACTGGGCTGGCGGGTGGAGGAGGATGCCCAGGTGAGCCAGGCAGCTGCAGGGGAGAGGAAAATAACATGGGCTCATCCAAGACCTACTATGTGCTACTCATGGTTCTAGGAACTTGTCCATTTCTTACCTTGTCTAGTCCCTATAGCAACCCTGTACGGTGCGTCCTGTTATTCCCATTTTTTCAGGTGGGGAAGATGAGGCACAGAGGAGTTAGGTGATTTGTTTGAGTAAGTACCATAGCATTCAAACCCAAGTTTCTCTGACTCTATCATCTTATCTTTAGTGTCTTCCCCAAAAGGGGGTGGGGTGGGATAGATAGGGTGCATTTGGAACTTAGAATCTTGGTTGAACTGAAAAGCCACAGGCTGGGCAGGGTGGCCAGATTCAGCCCCCTGCCAGTTCCTCTGGCTGTCGGAGGATCCTCAGACAAAACCTCGAGCCTCTGTCACGCAACTCACAGTCCATTTGGGCAGACACACTCAGGCCTGTCTGACCAGCAACGTAAACACGGCCAAGCACTGAGACACTGTGGGTCCCGACTCCTGAGACAGAGACTCTGTATAGGCCCCTGCCGCCCCCTTCCCTTCTCAGACAAAGTTAGGAACAGAGTGACGTTTCCCTAGAGCAGAGTTTACGAAGAGGGTGGCCTGGAATGATGACAAGGGCATGAACTTTGAAATCAGACAGACCCAAGTTAGAATCTTGACTCCACTCTGGTCCAGAGGTATGACTTTGGGCGACTCCCTCCTCCTCTCTGAGCTCTGATTTTCCTTATCTGTAAAATGGGCTTCATAGCACCGACCTGGCAGGGTGAGACTCCGCTCTTCCACTAGAATGGAGGCTCCCTAGTACCATGTCTGGCACACAGTAGACATTACTAAGTATATGATGAATAAAGGAATACATTTTTAATACACCTGCCATGTAACAGGTATTCAATAAGTGGTAGAAATGATTTTCGTCTGGCATTTCTTAGACTTATCGGGGCCTTTTTCTCCCTTAGTATTATTAACTTCCCTTCCTGGGCAGAGTTTCAAGGAGGACCCTGAGTCTCTGAGTCTCCTCCCCAACCTCTTCCAACCCATAATAGACAGGATTCTTGGAGAATAAAAACAACCCAACACGTTAACAAGTATCTCAGTCCATGGAGATCTCTTCCTATGAGAGGACATTAGTCAGGACTCTTTAGATTGTTTAGAAACCTAATTAAAACTGCCTTAAGCTAATAAAGGTACATATTCCCAGGAGTAAGCAGCTTCAGGTATGGTTGGATCCAGATGTCCAGTCAACCTTCATCCATTTCTTTAATTCACTCTCTTCTAGCATGGCTTCACCTTCAGGCAGGCACTGCCCTTGTGATGGCAGGACAGCTGCCCAGCTCCAAAACTACTTCTCACCAGCTCAGCACCTTCGCAAAAAGAGAATTCTTCCCCTCAAGGTTCAAATACAAGTCCAATAACTGAACTTCATGAGATGCACTTGGGTCACATGCCAAGGCCAATCAGGTATCCATTCTAGAAGCCTGGAAGTGGAGTCAGCTCTGGCTAAGTCAATATGGCCTTAGAGTGGGGAAGGAGCAGTTCTCCAAAGGTCAAGTGGTTGTTCTTGCCAGAAGAAGAGGAGAGGAATGCTGAGCAGGCAAACGCAGCCAGTGTCCGCCACAGAGAGGGAAATAACCTAACGTAATCTTTATTCTCAGGACAGTCCTGAAGGGTAGTTATGACTTTTCTCATTTTACAGAAAAATGAAGCCCAGAGAGTCTGGGGACATTGCCCAAGGCCACGTCATGTGTCAGTGGTAGAGTCAGGGTGGGAGCCCCCAAGCCTGGATTCTTGCTGGTACTTTATAGGAGGAAGTGAGCCTTGCAGGGGGTCTAGAACTAGCATTTGGAAAATGGGTGGGAGATGCAGGTGGCCCCAGGATCCCAGCATCAGCCAGAGGAAGCTTCCAGGTCAGGCTCTTTGTGGTTCTTGTTCTTGTTTGTGCCAAGTAGCACAAGTCTTGAGACAAGCAGGTGTTTTCTTTCTTCATCTTTCCAAAAATCCCAAAGCATAATACATTTGAGGATGTTGTAAGCAGTCTCTCATTTTACATTGGTTATCTCAAGTCAAAAATGATTTGACCTCGGCATTATCAAGGGTCCTATTTTTAAACATCTTTTGTGGGCTTTTTGGTTGCTCTCTTTACTTGGAGAAGGTCCCTACATCTCAGGCCATCATAAACCCACAGAGCTGGGATCTTCCAAGAAGGTTTTGGATGGAAACACCTCAATCCGGGCCTGAAGACCGAGGCTGGTGCTGTTGTTTCCTCCCCTCCCGATCCATTTCCAACCTTTGTTCAATCTTAAATTTCATCACCCCTTTGAAGACTACCCTGATAGCTTCACACCCATGCTTGCTCCCGGCCCAAACGTGGCCCTGCTTATCTGTGCTGCACAGAGAAACGTTTTGCGACTCTGGACCAGGTCCCAGTCATCTGGACTCCTAATTTAGCCTGCCCTTGAATTCATCTGTAGAAACTTGTCTTTCAAGAACAGATTCAAAATGAAGTTTGTAAAGGGCTTTGCAAACTGTAAAGCGATATTATGACTCATGTTATTCCGTATCTCATCCTCACCCGTCTCTTGGTTCCTTTGTCGTTGAAATTTGCTATAATTATACATATAATTATTACGTATATCAATTACATATAAATATATTTATATACCAATATACTAAATATACATATATATACCTATACACAAATATATATATTTTATATATATACCTATATATATACTACACACACACACACACACACACACACACACGCTTTATTGGATCTGTCTCCCTCACCAAACACTATGTTCCGAAAAGGTGTGCGTTGCCACTGTCTTGTTCATCATTGTTATCCCAGCACATTGTATTGTCCTGGTTGGGAGTTAGATGCTCAGTAAACGTTTGCTAAATGAATGAATGCATGAGTGAATGAATGGGTGGAAGAAAAACATAGTCTGGCTTTCCCAAGCAGGTGGTAAAGCAAAGGCCATGGAGTTAGGCACATCTGGTTTCAAATCACAGCTCTGTCGCTTCCTAGCAATGTGACCTTGGATAAATGACCTTGCTGCGTTTCTGTTTTCTCATCTGTAAAATGGGTCTAATAACATATTTCACTGAGGATGCTAAAAGGTCACCTATGTGAATTCAGTGCCTTCAATAGTAAGCACTCAATAAATGTCAGGACCCTTCTCTCTTCCCCTCTTTAGCAATTCTACAACGCCCACAATAGTAGGCAAACGTTGGATGTTTAATAAATACTTTTTGATTGATGGATGAATTTATCAAAGTGATGGGCACAAATTGGGTGTGGGATTTCCATTCCTGGTTGAGAGAAAACTGTGAGACGGGTAACTGAACCAAGAATTCAGAGAGGCCCTGGGCAGTGAGGAGAAGTTAGAACAGGGAGGTAACTAGCTAGTGTTTGCACACGTGTGTGTGTGTGTGTGTGTGTGTGTGTGTTCATTTTTGCATCGATATGGATAGATGTATGCAAAGAGAGAGAACTAGTTATTTAAAGTACTTTGATTCTTTGTTAAGAAGTTGAAGTTTATAATCAAACGGATTCTTGGAATCCCCTGGAAGTTCTTGAGAAGGAGGAATGCGATGGAAATTCTTTTCGTATCTACATAAAGAAGAGACTTAAACAGGGAAAGGCTGTGAAGGCTGTTCTAGTAATCTAGGAAAAAGAGAGAATGGCTAGTAGGCATTCAATAAACCATGTTGACATCAAAAAGTAAAAAGAGGCAAGCCTTGAATATTCCTTGGATCCGTAAATCAAGAAATATTTATTGGGTATGGAGCAAGAGAGAGTAGGGACCAAACTTGTTTATATTTTTCCTTCTAAAACTATAAATGTGATTTTTCCATTGCAAAATAATAAAGCCCCACTACAGGATATAATTCGAAAATGAAAGGAAAAAGAATCATCCATAATCTTACAACCAGAAGAGCCCCATGACTGCATTTTATGTCCCCACATCTATGACCATAGGAGAATGAAAGAGTCTGCTGTGTTCATGATGGGGATATAGAAGGAGGGTCAGGAGGATGTTACAGAGAGGTCATGGCTGAACTCACTCGCTCATTTGCTTATTTGATTCAATCTTCACGACAGAGACCTAAACAGCAAAACCACACCTTGACCTCGGGTTGGAATCTCCCAGTCTCTTTATGCAACTCTGGACATCAACCAAGTTGGGTTACCTCCAACCTGATCACCAGAGTCCTCTTCCTTCCTCATTGGATTGTGGACATTTTAGTTTTTTGTCTTTTTTTGCATCTGCTACCCCTTTCTTATTGTATCTGATCTTCCTTTGGGAAGAGTCCTCATTGTGTGGAGTCCTGGCAATAGAGTTCTTTCTGACTATTGTGTTGGTCAATGGTTGCTTAGCTGGTCCACCCACCAGATGTCCTTGGCCATTCCACATTCTTCTGTCAGTATATGAGTAGGTTCGTTCATCAGCCTGATGGTCATTTGGTCAGCTGGTTATCCAGCCTTCTGGGGAGGCAGGCAGGTTAACCAATAGTCCACTGGCTCACTGAGTGGAGTGTTGGTCTGTTCACTGGCCAGTAGTCCATTTGACTATCAATTGGGCAGTCAGGCTGTTCACTGGTGTATCAACCACTCCATTGGCTCCACTATCACTGGGTTATTTCACCCATGTGACAGCCTGGTGGTCAGTGTCTCCATTAGCTTGCTGGTGGCCAGCTCTTCAGTCAGTCAGTAAGTCAGTCAGTTGCCAGTGAGTCGGCCGGACCCCACCCCTGTGAGCCCCTCCAGCTGGTGACCTCAGTCCTCACCTGAGCGTGGAGGGTGCGGAGGGAGAAGCTCATTTCCTCCCCGCGGAGGTCTTTTTTTTTTTTTTTTTTTTTTTTTTTTGCTGTACGCCGGCCTCTCACTCTCGTGGCCTCTCCCGTTGCGGAGCGCAGGCTCAGCAGCCATGGCTCACGGGCCCAGCCGCTCCGCAGCATGTGGGATCTTCCCGGACCGGGGCACGAACCCGCATCCCCTGCATCAGCAGGCGGACTCTCAACCACTGCGCCACCAGGGAAGCCCCTCCCGCGGAGATCTTTTGAAGTGCTCAGTCAATCCTTGGAAACGAAATCAAAAGTTATTTATTAGGTACGAGAGTGAAAACAGCCCCATCACTCGAAGTTACTGACGGCTAACCTGAACTTACTCATTTTCTTTCAAAACTCGTTAAAATTCAGAACCATGGTTTCTTTTCTTGCCCCCTCTCCTACCCCCTGGGCCTGCCTTCTCCTTCGGCTGTGGCATTGGTTTGCAGGGGCATGTGACTTTATCAGCTGATCCCGACGCCAACCAGAGCTGTCAAGGTCCCTGCAGGGATGAGTCACCCTCCCGGAAAGGAGGCGTGTGGGGAGCCAGGCAGGTTCCCAGACCCCGGGCCTTGGCCTTGGGCTCCTCCTCAGGGGCTCGTGACCCCAAGAGGTAGGCAGTAGTCCAGCCTATGGGGCCATTTTCCACTTGGAGGCCTGATGTGTCTGGAAGGATGATTCACTGGGATGGGCTGCAGCAAAGGGGGTTAAAGAACGGTTTTCCTCTGGGCCCTCCTTTCTTTCAGGCGGGAGAGGAGGGGACATAGGCTGTTTAATATCCAAGGCAGATTTCCCAATGCCTAAGAGAACAGGCAGCATACTAGGCACCAGGACACCTGGGTTCCAGGCTGGCCCACAGCTAAGAGCAGAGGAAGAAGTTGTCTCTTGTCTATCTCCTAGCTCCCCACTGAGCCACTGTCTTTCCAGGTTTCCACTTCCCTCCCTCACCTCCATCTCAGGCTCTCCATGCTCATCAACTAATCTCTAAGAACCAACCCTGTGCCTGGGTTTGAGCTGTCAAGTTAAAGTTCAACAACCGGCATTTATTGAGTGCTGTTGGGGTCAGGGTCTCCTGTTCTTTCCTTCCAAAGGGCATACCTCTTCATTTATTTATGAAACAGATATTTACATTTATTTGCATACTTGCTGCCTTCCAAGCACTGGACTAGGTATAGAGACAGTGTTAAGCAAAACACTGCCTTCATGGAGATTAGCATCTAGACAGATTCACATGGATCAGATGATCACACAAAAGAGTGTTTAATCTACTGAGATAGGTGCTTTGATGGAAAACACCAGTGGTATATGAGAGAGACTATAAGGACACCTAATCCAATTGTGGTTTTGGGGAGCCAGGGGGGCTTCCCCAAGTAAATGACTGAATATGAAGATTAAAAGTTACCAAGGTGACGAGAGGAAGGATCATGTCAGGTAGAGGGGACACAGCCCTGCAGAGGGAGGGAAGCTGAAACATCAAGGCACTGAAACAAAGTTCCTTGTAACTTTTGCCAGAGAGTGGTGAGATTAGTTCATAAAGAGGCATTCATTTTTCTTTCTTTCTTTCTTTCTTTTTTGTGGTACGCGGGCCTATCACTGTTGTGGCCTCTCCCGTTGCGGAGCACAGGCTCTGGACGCGCAGGCTCAGCGGCCATGGCTCACGGGCCCAGCCGCTCCGCGGCATGTGGGATCTTCCCGGACCGGGGCACGAACCCGTGTCCCCTGCATCGGCAGGCGGACTCTCAACCACTGCGCCACCAGGGAAGCCCATTCATTTTTCTTCATTATTACATTCATTCATTCATTTGTACATTCATTCATACATACATTCATTTCCTCATGCATTCATGCACACATTCCACAAATACTTACGAATACGTACTCAACATCTGCCTTTCTTTCAGAGTTCACTTGTTGCAATTGACAGAAACCAGGGCTGGCTAAACAGTGTTCCCTGGGTAGCCCTTAGAAGAATGCTGAAGAACCATAAAATTGGTGGGTCATTGGAGGAGCAGGTTTAGAAAGGAAGATTGCCATCCATCTCTGGGAACCATGGTAACCTTCTTGTAGCAGGCCTTGTAAACTCAGCCACTTCTATACCACTATCCTCCTTTCCTTGTAGTATCAAGATCCAAAGCCCTGATAGGGAGTTCAGTCTGGCTCTCGTATACTTGCCCCCTCCCATACCAGGTCTATGAGAGAAAGGTATAGCCCCTTGGCTTTCTTACTGGTAGGTCAACGCCTGGATTTACTTTTGCACCAAGAATCCATGCAAAGGGGGAGTGGTTATTTTCTGAGAAATTTTTTTTGTGTTAGTAGGGAGGGTAAATAGGTACTGAGTAACCCCAAGTTATCTACCAGTCATTACAACCTTCAGATCCTAAAGGTCAAGCTAGGACTCCCATAACCCTCTTGGCAATGGTGTGGGGAATCCTGGGCACATACTCCCATGTTCTTCTTTCCAAATCTGGCTCTTGATGGTGTCTTTAGGCACACAGCTTCCCAGCCAAGGCCTCACAGTTCTTCATTTATGAAATGGGCATACAAATCCTCCCTTTGGTACCTCCCAGCATTGCAATGAAAGTAAAGCAACTCAATGCCTGTTGAAAGTCTTTCAGAGTCAAGGCTCTTTATTATCATGGAACCCCTGAACTCTGAGGCTGAAAATACTTGACCAAGGTGGGGCTCCTCTAAAAGGTAACAAGACCTTTCACTCAGCAGACAGGAGTAATGAAGAGTTGCCTGGGAGAGAGGAGGACTTGGGCACAGAGGGCTGACCTGGGGAGTCTTGAGAAAGGCACAGGGATGCTCCCTGGATTTGTCTTCAGCCCAAGTCCCTGGACTCATCTCTGGGTTGAGTAACAAGCTAGCAGCAGCCTGTCAGTAGAAGGGAAAGGTCTGTAATACTTTGAGTCCAAGCAATCCTGCTATAGGACTCAAAGAGGGAGTGAGCCATCCTCCCACTGCTACCACCATCCCCCGTGCAACTTTGGCATCTGTAGGATTTACGTGTAGCAGCTGCAGGAGACAGTGAACAGCCAGGGCGCTGCAGAAGGGATGTGTTCACGGGCACACAAGGGGTCCTCTGGATATTCCTGGAGTTCCTTGTGTTGGAGGAGTTATTTTACTAGTTGCTTTGGGGGAAACTTAGTTCATACGAGCAATATTTACTGACTATGTACCATGTACCAGGCATTTTCTCCCTCAGTGTCTCTGCCATGATGCTTTTTCTAATATTCCTGTTTCACTTTCACTGTCTCTGCTCTGAACTTGTATTTATCCATCCATCCATCCATCCATCCATCCGTCCATCCATCCATCTTCTTAGCAAAAGACGAACATTTAGTGGTGATATAGCCTAGTTGATTAACTGCTACCCATTGGCAGAAGCTTAAGTCGTTTCTAGATTTACTGTTATAAACAATACTGTAATGAACATCTTTGTGCATGCCTTGGAAAATATTTATGGAGCACCAACATTATAACAGATTTATACTAAGTTCTTTGGTAATATTAGTTAACTTTTTAATGAGTATGTCTTGAGTTCCCAACCCTGGTAAAGAATGTTTTGACTTTGCCTTTGTAGCCTCCATAATTCATCCGCCTCAAGTAGCTGCTTCATAAACATTGAATGATGAATGGATCAATGGATCAAAATAATAAGCCACCTATGGAACCAAAGTGTGGGTCTCCAGAGAACTCCAGCTTGGCTCCTGCAAATGAACTACTTCCCACCTCTGATCCAGCCCTAGCTGTGGTAGCCTGCTGTCAAGATTTGGGGCTTTTTTGGTTTTTCAAAACTTTGGGATTTGCTCTCCTTTCTGCACTTCCATCTGCGTCTCCAGCCTCATCAACGACCTGGGAGTTAGGAAGGGGAGCAGGAAGGGGGATACATGAAGTGTCAGCCATGGGCTATGGGCCAGAGCTGGGTTCTTCCTTTCTGCCTCTGAACACGTAGGAACAGAGCTCATGCATCTTCTTCTTCTTTTTTTTTTTTTGTATTTCATTTTATTTATTTATTTTTTTCATGCATCTTCAAATGGTGCTCCCACTGAGCTCAAACCTGCCACAGCCAACTGCTCCCCATTTGGCCACCTTCTCTGCACACACACACCTCCATGCCTCTCCTTGTGCTGTTCTCTCTGCTTGGAAAGCCCTCCCCCTGCTCACACATCCATTCAAAAGCCACTGCCTAACATGTTCCCATGAACTTCCTGCCAGGCAGAACCAATCAATCCAGTGTTCTGCTCCCATGTACCTTGCAGATCTCTATTGCAGCTCTTCCCATATTACCCTGGCGAGTTCCACTAAGCAAGGGCTATCCCTTATCCAGGGATGGCAAACAGATTGCACTTCAACGTTCCAGCTCTGATCGATTAGTCGTGGCTGCCTGGAGTGTTCTGTCTAGAGCAGGGCAGACCAATACCATTGTCATGGGAGACACACTGATTTAAAATTTTCCAGTAGCTACATTCAAAAAAATAAATAGGTGAAATTCATTTCAGAAGTGTATTTCAGGGAATTCCCTGGAAGTCCAGTGGTTAGGACTCGGCACTTTCACTACCTTGGCCTGTGTTCAATCCCTGGTCGGGGAACTAAGATCTCACAAGCCGCGAGGTGCGGCCAAAAAAAAAAAAAAAAAGTGTATTTCATTTAACCCAATATATCCAAATAGTATCATTTCAACATACAATCCGTATAAAAATTATTCATGAGATATTTTGCATTCTCTTTTTCAGACTGAGTCTTCAAACTTCCATGTGGAAATTACACACATTTCAATTCAGATGCTGTTTTCATCAGAAATACTTGTCGTTTATTTGGATTTCATAAAATTTGTAGTTGAAGTAGATTTGCATTTTCAAGTTGTTCCAAACATTCGTAAAGTTTTCCAATAACTGGGCGATCCCTTTTTAAGTGTAAATTAATTAGGAAATTAAAAATTCAGTTTTCTGGTGGCACTAGCTACATTTGAAATGCTCGATAGCCACATGTGACCAGTGACTGCAGTGTGAGAGAGCAGATCTGGAGGGATTCTGAAGCTGCAGAATGCTGCAATCAGCTGGCAAAGGCTGCCTTGGAGGTGTATTTGGGCAGCGGGCACCCCTGGACCTGATATTTGTCATTCCTGGTTTTATTTGTCTCTGTGTCCCCAGTGGCTGGTGGGACTCACTCGATGTTACGGAGGAATGGCCTCATGGATAGCTCAGTGACTTGGGATGTGCTGAGAGCTGGTACACTCTGAGCTTTCTTACCTAGAAAGGGAAATGATGATCGGGAATCCTTACATTTTTCTGAGAAGGGGGCTGACAGCATCAGATTAACACGTGGCAGTTGGCTCTGGTATCGGTTGGAGAGCAGACCAGAGGGCACAAGCCTGGAGTGGGCAGTGGGCAGGGAGGAAGCATTGCAGTGACCAACTCAGAATGAGATGAGATGGTTAAAGGAAAGTCCCAAGAAACTGGTCATTGTTCCAGTCCTGGGACAGGGTTCCCCTCCCTCCAGGGAGGCACTGTATTTGTTGCTGACTTTTATTGCTATTATATGCATTGACCTCACTCTGAAGAGGGAGCTAGACTACACGTGAAGGGGTGGAAAGAACAGGGCCCTGGGGTGAGAAGCTCTCCAAGCTCAGTTGAGTGGCCATGTGACCCTGGGCCAAGTGACCCCACCTCTAAGTTTTCTCCCAGGAGGACTGTTAAGATGCCCATGCAGTATTGTGTGTATGTGTCTGGTGGGATGTGTGTGTGTGTGTGGGGGTGTTGCAAGAGATGACCCGTGTGCCTGTAAACTGAGTCTTTATGGACCTGTCATGTAGTCATTGTAAGGGTTCAGGCTACAGCAGTTGTTGCTCTATTATCATTCCCATACGAACAGCTACTATTTATTTTCAATGCAAGGACTGAGATAAGAAAAGGTGAAACACAAACTAGAAACTCCCCACATCACCCCAGAATGGGAGGGAGCAGATATGGGTACCTTTTGCGACAGCACCCCTGGGAGACTTCCCCCACCAGAGTGAGGAGATGGCAAGGTCTAGCAGAATTATTCTGACCATGGAGACTGAAGTCAGTTTACCCGGTGGAATCCCAGATCCACCACTTCCTAGCTGTGCCTTGGTTTCTCTGTCTGTAAAATGGGGATCATAATAATTCCCTCCTCACCGAGAGTGCTGTTTGTGTTGGTGTTGTTTTTATCACTCTTTATGGGCAGCAGCATAGACCGGCTCTCACATGGCCCAGCCAGTGCAGTGGAAACAGTGAGAAGGACAAGAAGGCAAGGGTCCACTACATTTGGGCAAAGAGATCAATTGGGTCCCTCCCTGGCTCTGCCAGGCTCTTCAATACAGGAAGCAAGACTCTATTTAAGGAGCAATGAGGGGTTTGCAGGTTTCTCAGAGCCCACCATGCCCACTGTGCTCACAGGTGCACAGTGATGGGCAGGGAATGAGTGGGCAAGGTTAGCCATGAGCAGGTCATCAGAGGCTCCATCCTCTTGGCAATGACAGCTTTACCAACAGGCATCACTGATGGTTTAGATCAATGCTTCCCCAGTGTTGGGGCAACAGACTGGCTGCAATAGAATCACCTGGGGAAGTTTTTAAAATGTACAGATTCCCAGGCCCCGTTCCAGAACCACTGAATCTGGATCTCTAAGTGTGGACTCAGGAATCTGTATATTTTAAAAGTCTCCCCTGGGGATATGATGATGCACAACCAGAAACCACTGGCTCTCAGCTCTGAAATGGGAGTTGGCAAAAGAGTTAAGAGTGACAACAGAACAAACCTGAGTATGTGATTGGAAAAAAAAAGAAAGACTCCCTCAAGTCCTCAGCTATACTAACAGAGGCATGCATCTGGCCCCAGGATTAATTAATGGTAAACAGTGTGGCAGGGCACAACACCGTGTGACTCAGTCTTGGTGGTTTTGATTCCTTGCTAGCAGGGCAACTTTTCTTTCTTCAAGCCCCAACTCAAATCCTGCTTAACTGCGTCCTTGGAGAGGAAAGTAGAGAGCAGATAAGAGCAGATATCAGATAAGTGTTAAGACCAGTCCAACTAAGAAGTTCTACTTCCAGAGAAATACTAGCTTGAGTACACCAGGAAATAGGACAAAGCTCTGTTTGTGATTTTTTTAAAAAGTGGGAACGGTTGTCCATCAATGGGTAAATGCATAAACGATCTGTTACTTATCTAGTGAGTACTACATGGCAGTTAAAATTAGTGTGAGACATCTCTGTGTCTCAATTTGTCTCAAAAAAACAAGACGCAAAAGGATATCTATTACATGATATTATTTAAATTCTAAAAACACGAAACAATTTTATATATAATTTGTGGACACACCCACACATAGAAAAGATATTAAACTTGCATGGAAATCGTTATACATGTCATCTTCAAGCTACTGCTTACCTCTGGGAGGGAAGGGACAAAGTCCTGGAAAAAGATCAGAAACAAATAGGACAAATGTCAGCATCTATTAAATCTCTGTGGTAGATCAATGGGTATCTTGTTATTTTCTATTATTTTAAATACGTCTGAAATACTGTATAAGAAAAATAAAGCAAGCTGGCATTTCAGAGAAATCCAAGATGTAGGGCTTCATGTACACTGGGAAGGATGGGAATGAGTCCTGGAAGATTCGGGGTTCAGTGGGGGGTACGTTTTGAAAACTTGTAAGGAAAAAAAGAATGACCTTGTTTGTTGTTCTGAGGTTCAAGTCTTTGTCTTTTGATGGAGGCATTTAACTCATTTATATTTACTTCAGAGCTGATTAAAAATATTTCCCCCTTATTGGAGGCAGTGCAGATGAGTGATGGATAGATTTCACAAACATGTTTGTTTCACAACTCCATGGTCACGAGCTCCACCCATGCACATGAAACGTCAACAGAAGATTTGGGGTCAGTGAGTGACCTTTGTTTGGGTGATAAGAGCTGTGCTAGTGCCAGGCCTTTCAACCAGATCCATCTGAAATCTCAGTGGAATTTAAAATGAGCAATCTTCATCTCAAAGTGGATGTTGTCTCACCAGTTGGGACCCCATCAAACATACTGGTAAAGGACATTTCACTCGGAGAGGCAGGGAGGCGTGATGCAAAGAACATAGATTCTGAGACAGACACAAAACAATTCCATACATAGTTTGCTGCAGCTGGACACTCACTCTTGCTGAGTGGGCGCTCATCTCCACCCCACCCAGATGGCAGATTGAGTCGGTCAGCCCTGGGCTTGAGTCACATCTCTTATACTTACTAGCACTGGATGAATTAGTTCATCACTCTGAACTTCAGGCCCTCCTCATAGAACTGGGACACTGGCAGCTAGCTAACCGAGCTGTTGGCAAATTGAACCAGATAGCTTATCTAAACCCCTGACACGTGGTGGGCCCTTGGTGGACTTTTCTTTTATTTTCCCTCTCGCATCTCTGGGGTACTGACACAATCTCATTTCACCCTCCCAGGAAGGTAGGCAGGAAGTGAGCCCCACAGAAGGGTTGATGCTGGCCTTGAGGCAGGTTCCTAAGACTGGCCACCAGGCTGTTATTGTCTGTGGTTTCCTGATCAGTCCACCGACAGTTCCATCAGGGAAGGCAGGGGGATTCAGCCACGGGGGAGGGGGGGGGACGGAGGGGAGGGAGGAAGGACGCCCCCTCCCCACCACCAGCCCCCATCCGAGGAGTGTCCAGCCGGCCTTCCAGTGGCTGCCAGCTCTCCTTCTGAGCTTGCATCAGCAGAGAGGAGTAGCACGTTAAGGCCTGTCTGCGCTGGCTCCACGCTCCATGTGCCCTGGCCCCCATACACCATTTGTCGGGCAGCAGAACAGAATTTGCTCATAAATAAACAAGATCTTGGGTTTCACGTTGGGGAGGCGATGACAGAAGAGGGCCTGGGGCTCTCGCCGTTATCTGCACCCGGGCCTGCCAACTCCTCGCTGCCTGGAAGGGCCGAGAGCAGAGAGGAAGGAGAGCCCAGCCAAGAGCACATTTTTCGGTCATAGAGTCACTGCCTGGCGGCCAGCGCAGCTCCTCTCATTTCCCGCGACGTCCCTCACGCTAGCCACCAGGGACTCTGGGCTCGGCAACCACCAAACCCCTGCCCAGCCAAATGTAAGCACCTGAACTTGGTTAGTAGGGAGGTGGGTGGAGGGTCGTCCAGAGCCTGGAAGATGTCAGGCCTGGAAGAGAGGGGTTTAGCAGTTTCTAGCCTAGACCACCTGAAGTGTCCCGAATGAATTCTCAGCACAACCCCACGTGGCCGGGGGGGCCAAGCCCGGTGCTGGTACATGGTCTAGGCACCGAGCATTCTGTGTCCATGTCTGATGAAGATCAGATCCCAGGCAGAAAATGACCACCTTCCAGCCTTGGGAGAATGGAAGAAATGGAAAACTACACAACAAGAAAGAAGGATGAATTATTGCCGCACAGATGAATCATACACACATAATGTTGACCGAAAGAAACCAGACACAAAAGAATATATACTGCATGATTCCATTTGCATAAAGTTCAAAAATAGGCAGAATTAATCTATGGTGATCAAAGTCACCTCTTGGAGGGGGGATTGACTTAGAAGGGGCATGGGTGCTGATCAGGTCCTGTCTCTTGATGTAGGTGGGGATTACATGAGTGTCTCCATCAGGGAAAGACCCTGAGCTGTATTCGTGGGATGAATGTGCTTTTCTACTTTATCTTATGTAGGTTATCCCTCAAGGAAAAGTTTTTTTTTAAAAGGATCTTAAAAAGAATGAAAGCAAATCAGATCACCTCCTTCCGTGATTAAAACCTTAACACCGACTGCCTACTGCATCTCCAAACTCCCAACTTAGTGTCACCTTCTCAGAGAGGCCATCCCTGACCGCTTATTTTAAGTCGCTCACCCTTAATCACTCACTACACTGTCTTTTTAAATTGTCATCCTAACAGGTACCATCATCTGAGGTCTATACCTGAAGCCAGAACTATACCCGAACTTTCAGTTACATGACTCGTTAGATTCCCATTTTCTTAAGCTACTTTGTCTGGGTTTTCTTGCAACCAGTGAGAGTCTGTGCCAAGCCCTGTGCTGGCTGTAGAGGAAACTGAGAACAGTCTTAGCCAGTCTCTAGGGGGGCAGTAAGCACTGTGTCCACATCTGATGAAGATCAGATCACAGACAGAAAACAACACACCTTCCCAACAGTGGGAGAGTACTAAGCTGTTCAAGATATTCACTGAGTAAATAAGTCAATGGATGGACGGATGGATAGATGGATGGATGGATGGATGGATGGGGAAAATGGGTGAATGGGTGGATGAGTGAATGGATGGGTATATTTCTCTTGAGGAAAGTTGTTCATCATCACAAGGCAATGGAAGTAGAAAAGAACTTTAGATTCCAGGTGGGAGAGACCACTGGGCCTGGAGGGCTTCACAGATAAGGTAGGGATTGAGTCAGATATGCAGGAAAAAACTGAGGACTAGTATTTCTTGATACCTTTACCACGAGGTTGGTATAATTATCTCCACTTTGAAGATGAAGAATCTGTGTCTCAGAAAGGTATAATAGTTAGCCAAGGTCACACGGCCAGAAAGTGGCAGCCGGGATGGAAACCCAGGTCTGGCTGATGCCAAAATTTCTCTGTGGGCTCTCTTCCCAGTCTGCTGCCTGGGACCCTGTGTCTGCAGAGTCAGAAAATGAACTGGGAGGACAGCGGTCTCAAAGTCCCATCCTGGCGATGCTCAGGGCCCCCTGGGAGGCCCAGGCCGGATCCTCTCCACCCCTCGGAAACTCATGTCAGCGGCCTGACAGCTGTATTCCACTGGCTGGCCACAGCTGCCACTGAGGTCCTTGTTCCTGATGCTGAATGTTCCACCACTTTTTCCTGGCACCCCAGGCCTGACGGCCGCTCAGGAAAGCTACTGTACTTGTGAGAAAAGTGAGGTCAGTGCATGTTTCCATCTACTCGGAGAAGGAAAACAAAAACAAATATTCTCGCTACTGAATGTGCTTTTTATTCAGCAGAATCCATCCCCAGAAGGCTTAATTTATGGTTCACCCATGTATCCCTGAGCATATTTACCAGGGGACATCGTGGGGAAGCCTGGAGGGGCCTGTGGCCCTGGCTATGTCCTGGCAGGGGCTCCAGCTCCTACAGCAGCAAAGGCCAGAGAGTAACAGCAAGAAGATGATGGTCGATGGTCAGGATCACAGAGAGTGAGGTCAAGCTTTAGGGGCATATATAGAACAGTGAGAAGAAATGGCTACTTGCATTTCTGCTTTGCACATGCTGTTCTGGAATACCCTTCTATTGTCCAGTCTGGTGAACTCCTACTCGTTCGTCAAAGCCCAGCTCCAGCCTTCCCCAAAGGCTCTGGGCAGAGATGGCCCTACCTTCTTGGAACTCGCTGAGCCCTGCATCCATTCATCTTGGGACAGGCCACCTGGTATGCTTCTGTTTAGCCAGGGACCTCTCAGAGGCAAGGACCATGGCAATATACCTCTGAAAGTCCGACCTGAGTCATAGCACATAGTGAGTGATGAGTGAGAGAGAGAGTGAGAGAGCAAGCTGGGGCAAGAAAGAGTGTGGGCTACAGAGCGAGGCTGGTAGAGTCTCCAGGGCCCTGCAGGATGGTGGACTGAACAGCAGTCTGTCAGAGTTGGGGATGGGGCTTGTGTGGCTTTGGAGACCAGGTTCAAGAGGTACGTTTTAATGGTGGGAAAGAAGGCATGGCTGAGATGGGGTGGGTGACAGCTGACCGTCACCCCCCCGAAGCTACTGGATTTCAAATCCAGGCTGACCTCTCATTTCACAGATAAGGACGTGAGAGCCAGCAAGGGGCTGTCTTGTTAAGCTCATTCTTGCCTGGTGCCCCATTCACACCCCACTGTTCTTAGACGCACCCTAAACCCCTCTGGGCTCCTGCCTCTGCCCCTCCCCTCCTCTCTCCCCTAACCCAGGAGATCTATGTTCTGCTCACTGGCACTTTCTGGGCATGTGGTCAAACCCACAGCTCTGGATGCCATTCCCTCCTCCCCCGGAGCCTCAGTTTTCTCATCGCTGAAACCAAGGCCGCTATCGCGGCCTCAGCTGGGTCAGAAATGACGTTTTACAGGTAAAGCGCTTGACACGGTGCCTGGAACAGAGTAAGCACTCAGTTCCTTCCTTCCTTCCCCAGACTCTGTTTGGCTTTTCCTCCTCTCTCTGTGAAGTCTATCCCCTCCCCCAGCCGATCCCCACCCCAGGCAAAAGTCTGTCCGACCCTGGAGTCTTGGTGGCCACTATCAGGCCCGTCCCCAGCGTTTGTGTCCATAGCAGCCTTGTTACCCTCGTGATGTATGGCTTGGGTCGGGTGGGGTGTCAGTTGGCTGCCTGCCCCATTCCCTTCCAGACGAGAAGGGCTGGGAAGCTTGATTTCATTTATTTTCATACGTAAGAGACAAAGGGGCGGGGAAGAGAGAGAGAGAAGAGGGAGGGCTGCGGGGTGGGGGGGGGGGCGCCGGGAGAGCAGAGAAGGGTGTTGGGAGCCTCAGGCCCCTCTTGTCTCCTGATCGCTCAGGTCTGGCCGACAGTCGCATGGCACCGCTGCAGGGGCTGACCAGGAGCTTCAGAAGCCACATGGCCACTCACGGTGGATGAAGGTCTCTTGTCCTCCTCTTCTGCCACGGTGAGCTTCTTCTCTGGAGGCTGGGGATATGTCTCCTATGAATTATTCTCCTTCACAGGCAGCACGTTTTTCTTTATGAATCATGCAGGATCTGCCTCCGGACTCAGTGTGTGTAAAACAACAAATCAGGAGAAATTTGACTTGACCCAAGCAGGGAAGTTTCCATCCATCACAAGAGGAAAATGTTGGTGCAGCAGGGAGAGGCACAGAGCTGGTGACAGACCGAGGGGCGCGGGGACAGGACAGGGGGCCCCAGTCTGGGCTCTCGGAGGTTCCGGGGTGGGTGGGAGACACCCACGGGCTCCAACAGCATCAGCTTCTGGAGCAGCCAACATTCCCTGGTCTCTCCCTGAGCACTGCCCTGACCTTCTCCTGGGCTCCTCTGGGCCCTGCCACACCTGGATAAAAGCCACCCTTCCCCCCATTCTCTCCCTTCCCCTCCACACAGAGCTCCTCATAGCTCCCCAAGCAGACCATGTTCCTCTGCACCTCTGTCTTTGTGCATGCTGTCCCCACGGACTGAAAGAACAGCCTTCCCTTCCAAAACCTGACCCATGGGCATGCCTGTGGTGATGTTTCCTAGACCCTCAGGGAGAGCTGCTCATGCCTTCTTGGGGGGCCATCACTCTCTTGAGTCAGTGAAATAATTTTCTATGTTTCTGTCCCCCTGAGCCCACCCCAGGCTGACTGTTCCACGCAGGCCAGGCTAGGCCCTTACAGGCCCCGTATCCCTACATGGCCACTCTACGGGGGCAGGAGTCCTGCTTTATCACCAGCACTTGGCACAGAGTAGCTGCTCGATGAACACTGGAAAAATCCCCTGGTACCCTGAATGGGGGTTGGTATACGCTCAGTGGTCTCTGACCTGCTAGAGGCCCCACTCAGGGCCTGACGCGTGTTGGGGCTGATGAATGCAAGATGGAATTGACGACAGGGCAGACTGGTGTCGGGAGGTGAGGGCTGGTTCCTTCCGCGAGCAGAAACTTCTGGCTCAGACTGCCTGCTCCAACCCAGGAAACCAGCTGACCTGTAATGTTCAGCTTCAACTTACTCATAGCCCGGCCCACTGTCTGGATCCAGACTGCCCACCCCCCCGAGCGAATGTACCTCACCTGGGCCCTGGGTCAAGGGGGCTACCTCACTCTGCAGCTCGGTGGATAGGCTCTCCATGAATATGGCTTTCGGGTCCTCTCCTGGACGTCTAAAGTCAGACATCCAACAGTCACCACCCCTCCCATACACATGCATGATCCCAACGCCTCCTACCTCTCTTTCTCTCTCTATCTGCACAAAAGTCCCCTCTTTTTTTTTTTTTTTTTTTAAGTCCCCTCTTGATTTCAGGGCAGAAATATGTCTAAAGAGGGGAGGGGGCAATATGGAAATCAGACCGGCACTGGGGAAGGGGGATGAGGGTGGCTCAGAGGACTTGCCCCAATGGCTTCTGAGGATGGAAGATGCCAGATGTAGGCCATGTTCTGGAAGGCTCTGAACACATCTTGAATCAGAGGCTTCAGTAAAAACAGCACTAGATTGCGTGTCCAGAGTCCTGGGTTCTGGTCCCAGCACTGTCATCAACTTACTGTGTGACCTAGAAGAGGTCTTCTTCCCTCTTTGGGTCTCTGTTTCTGTGTTTTTGAAAAATACTAACTCTAGTTACTAGTTATTGGCAGCTTTCTTCGTGCCAGCCACTGGGCTGAGCTCTTTTCGTCCTCTCAGCACTGCATTCATGATAGGAATCATGACTATCCTCTTTCTTCAGTTGTAGAACTCAGCTCAAGAGGTGACTTACTCAAGGTCATACACCAGCAAGAGATGGGGCAGAATTTGGTGTCTGCGGCATGTTCTTCCTCAGCCACCACGCCATGCCATGTGGAGGGGGTTGGAGAACATGACCCCTATGACCCTACCTCTCTGCCTTGCTTGTCAAGTCCATTTCTACCCCTCCTCCAGAGAGCCCCTCGGGCCTCACTGACTGGCTTCAGGGCCCCTCCACCCTATTCTCACAAGGGCTCTCCACTGACCTCCATCCCATTTCCTGGTGACCAGTCTTCCTGCTGGGCCCAGCAGGGGACATCACAGGTGCTAGGGGATGCAGAGCCTTTCCAACAGAATCCATCCTACTGCGGGGGCTGTTTCCAAGGATGAGGGTGGAGGGAGCTGAGAACTGCTTACTTTCAAGGTGAAGAGAGCAAGATGTAGTTGAGGATGAAGAGACGGAGCAGGGTAATGGGAGGTACCCCATGGGATTCACCAGGCATGCCTCACTCTGAGGCCCTTGATCTTGACCCATCCTCACTCTTCCACCTCCCCGCTGAGTCCTGGCCTCTGGTCCGCAGGCCCCCACCAGTGGCACTTGGTGAGAATCACTTTAAAATACTCCCTTTCTCTGTATTTCAAGATTATCTTCAGTAAGAATTATATAATAATCAGTAATAATTGTTATTTTCTTGTTTTAGTTCTCAGTTTTCATCATTAGCAACAATAAATTTTGCTTTTAAAAACAGTATGCAAATTCAGTAGACTAATTCATGTATGAATTAAAATTTGCACTTAACAAAAAAAAACTTACATCTCTCCATTTCCCCTCAGTTTCATGTTTTAATTTTGAATGCTAAGTGGTCACCTAGAATGACAGAATCAGAGCAGCTCACATTCCGTTTTTTCACCTTTTTAATTCCTCTGCTACCACTATTTAAATGTAGCAACATATAGTGCCACGAGGGATGGAGACATGGTCTGCGCCCGAAATGAATTCGAAAGATTCTGAAACTTTAGGGGTTTAGTTTCAAAATGAACCCACGTAGCTTCATCAGGGGTGTTCTCTAAACCAACTTCCATGTAGAATAGAAAGTTTATTAAAGGACAAGTAATAAAAATGTGCTAATATGAAGTTTACTTCATAATTACTTGTTGTTAAAACTCCACAATAACTGCAGCAATTGTTTGGAACTAAGACCAACATCATTTTCTTTTTTGGGGGGGAGCAGTGTTTTATCAGTGTCATTGTTTAGACTTGCCAGCACATGGGGATAATAAAAAGCAGATCGACTTGTAGTCAGTTTTCTTACTGCTTTTCAGTTCCCTGCAGAAAACATAGCCCCTTATTTTCTGCATCCTGAGAGATGCCCCTGAGCCATCTTTGGTCTGCCGCTGCCCCAGCCAAAACTCTGAGATTTCGCCACAGTCCCTACACTAGGGTCTCTGTCTCCAGGGTCCAGGCACTAGCTCGCCTGCCTTGTACCATGACCTTTGCACTTCCCAAGAGAACGGATCAGACTTTTTTGGTCAAATGTCCCTCAATTTAAGTTTGTTTGATATTTTTTCATGATTGTACTTAGGTTTTGCATTTTGGCAAGAATACACAGGGATGATTTTGGAGCCTTCGTTCATAATGTTAATATATCTTATTACTGGTGATGTTGACCTTGATCTCTTGACTAAGGTAATTTCTGCCAGGTTTCTCCACTGTAAAGTAGTTACTTCTTTTTCTTTGTAGTTAATCTATAGCTTGGGGGAGATATTTTGAGACTAGGCAAATTCTGTTTTGCCCCAAGCTTTCACCACTAATTTTAGTATCCACCACTTCTGTCCACAACAATTATTACTGTGTTGTTTATCTAATGGTAATTCTCTATTTCCCTTTTTCCTTCTCCATTTGTTAATTGGAATTATCCAGTATGGAAGAACTGTGCCATCTCTTCTATTATTTCTTTAAACAATTACTTATATCAGTAAGACTCATGAATATTTATTTATTTATTTATTTATAAATATATTTTATTTTATTTATTTTTATTTTTGGCCGCGTTGTGTCTTCGTTGCTGTGAGCGGGCTTTCTCTAGTTGCGGCGAGCGGGGGCCGCCCTTCGTTGCGGTGCATGGGCTTTTCATTGTGGTGGCTTCTCTTGTTGCGGAGCACGGGATCTAGGCGCGCGAGCTTCAGTAGTTGTGGCTTGCGGGCTCTAGAGCACAGGCTCAGTAGTTGTGGCGCACGGGCTTAGTTGCTCTGTGACATGTGGGATCTTCCCGGCAGGGCTCAAACCCGTGTCCCCTGCGTTGGCAGGTGGATTCTTAACCACTGCGCCACCAGGGAAGTCCCTGCATATTTTTTTTTCTATGGGTTATACTTCAATTATAACGCATAGAATTGAATATAAATATTTGATTATATTCAATTATAAGCCATAGAATAATTATATCATTATTTATTTAGTTTTTCAAATTGCTCCAGTGTTGGACATTAGAAGCTCTTCAGTTTGGGTCCTGTTTTTCTTTTAAGAAACCTACATATTTTTGATTTTGTGTCATCAAATGATGTTACAGGCTCAGCTCCTCATTTTATATTTTTCCTGTCTCAACCACTTATCTAAGGAACCCTGGTGTTTTTTTTTTTTTCTTTCCAACATGCTCTTTAGAAACCAAGATCTGGCTACTAGGTGTGCTCATTACTACTTGGGTGTCGCTGCTTCTAGGCCCTCTAGTGGGGACAGGTCTACTAACCCACACATATACTCACATTATCTGTCTGTCTATCATCTATCTATCTATCTATCCATCCATCCACTCATCCATCCATCATTTAAAATATGACTTTATAGACTGATAATTCAGACTGCAAGCTAACATCTTAGGGTTCATTTTAGCCTTTGCCTTTTATTTATGGCTTCTTTCTCCAATAATGAAAAACTTGATTCTTATTATCTAAAAAATATTTGTGTTTTCATACTCATTGGTATTTTCCAATTTATTTGCATAAAAATCTGCAGAGCATTTGTGTATGATTTTTTAAAATTTAACATTTCCATGGTTATTTTCCCCCTTGTCACTTCACATTTTGTATATTTGTGCTTTCTTCATTTTATGCTTAATTAAATTAGCTACTGTTGTGTCTATTCTGTTATTTTTCTAAACCAAGATTTTGATTAATTCATTAGGTCTTTGCTCTATTGTCTACTTCATGAATCTCTGCTTTTATCTTTATTATTTCCTTCCTGTTGCTTTCTTTTGGTTTGCTTTGTTGTTATTGTTATGGTTTTTTGAGCTAGGAATTTAATTTATTTTATTTTCACATTTACTGATAAAAGTGCTAAAATAATGAGTTTTTCTCTGATCACTGCTTTAAATGAATCCCAGATTCTGATATAGAGTGTTTTCATTGTCATTATTATCATTACTTTAACTCTGTAATTTCAGTTTTTATTTTCCCTTTACCTAAGAGTTTTTTAACAGGAGATTTTTAAACTTCAGGTAGAAGGACCTGTGTGGTTTTTGTTAGTATTGCAGTTTTATTTTGATCAGAGTGTTGTTTGTAATATTTCTACCTTATGGAAGTTACTGATGTGTATTTTGTTGTTGTTGTTGTTGTTTGTTTTTTTGCCATGCCACATGGTAAGCGGGATCCTAGTTCCCCGACCAGGGATTGAACCCATGCCTCCTGCAGTGGAAGTGTGGAGTCTCAACCACTGGGCTGCCAGGGAAATCTCCTGAAGTGTTCTTTATGATAACTTTTTTTTTTTAAATTTTTTTTGCGGTATGCAGGCCTCTCACTGTTGTGGTCTCTCCCGTTGCAGAGCACAGGCTCTGGACGCACCGGCTAAGTGGCTATGGCTCAGAGGCCTAGCTGCTCCACAGCATGTGGGATCTTCCCGGACCGGGGCACGAACCTGTGTCCCCTGCATCGGCAGGCGGACTCTCAACCACTGCGCCACGAGGTAAGCCCTATGATAACTTTTTGTGAATGTGCTATGGACACAATAATTTTCTATTATCAGAATGTAGACTTCAACCTATGTCTATATGATCTGCCCTATTAATTATGTTGTTTTAGATCTTCTCTCTTTCTTTCCCCCATATCACCTATATTGTACTATGAGTGGTGTATTACAGTCTATCATTAGTATGTTTCTATATCTATCTCCTTGTATCTTTTCTAGTTTTTGCTCATGAAAATGAGTGCAGTGTTATTTGGTGCATAAATATTCATGTGTTATATCTTCATTTTAGATAGAAGTTTTAGTGTTAATAAATGTCCTTCATTGTCATTATTAATGCTTTATTAATGCTTGAATTCTACTTTGTCTGATATCAGTATCACTTCCTCTGATTTCTTGTTTGTTTATTTGTCTTCACTTGCCATGTATACCTTCATCCATCTCTATTTTTAGCCTTTCTGAATTCCTTTGTTTTGTGTGTGTATCTTTTACACAGCATATAATTGGGGGTTTTTTGTGAGCCACATTTAAAATCTTTTTCTTTTAGAAGGTGAGTTAAGCTCATTCACAGTTATTGTAATAACTGACAGGTTTGATCTCAATTCTATTGTACTATTTTATAATGATGTATATTTTGCTATACTTACTGTTTCTTAGAGGACATTCTTTATATGGTTAAATCCACTTAAAAGTTTGAGACTTGGGGCTTCCCTGGTGGTGCAGTGGTTAAGAATCCACCTGCCAATGCAGGAGACACGGGTTCAAGCCCTAGTCTGGGAGGATCCCACATGTCACGGAGCTAATAAGCCCATGCACCACAGCTACTGAGCCTGCACTCAAGAGCCTTTGAGCCACAGCTACTGAAGTCTGCTCACCTAGAGCCCATGCTCCACAACAGAAGCCACTACAGTGAGAAGCCTGCGCACGGCAACAAAGAGTAGCCCCTGCTCGCCACAACTAGAGAAAGCCCATGTGCAGCAATGAAGACCCAATGCAGCCAAAAATAAATAAACAAATAAATAAATAAATAAAATTTTTTTAAAAGTTTGAGACGTATTTTATGACCCAGTGTATGGTTTATCTGGTTTTTGTAATTGATTTGTAAGAGCTCTTTATATATTAAGGATACAGATCCTTTGTCAAATACATTATAAATCCTCTCTGCTTTTAGTTGATGGAAAGAGTGGTTGTCTGAGGAGAACAGAGAGTCAAATAAAGAGCTGTATATTAAAAAGGGTAAATATTTCTCTATTACTCATGTAAACAACTTGCGTATGTTCTCTCTCTCTATCTTCAATTGCCTTTATTTAGATCTTCATCATTTCTCTCCTGTATTATTAGACAACCCAATTAACTATTTGGCACTAAAATTCCTTGTCCGTAGATTATATACTGCCTCCAAGTTAACTTTTTTCTTAAATTTATTTAGTTTGATAGCTTGTCTACAAATTCCCTGGTTTTATACAGTTGAAAGGTATCAATCATTCAAATAACAAAAATGCAACTGGAACAAAATAGTTATTTGTAGTGAGGTGGATGGACCTGTCTGTCATACAGAGTGAAATAAGTCAGAAAGAGAAAAACAAATACCGTATGCTAACACATATATATGGAATCTAAAAAAAAAAAAAAAAAAAAAAGCTTCTGAAGAACCTAGGGGCAGGACAGGAATAAAGACTCAGATGTAGAGAATGGAAAGAGGACACAGGGAGTGGGAAGGGTAAGCTGGGACAAAGTGAGAGAGTGGCATGGACATATATACACTACCAAATATAAAATAGATAGCTAGTGGGAAGCAGCCGCATAGCACAGGGAGATCAGCTCGGTGCTTTGTGACCACCTAGAGGGGTGGGATAGGGAGGGTGGGAGGGAGCCGCAAGAGGAAGGAGATATGGGGATATACGTATATGTATAGATGATTCACTTTGTTATAAAGCAGAAACTAACACACCATTGTAAAGCAATTATACTCCAATAAAGATGTTAAGAAAAAAATGCGACTAATGCTCAGCTCTTGTATGGGCAGATTTTAACAAATTGTCATGATCCAGCTGATGTGTTTGGTAATAAAGTGTCATGTGTGATATAATCACTTCACTACAAATTAATTCAATCCAGACAGGATGATCCTACACACTGTGAGTCTCCTAAAAGTCACCTGGGAAGTGGGAATAATTAACATGAAGCAATACCTTCAGTCAGCTCTCCTCCCCAACCCCAACCTGTCACATTCCAGTCACACTTAGCTGGAAGGTCTTCGATAACATCAGGCTCTCTCAAACTCCCTTGCCTCAAGCCTTTCTTAACTGCTGCCTTAACTAGACAATTGCAGCTCATTTCAGGAGCCTGCTCAGTTGTCATTTCTCTGTGATAGGGACAGAACTTGAGGTCATCTTCCAGGAAGTAAGGGCATTACCTGTCGAAGAGAGACTGTGCTCTTCACTCTCCTTCCCAGAATGTCTCCTTCTCATCTTCCAGGATTTTTCATCTTACATGTCTTGTCAATCAGGAAACCATCCCTAATCCCTGAGTCCCAGTCAGGAAACTCCTCTTGTGTTTCTTCTTTCCCCTCTCCTTACCCTGTAGAGTCATTGTCTGTTTTCTAGGCTATTTCCCCATTAGACTGGGGACTTTCTGGGAGCAGAGACCATGTCTTTCTTGTTCACTTTGGGGTCTCTAGATCCTAGCACAGTGCCTTACACATGAGAGGGCTGAATACAACTTTTTTGAAAAGAAAAATTCATATCATTACTGCATACGATGATATGATGCTTATCAAAGCAATTATTTAAGCCTCAGTTTCTCTATCCATAAAATGGTGAGAATTCCATAAAATGGTATTTGCAAAATGCTTACCAGTATGGCCAGCACTTTGTAAGTGCTCACTAAATAGCGTTGATTTTTATTATTACTCAGGCATTACCAACGGGCTTCATTCTGTGGCAAAGTTGTCTCTGAGATGTAGTTTGAGAAAGTAAATAATAAAAGATGATGAGCATAAAATTTAGGGTCTTTGAAAAAAATGACCACTAACAGATATCCAGGGTTACAGCCATAATAACAGGTTCACAAGCTCTGGTCGGCAGTATTGACAATTTGCTACTCTGGAAAAATAAATATTCCAGTAATGCTCTAGATACCCTATTTTGAAGAAATCCTAAAAAGTTCATTCAGAAGAACGTTATTGAGAGTGGTCGTGGTTAGTGCCACAAAGCAAAAGTGGAAATTGTAGGACTCAAAAAGAACTATTAATATTATCATTCCGGGAAGACAGCTGGCTTCTCAAATATTAACTAACTACTTAGTGAAAGTAAAACTCATTTGTGTGAGTGATAAGTTAAAAGGTCATATCATACCCCATGCTTGAAACTGTCTAATGTCTCCTCTTGCATTAAGAAAAAGCCTAGCCCTTCACTATGGTCCTTCCGATCCTACTGATGATGCCCCTGCCCTCTCCTCTGATTTCATCTCCTACGTTCCTTCTGCACGTTCCTTCCAACACATCTGTTAGATTCCTCCTGGCCTCAGGGCCTTTGAACTTGCTGCCTGGAGTGCTCTTCCTCCAGGTCTTTGCACAGTTACTCTTTATCATTCCAGCCTCACCTTCAGTGTCACCTCTTCAAGGGAAACTCCAGCCTGCTCTAAGTACATCCATTTCAGATTCTCTTTCTGTCCCATTACTTTTTGCATTTGTCACCATCTAAAATAATACTATTGTGTCAGTAGTTGTTTATTGTCTGTCTCTCTGTGAGGTAAGAGACATCGTAGGTTTTATTTAGCCATGTCTCTAGCACCTAGAACAATGCATGACGTATAGTTGGTGCTCAGCAAATACTTGTTGACAGGTGATGCTTTTGGATGCTTGGACAGCCTCAGGTGAATTTTTGCCTGAGGGACTTGGCCATCAGTCTGAGGCCTATTCTGATCAGAGTACACCTAGCTCACTGAAGGTATGGAAATTAAACAACAATAATAATAATGGCCAATGAATAGTTGTTTGTTTTTATTTCATCTTATTCTGGAAAGTAGCTGTGGTAGACTAGTACTCACAGGAGAAAAATCACAAGTTAACTTTCAGGATCAGAAAAATGACCATTGAAACAGGAGGCCAATGTGGGAGAAAGTGAAAGGTATTTGGGACATGCAGTTTGAAAAGCCATCTACTGCAATTTAACTGTAAATGTGTTCCTGAGCTTCCTGGCAGCTAGAGCAAAAATGGAAACACAAATATTTATTTAATTCTCCATTGCCAATAAAGTAAAAAAAATCCCCTTTTTGTTAAGAGAATCAAAACTCTTTCCCTGGCACAGATTTCTTATGAAAATTTGTCCCCTGGGACAGGTGGCAAGCCCACTGAGGAATAAAAGTAAATGACGCCTTTAAGCCACATCCCTTCAGTCCGCTCAGTGACTGGTTCCATTAGATCATTTCTTGCAAAGCCTGGACACGTGGCGGGATATCCAAGTGCATTGCTGCAGTGAAACAATGGTGGTTGATTCCATTTCAGTGGAACAAGCTTTGTTATCTTGTGCTGATCATTTCCCCTTTCTGAGCCTTGGCTTTCTCAGCTGAAATATGGGATACGTGATGTTCATTCTGAATAGTACCAGCACTTAATGGGAGAACAAAAGAACAAAATTATTACCTTGATAATTCAGCCCTTAGACTGTGATAGGAGGATGAACAGCTGGAGACGTATTCTTCCTGAAGTTTGTCTAAGAGCTGGGCAAACTTTTGATGAATCCATGGGAGACTTGCTTTCTGCTGGCTAATTTACTGGAGAGCTGTTGGGGAATAGCCCCAGGAAGACAAGGCTTGATTTCGCAGGACGGGGCGGCGAGCGAGGTCTCCCTCGGACATAGAGAAGAAAGGGTAATTATGTTTCATCTTCTTTCAGAGTGGATTGCTGCTGTGGGCCTGCCCACCTGGCGTCTGAGAGCCCTGACAACTCCAAGACCAACTGTCATTTTCCCAGGTGTGAGGGTATCTTTAGCAAGCGCTCCTGGGAAACTGTCACACACACTCTGCCTGGCCCTGCACAGAATCCCAGAGGAAGAGATAGATTCTGGGCAGCGGCATCGCTGTGTCTGTCTGCCAATGCCCCGCTTCACCCAACCCAGGTCACCGGAGAGCCTGGGCAGCCACTTGAAGGTCTGTGTCTGTCTCAGTGTTCAGGGCAGGTTAGCATCCTACCAGGTGGGGGTCCTATCCCCGGCCCCAGATCAGGCAAACCCTTGGATTACAGGGCAGTAAGGGACATGCAGCGAAATACACATCTATCAAGTGGCCACCATGCACTACTTCCATTTCTTCTAACTCCCCACAGCGAGTCAGGGAGTTGGCATTGACTCCAGATGAGAACACTGTGATTCAGAGAAGCAAAGGGACTTGTTCACGGTCACACAGCCAGCAAGCGGTGCAGCCGGGATTTGAACCCAGCTTAGAGATGCTAAAAATCTGTGGTGGAGAAGGGAGAGGAATAGGAGGTAGAGAAAGAGGAGTAGGACAAGTGGATGGAAAAGGAAAAGGAGAATGAGATGGAGTTGGAAGGGAGAAGGCACTACATGAAGAGGGGACAGTGGAGGAGAAGACAGGAGAGAGAGGAGTGGAGACGGCAGAAAAGGAGAGCAGAGCAGGGGAAGGATGTATTCCTCTTGCTGCTGTAACAAGTCACCACAAACTCAATGGATTCAACCAAGACAAATTTATTATTTTATGGTGATGGAGTCAGAAGTCTGAAATGAGAATTATGGGGCTAAAATCAAGGTGGTGGCAGGGCTGGTCCCTTCTAGGGGCTTCCGGGGAGAATCTGCTTCCCTGACTTTCCCAGCTTCTAGTGGCACCAGCATTCTTTGGCCTGTGGCCCCTTCCTCAATTTTCAAAGCTCTGGTCTCTTTCCAGACACACATGGCCTTGGCTGCCTCTGACCCTCCAGCCTTCTGCTACCCTCTTGTAAGGAATCTTGTGATAATATCAGGCCCACCCAGATAACATGGGGTAACACATCTCTAGATGTTTAACTTAATCCTGTCTGCAAAGACTCTCTTGCCATATAAGATAATCTTCACAGATTCTGAGGATTACAGTGTGGCTTTTAGGGGCCATTATTTGGCCTACTATAGACGTGAAAGAAGAAGAAGGAAAGATAGATAGGAAAAGATATAGGAGGATGTGATGGTGGAAATGAAAGGAGAAATGAGGAGCTGGAGGAGGACCTCGAGCAGATTCTTTTCCCTCTCAGGGCCTCAGTTTCCTGCTCTGTACAATGGGGATATGAGAGCCTCTACTCCTAGGGGTTGCGAAGATATTACAGAATTGTGCCACCCAGGGGCCCAGCCCAGCTACCACCATGGCCATGTTCTCTCTTTACCTCTCTGTCAGCCCAACCCCTGCCTTCCAGGGTCTTACCCTAGAGTTCCCACTTTTTTGCTTCCCCCTGGAAGCATAACCCCACCCTCACCCCAGCCAGGACCCTGGCCTAATACATTGCAGCTTGAGCCTGCAGACTGCCTGCTGGCTCCTTCACCCTGCTCACTCCCCTCCCAGCCCCACCCGTCACTTCCAATCACTCCAATACAAAGCATTCCGCCAGATCCCTCTCAGCTGCCTTTTCCTGCCCTTGAACGCCAGCGCCTGGCCTTGAGCTCAGACCTGCAGGGGTGGAGGCACGTGAACTCCAAGGCCATGGCTCACCATTCCCTCTCCCTCCATGGCCTCGGAGCTTTTGAAAAACACCAACCTGTGCGCTGTACCCTCTCCTGACCATTAGCGTTCCCCATTACCTCCCAGTCACAAGAGAAAGCCACCATGGACATCAGCCACTTAGAATCCCTCAAGGCATCACTGTTTCTTTAGGGTGAGGAAACTGACATTTCTTGAGTATCTCTGTGAACCGGGTCCCTTGCAGACATTAGCTCAGGTAATCCTCATAACGCCCAGGGAAGTGGGATGGCTGAGGCACGGAGCAGCCATGCCTCTCTCCAAGGGCACACAGCATTCTTCCTTGCCTGTCTCACTCTGTATCTCTCCCCTCACCCACCAGCCCCAGTTATGGAGCACCTTCCATGGCCCGGCATTTTATGGATGGTGTATTGGGTTGCGTCCCCACTAAAGAGTCCTAAGCCCTGGTACCTGTGTGACCTTATTTGGAACTGGTCTGCAGATGGAATCAAGTTAAGATGAGGTCATACTAGATCAGAGTGGCCTCTGATCCCATGACTGGTGACCTTATAAGAAGAAGGAAGTTTGGACACAGACACACACTGAGGGAAGAAAGCCATGTGAAGGCAGAGGCAGAAATTGGAGTGATGTATTTACTGGCCAAGGAATGCCAAGGATTGCTGGCAACAATCAGAAGCTAGAGGAGGCAAGGAAAGATTCTTCCCTGAACACTTTTGAGGGAGTGTGGCCCTGCTGACACCTTGATTTTGGACTTCTGGCCTCTAGGACGTAACAATAAATTTCAATTATTTTAAGCCGCCAGTTTGTGGAAATTTGTTACAGCAGCTCTAGGAAACTAATACAGATAGTATTTAATCCTTGCTACAACCTTAAGAAATAGGAACTATTTTTATTTAACAGATGAGAAAATTGAAGCTTAGAAAAAAAAAAATGTGTTGCTATGAGTCCCACAGCCAGTCAGGGAAGACCTGTGACTTATAAAACCTGGCCCAGCAAACCCCCAACCTGTACCTCCAAACCTGTACTTCCTGCTCCTCACCAGTAATGGATCTGCAAACCTGGATGCACCCCAGAGTTACCAGGGAAGCTGATTAAAATACTGATTCCAGGACCCCATCCTGAAGATTGCAATGCGGTCGGCCTGGGCTGGGGCCCCACATGCTGCATTTTCACAGCATCCCTGGAGCTTCTAAAGCAGTTGTGTTGGGGAAATGTCACTTCTCACCATGCTCCTCTCACCCAAAGAAGCACGTCCTCAGGGGTCTGTGAGTTGAGTCATTTGGTGATTTGTCACAAGGAGGAAGAGTTGTGGATGAGGTGGGAAGGTGGCTGGGAGGTGGCAGTGGGGGATGGCCGGGGTAAGGAGGACATTCCCTCCACCGCTGCTCAGGGAAGCTCGGTCCTCTTGTCACCCATCTCACAGGACCCCAACCATGTCAGCTCTACCCTAACCCCATCCAAGCCCCCCGTAAGAGGGGGAGAGTTCTTGTCCCAAAACACATCCCTGACAAAGCTCTGCTTTAAATGCGGGCCCCCTGACTCCTAGAACATACCGTGCTAAGCCAGAAAGCAGCCACGGGCAGGAGTCACACCAGAAAAGAGCAGGTGATGGGCCTCAGAAGAGGTGGGCAGACAAGGTGAGGGACTGGAGGGGAGCTCGCATACGCTGAGCACACCATGTGCCAACACTACTGTGTATGTCCATTTTACAGATGCAGAAACAAAGCCTCAGAGGATAAAGAGGGGTAAAGTCACCTGCTCAGACTCTACGAGCTCGAAAGTGACCGACCGGGGATATGAACCCAATTCCGCCCGCCTCTCAAGCCCCATGCCTTCTCCATCCTGCCTGTCCACCTCTCCAGCCCTTCAGCCCTGTTCCCGGACCACACCCTCCCAAATATGAAACTAATTTGCAAACCGAGTGTTCAGTGCCATTGGCAAGAGACGCAGGCCTCGGAGCTGTTAGTACACAGCAAGCACTCAGCGGAGCTCCAGAAGACGTATCCAGTGGGTGTTGGCAGCAGGGCCCAACCCCCCCCCCAGCAATATTTCAAGAGAGAGATTGAAGCCACATGTTTGGAGGCCATAAGCTGATTGCTGGAAGGACATCCCATATAAACAGCAAGAGGCAGAACCTGTCACTTGGCCTCACCTTTGGTCTCTGACCCAGGCTCCAGCCCCCAGGGCCAGCTATTGCCAAGTACCCCCCTACCCAAATGTCAGCTCCAGAGTGCTGAGGGGCACTGAGCTCTGGCTGGCCGAGAAAGGGTTAAGCAGAAGACAGCAGGTGCAAGGGCAGAGAAAAGACAGGTTCTCCTGGGCCTCAGGGTGGGTGGATGGGGAGAGAGAGAGCCAGACAGTTGGGGGAAAGCTGCTCTCCAATTGGCCTTGATCCCCTCCCGCTGCCTGTGGAGTCTGGGGTCAAGCTCCCACTTGGCCCTTTTTCCTCCAGCAAGCCGGGCTCCCTCCGTGGGCCTCAGCACCTCCTTCTGAGACAGAGCAGCTCTGGTGGGGTGGGGAGTATCTCCCAGCCCCAAGCTCTTCGGGTCTTGGAGACCCAGGCAGCTTCCCCTTGCGGGGGCTGAGCGTGTGAAGCAGGCCCCTCGGAGACCCAGGTGGGGCGGGGAGGAGAGGGAGGGGGAACCACTGGACCACACGGGCTGAGGGCTCAGGGTTACCAGAGCCAAGGCGACACACGTGCGTTCAGAATTTCCTTTCAAGTCTTCTCAGGGCCTGCTTGCTCCCATCCCTCCCCCCAGCCTTCTTGTTCTGGGCTGTAATCAGTTCGGATGGAGAACAGCAGACACACTTGGGAGGGAGGATGTGTGGGGAGCAGTTGGGGCTGGGAATCATTTGGGGGTTTTGTTACCTGCCAGCAGCTTGCAGGCCCATCTGAGGGGGAGGGGCATGCAGATGCTGATGCTGGCTGCATCCCGGTGGGCAGAATTGCTGGGTGGGGACTTGGGGGAGGGACGGAAGAGGCTGCCCTGGAGCTCCAGCCGCAACCAGGGCCTACAGGGCCCTTGCTGGCTGAGTGACCTTGACTGTATTGTTTGACCTCTCTGAGCCTCACTGGCCTCATCTGTGAAATGGGGCCTTAATGCATATCCTGGCTGTGAAGGTTAAATAAGCTTACAGAGGGCGTAGCACAGATAGGCAGTCTGCTGGCATGGATTCCCTTGCCCTTTGGGGGAGTGGGGAAGGGGGATGAAACAAGGCCCCTTGCCTGGAAACTGTGAGGCCACAAAGCCAGCGCTTGGACTGCTGAGGCCATCCTCTCAGCATAACTCAGGCCTGAATAGCAAGTCAGGCTTTCTGCAGTTCCTGACCGTCACCTGGGTCTGCAGGTATCACTGACATGGCAAGAGACATCTGTGTCATCCAGGCAGAGCCCTTCACCCCTACCCCAGCCCCCAAAGCTGCTTCCCTCCCCAGGCGGCCGAGCGCCCACCTAGGCCTATCTTGCCCTGACTATTGACAGATGCCCTAAGTCAAGAGGATCCCTGCTCAAGGATTTGAACCCCATCCCGCCAGAGAGAGTCGATCCTTGGGTTGAAAAATCCCTGCTCTGAGCCCTGCCCCAGGGAGACGGAAGGGGCTTGGTGCTAGATGGTCAGACCCCAGTAAAGGGGGGTCAGGAATTCTGATGGGCAACCCCCAGGAAGGGCCAACACTCATTCATCCTGCCCAGCGGCTGCCTTCCAGTCCGAAGGCCTTCCCCTCCCCCGACCTCGGGGACATGTTTGCTTCCCCACGTCAGAGCCAGAGGACGTGTGGAGCTCTGCTGGTCCCATCTTACAAACAGGGAAACCGAGGCTCAGAGGGGCTCGCTGGGTCAGCCGAGGGCACCAGGCTTTCTCCCAGCTCACGCTCAGCTCTCGGTGTCTGAGGCCCAGAGCACACGTTGGGCCTGGAACAGGGGACCTGGCTGATGCAGAGTCAGCCAGGCCACGGGGGCAAGGAGGGGTAGCCCTCACCCTCTCCCCACCCCTCGGCTTTTGTTAGCAACTGATGGAAAGTGGCAACTCGGAAAGCAGAGGTTTCCGGCTTGCCACATCATAGCTGGGGGAACAGATGGCCAATTCATCCCATCAAACTTGGCACCTCGAACAAAAGAAACAATATGTGTTTGGCTCCCTAATCTTTTCCTCAGGTTCCCAGGCAGGTGACTGGAAAGTCTGATGACAAGAAAGCTTCGACTCACTTCTGTTCGGACACAAACCACAAACCCGGCCTGGCTACGTTCTGCATGCTCCCTCCACCCCATCCTGCTCTCCCCCTCACTCTCCCTCCTCCAGGGACTCTCCAGCCCTCTCAGCAGCAGCTCCGAGTCTCCCCCAGAACCAGTTCCCTGTGAGGGTGGGGTGGGGACAGGGGGTGTCCATTCTCTGAGCATCACACCCTTTCTCTCTCTCAGCAGCCCTATTATGATCCCATTTTGCAGATGAGAAAACTGAGGCTCTACAGGGTTAATGGACAGGCCACATGGTCTAGAAGCGGCAGAGCCAAGCGTGATAACAGCAGCTGCTGTGTTTTGAGCTTCTCCTGGCACCAGGACACTACCTCACTTTCTAGATCTCAGAGAGATGGCATTGCCTGGGATCTGGTGAGCTGGGCATGGAAACACCCCCGTGGAGAAGTCTGAGGATGTGGCCCAGGTCTCCTGCAGAGCTGTGAAGTTGGGGAGCTAAGGGGCTCCATGGGAAGGCCTGGAGATGCACCCCTACAGCTGTGGGTGACTGAGCACCTACTGTGTGTCTGGCATTTTGTAGGTACTTCACGTGAGCTCCCCCTGATGGGCTCTGTTTCGTGTGAAAAATTGCCCCAGTTTTACAGATGAAAAATTGGAGGCTGGGAGAAATGATTTGCCAGAGCCGTGCAAGCAGTTAAGTTCCCCAGCGAGCTAGGACTCTTTCTGCGGCCTCAGCGGTTTCTCTTTGCCCTCCGGCCCAGCCCCAGGGAGGGTGTTAATGAGGCCGGCGCTGGGAGAGGCAGGGGGAAGGAGTTCTGTCCACAGGTGCTGGCAGGTCTTCCCGTGGCGGCCAGACCCGGGCCTGGCGCCACTCTGCCCCTGCCTGTCTGCTCTCCCCCGCGTGGGGTGGTGGTTGATACACCTCTGGGGTGGCCTGGGGGGCCCTGCATGTGTCTGGGCCCTGCCAAGACCCCGCCCTGGAGACCCAGAGCCTGTCTCTCTAGGATGGCAGTCATTCCCACTCTGGAATCCCTGGGCGGGGCACGTGGGGCTTGGGGAGTCCAGGGAGGTAGGAGGTGGTGAAGTGTGAGCCCCAAGGCTTGGGGCACCTGGTCTCCTTTTGTCTTTTTCTCTCTCTGTACTGGCCGGTTGCATCTTTGATTCTTTCCTCTCTGCCTCTGGGTGACTCAGGGGTCAAAGAGTTTGTGGTGTGATGGAGACGCCAGGATGGAAAGCCTGGAGACTGAGTTTTGGCCCCAACTCTGCTGGGGGACTCTGGGATGTCCTTTTCCCTCTCTGGGCCTCAAGCTGCTGGTCACACCTGCTGCACCCAGTTCAGGGCCCTGCTGGCCCCTTACGCTCCAATGCCCGGGTCATCCCAGAACAGTGAGGAGCTCGGGAGACAATGTTTGTCTGTTTGTCTCCACCCAGAGAACTCCTGAAGAGCAGCTCCGGGCTCTCAGTGGAAAGGGATTTAAAGAAGAAAATAAATAAAGTGTGAAAGTGCCTCTTACTGACAAGCTCAAGCCCTGTTAGCTTGGCCTCTGCTCCTGCCCTGCCTCTCCATCCTCTCTGTGACTTGGGAGCCATTTCTCAACCCCCCCAGCCTCTTCTCACTCCGTCCTCCTCTTCAATCTTCTGCTCAGGAAATGTGAGGTCAAGGGAGGATCAAAACAAGAAGGTTTTCAACCACAGAAGTGACTGGAGACAAAATGTACCACCAGCGCCATCACCACCACTGCCACTGCCACCATCATCACCATTATACCACCATTGTACGGTTTCCTTTTGCTGTGGTAACAAATTACCACAAACTTGGTGTACTGAACCTCTGGTTCAAGCTACTATTACAAAATACCCACAGACCGCATGACTTATGAATAACAGAAATTTATTTCTCACAGTTCTGAAGGCTGGGATGTCCAAGATCACGGTGTTATCGGTCCAAGGCCTTTCTGGTTCACAGACAATCATGGTTTTTTCCTGTGTCCTCGCATAGCAGAAAGGGCTAGGGAGCTCTGTGGGGTCTCTTATAAGAGCACTAATCCCATTCGTGTGGGCTCCACCCTCATGATTTCATCACCCCCAAAGGCTCCATCTTCTAATACCATCATATTAGGCATTAGAATTTCAACATATGAATTTGTGGGGGACACAAACATTTAGACCATAGCACTAGGTGACTTAGAACGACATAAAATATATTATCTTACGGTTCTGGAGGCAGAAATTTGGAATGCGTCTCACTGGGCTAAAATTAAAGTGTTGGCAGAGCCATGTTCCTTCTGGAGGCTCCCTGCATTCCTTGGCCCGTGGCCCCCCCCTTCCATCTTCAAAGCCAGTAAGTCTTTCTTATGCTGCATCACTCTGACTCTCACTCCTGCTTCCCTCTTTCACTATAAGAACGCTTGTGATTCTACTGAGCCCACCCAAGTCATCCAGGATAATCTCCCTATCTCAGGGTGGGCTGATTAGCAATCTTAATTAACCCTTGCTATAAAACATAACATATCCACAACTTCTAGAGGTTAGGACATGGGCATCTTTGGGCACTCATTATTCTGCCTATCATAACCATCATCATCACCATCTCCAAAACTATCACCGCTACCTCACTTATATCGCCATCACCACCACTATCACCACTACCATTTTCAGCAGCACCACCATCACCATCATCACCACAAGCATCTTCAACACCATCATCACCACCACCCCACTTCCACCATCACCACTATCACCACCACCATCATCAGTATCACCACCACCATCATCAGTATCACCACCATTCCCCCACCATCATTACCATTATTTTCAACACCACCACCACCATCCCTGCTAGCACCTCACTTCACCTCTACTATTTAAATCCCAGCTCAAATGTTGCTTCCTTTTAATGGTCTTCTCAGACCACTCTATCTAAAGTAAGGCTTCTGGGCTTCCCTGGTGGCGCAGTGGTTGAGAGTCCGCCTGCGGATGCAGGGGACACGGGTTCGTGCCCCGGTCCGGGAAGATCCCACATGCCGCGGAGCGGCTGGGCCCGTGAGCCATGGCCGCTGAGCCTGCGCGCCCGGAGCCTGTGCTCCGCAACGGGAGAGGCCACAACGGTGAGAGGCCCGCATACCACAAAAAAAAAAAAAAAAAATTATCCACTGAATGAATACACAAATGAATGAACAAATAAATGGATGTATGTGACCCTATAATAAGGGATTTGACCTAGTCCCGAATGCCAAGGAAGGTGTCTCTAAAGGGTAACATATACACACTACTATATATGAAATAGATAACCAGCAAGGACCTACTAAATAGCACACGAAATTATACTCAATATTTTGCAATAACTTATAAAGGAAAAGAATCTGAAAAAAGATAGATATGTATATCTATACTATACATAACTGAATCACTTTGCTATACACCCGAAACTAACACAACATTGTAAATCAACTAAACTTCAACAGAAAAATAAAAATAAAAATAAAATAAAATAAAAGGGTGACATCAGAGCTGAGATTTGGTAGAAGACTGGGGGTTAGCAAAGTGATTGAAGAGCTGCAGGAGCAAAGCTGGACTCTGGAAGGGAGAGCTGTGCATTCTGGAAACTAACAGCAAGCAGGTTGGGGAGCTTAAGACCAGGGTGCAGGGGAGCACAGGTGAGGTGTGACCAGAGCAGCAGGCAAGCCCTGTAAGTATGTCAAGAACATTGCGCTTTATCCTCAGAGCAAGGGGAGCTTTTGGAGAGTCGTTAGCCTTGGATCAGACATGCATTTCCGGACGATCACTATCGCTTCGCTGGGATGAGGAGATAGTTAGCGGTTCGGGACAAGAAGAGTGTGGCAGCTACTTAAGACCTTCTTGCTATTGTCCAGGAGTGAAAGGTGGGGATGGCTCTAACTTGGACCAGAGTGGTGGGTGTGGAGTTGGAGAGAGGTAGACAGAGTCAGGATCTGTAAGAGAGAAAATCAAAAGCGCTTGGGGACGGCTTAGATTTGGGAGTGAGGAGAAAAGGGTGGTGCCAGGGATGCTGCCTAGGTTTCTGCTTCCACAGCTGGATGGCGGGGACACTGACTGGTAGCTAGATGGCGGAGACAGTGCCTTATGAGGACAAGAGTACATCCACACTTATTATTGTTGTTGTTAATAGTACTATATAATAAAAGCGATAATATAGTCCAGTAATACTACTGGAATGCTTACCAGAGGCTACGTATCATAGCAAGTTAAGTAATCTATCCAGGTCATCTAGGTAGTGTCTTAGTTTGGGCTCCCCAGAAACCAAACCTTGGAACAAGTTTTCAGATGCAAGTAACTCATTTGGGAGGTGAAATAGCAAAATGGAGAAGTAAGATAGGGGAGGAAAGGCAGCCAGTGAAGGGTGTATTATCAAGCAAGTTACGTTTGTGGGGAAATGGAGCTTAATCCCGCGGGGAGAGAGGGGGAGTCTAGGATCCGTGAAGAATTCTCACTCAGAGTCATCCTATCCAGTGATGAGGAAGCTGGGCTATATATACACCAACTCTGGCTAATCATTGATTGGAGGCTGTTCCCAAGGGGAGTTAATTCCCCATCACTTCCAGCCTTCCACCATAAGGACAGATAGATAAGGCTCAGTGTCAAGGAAAAGCCCTCAGGCAAAAAGATTTAGGTTGTAGCAGTTGGAGGCCAGACTTGTGTGCATTGAGTTGGTAGGGACTGGGTGATGTGGGAAGAGAATTACGAGCATCAGCTACTGGCAAGAAGTGGTGAAATAAGGATTCAAATCCAGGTCTTCAGGATTTCAAAATCTATGTATGGATGTGCATACAGATGGATGGACAAATAGACATGGATGGACAGAGAGATGATCAGATGACTGGATGGTTAGGTGTTCAAAGAAATGAATGGTTAGATGGGTGAGCAATTTATGGATGGATGGATGGATGGATGTTTAAGTGGGTGGATGGGCAGATATGTAATGGATGGATAAATAGATGCGGAATCGGTAGATAGATGGATGGGTGGATGGATGGATGGATGGATGAAAAATTGAGTGTATGGGTAAATGGGTAGACTGTTTAAAAATTGTGTCTATGACTGAATGGAAGGATAGAGATATGAGTAGAATGGGGGTTAGCGGGGTGGGATATATAAGTAGATGGATGAGCAGGTAGATAGGAGGAGGATGAATGACCAGGTTTGGGAGAAGAGAAGCGCTATGGCTTAGATAGCAGAGCCTCAAGAGTGGCCTCGTTTGACGTGAGCTCGGCTAATATCACCCCCGTGACCCCCCCACTGCTCCAGGCAGTCCCCAGTCTCTAAGTCTCAGAGGCATTCCAGCTGTGGTCTCATACTGACGACCAAGCACATCAGGAAAGAAGTGCAGGGAGCAGGGCAGACCCAGCGTGGCTGTAGCAGAGGTTGGGGGAAGCCCGTGGGTTTAAGCCACTCAGCAATGCCGGAAGAGCAGGGTGAAGAGCAGGGTGAAGAGCAGGGTGAAGCCCAAGGGGTCTTGCACCTAGAAGAGTGCTGCCTGCCCAGAGCTGGCTGGGTGCCTGCCCGGAAGGCAACGTCAGAGGGCTGGCTCTGACCACCCTGCCATGTGGGTAGGGGCTGGACATATTTGTCCTACCACCCAAACAAAGTAATAGTTACAGCATGGGAAGGCAGCTCTCCCAGTGAGACCAGCACTGGCTCGAAACAGCTGGGAAACGAGGCCAATCTCAGGACAGGGAGTCCCTTCATCCTGGCAGAGCTGAGCGGAGCCCGGGGACACCGGCTCCAGCCCAAGCACAGTGGATGGAACTGGCGGTGCCAAGTTTCACTGCCTGGAGCACATTTTTATGACTGAGGAATAATGAGAGGCAGGCATCCTAGCCCTGGCCTTTCCCTGGTACAGCATGTGTCTGTGTGTGTGTGTGTGTGTGTGTGCGTTCGTGTGTGTGCGCGCACACATACACATGGTTTGTATGAGTGAACATGGATGTCATAAGTGGGTCTCTGCATGGGTTTGTTTGTGTGTATGTCAGGGTTGAACATACACAGTAGGACATTTGGCACGTGTGAGTGTGTGAGCCTGCTTGTGTGTATGTGTGAGTGTGTTTGCATGTGGGTAGATGCGTTTATGAGTATGTGAGCACATTTGTGCACATGTTATTGTTTGTGTGTGTGCTCGCACATGGATGAGCATATTGGCGTTTGCATGAGCATGTGTGGGTGCAAAGATATTCACATCTGCGTATTTGTACTTGCTGTTTGCAAGTGTGGAAACTTGTGTGTGTGTGGGGGGGGAGTGTGTGCGTGCACGTGCTCACCAGGGAGTGGACTTCATGGAATAAAGTTCCCCCCTTCTTTGACCAGAGCCCTATCTCTTACCATCCCCCTCCCCAACCTCATCCCTTCATACAAACTTCAGAAGCTAAACAGTAGTTTCAGAAACATTCTAGGCTATTTCAGGCCTCTCTGATTTTGCAGGTGCTGCCTGGAACGCCATCTCCTTCCTTTCTGCTTGGCAACACTCTTGTTCATCTTCCAGGTCCAGGTTTCACACCTTCTGTTCTATCTTCCTGGTCACCTCAGACTCCATCCTCTGGGCCCCCTGCTGCCTCTCAGACATTCTTTTCTTACCAAGAGGTGTTTTCTACTCCTCCTATAGACTGGGAGTTCCTTGAGGGTAGGGTCTCTGTCTAATTCCTTTCTGGATCCCCAGGGTCTGGAATAGGATCTAGCATGCAATGGGATGGGTGGATGAATGGGTGGGTGGACAGAAGGATGGATGGATCGATGGATGGACAGGTAGATGGCTGTATCAATGGACAAGCAGATGGATGGACAGATGTGTGGATGGATGGGTGAACAGGTGGGTGCATGGGTGAGTAATGACTAAACCCAGCACTTTTGCTCCCGAATCCTGGATTCTGAAAGGAGACTGCTTGCAGCTCTTGCTTAGCTTTCCTTTACTCTGGTACAGAAGCAGTGGTCTCTGCTTGCAGAGGAAGGCTGCAACCTCCGAGCTGGCCTGCCATCTCCCCTCTCAGCTCTGGCTCTCAGGAGGGCTGGTTCCAGACTGGCCACCTACCTTACGAAGGAGCAGATTAGGCCTGAAGAGGCATTGCTGAGTGGCTTAAGTTAGCCCCTGTTTGTGCTCAGGGCTTTCAAAAGCTGGGGAGACTGCAGAGGAGGGGTCTGACGTCAGGGCCCACTGCTAAGTGGGCAGGGATTGTGTGAGCTTCAGGCCTTGACGGCAGGCGGCTTAAGGCAGGGCCCTGGGAGTTTTGAGACAGGAAAATGGTGTTTTGTCTTGTTAATGCATTCACATGGCTTTGAACTGGAGAGTAGTCAGGTGTCCCCAGACGGCTGCTTTTGAGCTGGTCTAGGGAGGGGGCAGGGCATAGCCAGGCCCCGGATTACAGAGGCCTTCCCCGGGGGAAGGGGGCCTTTGATGGGGCCGGGTCTGTTGTCCGGAGTCTGCTTTGCTGGTGGCTGGAGCCCCTAATGAGGGGAAGGGCTGTTCTGAAGCATTCCCCTGGTCCCCCTTGGGCAGCAGGCGGAGGCCTCCTTTGATGTTGGAGTCCTTAAGCCAAGTGGGGACTAATTGCCCCAAGGTACAGAATATTCTGGTTGCTTGGGGGGTCTGCAGCTCGCTCACAATGCCACAGCCACCCAGGGGTGGGGGGAAAGGCAGCCACTGTCCTGATGTGAGACAACTCAGGAGGGTTTGAGGTTGGTTTTTTTTTTTCCTCTTTCATGCACACAGGCCCAGCGCAGAATGGGAAACACACTATACATCACACACACACACGCGTGCACACACACACGCACTCACACGCACACACACACGCGCGCACACATACCTTACTCTGCTGCAACTTTGTAAACAGGATTATGTTTGAAAGCATGATTTTTTCACATCAAAAAGTCAGTGTGGTCAGAGGGATAATGGCAAAGAGAAAAAGAAGGCAGACTCTGGTAGGCCGGTGGCAGACGGATTCAGATCCAAGTCCCACTTTAGCCACTTGTTAGCTGGGGCAGGTCTCTGAAGCTCACTGGACCTCAGCATTCTCCTCTGCCAAAGGCAAGACTATGCCTGACACCAGTAGGTGCTTACAGGAATTTGTTCTGTCTTTCAACAGCTAAGGTGACTGTATTCTTGAGACAGTTCACTAAAAATAGGTGTCTGTTTCCCTGGCCGGCATGGAGGCAGGTGGAGAGCCTAGTCGGCAGACATCAGTTAGATCACTCTCATTTGATCAGAGAACAGGGAGAGGATGGTTTCCTTTGATTTTTAATATTTGTGCCTACGTGGTTTCCATCTCAAAGGAAGATGACATGCTTCTCCCTGTACACCCAACTCTCACCTCGACCTCTCAGTAGAATCTGGAGTTATTGTGTTTTCACACTATACCAGGCATGGGACTAGGTGATCTGATTATATTATCTCTAATCTTCACGGTGACACTTTTAGAGATTAGTAATCCCATCGGACAGATCATCGGGAACCCTGGAGTCACAGAGACAAATGACCTGCCTGAGATCATCCTATGTGCAGATGGGAGAGCCAGCTTTCTGATCCGCCTGGCTCCAAAGCCCAGGTTCTCTCAAGCCTGCCCCAGCTGAATCTTCTGATCAAGCTTCTCTGAGCTTCATTTCCCCCTTCTGGTCAATAGGAACAATAACAGTACACACTGCCAGGATACAGAGCCATTTAAATGAGACCCAAAGACCCTAGCGAGTGCCTGATGTACGTGTGCATGGCAGGCACTCAGTACACCTGCTGTGACCCTCCACACCACCCTCATCACCTACTTCCCCCGAAAACACACACACACACACACACATATGCACGCACACACACATAGTCCCTCCACTCTCTGGATCTGGAGAAGGGGCAGATCTGGGCAAACGGAGCACAGTGTTCATCAAAGTTGTTCTTGCAGTTCGTGGCACCCCTTCTGTGTGGGTCTGGCCTGACCTTCTGACCGCTTGAGAGGGGCCCTCTGACTGCTTGAGAGCAGCTTCCTGGGTGGAGGACAGAGGAGGGCCTACCCCGCCGGCCGATTCCCCAGTAAGCAGCTGAAAAGCAGGAGAGAGGAGCTCGTGCCAGGTCAAGAGGAACAGGTGGAGAGCAGAACGAGATGCGGTACCACCTTCGGTTCTTCCAAGGCTGGAGGCCGGCGCAAGAGATCATACACCACCTACATCCTTCTGCTCATCGAATCCTTCCCACATCCCACAATCTAGATACGGTGACCCTTGGTTACACACAAGAGGAGGGGCAACGTGATGCAGCTGATAAGAGGCTGAGCAGAGCCTGGTACCCAGCCCCAGCTGACTTAGGGCTCTAGACCAGGCCTCAGGCCTAGAAGCGGCTGAGAAGGGGCCTCTGGCATGGCCTGTCGTCATCGCCGACTGAGATGGGTCCTCGGGGCCCCAACTGAGAGGTCTCCCAAAGACCTGTCCTGAGACAGGTGCCACAGCTGGCAAAGGGCATACGGTGCCAGGCCTCTGTTCACCCACAGCTGCACTCAGCCGCCCCAGTTGCTCCAGTCTGGGGTAGGGGGGAGTTGAGGTCTCCCTGGCCGAGCTCAGGACACGTGGGAGGGAAGTCCAAGAGAGTCTGGCATACTTCCTTTCTTCTTTTAAAAGATCAGTGTGGAAACGGCTTTATTGTTTTATAACAATACATAATAAATGTTTTTTTCGTGTCGAAAATACAGGTGGGAAAAAATGAAAATAAAGGTGCCCAAAGATAGCCACTGTCGTCCAGAGTCCATGGGGGTACACACACACGGGGCGGATGGGTGGCGGCTGCCTGTCCCCACTTAACATGCCTTGGGTGTCTTTCCATACATCCATCCCCATCGTGATTTTAAATGCTCAAATAACATTCCCAAGGACTGTCTTAGCTTCTTTAACCAGCTCCCCACTGTTGGGCATTTGGATTGTTTCCAACATTTTGTGGTGAGACATCTTTCCCCACTGGTGCAGCCCCTCCCGAGGCTCCGTTCTGAGAGGTGGCATTGCTGTGTTGAAGAACACGGGCATTTTGGATGCTTTCGATGGCCATGCTATCTGCTGGGAAGATCTGTAACGATACCATCAACCGAAGTGCCCGGAGAGCTGTTTCCCCTCCCTGGGGCCAACATTGGGTAGGAACAATCACATTTTCACCTTTGGTGATCTGACAGGTGAAAATAGTACCTTGTTTCCAAATGAATGTCTCTGCTGCCTGAGCTTTTTTATTCATTCCTTCACTCAAAAAAAAAAAAAGTATTGAGTGCCTATCCTGTGCCTCTACTGCAGGGGGCGGGGGGCATGATTTCAAGCAGAAAATCAAACAGATGATCTCTCCATTATAGTTGTAATCAGTGTTATGAAGAATGGTGGCCAGGGGGGATGGGCTAGTGGGGTGTCTGCCCCTCCATAATCTCTAGTGGATTTGCCTTTCCTTGGCATGGAAAATCAACCCTTCTCGATCTTACATAAAGGGCTCCATAAATGCAGCTTCATTTCACCCCAGCAACTAACCCTTCTCACCAGATTTCTCCTAAATTCCAACAAAGATATTTAGCGTGACTCTTTTTTTTTTTTGCGGTTCGCGGGCCTCTCCCTGCTGTGGCCTCTCCCATTGCGGAGCACAGGCTCCGGACGCGCAGGCTCAGCAGCCATGGCTCACGGGCCCAGCCGCTCCGCGGCATGTGGGATCTTCCCGGACCGGGGCACGAACCCATGTCCCCTGCATCGGCAGGCGGACTCTCAACCACTGCGTCACCAGGGAAGCCCCTAGCGTGACTCTTGTTAAGGAGAAAAATGCAAGGGGTTATTATTTGTCTGGTGAGAAAGTCTAGACATCATCTGAGGCCCACTCTGGATTCCACTTTTTCCAAAAAGACTTCTGGGCTCCTGAAGATAACTACCTCTCTTTTGATAAGTACAGTGATGTAATCAAGGATGAATTGGTTTTCCCCTCCACAGTAGCTGGTCAGGATCAGTCCTATGTACCCCCAGGAGCACCAGCCCTGGGATATGGCATGGGGCTGGTGGGTGCTCTTATGTATGTATTGTTTAAACATCCTTTAAATTGGGAGCATCTTTTCATGAAAACTGAGGTTCACAGAGCACTTTCCGGTTGTTTGCTTGGATCCTTGCATTATGTCCACTTCCCAGAGAAGGACCAAGGGCCTTCCCAAGGTCCCCAAAGCAGGATGGACTCCAGGGCAGGACAGTTGCCTCATGACTAAAACTCCTGTGAGTCCCGGGCCTTTCAGATTCTGGAGCTTCTAAGAAAGGGTCTTGTCAGGGGTGCCCTGGTCTGGGGCTTGTTCGTACCCCCAATTGCAAATCAAGTCCAGAAGCCCAAAGGCCAGCTTTGCAGATAGGCATCTGGGCAGTGCCTACAGATGGTTCTAGTTGTGAGCGGCCATGGGCTAGGCATGCCTTCCCTGCTGGCTGATGTCATGAGCTCATTAGAGCAATGGGGTTTATTGTACAAGGCAACTGTCCAAACAATAAATTAAGCTGCACAATTTAGCACTTAATTATCCTCTCTTGTCTACTTCACTCTTGTTCCCTGGGTGTCTGTCTGGGCCCTGCAGCTAGATGGTAAGATCTCCCCTCTGCCTCACACCCCACAGTCAATCCATCAAGAAGCCCTGTTGGTGTCATCTCGGGAACGTCTCTCAGATACTTTCTCTTCTCCATATCCCCATGGCCTTGACCTCAGCCAGCCCTCACTCTCTCCGCTGGATTATTGCCACCCTGATTTCTCTGCTACAATTCCCCTCTTTGCTCTGCCCAAGTGATAGGAACGTGGCTCCCCTCGGTCTGAAGTACACAATCCCGTCCTCATCTTGGCTTTCAAAGCCCCCATGACCAGGGTGTCCTGCCTACCTCACCAGCCTCCTCTTCCCAACCTCCCACACGGGCTACCCACCCCCTCCCGTGCTGAAGAGCTTGCAGTTCTGCCCCAAGGAGGGGCAAAAGCAAACTCCAGGCTATTTCCCTGCATGAACTCCCACACATGCACTTGCTCTCTGTGAATTCTCCCCACACTCAGCCCTTGCCATTCAACTTGTAAACTCATGCTTGGCCCAGTATTCAGCTCTGGAATCTTCTCCTTCCAGAAACCCAAGGGTATTTTCTTGGCAAACCCCACAGCTGAGACTCATTTCCTTTCCCCTCTTGGGGCTTCTGTTAGGATGCACGTCCACAGGGATGCCTGGGATAATGAGATCAACAAAACTGCCTGTGGAGAGCGCTCTCACGCCCATTCACTGTACAGTCCCCAGAGTCAAACCCTCACAATCATGCCACGAGGAGCCATGTTAAAGGTCCCTCTACAGGTGAGGAAACTGAGGTTTGGTTTCCGGAGCCAGGTCCCCATTTGGCCAACTTGGCCTAGAAGGCCAGGGGTGGTGTGCCGGGACTCAGGGCAGACAGGCTGGAGGACCACATAGGGCATCATGGTGGGTGGGGAGGCCCAGGGAGGGCACGAGGGGATGGAGGAGGGTGACAATTTGGAGTAGGACCACTTTTTTACCCAAAGGAATTTGGCTGGTGAAACAATAGCCCCTCCACCAAGCATTCCCTTTTGCTCCCCCATTTCACAGTTGGGCAAATGGAGGTTCAGAGAGAAAGAAGGAGGCACAAAGAACAAAGTTATAGAGGAATAAGGACCAAGTTAGAACCAGGTGTCTTGAGTGTCAGTCCAGCTGAGCCAGTGGGCTGCGGGTCCAGTGAGACCCCACTAGTGCCCCTTCTCCTCTCCCTCCTCCCTGGACCCACTGCTTCCATCAAACAGTCCTCCGAGGGCCAGGTTCTCTGCTACTTGTTAAAGGTCCAGAGGGCCCGCATCTGGTTTGCTCATCATTGGGCTTGCCTGGCAGAGTGGGCTCCCGCTAAACATTCACTTCCTGAATTAATAAATGAGTAAGCAGTGGAAAAGTAACCTGCCTCTCTTCATGCCCAGAAGGACCTGAAAGAATGGATAAGCACCCACCTAAGCCCTTTATGCCCACAGTCTCCTCACAGCCATCCTATGAGGTCAGCGTCATCACACCCATTTTACAGATGAGGACACAGAGGCTCACAGAGGGAACAAGACTTGCTCAAAGCTCTGCAGTTAGAAAGCGGTTCTCAGCCACCCTAGGAATGAAACATTCCCCATGCTATGTTTTTTTAAAGAGAGGATGTTTTCCTTCTGGTGTGTAAACAGAAGAAGGGCTCCCCGAGAAGGCTGTTGTAAATATCATCACTTCTCCTCGGGGCCCTGTCAGCTTATGTTACTTTATTTATCAACATTCCACAAGGGGTGGATCCAAGAATATGTCCTCAAGTGGGACACCAGAGAAGATGTGTGCTTTGGGGGGATCAGGAAGGAGGGCTTTCCAAGCACAAAGTGCGGGTCTGGACAGGAGTTGGAAGCTGGGTCCAGGCGCAGGGCAGGGTGGGGTGCGCCCTTCCCAGCATCCCCGCCTGGGTAGAGCAGCAGGTTGGAGTTCAGCAGCATGTCCCTCATTTCCATAAGGGGGAGCTTGTGCACAGGAGATTTCCTCTCGGCTAGAGGGGCCGCGGCATCCAGGGACCGGCTCTGGGAAGTGGCCATTTGGGTGGCACCTGCAGGCGTCTGCCCTGAGCACTGTGTCCTGCCCTGGTTGGGGGGTAGCCAGGAGGATATATGCAGGCTGCCCCCTCCTCATTTATCCACCCAGGGAACCAAGGAAAACGAGGGGCATGGCCCCGTGTGGAAAGAGCACAGCTTTGGAGCCAGGCAGGACTGGGGCTCGCTCCAGTGCCATCACAGACTAGCCACATGACCTTGGGCTCGTCACCTCCCCTGGACCTTGGTTTCACCTCCCCTGGACCTTGGTTTCCTTATCTGTAAAATGGGAACAATACCAACTTTTAGAGTTACACAGAGCAGTGACTACACTGCTTGGAGCACAATACATGCTTAAAAACAAAAGGAATATTACTATGATGATCGTTGTCTGGACTATTCATGCAGGTCTTAATTGCCACCCTCGCCTTCACAGAAATTTCTGCTTGTTATTCCCCAGCCAAACCTTGGTGGTGACTTGCACAGGGTTTGGCCTCCCTGGGTCCAGACCAAGACAAGCCCAGCAGAAAAGCATTTAGGGCTTGGATTTGCAAACGCAAAACCAGGTGCTTCTCTGAACAGAAATGATGACAAAGCAAAAATGTTAAAGAATATTTTAGAAAGAGGAGAGAGAGAGGGGAGTCCACATAACTTAATTCCTCACCCAGATTCAACCGCCAGTTTCTCTGCTTTCTGAGTGCAAACTCCCTGGTCCACACAGATGTTTTGGTGGGCTTGTAATCCTAGTGACTCTACCAGGTGCTGTTTTATTACCAACTTGCTGTGGTCTTTGGTCTGACTCACTCCATCTCCTTTCCTTTGGCTCCTGCCAGAAAGCAAAGCACATATTTCACGGTCCCCTCTCCCTGGGAGGAGGAATTTCTCCCCAGGCCTTCTTCTGCATGTGTTCATGGAGTTGCATTTGGGGCAGAAAGATGGGATGGCAACACAGTCTGCTGCCCCTTGGCTGCCTTCTTAAAATTCTTTTTTTTTTTTTTTTCCCAAAATGGAAATAGCATTTTCTCCCTGATTATCAAAGTAACACGCGTGCATTGTAAGAAATGGGGCATTTCTGAAAAGTTCAAAGGACAAAAGTCACCCAGAAAAAAAAGCACTGCTGACATTTGGGTGTGTCTTTTCAGATTTTAGTTCATCCATGCATGTACCAACCCAGTTACAAGGGAATCTTACAGGGTACGTTGTTTTGTATTCTGATTTTCTTGGTCTACCCATGTGGTTTTACTTGCTTGCTGTAAATGGCTCTGCATCATTTTATTGTATGGATAGAGCACAGTTCATTTAACCAACCCCCTATTGTTGGACATTTCAGGTATTTCTGTTTCTTTCTTTTTTAAAAAACTTTATTTTGAAATAATTCTAGGTTCACAGGAAGTTGCAAAGATGGTACAAACAGTGTCTGTGTATGCTTCATCCAGTTTCTCCAATGGTTATGTAATAATTGTACAGTATCAAAATCAGGATATTGACATTGGCACAATCCGTGTATAGCTCTGTGTCATTTCAACACGTGTGCAGATCTGTGTAACCACTACCACTGCCAAGATACAGAACTCCCCCATCATGCTATCCCTTATAGTCACCCCCAGCTCTCTCATCTCCCTCCTCCCTAACTCCTGGCAACCACTAATCTATTCTCTATCGCTGTACTTTTGCCATTTTGAGAATGTTATACACACACACACACACACACACACACACACATATATATATATACACACACACACACATTTTTTTTTTCACTCAGCATAATGCCCTTGAGATCCATCCAATTATTGCTTATAGAAATTTTTCCTTCTTATAGTCTAGTAGTATTACATGGTATGGGTGGACCCCACCTATTCACCATTCATCAATTTTAGGGCATTTTTGTTGTATCTATTTTTTAGTTATTACAAATAAAAACTGCTCTGAATATTCTTGTAGAGGTTTTTGTATGGACATATTTTCATTTCCCTGGAATAGATGTCCAGAGTACGATCACTGAGTTATTTGGTAAGTGTATGTTGAGTTTTCTTAAGAGACTGCTAAAGTATTTTCCAGAGTGGCTGGACCATTTTACATTTCCACCAGCAATGTTATGAGAGATCTAGCTTCTCCAAAACCTCACCATCATTTGATATCATCCCCATTTAAAATTCTACCTGTTCTAATAGGTGCGTAGTGGTATCTTGTGGTCTTAATATTTGTTTCCCTGGTGGCTCATGATGGAGACATTTTTTCATGGACTTATTAGCCATCCATATGTCCTCTTTGGTGAAATGTCTCTTCATATCTTTTGACTGTTTCCTTATAAGATTATTTGTGATCTTACTGTTGAATTTTGGGTCTATACATACATATGTATAATATACATTAAATATATTAGAATATGCATATATTCTAGATATGAATCCTTTGTCAGTTATGTGGTTTGCAAATATTTTCTCCTAGTCTGTAATTTATCATCTTCTTTAGCAGATCAAAAGTTTTTCATTTTGATGAGGTCCAATTTATTGACTTTTTTTCTTTTATAGATCAAGATTTTGGTGTCATGTCTAAGAACTCTTCACCAAGCCTCAGGTCCCAAAGATTATTTCTGCTCTTTCTCCTTTAAAAATAGTCCTGTGTTAGACAGAATAATGTCCTTCCAAAGATATCCACACCCAAATCTCCAGAACCTGTGAATATGTGACCTTACATGGCAGAGGGATCTTGCAAATGTGATGATGTTAAAGATCTTGAGAGGGTAGATAACCCTGGATTATCCAGGTGGGCCTAGTTTAATCACAGGGGTCTTTCTGTGGGAAAGAGTGGGCCAGGTCGGGACTTCCCTGGTGTCGCAGTGCTTAAGACTCCATGCTCCCAATGCAGAGGGCCCAGGTTCCATCCCTGGTCAGGGAACTAGATCCCACAGGTATGCCACAACTAAGAGTTCACATGCCATAACTAAGGAGCCCGTGTGCTGCAACTAAGGAGCCCGCTTGCCACAACCAAGACCCGGCCTGACCAGATAAATAAATATTAAAATAAATAAATTAAAAAAATAAAGTGCTTATAACAGTGCCTAGGACATAGTAAGCACTTTAAAAGTATTTGCCCCTCAAGTAACTTGAAAAATATAAAAAGAGTGGGCCAGGCAAGTTGCAGGAGACGTGAATACGGAAGCAGTAGTTGGAGTGATGATACCACTGACTAGAAGCGTAGTCTCTCGAAGCTCAAAGAGGCAAGGCCACAGACTCTTAGAGGCTCCAGAAGGAATGCAGTCTGCTGACACCTTGATTTTAGCCCATTGAGACCCATTTTAGTTTCTGATTTCCAGAACTGTAAGATAATAAATTTGTGGTGTTTTAAGCCACTAAGTTTGTGATAATTTGTTACAGCAGCAAGAAGAAGCTAATGCAAACCCTCTGATAAATATCCTTATACATAAATCTTTGCATATTTTCCCAGCTATTTCCTTAGGATCAAATCCTATAATTCAAACAGGTGAGTCAAAAGGTATGTACCCAAATTGGTACCCATTTAAACTTCATCGTTAGCTTTTAAGCTAATTACCCATAATCATCATTACCCATATTCATCATTAGATTTTAAGGATTCCTGTTTCCTTGCTTCAGTAAATACCGGCTCTTACTAGTGTAAAACACGTATTTGGAGTTGCCTTGATTTTCTTGTGTGTGTGGATCCTGCATGTGTGTGTATAGGAGATGAGGGAGAGGAGAGTGAGAAGGGCAAATGTTTTCTCTTATTCATCCAAACTTGCCCAGTTCAATATGGTAGCCATTAGCTAAGGGTGGTTCTTAAGCACTCAAAACATGGCTACTCCAATTGAGATAGACTGTAAGTATAAAATACACACTGGATTTCATATCCCTAGTACCAAGAAGAGAAAGACTTTTTAAAGATCTAGATGTAATGGATTATGAAGAATCATTGCTTTTTCCTTCAGACACTAACATTTGTTGAATTTGAAGACATTACAGAGTCTACATCATGAAGTCTTTTCATTACAAGTAAGCAAAAACTTATTATTAATATTTATGGTGCAAAAAGGAATTCTTTAACACCAAAGCAAAGAAGAACCGGAGAGAGTTCAGAAACACTGACTCAAAGAACCCTCGTGAACACCGGGGTTCCTCTCTGTAAAAGTCAAGTCATTCACCATCTACATTATTAACATATTTTATAAAGAGAAAGGATTTCTATATGATGACATGGAGTCTCCCTTATGCCCCATAAAGTCAATGCAGATTAAACTTCACTAATTAATATTATACTAGAATTAATAAAAAATCTGAATTAAAGACTAATTTTTAAAAAAGAGAGAGAAAGAAAGAAGGAAGGGAGGGAGGGAGGGAGGGAGGAAGGAAGGAAGGAAGGAAATAAGGAAGAAAGGAAGGGGGAGAGAAGAAAGAATGAAAGAAAGAGAGAGAGAGAAAGAAAGAAAGGAAGGAAGGAAGGAAGAAAAAGAAAGGAAGAAAGAAAAAGAGAGAGAAAGAGAGAGGGAGGGCGGGAGGAAGGGAGCAAGGAAGGGAGAAAGAAAGAGAAAAATCTCGAGTGATGTTTTATATTGATTACACACTGAAATTACAGTATCTGGATATATATTAGGTTAAGTAAAGTATATTAATAAAATTAATTTTACCTGTTTCTCACTACTTTTTTAAAATGCGGCTACTAGAAAATGTTTAATTATACATATGGCTTGCATTTGTGGCTCGTGCTGTGTTTCTACCGGTCAGCATGGATGCAAACTCTCTCACCCACAGCCCTTTACGATCGGCAGAGGGCGGTGATAGTGGAGTGGTCAGGGTGGGGGGCTCAGTTCTCAGCTACCGCAAGGGAGTCAGCCAGGCCCTGTGGCACTGGTCTCAGCAGCCAGTGCCCAACCACAGACCCCACAGTGTGGTGGGAAAAAACCTGGGATCAGAGAGACCTTGGTTTGAATCCCAGCTTCTTCCGTCAGAATTTTCTTGTACTAGAAACTTTCTCCACTTCAGTTTCCTTATCCGCAACACGGGGAAATAACTCCATAACATACGGAGACGTTCCTTTCTTCAACCAGCTTTGAGCAAACGTACCGTGTGCCGGGCACTGTTCTAGGCTCTGGCAATAAGGCAGCACACAACCCAGAAGGAGCCTAGCATAGTGTGCTGACACTCAGTGGGTCCTCTTTCCTGCCTCTCTATTGCTAAAGAGAATGTTTTGGTGGAACAGGACATCCTACTCACCACTTTTTATGAGCCTACTGGTTCCTGGATTTGGAATAGCAGCCCTAGGCATGGATGTGAATTATCTTAGCCAACACTTTGTGACTTGAAGAAATGCCCTGCTCGATGAATGGGTAAAGAAGGTGTGGTATATATACACAATGGAATAATAGGCGTAAAAAAGAATGAAATAATGCCATTTGCAGCAACATGGATGGACCTAGAGACTATCATACTAAGCAAAGTAAGTCAGAAAGAGAAAGACAAATACCATATGATATCACATATGTGGAATCTGAAATATGACACAAATGAACATATCTATGAAACAGAAACAGACTCAACAGACATAGAGAACAGACTTGTGGTTGCCAAGGGGGAGGGGGAGTGGGGGAGGGAAGGATTGGGAGTTTGGGATTAGCAGATGCAAACTATTTATATAGGATAGATAAACAACAAGGTCCTACTATATAGCACAGGGAAATATAGTCGATATCCTGTGATAAACCATAAGGGAAAAGAATATGAAAAAGAATATATATATATACACATATATCTGAATCACTTTGCTGTACAGCAGAAATTAACACAACATTGTAAATCAACTATACTTCAACAAAATAAAAAAAAAATAAATTCCCTGCTCTGTTCTTCATTTCCCATCTGTAAAATGGGGCTAATAACATTACTCTCCTCACAGGGTTGCTGTGAGCATTAGATAAGATAATATATGTAGGGCATAATTCCTGGACCTTTGTAGATGCTAAAAGTAGTAGCTGCTAGTCGTGAGAGTAGTACTAATGTTATTATTTTCTTTGCCTTAGAATCCCACGGATTTCAGGGCACTCCTAAGAGAGATGACCCAGAAACAGAAAGAAAGGTCTGGAAAGACTGCATTTGATAAGGCCTTAGGCTTTATCCGAGTGATGAATATGTTGCTGGACATCTTGTGGCTCATGTCAAGAAGAGCTGCCTAGTCTTGATCACGCTAAGAAAGTCAACCCTTTTCTCTGGATGGAAAGAGCTCTCGCTGCTGGCTGCCAACCCAGGCTTCATCCCTCTGTTTCAGATGCTGTCACTGCCTCTCCCATAGTCCCCTGGAGGCTCACCTCCACCTGCGATCCTCTGCCTGAGGGTTTTTCCAAACTACTGGAAATTGCTAGGTTTGTGCTCAGGGCCAGCGAGCGCGCTGGGTTCATGGCACTGTTAGTAGCCCTGAACCAGTGGGGAAAGGGGTGCTGATGGAGAAACAGCTTCCTCAGCCCTCGGTCAGGGCACCCCTGAGGTGCGTTCTACATTATCACGCAGGTTTCTCAGTGGATTAAAGTCCAGTTATCCACAGTGGCTACTGGCCTGATAAAGCACCCTCATTGACTGTCTTCCCATATCTGTCCCATTTCCTCATCCTCCTGCTGGTGTTTCCTTAGCAGTTCAAATTCTGCTTCTAGAAGAACCCAACGGAGATACCCTTCAGGAAAAACCTATTTTGGATCAGTTATCTCCCCTCCTGGAGAGTCCTGTACCTTGAGGAGGTTGATTCCCCCAATTCCGTGCTAGCCTCATGGGCCTTGACGATAATTGGTTCAGACTGGTCAGATAACGGAGCTCTGGACAGGTTGATGTGAGGGCAGACCTGCTGCTAGCCATAGTTTTCTCCCTCCTAAAAACTGAGCTGCAGGAGAGGCACCAGTCCTCCGATGGATGTTTCTATGTTGGGAGGTGATGCTAGGGACTCCTGGTGCCATCTTGTTTTCATCCTGGGAATGAAGAATGGAGCCATCAGTACAGACGGCAGAGCAGAGGGTCTGGAAGAACCTGTGCCTCTGATGACAACATTGAACCACTGACCCAACCCACCTGGAAATCAGTGCGCCTCTGAACTTCCGTTTACGTGAGACCATAAATTTTAAGGAAATTTAAAGCCACTCCACAATTTGAGTTGGGGATTTTGCTACTTGTACTGCTAATAGAAGTATCTAAGCTGCTCAGTTAATCTTAATACAACTCAGAAAGCTAGCCATTATTATTGACATCCCTACTTTGCAGATGCGCAAACCGAAGCTTGGGGATTGGATACAGGTGAGAGCTCTCTCCAGGTGTGGGAGGTCTTCTCGTGTGTCCATGCAATGACTACATGCTTGAGAAATTGCAGGTGTTACCAATGGAGGTCAAGTTCATGGGTTCTGTGTCAATTCCCTTTATAAAGTGAAAAATCCTTTCACAAAGTGACAGTATATTTCCTAGCTTAAAATAAAATCATTATTGAAGGTACAGTCCAGCTATCATTCCCATTTCATAGTTGAGGGCACTGAGGCTCAGAGATGGCCAGTCACTTCCCCAAGGTCACACAGCTAGGTAGGTGGAACTTCAACCCTGGGTTTGACCCCAGGGCTTTTTCCACCAATGCAAGCTGCTCCCACAGAGTCTGCTTTAGGCTGAAATGAGGGAATGTTGTGAAAGTGCTTTGCAGACAGTAATGATGCCCACTTCTTAGTTTGCCTGGCTTTGTCCTCCCCTTGCTCTGCCGCCACCCCGGATTTAGCCGGTGCCAGGAAGTACACCTCCCCACTCTCACTCCATTTTCTATCCTTTCAGAGCCAAAATTCCTGAAGGCCATCTCCCAGAATGCTAGGTTCCCCACATGTTCCCCACCAATTAAAAAATCTATTATTTTAGAGATGATTTTTTTTTTGGTTGGTTGTCTGTAATGCACCGTTTTCTATTGCCTGTTTGGCTCCTTCCGTTAGTAGGAGCAGCAAGAAAGAGGAAAAGAAAACCCATTAATACCGTCTTTAAAAAACTTGGCTATTCTGATGTTTCCACAAAGACAGGCCCTAGCAGAGAGCTTTCTCCTCAGACTCATATCATACTCTGCAATTTTTAAAGATAAAACTTGTAAGCTGTTCAGTCGTTGTTCTTCGGGCTGCTGACATTTGATACCATTAGACGTGAGCAAGTGACTTGGCTTTCTCTGCTACGTAGCCTAATTTGGACAGGTCTGTGTCCCATGCAGCAACTCCCCCTCCACCCCTATTGATCTTACCAGAGCCCTAGTGTCACGGCTTTTCTCCCCGGGAGTCTGGGAGGATGTTTCTCTAGGGAAATGCACAGAAGATATCATCATTTCACACCCTCATTCATTTAAGACAACCAGTGGTACAGAAGGGCAGCAACTAGTCATCTCGGCCAGTGGTTCCCCTCTCCTGGTGACTCCACCTTCCCGGAGGGCTACTTGCTATTGGGGTGCTACCAGTATGAGAAAGATTGGGGTTCCTGATTTTAAACACAAATTCAAATTTAAGCAGCAGATACGTGCAGAAGAGATATGTAATGGGTTGGATCCCCGGTCCCCACCCCGCAAACGATAGGCCCATGGTCTAACCCTGAGAACGTGTGAATATGATCTCAATTGGGAAAAGGATGTTTGCAGATGTAATTAAATTAAAGATCTCAAGGTGAGTTCCACCTGGATTATCCAGAAGGGCCTTAAATCCAACGACAGGCGTCCTTATAAGAGAAACACAGAGGGAGATTTGAGACTCACAGAGAAGTGGGGAGAGGGACTGCTTTTTGAAGAACAAAGGCCAGCACGTGTTTGCTACACTTCTCAAAGACTTTAGCTGTTCTGAAGTCAGGACTTTGTTCTCCACAGTAGGCCTCAGCATTACATGGGCGGGCCTGCTGTGTGGTTTTAAACATGATGGTTGCCCTCTCTGAACCTGTTTCTTCCACAGTTACAGAAGGATGGCCATGGCGTCCACCAGCCAGGGCCATTATGAGGACAGACCACTTCAGGACAACAGACATATTTGGTTTGTCCCAAACGATCTCTTAAAATTTCGAATTTGTTACCAACCTTCAAGTACCAGGAGACTTCACACAAAAATCCCAGGTGCGCTTGAGAAGTCAAAAACCTGCCAACCGAATGTCACCATGAAATAATTGGCTGGCCCAGCATGGATGCCTCAGTTCCCCACATCCTCATCCCTCCTATAATACCTGCAGGTTCCCCGCTTCATTCATTCCTCTCACCTGACTGGCTCCTGTGGGCAGCTGAGTTTGTAACTTCAGTGTGGGGAGAGCTTTTTGTACATGGTTTGCTAAGTTCATTTCTGTTCCACAAAAGAGAGATCCCAAGCCAGCGTTCTCTTTCAGGAGAGTGTCTCCAGTAGGGAGAGGGACTGATGAAAACCTCTGTCAGACAGAATTTTTTCCTTAATAGAATGTGTTATAACCAGATCAGCAACCTCCTTTAATCCCAGGCCTCTGACTTGTGGAAATCTCTTTGTTACCCAGAACTAGATACAAATGATGGTACTTGTTAAAACCAGGCGTGCTGGTGGAGAGAGACCTACGCTTAGGCTTGTTCTTGCCAAGATTTTGATGTTCCAGTCCTTCTCCGGTTTAACAGTTAAGTAAACGTTCATTTTGGATTCTGGTTCAAACTAGTTCAAAAGGCACTTTTAGGAAAAAACAGCACCTTTGGTTTTGCATTTTGTCACCAAAACTAGTTATGATTTTCTTGGACTTCAGGGTTTAGAAAGTGAGTCCAGTTTATGGAATCAGACTCAAAATCTGGCTCTGCCTCCTGCTAGCTGTGTGACTTTGGGCAGCCGCTTAACCTCTCTGAGCCTCCGTTTCCTCTTCTTTAAGAGGATCAGGGTAATAACCTTCATATCACAGGGTTGCTGTAGGGATGCGAGATGAGTTGTGTTCAGCTTTGGCATAGGAGCCAGGACACCAGAGACAATTATTATTATGACTGCTTACTGTTTTATGAGGCTGCCTTTCTTGTAGCTCGGGAAGTAGAAATACGGATTGTGGAGAGTTTATTGTTCACACATACCTGTAGAATCCTGCCTTGATCTGCAAACCTTAGAAGTAATAATAATGAGCTTGATTATAATTCTGAAGGCCAGTATTTATTGGATATTTCCAGAACAGATAGAATTCTCCTCCCCTCTCCCCTTTTGGTCTGTCTCCCCTTCTCTATCAATATCTTTGGCACTGGTGTGTTAGTTGTACATCAACATGGGACGTCTTCAAAGTCTAGAAGAAGAAAACATTCTCCAAGCCTATGATTTGCACATCAAATCATACACTTTCTAAATGTGGGTGCTGCCTGCCTGGGGTCAGCTCAAGAGTTGGTAAATGGGGAGTACTGTTGGCACACTAAGGGGACAATTCTCCAATCCTCAGCTCTATTTCTCACATTGCAGGAGGTTTAGCACTCCTGGGCCCCTGGCACTAATGGCAATCACTGCAACAACCAAAAATGCCCTTCCATGCATCTGAATGTCTTCAGAGGAGTTTGAGAACAACCTGATGAGAATATGCAAGCTCTCCTAAGCCTGCAAATTTGGGCCAGACCCTCTATGTATCTCTCTGAACCTCAGTTTTCTGACCTGTTAAATGGTAAGTCATACCCATCCCACTGGGCTGTTGGGGAACTAAGAGGGAGGGTATATGGGAAGTGTCTGGTGTGAGTCTGGCATAGAGCAAGTGTCCAGAGCCTGGGGTTGGGGGGGGGGCGGCGAGGTGGCAGGCACATCACGGCGTAAGCTAGCATCCGCAGACCCTGGCTCCCCTCTTTCCACTGATTGTGTCTCCAAGTGACAGGGCCGGGGAGGGGGGAGCTTCAAAGCCCTCCAGACTTCACTCACTATAATTGGAAGTCATTGTGGAACGAAGTCCAGTATTTAATTTGGCCTGTGTTTGACAGATCCTGTGTGCACCGCTAACAGAGCTCACACAGGGCCCGTGATACAGGGGGGATTCTTGGCCTGGGCTCAGGGCAGATTGGTGGAGAAAATGTCGCATTCGATTAAGGCTGATTGGCCCTGACAGTTGTCTGGGTGAAGTTTATAAGGTACATCTAATCTGGATGCATCTGGTCATAAAAATGCAAAACAAGCCATTCCCACCCAAGTTCTAACTCCAGATGTGGGCTGATTCTCAGTGATTGACACCATATTTTTTGCAGCTGTCCCACATTTCAAATCTTTTTCTATTTAAAATATATTCATCATAATTATGGAATGCAGTAAACAAACTTCAGCCTGATGACAAGCATTAAATATAAGAATGTTTCGGCTTAAAATAAATGCCATGATTTCTCAGCCCGGGCTGGAGTGTTCTCCAAAGGAGCCTTGACCTTGTCACCATGAACCAGACAGAGTTATTTTCTCGCCAGTATTGACTGATATTTGGAGGGGGGCAGGGGGAGAAAAATCAAAAAGCTATTTATATCAGATAGAAAAATGTGCATAACCGTCAGAAAGCCACCTTTGTAAGACAAAGAAGAAAAAACTGGATTCAACCTAATCATGTTTGAGGACTCCCCATTGTGCAAGTTCTTCGCAAGATACTGTAGGGCAGGGTAGATGTTACACGCCCTGGGGCCAGGTCCCCGGATGCGGCTTCCACACTCCACACATGTGTGTCCAGCTTCCACACTCCACACACACTCTGTTACCTTGAGCATTACTTTATCACCTCAACTCTCTGTGCCTCAGTTTCCTCATCTATGAAATGGAAGGTGATGATAGTACTTACATGGTAGTGCAATTATGAGAACTAAGTGAGTAAAGTGCTTAGAATAATGCCTGGCATGTAGCAAGTGCATGGTAATCAGTATCAGCAGACCTCTTCCCCAGCGCTTCTAAGAGACACTGAAAGTCACCTGACCTGCACGAGGTCACATATAGTGCACGGCAAAGCAGAGATGCAAACCCTGGTCATCTGACTTCACTACAAAACATGCATACAAGGGGTCAGTTTTGCTCACGTTAGCATTTTTCTGTCTCTGAATGCTTCACCAAGTCTTATCTGGTGGCTGTTCTCCCAACAAGTGGCTAGTCAGGCATCCCGTTGTACCTAGACAAAAGAGCACCTTCTATTTCTTCTTCTGTTCCTGCGGCTCATCTTTTATTTTTAATGCTATTTAAATAAGCCTGTAATTGAGAGAGTTAAATAAACAAACACTTAGGATAATTATAGATGGGTCATCCTGTGACCAAGCTGCTGGATCTTTCTAGCCACTTATGGACTTCAGCCACGTCCGAATGGTTCTCCCATAAACTGCGTGTACCTCTTGGTTCTTTGAGAAAAACGGGAACTACCCGGAGTTCGTGTCAACAATCTGCTCCTCTTTTAAATGAGGCCATAAGTCACAAACCCTCTGAGTTCCCAAAAAAGTGTCTAGAGCTAAATTTGTATCCTGACTCTGATGATTGTTCTCTTATTAGGCTGATGAGAGACTTAGCAGAGCCAGGGCCTCCTGGGGCTGTGCTCACAGCTCGTGCCAAGATGGAAATGACTCTGTGAGTTTTATTTCTGAGATGTGTAAAAGGTTTGTCCATCACTGGGCCCGTGGGCACATGTTCAGTATCAAAATAGTGTATGCCACCTCTCTCGGGAGATGGACTCCAGTCCTGGCAGGCCCTCTGTTTCCAGCAGTAATGAGAACTCTCCACCGGAAAGGGGGTGGCTGTGTTTTACTTCTCCCAGAGCCCTCTGGGTGGCCCCGGTGAAGTCTCTGAGCCTTGCCTTTCCTGCTAGATTCCTGTTTGGGGAGGGTAGTGTGGAACATTGGCAAGTGTGCCCTCGAGACACAGACCCTGGTTCAAATAGAAACACCATTAATTGCAAACTGGGTGAACTGGGGTAAGCAGCCCAGCCACCTTGCAGACTAGCGTGTGAAATGGAAATAATTATGTCTGACTTACTCGCAGGGTTGTCTCGAGGATTAGATGAGATAATGTGGGGCAAGGATTAGGCTCCATGTCGTCACTGAGGTTTGACCTGGGGGGTCAAGAAGGTACTTAATCTGGTGCCTGGAATTGGGAAGTTTGTTTTTCCCTCTGTAGCCAGGATGGCAAATAGGCTGTACCTCTCATTTTGATATCAATCAATTGGAGATGCCTGCTTAAAGTGCAGTGATTGATTTGTAATGTCTGCCACAGACTAGGAGGGAGTAGTAAGAGCATTCCATGTTCTGCTATCTCCCTTCTAGAATCTAAGTTCTAAAGTCAGGAACTGGGTCTGAAAAATATTCTCTCAACTTTTACATGCTACAAAGCAACTTTTTGCATCTATAATCTCCTCAGACATGGTGTCCTGTGACTCCACATCCCTGGTGTTAAATCCTGTGACAATTATCATCTCCATTTGATGGATGTGGAAACTGAGGCCAGAGGTCAAATGAATGATGTAAGCAACTGGTAAAACAAGATTAGATTTTTAAAATTATCTGTAGTATCACTCCAGAAAACTGCCACTGCCTACCATCTCCCATGGGAATCTTGATACACACACACACACACACACACACACACACACACACACCCGCATGCACACACACACACACACACACACATACAGTAAGGCACAGGAGATATGGGTTCTAGCCTCTGCCCTCCTGCCAACCAACCGAGGACCTTGGAAAAGTCACTTTACCTTTCTAAGGTTCAGTTTACCTGTCTGCAAAATGGACATAATAACTAACCCATCCTCCCAATATCAAAGGGCTGTGTAAAGATGAGGGAAACAGTGAGTGTGTGATAATTAAGGCTTGGGTAAAATCACCCTTCCTGCCATTATTTGTAAGAGGCAGGAGATACTTGTCAAATGGAGTCTTTGAAAGCTTATTTCTGGGGCTAGCAAATTACCTGCAGATTTCCTCAGACTGCCGTGGGGGATGCTTCCGTACTGGAGGTTTCAAGGCTAGACTGACTTTGTGACCTTGGCCAAGTCATTTCACCTCTCTGACCTGCAGGCTCTTTACCTGTATGACCAGATGACTATCTTCCTGACAGGGCTTCTATGAGGCCCAGAGTCAAGGTCGAAAGTCATATGGAATGCAGAAGTCACTCAGCAAGGTCCAGGTTCCCTCTTCCCGAGGACCTGGTAGGATAACCTTGCCAGAGAGTCAAGGTACAGAATTTCTTTTCTTCAAAGAAATGGCAATAAGAAATGTGTGAGTGTGTGTGTGTATGGGGAGTGGTGTGCTTGTGTGCCAATGTGTGTGAGTTTGTGTGTGAGTGAGTGTGTGTGTAGGAGAGGGTTATGGAGAAATAAAGCCATAGTTGGGAATAAGCAACAGAACATCTTAGTGACTTGCAGATGAAAGCTTCTTTTCGCTGGATTCATTTGCCTTCTAACACCGGCTTAGCTGTGTTTGGAAAAATACTTAACTTGCCATGGGATGCCAAGTCGTGACTATGTCAGAGAGAGAGTCAATTTTAGAGATTTGCATATCCTTCTCCTAAGAGAAAAAGTTCTATTGGAACAAAGTGCTTGGGGCTTGTGGGTAACATCTCTTTATTTGTTCTTTGTGTGAGGACGTTGGAAGAAAGTCAGGAGTAAAAGGTTTATGCAGATTCTTCTGGGAGATGGAGAGAGAGGAGGCAAAGAGAAAAGAAGAAAGAGGAGAAAAGACAGACTGAAAAAGAGCAAAAGAGATGGAAGCAGGGAAGACAGAGAGAGAAGGGCCAGAAAGGCGTGAGGAGGGAGACAGAGCAGAGACGAGGAGCAGGGAAGGGGGACAGAGAGGAAGAGAAGGAGGCGAGAGGAGAGACTGGCAGATGCTCAGAGCCCCAGGACAGACAGACGAAGGGAGGGGGGATGGAGCGGGCCCCACCCATCCCCCTTCATCTTGACCCTGCCTTGACTTACGACAGGTTGACGTCCTCCGTTTTCAGACCTCGAAGCTTGTCTTGGGGCCTGCCTGCCCCACCGGCTGTAATGTTTAAATGCCCATTTCTCAAGTGGAGCCAGATGGTGGATGCAAGCCAGCCTGCGTTTGACAACCAGATGCTGAGCTCGCACAAAGGGGTTCTCCAGCCTGGCTGCTGGCTGGGAGCTTCGATTCGCTTCGCAGACCACTGTCCACGCTCCATGCCTGAGACCCAAGTACAGGCCCTGCCACAGCCTCGGCCACCAGGAGGGGCCCCGGAGGCTGGCGGGACCAGGGCCATGGAATCAGACAGAGCTGGGTTTGAATCAGGACCCACCCCTTACCAGTGGCTCTGGGCATGTGGTTTTTTAGCCTCCATTTCCTCATCTGTGAAATGGGTCTAACCGAAAAAAAAAAAGCAGGTCTCATGGCTGGTTAGAAGATTAAAGGTGAAACGAAGTGTAAAGAGTCTGGTACAGAGAAGAGCAGAGGTGGTAGACCCAGGCTGAGCGGGCTGACTTCAACCTGAAAAGGGCTTCAAAGTTTTTGAATTAATTGCCCACATTTAAAAAACCCAGGAGATTTCTTATAAAAATCTGTATTACTGTTTTCTTGTGAAAGCCTAGTACCAAAGGCTGGAAGTGAGCAGTAGGCCCCTCCTCAGACCCCTGCCTGCTCTGTCTACCACAACCCCCTTCCCTCATTTCCAGCCCCTGAATTCATCTGACCCTCCCTGAGAGTCTAGATTATCCTCCGGGTACCCAAGTTGTGTCCGTTGGCATTTCTGCGGTGGTTGACACTGCCTTTCACGGAGAAAGGAAAGCAAAAATCACTGAGAGGTGAGTCGTCATCTCATCTCAGCACAAAGATAGGTTTCTGGGGCGACTCCTGTCATCACCATCAACCCAAGGGGCTGGACCCACAGGGAGGACACCCCGATTTTCTGAGATTCCAATGAGCAGCTGCTTCTCTTTGGAAGAATATGTTTCGATTTAGTGTTTAAATGACATGGCTTTCAATCAAGCCATTGTCTGGGGCTCTCCAGGAATCTAGGCATAAAATAGGTAAAAATATGTGCCTCCCACCCCACCCTACCACCAAATGGATGCATCCTGTCGCTTCTCAAGAACTGGGGACTTGGGTATACACACTCGGAAGGATACAACAGGCCAAAGAGGAAGAAGCGGCCGGGCTGATGGAGGAAGTTGCCTGCCATGGGTTGAGACTCTATCATGTCCTACAGCCAGGGATGTGGTCACCACATATGACCTGCTCACTCAGAGTTTATCGCCTAGCATGGAGGGGACAAGAGGTAAACAGACAATGACGAATTTCCAAAGAGACCGGCACAAGGAGCTGAGGGAGCCCTGAAGAAATAACCAACTCAGCTCAGAGGAGAGCAATTTGGCTCCTGGAGGTGGTGAAGCCTAAGTTGAGCCCTGAATGACAAGTGGGAGTTGGGATGGGGCAGAATTGCAGACGGGCCCTCCAGGGAGGAGATGAGAATGATGGAGGTGTGTTTGCGGGTCTGGAAAGATTTGGGGGCGCTGGAGCATAATGTGAGGATTGGTGAGCAGGGATGGGTGCACAGGGTCCAATGGGGAAGGGCTCGGAATGCCATGCTGAGGGGTTGGGAGTTAAGTTGGAGATAACCTTGTGGGCAGTGGGGAGCCACAGACAGGTGTTTAGAACAGGAGCAACGTGGTCAGATTTACGTTGCAAAGATGATTTTGGAGGCTGTGTTGAGGTAGCTGGAAGACGGTGAGCCTGAAGGTAGGAAAACCACAGAGAAAACTTGTGGTGGTGGCAGCTGTGAGGACAGAGTGGAGGCAGTAGGTGGGGGAAATCAGTGTCGCTAGAAAAGCCACTAAGACTTGGTGACAGCTGTGGAGTCCCCGAAAGACTCTGATTTGCATAAACACAGGGTCTCTGCAACATTCCATCCCAGTCGATGGGTGGTTAATTGAATTCATTCATCCAACAGCAAACATGTATAGATGCTGACTTCGCTGAGAGCCCCAGGCTGGGTGCTGAGAGGAACAGGATTCTCTCTTTATATAGACTGGTTCCCCCGGGGTGTGTGGCAGGGAGTCAATATATCTCCAGTCCCAACCACCTGGGATGTTGTTAAAAAGGCAAATTCCCAGGCCCCATCTCAGATTGTCAGTAGCAGACTCTGTGTGTGGGATCAAGGGATGTGCCCTCTGACAAAGTTCTGGGGGTGATTCTGATGCACCCCAATGCGTGAGAGCCCAGTCTATTGGCTTCTTGGGAAAATTCAATAAATCAGCCACAGGCCGGCACGGGGCACACCCATGATTTACGGAGCAGTCCCTAGGAGCTGCACTGTTGACCTGAATCAGTTTATCGAATCATTGTGAGAGACAGTACTACTTTCATTCCCATCTTACAGATGAGACAACTAAGAATGCCAGAAAACCAGACACTTGTGTGAGTTGGGTGGGTAACCATTGGCCTGGACACAATAATAGCCGGTTCCCTTCCTCTTCCCTTTCATGGTTGGGGCAGGACATGAGAGGGACTGTGTGCAGCTATGGGCCAAAGCCAGAGGACCCCCCAGAGAAAATTCAAGGGCTGAAGGGGAAAGGCCATGGACTCACAGGAAACTGCAGAGGAGGGGCCACCTAGGAGGACCTGGCAAATTCATCCAAGCCGGCACAGCCTCAGGAGAGCCGCGCAACCTCTGCTGAGCTGTGAAATCTCAGTGGGTCATGTTAAATCAGCCAGGGTGTGTAATTCACATGAAGGGATTGCAAGCTCCAAACAGAGCTTTTTTTTTTCTCCCTTCTTTCAAATCAGGCAATGGGATTTGTCCATGGCGAGGAATCCTAAATACCCTGATTGCTTCTGAGACGGGGAATTCTGTCTTGGTGAAATCGAGGTTTCTTTCACTGGCATCTTTGTGTGGAGGTACCTAGAGATGTATTTTTTAAAGCTTATAAATCATAAACCTTGTTTGAATCCCAATCCAGAACAGATGTAATGCATATGGTCAGTAGACTTGGAATTGCAAATAAATATGTTTGGAGACCAAATATTTGAAAAGCAATTCTTCTTCTCAGTCTTCTCTTTTTTAAGTGCCACTGCCAAGATCGGTTCAGGGATTTGGTTTCCCTGGAAGCTGTTGCCACAGCACTATACTCTCTCAGCCAAAACAGAGATGCAATGCCCCAGACTAGGAGAGCACAGAAGTTTCAACTTGCTCAGCAGTTCAGGTTGATTGTTTGTGGCTGCCTAGCGTGCTGTGCTGAGACTGGACCTCAAGCTCAGCTAGAAAGAGTGCCATGATCTATTAACAATGTCTGTCTCAGGACCAGCAGTAGGAAATGGAGGTATAAGTGCCACGTAATTGCCCTCCCTGTCCTGCGTGTTTTGGGATCTGCTAACTCTGGACTACCTGCTTCTCTAAGAAGACTGTGCTTTATTTTGATTGTAGTGCAGTGAAAATTTTAGGGTACAAAAGAATCAGGGACATTGAAGGGTTTCCACTATGTACCCTTTAAATGTAATGCCTAAGTAATATCAAAACCGTCCTCTTGCTAATTCAGCCATCTGCCTGAAGGTAGGAATCTTTAATCATCTGAAGAGTCCCGGCATGCAGAGGTGGCACTTTTCACAAACAGCAGTCCTTTTGTTTATTTATCTGTGTACTTGATAACTGCCTGTTTCTCCCTAGGGTATGAGCTCCATGAGAACTGGGACTTCGTTTTGTTCATTGCTTTATTCCTCACATCTAGCTAGAAGTGTGTGGCACAGAGTAGGGACTAGATAAATCTTTGCTGAATAAAGTTAATTTCTTTCCTTTCATTCCCTTGTACATATACTTATTTGTGCCATCACTACACTGGGCTTGGCAGGGCTGGGTATATAGATCCAGACACAATAAAACAAGTGAGAAACCTCCAGCCTGATGAGGGAGACAGATGTATAAACTGATGATTCTAAAACGGCATGAAAAAGCCAACAATAGACATAGGTGCTGGGGCAGAGGTGATTGACTTCATGGAGAGATGATGAAGTTGGCACACTAAAAGAGACTTCCTAGAGGCTTCCCATTGACCTTGGGTTTTGAAGAATGAATAGAAGTTTTCCAAACAAAGTGTTGGGTGTGTTCTGCTTTTTTTTTTTTAAGCCAGATTCCCATCTTGTGTGAGAAGGACAGTGCGATACATATTGCATTAGTGAAACGAGCAGTGGAATTGTCTTAAAGAGTCAGACACATAAGTAGTTGAATCTCAGTCTGCCATGGTTCAACCTTGGGCAAGTCACCTAGCCTCTCTGAGCCTCAGTTTCTACCCCACAGACTGAGAATTCAGAGGACATAGAGGCGAAATGCCTGGCACTGGCCCCAATACCTCACAGGCTCTCAGGATGTGACAGCTCCTCCTGGTAGGGTGTGATTAGAACCCCACTCTTACCCCAGTCTTTGAAGCTTCCCTGGGGCAATTCAGAGGAAGGCAGGTCTCTCTGGACCTGGTCCAAAGGGACTTAGCTAAGGACATCCTGCAAGGACCTTGTTATCAGTGGAGCCTTGGCCCCAGGGGCTCTGCAGTGAGCTCCCATCCCCCTCCCCCACCCCTGCCCTGGGGATACTGTCCTGGCTGCCTCTCTGCCCCACCCAAGGGCACGTGCAGGCTGTTTTTACAGCTTTTCACTGAGCTGTGCTGTGAGAAAATGCCAGCTTGATCCATTTTTCCTTCCTGTTCTTCAGACACGTGCAGCCAAAAATGCTGGCTCAGCAGACTGCTTCAAGTTCAGAATCTCATCATTTAAAAGACCCGCTCTCTTCAAACATAATGATAATAAAAATAACAACAATTACAGTTACCATGGATGCCAAGCTCACTCTGGGCTGTCATTTACATGCACTGTTTTGTATAAGTCTCACCAGGGCCTTGTGGCAGCTATTATCTTCTCATTTCTGATATGAACCGTTAAGTCCAAGTTTACACGGCTATGAGTGACAGGGCTGGAAAGGGAACCTATGTTTTCAGTCTTCTAAACTCACAACCTCCCCTTTTCATTTATCTGTTTGTTTTTCATTTCTTTACTGATACTCTCGCCTTTCAAAAAGATTTGAAGCAACTAGTGGAAACACAAACAGCCAAAAAGAATAAAACCAACCAAGGAAATTAGAGCCAAGAGAATCTGAGACAGGAAAGTAAGGTGTTCCCTGCAGTGGTTTGCTGCAGTGTTCTAGAGATGGCAGACAAGAGATCACGTTATTCAGATCTTCTCTATCTTTAATGATTTTTGTCTGCTTCTTCAACCAGTTACTGAGAAGTCTGGGTTAAGACCTCCCACTGTGATTTCAGATTTGTCCCTTTCTCTTTTTGGTTTTCACAGTTTTTGCTTTGTTTTAAAAATGTTGTTACTAGGTGCCTGCACGTTTAAAATTATTGTGTCTCCAGTGGAATGATGCATTTTATCCTCACGATGAAGAATCTCTGGTAATGGTTCCTCCTTTAAAGTCTCCATTGCTGATAGCATAGTTTAGCCACATTTGGATGGCCTGTGTTTTTTTCCTTTTTACTTCTGGGTCCTTATATTTTAAGATGTGTCTCTTGTAAACAGCACAGAGTTGTTGCTTTTTAAAATCCTAGCTTGACAATCATAGTCTTTTTTTTTCTTTTAGTTTTATGGAGATATAACTGACATACAGCATTGCATAAGTTTAAGGTGTACAGCATAATGATTTGACTTACATACCACGTGAAATGATTACCACAATAAATTTAGTGAACATCCACCATCTCATTTAATACAAAGACATTTTTAAAAATATTTTTTCCTTGTGATGATAACTCTTAAGATTTACTGTCTTAACAACTTTCACATACACAGCGATGTTAATTATATTAATCATGTTGTACATTACATCCCTAAGACTTACTGATCTTGTAACTGGAAGTTTGTACCTTTTGACCACCTTCATCCAGTTCCCCCTCCCCCACCTCCCATCATCTTTTTAATGGAATGTTTAGTTCATTCAACTTTAATGTGATTAACCCACATACTTGAGTATGGATGTGTCATCATATTATTTATTCTCCACTTGTCCCATTTTGTCTATAGTCTTCTGTCTTGACCTTTTTGCCTCTGTTTTTTTTTTTTTGCGCCCCTGGTTAATCTTTTATTATTATTATTTAACTTGTACCCTCTGTTATCTTGTTAGTTTACATTCTTGCACTATTTTTTGAGGAGTGGTTCTTAGCATTTACAATAGGCATCCTTGACTTACTTAATTAAAGCCTAATATAAGTCAGTACTTTTACCATTTATGGACAATAAAATTAAAATCCTTTCATTTAAATTTATTTAAATCAAATTAAGTCAAATTTTACCCTCTTTGAACTTATATGTTATTGCTGTCAAATATATGATTTTACATATAGTTTAAACTTCACAAGACATCATTATTATCATTATTTTATACAAACTTCATCTAGATTTACCTACGTATTTATTCCTTTCCATTGCTTGTCAATCCTTCCTGCATTTCTGTGTATCTTTCTGGGATGATGTTTCTTTTCCTTGAGAAAGCTCCTTTTACTATTTCTTTTAGTGCAAGTCTTCTGAAAGTAAATTCTCTGCTGTTGTTTATCTGGCAATGTCTTTAGGCTTCATTTTTAATAGATATTTTCACTGAGTATGAATGCTATGCTGACAGTAATTTTCTTCCAGCATTCTCAATATGTTATTCCATTGTCTTCTGGTTTACATCATTTCAGTTTAAGTCTTAGTTTGCTTCTTTGATGGGAAAGTGTCATTTTCACTCTGCCTGATTTTATAACTTCTCATCTTTAGCTTTCATCAGTTTTATTTATATTTTTCCTTGTGTTTATCCTGCTTGGGATCATAGTGATTCTGTGGTTTGACATTTTCATCAGCTTTTTAAAATATTCAGTCATTATCTCCTTAAAGATTACTCTTTTTCTCTCTCCTACCCTTGTAGGACACCAATTACATGTAGGTAAGAACTTTTCACCATATTTATGTGTGTTTTATGTTCTTTTTCTGTATTTCCATTCTTTTAATCTTCACACCTCAACCTAATATTTTCTATAAACCCATCTTTCAGGTCACTAAAACTTTCTTCAGCTATGTCTAATCTGCTGTTAAAACCATCACCTATTTTCAATTTTAATTATTATATTTTTAATTTTTAGATTTTTTCACTTGATTCTCTTTCAAAATTCTAGTTCTCTGGTGAAAATTTTCACCTTGCCATATATTTTCTTGAATATATTAGTATCAGTTTTTTAAAGACCATGTCAGATAATTCCCATATCTGGATCACCTGTGGGTCTGTTTCTTTTACATATTTTTTCTCATAGTCCTGTTATTGGTTTGCCTGATAAATTTTTATTAAATACTGGAAAAATTGTATAAAAAATTACAGAGGCTGAAGTTGATGCTGTTTTCCTCCAGAGAGGATTTTCTTTAGTTTCTGGCAGATTGTTAAGTAGAAGTTCACTTTGATGTAATCAGAGATTGAGATAATTCAAGGATGACTTTTAATCTTTGTAAGGCCTGGCTTATTTCCAGTTCACTTTTACTCCTAGGGCATAGGTTGATATGAATCCCATCTGAAAGCCAACTCAAGTTAGCGCAGGAAAAAATGTAGGATTTATTTTATTTTATTTTTGTTGTTTGTTTTTGCGGGCCTCTCACTGTTGTGGCCTCTCCCGTTGCGGGGCACAGGCTCCAGACACGCAAGCTCAGCGGCCATGGCTCACGGGCCCAGCCGCTCCGCGACACGTGGGATCCTCCCAGACCGGGGCGCGAACCCGCGTCCCCTGCATCGGCAGGTGGACTCTCAACCACTGCGCCACCAGGGAAGCCCTGTAGGATTTATTAGTTGAGCGTTATTACTGTGGGAAAGTAGGAGTGCATCTGATCCTCAAGAACCAGGGGGTTGAACTCTTGCTTCTCCACCTGGCATGCCTCTTTCCCTCTGCTTTCTGTCTTTACTCTCTCAGACAGGATGTCACTAGCAACTCCCAAGAGTTGCAGAGGTCACTAGCAACTCCCAAGAGCACATTTCCAAGATTTTCTGTCGTAGAAAGACTAAGACTTGCTCTCTCTAGTCTCCAGATCAAAAATCTCAAGAAAGAGCAATAATTGGTTCCGTTTGTGTCAATCATGACAACTAGGTGGGAAGATTCCTGGGGAACACAGCCTGCTCTTCTAGAACTACAAGGCTGTGTGGAGAAAGAAACGTTTCTCAAAATAATGAAGGGGGATGAGTGGTCACAAAATTGTAGATGTCTAGTGCAGCTAGGCACTCTTTGATATTTTCCAGATAGATGTGCTTCTCTTAAAGTGAAATGAAATGAATTCCCTGTCATTGATACACTGTGAGTACGGAAGCATTTTTCCAGGCTCCTAGGAAAAAGAAACTTCCCTGCAGTATCTCTTGTGATGACAATCATAATAATAACTACTATCTATAAGCAGCCCAATCCTGGGTCAGGAGAACCATTTACACAAATCTCATATGAACATCTCCCATCTGCTTTTAAAGAAGATGTAACCATACCAATTTTCCAAGAAGATCCAGATATAGAGGGACCTGAAGCTTACAAAATTAGAGATAAAAATGAGGTACAAGAGTATTTATTCAGTGGAAGAAAAGCAACAACACACATTTTAAAAAGCTGACAGAGATCACAAAAGTTAGAAAATTTTACTTAATATTTTTAATTAATTAGCTACCTATTACTTCTCTGTAATAACCTTATCCGCTCATTTTTTTTGGCTGCATATTTGATCATCTTTATATATGACAAGGTTGTAATATTATTTCCTATGGAGAGAACAGAAAGATAATTCAGTCTTTCCTCTAGCATGGTTGGGCAAAATTTTTTTTTTTAATTGAGAACTGAAACGCAAAAACATGCAAATTCAGGTAAGATCATATTAGCTGTTTGTAGCTCTGCTAGAGGTTTGTGCTGTACAAACAAATTCAATAAATGATATTTCTCACAGTTCCCACCAAAAGAAGAAAAAAAATAGTGAGTTTATGATTGTATATGCCACATTACCGAGCACATTTCTGAGGAGAAAGAATTTCTGTTTTAATTAGATATCTATGAAAACCAAATCTCCTGCTTACAATTTTACATGGCTAATGACTGGAAGGCTAGCTCTTGCCCCATAGGTTTCAAACTTTGTGTTTCTTCTGCTACTCACATACTTCGAGTGGGAAGCACTCTAGGAAACAAGGCCTCTGGCTCTGCCTCTTCGTGCCAAGACTCCTGGTCTTGGGAGTTAAGAGTATTCAAGGGGAGGTAGAAGTATTTTTAGAAGCCATCCCTACCCTAAGAAGGCACCCGCACAAATATATTCTCCTAAACTCAAGGCAAGTGTAGCCCAATTCATCTTTACTTTAGCCTGATCCCCAAAATGACCATGGTGACAGAGAGGAAATCAAGTGGAAAGAGACAGTAGTCCTTAACCAATTGTGATGGAAATATCTTACTTTTCAAATTTTACTAAAACATGTGAACACGTTACCAGGGCTCCTTCCTGGGCTCAGAGGAGACCCCTGCAAGGGGGAGACCCTGAAACTTTAGCTTCGTTAGCTCCATGGGAAATATGTCATTTCCACTCTCAGATGAGGAAACCGGGGTTGAGAGAGAAGAAGTCGCTTGGTCAAGGTCTTGTGGCTAATAAATGATGACGCTGGGAAATGGCAAATGTGGTCTTTGGAAAACAGCGGAGGTCTAAGGTGTGTAGATTCCCCTCTCTCAGCCTCCTCCCCTTCAACTGGCCTGGGAGAAAGTGGGGACACGGAGATGGTAAAGAGTTTGTCAAGGTTAGACTAAGAGTGAGTGTTTTAGCAGCACCCAGAACCCAGGGTACCTGGTTCCACCACCACAAACAACCTCTGTCTAGACATCAGCATAAACTAGGGGTCTTTGACAGAATCCAGAGGACCCCTGGAGGCTCCGCCGGGGCCAATGTGGAAAGTCAAAGCTCTGGAATCCAGGCCAAAGCTGTGTTTCTCATCTCTCTTCTTCCTTGGGGAGATTCTGCTGCCTCTTGTGCCAGACCTTCTTCATTTCATGACCCTGAAAAGGTGCACAGGTGCAGGAGGCAAGAACCTCTCCACGTCACCTCGCTGTCACGCGGCGTGGAGCGCGTTGCAATGAAGGATGCCTCTTGTCCACAGAAGACTTGGGCCTTCGTCTCTGTAAGAGCAAAAATGCAGGGAAAGGTTGGAGTCAGTGGGATAACTTTCCTTCCTAAACTCTTCGTTGCATCTGTGTTTGAAAGTCGGTGCTCACACATCCCTCCCACCATGCCTGAGGGGTGAGCAAGATTCCAAGATAGAATCTCCAAGAGCGTCTTACCCCAGAATCATTGGAAACAGACAGGCGATGCACTGTGTAGTGTTAACACGCAGGAGGTTAAGTCAAGCTCTCAGGCTCTTTGATGTATTAAATACCAAGGACTTTAACGTAATAGAACTGTAAACCTCAAATCAGAGCTAATCACACTAATTTGCTGAACTCCAAAACCAAACCGAAATGTTCATTTCTTCTTAAACAAATCCAAGTTGTTTTGATCTACAAATCTATCTAACAAAAGATTTGAGGGGGCTTACAAGAAATACATGCAATAAAAAAGAAATCTAAGCAGATAAAAACCAGGATCGGGGTAAAAAAATCAAAACCAGAGGGAATATTACGACATAGATATGTAAGACCTATATAGTAATTTGAGTTCCTGAGCCCCCTGGCAGCCAAAGCAATATGGAAGATACATTAGTTACATGACATGCATTATCCACAGAGAGAAATAATTTTTAAATAGCAGTTAATTGGTTTGAAACCAAACTAAATCTCAGATAGTAGGGGGGAAAATAACAAAATATTCTCTGAGTCACACTGAAAGTACTTCATTTTGTTCAAGATCTGGGTTAATACGCATAATGGTTTCAAAAACTCTAATTTCTTTGTTATTTAGCTTCTATTTTCTACTGGCTCTCGAAACCTGCTTAGAGACATTACAATTCCCATTAACCCAGTGTGTCCAGATTTTCCATTTTTGCATTCTTTCTTTAAATTCTTCCAAGTTCTTGCTGTATCTGTTTTGTACTGGACCTCATTGTTTTAGCAATTAAAGAATAAAACTTGCACGTGTGTCTCCGGGGGAAATGAGGATTCAAGAGGTTAAGTGCTGGCCTTGCACTGCAGAATGTGGTTCCTTAGCCCCAGAGGGCTCCCCTAAATTGTTTGGATAAACTGAGGAAACGTCAAGGGGAGTTCTGACACTGAGCATGACATTAATCTTCATAACCATTCCTCCAGATGTACACACGTGTTCTGAGGATGCCGAACGCCCACGTTCGCTGTGGCAGCCTCCTCCTCTCCGGGGATGGAGGTGGTTAGGTGAAGGGGGCGCGGGGCAGCTAGCTTGGTTCTCTTTCCTAAATGTTCTTGAATCTTGAGATCTTGAGAAGGTCTGTGTGCTTGTGCTTGCAGAGAGTGTCATCTTGGTTCCTTGAAATGATATTAAACACAATGAGAAAATGTTTAGCATCTATTGTTAAATGAAAAAACAAATTATAAAACCGTATTTGCAAGTGTACAGATAGCTATATCTACGTGGAGATATAGATATATTAAGTGTTTGTACACTTAAATGATAACAATATTTTATAAATATTTATTTAAAATAACACCAGTTTTCTCTGAGTGAGTGAGTTTTATTTTTACTCTTTACATTTTTCTAAGTCTCTTACAACAAACATATACTGCTTTTACAATGACAAGAAAACCCAATAGCTGTTTCTTCTCTAAGCCTTACACTCAGTCATTTTAGGATAGCCGAAGTCTCATATCTATTTGTGGCAGAAAACTCTCTGTACAAACATGATGTATCAATCCTTTATTCCTAGTGGCCATAGTCAGGCTGTGGCCAATATATACTTGGGGACACATGCACTCCAGGCAAGGCATGCATAAAGATTTTTAAATAGCCCCACTTTTCAGAGAGATTGGAATTGGGTCTCAGATTATACACTTTCTCTTATTGCTTCTGGGGGGCTCATATCAGTTTGCAAATATTGTTGAATTTAGAAAGGAGTTTTAATACCCGCTGTGTAATTTGTCCTCACCCCATCTGTCGACTGCAGAAACAAATTAGCTTCTCTCCACATGGCCTGCCACTACCCAGTTCCTTCCCCATCCCCCAGCTTCTCACGCTGCGAGCCCTTTCCAAGAATCCAGGACTTGGAAAGAAAAGCCAAGTGCAGAAAAGGCAAGAACTTTTCTTGCCAAGACAATAAGCAGAGTGGGCAGCATGTGTCTGCATCTGTGTGTGTGTTATGTGTTTATGTATGTGTGTTGATGTGGATGTGTGTGTAAGCATGCGTGGATGTGAAGTGTGTCTATGTGTCTGTGAATGCACGTATGTGTACACGTATATATGTGTTTACATCTGTGTATATGTGTATGTATACATACATACATGTGTATATATGTATGTACACGCATGTGTAAGTATGTGTGCATGTGTATTTCTCTGTGCGCACATGTGCATGTTTATAAATGTGTTTAAAAGCATCTGTGTAGGACTTCCCTGGTGGTGCAGTGGTTGAGAATCCGCCTGCCAAAGCAGGGGACACAGGTTCGAGCCCTGGTCCGGGAAGATTCCACATGCCACGGAGCAACTAAGCCCGCAGGCCGCAACTACTGAGCCCATGTGCCACACTACTAAAGCCTGCGTGCCTAGAGGCTGTGCTCCGCAATAAGAGAAGCCACCGCAAAGAGAAGCACATGCACCGCAACGAAGAAAGCCCCCGCTCACCGCAACTAGAGAAAGCCCACGCGCAGCAACGAAGACCCAAAGCAGCCAAAAGTAAATAAATAAGATTAAAAAAAAAAGTATCTGCGTGTATGGAAAGTCATGCAGGTAACCAGTGTGTCCATTTCTCCAGCTCAAGGCACAAAATGAGGTCACATTTCTCTTAATGGTCAAATTATAGCATCTTCTGCTCATTGAGAAAAAGCCATTCTTTCCCAGTGGCCCTTCTGTTATGAGCAAGTGGTCCAGGACCTACTTGGTCCAGGAGGTAAGAACTGAGTACTATCTTCTGGAAGAGGAAATAAGGAAATCTGACCATGGCCTCAGCTGCCGCTGTCACCACATGGTGTTTCTGCAGAAACAGACAGACTCTGATACGAAGTCCCTCTCACCCCACGTAGCATGGCAGGAGCTACCACCCACCACCCAGGAAACCAGGACTGTCCAGTTCTGTCGGCTGCATCGATCGCTTCGATAGCACAGGCCCCTCCAGTCAGTCTTTCTCAGTGTGGGATGGGGACAGGAAATCCCATCCTTCCAGTGGTATGTGCCACTATGGGTCTCTGTGCCCAAGGAGGTGATGCCAGTGGCTGGGCCAGAAGGGACTATGCCCAGAATTGGCACCCTGACCACCTTCCTCACCCACAGTATTGTGCCCTGATTCCCAGGCCAGAACTCCTTTCTGGATGAGGAGCTTCTCATCAAAGTGCTCAACTCCCATCAGAGGCCTTCTCATAGCTTTGAACCTCAGAGGTGTCTGGGTCTCAATCGCCTTTCTTTCAGACGTCCTCTTGGCCTGTGTGCAGACTGACTCACCTTCTTCCAGTGACCCTTGAGCACAGTGGATAAGGTAGGTGGGGAAACTGAGTCCCCTAAAAAAAAATGAAGCCCAGGCTACAAAGAAGACAAGTAGCGACCCCCTACCAAAGTCCCAACTCAACCCCAAGAGTGAGTGTCTATTTGTCTGACGTCCACATAATCAGGAAGACAATTCGAGTACTTTTGGCTTGAACACAAAAGACTGTTTCTGCTATAGCAACAGAACTGGATGACAATTTTTAAATGACAGTTTTTGCTTTAAAAAATAATAAAATGGAATAATAAAAACAAACCTCACCCCCATAAAACTCCAGTACATGTGTAAGTGAATATCTGTCTATAACAATCCTTATTATTTAATGAGCACCACATATGTGCCAGACATTGTGTCAAGCCCTTCAAGGGCAATGTATTCTTTTACTCTCCAAACAACCCAGTGAGCTGAAAAGTCCTCCACTGCAAATGATGAAACAGAGGCTTAAAGGGGTTAAAACGATTTGTCCAAGGTCACATGGCCAAAAGTTGTATTATTAAATCCAGCATGCAAGCCCAAGCTATCAGACCCAAAGTCCTCATGGTGTGTGTGTGAATTTTTAAATTAATAGATTTTAATTCATAACCTTAATTGTTTTAGAACAATTTCAGACTTACAGAGAAACTGAGCAAATAGTATAGAGACTTCTACACCACCCCTCCCACCTGCATGATTTCCCCTATGACACATGAGTTACAATGAATGAACCAATACCGATACGTGATAATGAACTAAAGTCCACAGTTTACTCTGATTTTTAAAGTTTTTACCTGATGTCCTTTTTCCATTCCAGAATCCCATCCAAGACACCACATAACATTTAGTCACCATGTCTCCTTACGTCCCTCCTGGTTGTGGCAGTTTCTCAGACTTTCTTTGTTTTTGATGACTTGACAGTTTTTGTGATTCCTGGTCAGGTATTTTGCAGGAAGCCCCTCTATTGAAATTTGTCTGATATTTTTCTCTTGATTAGACTGGAGTTGTAGGTCTTGGGGAGAGAGATCATGGAGGTAAAGTACCATTTCCATCACACCCTATCAAGAGTGCATACTATTGACATGATTTATGACAGCTAATGTTGACCTCGACCGCATAGATGAAGCAGTATGTTGGTGTGATTTTGAGACCCAAGCAGAAGGAACTCTTGGAGGTGGAATTTGTTGGTCTCTGCTCGGGATTCTACAAAACCTTCCAGCCAGCTTCATGTTGGTCCTCGGGGCAGCATTCACGCCCCTGAGTCATGGACCACCAGACACCGCTCACTCCACAGGCTCCAGGCAGCAGGACCAGGCCCCCTGTCTCCATCCCTGAGACTCAGGACGATGGTCCCTGCTTGCCCCAGGTGTCCCATTACTTCCTTAATTACCACAAACATTCCAGCCTAGACACTCCAGGGTCCAAGAAGGCAGTGATGAGGTCTTGATCTATCCTTTATTCCAGGAAGCCTAAGACTGGCCACTTAACCCCAGACAGGGTGCCTGGGCTGTGGCCCAGAACTGTTTCACCTCTTTAAGGCTGCTTTTGTTACTTTGTGCCAATCAGGGCATCTGATAGGTAGGTACAGGCATCTCTGACATGACTAAAACCTACACATTCTGACCTAATATGTACACTGGTTGGGAAAGATGAAGTCTTGAAACCAAGTGGTGCTTGGGTTTGAAGAAGTAGGGTCAGTTTCTCAGGGGTCACATGCTGGCAGTCAGTGGACCCTCAGGCCACATCCAGCCCATAAGCAGGATGTTGTTAATTTTTAAAATTAATACACTTTACTTTTTAGAGCAGTTTTAGATTTCAAAACAAAATTGAGCAAAATGTACAGAGGGGTCCCATACAGCCTCCGCCCCCCCCACGCATAACCTCCTCCACTATTGACATCACCCACCAGAGTGGGACGTTTGTTACAATCAATGAACCTGCACAGACATACCATTATCGCCTGGAGTCCACAGTTTACATTAGGTTCACTCTTGGTGTTGTACATTCTATGGGTTTGGACAAATGTATAATGACATGTATCTACCATCATAGTATCATACAGAATAGTTTCACTGCCCTAAAACTCCTTTGTTCTCTACCTGTTCATCCTTCCCTCCTTCCAAACCCTGGCAACCACTGATTTTTTACGGTCTCCATAGTTTTGCCTTTTCCAGGTTGTCATATAGTTGTAATCATACAGTATGTAGGCTTTTCAGATTGATTTCTCTCAGTTAGAAAATGTATTTAAGTTTCCTCCATTTCCTTTCATGGCTTGGTAGCTCCTTTCTTTTCAGCCATGAACAATATTCCACTGTCTGGATGTACCACCGTTTACCCATTCACCTGCCAAAAGACATCTTGGTTGTTTCCAAGTTTTGGCAATTACGAATAAAACTGCTATAAACATTCACGTGCAGTGTTTTTGTGGGGATGTACATCTTGACACCATTTGGGTAAGTACCAAGGAGCACGATTCCTGGATTGTATGGGAAGGGTATGTTTAGGTTTATAAGAAACTGTCCATCTCTCTTCCAAAGTGGCTGTACCGTATTGCATTCCCACCAGCAGTGTATGAGAGCTCCTGCTGTCGTATTAGTACGATGTGACCACACCTCGTGGCCCTGCTCTTTGGTGCAGGATAACCATGTGACCTACACAAGGTCCATTCCACTTGTTCCCCATGAATTTGAAATTTGGAACTGAACTGGTAGTTGTTGGAACTGCAGAGAATGGCAGCTACTGGAACAGAGTCACATAAAAGGTGACGCTAGGAGGAGAAGGTTCTGTGAACTCCAAACTTTGAAGGCCTCCCTTCCTGTAACTCATTACTTCATGCCTCTTTGAATTCCATGAGACCTCTTGAGTATCCATCCCAACTAAAAAAAAAATTCACTCACTCACCTTACTATCAAATCGTCTGTGAGCCAGACTCACAGGTGTAGGAATCAAGATGAAACATGCCAAGATAACTAGGAGACCAAAAGAACGACACAGAAATCATGTTCTTGTAGCCACTCTGTTACAGCTGAGCAGCCCCCTCTCTTCTTTTTTCAGCTTCTCTGGGAACTTTCTACTAGAGCTGCAAAGCGGTGAGGTTGGAAATCTGTGAGCCTTGATATCGATGGTGGCCACATTTTCTCAGTGGAAAAAAGTCACCTCTGAGAAGGAGAGAAGGAACCAACAGGCAAAGACAAGAGGGGTAGAGAAAGACTCCTAGCAGTACCCGAGGCTACCCCTGCGTTTGGTGATAGGTGACAATAAGGTCCCCCTTGACCTGAGCTAAGCTAAATTTGGTTACTTGGCCCCCAAACCTTCTGACCTAGGCAGACATTTCTAGCAAGGATGATCCTGAGGACAGGATGTCTCTTCCAATCATGGGCCTTGGCACAGAGTAGGCCCTCAATAAATGTTTGTTGAATGACTAGATACGTGAGCAGAATTCAACTGGAAGCTTCCTGCTCTTGGGGATTGGCACCATTGGACAGACTGGGCTTAGGAGGACAAGCAAAGAATGGACAGAGAAGATGATGGACTTTGGAAAACTTCCTCATCCCAGACTCCCCACAATTAGAGAAGACCCCAACTGGCAGCCCTGCCCATCATAGTCACAGTGGGCAGAAGCAGAGATGGCCATTGTGGGGTGCTATAGAGGCAATCCTTGGGGGCAGTCGTGGTTGAACTTGCCTTGGCATCACCGTGCTTGTCCAGCACCTGTCACGGTGCCCAGTACGTAGTGAGTACTCACTCTATAGTAATGAGGGCAAGAATAAGTGAGTGGGCATCCATGAATGTCGCCCCCTCTGCATGCTGAGCATGGCCTCCCCCACAAGGGATGGAAAAGACCCAATCCTCAGCTTCTAGTTGAGGACAGCAAACTAAGGCACATTAACTGTAAAGTGAGAATTCAGGGTTAAGCTGCAGTGGCTAAAGACACAATGAGAGACTGACATCCCTTCAACAGATACTGAGAGAGGACCTGTTTTGCGGGTCTTCAGCTAGGCACTGGGAATTCAGATGTAAGATACTGCCCCTGTAATTATGGTCCAAGCAGGAGAGCTCCATAAAGACACTCATACAGTCATTTGTTCATTTATTCAAGAAATCTCACCAAACTCCTGCTACTTGTAAGGGAGGATGCCAGAGGCGTGGCGTGGTGCTAAGGCGGCTCCATCGTCTTAAAATCTCGGGGAAATCCCTCTTCCTCTCTGGGCCTTAGTTTTTCCACCTGTAAAAGTCAGCTAACAAGACCAAATCATCCAAGGGCCCTTCCATTTTTTTTTAATTTTTTTAATTTTTAATTTTTTTTAACATCTTTATTGGGGTATAATTGCTTTACAATGGTGTGTTAGTTTCTGCTTTATAACAAAGTGAATCAGTCATACATATACATATGTTTCCATATGTCTTCCCGCTTGCGTCTCCCTCCCTCCCACCCTCCCTATCCCACCCCTCCAGGCTGTCACAAAGCCCCGAGCCAATATCCCTGTGCCATGCGGCTGCTTCCCACTAGCTATCTACCTTACTGCGTTTGTTAGTGTGTGTATGTCCATGACTCTCTCTCGAAAGGGCCCTTCCATTTATGACAACTAAGACAGATCCTCATGGGTGGAGCTGAAACCTAGTCCTCAGTTTCCTCACCTGTGAAATGGGTTTATAGCAAACAGCACCTACTTCACTGAGTTCTTATGAGAATTAAATGAAAGAATAGATGTAAATTTCTCAGGACCATCCCTGGCACCCAGTCAATGCTCTCTACCCAAGAGCCTCAATCAGTATTATTACTATTACTCTGGCACCTGCCTTGTGCCCTCCATGTGCCCAGCACTGAGCTCGGCATAGTGGAGGGAAGCATGAAAGACCCTCCAGGGCCCACCCTCTAGGAATCTTCAGTGGAGTGGGTGGGAGGAAGGAATTCAAATCCAGAGCAGGAAGTAAGTCTGGGAGCCTGCTGGGGGACAGAGCTGCACAGGAGAAAGGAGGAACAGAAGAGAGGGAAACCCTGGATGGGAGGGCAGAGAGTGGGGGGATCCAAGGATGCCTCCGGGTGGGGGAGGGGCTGGGCCAGCATCCTTCTCTTCCAGGAGCCCGTGGTTGCTGGGTCTGGGCTGGGGGTGCCGAAAGGTGGCCTTGTGGGTAAGTCCTTCCAGCTGCGGACAGGTAATCCCTGGCCTTCAAGCAGGAGAGATGATACCCCCCGAGGGCCAGGCCTGGTCCCGCTCAGGATGCTTCCCCTGTGAAAATGCTCAGCAGCCCTGGCGTTTAGGAGTGCTTAGGTCCAGTATGAATCATTCCTTTCTGAACTTGTCTAAATGTGTTTATAAAATAAAGCTGCGGCCCAGGGCTGCTCCAGGCGGAGTGGGAAGGTAATATGTTTTTAATTGGAGAGATTGGGGGAAGGAGGCAGCGGGCCAGGGTGAGCTCACCCCGCATGCATGCGGCTGGGCGGAGAACAATGTACGTTCACATTCCTGGACTACAACGGACCCAGCTCGGTGGGCAGTCCTCGGCCGCATCTCAGCCATTGCGCATGCAGTGCGAGGTTAGCCAGGAGCCTGCGGCCGGCCTGGGGCGGGGGAGCCAGAAACCCTGGGTGTGATGTCAGCGTGGGTCAGAGCAGGGGTCGCAAACTCCAACGCACTGGGGAGCCAGGCTGGAGCCGGCGACCTGCGCACACTCCGTACAGACCTGGTGGATTGGAGGTGCCGTGGCCCTTGTGAAGGGGCGAGTCACCACTCAACTCGCCCTCCCCCATCACCAGATCTAAGGATTTCTCAAGAGAAACCAGAAATCATATGTGGATGTGAAATCTCATTTTCAATGTTAGCTTTATTTGATTTTATCCTATTTTCTTACTTTGGCTGTGTGGGCCAAATAAAACAGATGTGTAGACCATATTCGGCCCTGCAGCTGCTCCGTGAAACCCCTCTTTGAGACTGTGGTGTGAACCTCACTTTGTCATTTACTGGCCATCATGACTTTAGGAGAGTTACTTAGCTTCTCTGAGCTTTGGTTTCCTCAACTAGAAAAGCTGGTACTTTAATACTAGTTTTCCCAACTTTTCAAATGGTTTCCAAGTCGAGAGTAAGAAGGAAGGGAGGGAGGGAGGAAGGAAGGAAGGAAGGAAGGGAAGTAATATCCATCGGGTATCTGCTAGCATGGTGCTAAGTGATTTACATGTTTTTATTGTGGTTATTGTTTTCTTTTTTCAATCGTCACCATGATTCTCTAAGCTAGATCTTATTCCCATTCTCCAGATGAGGAAACAGAAGCTTGAAGAGCTGAAACTGGAAGTTTAACCAGGATTTCTGACTTTAAGCACTTGAAATCATCCTCCAAATTTAACAAACACTTATCATGATAAGAATGGAGAAATTGAGTCAAGAGTTAACACTGCACAGCCGTGCCTAGTAAAGGCACCAACTATTTTGGATCCTAGCTCAGTAATAAAGATTCACGTATTCAATAGTAACAGTTTTTTTTTTTTACAAAGTGAAATAGGCAGAACCATCAAGGATATAATGAAGGGAGTACTTCCCTACAGTTGCTCCAGCTATGAACTTTCCAAAGGAAGGTATGGCAATACGTATGGGAAGATTCATACTCTCTAAAAGATTTACACTCTTTCACCCAGTAATTCATCTGGGAGGACTCAACCCTAAAGAAATAAAAGAGCCGTGGGCAAAGATTTTCAAAAAAGGATTCACAACAAATCAAATGTTCATCATCAATGAAATAGTTAAATAAGTTATATAATACCCATCCCAAGGAATATTATGTAGACTTGAAAGATAAATGTTTATGGAGAATGTGCAATAACATGAGAAAATGCTTATGATATGACGTTAAGAAAATAGAATGCAGAATTAGGTAAAAAAAAATTATATATATATATATATATATATATATATATATATAAAATACTCAAAGAAATGCAAAGAAAAAAGACAGGAAGGAAATTCACCCCAATGTCAATTCTCTGGGTGGTGGGATTTTAACTGAATTGTCTTCTCTCTTTTCTTGAAATTTTTAGATTTTCTCTAATGAACATATTGCATTTTATATTTAGAAATGTATATAGTTGCAGGATGGAATGGCCCTCATCTCATCCAGTCTGGGGAAGTGGATAGGTCTGGAGCCAGGTATCACATTTATTTTAAAAATAAAAGCCCAGATAGAAACCCTAGAGAGAGAAATACCACAACGTAAAGTGGTTATTACTGGCTGATAGGATTACGGGTGATTTTTTTTTCCCTACTTCTTTATACCTCTATGTGTTTTTCAAACTTTCTTGCATCGAGATTTCTTTGAAATTGGCAATCAAAGAGACAAACCATAAAACACTCCCTTGCATTGATGACTGTTCCAAGCAGGGAGATATTCTTGGCAGGAGAGCTGTACCAGAATCCCGAATTGCTCTATCTCCATTCTGGGCTTTGTACCTGTATCCACAGCTGCTACTACCACCAATCCTGAAGGTTTTAAACCCGTTAAGTATCCATTTAGACCTAAAGAAACATGAAATCGGGGATTCTTTGGTAGCTTACTGAGGAATGGCTTGGCTTATTCTGTTCTTGAAACCTGTTTCCTACCACACTGCCAAGTTAAAATGGCCTAGTGTGGATTATAGTTAATTGAGGCGAACAGGCGTATAATCAGGACACTGCTGACCAATGGGGTACGTTTCTCTGACACCGCCCAGAGATCTGAACTGGGTCCTCGCTTCCTATATCCACCTTCAGGGAACTCATCATTCTTCTGGCTTGGAAGGCCACGTAAAGTATCCTTGCTAAGAGTGAAGGCCCTCCCATTCTCTGGTCAGAGCTGCCTCGGGTCCCTTGTGGGATTTACCACCCGTGTTCTCTGAGATTCCCCAGGCTTTATAGTCCGGAAGACCTGGAATTGAATCCTGTGTGGACTTGAACTGGTTGCTGCACTTCCCTCAGGCTTCTTTCTACATCTGCAGATAGGAATATAGCACCAATCTGACCCAGTTATTCAGAGGCTCAAACTGAGATGCCTTGTTACGTAATGCCTTGAACACAGAGCCTTTGACTAGCCTGCTTTCAAACAGGCATTTTGGCAAATTTCAACACGTCACCAAATTCTCGTAATTGTGTTCTCCTCATAGGACTGCTATGGGAATGACCTGGGAGAAGGCAGAGATAGCTCTTCACTCGGGCCCAGGCATGTGGCACACGTGGATTCCATTTTACATGGTCCTCAGCACGGGTAGCTCTGGGAAACACGGGTTATAACCATCAGTCCCATTTTACAGGCTGCCGAAGCACAGGGAGGTGATGTGACCAAAGCCGGCAGGCCTCTTAGTGGGGATTTTGTGTTGGTTCGTGCTTCCCCATCTCCTTTCTGTTCAGCCCTCCTTTCCTTCCCTTCACTGAGGATTCTTCCAGGTTTACAAAAACTAAAATCTTTCTAAAACAGGAACACAAAATAAATCAGAATCCCTATTCTGGGCCAAATGACCTCATTTATTTAGACTCGAGTTAGTTCTTGATGAGTGTGCCTAGAGCCAGTCTTTCTAAAAGCCAAATAATGTAAATTTCATATTTACCAAGATAGCAATTGTTCTTCATCAATGGAATGGTGCCAGCCTCTTTAGGGAGTTTCTAGATCCTCTGTAGCATCTTCTTCTACTTTTGGAAATCGTCAACGTTTCAAGATCTTTTTGGTTTGGTTTTGTTTTGCTTAAAACTTATCACCCTACGGTCATTCTACCTTAATTTCAAGAAAACAAGCACATTTTAAGTTGTTAACTAGAAGGCCAGGTCATGAATAACCAGAGGAAGTGAAGAAAAAAATGGCAATCACCCTAGTGTGTGACCTTGGGCAAGTTACTTAAGCCTCAGTTTTCCTCATCTGTAAAATAGGGATAATAATTTCTACCTTATGGGGATGTTGACGACTCACTTCAGTGCCATAAGTTGTGCAAAGCACAGAGAACTCTACTATACAGTAAATGTTCAATTATGCACAACAACAGTTATCTCTTTAACTAGGGAAAAATGACCACAGCCTTACCCGCCTTCCTGTAACTTATGGTATCTCTGCTTCTGTTTGGCCTGGAGAAGAGACAAGCAGCTCAGGATGGGAGAGATGGGAACTTGGAAGTGTAAATGAGGCCCCCTCCTCTTGCAAATTAGAAACCTTTCATATCATACCATACACTGAAATGCATTCCAGATGCACTGAAGAATTGAATATTAAAAAAAAAAAAATCAAACCATAGAGGGGGAAAGGCTTGAATATTTATCAGACCTCTGGGGAGAAAAAGCTGGTTAAACTCAGAAGCATCAGAAAAGATCACAAAGAAAGAGATGGACAGAATTGACTGCAGAAAAATTTAGCACATCTGTACATAAAAAAAGGATAGGAAAATGTATGCAGCCAAAATGCCTGGCAAAGGCATCATATCTCTATTATACAAAGAACTTGTACTATATGTATGTATATATGTATGGAGAGAGATGAGGAAGTTATCCAGACCCTACTAGACAAATGAGCAAAGAATTCAAATAAATAATTCACAAATGAAGAAGTATATTTGGAGATAAAAGGGAGAAACCAATCTCATTGGCAATCCAATAAATTCGTTAACATTTTTCTACCATCAGAGAGCACTGTTTTTTAAAATCATAATAATACCTAGCGTTAAAGAGGGTGAAGTGAAATCAGTACACTTATACAAAAATAGGAATGTCAATCAGTCTAAACCTTTTGAAAAAAAAATTTCTAGCATCAGGTGCTGTAAAATAATTATCTAATGTTTGGGGAAAACTGGAGAAAAATAAAACTGGACCTCCACCTTAAACTATGTACAAAGGTGGATTCCAAGTGTATTAAACACCTACCGATGAAAGGTAAAAGTATAAAGCTAATTACGGATAATGTAGAAGAGAGTCTCACTCTGACACTTATTAGCTATATGACCTTGGGCAGGACATTTCACCCCTTTGAGTCTCAGTTTTCTCTTCTGTAAAATTGGGGATTTAATACTCACCTTACAAGGTAATGTATGTAAAGTACCTGGCACAGGTAGGCGTCTTTGACAAAAGTAGCTGATTATTCCTTTTCTCCTGGGTACACAGCTAGATCCTCTTGCCTGGCCTCTCTTGTGTTGTTATGTCCGTGTGAGTGAGTTCTGGGCACTAGAAGGTGAGTAAAAATGATGAGTGCACTTCTAGGCCTCCCATACATAATTCCATATTCTCTTCCCCATCCACTGGGTGAATAGAGAAGATCTGGGGCTATAGGTCCTCTATGGAGGATGTACAACAAGATGGAAGGAGCCTGGGTCCCTGAATCACCACCTGGAAGGCTGCTTGGCCAAGAACTGCTGATGAGACTTCATGTGCATAAGGTATAAACTTCTATTGGGTTAAGTCACTGCAATTTGGAGACTCTCTACTACCGCAGCTAGCAATACCTATCCTAAACAACACAGGGCCCAATAATTATCATGCAGTTTGACCAACAGATTTCACTTCTGGGAATCTAATGGTCTGGGTTCATTAAATCTGGTTCCCGGTGTAGCTCCTGGTAGGCAGCAGTGAGGTTTCTTAATCCAGTCACTAATCAAAAGTGCACACTGGAGGATTTCCAGAGAAGTGGCTAATAGAAAAATCAATTCTGTTGGTTGACTTAAGGTTTTGTTCTAAATTGTTTCAGTTGGGTTTTTGTACTCTGAGGTTGGGATGGGCTAGAGTGTTTTGACTAGACTAGACTAGAGCTCAAAAAATATTCAAAGGGTAAGCCAAACTAAAAGTAGAAGAGGGAAAAATATGGAAGTAATCAGATTGTCTATATCAGCTGATAATAGTCTGTCCCCGGGCACACAGCCAAAAAACATTAACCCTGGGCAGCCGCTCATACACTCTAGGTGATCTGCTGAGGTGACAGCTAGCCCGGGGGAGGGCACAGCTCCAGGGGTTGTGAGATGCAGATAATTCCTCTGACCACGTGCCTCCAGCCTCAATTCCCAAGATAAAACATGGCGCTTAAGGGAACACCGAGGGGGGTGTGTGTGTGTGTGTGTGTGTGTGTGTGTGTGTGTGTGTGTCCAACCATCTCACCAAGGAGACCATTTTAAATGTGGGAAAATCTTTATGCAAAAGAATATTTAGGACAGTATTATTTACATAGTGAAAAACTTCCAAAGCAACTGAAAGGCCTATGGCAGTCACCTTACCCAATAGCCATTCCGGCTTCTTCCTTAGAAAACAGTATCCCAATTGTGCTCTGTCTCCAAATATTGAGTCAGGATTGTTCTAAGCCAGTCTTGGTTCTTCCATTTCTTCTTGTCAGCGATTAATCTAGGACGGGACATATGATTCCGGCCAATGAGTTGTAAGGGAAAGTTTGCTAGGGGCTTTTCAGAAAGACAGATGACAGAGGCTCTCAGGAAAATGGCCTGTCCTCCCACACCAGCATTTGCACTGTGGACCCTGCTGATGAAGATGTGATTCCTGGAGATGCTGTGCCTTCCTCTGCCGTGGCTTTTATCACTCTGGTTTCATGGTCTGCCTCTGCTAGTCTCCTCGTCTGTGAGCTCCTTGAGGTCAGGGACCTCTCCTGATTCATTTCTGAGCCCCCAGTGCCTGGTGTAGGGTCTGACACCACGTGGGTGAGTTGATGGGTCAGTTGGATGAATCAATCAATCAATGCATAAATGGAGCGCCAACAGGTGCGGTATCCAACGTCATGAAAAACAAGGAAAGACTGGGGAGCTTTTGTAGACTGTAGGAGACCAAGGCAATATGAAGACAAACGCAGTGTGGTCTCCTGGATGGAAGACTGGAACAGAAGGAGGACATTAGGGAAAAAACTAGCAAAATTCAAATAAAGTAGATGCACTGTGAGTAGCTTAGTTTATCGGGCATATCAGTGTTCTTAGTTGAGACAAATGTTATGTAAGATGTTCACATTAGAGGGAGCTGGGTAGAGGGTTTTTACTATCTTTATAGCTCTTTTGTAAATCCAAAGTTATTTCAAACTAAAAACCTAAATGCATAAATGCTGAGGAAGGACAGAAGCTAGGATTATCCAGGGATTTACTAAGTTGGTGAATAAACTAGGACTTGAAAGAGAAGATAGAGAAACTTGGGATCAGGGACCCAAAGGGAACAAATGTCTTATCGGGACCCAGTGGAAGGAAAGAACCAGTTTTGCTCAATTTTGGCAAGCCCTCTTGTCTCATCATCTGCGAAATGGGTGAAAACCTGCATGTCAGATCCCCATCTAGCACTTGCTAGCACTTGCTAGCACTGCAGGTCTAGCTAGGATTGCCTAAAACCCCCAGTTCCAATGGCCTGGAGCAGTTTAGAACTTTCTGAGATTTCTGCAAATTTTCAGAGATTTAAGGTCTCATCATCTGCCCCCTTGTTGGCTCCTGCACTATGTGTGTGGTCTGAGAGCATCATTCGCTGGATTTACCACACGCATACCCCACTGGCGAGTTTAGGGGAGTAACTGAATGTTTCGGAGTCACAGGGCAACACAGCAGAACCTTCCCTTCTCTTGCTGACTCAACTCCTCACCCACGTCCTCTCCTGTCCCCTTACCTCCTCCCCCCACCCCAGGGACTGTCTCTGTGGTGGGCAACCAAACTCTCCTCTAGGAGGTCCTGCGCCCCCAGGACCCTCAGTATCCTAACTCCTGCGATTCAGTCCATGTTAAAACACAATTCCTTTCTGAGGAGGAATTTTGACACCAGCTATTAAAGTACAATCTGCTTTAGCTCCTTGGTGAATCTAAAGCCAGGGCTGTCTCCTCTTGGACCCATTACAGCTGTGGCTTTGATCCACTGTGTCTAGACAACCTTGTGGGTCAGAATCAGTTGGGAGAAAACTGGCAAGGTAATGATTTGCTAACGACAAAGCACTGATATTTCAAATGATTTGGGTTAAAATCAGATGACTTAGAGTCTATCCAAGGTTAGTCCTATGACAATGTCATCCTTCCTCATTTGCATGCTAATGTGCTCTCTTAAGTGGGAGGGAAAGGGATAACATGTGGGAGTGGTCCATGGCAACTGGGCACAGGAGAACACCACGTGTGTGTGACAACCTCGCCAGGTGTGCGTCAAGAGAAAAATAGGTTGAGAACTGCTGGGTCAGAGGATCTAGTGAGATCTCTACAAACTGTAAAATAAGCAAAGTTAATGACTGAGGTTCACATTTGCCCCGGAAGAGGTGAGCTGGCCCAGTCCAAGCCACTGTCATTTTACAGCTGGGGAAATCGAGGCCTCCTTAGGAAGGAAGTGACATGCCATGAGCTAACGTCAACCCAGGGCTGGATCCCAGGGCTGCCCGCCAGCTCCGGACGCGCAGGCTCAGAGGCCATGGCTCACGGGCCCAGGCATTCCGCGGCATGTGGAATCTTCCCGGACCGGGGCACGAACCCGTGTCCCCTGCATCGGCAGGCGGACTCTCAACCACAGAGCCACCAGGGAAGCCCAGCAGCCTCTCTTTATACCTAGAGACATTCAGACGAAAATGGGACGGCCATGGGGAGAGATCAGTGGCTGGCCACGCGGCCCTCTGTTTTCCCCCCAAATTTCTAAGAATGCTGGGAGAGGAGCACTGTCCTTGGCCACCCAAGGACAGCATTGCTCTATCACACATTTGATTTCTTTTCTCACTGGAGTGCATATTGTTTGACAATTTTAGGGATCATTAAGACCAAACACGTGGAGTGAGCTAAGTTCCAAGCAGGAAAGGATGCCGCATATTGGGAAGGGTTGGGCTCTCTGCCCTGTGGCATCTACTGCCTGACCTTGGCCGAGTGAGTGGACCTGAGTAGGCCTGGCTTTCCTCCACTGTATACCTGGGACTTGATGTGAAAAGTCCCAGGTTTACAGAGGACTGATGTGAAAGTGAGTGTCCCTGGCTCATAGTAGGTGCTTCCTTAGACTTTCCACTGTCTGCCCCAGCCCAGAACACATGACTGTGCTGTTTATGAGACAGGAACGTTTCTGCACCTTATTCTTCCTTCCACAGGTGTATAGGCTGCTCTTCTTTCCCCCCAAAATCCTGTAAGAGGTGAAGGTACCACAGGCCTTCTGTGCCCGGCACAAGTGTCCAGAGTGGCGGGGAAGAGCACATGAATGAATTGGAATCTTTCTTTTGTGAGAGACAGAAGGCCACTTTGGACCACTGTATTCATCTCTTCAAGCACATCCCTTCTCCCGCAACCCAACATTTTAACACCGTGCCTTGCAATCCATTGGCAGTTCATTGGTATGTTAAGTAATGGTGTAGCTTATAATCAATGGCATTTTAGACTCTGTGAAACATGGTACCTGAAGCAACTCAGGGAACGCATCAGGTCCTGTAACTAAGCCATGGAAAGGAGCAATCATCAGGAGACACGAGGGACTTGAGGACCTGGGGGGTCCATTCTTTCTCTCCGTCTCCTTCTCTGTCTTCCTCCTCTCCCCCTCTCACTCCCCAGCCCATTCCCCATTCCTCTCTTCTCTGTGCCCTCTCTCCCTCTCACCTCCACTTCTCCGGGTTATCTTGGCTTTGTCCCCTCGGGTCAGCTCCCCCATAAAGCTGGAAGCATGGCCCAGGCATCTCCAGGCTTATAGAAAAGACAGCTCTTCCCCCATCATCTCTTGTAAGAAAAACCACAGCAAGGGACCCTGACTGGGTCACATGCCCATCCCTGGACCAGTCACTTCTAAGCCTTGGCCACGTTCCCCCTCACACTATGGCTGGGAAAGTGGGATCCTATGAGTGCCAGCCTCCGTCAGACCCACATGGCTGAAACTGGGATCGAGGGCTATTCTTCTGGACAGACCGCACAAGAGAAGCCCACTATCTTGAGGCCTAAATTCATGTGTTCTGTGGCAACGAGGAGTTTGGTTCCAAGAGCTCCCGGTACTTTCCCTTTTTGCTTCTCACCAGGTCAAGGTAATGTAGTCACTTATCATTAACGTTATGGATCACTATGGCCCCCATTTAGACTATACACTTATGTAGGACAAGCACATGTTCCCCCATTTGTTTTGAGATGGAGGTCTCCTAATGCAATAGGCAGTCACTAAGTCATTCTAGAAATTACTAATACTGCAGTTAATATTTACTGAGCACTTACAATGGGTTAGGCACAGTTCAAGTATATTGCTTGTATTTTGTCATTTAACCCTCAAACCCACCCAATGAGGTAGATGCTGTCGTTATTCCCATTTTACAGGTGAGGCAATTGAGGCACGGGGAAGTTGAGTAACTTGCACAGTTAGTGGGGGAGATTGAATTCAGAGGTAAACAGCTGGACTCCAGCATCCATGCTCCCCACCACCACAGTGGCCTAGTGGGGCAGGGCTGAGTCTGTCCATCGAGTCCCACTGAGCTGAAGCCGCTGCAGGCCCATCCTGAACTCAAGCTCCTACTGTCCTCCAAATGGCCAGCCTGGGTGCCAGGACAGCAGGCGTTCGAATCCTCATAGATTTTATTTTAATCCTTGATAGTAGTAGTTACCGTTTGTTAGCACTGGCTTAAGACCTTAAATTATGATCTCATTTTTCTTCTAAACAACTCATTTTGCAGATGAGGAAACAGAGGTTCAGAGAAGGTAAGTAATTTATCTAGAGACACGCAGCTCGGTAAGTGGGGAGTCAAGGTTGTAACCCAGGACCACCTGACTCCGGCACCTGAGCTCTAACCACGCACTTCTCCCCAGAGTGAGGAACCCCCAGGCTGAGTCTGGAGTGAGGGTGTGGGCTCTGGTCAGAAGGAGAGCCTTTGGGAAGGTAGACTCTCCTCTGCCCACATTCCTGTGCCCATTCCCACCCTGAGAACTGCTGTGGCCTCAGGGGAAGGCTGAGAGGAGCTGCCCATTTCCTCCCATGCTCTTAAACTTATCCCAGCCCGAGTCTCCAAGTGTCCAGGAACAATGCCGCCACCATGTAGGGAAGCTCTTGAGATGCTTGTGTGGGAACTGTTCCCGCCTCTGGACTGCATCACTGTCAAGATTGTCTGTGATTTTCAGAGGACTGCCTTCACTGGGCCAATACATAATAGTAATCATAACTACCACTTAAGAAATGCTTCATACAGGCCAGTCGCTGAGCCAAGGGCAGTGGAAATTCCCTCACTCATTCTTTCTAATGACCCTTTATAATGAATGTTCAGGGAGTTGAAGCTCAAGGAGGTAGAGTGGTCGAGGCTGCATAGTTAGCAGGTGGCAGAGCCGGAACTTGAACCCGGGTCTGATTGACTTCAAAGTCCATGACTTTAATGCCAAGTTTATGCTGCTTTTTAGCCTGTGCCAAGACAACAGAGATCAAGAAGGTACAGTCCTTGTTCCCAAGAAGCTCAGCGTCCAGGAGCAGGGAAACATGAATGCACCCAAGTTGCAGTCGGGTGAGGACAGGAATAATGGATGCATGTGCCGGTCCTGAGGCCGCCCAGGGAGGGAAGGTGTCATCCTGGATGATGTATTCTTCAAGACTCACGACAAGTGACAGGAGTTCAACTCAAACGGGCGGTGGTGGGGCACAGAGTAACTGGCTCATATTGTAGAAAAGTTCATGGAGTGGCTTCAAGCATGGCTTGATCCAGGAACTAAAGAAGGCTAACAAGAGTCTCTCCCCAGCTTCAGGCTTCCCTGGTGGCACAGTGGTTGAGAGTCCGCCCGCCGATGCCGGGGACACGGGTTCGTGCCCCGGTCCGGGAAGATCCCACATGCCGCGGAGCGGCTGGGCCCGTGAGCCATGGCCGCTGAGCCCGCGCGTCCGGAGCCTGTGCTCCGCAACGGGAGAGGCCACAAGAGTGAGAGGCCCGCGTACCGAAAAAAAAAAAAAAGAAGGTTCTGCTCCTTGAAAGGCAAGACATCCACCGAAGGCACCTGGTCAACACTCTGCGAAGTCAAGGTGGTTAGCAACCCTAAGGAAGGTCCCTGTTTACTTTTCATTTCAGCCAAATGCCCAGAATGGAGGGTCTTGGAGTTTCCTGGGGTGATAAGCCACTCTCTTCCGTGGTCAGAGGTGGAACCACTGCTCAGCTATTGGCCAGATCTGGGTCACCTGCTCACTCCTGAAATTAAAGGAGAGAGCCAGCCCCCAGCACACCACAGTGCTGGCACTGGAGAAGGGGCAAAGGAGGCTGAGTAGCAGACAGGCAGTGCCCACCCAAGGTCGGTCAGGCCAGGGAGGTTTATGGGGGAGAACCCCTGCAGGGAGCTTGGTCCTGAGGGACAGACAGAAGCTCCCTGAACAGAGCTGGGACTGGGAGGAGAAGGGCGTCTCCCTCCAGGGAAGCAGCCTGTGGCCAGCCATGAACGTGTGACCTAATAATCTGAGTGTACATGGGAGAGGAGTGTGACATGAGACTGCAGGGGGACAGGCCAGGGCCTGCGGGCCTGGGGGCCATGCTCGGGAGTTGGAACTTGCTGCTGCAGACACCCCGGGGAGGTAGGGCCTGATGAGCAAGGGCAAGGGCTCTGGGCTGGACCTCCTGCCCGGCCCCTCCCTCTCTGTGCAACTGATTCTCAGCCTCCCTTTCTGTAAACTGGGGAGGATACGACGCAGCCTTTGCAGAATTGAAGCGAGGGCAAAATGAGGCAAATCCGTGGTGAGCGCAGAAGTACATAGGAAACGCTCAGAAACACAAACCATTACTGTGGACAGATTTTAAGCATCAGAGGAACACGCTCTGATCTACGCTCTAGAAAGCCCTCCCTGGGATGAGGTGGAGGATGGAGGCCAGGAGACCAGTGGGAAGAGGCAAATGTGACGCTTCAGGTCCTGGTGAGAGACAGAGAACGGCCGCAGGGAGACGGAGAACACAGGGCTGACGGGAGAGAACTGACGGAGAGAGAATTCCACTGCACTTGGCAAAGGATGCGATGTGGGGAGAGGGAAGAATGCAGGATAAAAATAAACAGGAAGACAAAAATCTATCCTTGACCTTGGATCCCTTAACTTTTCACTTTTGAACAAATAAATTGTCTCACATAAAATTCAACCATTTGCCCTAGGTGTTTTTTTTTCTTCTTGTTCTTTAAGTATCTCAGAACTATACCTCTGGATGATTTGATTCCCAGTTTTGAAATCTTAGAGCTTTGTGTTTAACCCGAATGTGCTTTGGATGTCCCACCTGCTCCCACTTGCTTCACCTGAGAAGTTTGCCCCGTTTTCTAGGCCACGAACTTGGGCTTGTTCGTGTGAATTTGCAAGCAGTTTTATTCACCAGGATGAATCTAAATCCAAATAAGTTTCCGGGACTCAAGTTCTAATGAATCCTCACCAAAAATAAATGAAAAAGAGGAGGAGGTGAAGGAAGAGGAGGTGGGCGAGAAAAAGAAAGCAGCAGCCATTGAGAATTCAAAAGAAAACAGAAACAACCAGAAAAGCCCCTCAGCCACTTCACAAAATCTTTCCCGAGAGCCATTTGACATCTAACCATTAACAGTGATGACGCTGAGACTTTGTACTGAACTTTGTCGTTTCGAAGCCATTTTTTACAATCATTAGTTAATCCGTAAATGAATCAGAAACACATGGATCATATTTCACTGGAATCACATGATTTTAAGTCAGAGGAAGACTGATGTAGGGAAAACAAACAACAAAAGGGCTTTAAAAATTGTGTTTTCTTACTTTTCGGTTTTGTTAAGGCCGAGCGATTGATGACTGAGTGAAATGTTATGTGGATTGCAGATAGGATCAGGTTGTTCATGGAGTTTAATGAGAACAGAAACCTCGGATTTCCATTACAACACCCAAGCTTCCTTGGGTGGAAACGCTAGAGGGAAGGAAGGAATAAACAGGTATATTTACCTGTCCCTGAACCCAATCAATCTTCCCTGGGGAACCAGCTCCTGGGTACAACAAAGCAAAGGCCCCTTAGGCACTCCGATGTCAAACTGCGGTGCACGTTTCAGAAGGACTTTCGGTGCGTGGCTCTCTGCTGGCGGGATGTAGGCAATTCCCCAGACACCTGAAGCCTGGTTATTAATAATAAAAACAATAGTAGCTGAAGCCTAGTGAACTGTTACTATGAGCCAGGCACTGTTCAAGTACTTGACATTCATTAATTCATTGAATCTCATGCCGACCCTAGGTCCTATCTTCCCCTGTATACGTAGCAAAGAGGGGTGGAGGATGGTCAAGTACGTTATTCCCGATTACCAGCGGTTACATGGTGAAGTGTATCTTCAAACCCAGGCAGTGGGCTCTTAAGCATGAAGCTGGACTGCCCTTCTCGGCCTGGTGGGGGTCTGGGGAACCTCCCTCTCCTTTCTCCTCGTCACCCAGCACGCACGAGGTGGCTTAAAGCATTCTTTTGTCATGTTCCCCAGGGTTGTCTCTCCCAAGGATGGGATCTCATGGAGACACCAACTCCAAGCCCAAGCCTGGAGACCCCTTGTTCCTTCCGGGCCCTGGAGAATGAGCTCCCCACTGGGCTTGGCCTCCAGCCCCCTTGCACAGAGTGGCTGACAGAGTGGATGGCCCCTTGTGGAGGCAGGGGATGCCAGTGGCCGGCAGCACACACTTTCCCTAGAAAGCATCATTTCTGTTCAAAGAGCAGGGTCTTCCAGGGTGAGAAAGACCCGCACTCCGAGGAAGATGGGAGAAGAGGCCTCTGCGTGCTTTTGCACGTTCCCCCCACTCCTCCCTCCCTCCCCTCCAGCCACGTGGGCCCCCCTTCTGTTCCTCACAAGCACCAAGCACCTCCCCACCCTGCCTCCCCAGCCTTTGCCAATGCTGGTCCCTTGGCCTGGAAAACCCTTTCCCGAGGCCTTCAGGCCTCAGCTTAGCTGAGAAAGCTCTCCCAGCCACCTCTGACCACGTGGTCCAAGCAGGCCCCCTCTACTCTCTCGCGGCCCATGGCTTTCCCCCTTCCGTGCCTTATCCCGGTTTGTAATTGCATGTTTATTTGCTCACTGATGTGTTGATTCTCTCTCCCCTCCTCATCTGTGCCCCCCAGGAAGCTGTGTCTCTTTGCACCTTATGTAATGGTGTCCAACAAAACCGTACCTAGCCCACAGCCGCATACTGAGCCTGGACCACACAGTATGTGCTCAAAAAATATTTAATTAAATGAAAAAGTATCAATCAGATTCTGATCTCGCAGTGCAATTCTGATGAGAGAATTTTCTCTTCTTCGTTTGCTACTTCTGGCGCTTAAACTCCATGGCAGCTGGACTGGAGTCCTGGGAGAATCACAGAAAAGTATTTTCATTTTATTTTAATTTGACAAACGCATGGAGCTGGGAACCTGGGACATAGAAACTGGAAGTACGAGGCCCTGCCCTGAGGGGCTCCAGTCCATTGCAAGAGAACAATTCAAACTTTTGCCAGCTTGAGGGAGGCATCCAAGAAGACTGCGGTGGAGTTGGGATGGATGAGGCAGACCTTGCCCGGCAAAGCAGGGGCAAGGGCATCCCAGGCAGAGGGCAGACGAGGCAAAGGCCTAGAGGTGGGAGAGATCACGGCATATTTGGGGAACTTCTCATGGGTTAGCATGGCTGGCGTGGAAAAGGTGGCAGATTAGGCTGGAGAGAACCAAGCCACAGCCAAACCCTCAAATGTGTCAGGGTTATGCAGTGGGGACCCCTGAAGGCTTTGCACCCAGAAGTGTGGTCGGGTCCTTCTGTTCGCACAGTGACCAGCATGGAGGGGGCAAGACTGGAGGCAGGGAGACCAAGAGGGGGTGAGGGAACAGATCGAAGTGCTCTTCAGAGGTAGGCCTGACTGGACTGGGCTTAGATCCCACGTTCAAGGAGAGGAAGAAAGTGCGAGAGATTCGGGAGTCCCTGCAGGAGTGGTGTCTCCTGCATCCCATGTCCCGGGGGTGCCGGGCTCTTGCGGCAGACTCTCATCTGAATAAGCAGCATCCTTAAGGTCTGATCCCACGTTCACTGGCAAATCGCCCCCAGTACCCAGCTCCACCCTGCCCCCAATAGAATTTCTGGAAGACTCTCTGAACGTCAAGGCCTTTTAAATCCATCAACTGCAGGGTGAAGCCACCCAGCTCTCAGCCCCAGCAATAACTCCTGGGTTCAAGGGCCGCAGGGAGGAGGATCTCCTCTTCGGCACAGCTGAAATTGTTGTTTCCCTCACAATATAAAACCCCCAGTTCACGAGGGTGGGCGGGCAGGGCTCCAAGAGCAGAATGCCGCTTTCTTGCTCTGGGTTCAGAGCCAAGATTTAATTTTTAATTTTCGAAAACATGAGTGGTCAGACCATGGCTGGAAAATTGAAACCATCCTCTGAGCACCTCAGCATCTCCCACATGGACCTTCCCGACTGCAGAGCAGGATGAACCTGGAAGGAGCCGCACCTCACAGCTTCCGAGCCTGATGAACTGTGGAGGTTTACGTTTTCTTCTTGGGCTGCAACCAACGATACCTGCCCAGCTTCTCATTCTCGAGCTCTCTGTGACCTCGAGCTAGAGTCTGATTCCGAGCTTCTTCAAACCTTAGTTTTCTCATCTGGTAAAAGGGAGTATTAACATATAACCTCACAGAGCTGTTGTGAGGAACAAAAGAGATACACGTGCTAACTCTTAAGACCATGTCTGTCATATATTAGGTGTGTAATAGGAAATAGTCTAGATTTCGCTTGGTTATAAACTGACCCAAGGCTTTTAATTTAGAGGATTGAAAGTTACATCAACAATAACTTTGCCCACTCATGCCCCCATATCCTCCTCCTCTTTGGCCAAGTCTGTGGAAACTTTGAGAAGAGAGGGAAGCTGGGAGGCCGTGTGATCTTTAGCAAGTCTCTGAACCACTCTGGGCCTCAGTTTATTCATATGTAAAATGGGAGCAGTAATGCCCACCAACCTCAACATATGGATGCAAAAGGGAGTTATGCTTACCCAGCGCTCAGGGGTGAATCCCCTGACAGAGGGATGAGCTATGTGAGTGGTTCAGGATGCTGACCATGAGAGGGCAAGAGGGTTTCCCCTCCTTTCCCTTTCAAGAAGGAAAGAAGCACTTTGTGCCCTAGGGGACCAAGGTCCCCCCGGCCCATGAAAGAGATAAGGGGCTTTGGCATTTTCAAAATTTTAAGATCAGAGACACAAAGAACTCACTTGTCTGAAAGGGGCTGATTCCGAGGGGAGGAAGAGGGGTGGGATTTGCAAGGATGGGCACGTGGTGGAGGGTGGTAGGCACCAGATGCAGCAGACAGGGGCCTCCCACACCCATGAATGGCCCTAGGGGAGTAGAATCTCCAAGGAGGACAACACACGGCTGGACCTTTGAAGCAGGACCAGCTACGTGATATGCAGGGCCCAGGGCAAAATGAAAATGCGATCCTTCATTCAAAAGTTATTCAGAATTGCAAGACAGTGACAAGAACATTAAACCAAGCACTGGGCCCCTCTGTGCATGGGGCCTTGTGCCACAGCACAGGTCAGACACCCACGAAGCTGGTTTTGCCTTGCTCTGGCCTCAGGAGCCCCAGCAACGTTTCCACGGCTCAGGTGGGCATCAAGGGAGTAAACGCCGTGAGCAGAGAAGCCCTTGCCCTCCATCGGACCTGGGGACCTTGGACAAGTGAGGAAGACCTGATGCCCTGGTCTGAGTTTTGCTCTGCATAAAGTTCCCAGAATTCTTCACTAGTTTAGGGAAACAAAGCTCCTCCCCAACTCTGTACCCCTAAAGAGCTGAGGCTGAATATCCCGCCAGCCAGCTGGGTACGGAGCCAGATTTGACGTGACTTAGAAGAACGGAGAAACATGACCATCCTTGTGTCAGAGGGCTGTGTGGCAAAGGCTGCTCAGGCTGAATTTCATTGAATCCACAGAACAGTCCTATCTGCAAGCCTACGTTGACTCAGTAATAAAACTCACGCTCTGAGCCAAGCTCTGTGCTAAGCTATTGCTTTAGCTCAGGTAACCCTCAGAACTGCTACCCTATGGGGCAGTCGCTATTATTAGTCTCGTTTTGCAGATGGGGACACAGAGACTCAGAGAGGTTAAATAATTTGCCCAAATTCTAAGAACTAGTGTGTGGTGGAGCCGAGATTTGAGCCTCTCTATCTGGCTTCAAGGGTCTCTGCTTAACCACTCCACTGCACCGTGGACGAAGCCGGAATGGCCGTCTTCTTTAGCCCTCGTGATATAACTTCTCCCCTCTCTCCCTAGTTCATTTTTGTCTTTCACTCTGCATTCCTCAGTCTTAGTCCCTCCTGTGCTCGTGTTCTTAACTGCCCGTGCCTCCAATCCTGGATGGAAGCGGATGGAGTGATCAGAATGATCTTCCCGGCTCCCCTGCAAGTCGCCTCGCCCCTCTGCACCCCACACGACTGCATGAGAGAGGGAAGGGGGGTGCCATGTCACGTATGAGGAAACTGAGGCTCCAAGAGGTGAAGTCACTTGGCCAAGGTCACTCAGCTGGGGTTGAAGCCAGGTCTGGGTGATCTCAGAGTCCCACTAACAAAAGCCAGGGTGCATTTTCTACAGCAATTCGGTGAAGCAGGGAAAAAAAAAAAATCCAGACTTTTTCACATCAGGGAATACACGTTCTCTGATGTCCTGCTCTGTAAGACAATTCCTTCTCCTTCTGGCCTCAGCTTCTCCATCTATAAAATGGGAAGCACTGAGCCACTTACAAGAGCACGTGTTCTACTGTCTAAACTCCCAGTTTTAATTCCAGCATTGCTGGCTGTGTGATCTTGGGCAAGTTACTTAACCTCTCTGTGCCTCAGTTACCTTATCTATAAAACAGGGATGGGGATAGTTATGTCTCTACCTCTTAAAGTTGCAAAGTTCGATGAGACTAAAGTGTGGAAAGCATTCAGCCCAGAGCCTGGCACATAGTAGGCACTGAGTAAATGTTAGATCTTCTTATGAACATGAAAGTTTGGTTGAGATCTTTTCCAGCTGGATCCTAAAGACCCCCATGCGTGGCCCCCAAGAAGTCTGGACCTGGTTCCCTGCAGCTTTGGGACAGATGCACAGCTGGGGTTGGCACTCCCCCATTCTCACTGCCCCAGTGGGGGCATTGGTGGGAGGGGCAGCTGACACCCTGAGCATGAGCCTGACCAGTGACCCAGGAGGTATCACCTGGGCATGAGGTACCGGTGGGGGGACCTGGGCTGGAGCTGAGCCGGAAAGACTTCCTCACCACTGAACGAGCAAGCGTCTGTTGCAGGGTGGCTCCACCCCCCTTCCCCACCCCGAGAAGGAGAAAGGCGAATGGAATCAAGTCAGGCTAAATGGGTGGAGTGAGCCGCGACTTCCTCATCTGTCACACTGGTGGGTACCTGACTCCGAGCCAGACACTTGAGGTTCAAGAGGTAAGAGGACCCGACTCTGCCCTACCAAGTATTTGGGGCATGGAAGGGAGACAGACCTCAGAAAGTGCAGCGGTGCTATCTATGACGATTTAGAGGCGCACAGAGAAAGAAGCAACCAAGGGGAGGCGAATCGGAGAGGACTTCTCAGAGGAAGTGACCCTTGAGCTGGGTCTTACAGGGTGAGTAGTCTGCAAGGCAGTCAGTCACAGGGAGGGTGTTCCAGGCAGAGGGCACTGTATCAGCAAAGGCAGGAGGCATGAAATAGCACCAAGCTTTCCAGTATCTACAAGCACTAGCTGTAAAGGATACAAGTAGGTAAGAGGTGGGTGATAAGAAGGTTTTCAGGGGCCACAGAGATGTTACTTATTGGAAGCTTCTTGGGACATACAGGCATCATCTCATTTCCTGTGCCCATTTTACAGATGAGGAATCTGAGGCTCAGGGAAGTAGCGCACTTTCTGCGAGATCAACTAACAGTAAGTAGGGCATCTTAGACTGGAAGCCAAGTTCACCTGCTCTAAAGCTTAAGGTCTTGACTGCCCCGACCACCTCTTAAAACCCTGGGGACACTCAAAAGCCTTGGTAAGGAGTTTGGATTTTACCCTGAGGGCTGTGGGGGTCTGTAGAGCATTCAAGCAGGAGAACGAGGGGGTCACATTTGCAATGAGCAGGCTCACCGTGGGGTAAAGCAGAGGATGAACACGAAGCATCCAGATGGCGTGAATTCAGAAAATCAAGCCAGCCCAGTGTACGCCAGCCCTGGTGTCACCTCCTGACTCGGCACCATAGCCCTACAACCTGGGCCCTGATCATCTTTCCAGCCCCTCCTCTCCATATACGCTCCAAGCATAGTGCCATTATTTCAGCTCTGCCCTGCTCCAGGCCTTCTCTTTTCCCATTTAGCAGCCCTTGGGAAACCGGGGGAACTGGGGTTCCAAGGTGGCAAGACCTCTTGAGAAAACCCTCCGTTCCATCACCCTCCTGAACCACAAACTCACCCCAAATGTCCATCCCCCCCCATACTCATTCACCACCTCCCTCCTGGTCTTAGAGACATTGTCTAACAAACCAGGCACCTAAGAACAGTTTTAAGGAAAGTTTCCAATCATTAGGTCTGAGCAATTGTGTTGTCTTAAGACTTGGAAAAAAGTGGGTCAGTTCAGGGGCCTTCTATTCTGAGAAGACTGATTTGTCTACTCCTCACTGTTCAGCCCCTGCCAGGCTGGGTTGGCGTCCCTCCTAGGCTCCTCCATCATCGGAGCCCTCATCCCTCTGGGTTTGCATGCCCACCTCTCCCACCAGGCCAGGTCTTACAGAGCTCCCTGTCTGAAGCCTGGCACGTGGCAGGTGCTCAGCGCCTGCGGAACTACTGATTGCCCTAATGAATAAGGAGCATCGTATGATCAGCTCAGATGGAAGGATGCCCAGGGTCGGACTGTGAACGTGGGGGCCGCCTGGGCTCAGCATGGAGGGACCCATTTATGAGCCGTCTCCACCTCTGATCAGGGACCGGGATGGGCAGTGACTGCAGGTGATGGAGACATGCTGCGACAAGGTGGGTACCTCACTTCCTGGGTGTCTCCCGCTCCTGGGGGCTGGTTGCTTCCATCCTTGATTCTCATCTGAGGGAGTCATAGAGTATCAGCCGCCTGGTCAGCCTGTTGTAGGCACCTGCTAACCCAGGTCCCTATCACAAGGGACCCAGAGTCTTGCCCTCCTTCATCTTGGGAGGTGGGGGGAGCAGGGGATGCCCAGGGCTACCTATTCCTAGAAATGTTGGGATACCCAGTGCTTGGAGTGAAAAACACTGTGGTCCCTAAGGCACAGCAGTGAATTTTTCCATATTAGCAAGAAGATGGGGAATTAAAATGTTAGCTTCTCCGATGTGCCTAACACTTTACAGACTTTGTCTCTAATATTTACACCAGCCTTAGAGATGGCTACCCACCTCCCCACACTTAACAGATGAGGAAACTCAGGCTCAGAGAGGCAAAGTGGCAAGTCCAAGGCAACACGCTGAATGGGTGGTTGAGCGGGGCTCGAACTAGTTTCTATATGGCCGGAGAGTGTTCCCAGGAACACTTCAGCTGGCTGGCTGCTGCACCCTAGCGCTCTGTGCCCCTCTTCCATCGCCAGGACAGGGGTTCTCGGCCTCCTCCACCCACTCGAGGCTCATGCTGCCCAGTCCTTGTTGCAGCTGCCAAGGGCTGGGACCTGATTTGAATTTTGGTTTCTCTCCACTGCAGCCCAACAAAGGTTTTTATTGGAATGCCCCTCGGATTTCCAGACTTTGAAGATGTTTCAACAGCGCAGTAAAAGGCAGGTCTTTGCCACAACAAAAGGCAGAAATATCACCGAGGAGTAAACAGAATTCCTTGGCCTCTTCAGAGCATGTGTCAACATCTCTTTTTCTTCTCCTTTCCCCCATTTTTCTTTTCTTTTCTGCAGATTCAGAGCTCGTTGGGGAGGGTGCCTTGCTGGCACTGATGGGGTGGGCCACGGGCTGCCCCAAGTTCAGCATCTCCGCCTCAGAACAGATGCTGGGGCTTTGGTAAACTGAGAAAGCGTAAACTGCTGTGAGATGCTTTCCTGCGACCACAATTACCCACATGGAAAAGCCATTCCGCAGTCCCAGCCCCCTCGCCCTGCCCCCTGGCATACACATGCGGCGCGCCGCGGCTCCAGAAACAGGCCTTCCCAGAACGAAAATGTATGTGACAAGTACAAAACGGCTTGATTTCAACTGATGGCTGGAAATTAAACGGTTTTGAAATGTACATGCTTAAAAACAATTTGGGCCGAAAACATACCCATTTAATATTGCGTCTCTAAATGAGGCCTCACTCCTCAGGCAGGCTCGTAACGTGATGAAAACCAGCAGTCAGACCCCACCTGGGACCCCCAATCACCAAGGACACGATACCCAGGGGCAGGGTGTATATGTAAGCGTGTGTGAATGTGTGAGCCCATGAGTACGCGTATGAGTGTATGGCGGCATGAGTCCGTGTGTGTGTGTGTGTGTGTGTGTGTGTGTGTGATCTTGTGTGTGTCTCTGTGTGTGTAGAGAGGGATAGAATGGGGAGCAAGATGCTGCCCTTCCATATTTTTTCAAGTCAGCAAATGTCATCTGGGCACACACCTTGTGCCTGAACAAGGGAGGGGGTGGGGAGAGTGTTGATCACAGGAAAGGAGAGGTCATGGCCTCTCAGAGCCTATAGGCTATTTGAGGCGCTACAACCAAGTCATGGAAACACAGCAAGCCAAGACCATTTTTGGGTTGAACTAGAAAGGGGAAAGGGAAATTCACTGATTAGGCATACACTGAGCATTGGGATGGAATCGTGAAGAGTAGCTGAGCTCTGAAACCAGTGAGCTGGATTCATCTCTACCGCTTCTTGACTGTGGGACCTGGAGCAAATCACTTCTCCCTGGGCCTCCGTCTCCTTGCCGATAAAACGGGGCTCATAGAAGGTATCGTGTTCGTGCCAAGCACTCAGGAAATAATGTGCATGTTATAATCACTTTCCCTGGATGGCAACTATGGGGTAGGCACCATCTGCCCATTTTAGAGATGAGAAAACCGAGGCCTCCCAGCCTCAGCGGCACACAGCGGCAGAGTGAAGACCGGAAGCCAGAGCCATCTGGCTTCGGAGCCCACCCCGTCACCTCCCCTGCTGAGGCTCTGACCTCCAGAAATACTGGTTTTAGAGACAGGAAAGCCGATTCAATGGGGTAGGAAGGAGAGGTCCAGCAGAGGGAAAGCTTTCCTGCTGGGGAAGATCATGGACACAGACACCCAGACAGGACCTCTTTTTCAGAGTGAGAGAGGTAAATAGTTCTTCTCTGTGGGATCTGGGAAAGACCCTGGGGGTTGAGTGGTGACCAAGACCCAGCCCTGGGCCCTATAAAATACCATTTCACCCTGACCATATCCTTCCCCACCCACGACCAATGATCATTCAATAGGCCCTGTTGGCCCCTTCCCAAGAAGAGAGGGTGAACATCACAGTCAGAAGCAATTACCTTTTCTAATGTTCACATCCATCAAAAATAGAATGGGCTCCCTGGAAGGGAAGGAGATCCCCATCAATGGCTAGTCTGGGATATTGTTGCAGAACTGAATAGATCCTAGAACATGCAGCCATTCAGTGGCTTGTACAATTCAGTGTGACATTATATAACAAGAGGCTCCTTTCATCCAGTCAGATACTCGGCAAACATTTATTAGCCCTGACTGTATGCTAAGACCTGTGCTGTGCACAGGGGATTCCGAATTAATGTAACATAATCCTTGCCCTCAAGAAGCTCCTGTTCTAACTTAATTCTCTCTCTGCCCCTCAGCCTTTTTCCGATTCTCAGTTTGTTTTGGCTGTGGACTAAGTTTGATGGACTATGGTTCCCACTATCTAGGTAAGTATGTTGAATCTTGGGTATTTATGATTCTTTTAAAAAAGTCTTTAAAACAAGGCATTTTAGGTTGCTTTAGATTGTCTTTGCTAGCATGAGGCCTGTTTTCTTCTCCAGCAGGGTTCCTCAACGTCAGCACTATTGACTTTTGGAGTCATGTAATTCTTCCTTGTGGGGGTCTGTCTTGTGTGAACAGCCTCCCCTGGGCTCTACCCCCTGGATGCCAGTAACATCTCTCTGCCCAGTTGTGACAACCAAGATATCTCCAGATATTGCCAAATGCCCCCAGGGGACCAAATAGTCCTCAGTTGAGAACAACTGTTCTAAAGGATTCTCTCCACTAATACAAGGATCAAAATAAGATCAATAAAGGAAATTCAGGGTCCCTGAACCTCAAGAACTTATCATTCTCTAGGGCCTACACAAATTAGCCACATGGAGAATAAATCCTCACCAAGGACCTACTGTGCACGAGGCATCCGGCAAAGTGCTGCGGGGGAGGAGAGAGCCCCGGTTCTAGGTCAGACAGTCTGATAGTCAAATCCCATAGAAAAACCATGGGGTTCCAATACCAGTTTCCCCATCAGTAAGTGGTATCATTGTGAGCATTTGTGTGAAATCGAATTTGTAGAAAGCACAAAGCAGGTACAAAGTGGGTGTCCAGTCAAGGTGAATCCCCTTCCTTTCTCCAACCCTGTCCCCACTTTTCCAGATCCTGGGGTCAGCTGTAGCAAATGCATCTGGCTAGCCACTTCACCTCCCATCTCCACTGTCCCCGTCCAGACCAAGCAGCAAGGTATCACGGTGTCCCCTTGGGGAGCCTGGTAAACAGATACCCCAGTATCTCCAACTAGGAACTTCCAGGTTCTGAAGTAAACCCACCGCCCTCCCAGGCTGCCCTTCTTTTATTCCACTCACACAGCATCCAAAAAAAAAAAAAGAGAGAGAAAAGACGGTTCCACAAGGCCAGGCTCCGAAAGCATAAAATTAACGTCAGGAAAGTCCTGAACTTTAGCTAGCACAGTATTGGGCAAATGTGGAGTGCCATTTGCATTCGTTTCAAACAGCTCTTGGAGGGGTTCTGGGAAACCTGTTGGGCAGTGATTTAAGGTTTCATTAGTCACTGGATGCACAGGCATCGTAGAGCTCTGAGCATCATGGTTCGTGAGCAGCTGAAAACCTGAGATCAAGTGCAGGGAGGACGCTGGCTGCCAAATTTCAGGGCAGAGGGAAAAAAAAAAAAAAGAAATCTGGAATGTGTTTCTACTTACTGTCCATTCCAGTAAAATGAAACGGTCTCTCCTCCAAACATGTGTTACTGCTTAGGCCAGAAACTGTATATATTGGTCTAAATCCAGAATGGTCTATGTGACATATTACTCCATATGACAAAATTACTACAACCTGCATTCTCTGTAGAAAGCCTGTTGCAACAGTATAGGATGATAATTTGTTGTACAACAAAAGTACATAATAATTTCATGTCAGTGTGGGCCAGGCCTTGGGATTTTCAAAGGGAAATTTCGGGTACATATGGACCAGTGCTGAAAAGGCACCCCCCAAACCCCCCACCTCCACTCGCACACATGCTCATATGGTGTGTGATCAGGATGGGAGAAAGTGGGGCTTTATTTATAACACACCATATTCTACATGAAAGTGACAAGAACACACACACACACATACACACACACACACACACACACAATCGAAAACCTAAAAATAAAGCCAAATGGAAATCTGGTGTTCTCATGCGTGAGGCATCAGTGGCCAGAGCTGATTCACCTACCAAAGGGGGAGGAGAAGAAAGCCAGGCATGTTCATCTTTCAGCGCTGAGCTCTTTCGAACCCATCCAGAGCGAAGCCACGTGAATTCCTCAAGACCCCCCAAACCACAGCCTCCTCTTTGGCCCTTGTCTGGGCTAAGGTTTCATTACGAACCCCGGGCCTCGTTCCAATCCTCTCATCTGTCCCTCTAAGCGGCTCCGACAGATCACTCCACAGTACACGGATTCTCGTCGGGATAATGTCTTGGAGAGGAACAACCTGGAATCTGATCCAGTCAGAGTGCGTTAACGGGAAAGCATTTCTTTATGACACTTTTCACAAAGCAAGATTGCAAACCGGGGAGAAATATATGACTAGAAAAATTGAATGCAGAACATAAAACAGCTCAATTGTTAATACTTTGTAGTGTGACACCATTTTTCCTGCTGTGGAAACTTCGGTTATGGGATAACGTTAAAACGTTCTTTTCTCTTCCCTCCCTCCGTCATTCCCTAAATTCTTTCCCTTTCTTCCTTCTTTCTTTTCCTCCCTTGCTCTTTATCTCTCCTCCCTTTCTCTTTCCTTCCAACTTCTTTCCCAGTGGATATATTTTCAAAGTGGGAGAAAAAAGAGATTCTTCTGGGGAGCTTTTGCAAAGTCCTTCTTCCTACGTGTTCCCCCAGAGAAATAGGACATCCAAACACCACTGATTCCTCCCACATCGTGTCTGAATTTCAAACCTACTGTTCTCCCAGAAAATTAGCTGGGCTCTTCTCAAACACACTGAAAGTGTTCCTATAAGGAAAAGATCTTGTAAAAGCCCTTTATGCCTCAATTACATCAAAATCTTACTTAAAGTGTGTCTGCTATCAAGGGCCATGGCTTAAGCTACCGTGGCTTAAGGGAAACGAGCTTTTCTCTCCAGTCAGCCTGGAAAGCTCGACCTGTCTCCTGGGTTTGGTGACCGTCGAAAGTCTATCTTCTTAGAGTTTTTTGGTTCAATAAAACCTGAAACATATTTTGCCTGGCATTTTTCCTCAGGATTTTAAAACCCGTATGCACTTTATGGCAAATGAGATCCATATGGCCCTGATTCATTGATACTTAAGCCATTAGGATGCTGTTTTGTAAGAACACTTTGATGTCCAAGGGCCATCGAGCTGTTTGGAGGGCTTTTTTCTCCTTCACAAACAGGAAGTTTTCCTTTCTTGAGGTGTACACAGAGTGAAAGGCCAGCTCCCCCAGAATGAGTGACAGCGAGCGGGAAGTGGTTCTGGCCCATCAGGATGTGTTTATCCTTGTGGCCACAGGACGGCCCCTGACCCTGCTCCTGGGTGTAGGGTGGGAAGGCGTCTTGTGTAAGGAGCCTTGGAGCAGGGAAGGAGCCTGGCCCTGGCACCTGGGTCATGAATGCACTGTCCACACCCTTGGGACTCAGATCCGTCTCCAGAGTGGACTCAACATGCCTTGGCATGTTTATGGCTTTTATGGGACATCAAAATAACATGTGACAAACAGCAAAAGAGCATGGCTGGGCAGCAGAGGTGGGGTGGCATCTGCCCTCTTTTCTCCTGGACTGTTGTGGGGAGGGTGACCTTGGCTTGGTTCAGGGGATGGGTAGGAGTCAAGAAAGGAGGTTTGGGGACAGTCGCAGGTGTGGCAGAGGCCATTCCTGGGGCCCCTGTGGTATTTGATGTGGTGATCGGGGACCAGCCTGCAGCTTACAAGGTCCCGGTGGACTCCACTACCTCCAGGGCGGGGAGAGAGCAAGCCAGGGCTTTGAACTCCAGCAGGTCTGGGCTGGGAAGGCCACTCTGCCACCTGCCAACTTGGACGAGTGGCTTCACGCTTTGGAGCCTCCGTGTCCCCCTATGTGAGCAGTAACACGCAGCCCTAAGCGTTGTTACGAGAAATCATGAAAATCACCCCAGCTGTCACTTCCACATCCGATGGACATTTGCTACTTGTTGGGCATTTCAGAGTCGGATTTGCGCTTTCCTGTCTGCCCACTGCTCTCTCTTGCGTGTTTCCTGGGTGGAAGTCTCCCTCTCCCAAGAGGCCAGATCCTATCCCTCCTCACAACAGTGCAGCCAGGGGACAGATGCATCACTTAGGCATGGCCAGTAGGATGCTTTCATCTGTGATTTTGAATTCTGAGCTTATGACTTCAGTACTCAAGGACAGCGGGAGGTCGGATCCGCCCCACCAGCCGTGGACCTGGGGACCATTTGTTTTCGTTGTTCGGTCCTGTCTCCTGATCCTGGGACGCTCTTGGTTCCCACTCCCAGTTTAACCCTAGCTCTCCAGCCACCTGTTGATTCTGAGAGAGCCCAGAGTCCTTCTAACGAGGACCCTTTTTGCTTAGGCTAGAGGGGATTTTTGTTGCTTGCAGCCAACATCCCTGAAAAAGCCATACCCTGAAGCTCAGTCCTCACTTTCATTCTGAGGTCTACCCTGATGAGAATTCTTATTCATGCTAGCTTCTCATCTAAACCAACTTCCCCACCACAGCCTCCCATCCTTTCTGCTCCCTCACTCCCTGGCTCTCACCACACTTGTTTCACACCATCTCCCTGTGGCCACTTTTCCTCTCCTGCCCATATGTAGAGGACCCCTGCCCCTATCTGCATCTCAAATGGGACTGATTCCAGAGATGAGCACATGACCCAGACCTGGCCAATCAGAGAAGTACATTCCCCTGGACAAGGTCACTGGTTCAGGAATGGGCCCATGACCTGGGCTGATCGACTGTGAGTATATATTGTATGACATTTGCTGGAACTCTTAGGAGAGTGCAGCTCTCTTCCAGCTAGAGTTGCTAAACTAGCTGGTTGCAGACCTGAAGCTTCCGCAGTCAAAGATGGACACGGCAAGGGAAGAGACTACCGAAAAGTGAAGCCAACACAAGAGAGCAGAATTGAGAGAAAAAGACAGTGTCTTGATGACATTGTTTACACCCCTGGATCTAGCCATGCCTGAAACTGTCACAGCCCTGAACTTGCTGGATACATGAACCAATCTACTCAAGCCAGTTGAAGTTGGGATTTGGTCAATTACAGTGGAAAGAAAGCTGATTAATACACCACCTTAAACCCCATGACTGTTCACTTGGACCAGTCTTACCAATTCCCTCAGCATCCTTGTCCTTCTATTGCTCCCATCTAGCAAAACACAAATCCTAGGTAAATCTATTGACCTTCCTTGTTCCAGCTCTCAGGCTACAGAGAGCTGCTGGGAAAGACCACATCAGACACACTGGAGTCACCTCAACTTCATGGTCTCCAAACCCAACCCAGATCTCGATGGTGACTTAAAATACTGCTGGGGGCCCTTGGTGAGCTCCCTCACTCCTGGACCAATGCAGCTGTCCCAGACATTCAACTCCTCTTTCAAATCCCCTGTCTCAACAGTTTCCTCCTGCTCTTAACAACTGTTCTTGCCTATGTTAATTAGCTCATTTGTGGTGATCATTTCACAATGTAGACATACGTCAAAACGTTAAGTTGCATACCTTAAATATATAGAATTTTTATTTTTCAGGTATACATCTATAAAGCTAAAAAAAAGGCCACCCTCAACATTCTGCCCTTTCTGTCCACACACCCACACACTGGCCTCACAAAATTGGTTAGGATAGGCACACCTATGCAAGTGGGCTGTCTCTTGTCCAAATCTGACCTTCATCCCTTCTCTCTTGGCTTTGGGATCAGACATACCTGAGTTCAACGCCAGCTCTGCCACAAAACTAGCCACACATGGCCGTGGTCACTGGCTCACTGTCGTCAGGCCCTCCTGGGCTTTGTGGCACCGCAGAGAACAGTACATGTCCTCAGAATGGTCATGCTTGCATAATTGCAATGTGACCGCTCACGGTGGTGTCACTTCACTATTATATGACTTGTAGGTCATGCAGCAATACGGTCCTGCTGGTATGGGAACCAATTACTCCTGTAATTCAATTTTTATAACTATACAAAGTATTTGTGTTGGAGTTCCTAGAGGATGGGGCTGGGCATAGGGTTGGGGACAAGAGGCCTGAAAGGCATCCACTCCAGGCTTCCCATCACCTGGTGTGATCCCACACTGGATAGACAGAAAACCATCCCTGCCATTACCCAAGGGCATCTCTTGAAAGGAAATTGGAGGAAACCTAAGAAGACGCATGGCCTGAACCCCCTAACCTTACATCCCCTGGTGTCCTTCACTATGATCAGACCTCTTTGGACTTATGCCATGGGCAATATCGTATAAGGGTGTGTGTGTGTGTGTGTGTGTGTGTGTGTGTGTGTGTGTGTGTGTGTGTGTGTGTGTGTGTGTGTGTGTGTGTGTGTGTGTGTGTGTGTGTGTGCGCGCGCGCGCGCGCGCGCGCGCGCGCGCGCACCAGAGCACTCATTTCACCAACCCTCAAGTGCAATATTTCAAGGAAGATTCCACCATGTGTCTCGGGGAAGCCTTTCTGAGTTTGGTTGCCTCGTCTGCAGGATCAGGATGATGGGACCCAGAATGATGGGACCCTCTCCTCTGAGGGCTGCGGGGAAGATGGGAGGAGGGGATGGAGTGTTGCCCTTGGCCCGGCGCCTGGTGTGAGGTCAGTACATGATGAATAGTGCCTCATTCCCCACCCACCCAACTGGAATGTGCAGCCTCTTTCATACCATTAATTCCTCTCCTTCCCCCCATAAGCCCATTCCAGTTTCTTGTCTTTTAAATTAAAATAAGGAAAAAAATCTTTCCTCAGCCCACATCCAGCTATAGCGCCCTCTCTCTCTCCACTCTATAAGCAAAAGTTGTGAGAGTTCCTGCCCTGACAATTTCTACTCCCGCATTTCCCTCGAGGCTCCCTCCCATTTGGTTTCTGACTTAACCTCTCCTGCAAGGGCTCTCCTCGGATTTACTGAGGACCCGTGGCAAGGCCTTTTTTTGTATGTACCTCGATGGCATAAATACGGAAGAAGCTGCTGGAAGGCAGGGATGTGTTGGAGAAAAAAGCCTCAGAAAGTTCAGGGCTAGGGTGTGGCGAGCAAGATGCCTAGGGCACAAAGCTCCAGGAGGCACTCACTCTCAGGGTTGCGCAATTTTGCACCCCAGGCATCTCCCCCACTTCACCCCAGGCCTGGCCCTGCTTCTCAAGATAATCCAAAGTTCAGTTTATTTTCGATCGAAAAGGATACAAAATTCCCACACCCAGTAGAAAACTGCAGTCACTAAGAGGAATGAAACGGATGCAGCTACTCCCTCCGGCCATCTGTTGCCATAGAAACACAGGCCCAGGGTTGCCAGACCCTCTAACGTTTCAAGAGAAGTTGGAAATGCAGATTTTTGTGTGGAAAGCTCATGACTTTAAAATGTTGGCATCCAAGTCAAATTAAAAACCAAACATTGTGTGTGTCCCCAGAAACGTATATTAGGCTAGATACAGCTCTCATGCTGCGGGTCACAGACCTCTGGCTTGAACTGGCTGAAGAGATGATGGTCAGGGTCAGAGAGGTGTAGATGTGTGTTGAGGGTGAAGAGAAACCAGAGAGGTAAGGGCACACAGAGTGAGGAAAGGGATATATCCGGGTCCAGGAAGAGTGAGGGATCAATCCCCCCCACCTCCAGTGGCAGTGCCCTAGGGGATAGCAGGACCCATGTGTGTGGTGTGACCCTACACACCGGGGTTTCCATTCTCCTTGAAGACTCCATTACCATGTGGACTGGAGGAGAACATATTGGCCAAGGCAATGAGTGTCTCCTTGGCAATTAGCATGAGCTGGGGCGACCAAGGAACCAAAATTCCTTCCTAACATAACCCAGGGGTGGGGAGTCCCTTTAATGACAGAAGCTGAGTGTGCTGCTAAAACATCAGGACAGCACCTTTAGATCCCATTTAAAGCTGGTTGGAAAAAAATAGGAAATGCTTTTTTCTTGCCTATCTGATGTTCACCTCCTCTGTGCGTTTAAGTGCACTTTCACATTTTCGTCTACATTTAGCCTTTTAGAGATTTTTTTTTTTAAGATTTTTTCTAACCTAAGAACTGCCAGTCCTTATGTCTGCTCTTCTCACCACTATATTCCTGGTGTCTACACAACACCATCCAATAGAAATAGAACACAGCCGTGTATAAAATTATAAATTTTCTAATATTAAGTAAAAGGAAACATAAAATTAATTTAATAGCATATTTATTAACCCAATATATCAAAATAAATCATTTCAATGGGTAATCAACATAAAAAACTAAAGAGATATTTTGTATTCTCTTATTTGTAAGCCTTCAAAATTCATTGTGTGGTGTATGTGCAGTACGTGTATCTTCATGTGGACTTGTGTGTGTTGTACTGTGCTTGAAACATTGTTTGATCAAGGAATAATGTGTATGTCTGTCTATAGCACTTATTAATATTCCCTGGCACTGAAATTCTGCAGAAAACCCTTTAGGAAATGTTGATCTAGCTGTATAATCTTTAGTTAAAAAGAAAAGAAAAAAAAAAAGAATGGCCTCCCCAGACATTTGTGAAAGTACAATTTGTGAGAATTCTTCAGACACACTACCCCTCAAATATCCCTTCTTCCCATAGTCACCAAGGTGGAAATTCTGTAGATAATTGCCTTTTGAGGCTTGATGTCTTCTTCAGGCATTGCCTATGGAAATGAAACTACCCTTGGGAGAGGTTCGATAACATTCATTCATCCAACACGCTTGCCCTGTGCTTGATCTTCAGAGATACAGAGATGAAGACATCCTCTTCCCCTTCCAGAAGCTCATGGCTTAGCGAGAATGACAAGCATGTTGGCCAACGATTCTGACACAGTAGGAAAACCTCTGTGAGGAGCACTGCAGCTGACTTGAGTCAGGAGGGCTCAGGCACGCCTCCTTGATGAGATGGCATCTGAGTAGGACTCTGACAGCTGAATGGGTGGTTTGCAGGTAAAAGGGAGAGGGAGAGGGCAAGGCAAAGGGTGTTTTGGAGGAAAAGTCGATCGGAGGTAGGCTTGGCATAGCTGTTGCTTCCCTTGATAAGAGACAAGACCCAGGTGCACTATGAGACCCTAATTGCTCTCCCTGCATCCACTGTGGTGCTCTCCAGTCCTTTCTGTCACAGCAGCCCAGATCATCTTTCAGTGGGATACCTGATAAGAATTCTTCAATGGATTCCCAGAGCTTTTAAGATAAGGACCAAAATCCCCAAGTAGACTCGTCCCCAGCCTGCCTCTCATCTCCTGCCTTCCTCTTACTACTGGGCTCTCCAGCCTCTGCAGCCTGATCTCTAGTCTCAAGGCTGCCATTCTCCCTCCCACCTCAAGTCCTTTGTCCATGCTGTTCCCTGGAACAGCCTTCCCAGGCCATATGCCCACACTCCTTACTTGAGTGTGTTCCTACTCTTCCTTCAGAACTTGGTTCCAAATGCCACTCATCAGGGAAGCTGTCCTACCCTTCAGATGATATCATGTCTCCTCACAGTCCTCTAAACTTTTTTCAACCATAACATTTTATCACAGGGTATCACTGTATATTTGCTTGTCTGAGTATTTGACTAAAGCCTGCCTCTCCCACTTAGTTCCACGAGGTCAGGGACCACATCTGACTTGTTCTCTGCACAGTATCTGGTATAGAGTAAGTGCCCAATAAATATTTGTTGCAAATTTTAATGAAATATCAGTGGGAGACCAAGACTTGTCCCAGGGAGGGAGCTTGGAGAGAAAAGAGTACACGCATAGGGAAAATGACATTGTTCAACCAGCAAAGCAGAACCAATAGGAGATTGAGAGATTTATTAGAAGGAATTGGTTTACACAATTGTGGGACCTGGCTAGGCAATCTGAAATCCATAGGACAGGCTGTCAGGAGGGCAGACTGGAAACTCTCCAGCATAGATGGGCACTGCTGTCTACAGGTGGAATTTTTTCTTCATCAGAGAAGGCTTGCAACTGATTGAATCAGGCTCACCCAGATTCTCTAGGATAATCCCCTTTACTTAAAGCCAACTGATTATGGACTTTAATCACATCTATGAAATACTTTCACAGCAACACCTAGATCAGTGCTTGAATAACTGGAGACTGTAGCCTAGCCAAGCTGACACATCAAAAGACCATCGCAGATATCAAATAAAATCTTTGATTCAAAACTGGGAGGCAACTTAGAGAAAAACTGAAAGGTACTGAGCTTCAGAATCCAGCTGATCAGTTCCCCTTCTGCAACTTCTAGCTAAGTGATGCCACTGTGGCAGAGACTATCAGGCTCTCTAGCAAAATGTTTCCTCTTCTTCCTGGGCACATAGCTAGACTACCTTTCCCAGGTTCCCTTGCAGTTAGATTTGGCCATGTGACTGAGTTCTAGCCAATGAAATGTGAGAAAAGGTATGTGCCGCTTCTTGAGCTGGTTCATAAACTCTCTCCTGCCCTTCTCCATGCTCTTTTCCCCTTCTCACTGGCTGGGATAGAGATGATCTCCAGGAGAAATTTGGAATTTACATGTTGATGATAGAAGCACTTCTATTATCCTGGATTTCTGATGGATGAAGAGAAAAGGCTGCTCCACTGACTTTTTTTTACCCACCCACTACTGTTAAGTGATCAAGAAATAAACATCATAGAGTTTAAGATCATATATGTTTGGCATTGGGTCTATTTGTTACAGCAACAGTGTTACACTAACTAATACACTTTGGGCAAGTTATTAATTTTTTTGAGGCTTGTTTTTCTCATCTCAACAAAGGATAGACGCATGTTCTCATAATGATGTATATTACTGTTGGGGTCTCTTTTAAAACAGAGCTCCTAGAAAATATTTGCAAATGATGCAACCGACAAGGGATTCATCTGCAAAATATAAAATCAGCTCATACAGCTCAATATCATAAAAACAAACAACCCAATCAAAAACTGGACAGAAGATCTAGATAGATATTTCTCCAAATGTCCAAAAGGCACATGAGAAGATGCTCAACATCGCTAATTATTAGAGAAATGTAAATCAAAACTGTGAGGTATCACCTCACACCAGTCAGAATGGCCAGCATTAAAAAGTCTACAAATAATAAATGCTGGAGAGGGTGTGGAGAAAAGGGAACCCTCCTACACTGTTGGTGGGAATGTAAATTGGTACAGCCACTATGGAAAACAGTATGGAAGTTCCTTAAAACACTAAAAATATAGCTACCATATGATCCTGCAATCCCACTCCTGGGCATATATCCAGAGAAAACCTTAATTCGAAAAGATACATGCACACCAATGTTCACTGCAGCACTATTTACAATAGCCAAGACATGAAAGCAACCTAAAGTCCATCGATAGATGAATGGATAAAGAAGATGTGCTATACACATACACACACACACACACACACACACACACACACACACAAGCATCCAGGTATAGGCAATTCGGGTCTGATTCAGGGGCTCCATGGTTACAGGAACCTAGATTCCTTCTCTCTTTTTGCTCTGCTATCCTCAAGGTATTGCTCTGTCCATGGGGTCCCAGATGGCTCACTGTCATACCTGCATGCCAGCTGGCATGTAGAGGGAAAAGGATATTGCCTTGCCTTTTAAGGGCAGGATATTGACATCGCACATATCTCTTCTGCTCACATCCCATTGACCAGAATATGGTCCTATCTAGCTAAAGGAGAAGAGTGGGACATGCTGCCTTTATTCTGGACAACAGTGTGCTCAGCTTAAAATCAGGGGTTCTGATCCTACAAGAGAGAAGGGAGAATGGACACTAGGAGCCACCTAGCAGATCTGCACAGATGTAAAGCATTCAGCACAAAGTCTGACCAGCCGTAAAGGCTCAAAAGGTTTTCACTAAACAAGTCACAAGACACCAGGCTGAAGAGGCGCCTGCCCTGCCCTCTCCATGAGGGTGCTTGCCAGGGCCAGCCTGTGGCCCAAGCCCTCATCAAGCCAGGTCCCAATGGTCTGGGTGACAGAGACACAGCCTCACCACGCGCTTCTCTGAGCCCAGATGTCAGCCACATGAAGTCTAATGATCCGCAGCTGGTCCTTGGGCATCTTCGGACTCCCAGAGGCCCAAGCCAGGGAATGATAATAATTATGATAATAATTGCTACCATTTAGTGCTTGCCAGTGGCCTGGGTGCCAAATGGGGCCCTTTACATGAGTGCTCATTTGCACACAGACTGTCACTGGGGAGGTATGTTCTCCACTTGACAAATGAGACAAGTGAGGCTCAAATAAGCAGACCTGTCTGAGTCCACAGAGCAAGGAAGTGGCTGAGCCAGAATTTGGACCCAGAGCTTTCTTGCCACTCTCCCCTGTCCTCTAAAACGTCAAGAGCAAAGGGCTTGCTGTAAACCCTGGGCGGCTTGTCGCTTGCCTCCCCGGCATCCATTGCCATTTTCTCTCAGAAGAGCTCTGGGTTCACTTGTGTGTATGTGAGGGGGGAGGACCACACTCCCTCCACCCATGTGGTGTGGGCAGGCTTCCCACCCCCACTGCCCCAGAGTGGAGGATTGGCCCAGGACTAAGCTCATTGGTGTCTGACACCCCAGGCCATGCTGATTGGTTCAGGAGTGGGCTTGTGACCCAAACGAGGGGGCCTCTGACCGGGAAGGTAACACTGAATCAGAGAGCACGGGAGGCTTGGCCCTGCGGCAGCCAACTTGTAAGGCATGAAAAACGAAGGCACTGAGCAGATTCAGGGAGAGACGGGGAGGAGGCATGTCTGGGAGTATCCTTGATTCCTCTCACCGAGCCCTGCCTGAGTTGGAATTACCTGGGCCCAAAGCCACACAGGTAGCAAGTGAAGCAGGTCTGGGGCACTCGCTCACTAACCAGAAGAAACATGGTGGCCATGCCACAGCCCCATAGGGGTGGATTCCCCTCTCCCCTGTGTCCCTCTCTCCAAGGACCCTGCCCTTTCACCTTTTCTCAAGTTCACCTGGAACCCCCAGGGAAGTCCCAAGGCTTATTCATTTATGGCCAACATGGCATGGAGCAAATGACTAGAAATTCCTTTAAAACTTCAGAGTAGTCAAAATAAAAACAAAACGACATAGCAACTCCTACACTGTTTTGGAAGCTGTTGAATGCCCTCCCTAGATGGTACTTAAGTGTTTTACCCATAAGTTGCTGGAGGCACCATTCTAAGCTGCTAGGCGTGCAGGGAGGGGTGCTGGTTGGTACCCACTCAGGGTTTCCAACGTGTCAGGGTTTGCTCTGCATCCTGCACTCTCCCAGACGCTGGAGAGCTGAGGGTGAGTGAACGCAGAAACGACTCCTGCCCTTAAGGAGCTAACAGTCCAGAGCCTCGTGGAAACCACTGGGCCTCCTTCCACGAATGAGTTCAGAAATTACCAATAGATACTACCTTCCGCAGCCAACCTGAGTCCAGCTTCCTGCATTAGGGCTTTGCAACGGAAGACTTCATCATTGGCCAGTTATGGACTGATTAAGTGCCTGTGCAGCGTGTGCCTGGGCGTCCAACATGAGGGAGAATAACAAGGGACGTTACCTTTTAATAAACTGTTGCATAATTGGGTATATCAGTCAGGGTCTCAGGAGGAAACAGATGGTGCATTCAAAAGGGTGTTAGAAGAGAGTTTAAGGATGTGGGAGTCAACAAGGGAAGCTGCTTGTTCCCACGGGAAGCCACCCACAGGCAAAGGAGGCAGGGGAAGAAAGGCGGGGCAGCAGAACCCAGGAAGAACCTAGCTGTGGCTTTTCCCCAGCATGACTCCGGCCAGAGTGATGCATCTCCTGGTTCTGCATCTACAGCTCAGTCTTTTCTCCTGGGCTCCAGCCCACCGCAAGCCTGATAGATGTCTCCACCTGCATCTCCCACAGGCAATGCAAATTCAAACTGTGAAAATCAGAACTCAAAATCTGCTCCACAGACACGTGCAGCACGCATCCAGCAAAGCAGAGGGACCAAAAATGTGAGAAAAAATAGAAAGCGTTTCGATAGATTGCTATTTCCAGAAAAAAGTACCCAAGTGTGCAAGATGTTTACACTCATGCCAGAATGACTAGATGGCTATGCAGGAAAAAGCGAGCCTTGACCCTTACCTCGCACCACGCATAGAATACAACTCTCGTAAGAGTGTAAAATATTTTAATTTCTGGAAAAAAACACAGGAGGAAATCTTTACAAACATGGCGTGAGTAATGATTTCTTAGATGGGACAAAAACCATGAGCCATACACAAAAAAATTATACATTGACTTTGTCAAAATTTAAATCTTCTCTCTTCAAAAGACATAGTCGAGAACAATCAAAGGCAAACTACAGATAGGGAGAAGGTATTTTCAAAATAATTATCTGACAAAGGACTTGTATCTAGACTATAAAAGAACTCATACAAATAGATAATAAGGAGACAAATAATCTAATATTTTTAAATGAGCAAAAGGTTTTGCTTCTCAGAAAGGGTATATGGGGCTTCCCTGGTGGCGCAGTGGTTGAGAGTCCGCCTGCCGATGCAGGGGACACGGGTTCGTGCCCCAGTCCGGGAAGGTCGCACATGCCACGGAGTGGCTGGGCCTGTGAGCCATGGCTGCTGAGCCTGCGCGTCCGGAGCCTGTGCTCCGCAACGGGAGAGGCCACAACAGTGAGAGGCCCGCGTACCGCAAAAAAAAAAAAAAAAAAAAAGGGTATATGAGTCTACAATAAGCATATTTAAAGATGTTGGTCGTCAGGGAAATACAAATTTAAACCACAATGAGGTAACACTTCATATTCACTGAAATGGCTTAAAAAAAATAAATGTGACCCTACCAGCTGTTGTTAAGGATGTAGAACAACTGAGACACTCATGCACCATTGATGGAAAAATAGAGTGGTACAACCACTTTGGAAAAGAGTTTGGCAGCTCCTTTAAAAAGTTAAATATATACTTACCATATGATCAAGCCGTTCCAAGCCAACAGAAATATATGTTCTCAAAAAGGCTTACACAAATGTTCATAAGAGTCTTTTCCTAATAGCCCCAAACTGAAGATAACCCAAATATCCATCAACACATGAATGGATAAACAAATTGTGGTATAGTCATACAACGGAATACTACCCGGAAATAAACACACTACAGACAGGCAACACGATGAATCTGAGAGGTCTGATGCTGACCCAGAGAAGCCGGACACAAAAGAGTATTTCTGAATGATTCCATTTATGTGACTTCTAAGAAAGGCCAACTCATTTATAGTAACAGATATCAGATCAGTGGTTGCCTGGGGTCGGGGGTGTAGGGACTGAGTGGGTAGTAGCACGAGGAAACTTTCTGCAATTATGGAAAGATTCTCTATCTTGACTGGGGTGTTAGTTACACAAGAAGTGTACACATTTGACAGAACTCATTGAATTGTGCACTTAAAATACGTTCATTTATTGTATGTAAGTTATAGCTCAATAAATTTGACTTTTGGAAAAAGAGTCTAGGCAGTTATAGGAAAAATCAGAATGCTGTTGGACTTCCTCATAGGGGAGATTTTTTTGAGAAAGTGCTGTCATCTTTTCAGTGCTCAGGATCTCTTGGTCTCAGTCAGAACCTGCTAGAAGTCCTAATTTTTTTCCCAGCGCACAAGACTTCTTCCCCATGGACTGGCTCTGTGGATGTATACCCAATGACTCGCTCTGATTCTGATCACCAATTCGACATGTGTGGGCTTTTTTCAGACCACAAAGCAATTCTCCACACCAGCTGGGTGTCCTACAATTCAACTCAATTCTGACACCATCCACCTGGAGACAGCATCGGATTCCACAGGTTAAGGGCTCAGTCCCACAAGACTGCCCCCCACAGACATGCTTCAGTAGTCAATTGCAAGTCCAGGCTGTCACCTGGGTTTCTGACTCACTGGCTATAAATTGGAGGTTCCCACAACCCCCTCCTTGGGTTCAATTAATTTGTTAGAATAGCTCACAGAACTCAGAAAAACATTTACTTACTAGGTAGCCGCTTTATTATAAAAAGATGTAATTCAGTAATAAGCCATACGCAAGAGATGCATAGGGCAAGGTATGGGGAAAGGGCATGAGCACACCACTCTCCCCAAATCTCCATGTGTTCACCAACCCGGAAGCTCTCCAAACCCTGTCCTTTTGCGTTTTTATGGAGGCTTCATTTCATAGGCACGATTGATAAAGTCACTGGCCATTGGTGACTGAACTCCAGCTCCAGCCCCTCTCCCCTCCCCAGAGGTCACGGGAGTGGGACTGAAATTTCCTTTTACTCTAATTCACTTGGTGGGTTCTCCTGGTAACCCCATCGTTAGGTGTGGTCCAAAAGTCATCTCATTAAAATAACAAAGGCACTTCTATTGCTCTCATCACTTAGGATATACCAAGGACTTAGGAGCTCTGTGCCAGAAATGGGGGTGAAGACCAAATATATATTTCTTATCATAAATCACGATATCACACTCCTCCCCCACCCTCATATCCCATCCATCACCAGCTTTATCCATTACATAATGTTGATTCCACCTCCTCCACACCTACTTCTCTCCATCCCTGCAGCCACTAAATGAATTCAGGCTCCTTTAAACCCTCCCTACCTCCTGTTTCTTTTGCTCTTCCCAATCTACAATCCACAGTGCTGGCAACATGACCTGGCCACATTCCTGCTTCTGATTCTCCTACCGCTCCTCTGACGGAGACTGTTCTCTCTCTACCCAATACCCATTCTCCTCTTCTCCCTCAGGAAAGGAACTCTGATTTTGGTAGGATTGACCCACCTGGGAAACTACATTTTCAAGCCCTTTTAGATACACGTCTAAGTTTTGGCCAACAGTATGAAGGTGGGAGTCACTGGGTAGGGCTTCCGGGAAAGCACATTCACTGAGGAATTGACTCAGCTGGGAAGCCCTTTTGACCTTCTCCTTCCCAGTTCCTCTTTCTCCCTGACTGGAATGCTAATATGATGGCTGGAGCAGCAGTGGCCATCTAATGACCATGAAGAGATGTTGAGGATGGAAACAGGTACTAAGAATGGTAGAGCTAAAAGATTAAAAAAGAGTCTGGGATGTTGACAATATTGTGAACATCAGCTAACTGTGAACTGCCAGCGTCTGGATTCTTTCACAAGAGAGAAACATATCTATCTTGCTTAAACCATGGTTATTCTGTATCTCTATTACAGAGAAAGCTGCAAGTATTTCCTACTTGTTATAGTATCTTAACTGACCTCTGAATAAAGTCTTGGATTCCTCAACATGGCTTACAAGGCTCTTCATGCTCTAACCCTCTAAATTTCCATGCATGAACGTCAGTGGGCTCATCAAATTACGTGCAAAATGGTGGAGGGGGCTGTGCGCGTGTGTGTGTACGTGTGTGTTTGTGCATTTTTCCCTAGAAAGGGGATCAGCAGTTTTCAACAGATTCTCAAAGGGACCTGTGACACCTGACCCACCCCACCCCCAAATGTTTTCAACCTTATTTAACAGCCCCACTTAATATGTATAATTATCTTCTTTTCACCTTAGGAAACAGATTCTGAACATTCGGGCACCTTATAGAGTGCTATACTCTGGGCAAATAAAGGGAGAAGGAGTAATGGATGAATTTGGAGAAAAAGATGCCAGGAAAGCAGCAGAATGCTTCTCATGGATTGGAAGCCAGAACAGAGTGTCTGCACTTGCACTCTGGGCCCAGGATGTGCCGAGCCTTTCCTGAGGCCTGCTGGGTCTCTCCGCCAGTATGGTTTTCATTACTGAGGGCAATCCTTTTAATGAGTTGTCTGCCTTCAGTTATGCTCGACTATAATGTTCTCCAGCTGATTTCTCAGTAATTGAGAGGCTCTGGCTTTTGAAGTCGTCTTGTCAACCTGGTCTGTTGCTCTGTTCAACTTTGGGGTTACCCCTGAGAGGTGCACAGCCCCCATATCTCCAGGGTGCATTAGAACATGTGCTTGGAGCCTTGTTCAGTGGCCCCAGAGGGGCTTAACAAGCCCAGCTATTTCGGTAACCCCTGTCTTTGCTCACTTCCAGGGGAGAGTCAACGCAACTTCTGAGCACCTGGTCTGCTAAACGGCTTTTCAGCCTCACAGACTCCCTTTGAAAGCATCGTGTCAGACTCTTGGGACAACATCATGAAGGACTTTGTGTTGTGGACGTTTTTCTTCCTATGTTTAGCTGTCCAGAATCTGAATCTCTTTCCTGTGTTTGGGGAACTCCTACCACATGAATCTTAGTCAAAGGCAGGGTTCACCTCCCTCACTTTCCCAGCCTCCCTTGCAGGGTAAAGGACCAGGGCGCTGCCAGCCAGACCTCCACATTGTCAGATGGGACCAGGTGACTCCACAAAGATGGACAATGGAGAAACCACCGCAGGTGAACCAGCCAGAGTAACAGAAACTTCTCATTTCTGGCACCAGCCCCTGGTGGCCAGTGCAGGACGGTCAAGGCAATTTGCGACATCTCGAGCTTGGTGGCTATAGCAGAAACAGGACAGGTTCTGTGGCTGGATGGTGGCCAAGGTTCTGGTTGCCCTTTCTTCTAAGCCTAATCCTCTCCTTGGCATTGTACATGGGGAAACTGAGGTGCCTGGAGGAGAAAGGCTTAGGGAGCACAGACAGCCCGTAGTCTGGGACCGTTGTCCAGGTCTCCCGAGCTCCAGTTCAATGCACCTTCTTGGAGCTATATTCCCTCCTTAAACTTTTAAATCATCCAGGAAATATACTAAAGCCACTTAAAAGTGTAGGTCCTTCATTCCATGCCCTGAGACTATCTCACTCCATAAAACAGGCACTTACTGGGTATCTAGTAACCGTGCAGGGCACCAGGACAGTGTATTAGCTATTCTGTCACAAGCCATCCTTAAACTTAGTGGCTTAAAACCACAAGCATTTATTATTGCTCACGAGTCTTCAGGTCAGCCAAGTGGTCCTACCGGTCTTAGCTGGCTTATTGACACGTCTGCAGTTGGCAACGTGTCATCCATGTAGCTCTGCTGAGGTTGGCTGGGACCTCTCCCATGCCTGGGGTTTGGTTGGCTGTAGGATGGCTGTTCTCCACGTGGACTTCAGCCTCTGGCAGCCTAGCCTAGGATGATTCTCATGGTGATGGTCGGGTCCAAGACAGCAAGTGGTGGTCCTCAAGGCCTCCTGAGGCCAAGGCTTGGAAGGGGTGCACCCTCCCTTTCACTGCATCCTATTGGCCAAAGCAAGTCACACAGCAGCCCAGCTTCAAGGGGTGGAGAAATAGGCTCCACCTCTTTTGGGAGGAGCTTCAAAGTCACATTGCAAAGGACAGTCTACTACAGACAAGAGACAAGAGACGGAGGTTATTTTATTTATGTGCTATCTATACCTCTACCTCATTGTTCAAAGGATTTAAGGTAGCTTATGAAACAAACAAATAACAATTGCAAATATAAGTAAGGAAACCAAAATCTAGAGGAAGAAAATCATAAGTTCTAGGAGAAAATCAAGACTCTGAGAAAATAAATAACTCCAAGAACTGCAGCATCCTCTCCTACCATCTCATCCAGCCCTTCACTGGACCCTCCACCTTCCCCTCTGGGCTGTGAGCATCTCAAGTCAGAGGTATAGCTTGCTTGTCCTTTGACTGGTATAGAGATTGGGTGCTTGGTTAAAGTCGTTGATCTGCTTGTGGCTTATTCCACTGAGTGTCCCAGCAGCCAAAGTAGGGAGAAGGGCACAGCTGCCTAATTTTTATTGTGAGAGAGAAAATAATACCCTGCAAAGATTTCCCTTAACACCTACTTATGGAAAAAAGAAATGATCCTCATGTGGGGCTTCATCCAGGTGACCCTAATCACATAGAAGGCCAAGTCTCTATAACAAGCTGTTTCCTGGGCTGCCTCTGGATGAAGGATAAGGCAAAGATTGACAGACACAAGGCAGAAGGGAAACTAACACGATGTGGAAATCAGGTCAGTGGTGTGGCTCTGCAAAGGCACAGAGGCCTCTGGTACAAGAAACCAGGGACGCCCCCCTGCAAGGGGGAGCCACCGCTGCCTTACGGAGGCCTCAGTCTGCCAGGCACTGTACTAGGTACCACAGATCAGCATCTCCTTCTACTATCTACAACAACTGCCTGTGATGGGCATTTCCTCCTTTACGTGAGACAAAACTGGGACTCAAGTTACGTGACTTGCCCAAGGTCCCATGGCTAGTGAGCAGCCAAAACCCGTCTGATTCGCATTAATTTTTCTTCCCCTAGGCCACACAGAGAAGCAATCCACCCCCTCAGGGGCTTCAACTATCATATTAAAAACAGAAAGCTGTGTGGGTCAGGAGAATGAAAACTCATGGTTCCTGTAATTCACATCAGTCCCTGGATTTGGGGGTTTCTGCCTAGTTTTTCAGGCTTCAACTCAGAGGAGATGTTAGCATAGTTACAAACTCCTTCTCTCCTACAATCACTATTATATAATGGTAATAACGTGGATACATTTTATTTGTTTATAACGTGCTTCTTCCATTAAGGAATTTGCAAAACAAAAACATATACAGTATATGATACAGAGAACATAAGAACCAAGGAAAAGAAAATTGTTCTGATCACAAGGTGGTATAGAATAATCTGAGATTGAGGTTTAAATCCAGTTCTGGGCTTCCTGGCAGCCAAAGCAAAAAGGAATACAAGATTAGTTATCCATGCATTTTCAGAAGGGGAGGAGGGCATACCCTTTCCTTGGGTTTCTCCTAACACTGAATTCTAAAAGAAATTTACTTATGAAGGCACCACCGAGTGATACACAGACAAGGTCTTCAGTGATTTTTTTGAGAATAAATACATTAGTGAATTTCATATGGCTGTCTAGGCTCAACTCAGAAAATAAAGTTCCAAGACAGGAATTCTGATGGGTACTGCTGATAGAAATGGGCTTTTATATACTGCTAAGAAGGTCACACTGAATTGTGTCTTTTGGCATTCAGGCATACTATTGTGGTCCTTATGACAGTTACTGCTCAAAATCATTACTTCACTTTATATCAGTTAGGACCTTTTCAGTTGCAGGTGATAGAAAACCCAGCTCCAAAGTACTTTATCCAAAAAAAAGAAGTTTTGATTCATGTTAGTGAAAAGTCCTGGCTTCAGGCACAGCTAGATCCAGGGGTTCAAATACGGTCAAATGAGGTTGGTTTCTTGACAACTCTCAACACCATGTTGGCTCAGGATTCTTGTGGTGGCAAAATAGCTCCTGCAACTCTGAACCCTTTATCTGATCTGCTTCATGCCCAGGGCGAGAGAGGACTCCCCCAGCAGAGAACTGTGCCGGCAGCCTCTACTGAAAAGAAAACATTTTCTTTTCATCATCTCAGGTTTTGTCGTGGGCACAGCCTTGGGCCAACGACGGTGGCCAAGAGGAACGTGACACCAGCCTGGCTTAAGTCTCAGTCCCTTAACTTGGCTTAAGTCTCAGTCCCTTAACCTGACCACATACCTTGAGAACCATACAGAAGAAAAGGAAATAGATTATGAGGAGAGAAACTGCAGTGGTTCATAACACATGCTTTCTAAGTTCATGGACCTGCTTGCAAGAAAACAGGGCTCAATCTATGAAATCAGATTATTTTCAAAGGCCCAAGAGCTTACTAATTCCTTGCAGAATTTCATTCTTTTAAAAAATATTTATTTATTTATTTATTCATTTATTTAGTTTTGGCCGGCTTGGGTCTTCGTTGCTGCACACGGGCTTTCTCTAGTTGCGGTGAGCAGGGGCTACTCTTCGTTGCGGTGCGCGGGCTTCTCATTGCGGTGGCTTTTCTTGTTGCACAGCACAGGCTCTATGCGTGCGGGCTTCAGTAGCTGTGGTGCATGGGCTCAGCAGATGTGGCTCATGGGCTCTAGAGCGCAGGCTCAGTAGTTGTGGCACACAGGCGTAGTTGCTCCATGGCATGTGGGATCTTGCCGGACCAGGGATCGAACCCGTGTCCCCTGCACTGGCAGGTGGATTCTTAACCACTGCACCACCAGGGAAGTCCCTCATCCTTTCTTTAATGACCAATCAAATTTATGAGTATTAAGTTATTGATAGTTAGAGAACTCTCTAACCCATTTTCTAGATGGGAAAATTAAGGCTGAGAGAGGGTGACTTGACTAATGGTCACTCTTACCATGCAGTAATTACAATCTCTTATATCTCCCATTTTTTTGGTTCTAAGATACACAGTTTTTTTTCACACGTTAGCATCTCTGTAACTGAACTGTGTGGGAGTTATTAAGCTGTGTCCAAATACACTGGTTCTCTTTGCTCTAGGAACAAGGTAGCATGCACTTCTCCTGTTGCAAAGCCCTTGAAGTGCAATATGCCCGTGTAACTTACTTTGGCCAGCAGTGTGGTTTCCGAGTGGAAGCTTTGACAAGCCAGTGCAGCTTGCCATGTACCCTTGTCCCTGCCAAATATTGGCGGGAGCGCAGGATGAGATGGAGCCTCCACTAGTCTGGGTTCTTGCCATGGTCTGAGTTGTGTCCCCTCAAAATTCCTATGTTGAAGTCCTAACCCCCAGTACCTGGGGATGGGACTGTATTTGGAAACAGGGCCTTTAAAGAGGCAATTAAGTTAAAATGAGGTCATTATGTGGGCCTTAATTCAGTATGACTGATGTGTTTATAAGAAGAGGCGATTAAGACACAGACGCACACAGAGGGAAGACCATGTGAAGACATAGGGAGAAGGCGGCTGTCTACAAACCGAGGAGAGAGGCCTCAGAAGAAATCAACCCTGCCAGTGCCTTAATCTTGATCTTGAAAGCTCCAGAACCAGTGAAGGAATAAATTTCTGTTGTTGAAGCCACCTGGTCTGTGGTACTTTCTTATGACAGCCTGAGTAAACTAATACAGTCCCCAAGTGACCACAGTGAGCAAAGCCCTCCCACACCCTGCATTTGACATGTAACATAAGCTGGAAATAAACTTTGATCGTGTAAGCCACTAGAACTCTGTAGTTGTTTGTTATAGCAGCATAACCTGCTGTATCTGAACTGAAAAGGATGTATCTCACAGTGGATGTAACAAGAAGGCAGGCAACATTTTTCTTTCTTAGAGAAAATAAGATAATCATCTTGCAACCGATATCATTTTATGTTGATTGAAACATGGTACATGCAGCACTTAATGGTTGATCAAATATGTATATATCCGTTACTCCTTTGCATTTCCACAATTACACAGTTATAGAAGAATGATAATAGTGATAGCAACAATAATAATAGCTAACATATTCAAGTACTTACCTTGTGATAGCTACAATGCTGGGCACTTTCTATATTTTATATTTGTAATCCTCTCCAAAAACCTATGAGGTATTTTTATCATGACCATTCGAAGATGAGGAAATTTAAAGAGGTAAAATGAATCCCTGTACTCCCCACTGCCCCCCAGTAAATTGTAGAACTCAAACCAAGTTCTCTAAACCGAAGGTCTCTGCTTCATTCCAGGAGGCTGTCTATTGATAAAACTTTCCTTTTTATTATGGAAACCTCACTTATATTTTATTTTAGAATATGTAATATACTTGATAGTAATAAAACTTTCATTTTTTAGTTTAGTAATTTAGGCTTTCCAGTGAAATCTAGGAAGCTTTCCTCCTTCGTCTGACTTAATACAACTTCAAATATCTAAATATATGGAGTTAACTGCCACATATAAATACAGGGGAATTTTTTACGCTTCCCATCCGTAGCTCACGATATGCTATTTTTTTGTTCTGCCTGGAAAAACAGCCATTCTCTACATACTGTGGGATGATTTATTCGATTGTTGTTATTCATGGCTAGGAAAAACTTAGAATGCTCAAAATAAGCAAAAACATTTCTGCAGCTGCTGCTGATGCTCTACTCCCCAATACAAAGTTGGCCTCCAATAGCGGTGATCATGCAGAAGTACCAGCCTCACATTGAAGCCATTAGCACTTTAAAAGGAGCGTGTGCTAATGGGGATGTCCTTGTGAACATTCTGATTACTGGGAGAGCGCCCAAGCTAATCTTTGACCCTGAAGTAAGCCCTGATCTCCATCTCGGGGGTGTGGGGGGGCGGTCCTTGAATGCTAGAGCACCCCTTCTCATGTAACTGGAGCTGCGTGGAGCAGGGAAGGATGAGGTGTTAAGAGAGTCCTAATGAGCCATGTTACAGATGTATAAAACAGCTGGGGGGATGATGTCACTAGGCTCACCCTGCTGCCTCTGCTACTTGCTGCTGTTATTAGAAACAGACACTGGAAGAGGGCACCTAGAATGTGTGCCTGTCCCTTCGCGACCACTCTCTGGTCCTAATTAGGTAGGCTGGGCCCCAGCTGCTACACATAAACCTCACCAGGTGACTCCAAACCGCCTAGGTTTATAATCCAGATGAGCTCTGCTGCAGCTTGCACTAGAAGGAGGCCATCTTCAGTGAGGGATTTATTGTACTTGTTACACTGTAAGCCTGACCCCTGGGTGGGTGGGGAGAAAAATGAAATTCTCAGGGAAAGGATCTGAAAAGACTACAATTAATCACAAACTCAGAAAATGTTCAATTAAGAGTGTGATTCTTAAACTGTCTGATATCGGGTGATGTCAGACTCTGTCATGGCTGTGAGTTTAAGACTTATTTTCCAAAACAAACAGGAGGAATCAACCTGTCCTGTTGCTAACTCCAAACATACTTATTTTTCCCCTCATTAAGTCAGAATAGGAACCATTTAAATGCTCACTATGTGCCAAGGGTTTACATAGAGTGGCTCCTTTAACAACTTTAGGAAAGATTGCTGCAGAAGATGTTGGGCTCAGAGAGGTGAAGTGACTTACCCAAAGTCACACAGCCAGGAAGTGGAGTGGAATTTTAATCCAGCCCAGCTATTCTGCAGACCACGTTTCTGGCTTCCCCGACCACATTCATCACTCCCACTTCCATCCTAGGAGTGTTTCCTTGTTATACATTATCATACCACTGGCTTTCCTTTCCTCTTCCAATAATGGTAGAGTACCTTGTATTGTAATAATCCTTCTGCAAATAACAGTACGCCCTGGACAAATCAACTATTTGAAGGCAATGGAGAGTTACCAAAAGCAGAAAGAAACAAAAGGGAAGTTGACTAGGTTTTTTCCTGAGAATATACCCCAATCTACTTAGCCCAGAGTGGTTAGAACTCAAGTAAAAAGCTTCACTTATACTGGATTGAAGAGTCAGAGGATGGAGTTTGAGGCTGCCAGAGGGTAGAAATCAACGGAGAAATTACTGGAAAGGAGGGAGCCACAAAATGTGAAACCTCAAAAATCTGCATCAAAACTACCTCAAATTCTTGTTGACTCCTGAACTGTGTGTGTGTAGGGAAGATTGCAAGATTCTCAGTAAAAAGCAGTATTTGGGAAGTTGAAGAAATTGAGCAGTTTCAGCTTCTATTCATAACAGAGGAGACTGAGTTTGGATTTTAAACTGAACCAAGTCATCTGCTTGCTAGAACAAGAATCAACATTCTTCAAAGGAAGATAACTGAATCCAGAGGCTGTATAAGATATTGCTTAGGGCTTCCCTGGTGGCACAGTGGTTGAGAGTCCGCCTGCCGATGCAGGGGATGCAGGTTCGTGCCCCGGTCCGGGAACATCCCACATGCTGCGGAGTGGCTGGGCCTGTGAGACATGGCCACTGAGCCTGCGCGTCTGAAGCCTGTGCTCCGCAACAGGAGAGGCCACAACAGTGAGAGGCCCGCATACCGCAAAAAAAAAAAAAAAAGATAGTTTAAAATCTTCAATATACAATAAAAAATTATTAGACATTCAAAGAAACAAAAAAAGTGTGACTCAATAGAAACTAACTCTGAGACTATCTAAATGTCTGAATTAGCAGAAGAACGCCTCTAAGGGGTTTTATAAATATGTTCAAGGATTTAAAGGAAAACATTGTTATAATTATAGAACAGATGAAGAATTTCAGCTAAGAAGCTGAAACTAATGAAAAGAAGTAATAACACAATACCCACACAAAGGAATAAATGTACAAATGATGGCCAACTCCTCGTCAAAACAATAACATCCAGAAGGCAATGAAAATGTATCTTTAAAGTGTGAGTGAAAAAAATTATTAACCTAGGATTCTATGTTAAGTACAAATACCCTTCAAAAATGAAGGTAAAATAAAAATTTGGGGGGGGTGGTAAATAAAAATGTAGAGACTTTCTTATCAGTCAGCTTGAAATATAAAAATGCTAAATTAAGTTTTTTCAGGTTGAAAAGAAATGGCATCAGATGGAAACCCAGGTCTACTAGAAGGCTTGAAGAGCATCAGAAATAATAAATATGTGAGTAAGAACAAAAGGTTATATTTTTTCTTCTATTAATTAAAAAAGTCAGTTTAAGAAAAAAAGAATATATTGTGGGATTTATACATATATATAGGCAATGTATATGATAATAATGGCACGATAGGGTAATCACATCAGATTTTTTTTCAGGCTGCATTAATTTATTTATTGCCAAGAGATTACCTACAACCATAACAAGGCATAAAAATTTCACTGTAATTTTTTCACTTTTTATGTAGAAATAATTTCAAAATTAGAGAAAAGTTGCAAAACTGGAAACAATATATAGAACATTCATGTACCCTTTACCCATATTTACCCCCATTTGCTTTATCATATGTTCCCTCTCGTTTCCCCCCGCACACACACACACAATTTTTTCCCCCTGAATCACTTGAGGGTAGGTTGTATACTTGTATACCTCATGGCTCTTTACCCCTAAGTATTTCAGTGTGTATTTCCTAAGAATAAAGATATTTCCTGGGAGTTCCCTGGTGGCCTAGTGGTTAGGATTCTGGGCTTTCACTGTCATGGCCTTGGTTCAATCCCTGGTCAGGGAACTGAGATCCCACAAGTTGCACAGCGTGGATAAAGGGAAAAAAAAAAAAAAAGATATTTCCTTAGGTAACCATAGTTTAGTTATCAAGTTCAGTACATTGTAAGTTGATATAATATTTTAGTCCAATTTTTACCTAATTTAACATTGATACAAACTTTTATTCAATTCTAATTTTATCCATTTTGTCTAAATAATGTGCTATACAGAATTTTTTGTCTTTATTTTAGGATCCAGCCTGGGATCAGGTATTGAACTTAATTGTCATGTCTTTTTAGTCTCCTTTAATCTGGAATAAATCCAAAGCCTTCTGTCTTTTACAACACTGATATTTTTAAAGAATTCAGTTCCTTCTTTTTTTAAAATAGATTTTCCCCCCATAATCTCCTTATAGTTAGATTCAGCTTTTGTATTCCAGGCTGTGATACTGTGTCCTTCTCAGCTCATTGCATCTGAGGGTAAATAATGTCCATCTACCCCTCAAAGTTGACGTTAATTTTGATCATGCAGAGAAGGTGTTCTGCAATTTCTCTACTGTATAGTTACTATTCTTCACTTCCAACTAATACATGATCTGTGGAGAGACACCTTAACATCATGCAAATATACTGCTCCTTATCAAAATCCCCTCCTAGATTCAGCAGCTATTGAGTAAGTATCCTTGCCTGGACCGTCTTTACCATGATGGTTGCAGAATGATTTTTTAACTCTAGCATCCTCCACATTAATCAGTCAGTCAACAACATTCTGCTGTAAGCAAGAGCTCTCCTTACTCCCCATGTACTTTTCTATCTATTTATTATCAGTATTAACTCATGAATCATTATTTTTCAATGTCTTAAAATTAATTGTTGTCCTTAATTTTCTTGGTGCTCAGGTTGTCCCTCATTTGACCAGCGAGAGCCCCTTCAAATGGGCTCCAATGCCTTGTGACTTGTATAGGCAAGTCACATTTTATTTTCCAGCATAACAAAATACTTCAGGCTTATCTTGTACTCACCCTGCCTCAGCCCTGAAATCAGCCATTTCTCTGAGGATCCCTGGTTCCTTTAAGAGACAAGATCTGGACACTAGGTGTGCTCATTGCTCCATCAAAATATTTTACAGAATTCAACAAAGTGATTCTACAATTTATGGGAGGGCTTCCCTGGTGGCGCAGTGGTTGAGAGTCCGCCTGCCGATGCAGGGGACACGGGTTCATGACCCGGTCCGAGAAGATCCCACATGCCGCGGAGTGGCTGGCCCCGTGAGCCATGGCCGCTGAGCCTGCGCGTCCGGAGCCTGTGCTCCGCAATGGGAGAGGCCACAACAGTGAGAGGCCCGCGTACCGCAAAAAAAAAAGCCCAAAAACCTGGGAGACAGCAACCCCATGTGCCTCCAGACACAAAGCCTTCAAAAAGACACACCATCACTTTGATGGTATTCCTGCCCCAAAAGGCATAATGTGAATATAATTGTGAGAAAACACCAGGTAAACTCAGATTTAGGGACACTCTGCAAAATAACTAGCCTTTCATTTTCAAAGAGGTTATGGTCACAAAACACAAAGTAAGGCTGAGGGCCTATTCTATATTAAAGAAGACTAAAAAAATGTAACAAGAAACACAATCCTGGTCCTGAATTGCCTCCTGGTCTGTATAAAAATGACTATTAAATACTAGATTAATTGGGTCAACTGATAAAATGTGAACATGGTCTGTGTGTTATATAACAGAATTGTATTAATGTTAATTTTCCTGGTTTTAATCCTTATATTGTTGTTATGAAAGAGGATGTTTTTGTTCTTAGGCAAGACAGACTGAAATAATTAGAATTAAAGGAGCATCATATATATATGTAGAGAGAGAAAGTAGTATGAATGAATGAATGATAAAGCAAATGGGGCAGCAGATAATAACTGGTGAATCATGGTCAAGGATGTTTAAGAATTCTTTATCTTGGTCTTGCAACTTTTCTGTAAGTTTGAAATTACATCAAAATAAAAAGTTTAAAACTATTCAACTACACATGCTGATAAGTACAATGAAGAGATAAGGCATGGGAAGCCTTTAGCCCAGGGTAAGCCCCTAATCGATAGTACCTATTGTATTGATTCTTGTAGGTAGAAGAAAATGGGAAGGAAGGAGCTGAGTTTCACAACAGTTAGATAACTCCTTTCACTTTTTGCCTAGCTCTCTCCTTACAGATGAGGTGGATGAGGCCCAGAGATGGGGAGCTCCTGAGAAGGGGCAGGGTTCCGTTGGGTTTTGGGTTTTTTACCCTATATCAGGAATATCCACAGTCTCCAGGGAAATGGGGGCTGCATGACATTTCCCTTGATAATATGGGGAGATCTTTTTTGAAGTAGGCCTTAGCTGTTATGTAATGTAATCCAAATATCGAAATGCATCTGCCTTATTCCTGCAGTGATACACAGTAATAGGCCTAGAACAGGTGATGGCTCCGTCCACCAATGTCGATGGGTCTACACTCATGTAGCTGACAAGTCCGTCACTCTTCTGTTACAATATGTTGGTCAGGACGCTGATCAAGACCTTTTAAGCACACAGTAACAGAAAACCCAAACTAGAATGGGCTAAAATAACAGGAAATATATGTAAATAAATAGTCCAGGATCAGACTGAGTTCAGGCATGGTTTGATTCAGCACCTTAGACACTGGAATCTCGTCTGCCTCAGCATTCCACTCTGCTCTCCTGGGTCTGCAGGCTCCACTAGCTGGCAAGCTCCAGGTCCAAACTCAGTAAGAGAGAGCCAACATGCTTCTGTGGTGACAAGAAACAGCCTTAGTGCTGTCTTTGATTGGCCTAGTTTGGTGCGGTTTGAAGCGCGTGCCCATTCCTGAACCAATGACTCTGGTTAGGAGCATAACACACACTGACTGGCTTAGGGCAAAGGTAAGCACTGTACTCCTGGAACAGCTGAAGGACTCACATACAGTCTAAGTGGAAACCATCGTCCAAACTAAAATTGGGAGTTGACTTAAGAGTAAATGGATGTTTGAACATTTCTGAGTTAACCTGACCCAACAATAGCTACTGGAAGGAGCACACCAATAGCTCCTGTGACCCTCCCACTCCACTTACACACACATCCAAACCATAGAGAACTGAGCACCTGAACCAAAAGGAGCCAGTCCAAGCCAATCAGATTCCCTCTCTGTGATAGAGCGATTGTGAATGTGGCCCCAATTCTTCATCCCTTCCAGTAGCCATACCCTTTGCAATGTAACTTCACAGCTTCACCCGTCAAAAGGTAGAGCCTACAACAGGCACATGAAAAGATGTTCAACATAGCTAATTATTAGAGAGATGCAAATCAAAACTACAGTGAGGTACCACTGCACACCAGTCAGAATGGCCATCATTCAAAAGTCTACAGATAACAAATGCTGGAGAGGGTGTGGAGAAAAGGGAACCCTCCTACATTGTTGATGGGAATGCAAATTGGTGCAGTCACTATGGAAAACAGTATGGAGGTTCCTCAAAAAACTAAAAGTAGAGTTGCCATACGATCCTGAAATCCCACTCCTGGGCATATATCTGGACAAAACTGTATTTTGAAAACATATATGCACCCCTATGTCATAGCAGCATTATTCACAATAGCCAAGACATGGAAGCAACGTAAATGTCCATCCACAGATGAATGGATAAAGAAGATGTGGTACATATATACAATGGAATACTACTCAGCCATAAAAAAGAATGAAATAATGCCAATTGCAGCAACATGGATGGACCTAGAGATTATCATACTAATTGAAGTAAATCAGAAAGAGAAAGACAAATACCATACAATATCACTTATATGTGGAATCTAAAATATGACACAAATGAACTTATCTATGAAACAGAAACAGACTCACAGACATATAAAACAGATTTGTGGTTGCCAAGGGGGAGAGGGGAAGGATGGATAGGGAGCATGGGATTAGCAGATGAAAACTATTATATAGAGGATGGATAAACAACAAGGTCCTACTGTATAGCACAGGGAACTATATTCAATATCCTGTGATAAACCATAATGGAAACGAATATAAAAAAGAATATATATATATATATATATCTGAATCACTTTGCCATACAGCAGAAGTTAATACAACATTGTAAATCAACTATACTTCAATAAAATAAATTTTAAAAAATAAAAATGAAGACTAAAGAAAAAGGTTGAGCCTATTTCCCCTTCCCTTGATCCTGGGCTAAGCTTGTGACTTGCTTTGGACAAGAGAATGCAGCAGAAACCAGGGTATACAAGCTCTCAGACTGGACTCAAGAGAGCATGAGTGCTTCCAATCTCTCTTGCTTTCTTCCTTGCTCCTCCGTGAGGACAGGACTGAGCTAGCCTGTTGGAGCATGAGGCACACAGAACAGAGCCCAGTCAGCCCATTTGTGCCTGGTGAGGTCTAGACATATGAGAGAGCCTATCCAACATTCGCAAAGCCACCCAGCTCACCCAAAGCTGACCACAGATGCACACGTGAGTCCTGCCAAGCTCAGCTCAGCTCAGCTCAGACCAGCCAAACCACCCTGCAGCCCACAGACTAGTATGCAACAATAAATGTTTATTGTTATTCACCACTGAGGTGTTAATGATTGTTACACAGCATTATTGTGGTAATAGATAACTGATACACTCTCCTGAAAAACATCGGAGATTCCCAGAGATGGCAGTCAGAAAGGATGGTGCTAAACTTGTAGAGTCATATGGAGATGGGATTGAAAGCAGTGCCAAAATCTTGGTGCAAGCCAAAGTTGTGGGGAGACAGAAACCACAGGGAGGCAAAAAGATTGGTCTGTTGCCTTTCAGAGAGAAACAGATGCCAGGCGGCTCCACAAAGGGAGAAATGGGAAGACAAGTTGCCAGACCACTTTCCAGTTCCCAAAGGCCAGGCTTTGCTCTGCACTTTCTTTCCATGAGAATCCCTTCTATTAATCACCCTTTCATCTGAGCTATTTTAAATGGGTTTCTTTCCCTTCCTTACAGCCTTCCTTTTCCACTGTGGAGTAGATAAGTCTCAGTTATGGCAATCCCATTGAAAACTAACATATTTTCACAGATACATGTGGGACCAAACTTTGTCCAGAGCTTGGGTAATGGCCAGGAATATCAGAATATAGCTGTAGGATTTATACCCACCTCCATGACTCAAAGTCACCGGGGCTTCTGGATGGGCACTATTTTCATTCTGCCCTAGGTCATCAACTTAAAACCAAGCCACACCCCATAGTTTGGGCATCTACTCCTCCAGATCCCTTCATCTCCAGGTGTGTACAGTTAAGGCAGCCCCTTAAGCCTTAACCAAGAGTCACGACTCCTGAGAAATCTGAGATTCTGTCCTAAAGTATGACCATGTCCACAAAATGGCATGGAACCTTCCAAATCTGTGATGGCGGAGTGGTCAGTCAGTTCAGCAATGAAATATGAATTCTGCTTCCAGTTGCTGAATGCACATATTCAGTCTGACTCTGGATTTCTGCACTTCCATTGGCAGAAGGGCACATGATGTGGTTTCTTTTCCCTTAATTCTCAACTACAGATTCACTCAGATGTCTCTTCTTTGCATCATTAAGAAAGAATAATCCTGAGTAGCCACTAGAGGGGTCAATAGGTCAGGTCTCTCCAATCGCAAACTTCTTGGGTCTGAGAAACTCCAAAATTTCCCCCTAGGAAGCTGCATGAAACTAAATGGATTCTTCAAACACAGATCAAACTTCTTTTAAATATCTGACAATAGAAACTGACAGACTGACAAATAGAAAAGGCACAAATATTTAGAAATTCACAGCCTCCATGGATTTCTCCCTCCCTTACATCCTACAATGAATCACACTTGCAGAGTTCTCACCTTAGACCTTTCTGACGGTTAAGAGATGAAAGGAGGGTGTGGGGCCTCCTTTTCTGACTCAAGGAAAGGGTTAAAATGCTTTTTTCCCTTTCTCTGCAGGTGCCCCCTCGGGGTTAAGTGAACTTAACTTTTCCATGTTTAGACCAAACGCCGAAATTCCTTCCTGGCAGGTGTTCATGATGTGAGCAAATTAGGTTTTGAAAGTACTTTTGCTACGAGTCTCAGGCCTGCAATATAGGTTACTTGTTGGAAGTTGGGGGCCAGCCAGTACCGCCTCTCGGAGACACTGGAAGTCGGGGCAGATGAAAAGGAGAGTTAATAAAGCATGGAATACAGAATCAGGAACACCTGGGTTTGAATTCAGGGGCTGGCCCTCACCAGCCGTGTGACTTTGGGCATGTCACTGCAGCATCCTCCCTCGGACAGCGGGTATACCCACGCTTTCCGCACGGGGGCGTTCAGGAATCCGACGAGACGTCACATGTAAACTGTCTGGCTCGTGCTTCGCGTTTACCAAACGGTTGTGTATTAGTCAGGGCTCTTGATTACAAGCTGTGTGGTAATCAAATGGAATTTATTGGAAGGCTATCAGGGGCTCAGAGAATTGGCAGAGAGTAGTGATGAAGTCTGGAACACGGCCAGAAACCAGGAGATTGCTGGAGGGTTAAGCAACAGGGCCTTGGTAAGGTCACGGGAAGAGACAGCCGGCACGCCACCGCTGCCGCTGGAGAGCCTCCAGCCCTTCTTCCCATCACTCGCTCAAGGTGCCAGGTCCTGGAGGGAACATCTGGTTGCCCCCATCTGGATTCCATGCCCACCCCTGGCTGCAGCTGGAGCAGAGGGAGGGAGAACCGGCTGCTTATGCTTCCGTGGCGGAGGCAGGGGCACCTGCACCCGCCCCCTACCCCCGCCATGACTACACACAGGGGCAGGAGGGTGAGTTTCCATGGGGAAATCGAGGGGCTGTTAGAAGGCAGGCTGGCTGCTGTATAGCCCCAAACCCACAAATGCTTGCTGCAGATGTTACTATTTAAATCCAAGAGAGAAGGCAGAGTCTTCTCCACGAGACCTGGGCGGAAGTTACATGGCATGGAGAAAAAAGGGTGGGTTTGCGTTTCCCGCAAGCTCCGTCTGCAGGGGTTACAATGACCTGAGGAACCTAAGAGGCGTAGTGCCCAAGCCTCTACTGATCCTGCCCATGACCTTGGGCAAGCAACTTCACCTGCCTGAGCTTCTATTCTGAGCTGGAAATAGCCATGAAAGTCCAACAAGATGATCCGCCCAGAACAAGAGCAGGCACGTGGCAAACACAGTAAGGGTTAGCATGGTATTACAGTGCCTTCTGCACAGCTTCCCCGGCCGCCTGGGGGTGCCCAGAGCAGAGAAGCCGTGGGGCGAATACGCTACCCATACGATACAGGTATGCTGCCGACATGGGTTGGGGACAGGGCCACAGACTCTTGTGCAGCCTCCAGCAATAACACACTGTTATTAATGACTACGGGAGCCTGGGGTGTGCATTTCTCTCCTAACATAATGCCTTCGCACCTAAAATACTCCCCCGAGTAACACTCAGTTCTGTCCTTGGAGGTTTTCCGGGGACATTGAGCAACTTACCTATTTTGCAGCCCAGAGCTTCCCATCCCACCCACTCGTGACTCTGCTGAAATGTCAGAGAAACCCCAGCCCAGCTTCATGTAACCTGAGAGTTGCCAAGGGCAGCCACCCTACGGAAAGAGAATCTGGTTCAGTGAAAACATTTGAGATGGAGCAGACATACACATCTCTCTTTTTCTTTTTTCTGGAAGATGATTTTCCACAGTTAGCCACAAGATCCATTTTCTAAATGAGAAAATAATGGCTTGTATGTCGCCATTGGGAGCCAAAGCATTTATCATTGATGAACTCGGCAGCATTTATTAAGTACCTATTCTATACGGAGCACTCCATTACATGCCTTGAAGGGATAACGGGGGAAGGCAAAACAAACACAGGATGTGCTCTGCCACTCATTTTCTCCTGGTTTCCAGGTTTCCCAGCCTCGTTCTTTGCTTCCAGTATAATACAGTGCTGACTTTGTCACATCCTTGCTGGAAATCCGTTATGGACTTTCCATTACCTTCAGGAGCCTCTTTGCACAATTTCCAAAGTCTTTCAGGACCTGGCTCCTGCCTACTTTTCCAGCCTTTCTTCCTTCCCTGTCCCTCATGACTTCTACCTCCAGCCATTTGTTCGCTCATTTCCCATTCATTCATTCCCCAAATACTTACTGGGCAGCCACTCCAAATTTGATACTCTGTCAGCTGCTAGCCGGGATACAAAACAATGAGCTCCCTTCTCTTAGGAAGCTTACATTCTAACGTAAGTGAGGAGAGAAAGAAAGAAAGAGGAGTGTTGCAGACTGTGAAAAGTGCCACACACGGAATTCCCTGGTGGTCCAGTGGTTAGGACTCGGTGCTTTCACTGCCAAGGGCCCAGGTTCAATCCCTGGCTGGGGAACTAAGATCCACAAGCCGCACAGCGTGGCCAAAAACAAAAAAAAGTACCACACACACGAATAAACACAAGAGGGTGATGTGATAGAAAGTGATGGGGGAAGGGACCGGGGGCATTTAGATCCTGTGGTCAGCGAAGGCAGCCATGTGTGAGTTGAGAACCAGCCCATCCAAAAGACTTGCAGTTCCGTGATCGTCCAACACATGGTCTCTCCTCTGTGCGCATGCTCACACCACTGTCTCCGCCAAGATGCCCTCTTCGCCCCCCACCCCAATTCCTCTTCTGCCCATAAGGCTGGCTCAGTACCATCTCTGCAGGGTTAGCCAATCTGCCAAAGGCCGGCTTGAGCGCCCCTTGTCTGTGCTCCCCAGATGCCCTGAGCCTCTCTCCAGCTTAACTCCCCACTCCACTGTGACACACCTACTCCACCCCCATGATACCCAGCATCAGGAGAGCAGTCACCCCTGCCTCGTGGGGAGAACCAGGGAAGGAGGAAAAAGCTAGAGGGAGCGTGGGGGGACCCAGATGGGGTCTGAGCTTGGTGAACATCAACAATTTTTTCCAGCATTTTTTGTTTGATTAAATCCCAAAGGACATTTTTCCCTCCAACTCCTTTTTCCTTTAATTTTTAAGCCATATGGTTCTGATTCATTTGTACTTAACTAATTACAACATTGGTTTTGTAAGAGCTATTTGATGTCCGTGAGTCTTCTGAGCCCTTTCATACAATTTTCTAACCCTTTTTACTGTGAAACCCAAAGTGGTCTTTCACCAGCAGTAAACAGCTTCCAGTGCCAGAAGGTTACGGTTGGGTCCTGGTTTGGTCACAGGGACCAGGCCTTGTGGTTACAAGGCCTCGGAATTTGGCAAAATGTGTTTTTCGACTCCCAGTGAAATTCTAAAAAGGTTTTCAGAGAAATAATGGGAAGAAAACACGTAAATAAGAAAAGCAGCTCTTAAAAAGCAAGGCCTTTAACTGCAGAGAAGCCCTCCTGTGGTCATGGCTTCCTCCAGGCTTGCCCCAGGGACAGCGGCCAGGAGCTGGATTGCTCAAGAAAGTCTGGAGGCATTTTCACTTTGCCATCCTGCCCTGCCTCTTAGGATCTTAGAAAGTGGCATTTGTGTAAACAGGTAGGATTTTATGGGGATACCAGTGTTCCAGCCAACTTGGCGGCCAAGTGCCTCTATTTTTGTTATAGAAGATGAAAGGAACTAAAACCAGCTGAGGGCCCACTGGGTGCCAGGTGCCCCGCCATGCCAAGGGCAGACAAAGAGGAAAAAATGCAGTCCTTGCTTGCAAAGAGTTCAGTGTCCAAAGCTGCAATAATGTGCAAGGGCAACTACTATTGGTTGACCTCTTACAATACACCAGGCAGTATACTGAGTGCTTCCAGAACGTTATTTCAATTGATATTTGGGATAACTTGGGAGGATGAGGCTCTTCATATCTCCCACTAGCACATGAGGAAAGTGAGCGACGTGGTTGGTAAGCAGTAGAATTGGGATTGGAACCCAAATCATTCTAACCCCAAAGACCACAGTCTGTGGATCATGGAAAGATGCTTATAGGTAGGCCCACGGATTCTGAGAAGGTGCATGCCAGGAATCAGGCCAACGGTCATCACCCATGAGGCATGGGTGGGCGAGGTGGCGTGGCAGACAGAGACATGAACTAATATTGCTGAAGGCCTATTATGTGCCCTGGCCCTACAACCCCAGGAGGTCAGCCCTATTCACACCCTCATTTTCTAGAGGAGGAAACTGAGGCTCGGATTGCTGAGATCACTTGCTCAAGTCCACGTGGCCAGAGAAGAGAAATGCTAAAATTTGGACCCCATTCCCTCTGGCTCCAAGGTGCTCTCCATTTCCAGCACATCCTTCCAGACGTGGTGACCTCCCTCTCCCGCCAGGTTGATAATAAAACCACCATCGCCTGCGTTCAGCTAAAATCTATGTAAAGTGGGACAGTTCAGATGAAATCTAAATAAGGCCTATGTAAGACAACTGAAATAAGTGTTAAATGGGGAAAGGAGCTCAGCCCTGAGAGAGGGATGAAATCATGGAAATTGGATTTGGAATGATTAACAATGGAAAAGATGTATGAAATGCAATCACCCCAAATGGTAAGTGTGCAAAATTCTCAACAACAGAATGAGGAGGGAGCAGACAATGGCCAAATTTGGATGGAAGCTAAGTGGATAGAAGAGTAAAACTGTGAGACCAAACGTGTCTAGGTTGGTCAAAAGAGAAGGGAGTTTCCAGGTGGATGACAACTTGCAGTTTCTTTTAAAAAGAAAAAGAAGAAAGGAAAACCTTCACAGAGGTCTGCCAAGGCCCAGCCATTTTCAAATAGATTTATCTCATTTTGCACACTTTCTCATTTAATCTTTACAGGCTCCTTCAAAAATTGGCCTGATTCTCAACTACATTTCACAGAGGAGAAAAATAAAGCCTCAGAGACATAATATGACTTTCCCAAGGTCATACACCTTGAAAGCATAAATTGGATCGTGTCACTGTTCTGCATAAAAGCCTCTGATGGCCTCCCACTGTTCCTAGAATAAAACATAAACATGGTACCAGGACCTATAAAAGTCTGGCTCCTGTTGACATCTCTGATGCATCGTAAAATGCTCTCCCCGTCACCCTGAATATTCTAGTCCTAAGTTCATCTTTAGTTCCTCAAACACACTGTTTTATTCTCAACTTCAGATATGTTGTTCCTCTGCCCGCAAAAATATTCTTCCTCTAGCTCCTGATCCATCTGGATCTTTGGATCGTTCAAGCTTTAGCTCAAATGACTCTTCCTCCGAGGAGCCTTGCTTGACTGCACAGTCCACAATGGGTCCTCCCACTGCTCTCTCCGACCACGCCCCATCTTTCACCACAGACTGTGTAACCAGTTTTATATTGGCGTGTTTGTCTTTTCTAGGAGTTTCACAAAAGTCCCAGGATCATTAGATGACTTGGGCACTTGGTCTTGAATTGTAGCCCAATGGAAGGAATACTCTGATTGGTCAAGAGCAGATCCTGTGATCATCCTTGGCATGCAGATGCTGGGGATGAGGGGAAAGGAGAAGAGTCAGTCTCCCCAAGCACATGGACTGAGAGTGGAGTTGAGTAGCTCCCCCAAAGGAAAACTGGGGGTGTCACCAAAAGAAGAGGGAATGGATGCTGAGGATGCAAAAACTCCAGATGCCCCCCATGAGAGTCTAATCCATTCGAAGCAGGAGCTACTTGAGGAGAACACCCTGTTCTCCTGCTCCAGGAGTACGATCTGATTATAAGAGGAAACTTGTAGCAACTGAACCTGTACAAAAGCATTTCCTAGGCCTGGTCCTTGGGATCCCAGCTTCCTTACCCCACAGTATATTTAAATGAGGAACAAGGACTCCTTCTTGAGAAACAATTGAAGGGATGGAGTGGTTTCTAAACAAGACAGATCCTGGGCTGGAGGTTCTGATCTTCACTCTACCACATATCTCCTGGGTGATCCTGGGCAAATCCTCTCACCTCTCTGAGTCTCAACCTCCTAATCTACAATATCCCAGTAAAAATACCCACTTTGCAGGTTTGCTCTGAGAATTCAATGAGTTTATACAGGTAGAGGACTCAGGACAATGACTAGTACAACATAACACTCAAGAGACAATGGTGATGGTGATGATGGTGATGATGGTGATGAGGATGATGAGGATGACGATGTTGGTGATGGTGATGATGTTGGTGGTGATGGTGATGATGTTGGTGGTGATAATGATGATGTTGGTGATGGTGATGATGACGATGGTGATGGAGAAGAAGAAGACAACGACAGAGGAGAAAGAAGAGGGGATAATGATGATGTTGGGGCTGGACTCCAGTCTTCCAGAGACTCAGAGTTGGAAAGGAACTGGAAGGTCATCTGAGCCATTCAACTCCTATAGTTCTCCTACACAAAGACCCTAAGAGATAGGATTTGACTTTGCCCAAGTTGGGACAACTGGGGTTCAAAAGGAAGAAGAGCTTGCCCAAGAAGCTCTTGGGAAGAGACGGGCAAGAAACCCAAGTCAGTTAACTCTGGGTTCTCTACCAAGAGCTTGCTACCACCCAGCAGACTGAGGAATTCTTTCAGTCTAGCAGAGTATATGCCGTACCTCCACATAAACACACCCATGAATTTGTAAATTTGCCTCCGTGTATCGGCAGAGGGGCCATTGAATTATAGGACCCTCATCTCTTTTTCTTTGGGCTTTTTTCTACCCTCCGTGAGCACCAGACAAAAGAAAAGATTCTATTTAAAAAGAAAACACACGCACACAAATTATAAAAGCCACCCCTACTTCAAAAGCAATTTCACATCTGCACTGAAATTCCTCAACTTACAAATATTCGCAGATAAGAACAAAGCCATGCACTAAAGAAAAAGTGGGCCAACTCTGCTGCTCCCCACAGATGGTGTGAAGCAGTCATGCACATCCATTATAGTCTTGGCCATCACATTCTTCATTAGTGTTGGCCCATGAGCTGTTTAAAGAAGTGTCTTCTTACCATGAAAAGAAGAAAGTCAAAGTAAAAACATCTTTGGATACATTTCTGAAGAGCTGAAAAGAACCAAGTAGAGCTACAATCAATGCCAGCACATCACTGGTTCTTTCTTAAAACTCAATTTTACACAGACACGGACACTGCAGAGGCTTATATATAATGTCTCTTTGGGCTGAGAAAGAAATGGACCTAAACACCACCTTTTGGACACGTGCTTGTACATGGACACCTTCTGAATTTCTGTCAGCAGCAATAACACTGAGCATTGCCTTATTTTAACCAGTTAATGGTGTTGTCCAGAGATGACCAAACTTGACATCCCGCTATGGCAGACACTGTTGGTTGCCTATGTAGCAGCCATTCCCCGCCACTTTCTTCCTTCCTAGTGAAGTCTCTCTAATAATAGAAGTTGGAAATGGCAGGTATTTTCTTAGATTCCCTCACATATATAGTACTAACCAATGAAATGTAAGAAGAAATCTCCAAGGAACACCTTGATAAAAAGAAATGGATGCAGGAGGAGAGGGCTTGTGCTTCCTGCTTTGGATGTTACCCCATGAAGCTGTGATGCCTGGAGCTGCCACAGCCATTTTGTAACCATGAAGTAACAAACCTAAAGACAAAAGCAAAAGGTTAAGGATGGCAGAGCTAAAGGATAGAAAGATGCTGGCTTCTTGATGACAAGGTTAAACTGTGAACCATAATCCCAGGATGTTTTTGCCCGAGCTGGAGTAGACCTCCCATCTCCAGACTTGTTGCTGTACCCTGCTGACTTCAAAAACCGGAACTAATATTTATTGAGCATTTACTAAGTACCAGGCCCTCTTTTAAATCACTTCACATGTGTTACATTTAAACCTCACAACAATCCTATGAGATAGGTCCTATCATTAACCCCATTCTCCAGAAAAGGAAACTGAGGCTCAGAGCTTTTAAGTATCTTTCCTAAAACCACATAGCCAGCATGTGACAGAGCCAGGACTTGAACTCCAGAGCTCAAGCCTGTAACCACTTTGCTTTACTATCTCACCCTCCTATTCCTTCTCCCTACCCTAACCCCTAGTAGACTGACATGTCATTCAAATGTTTTCAGTGGGTGTATCTAAACTGTCTTCTGTCTTGCTATGTCCCCCATAATGCCTTGTACACACTTGGGAGCCCAGATGCTTGAGCTACTAACTGCCTGAGAAATCCAAGAAGTCTTCCTGGAAGAGGTTTTTTGAGTAGAGTGTTTATAAAGATAAGTTGGAATTTGCCAAAAAAAAATGGAATGGAGAGGGAGGGTGTACTAGTCAGAGTTCTTAGTTACAAGTACAGACGCTGACTTTGACTCTATTAAATAGGAAAAGAATTCATAAAAAAGGATGCTGGGAGCTCACAGAACTACTGGGCTGAATGGAGAACGACACTCTAAGCAACACAGCCAAGAGAATTGCCCTAAATCATGTCACAGTACTAGTCTAATGAAGACCTCAGAACCACGATGCCCCGCCAGCACCACAGCTCCACCACCAGCCCAGAGGGGGCTCTGCAGGTTCCTTCTACTCTGGGGAATAATTCCTGATCTCAAGGCCAGGCCAAGTGCATCTGACTGGCAGAGCCTGGGTCACGTGCCAAGACCTAGCTGCAACAGACATTGGGAAAGGAGGTGCTGGCATTCTCAACTCCTACTCTGGAAAATGGGCTCTGTACCCACCAAGACTCATAGGAAGGGTATTCAGAAGCTGGATGGCCCAAGATAATGTCAAGTTGTCAGGTGTCCACAGCAGGGGGCATCTAAGGCAAAGGGAACAAATCTTGCAAAGGCACGGAAAGCATGTGCTTATCTTGGCTCAGAGCAATGAGATGGTCACTGCGCTCCTTAGGGTATATATTTAGTGCTGAATTATGCCTCCTGAGTTGCTGTTTGGACAGCCTCCATTTGCATTTCAATGCCTTCCGTCTGCAAGGGCAGACTCTGTTCTTGACAGATCTCAGAAGGCCTAGAGGGGTGCCAAGTGTTCCAGAAAGGTTCCACTGCTATGAGAAGAAGGAGGAGGTAACAGTGGTAGAAGGACAGAGCCACAGTGTAGGACCCTTTTGTCCAAGGTCCAGCTCCCCAGAGAAGCAAGTTCACAAAGAATCCTGGTGCATAAAAACTGCCCTTTCAGGGCTTCCCTGGTGGCGCAGAGATTGAGAGTCAGCCTGCCAATGCAGAGGACACGGGTTCGTGCCCCGGTCCGGGAAGATACCACATGCCACGGAGTGGCTGGACCCGTGAGCCATGGCCGCTGAGCCTGCGCGTCCGGAGCCTGTGCTCCGCAATGGGAGAGGCCACAGCAGTGAGAGGCCCGCGTACCGCAAAAAAACAAACAAAAACAAACAAACTAAAAAAACAACAACTGCCCTTTCAGAAGGCAGTGGAGCCCTGCAATTCTTAAAGGCCCAGCTGCTGCCTGCTGAGTCCTTTCACCCCAAAGCTTTCTCCACCTGCACAGAGCTCAGAGGGGTGAGGGTAACATCTTCTCTAGCTCCTTCTCTCTCTCCCAGCCAGTGGGACGGCCTTCACCCTCCAAATACGGCCTAGAAATCCTGCTCCAGGCTCTGGTCCCAAGAAAGCCACAATAAACTAATGTCAGACAGTAGCAAGAACGTAGCCAGAGCCCGAGTTCTCTGTTGGAAAGGTGTGAGCCTTCTCTGGCCAGAGCAGTGACCCATCCTGTCTGCGCTCACTCTCCTGCCTGGGAGAGCAGTAGCTATGGGGACCTGTCCTCAGAGATATTGAGGAGACATATTCCAGACAGGGCCGGGGAAGGCGGAAGTGACAGGAGGATCTTGACCTTCTCCCCTACTCCCACTCACCCAAAGTGAGCCCTCGTCCAGGTGTCCTTTCTTCACTCCCGGAACGGAAGTCTGCACAGCAGCCCAAGGCAGACACCTGCAGTCATTCTCTGCCCCTCCCTCTCCCCTGGGCCCCAAATCCAAACAGCAGCTCCAGGACACCTCCCAGATCCAACTCGTCTCTCCAGAACAAACCCAAAGGCTCCCTTAATGGGACCCTGGTCTCTAGTCTTACCCTCTCTAAATTATTGCCCCAGAGTGATGGGCAATGTTTCTATGGTCCCAGTAAAACACTCTTGCACGAGAAAGATGCTCCTTTGTTCACCTTAAGGCTGTGGTTCTCCGTCTAAGTCAGTTGTAACCCCCAGGTGACATTTGGCAATGTCTGAAGACTTTTTTGGTTGTCACAACGGGGGGTAGGGAGATGATAATGGCATCTAGCAGGTAGAGACCAGAGATGCTGCTAAGCGTCCTGCAATGCACAGAACAGCCCCCGCAATGGAGAATTATCCCACCCCAAACACCAGTGGGGCCCAGGATGAGAAGCTTTGCGTTAAGGTGGAGCTGCCCCATGCAGGTTCCGGTGGCCCCTTCTAGGCCTCCCAGGGACCACCACAAAGGCTTGCCCCACCATAGCTTCATTCATCTTCGACCTCTGGCCCTGAGTGTCCTGCCTGTGCCCTTTGCCATGACTTTCAGGCCTGGGCAGGACCACAGATGCCCCAGCCCCCAGCCCCCAGCGCCACTGCCTCAGCTCTAGAGGGCCCCCTGGCAGGCCTTAGAGCGCCTTGGCAGCCCTCCCAGCAGAACCAGGGAGACACAAGACACAGTGACCCTCTGACTATTCAGAGACTGGTTTCTCTCCAAAGAGACTGGAGAGGCGCCTTCACTGGTGCCAAGAGGGAGAGACGGGCAGGGGTCATTCTGCTTTGGAGGAAAAACTATGCCAAACAGCAACAAGGCCCCAATCAATCCTTCTGTCCCCCGAGGCCCCGCGTCACACTTGCTGCCAGGAAGGTTAGCCAAGGTAGGGGCCCCAGATGCCTGGGGTTCAGTGGAGGGAGCTGGGACAAAGATGACCACCGCCAGGCTTCAACACCCTCCCGGCCGTGGCTTCCCTTCAGGCCGAGCACCCCAGCCAAGTGGCCAAAGGCAGGTCCTGCTTTCCTGCCTCCATGCCTTTGTTCGCACTGGGCCCTCCCCCTGGAAGGCGTTTTCCCCGCTCACTCTACACACTCGGGCCCTGCCTATTAGCGGCTGCCCAAGAAGCTTCCTTTATCCCGTGGTTAGAACGGATCATAGTGTTTTGAAAGCAAATTTGCTGTTGGTTTCTAGTCCTGACGTCCTCATACTTCATCCTTCCTAATGGACAGTGACTTTCCCAAGGGCAGGAGATCACCATTCCTCTCAAAACCCTCAGTGCCTGGCACAGGGCTGAGCCCCAGGAGATGGACAGCTAGTGCAATAAAGAAGCCACCTCAGCCATGAGCTCTCCTTCCTCTTTGCCTTCTCAGAAGCTGTTCCCTCAGCCTGGAACGCCCTTCCCACCACCCACCCCATAGCCATGTCCACACATGAGGCCATCACTCCAATCTGGCTTCACAGAGTCACCTCCTCCAGGAGACCCCTCCAATCCCCTGGCCCAGGTATGTGCCCTACCATATGAACCAATAACAGCTGTCATCTTTTTTCATAGCCTTTGCCATGTTTTTGTAGATGCTCTCCTAACCAGCCTCTACTTAACGAACTCCCTGGATTGAGAGATGCTCTCCACCCCTTCTCTCTGTAAGATACACAGCTGATGTGCAGAGCAGGCTGCCAGGCCACAGTGCCCTTCATTTTGGGCTAACACTCACTCCCTTTCCCTTCATCCTTTCTGGCAGAGGCCATGTGCCTTTATAGAGGTTAAAGATGCCAGTCACCTGCTTTCCTAGCCTCCTTTGCAGCTGGGACATAGGCAAGTGACCAATCCTGGCCAATGGGAGCAGAGCAGAAGTCTGCTGGGGCTTCTGGGAGAAGTTTCCTCTCCCTCTTCTTTGCTGGTTGCAGTTGTGTCTGCATGAAACTACTGTTGGATGTGGGAGCCATTCTGCACCATGAGGGCAGATGTTACTAATCCTCTGAGGATGGCAGAAAGAAATCTTTGGAAAATACCTGTGATGGCAGAAAGAAATCTCTGGAAAATACCTGTGACCTGAGGACACTGCTGGGCCACTGGGCAGCTCAGGGACTCCCCTGACTCTGGACCCTTTCCTATATGAGATAATAAATGTTTTTACTGTTTAAGCCAGTGGTTTTCACACTGTGGGTTGTACCCCTTAATAAGGCATGAGAGTATTTTAGTGGGGTTTTCTTTTAATGGGATAGAAAAGAATAGACTAGAAGACATTAGATAGCATCCCACAAAATCAAGGTAAGTAGTGTTTATGAAAATGTGCTTCTGTTCATATTTTTTGCATGTGTATGTGTGGGTACACTGAGTCACAATGCAAAATGTGTTTTTTACTATGTACTGAAGGATTATTGAAAGAAAAACTTAAAAGCTAGTTTTAGTGAGAGACTCTGTTACTTGCAGCCAAATGCATCTTATGTTGTTCAGCCCCTCTTTAGCGTGCCTGTCGACTTTGGCTCATAACTTGAGTTGTCTGTTGAACTGGATGGAGGTGAGAAGAAAACTCCAAACAATTGGAGACAATAACCATAAAGTTCTAGAAGGATTATATACCTGTATTAATTCATAATACCTTGCTTCTCATTAAAGAAAGTGGTTTATGAAGAAAAATATAGAACCCCACCCTGCAAACTCAAACCCCCAAGAAAAGACACTTTCCTACATCAAACTATTGGCAAATGAGCATATATGTATATATTTTTGGTTAAAACAAAATATTGATTGGTTAAAACAAAATGATATAGATATCATTTTTATAATTTCTTATGGTAATCAAGGTTTTTTTTTTGTACATGCCCCAGCACAGTACCCAGTACACAGGAAATTCTTAATAGATATTGTTTCAATGGATAAATAACTAAACAAATGAACAAACAAACTCATTGCTTTGTTTTGTTAGCTCATTTGATCCCCACAGAAGCCTTGTGAGGAATTCCCTGGTGGTCCAGTGGTTAGGTCTCTGTGCTCCCACTGCAGGGGGCACGGGTTCAATCTCTGGTCAGGGAACTAAGATCCCACAAGCCAAGCAGTGCAGCAGAAAATCAAAGCTTTGTGGGATAGGGAGGGCTTATATATTTTTATCCTAACATTGGTGATGAATTCATTGATGTTCGCAAAAGTCACACCACTAGTACCGAGAGACAAGCCAAGACAAGCCCCCAGAATTCCTAGCTCATGGGGTTACTCAGCTGCAAGAGGGTTACAATGTGAGGTCATCACATTACCAAAGAGCCTTCCTTATATTCCACTTCCAGTTCTTTGATTTTGTGATTTATTCAGAATGCTGAAGAGAATTCTTCTGTTTTGTGAGTCCCGTTAACATTTGGAGGGTTATTGGTGAGGTTTTATTAGGGAATTGTTTTTTTAAGTGGGAGCCTACAGCCAGAGGCCAACATTTGTTTCCCCCAAAGGGAGTGTTTCCAATTTTATAATAGCAGTTGATGGGAAAAGATTCTTTTTGACAGAAATTCACTTTACAGCTGACTTTGTTGGGTCACATCTATTCAGTCAAGTAAAAGACTCCTGATCCTGAATAGCCAACCAGTTGGTATTAAAAGTTGTTATGTCTTGGGTTCAGCTTTGTCCTTCAACTTCCTTGAGCATCTACTTCTTTTTTTTATTCTAGGACACGCATAGTAGCTTATAAAAGAAAACATATAATATAAATATAAAGTCTTCTTACCTGTGTGTGTATGCTCAAAAAATGTGGGAAGGGGCGGGCATGAGGAAACATTCTAGGGTGCGGGGCAAGTTCTACACCTTGATCTGGGTAGTGGTTTCCCAGTGTACACATGAAAAGGCCATTAAGTCCTTTAAGACCTGTGTACTTTACTGTATATAAGATATACCTAAATAAAAAGTTTTTTAAAAATATGCCTGGCTTTAATTTTATAAAGGGCTAGAACGTGGGGAATGGAACTAGCACATTCTAGAGCAAACCAGTTCAAGTCTATAAACAGTTACCAAGTGCTTACTATGCACATGGCACAGGGCTAGACCCTGAATAAGACAGATTACAGTGATGGTACTAATTATAAATGGTCTTTGACACAAGATGGGTCCTCAAAAAACACTTGTGGAATAAATCGCTGAGTTAATTAATTCATAGCTAGCACAGACAGAGGAGTTAATTTAAATAGGAACAGAGATGTACTGTTCCCTGATGCTGGAAGAAGGAAGATAAAAAGTGTATGAGTATACTGGCTATCCTCTGGTCCCAGGAGATGGTAAATCTGCATGTAAATAGCTGGTCTTATTTCTGGAATATCACAGTCATTTCTGTGGAAAAGATTAAGTTGGCACCTGCTATGTTCCACACATCAAGCCTGACGATGGGGACAGCAGTAAGCAAGCTGTTCCCTGCAGGAGGTGAAGAGAGAGGAATCTGAGGTGGATCCTGTAGGGCATGAGGAAGTTATTGGATACTTCACCGTGGAAGGGTGAGAGAGCAGAAACACGAACTTGGAGGGCTAAGCGGGAAGCGAAAAGGGCCAGACCACAGGTGTAGATTCCTCTTTTGAAAATTTTGTATGAGAAGCAGAAGGAGATTAGACAGTACCTGGAAAGGGACAATGAAACAAAGATTGTTTTATGATATAGCAGGCTTGATTATGTATGTAGACTAGGGAGAAAGAGAAAAGAAAAGAAAGGGGTTGAAGATATTGAGGAGAAGTGAAGCGATGGCTGCTGAATTAAAGTGTTGGATAAAATGGGAGAAGAAAGGAGGGAAGAGCCTTTTGGCAAGGCTTCCGTCACCTCTCAGCGATTGCAACAGACTCTTCATTGGTCTCCCTGTTCCTACCCTCACTCCTCCTGTCCCTGCTTCCGAAGAAGCTGTGGCAATCTTCCTGAAATATAAATCCAAGCATGCAACACTCCTGTTTAAAATGTCCAAAACCTTCTTACTCCATGTTGTATAAAATCCAAACTCCTTGCCATGAGCCCTGTGTTGGATGGCCCCAGCCTCCTTGTCTCAGCTCTTCTCTCCATTTCCTTCTTCCCTCGCTGTGAGCCACCACACTGACCTACCCTCAGCTCCTGACATGGGCCCGTCGCCTTTCTGCCTCAAGACCTCGGCACATGCCAGTCACTCATTCTTTTTTTTGCGGTACGCGGGCCTCTCACTGCTGTGGCCTCTCCCGTTGCGGAGCACAGGCTCCGGACGCGCAGGCTCAGCGGCCATGGCTCACGGGCCCAGCCGCTCCGCGGCATGTGGGATCTTCCCGGACCGGGGCACGAATCCGCGTCCCCAGCATCGGCAGGCGGACTCTCAACCACTGCGCCACCAGGGAAGCCCCAGTCACTCATTCTTAAAAGCTCCCCTGCCCCACTCATCATATGGCTACCTCATTCTTATCTTTTGGGCCTTAGGATTCTGGTCACCAATTCTGATGTGTGGGACGGTTTCCCACACCATTAAACAATTCTCAGACACCAGCTAGATGTGGTACAATTCAACTTGATTCTGACAGTATCAACCTGGAGATAGCATCAGATCCCACAGGTTAAGGGCTCAGTCCTACAAAACTGCCCCTCTCCCCCCGCCCCCCACACACACTGCAGATGTCAGTTGCAAGTCCAGGTTGTTACCTGTGCTTCTGAATCACTAGCTAAAGATTGGAGGTTCCCATGACCTGGAGTTTGGATTTTATACAAACTGGAGTTTGATTAATCTACTAGAACAGCTCACTGAGAAGTATATTGCTTACTTACTGGATTACTGGCTTATCATAAATGGATAAAACTCAGGAACAGCCAGATGGAAGAGATGCGCAGGGCAAGGTGTGGGGAAGAAGCATGGAGATTCTATGCCTTCTCCTATGCCCACAACTCGCCCCACATCTCCACATGTTCACCAGCCTGGGAGATCTCCAAACCCTGTCCTTCTGGGTTTTTATGGAGGCTTCATTATGCAGGCACGATTGATTAAATCACTTGCCCTTGGTAACTGAACTCGATCTCCATCCTGTCTCCCCTTTCCGGGAGGTGGGGTGAAGGGTTGCAACTCAACGTTCCAACCCCATGGTTGGTTCCTCTCGTGGTCAGTGCCCATTCTTAGGTGACCTAGGGGCATTCCAAAAGCCACCTCATTAACATAACAAAAGATACCTTTATTGTACTTTTGACTTAGGAAATTCTAAGAGTTTTAGGAGTTCTGTGCCAAGCATGTGGTCGAATGCCAAATACATATTTCTTATTGTAAATCACAATACCACAGGCCTCCACTAAAATGTTATCTTCTCCACAATGACTTCCATAACTATCCATTGTAAGGTAAGCTTCTTAAGCTCTTCTTGGTAGGACATAGTAAGTAGAGGCAGGATACATGGTCTACTGTGACAACAACCAATAAATGGATAACTTATAAAAATCATATCTTAAGGACATTGTAGAACTGTGGAAGCAAAGAGGACTAGATGAGCTAAGTTCTCAATCAGGAAGAGCCCTTTCTAGTGATTGAGGTGGCCAGCCATTTTATTACCTGGGGATATTTACAGACATGGGCACTGGTTACGGATCAGGTTTTCCATAGGCAAAGAGAAAGGAAAAAAAACAGTGAAATGGTAGACTTGAATCCTACTAAAACAATCATTACACTAAAAGTAAATAGACTAGAAGAAGCACTTCTGGAATGGTGGAGTAAGGGCCTCCAAAAATCTGCTACACCGTGAAAGCAATAAGAACGCTTGCAAATATTGTCAAAACTAACAGTTTCAGAACTCTGGAAATTAACCAAAGGCTTGCAACCGTCCAAGGAGATGATCTTTAAAGCAGAAAGAGAGAAATGACACATCCTGTGCAAGGAACCCTCAATGAGGTTAACAGCTGAGTTATCAGAATCCATGGAACCAGAAGATATGGGATATGGGATAATATATGTAAAGTGCTTAAAGGGAAAAAAACTGACTGACAAACCAAGAATTCTATATCCAGCACAACTGTCCTTTAAAAATGAGGGACAAATTTAGGCATTCCCATATAAACAAAAGTGGAAGGAGTTTGTTACTACCAGGGCTTCCCTACAAGAAATTTCAAAGTGAGTCCTTCAGGTTGAAACGAAAGGGCACTAGACAGTAACTCTAAGCCATAAAAAAAGATCTACAGTAACAAATATAAAAGTCAGTATTATTATATTTTTTATTTGTAATTCCACTATTTATTTCCTACAGGATTTAAAAAATAAAGGAATAAAAAAAATTATAAATCTATGTTACTGGAAATACAATGTATAAAGATGTAATTTATGACAACAACATAAAGTGTGGGAATAGTGGAGAATGCTACTAGAGATAATAAAGGAATTCAGCAAAGTTGCAGGGTACAAGATCAACATGCAAAAATCAGTCACATTTCTATACACTTTCAGTATACAATGTGGAAAGGGAAGTAAGAAAACAATTCCATTTAAAACAGCATCTAAAATAATAAAATATCTAAGAATAAATCTAATCTAAGGGGTGAAAGTGTTGTACACTGAAAACACAAAATATTGTTGAAAGAAATTAAAGAAGACCTAATAAGTAGAAAAACAACCCACGTTCATAGGTGGGAAGACAGAGTATTGTTATGATGACAATACTACCCAAAGTGATCTACAGAGTGAACACAATCCCTAACAAAATTCTGATGCCCTTTTTTTTTCAGGAATGGAAAAGCCAACCTTCAAATTCATATGAAGTTGCAAGAACCCTGAATAGCCAAAATCATTTTTAAAAAGAACGAAGTCAGTTCTGATTTCAAACCTTATTACAAAGCTACAGTAATCAAAACAACGCAGTATTGGTATAAAGATAGAGTTGTAGACCAAAGTACTAGAATAAATATCCCAGAAATAAACCCAGACATCTGTGGTCAATTGATTTTTTGACAAGGGTACCAAGTCCATCCAAAGGGAAAGAACTGTCTCTTCAACAAGTGGTACTGTGCCAACTGAATTTTCACATGCAAAAAAATAAAGCTGGACCCCTACCTCACACCATACAAAAATTAACTCAGAATAGATCAGAGACCTAAATGTAAGATCTAAAACCACAAAACTCTTAAAAGAAAGTATAGAAATAAATCTTCATGACTTTTGATCTGGCAATGGACTTTGATATGATACCAAAAGCATGAGAAACAAAAGAAAAACTAGATAAATTAGACTTCATCAAAATTAAAAATATTTGTGCCCCAAAGACATTATTATAAGAAAATGAAAAGACAACCTACAGAATAGGAGAAAATATTTGCAAATCATATATCTGATAAGGGTTTAATATTCAGAACATATAATGAACTCCTACAACTCAACAGAAAAAAGACAAACAACCCAATTAAAAATGAGCAAAGGACTTGAATAGACATTTCTCCAAAGAAGATATACAAACGGCCAATAAGCACATAACAAGACACTCAATGCTGTTATTCATTAGAGTAATGCAAACCAAAATCACAATGAGATACCACTTCACACCTGTTAGGATGGCTATAAGCATTTTTTTTTAAGTGTTGGCAAGGATGTGGAGAAATTCGAATCTGCATACATTTTTGATGGGAATGTAAAATGGTGTAGCCACTATGGAAAACAGTTTGATGGTTCTTCAAAAAGCTAAACATAGAATTACTATATGACTTGTTAATTCCACACCTAGGTGTATACGTAAAAAAATTAAAAACAGGGACTCAAACTTCTATGTCAATGTTCACAGCAGCATTATTCACCATAGCCAAAAGTTGGAAACAACCCAAGTATCTATCCACAGATGAAAGGATAAACAAAATGTGGTACAAATATACAATGAAATAGTATTCAGCTATAAAAAAGAATGAAATTCTGATCCATGCTACAACATGGATGAACCTTGCAAACATTATGCTAAGTTAAGTAAGCCAGACACAAAAGGACAAATATCATATGATTCCATTTACGTGAGGTATCTCACGTAAATGGATAATAATAAGCAAATTCATAGAGACAGAATGCAGAATAGAGTTTACCAGGGAGGAAGAGAGGGGAATATAGGGAGCTATGGCATAATGATTACAAAGTTTCTGTTTGGGGTGATGGAAAGGTTTTGGTAATAAGTATGAGTGATTTTTTTTTTTTTTTTTTTTTTTTTTTTTGCGGTACGCGGGCCTCTCACTGTTGTGGCCTCTCCCGTTGCGGAGAACAGGCTCCGGACGCGCAGGCTCAGTGGCCATGGCTCACGGGCCCAGCCGCTCCGCGGCATGTGGGATCTTCCCGGACCGGGGCACGAATCCGTGCCCCCTGCATCGGCAGGCGGACTCTCAACCACTGCGCCACCAGGGAAGCCCAGTATGAGTGATTTTTGCACAACATTGGTAATGTAATCAAAGCCACTGAACCATACACTTAAAAATGGCTAAAATGGCACTTTTATGTGATATATTTTTACCACAGTAAAAATATTTCAAAAACAAAAGTAAATGGACAAAATACTCCAATTAATAAACAAAGATTGTTAAGACTGGACTTTCTAAAAGAACCAACTATGTGCTGTTTTCAAGATACACTTTATTTTTTGTTTGTTTGTTTCTTTGTTTTGGCTGTGTTGGGTATTCGTTGCTGTACACGGGCTTTCTCTCTAGTTGTGGGGAGCAGGGGCTACTCTTCGTTGTGGTGTGCAGGCCTCTCACTGAGGTGGCTTCTCTTACTGTGGAGCACAAGCTCTAGGCACATGGGTTTCAGTAGTTGTGGCACACGGGCTCAGTAGTTGTGGCTCGCGGGCTCCAGAGTGCAGGCTCCGTAGTTGTGGTGCACGGGCTTAGTTGCTCCGCGGCATGTGGGATCTTCCCAGACCAGGGATTGAACCCATGTCCCCTGCACTGGCAGGCAGATTCTTTTTTTTTTTTTTTAACATCTTTATTGGAGCATAATTGCTTTGCAATGTTGTATTAGTTTCTGCTGTATAACAAAGTGAATCGGCTATGTGTATACATATATCCCTATACCCCCTCCCTCTTGCATCTCCCTCCCACCCTCCCTAACCCACCCCTCTAGGTGGTCACAAAGCACCGAGCTGATCTCCCTGTGCTATGCAGCTTATTCCCACTAGCTGTCTATTTTACATTTGGTAGTGTATATATGTCAATGCTACTCTCTCAGTTCGTCCCAGCTTACCCTTCCCGCTCCCCACGTCCTCAAGTTCAAAAGAGAAAAATATCGTATGCTAACGCATATATATGGAATCTAAAAAAAAGAAAAACAAATGGTTCTGATGAACCCAGGGGCAGGACAGGAATAAAGTCGTAAATGTAGAGAATGGACTTGAGGACATGGGCAGGCAGATTCTTAACCACTGTGCCACCAGGGAAGTCCCAAGACACACTTTAAATAATAAAAATAGATTGAAAGTAAATGGATGGGAAAAGATACATCATGAAAACACTAACAAAAAATGTTGTGTAACTATACAAATATGTAAATGTATAGCCAAAGTAACTGTAACTAGAAAGTAAAACTTAAAGATACAGAGGAACATTTCATGACAATAAAAGGGTCAGTTAAACAGAAAGACGAAGCAATCCTAAATTTGTGTGCACTTAATAATATAGCTTCAGAATATATGTAGAAAAATAGACTGAAAAAAGTAAAAAGGGGAAAAAAAGTAGAAAAAATAGACAAATCTACAAGTATAGCTGGCAATTTTGACACATTTCTCTGAATAACTGGTATAAGAAGTAGACAAAGTCAATTAGGATACAAGGGATTTAAATAACAGTATTAACCAACTTGACCTACACTGAACACTATACTCAATGACTGCAGAATACATATAAGTGCACATGGAATACAAAATAAGCACTAAAAAGAAGTCTCAACTAATATCAGAGGAGTAAAATTATACAGAATATGTCCTCTGACAACAGTGGAATTAAACCAGCAATCAAAACGGAAAGATAACTAAAGTATTCCCACTCTCCCTCTTCCACCACCTAGTCATTCTCCATCTAGCTCCAGTCATAACATTTATTACAGCATGATTTTAAAAATATGTTTCATTTTTTCCCTTCTCCCCACCTAGACAGTAAGCTCATGAGAGAAAGACCTCATCTACTTGTTTACTGTGGCATCCCCCAGTGCATAAAACACTGTCTGACTCAAGATGGGCTTTCAATAAGTATTTGTTGAGTGAATTTAAAGCACTGATGAAGGGGTTAATCTTAAAAAGAACCGGATGTATTGTCCCCTGATACTGGAATAAGGAAGATGAAGATGTGGGAGCATTTTGATCAGGACATTTTTGGTTAGTAGTAAAAGAAACCCAGCTTAAACTGACTTAAGCAGAAAAGGAAGCTTCTGGTTCCCTTAACTAAAAAGACCAGTGGTAGTGTTACCTTCAGGAGTAGCTGGATCTAGGGGCTCAATGATGACGTTTGTTTCATCTCTCTTCCTTTCTCCATCTCTTAGAGCCATTTTGACTTCAATCTCATGTAGGACTTCTCCTCATGGTGAAAAGATACTCATGAGTATCTCCCAACCTTTATCCTCCTAGCTTAGTCATCCCAGCAGAATGTAAACTTCTCAGTCTGAATCATTCCAACAAAACTCTGAAGTGATTTCTCATTGGACATTCTTTGGTCCTATCTATATCTATTCAAAATCCAATTACCAGGGCCTGGCAGATAGATGCTACTTATTGGATGCCTAAATTCAAGGGGAAGGGTCATTCCCATCCAAACTAGACACACTGAGCATGGCAAGCGTTCTCCCAAAGGAAATCTGAGATGCTGTCACCAGAAGAAAGGGGCACGTATGCTGTGCAGGCAAAACCTATAAAGGCCCTCTCTAGGGCAGATGTAACAAACTTACGGATAAAAAATAGAAAGCTGTGAAACATCTCCCCTAACAGCCTCAGTGGGCCACTGTGAAGGAGATGGTAAAGGTATGGATGAATCTGTGAAGGGTGTGGGAGATTGAGCTGAACAAAAACAAGACAAAGAGTTACAAGCTACAGTGGGCATGGCAATGATGGTATCCGTCTTCACGGTTGTACAGTTCTATTTTCAAGTCACCTGGGGATTAGAGTGGAGAAAGCTGAGAGTAGTACTGTCCCAGAGCTGGGGGTTTGCTTGGTGGGTTGCATGGAGGGGCAGAGGTACAAAGGATTGAAGATTCTGGAGGGGGAACAAATCAAACAACCAGTCATGAGATCGGACAGAGCAGTGACAGGAGAGGAGTAACAGATGAAGAGAGCATGAAGAGACCTGGGAGGCTCAGTGGGGCACAGAGCAGGCATGAAGTGTGAAGGACCACCTCCACTTTTTTCTGGAGAACCTCCTGCCCACCCCTGCCCCCATGTTTAGCCATGTGCATAATGAGTTGTGTATCACATCCAGACTCCATGTTGGGCACATGACAAAGCCTGAAGATCATTGTATTTTATTCTCCAACCACAGTGATTGGATCAGGGTGAACACATGACCCAAACTAGGCCAATAAGAGCCATCCCTAGGAATTTTGCTATTAGTCTGTTAAGAAATAAGCTTTCCCTTTCTGCCAGGATAGTTAATCAGCCATAAGTCTGCAGTTGCTAGAGGTCTACTCTGCAACATCAGGGGCAAACCTCTTTGAGAACAAAGTCTGTAAAGAGTGAAATGAAGGCTTCCCTGGTGGCGCAGTGGTTGAGAGTCTTCCTGCCGATTCAGGGGATGCGGGTTCGTGCCCCGGTCCAGGAAGATCCCACATGCCACGGAGCGGCTGGGCCCGTGAGCCTCAGCCGCTAAGTCTGGCCATCCGGAGCCTGTGCTCCGCAACGGGGGAGGCCACGACAGTGAGAGGCCCGCGTACCGCAAAACAAAACAAAAAAAAAGAGTGAAATGAGCTGAAAGAAAGAAAAAAAGAAATGCCGGATCGTATCTTTGGTCATCTGGACTCAACCATTTCTGGAGTTCCAGATCTATCCTTAGACTTTTCAGTTAAACCAGAGACTTCCTCTTCCAGGTATGATGAAGTAGACCCCAGCAGATCTACGCTCCCTCTGAGAACTGGAAAAGTTGGGGGGAAATATCTATTTTTAAAGACTACTTAAAGACACTGGAAATCCACTGAAACAACCAGAACTAGAGGGAACAAGATTCAAAGAGGAAGAACTGTGAAGGGTGAGTTGGATTCTAGAGACACATTTTCCTTAGGGGCACTTTTTGATTCAGGGTGCAGGGAAAGGAGACGGGAAGGCAGGCTTTTCCTGAGCAGAGCTCCCTACTAGGGGACAGAGAAACTGACAGAGCTTTTGTAAGTCTCACAGGTCTAGAGAGACAAACCTGGAGACTAAAGAGGCCAGGATTACTATGAGAAGGAGGGGACAGAGATCTGAGCCTGGCACTAGTTTTCCCCTCAAGATATCTGTGAAACTCTCAAGCTAAACAGAAAGACTTTAGAAACCAGAGTGGTGTTTTCAGCAATCTTATGACGCTGGGGAGCCAAGGGCTGGAATTCAGGCCTAGCCAGAGGGAGGGGTCCCAGTGAGCACACCAGTCTCTCAACGGGAAATCCTGGAGGACTGTGCCCTGTGAGCAGGAGGAAACCAGAGTTATATGGAGGCTTCCCTAAACTGCAACCTAGCCTCAATTCAGCTCAGTTTGATTAGGTTAAGGTGATTAGTCCCACACTATCTGCCTAACTGAGGAAAAGGGGAATGAACCTTCTCTGAAGAAAGAAAACATCATCTGGAGACTTACAACTTTTTTAAGCACAATGTCTGCTATTTAATCAAAAATTACTAGGTATGTCAACAGACAAGATCACATGACTAGAAAAAAGTTTAAAAAAGATAGAAACTATTGTAGGAACCAATAAATTTCCTTTTTTGTTTAAACCATTTTGAGGTGGGTTTCTATCATGCACTATAGAAAGATTCTTAACTAATACACTCAGAGGCCTTCACTGCCCACTCCAGCCCATTAACATCACAGCATCCATGGCAGAACTTATACCACAGTTTTCTCTCCTGCTTTATCCAGGTTTGAACTAGAGAGAACACTTCAGACCCAAAGGTCCTGATTTTTCACTAAGACATTATTGGGTTTCCATAACAAAAGTTGTCATATATTTACATTCCCTGTCTTTCAGCAGCAATAGCAATCGTGGCTATCCACTTGTGTGGAACTTTCTAGTTTATCAAACGGTTCACATACATTACCAATAGTCAAAGTCACATGGAGTATTTAAGGTAAATATTAGTTTCTCCATTGATAGATGAGTAATCCTGAGTATGTGGCTATACCTTGGGTGTGGATGAAGAAGCTAAATATTAGGGAGGTTAAATGACTTTCCCAAGGTCACACAGAAGTACACGGCAGAATAGTGTATTGGACCCAGGCATTCTGACTCCACAGACAATGGGTCCAGTAGCCCTGCATTCTAGTCCTAGTTCTAGTGTTCATTGGCTCTGCAACCTCGAGACAGTCACTTCACCTCTCTGTGCCTCAGCATATTCAACTGCCCTCCAACGCTGTATGTATTGCCCTCGACCTTCCCTGACAGTCTTCAAAATGTATCTAGTCTATACTCCCAACTTTTAGAACGAAAAGATCTTGCTATGAGGTCCCTGGATTCCCATTTAGGTGGATCCATTCACACCACGGAATTATAAATAAATTTTGTGTGATTGTGTGAATGTGCATTTTGTGAGGGCATATCAGAGTTCTATGACTCCAAAAATTTAAGAATCCTGCCTTAGAGCCATGCTGGATGAGCAGCTACACATGACATGCCTTAACAGGTTTCCTCTTCTCCGGTTGGATTTGCAACTGAACATGAACTTTCAATGCCTAACCCAAGGCAACGATAAATGTCAGAATTACAGACACCAAGGCAAGGCCAATTCAAAGGACAGTTTAGGGTGTGAAGTTTTTGTTTCCTTCAATAAAAATAACACTCATCATGATAGTGCTTCTAGCACTTACAGCTGATACCTCCATTTTGGTTTTGAGCTTCATTAAGAATTCTGTCTTTAAGAAAGGAACGGAAATAATGATACCCCACTGTATGGTTCTAAGAGGTTAAAAGAATTGTTCGGGTTCAACAGTCAATGCCTGGTCCCTTCTTTTTCTCTCTTCAGAGGCATAACCGGGACTTAGAATCGGGAGTTCCTGAAATTGCGACTGCTGGCCATGTGGGTTCTTTATTCCTCCCTGGGGTGGAATCAGTTCAGTGAGAAGGGGGCAGAGTCCTAAGCGCATTTCTTCCCCACACCCCTTTCCTGTCTTCTAAAGCCCAGACTCAATAGGCAGCCCACACAGCTCCCCTCCCAGGACGCCATTCCCAAAGCACAGAGAGACGGCAGAAGTAGCCAGGATCCACAGCATAGCGTTAACAAATCACATTTTCTTAATAGCATACTATCCCCTTAGTCACATGTGTGTTTGTGGGCATGCTGGAGATTACTAACCAAGTGCAGCTGGCCTCATGCTGACAGCCAGGACACACGTGTGTGAGTGCATGCGCGCGCGCGCGCGCATGCACACACACACACACACACACACACACACACACACGTTTAGAGGATGCCTGCGGCCAATTTCTTGCCTGGCAAACCAGAAATATTTCAGTGGTTTATAAATATGATCCCCATCCATCTTGGGACACTTCTCAGGTTCAAGCCCATCTGGGTCAGGTGCTCACAGGGCTCTGAGTTCCTTTCCATCCACACCCACACTGCACCCCAGCAAGCCTCCCACATCCCATCATGCACAGCGAACTCCTCAGCACTGAAGAAACACCTAAACTGGACAGTTTCACAGGCTGCATCAGTCATGTCTTGATGTGTTCTTTTTTTCTCTCATGTTACTGAAATGTTATTTTTTCCACTCCTATACCACCACCTCTCACCCCTCCCCAATCAGTCTGTTGGAAAAGATGTTTATTTTGCTTTTCCCTTGGCATAATTTAATATCAGACAAGTGCATCTCTGATGCAGACAGTATATTCCTGGGGCATACGTTGGAGATTCTGGTTGATTAGAATTACAAATGTGTCATGCAATCCTGGCCAGGTTGGAATTGGCACCCTGCCATCATGTTTATGTCCTTTCGGCCCTGCCAGTGGTTGCTAATATTGTCGGGAGGGGCGGGGCGCTTTTCTCAGCAATAAGTTAGGATTTCATAAATAGTTGGCAGGGCCTTAAAAGAAGCCTGCTCTTTAACCTGAGATAATGTATGTTTTCTTTCTACTTACTTGGAGTAGGTCGTGTTGGGAGCCACCCAAGCTCACTTTTAAATCATGTCTCTACACGCCAGACGCAGCTTTTGAAGTCGTCTGCCCCAGCCCACAGGGAAGCCAGAGCCCTGGCCTCTACCAGCGGCCCCACTGTGTGCCCCACCGCCCATAACAGGAAGTGTGTCAGAGCCGGGTGGGCACAGGGTGGGTGGAGCAGGCCCACAGGGCTCGGTTCCACCAAACGGAAAATCCTCTGACGTGTCCTCGGTGTACGCGTCTGGAGCTCCAGCAGGTCAGATGTCACCCTTGCCTCCAAGCCTCAACACCCTTTGTGTCTGCCCTGTTGGCCTTCAGATGTAGCACATGGCAGAACAGCATGCTTTTTCAAAGTGCAGGCCACAGGAAATCACATTTGAAGGGCCTGGCATGGAGGGTATTTTTATACTGTTCACTTTTTCCCTTTTCTTTTCATCTGTTTTCTGCATTTTTTTCAGTTTGCTTTCGCTCCTTGATTTATTGTTGTATTATTCTATTTTTAAACCAAGACATACTTTCCCAACAGACCCTTTAATGTAACTCATATGAAAATTAGTGATGGGTGGACCTCAGATGGTGCAGGGGCTGGTTCCAGTAGGAATTGACTTCCCAAAGTGCAGATGCTTATCTGAATCCACACCAGCTGCTGTGGGCTAGGGGAGCAGAGCAAGCAGGAGAAACAACCTCCTCTCTTCCTGCCTCACTAACCAACCTGGGGCTCAACTGGGTGGGCTCCTGCCCCTTCTGCTTGAACTTGTAACGAAGGGTGTCCTCGTCCCAGTTTGCCTCCCCTTCCACAGGGAAACATGGGCAATCCAGTAAGGATCATGGAATCCCCAACACGGGAAGGAAGAAAACCAGTCTGACCTAACCTAGCGTGCTCACCATGGGGACTGGTCTATGGGAGCCGGATTTCAGAGCAGGATGGGATGATGGGTCTGGGTCCTACTCAAACCTCTTTGAAGCTCCTCCGTGTCTCAAGGAAACCACATGAGCACCAAAGCCAGAGAGACCTGGCCTGAGATCCCTGCTAGCGTTGTGGCCAGGGGTGAACCTCTTTTAACGATCTGTGCCTCAGTTAGAATCTGAATGAAATGCTTTTCTTCTAGGGTTGTAAAAATTAAAGCAATGGTTTGTCAAAGAAATGGCAGGTGCTCGGTAACGTGGTAGCTGGTCCTATGATTCACAGATTTGTCCCTATCTCCCCATTCAGTCTGAATTCATCTCCTTTCCCCCCATCTTCCAGCTGAGAACTGGTCAGTCTCCCTTCTATTTATTTCTTATGTGTCTTATGGGTCTCTCCTCCCTCTGCCCAAATCAGAGAGTTTATGAAGGATAAGGACCATACACTGTGTGGCCTGGCAGTTAGAAACACAGACTTTAGACACCAGTAGTCTATCTTCACTGCTCATGAGTGAGCTCATTCATCCATTCAGCACAGCTGACTGAGTTCTTTTAAGTGTTGAGGATTCTGCAGAGAGCAGTATAAACCTGTTTCCCACAGCAGGAACCCCTGGTCCTCCCCTTCTTATTTCAGCCTCAGCTGCGGCAGACATTTCAAGCTCAAATGGGCCTCATGCTGGCAGCATCCACCTAACAGGTACACTGCATCACGTTCTGCTTCCTGTCCCAAGAAATCTTCTGACATCTGAAGGGCCTATTTGGATCTTATGCAAATGCAGCCCAGGAGTGTGGGGTTAACACTCCTGGGAGCTACCCTCAACCAATGGGAAACAAAGCCAGTGGAGACATCCTGCAGCCTCCTGTCCTTCACGTAGACAATTCTGGGAGATTTCTGTACACCTGTCAGAGGTCCTAGGGGAACTGAGCCCCTACTGTCTACAGCGATGACCTTGGTAGCGCCCCCTCCTACTGACTTTTCCTTCTGCTCTCTCCCACTCTCCCTTCTCCCTCCTTCCTGCTTCCTCCCAAATCAACCACCTGCACCTGAATCCTTGAGTTAGGCTCTGCTTTCAGGAGAACTAAAGCTAAGATAATTTCTGCTCTTATAATGTTTATAATTCAATGAGTGTAGAGAGACAATAAGTAACAAAGAAATCAGATAGTGGGACTTCCCTGGCCGCCCAGTGGCTAAGACTCCACGCTTCCAATGAAAGGGGCGTGGGTTCGATCCCAGGCTGGGGAACTAAGATCCCACACGCTGCACGGCACGGCCAAAAAATAAATTAAAAAATCAAAGAAATCAGATAGTGCTGTGAAGAAAATTAAAATAGGCTGATGCAACAGAGAATGATGAAGGGTCTAACTTTATGCTGGGCGGTCAGGAAAGGTCTCTCTCAAGCCACAAGAAAGAGTCACCCTTGTGATGTCCAGGGAGAAGAGCATCCAGGGCAGCCAAATAGGTGGGAGAAGGCCCTGGGATGAGAATGATGTTGACATAGTCTAAACACCTGAAGAAGGTCAGGGTGGTTGAAGCATGTGGATGGAAAAGAGAATGGTCCAAGACAGGCTCAGAGAGGGAAACAGAGCCAGATCAAGTAAGTTTTGTATAAGTCAGGATAAAGAGTTTAAATCTTATTCCTAGTACGTTAGGGACCATCGGAGGGTATTTTAAGCAAGCTAGTGTGACATGATCTGATTTACATTAATTAACCTCTTCCAATCTCAGTTTGTTCCTCTGTACTTATCCATAACACTGGTGGTAATGAGGATTTAATGAGATCACGTGTGTGAAGGGCGCAGTACAAAGCCTGAAATAGATCTACTCCATGTGTATGTTCACTATAATTATTATTCCTGTTCTGTGTCCATAGCTTACTCTACAGGGCCCAAAACAAGACAGGCATTTACATATTTACTGGATGGTTTAGAATATGAACAACAGTCAAAGAAATTCTCTCATGATAGAAGATTATAGTGTTCCATGGATTCAGATCCCAACTCTGCCACTTAGGAATAAGTCACCCACCTCTTTGAAGACTCACCTCCTCTGCAAAAGAGGGAACATGGTATCTATCCCGTGGGACTGTTGTGAGCTAATGCATTTAACATGTGAGGTAGATGTGGCTTCTGGTGGGCAGGATGGGGGTAGGGGTGTGCAGTGGTGATTGAAGCACAGTTTGGGGTTTCTTGAAACTCCATATCAGAGCAACTAGATAGCAAAATCCAACTAGATAGCAAACTCCAAATCAGAGCAACTAGATAGCAAAATCCAAAACCCATGTACAGCATGTACACCCAAACTAAGTAAAAGCGAATGCCCACAAATCCTGAAGCACCAACAGCCATAAGACCGGCATGTCATTGACATCTGTGAGGGAGAAAGTAGGAGGAAGTAACAAGGTATCTGATGGCCCTGAGTACAGAAGAACCCCCGCAATAGCACAGAGGTGTTCATGAGAAAGTGCAACAGGCCAATTTGAAAACAGCAGCTGAAACTAGTAGAGATTTTGCCAAATCTAATAGGGGATGAGTGCTATCATTAAGGGCTGAGGACTGGGGTAGTTCAGTCCCTACAAAGTCTCAAAATGGACCCACAGGGGTCCTTTCCAAGACAGGATCCTACAACAAGGAGAAACTGTTGGGTATGGAATCAAAATTAAACAGAGCAAGGAAAACATAGAGAAAGGAATGAAAAAGTACAGATAAAGTGGGGGAGGGGAACAGAGCCAGGAAATCTCAAAAAAACAAGCTGCTGTATTTTTTAACTTAACATGAAAATAATAGAAGAGGGAACTGTGAAGTTATAAAAGCTTCCTAAATCAACTTTCATTCTAGAAGTTCAGGAATATTAGATTAACAGAAAAAGTATCAAAAACAAATTCCTTACAAAGTTACTGTAAGAAAAAAGATTAAAGAATAGAAAAATATTCCAACAAATAATAAGAGAACACCAGAAAAATCCTTTAAAAAAGAGATTAAAATTCTAACATATTTCAAAATAAGATATTAAGAATAACATACATCAAATTTTTAAAACCTCAGAAATCAGATAATAGAATTCAACACAGAGTTAGAAATAAAAGAAAAAAATAATTTTATAGATGAAGACTAAACTGGAGGAAACACAAGTGCAGACAATACAACAAATAATGCCTTAAGAGAAATACAACATGAAAAAGAGAATTAAAAAAAAGATTTAGAAAAAATAATAATAATTTGAGAGAAAGTTACAAATACTGAACATAGGCAAAGAAGATCCAATATACGGATAAAAGAATTCCCAAAAGAAAACCAAAGCAAGACAACAAAACTGATACTAAAATCTATGATTTGAGAAAATTTCCTAACTAAAAAGATTTGAAACTGCCTATTGAATTAGGACACCATGCACCTGAGAATTTAGTGACCTAACTTGACCAATACCAAGTCATATTTTAGTGAAATTATTGAAATTTAAAGAAAAAGAAAAAAAAATCCTTTGGGCATCTAGAGAAAAAAAAAAGATTGTGACTCATAATGGAAAGAAAATGTGATTTTCATCAGACTTTTTGACACCAGTGCTTTATGCCAGAAGACACAGGAAAGAAAAAGTGAGCCAAGGATTTTATATCCAGCAAAACTAATTGTTGAATATAAAGGGTACAAAGTGTTATCAACTCCAGGAATATTATTTCCATAAGCCTACTGTAGACTCTACAAGAGAACAAGCTTCAGACAATAAAAACACCTAGTGGGATAAATTATGTGTCGAACTAAGACTAAATGAGAGTTAAAAGGGAGAGATTACAGCAGAAAAATGGTTCTTTGTTCTAACATTGTGGATATAGTACAGCCATTGTTTTAAATGAGGAAAAATGGAGCTAATACATGAGAACAACTGTTTCCAGTAATTTTAATCAGTGGTGGTAGCACTGATATTGTTATTTTGAGGTTGCTATATGTATAAAGTGGTACCAAGCAATGAGTAATTATGGTCTATTCTAATTTGACCATCTCCTGTGTCCTTAAGAACAAAGATTCTCAATGTGGAAGAAAGCAGATACAACTATAACATAGAAGAGATTAACTAAAATCTCTGAAGTCCTAAATTTGAATTAGAAACATCAGTATAAACTCACAAGATATTCGTGCATGTGTGTGCATGCACGTGCATTCTACTGAAAGAGACCCAGGAACAGTGACCAGTCCAGTGGCAATGAACAACCTTAGCACTCAGATTGTGATCTTTAAGTACTACATCCTATTAGTAGAAACTAGGGCTCCTTGGAGAAATGGCTGATTTCATATCTGGAACTGGACATACACAACAAGCCTGGAACATCTTGACAGGCCAGATAGCTTCAAGCTATCAAAGGCTGCCAAAGTTGTATCAAAAGGAACCAGAAGCCAATGTGCAGAGACTCCCACTTGCCAAAGACAGGACAATTTGAGCTCCAGCAAGGCTAAGAGTGGCAATGTACTGAAATCCATCAAATATGTTAAATCCATGAGTTTGTCATTATATGTTTAAAAAACTAATTGGAGATTATAATACTAAGTGAAGTAAGTCAGAAAGAGAAAGACAAATACCATATGATATCACTTATATGTGGAATCTAAAATATGACACAAATGAACTAATTTACAAAACAGAAATAGACTCACAGATATCGAAAACAAACTATGGTTACCAAAGGGGAAAGGGGGTGGGGGAGGGATAAATTAGAAGTTTGGGATTAGCAGATACAAACTACTATATATAAAAAAGATAAACAACAAGGTTCTACCGTGTAGCACAGGGAACTGTATTCAGTGTCCTGTAATCAAACATGATGGAAAAGAATGTGAACTCTATATATATATAACTGAATCACTTTGCTGTACACCAGAAACTGACAAAACAAAACAAACCCAAAACCCAAAAAACGAATTGGTTGCTTTTGGTGGATGACTGGGATCCAATTTATTGTCTTGAAAACTAGATAAATAAGGGAAGCAATCAAGTGTTAACCTGTCTTTCCTATATACACGTACCAATCAGTAACCCAACAGTAGATTGGGGAAGCCATCTCCTTAAAAGTTGTTGCAGGAAATATGTAAAAACAAAATGATAGTACTAGGTTATCACTATTTTTGCAACCCCCAGTGAATTAATGGATGTAGCACTGAGCAACAATGACTGCCAAAATCACAAAAAAGCAAAACCAGATATTATAGTCCCTCATGAAAAGTATACACCACCACCTGCAGTCCTGCCAAAGGGATTAAACCTGCGTCTGATCAAGCCTCCACCAGCTGCCAATTTGCAGGAAATATAGGGAACAAAGGAATGTGTTAAACTGCACCGAGAGAACGCGGACAGCAAAATCCCTTGTGTTGGGGAGTACTCAGGTCAGCTGATCTGGGTTCTTGAACACATACATTACAGGGGGGAAAAAAGAGTACGGGGGAACCTATAGATTAAAAAAGAAAGTATTAATATCTGGCATAGAGTAGGCACTCAATGAATGTTTACTCCTGTTGGTTGAATGGATGACAGATTGATCAAAGACTGGATGAATAAGTGAATTTCTCGAGAGTGGAGACCTCATCTGTCTTTGAGCACTGCTGCATCCCCAGCACCAGCACAGTGCCTGGGAAACAGTAGGTGCTCAATTAATATAAGCTGAAGGGATGGACAGCTATGTCTTCAGTGTGTTTCACCAGCACAGGTGAGCATCTCATTTATTCTCACAACATTCCCCATTCAGAATCCCCATGCTTTCTGTCCTCTGGATTTTAACAATGCTAATGACATAAACTGTCTTCCTTTTCTCTCTTCAAATCCACACACCTCAATTTCTCTAGAGGCTCTCCCTGATTAGCACAGTGCACCTGGAGCTCTCTCCCTTCTGAACCTTGAATTCCAGCTATACTTACTGCTTCTCTCTCATATGGTACAAAAGCCATCCTCATAGCCTTCTTGCATACAACTTGAGCTGCCTAACCCGACATCCGGGATCCATCATGAGCTGATCTCTGCTAGTTTCCACCACTGCCCTCCTGTAGCCAGTTACTCAGATGCACCATGCTCTTCCCGTTAGGCCTGCCTGATGTTGCACACGTGGTCCCCCTACCAGTACCACTCTCCCTGCTCCTTTCTCTGCTCGTGGGTTCCTTTAAGATTTAACTCCTCTGGAAGCCTTCTTTAGAGTCTCTCTCCATAGATCTCAGGCTGAGGTGCTCTTCCATATTCCTTATACTATAGTGTGATGGTCTGCCTACAGGCTGCCTTCCTCAGCAGACTTGGAGTTCCTTGAAGTCCAATTGGATCATTTGTCCCTGTGTCCCCAGGGCCCAACAGAGCACCTCAAATCCCCATCCTCCAAGCCCCCATAAGTATACTTTTCCAATGTCCCCTGTCTGAGACACTACGATTCACTGTCAGAGCCGTGCTCTCCCTTGCTTGGCTAGTTTAATAAACTCAGTTTCCCTGCTGGTTCTTGAATGGACTTCAACAGAACTGAGGGCAGCGTCTGGCACTAGTGGATACTTGGGAAGATGTCTGTAGGCAATGGAGGGATTATAAAAGCAGACTGAGTATTGTGGATCAGACATGAATGATGGATTAAAATTTTGTCATTTTGTTATTATTTATGATTTTTCAAAAGGGCACAGAGAAGGGTAGTTTGGGTTGACAAATATGTATTTACCTTACTTTACCTTGGAGACAGCCAACCTCTCCCAGCTTGATCTATTATTTCAGAGACAGAAAAAATAACTTGCTTATCCCGAAAAGAAGGGGAAATTTATCTGAAAAAGTATTATTCTTTTATTCATCCAAACATACACACACACACAAATCCCTTCTCCCTTTGGTAGTATAGTCTCTGACTTTTTAAAAATGGTTGTTCCTTTCTGCTTGAAAGGCTGTATTAGCTATCCAGGGAATACTAGCCCTTTCCTTGGACTCAAAAAAGTATTTTATCCATTAAAATCTAACCAGGGTGTAGTAACCATAAAATGCAGCCACTCTGTTAGGAAGACGGATATCCTCAAAGATTTATGTCTGGCCGTCTCAAAGAAAATGTGTAAGATGGAGTTTTCTCAGAGACTTCCTGGCTGCACTCCACCCCACACATAATTTCTGTTTGTATAAACCTCAGATCAAAACTCAGGAAGGGTTAAGGGAAACCTTTCTGAACCACAGGTTATGTCTGCTTACCACCCTCGGTTGACCGTTTGGAATGAATTAACCAGTCCCTAACCAGCACACAACTGGTGTTTGGATGGAATTAAGCAGCCTCTTCAGTCCAAATGCTCAGATCGTCTGGGGTCTCAGATTCCATCCAGATTGGGGATGAGGGTCTACTCAAAGTCATTTGCATGTCCCTATAATTGTGGCAAGAGATAATGAAAACACACCACACGATTAGTCTCCAGGATATGGTGGAGACCATTGGAAACATCAGAATTCGGGAAGGGGTGGAGAAGGGGGTGTGACTATTTTGAATGAACCTGAAAGAAAATACTTCCCGAAGCTTCTTTCAGAAGGCGATTTCAGTTCCAATTTTTCATAAGGTTGGAAAAAGTTAAGCAAACGAGAACTATAGACACTTGTTTATAGAAGGTTTTTCTCTTTAATTGCTGTTTCTGTTTCATGAAAGAAAAGTCCCATAAAATAAAAGCTCGTTTCTGGTTCAGCGAAGCAGCGAGACTCCTGAAAATGCCACAAAAGAGGCTGACTTGACTCTGGCCAGCTGAGGAGCCCTGAGGACTTGAAGGTCTATATATTTCCGTAGCAAGGTATGTGCTTTCCCACCCTCCACCCTAAAGGTCTCTCCATACATTTGAGACGGTTTTTAAATCTGAACTGTGGGACCATCTGGTCTCTGGCAAGCATTCCAGACAAGTGGTTTTCTAAGAAGCCAAGTTCTGGTTTGACTCTTTGATTGGAAAAGTATCTATTTCACTAAGGGTGATAGGCCCCTGGATGTATTCTCACCAAAAAACCCATAAATCAATACTTGAAATGCCAGCAATGAGTTGTAGGGAATTCTTCTGGTCTGCCTTCAAGGACATAAAACATCACAAAGGTCTTCTCTTTGGCAGAGAAGGGCCTGGCATGAAGAGTTGGCCCAGGGTGTGTGTGGAAAGAGTCAGACGTGGGAGTCAACAGGTTCGAATCCGGACTCTTCCACCAGCAAGCCAGTCTGACTTTAGGTGGGCCTCTTCACTTCTCCTGAGTCTGACTTTCCTCCTGTGTAAAATGGGGGCATTACCCTCAGTCTCGGGAAAGGTGGAGGCTCAGGGAGATGACATTTGTGTGATTCCTTCCACCACGCAGCAGGGCCTTACTAAGCATTGGTTTGAAATCCACATCCCCACCATTCCAGTAGAGTGATGGAGACGCGAAACCTCTCTGAGGTCACTGAATCCCTTCCAAGACCTCCATGTGGGGTCTTCAAAGAAAACAGAGTTTTTTACCTGCTTTCATGAATGCAGTTAACAGGCTCATAAACCCTGGGGCTGGTATAAGGCCCCAGACAGGAGGGATTCTAAAGATGGAGAGGAAGATATTTCCCCTTGGAGCTGGTGCCAAGAAGAGGTGGACCAAAAAATGCGTGGGAAGTATTTGCTAGTAACTCAATTAGACAACTAAATAGAGAGTAAGAATCACCAAGCCACATGCTTCGGGGCCAGACAGGTAGCATAACCACGTCTGGTAACAGCAGGAGAACCCAGGCCCCATCTGAAGGCAGCACCAGGGAAGTGTCACCATTCAGGAACATGAGTCAGTGTGGCCTCTTCAAGAAAAGACAGAAATCTGGATGTACAAGCTTCTAACTTTTTAATATTGACAGGTTTTTTTTAATGTAAACATCTGTCTGCAGGCCAGACGGGTAGGGAGAGATGGCTGTGGTTTGAGGGCTTCACCAAGAAGGTGGGGCTCATGCCAGGTCTTGAATGAGGAGTGGAATTTAGATTTGCTTATTTGCGTGTACCATGTGGACACCTCTTGGGAGGTGGTATGGCTAGGTGGTTATGGACTGGGTGTCTGATTCCTCATCTGCAAAATAAGAAAAATGAAGTCTGTTCGGAGAGCGATAGTGAGGATCAAGTGAGATCAAGCACGTTAGATTCTGCACAATCAAGAGCTTGGTTGTATTAGCCATTGTTATTCCAATTATCTTGGCTGTGGTCATTGCTATTGTTATCGAGAGCAGAGACAGATGGCATACACAGCTCTGCCACTCTTCACCCTAGCTCACACCATTTGGAGAGCCCACGCTTCCACTACTTTGACACAATGGTCCAGTGAAAGAGACGATACCCCCATTTTACAGGTGAGGAAACTGAGGCAGCATAGAAAAGTGAAGAACCCACGAGGGTTACACAGAAAGTAAGCTTCTGGAGGAAAGATGGGAACCCAGGTCTCCTTGGCTCCACAGCTCACCTTCCATCTGCTCCACGGAGTGTGTCCTGGATTCCACGAGCCCCACGCCCATTAAGCTTCTTGTGGGTTCATCTCAAGGAGGCCCATGACAAACCGTCCTCACCTTGCCCGGCCCCACCACCCAACCCCATCATAGGCTCCTTTGAATTGGGTTGTAAGGCTCGTACACAAAGCCCAGGAAGCATCTTGGACGCAGAAAAGAGTTTCATGGTGTTCCTTATAAAAGCACAACCTGACATGCAGCTGTTGTGTCAACGATCCCTCTATTCCCAATTGCCAAAAACCCCAAACAGCTTAAAACAAAAAGAAACTGGCTCCCGGTCTGCAGGTCTGTGTCTACACGCTCACTCTGTTTTTATTAACTTGGCTTGTGTTTCCCAACCCGCAGGTCTGGGGCGGGTCTCCCAAGAGTAGGCACAGCTCTCCTCAGGACCCCACTGGGGAGGGGATGCCGGGGCAGTGGGGTCAGGGAGCGAGGGCAGTCCGTACTGGGGCAGCACTGTCAGCCCACAAATGTCCCAGACACGGATGTTTTGGTCTCATCTTGAAGCCATTTCCAGCCAAGGCGGGGTTCAGGGGGCCGGTTGCCAACCCCAGACACTCACCCTCGGCCACGTTCGTTTGACAGACACTGCATGCCAGGAGTGCCATGTATTTGCAGCATCTGTACGGGGTCTTCACATCCATGGGCCCCTGGCCATTGACCTTACTCAAATTCAAATATGAACAGTCAGAGAAGGGAAGAAACCTCCGGAACGTATCCAAACAGTGCTGCCCTCCCAACTCAGCACCAGGGACTGCCCCTCTGAGGGTAACTCTGCTGTTGAAAAGGATCTTTTAGTCCCATATGTTCCTGTAACAATTTCAACTTATGCTCAGATGAAGACACAGTGGTCTTTCCCATTGCCGCAAGGAAAGGAGACCGCACTGGACTTTTCAAGATCCTGTGATTTTTCTTACTGGACAACGTATGCTTTTTGCTATAAGTGCTTCTCTTTAAGACCCAAATCTTCCTGTAAGACAGTAGATGTTAAGAACTCGGGCTCTGGAGGTGAATAGGCCTTAATTCATATCCTATTTGTATGATCTTGGGTGAGGCCCTTGATCTCCCTCAACCTCAGTTTACCAATCTGTAAAACAGAGATAGTATGTTTCTACAGAGCTGCTGCGAGGATCCATGAGAACAGATGCAAAGCACTTAATTCAACAGCTGACAGTAGATGTGCCACAAAAGGGAGCAGTTATTATCACCACGGATCAAGAGGACACTGAAGCCTACAAGGTAGAGTGTGCAGCCCAAGGTCTCCCAGTGAATGAATGACAAGGGTGACATCTGTTCTCAGGACCCCCTTGGCTCTATAGCCCGGGACCCTAACCACTATTCCATCACAGCTTCTTTAAGGGAATCCAAAGCTGAGCATGGACACCCCTTCATGTTCACATACGTCATCATTCTATGCAACTTTTTTTGGCCGGAGCAGAGCCAAACCCATCCCCCTCTTTCCTGCATCTGCAGAAGCCCTTCTGTCTGCCGAAAACCCAGGTTCCACTGGGAGGACTTCCAGAAAGAGCAAAGTCACAGATTTTACACTGACACACACTGGCGTCTCCCATGGCAAAGGAGATAGTCACCCTTCCAGCCCCAGCAAGACCAATTATGGGAGTTCGGGGGGATGCCTCTTGATCATCTCTACACCCGTCAGCAGGGCCCTTCTCACATCCAGCATCAGGTGAGTGGCTGGGCTATCACATCTCAGAATTCTATTCCTAGGTCAACTTTGCATGGACTCGGGAGCCCGTGACCTTGGGAATTCCACAACCACCCTGGGATTTCTCCCTCACCCTTCCACCCAAGTCCCGATTTAACACACAACTAACTGAGGTGTGTCCTCCACACTACGATCTTCCCCAGCCCTGCTCCTGCGGGTGGCAGCTAAAGTCATGTGCATAAGGACCCAGGTGTCTGAGGAATTCTCAGAGCCTTGTCCTCGATCCATTTGTCTGCAGACATTATCTAGACTGCACGTCTCCGAGACAGGCCACGACAGAGCGCATTACGAGGTGAGCCCGCCTTAGTTTTCCCTCCAGCTTTCCCCCTTTTTTTACTTCTTGGCCTCAGCGCCCAAAGTCTTCTGGACATATTTTTCATTTTTCCAAATATCAATTGCTCTTTTATTCCCTCTTCGAAGCAGTGAGTAATAAGAGTTGTGTCTGGTCCTAAAATTCCGACTGAAATAAATTAGCCCAATGACCAACAGGAGGTGCCTAGAACAATAACAGCGGAATATTTGGCATATTACAAAAGAACCCCTGGATGTCAAAGTACAGTAAGTCTAGAAGCACATTACAGGGCTATGTTGCCAAAACGGGTATGCAATGAGCCATCCAGGCAGCAGAACGCCTCATAAATTAATCCCGCTTTTTTTTTCATTTTTGGTCCACTATTCACAGTTCTTCTAGCCCTCTGGTTAATGGGGTATGCAGAAGGGTATTTTTGGTGTGGCCCGCGTCCCCAGCAGGCAAGAATATGCCAAAGCTGTGTGCAAATGTATACATTTGTCCCCTCATTCGTCTGGCATCCCAGGTACCACTTGCTGCAGTAACAGGGGCAGGGAGAGACACAGACTTTGGAGGTAGCAAGCTGTTAACAAATACTGAGCTCCTACTAAGTGCCAGGCATTGTGCTAAGTTCTGGGGATGCCGCAGAGGATGACAGGGAGACGGTCCATGTCCTCAGGGCACTGGTAACTCAGACACGTCCCAGTCGATCTGAGCTGGGTCTCCATCTTGGAGCAGATGGGAGATGGGGACAGCAAGCAATGGTTTGCTCTGCATCCCAAATCCCTCTTTTCCTTGAAGGAATCCCCCAGATGTGAGGCTTGGGAGGAGTGGGGGCCAGACACAGCCCTGTCTCCCACTCTGCAGAAGCAACAGAAGCCCAGATTCTCCTCCCTACCTCAGGGGTGGCCAGGGGCCAGGCCTGTGACAAGGCTCAGTCTAGCCATTGCCCCAGTCCAGAGCTTTGAATCTTCCGGGAATGTCCCAGACACTGTGGTGGGCTGGAACAAGTCCCCCAAAGATATCTATGTCCTAATTCCTGGAATCTGTGACTGTTACTTTATATTGCAGAAGAGGACTTTACAGGTGTCATTAAATTCAGGATTTTGAACCTCAGTTATCTGGGTGGGCCCCAATGCAATCCATGTATCCTTATGAGAGGAAGATTTCACACACACAGAAGAGGAAGCAATGTGACCATGGAGGCAGAGACTGCAGTGATGGGGCCACAAGCCAAGGAATGCTGGCGGCCACCAGAAGTTGGAAGAGACAAGGAAGGGATTCTCCTCTAGAGCCTCCAGAGGGCATGCAGTCAGCCTGATGCCTTGGTTTCAGCCCAGAGATACTGACTTTGGACTTCTGGTCTCCAGAAATGTGTGAAAGTTAACTTCTGTTGTTTTAAGTCACTTAGTTTGTAGCAATTTGTTATAGAAGACATAGGTAGCTAATGCAGACACCAAGAGAATTTGGAATTCTTTCATGTCTTTGGGATCCAACATTTGCCCTCATACAATTCTGGGTTCAGAATGTTCCTGTGACACGCCCTGGCCTGTGGTTCCTCTCTCTGGATCTCCAGCCTCTCCATCTATTTTTCCAGGAGTTCCCTTTGGACCTCCCTCCAAAACTTACTTTTTCTAAATTTAGCGAATGATAAGGACTTCTGTTGCCTGCCATCGTTGGTAAGAAGCCCCACACGGCCAGGCTGTTATGAAAATTAGGGACAAGCCATGTTGGAGCCCAGCACAGCGCCCATCCCACAGCAGACACACAATAAATCAGAGTTCATAAACCAGTGGCCTGCATTTCACCCATACAGTGCGTTTTTTGTTTTTTTCCTAAAGTTGAATTTGTTACCAACATTTACGAGTCAGGAGATTTCACATAAAAGACTGAATTTCTAGCTTCTCTTGAAAAAAGTCAGAAGACCTTATGACACCGGATCTTACATTCTCACAGCAACAATTGGCTGGCCTTTCCAGACATGCATGTTATAATTTGCCGCAGTCCCCACCAGGCCTTTTTGTTGTACACCCAGCCCACTCCTCTCATTTTATTAATTGTTCAGTACCTCTATGCATTTGAGTTTGTAATCCTTGTTACACATGCAAGTCAGACCCAGGTTAGGACTGGGTTCCAGTGTAAGACCCAGGTTGGGAGGTCTTTGCCCAGGAGGCTCAGTCTCCCCAGATTCCCTTTCTTCTCCCCTCCAGCTAGCCAAAACGGCCTCCTTTATGGAGCCATCCCAGTCTCCCTTCTCCATACCCCATTAGGCCCCACCCATTCTTATCCAGGCTTGCCTATTAGACCACGTGTATCAGTTTTCTGGATAGATTTTTCATAGAAAGTTTTTGCCTTCTTAAATTTACTGGGCGAGACTTTTGCATTGAGTTGGCACTGGAGCAGCCAGTCTATAGACTGGAGAAGCAAGGAAGAAAAAGGAGGGGGGAAAGGAGAGAGAGAGGGAGGGAGAGAGGGAAGGGGAGAGGGAGGGGGGCTAACTGGGTTCCTACTTTGAACCAGACCCTATCCAGTTAGATTATCCCAGTTGGCCCTCCCAGTATCCCCACAAGGCATACGTTATTACTGGTCTCATTTCTCAGATAACTGAGACTCAGAAACACCATGACACAAGGATTCGAACCCACATGTGTTTGGGAGACAGAACTCAAGCACAGAGCACTGCTTGGTCTCCGCCTGGTAGGTATGGGCAGACTGCTCCCTGCAAACGGTATAATTTTTCCATTAGTGATTTGCCTGGAACTCTTTTTTCACTCACACATTTTCCATTCATCCCCCCACTCCCCCATTCACTCCCACGTTCACTCAGGAAGCCTAATTCCCTAGTCCGCGGTCCCTCCCTCCTTTCTCATCCCCTCCCTCTTCCTGTACTGGGTAGTGGAGTGCTGGCTGGCAGGGGAGGTTGGGAGGCACCCCGCCCAGAGCCCCAGCTCCTAGCACCTACCCTGCCCCAGCCCGCAGCCCACACCAGCTTCTGGGCAGGCGCTCTGAGGGCCGGGCAGGGATGCTTGGCTTCCCTCAGTTTCCTGCCCCAGGAACTGGCCCTCAGAACTAATCACAGAAGCTCCCCAACTCATCAATGCTCTTCAGAGCAGTTTCCTGGAAGAATTCATTGGGTTTCTAGGAAAATGTTTCCGGTTGTCTTCTCTTTCCATGGCTGTAATTCATTACTTTCGATATGCCACAATTAGTTTAATGGGCAGTCCTGGAGTAACTGCATTTCACATTTGAAACGTTTCCTGGAGGTAAAACCCAAGAAGCCAGTAGCTGCCCACGTGCAAGACCATGGAGATGACGCAGATGGCCTTGTGAAGAGTCCCCAGGTGGGAGCAAGAGACTTGAGATCTGGTCTCTTTTTTCCGAATGGCTTGGGGAGATCCCTTTCTTTTTCCGGTCTTGAGTTTTCCCATGGAAGGGGCAGTATCTCATGGCAGTCAAGACCCTGGGTGCTGGAATCAGACCCACGGAGTTCAGATCTCGGCCCTGCTTCTCTGTAACTTTAGGAAAGTGACTTAACCATTGTGAGCCTCAGTCTCCTCATCTGTAAAATGGAGAGAATAATATAATTTGCCATCCAGAGTTGAAATCATAATACAGTGAGTCAATACATATAAAGCACTTTGCATAGAGCCCTGTGCTCAGTAATTTCTTGATGTATCTGAGCTGTGGATGATAATAATAATAAGGAGATGCAGGAGAAAGGGGAAGAAGAAGGGACGGAGATGGTTTGACATTCCTGGGTGCCAAACTGGGGTCGTCATGAAGTTGAAGAGGAAAGAGGGAATATAGCTACTTTTGATATTTCAAAAAGCTTAATGAGGACACATCTACTCACCCACAATAAAGCCACAAAGGATAATGAGAATGGCAATTTTCTTGGCTTTTGGCTGAAATTACATTAACCCCTTGGGGTAAACTAAAAGGCTTTGGAGTTAAATAGACCTGCACTCAGACCCCTAGCAGAGTGTATGATCTTGAATAAGGAGAGTAACGTCCAGACAGACAGACAGCCCCAATCTTGCAGGGCAGTTATGAGGATTAGATGAGATAATGTATGGAACGCACTTAACAGGGGTCTGGAACAGAGTTGATAACTACTGTGGCGAATATCCTTCCTCGGCGACCCTGGGCCTCAGCTTCTTCATTGGTAAAATTAAAATCATACCACCTGCTTTCCTCATTCAACAAATATTTTCTGATCCAAGTACTATAAATACAAAAATGTATTCACCAGACATAGTTCAGGGCCTCTCAGAACCCACATTTTGAAGTTGCTCATTATTCATCCATTCAACAAATATTTTTACTGAACATTTAGTATGTAACAGGCTGCAAAATGGGATTTAGAGATACAATGGCTAGTAAAACAGACTTAATCCCCAACTATCTACAGAATTATAGCCTGGGGAAGATGTAATAAATAAAGTAGTGAAATGCCTAGCATACAGTAGGTGCTCAATTAATAAAAGTTATCTGGGTGCTAATCAGGAACTTTGTATGTGTCACTTCGGGAAACTTAGATCACCAAAATGTTGAAAATTAATGATTTCTTAACACATGAAATTTCTTTGGTAGATGGAGGCTTTTAAAATATGAGGGGAGTGCAAAGTAAATATTTAAATATACACTTAAAACATGTATAGGATCTGTATGCTGAAAACTACAAAATGCTGATCAGAGAAAAACTAAATCAATGGTAAGGCATACCACATTCATGGATTGGAAGACACAACATAATAAAGATGACAGTTCTCCCCCAAGAGATCTGTAGGTTTAATGCAATTCCTGTCAAAATTCCAGCTAGCAAGGTTTTGTTTTGTTTTGTTTTTGTAGACACAGACATCTTATTCTAAAGTTTATATGGAAAGGGTTAGGCCCTAGAAGTGCTGAAAATAATCTTGACAAAGAACAAAGTGGGAGAAATCACTCTACTCAATATTAAGGCTTACTGTATAGTTATAATCAGGACAGTTGGTGTTGGTGTGGGGATCAATACATAGATCAATGAAACAGAGTAGAGAACCAGAAATAGCCCCACTCAAATATGTTCAGCTTATTTTTGACAAAGATGCAAAAGAAATTCAAAGGAGAAATGAAACCATTTTCTACAAATGGTGCTGGAGCAAATGGACATCCACAGGCAAAAAAATGAACCTTGATCCGAACTTGACACCTTATACAAAAATTAACTCCAAACATATCATGGACTGGAAGGTGAAGCATAAAACTATAAAACTTTTTAAAAATAGGAGAAAATCTCCTGCTTCTAGGGCTAGTGAAGAGTTCTTAGATTTGACGCCAAAACCCATGACTCACAAAAGAAAAAAATTGATAAGTTGAACATCAGCAAAATTAAAACCTTTTTCTCTGCAAAAGTTCATGTGAAGCAGATGAAGAGACAAGCTACAGACTGGGAGAAAATATTTACAAACCATACATCCATCTAGTATCTGAAATATACAAAGAACTCTCAACACTTAACTGTAAAAAAACCATTCCAATTAGAAAATGAGCAGAAGATGTGAACAGACGTTTCACTGAGGAGGAGATACAGATGGCAAAAAAGCACATGAGAAGATGTTCAACATAATTAGATATCAAAAAAATGCAAATCCGGGCTTCCCTGGTGGCGCAGTGGTTGAGAATCTGCCTGCTAATTCAGGGGACACGGGTTCAAGCCCTGGTCTGGGAGGATCCCACATGCTGCGGAGCAACTAGGCCGGTGAGCCACAACTACTGAGCCTGTGCGTCCGGAGCCTATGCTCCGCAGCCAGAGGCCGCGATAGTGAGAGGCCCGCACACCGCGATGAAGAGTGGCCTTGCTTGCCACAACTAGAGAAAGCCCTCGCACAGAAACCAAGACCCAACACAGCAAAAATAAATTAATTAATTAATAAACTCCTACCCTCAACATCTAAAAAAAAAAGGGAAACCTTAAAAAAATATGCAAATCCAAACCACAATGAGATATCACTATATATCTACTAAAATGTCTAAAATAAATAATGAAAACACCAATGCTAGGGCGTATGAGGAGAGACGGTATTGTTCCTATATTGCTGATGAGAATGTAAAATGGTACAGCCACTCTAGGAAATAGTCTGACAGTGTCTTATAAAATTATCATGCAATTACCACATAATCCAGCAATTGTCCTCTTACACATCCCAGAGAAATAAAAACTTAGGTTCACACAAAAACCTGTATTGGCATACCTCGGAGATATTGGTTCCAGACCACCTCAATAAAGTGAATATCATAATAAAGCGAGTCACACAATTTTTTTGCTTTCTCAGCCCACATAAAAGTTATGTTTACACTATACTGTAGTCTATTAAATGTGCAACAGCATTATGTCTAAAATGATGTGCAGACTCTAATTCAAAATACTTTATTGCTAAAAATGCTAACCATCATCTGAGCCTTCAGGGAGTTGTGGTAGTAATATCAAAGATCACTGATCACAGATCACCATAACAAACATAATAATAGTGAAAAAATTTGAAATATGGCAAGAATTACCAAAATGTGACACAAAGACATGAAATGAGCAAATGTTGTTGCTCTATGCAGGGTTACCACAAAACTTCAATTTGTAAAAAATGCAGTCTCTACGAAGTGCAATAAAACAAGGTATGCCTATACAAGAAAGCCCATATTAGCTTTACTCATAAAAGCCAAAACCTGGAAACAGCCCAGATGTCTTTCAGGGGTAAACTGTGGCACATCCCTGCCATGAAATACTACACACAAAAAGAGAGGGACAAACTACCGATGCAAGATAATCGGGGTGAATTTCCAGGGGATTATGCTAAGTACCAAAAAGCCAGTCTCCAAAGGTCACAGACTATTTGATTCCATTGATACGACATTTTTGAAAAGATAAAATTTTAGAAATAGACAACAGATCAGTGGTTGCTAGGAATTAGAGACAGTGGGGAGGGGGGCGCAGAAGGGAGGGGGCACGGATCAAACGGCAACACAGAACCCTGTGGTTTGGGAATTCTTCTGTATCATGACTGTAGTGGTGGATACCCAAATCTAGCCATGTGACAGAATTATTTAGAATTAAATACACGCACAAATGAATACAAGTGGAACTGGGGAGATTTTAATAAGATTGATAGATTGTATCCATGGCAAGAGCCTATGTTACCATCAGTGGAAACTGAGTAAAGGGTACCCAGGATCTCCTATACCATTTCTTACAATTGCATGTGAATCTAAAATTATCTCAATAAATTCAGTTAAAAATATTTTATTGTTTTTTTTATTTAAAGACTTGCATCTTATAAAAAAATTTGAAAAGAGAAGAAAAAGGATCAGAAAAATCACCATCCTGAAATAAAATCTTTCGGTGTATTTCTTTCTGGTCTTTGTTTTTTACATTTATATGAAAAACAAGTTGGGGCTAAACACCAGGGTGGTGCAGAGTGGGGGCCTGACTGTCCCCACCTTCTGTGACATCAGAATTCATGGCTTGAGAGATGCTTGGTGACCAGAGGCCGGGGAGGTGAGGGTACCCTGTTCCACCCAGGCAGCCTGACCTGAGATCATGGTGATCCAACAGGTGCACAGCAGGGGGCGAGTGGCAGCTGAGAGAAGGGGAGGTCACTCTGAGGACAAGAAACAGGTGAGGCCAGACCAGGTGTACATGGCTTTCCTCCCATCTGGACTCCATTTGACACTCCAGGAAGACTGTAAGGCCCTCAAAGTCAGGAACGGGCTTTCAGCCCGACTCTCCCTAGAGCCCAACCTGGTGGAACACAGCAGGGCTCAGGAGCTTCTTCTAGAAGTCATTACTGACACTCTTATTTAATTCTCCACACTGCCAGCAGAAGCTATGCTCCAGGAGGGCTGGGATTTTTATTTAGCTTCCTGTTGTATTCCTAGTGCCTAGAATAGTGGTTGGTACATAACAGGTGCTGAATGAATGAATGAATGAATGAACCGAAATAAACAGGATAATACACCTGAATTGGAGAGGTCGTGGAGCTTTTGTTCTTAGGGCTGAAATTCAAACCTCACATAGGATTTTGTCAAAATGGAAAATGTTAGCACTTATGTGCACAGCCTGGTGCTTCTACCCCTCTCTCTTTCATGACATTCCCGAGAAGCAATTATTAGCAAATGGGTAAGCTGAGGTCGGAAAGGCAAAAGGCCAGACAGCAGGGATATACTGGGATTTGAAACCAGGGCCATCTGATTCCAGAACCCTTAGCAAGGTGACCCTGCACTCCACCGCCTCCCAGGTGGAGAACTGAGGGAAGGATGTAAAAGGAGGCTGGGAAGGTCATCTGGGCCTTGCACACTGTGGAAAGGGGTGGGATTTTATTCTGAGATTAGTAAGAAGCCATTGAAGGGTTTTAAGCAGAGCGATACATGACTGACCTATATGTGTTTTCAAAAGATTTGTTCACTCATACATTTAACACACATTCCAACGCTTCCTTTATGCTGGACTTTGCGGGGCTCCCATTATGCTGCAGCTTTTGCTAAAAAAGTGTCCCACGAATCTCAAACCCCAGGAATGCTCCTTTTAGAAAAGTCATTTAAAAGCTTCTGTGGTTTGGGGAATGCTGATACCCTCGTTCCCTTCTTGGAGATTTACACAGCTCATTCACATAATGAAGGCTCTGACAAGTCCTGCAGCAAGGAAATCCACATAACTTTGTTTACCACAGCATTTCCCAAATCAATTTGATGACAGAGTCCCCACCTTGCCTTTTTGAAAGACCTTTCAGCATATATCAAAATCCACTTTACAGGTGAAGAAACTGAGGCTCAGAGAGAAGAAATGATCTGGCTCAGGCCCCACAATAGCACAAGAGAAGGACTAAAACTCAATTTTAGTCCCTGTTCCCTGCCTTTGTCTCCACCCTGCACACACACACACAAAATATAGCAGCAAGTATGCTGGTGAAGACACCATCCTGTAAAGCACATTGACAGAGGAGTGGTTAAAGAAACAGAAGAGCTTTCAGACCACAGAATGTTCATCAGCCGTTATAAAGAATGAGTCAGTTCTATGTGTCTTAGATAAAGAGAGTCTCAGGGAATATTGTTAAGGAATTTAAAAAGTGCCTTAATCTGAAGTGTACAATGATTTCACCTTGGGTGTCCACACCCAGGCAGTTGCTACCCAGATCAAGCTATAGAGCATGTCCAAGTTTCCTCCAAGGCCCCTCCCAGCTCACACTCCGTAACCACGATTCTGAGTTCTATCATCACAGACGAGCTTTGTACATCCCTGAATTTCATGGGAATGGAATCAAACAGTGTGCCCCTTCATGACTGGCTTTTTTCACTCCTAGTGTGTGTGACAGACTCAGTCACGTTGCTGCTACGTAATTAATTTTTACTTTTTTTTACAGTTAATAATAATATAGTTGCTAGTATATATTTTTGAAAAGCTATCCAGGGAAGAGACAAATTATGCAAATCTCTTATCTTCTTTGTTTGCGGTAGCCAGTCTAAATCTTGCTTCACAAAGACAGGTACATAAGAAATGTATTATTTCAAGTCAGATTAAATCTGGCTCAGCCCACATCCAGTGAGCTGGGGGGAAAGTCAATGTCGGTCACTACTGTGTCCACCTTAATCCTCTCTCCACTTTTGTTTGCCCCTGACACCATCACTGTCCCAACTCACATTGTCTGTTGAAAGCAGTTGTCTCTGAATTCCCTGTGCTAAGACCTCCCAGCCACACCACAAGGGCCACCCAGGAGAGGGAACTGGGCCCCTCCCAAACTCAGATTCCCTCTCTATCTTCTCCCACCTCTCCAAAAGGCTCTCAGTTTTCTCCCCTTCTGATCCTGGCACACCCATCAGAATCTCCTAAATGGTCTTGGACTGACCCAAGTTCCAGGGAGCAATGTTGTCTTCAGGCAGCCGTTTCAGTCCTGCACCCAAACCCCAAGAGGTAGACTTCCAACTGCAGCCTTAACACAGTAACTGGGGCTAAACTAGCCCTCCCATTCATTGTAAGCAGCCATGAAATTGACAAAATAAATGAAGCAACTATTTTCCGGTGAGGGCAGCAGACAGCACAAAAGTGCAATCCCTGAGAAAAGAAAACTGGTGATTGCCTCAACTCTTTCCCAACGACGGCTGCACCAAGAGTTAGAGGGCGAACAGAGCCCAGCAGTCCTGCTGAGCTGCAGAGAGTCTGCGCAGCTGAAGCAGCTGGATTCCGTAGGACAAGGCATTGGAGAGGAAGAAGAGCTGTGTGTCGAGAGGACCCCGAAAGCCCAGGCGGGGATCTCCGTGACTTCTTGGCTGTGGGCTGCGTGCAAAGGATTAGATTACTCACGGCTTACCAGACAGCAGCTGCTATGGGGTTTAGAGCAGAGATACTGGAAGTCCAGCAGTGCTGGAGGTGGATGGAATTCTGATCCAGCTAGAACCATGAAACCCCTTAAGATCCCAGGCATCCATTTGAGAGCACACATGTATGTACAGACACACACACACGCACACATATATATTCTATATTCATACAATATAATATTACTCATCAATAACCTCGAACATGAAAACATGGAGACATCTCAGAAGCATTATGTGGAGTAAAAATAGCTCAACAAAAGAGTATATAATATATGGTTTCATTGATGTGAAGTTACAGAACAGGCAAAACGGCTCCACAGTGACAGAGAGCAGATGAGTGGTTCCCTATGGCAGGGGCGGGGGGAAAGAGGGGGTTGACCGCAAAAGCACATACAGGAACTTTCTAGGATGATGGAAATGGTCTACATCTAGATTGGAGTGGTAGTCCACAAGCACAGACATTTGTCAAAACTCATCAAACTGTCCATGTAAAATGTGCATTTTACTGTATGTGAATTATACCTCAATAAAGTCAACTCCTTTTAAAGATCATTTCAAAGAAAACATGCAAAAGCGAGGCAAGGAATGAGAACAGAGGTGGGCCTTCCTTCTCAGCAGGGAGAAAGGGAAAACACCAATGAAATGTCAGTAAGTTGCCATGTCATCTAATTCTGCAATATTTGCGGGTTTTGTAGTAAGCACACGTGACTTAGATAATTAGAAAAAAGTTAAGCTCTAACCATGACCTTATAGCAGCCCCACACCTAGCCCTCTGTGAGGGAAGCAGGGATGCACGTATACCCTCCAGAAATTCACCTCCTCCCTCCTCCTCTTCTTGCCCCCAGACACTGTTGGCGTTGCTGATCTTGGTGCTATATGTGGGCACAGGAATATCAGGTGAGCCTTCTGGAATCTGAGGAGGAAGGAGCCATGTCCACACAGAGTCAGGAGCATATTCTGGAGATGGCCGCATGCCAAGGGGGCCTCCACAGCTTGCCTTCTCCCATCCTCTTCATCCCATTGGGATGATCAACCGAGTTTATTCCAACTCACTCTCCTTTCCCTTATTAAGAGGTGGTGTTTGTGCCTGTTTCAGGAAGAAGTTGGGAGGTGTCAGAAAGAATCAGAGAATGTAACTACGTCCAGAATCCTATGACTTCCCAGGTAACATATTCAAGAAGGTACTGAGGGACGTCAAGTTTGGCTGAGGAAATCTGAGAAGGCTTCCCAGAGGTGTCATTGATGGGTCTCGGCCGGGTGGAGAAGGTGGGGATGGGTACTTTGGGCAGAAGGAAAGCATTGCAAAGGCTCGGGGAACTTTTAGAAACCAGTGGCAAGGGAGGGTCTACACGAAAAGGCTCAAGATGCAATGTGAGTGTCTGCCTTTCAGGTGTTTGAATACCAGACCAATGACCCCTCAGAAGAGCCAATCAAGGTCATCAGGACCTGGTGGAAGGAGAACTTGCATGTTTTCGTGGAGAAGCTAGAGAAAGGGGTGCGAGACCTGGAACAGCTGGTGCAAGACCTGGAGGAGTGGCTCGATGCCCTCCTGGGAGACGGGTACCCAGAGGAGCCCAGCGCCACCCTCAAAAATCACTTGTGAGGGGCCAGGGCTGGGACCTGGGCAGGAGGCCAAGTGGAAGGGGGCAAAGATTCCCAGGGGTTCCTCTAAGTAGGGCTGAGCTGTGACACTTGAAGTTTAAGGCAGCCAAGAAAATAAAGTAGTTGAGACACTGAGAAATCTAGTTGTCACCACTGCTGGTCCATGAAAGCTGAACCCAGGTCAGGAAGACACCAGGCTCTGCTGAGATACCATCACTTGTAGCAGGACTCTGGTGCACAGGAACCAACACCAGCCTCAGAGCCAGCCACAGGGTCAGGACCCTTCTCTTCCACTTTACTTGAGTCACTGTGCAAAACTCCTCAACCTCTCTGCAACAAAATATCTCATTAATAAGAATCAGGGAAACAGACTTTGCCTCACAGGGTTACACTGAGGATCAAACGTGTATATATCGTGTATGTCTGGCATATAGTAGGTACCTGATAGACAGTTCTTCCTTTTTCACATTCCTTTTTCCTTCCTCCTTGGAAGTCAGCAGGAGGATGCTGGGTCTAGAGTATACAGATAGTATGTGGCAACTCAACCTTCTGACACTGCTGGTAGAAGCGTAAGTTTCCAGAATCCTTCTGGAGGGCAATTTGGTGAGAGCTATCAACACAAATGCATTTATCCCTTGACCCAGCAATCAACTTCAGCGATTTATCATATGTATCAATATATGCACATTGTGAAGTTACACACTTTGCTTCTAATAGCAAAAAAAAAAAAAAAAAGGAACAATCCAAATGAAAATGACATCAGTAGGGCACTGGTAAGTACATCCAAACAATGAGATACGCCGTAGCCGTGAAAGAGAAAGAAGAGGAGGCTTTCCTACTGATCTGGAAAAGCCTGAAAGATATGTTGTTAAATGAAAGAAATGAGTCCACATTTTACTGTTGATGACGAAGTTGTGATTGAATACGCATAAAAACTCTAGATGGATACAAAACAGGGGGAGCTTGAAGGGAGCTGAACTGGGGCAAATTTATGACAAGGACAGGAGGGAAACTTTCCATTGTTTACTTTTCACACTTTCCTATTTTCAAACTATGTGAATGTTTTGCCTATTCAAATATTTTTTAAAATAAAATTACCTATTATTTTGCTTGCAGACAAGGACTGGAATAGTGTATACAAGCAAAAATAACAATATCACTATGATGAAATTATGAGTGACTTTTAATTGTTTTTTTTTTTTGGCCATGCTGCATGGCACAGCTTGTGGGATCTTAGTTCCCTAACCAGGGGTCAAAGCTGTACCCCCTGCAGTGGAAGCACAGAGTCCTAACCACTGAACCACCAGGGAATTCCCTAATTTTTTAAAAATAGTGCCAAGAGAAAACCTCTCTCTTTTGATTATTTTTATTAAGCAATGAGAATGCTTGTCTAGGATTTTCCCTTTTTCCCTTGACTTCCAGGAAACTCAGAGTTCAGCTGTCCATTACAGGAATTATATTGGCCTCACTTCTTTAGGTTATTTATTTCCCCTTCTTATGACTTTTTTGTTTTTTATTTTAACGGAATTGTTCTATATCTGCCAATTATTAGGACCACCTCCAATCTTTGAAAAGTCATGAGGGTTCCAGTTAAAATAATCTCAGAGGATATCTGACTTACAGGGAACGTCACAGCAATCCATTTGCCAGAAGGAATGAATCAATTGTCATTTGGGTTGGAAAAACTCTTTGCAAGTTATGGTCACAGTTTGCCTGGGGGTGGGAACCAGAATCTGTTTTTTCTCATTTGCAGTTATTTCAGCACGAGTTCTACAGGAAGAGGTTGATTGATATTTCCTGGTGTTCATGTTTACTATTACCATACAAGTTGTAGTTATAAATCCAAAATCGTGTACATCGTGTATGTTCTATGGGTACTTTAAAGGGTTCTCAGGCATAAATATGACAATATACAATACACACTTTAGACTTTAAACCAAGTTGTAATTCTCCTGTATCTGTAATATATATGTATGTGCTTATATGAGACTTATATATTATATGTACTTATATATTTTGTTATATGTAAAAGTTTAGATGTTTATATATGTAATTTGGGGGATACGTGAAAAAAAAGAAAGCAGAGCCTAGATCCTTGAGGACTAGGACCACCCCCGTGGACATTACCAGAGCCTTTGAGGAGTTAGTCCCCTGAAAGCTCTTGGATGCCACTCATCTTCCCCTCCCCCCCCCCACAAAAAGTGCCTAATAGGGACCCACTGACGGTGGTTTCTGTTGGTTTCCTGCCTCGTGAGCCCATAAAGAACAGCGAGCCCTTCAGGGTGGCTCAGGCCATGAGGCCCAACAAGGGAACCGGGATCTCACAGGAACTGAGAGCATATCACGACATGGGATGGTGGAGACTGGAACAGGAAGGTCTTTATGAACCGAAGGTATCCACCAAGGCACTCCAGGAGCCCTCGCTGCAAGAATCTGGGTTCTCTCTAGTGTTCCACCTTTACCTTGCCTTTCTCCGGGTCTCTGCTTCCCTTTGTGTGAAGACTCCATCTCATCTGCTTCCCGTGGCTTCCTTGCCCTCCACTCTGTGTATCCCTTCTTGAGCTCCATGCTTCTGCTTCTGAATCCTCGTAACTCTGATTCAGTCCTAGTCTCACAGGCCTCTCTCTTCCTCACGACCTTCTAACTTCTATTGACTATGTGATTCTGCCCGTAGTTCCCAGGTCAAACTCTAGGGGGAGTGGATGGGATAAAATTGGCCCATCTCATTCACTGGTTTCTGGTGCTGAGCCAGGCTCTGTGCCAGGCAGCCTTTGGACTGAGTGAGCTTGGGGAGGATCAGGTGCTCCAGGACAGAGCTGCTCATACAAGAAACAGCCTGGGCCCCTTCCTGACAAGAGGCTTTGGACCACATGTGATGATCTGATTTACATTTCCCAATGGGGTCAAAACGTGGCAGAGAGAGTGACGGCAACCCTCGTACCTGGAGCCCCAAGAGTCTATATCAGCAAAGCAGAATTATGTGAGACAAACATTCAAAGGCTGAACACAATTGCTAAGAATGAGGTGGGAGGGTCCTGACCACCAGAACCACATAGATGCATGGGGCAGCCCAAACAGAGAAGATTTAACTCTCTGCCTTCACTTCCTGGGTGTGAAAAATACAAATGACACACTTCAAAATAAGAGTATGACTACCTTCTATAACTTTGAAGTCTTATAATTTGAATGATTTTAGCAAAATGTTGCCCAGTAAACCTATTAAGGAGCCCACTTTCATATCTACAGAGTGGATTTCCCTTGAGAAGAGAAAAAGGCTTTTGCTTAAGAAGGTAACTCTACATTTCTCCGAAGAAGACACACAGATGGCCAACAGTCACATGAGAAAATGCTCAGCATCACTAATTATTAGGGAAATGCAAATCAAAACTACAGTGAGGTACCACCTCACACTGGTCAGAATGGCCACCGTCAAAAAGTCTACAAATAATAAAGGCTGGAGAGGGTGTGGAGAAAAGGGAACCCTCTTGCACTGTTAGTGGGAATGTAAATTGGTGCAGCCACTATGGAGAACAGTATGGAGCTTCCTTAAAAAACTAAAAATAGAGTTAGCATATGATCCAATAATCCCACCCCTAGGCATATATCCAGAGAAAACCATAATTCGAAAAGATACATATACCCCAATGCTCATAGCAACACTATTTACAATAGCCAAGATATGGAAGCAACCTAAATGTCCTTCAACAGATGAATGGATAAAGAAAATGTAGTGCGTGTGTGTGTGTGTGTGTGTGTGTGTGTGTGTGTATATATATATATAGAGAGAGAGAGAGAGAGAGAATGGAATAATACTCAGCCATAAAAAAGAATGAAATAATGCCATTTGCAGCAACATGGATGGACCTAGAGATTACCATACTAACTGAAGTAAGTTAAACAAAGACAAATATCATATGATATCACTTATATGCAGAATCTTAAAAAAATGATACAAACTTATTCACAAAACAGAAATATACCCACAGACATAGAAAACAAACATGGTTACCAAAGGTGAAATGGGAGGAGGGGTAAATTAGGAGTTTGGGATTAACATATACACACTACTATATATAAAACAGATAACTAACAAGGACCTACTGTATAGCACAGGGAACAATACTCAATATTTTGTAATAACCTACAAGGGAAAAGAATATGAAAAAGAATATATATCTGAATCATTGCACTGTACACCTGAAACACAACACTGTAAATCAACTATACGCCAATTAAAAAAAGAAAGAAAGAAGGAAACTCTTCCCAGCTTCTTCCATTCAATCACGGTTGTGAATAAGATATACACACTATGAGGGACTTCCCTGGTGGTCCAATGCAGGGGGCACGGGTTCGACCCCTGGTCAGGGAACTAAGATCCTGCACGCTGCATGGCACGGCCAAAAACAAACCCATATACACAATACTATATATATAATAGATAACCAACAAGGACCTACTGTATAGCACAAGGAACTCTACTCAATATTTTGTAATAACCTATATGGGAAAAGAATCTAAAAAAGAATGGATATATGTACATGTATAACTGATTCACTTTGCTGTGCACCTGAAACTAACACAACATTGTAAATCAACCCTACTCCAATAAAAAATTTTAAAAAAAGAAAGAAGTATCGATTGGACCACGCATGTGCCAGCCACCGATGAATGAGACGTTTATAGGCTAATGGTGAAAACAAATGAAAGAAACAAGTAGCAAAGTCAGGACAAGGCAATTTCAGAGAATAATAAATAAAAGAGTGGACACGAGACCACTTAGCAAATCACTGTAGTTCCAGGTAGAAATGGAGGCTTGGCGTGGGGGAAAAGTGCCCAGAATCAGGAGACATTCTGAAAATGTATTCAGTGGGACCTGCTGATGGATGAGAATGTGGGAGAAGAGTCTAGAAAGCTGTTGGCCAGGCCTCAGGACTTCCTCTCTTTTCAGCAAGGAGGAACCTGAGCCATGAGTCGGGTTTTGACCCAGGTAGCCCAAGAGGGCAAGATGGAAGAGACAGGTTTGGTCTGGTTAAAGGGAAAGTGGCCAGTTGGAAAAATGTCATGACCACTCAAGTATCCACATTCCTTTCCTTTGTCTCAGGCACCTGGAGCATGAGGTCAGCATTACAACAGTTAAAAACTTTTAATTAATTGTAATTGATGGTTCTCTCCCTTCTCTCTCTTTTACTTAATAGATTTGGCGGCCTTCCTAATGCTCCCTCTTTGGCTAACACTGATTCATTCTACTTTTTAATTTGCTCGTCTTATTGCATTTGGTCAGCTGCTTTTCTGTTCTTTCACCTTATATATATTATATAATGGGGGGAAAACCCACAATCATTCAGATAATTCATGTTTTAAAGATAAGAATCTGATAATCTAGACAAAACCTAGGTAAGGTAAAGTCCACTTGTATGTTAGCCGTTAAGTAGTTCATAAGCATATTATGATTATCGGGAAGAAATAAGAAAACTGTGACAGCTGACATTTAGAAAATGCTTCCTGCATTTCTGTTTTAGGGGCTCGGTCAAGTGCTATTGTTATTTCCAGTTTATGGGAGGGGAAACTGAGGCAGGGAGCGAGTCTATCATTGTTAAAATCATATCATCAATAAATGGGGAGCCAGGATTCAAACCCACACCGTCTGGCATCAAAGCCCTCACACTAACCCAATGTGCTTTACAGCCTCCCCTCCGTTAAGTCCAGCCAGGATAATCTCTTTCTCTCTTTAAAATGTTATCCTTTTATTGATAAGGAATCATATGCCAATTAAATTTAGAAGGCAGTCAATACTACATGTCAGGTACATATATAGAGAAGTAGAAGTCCTATTTCCTGCCCACATAGAGCTGGTCTGTCTACCATGAAGCCAAGAAACAAAGATGGAAAAAAAGAAATCTCTAGCTTGTTTTAAAAGCCATTGGGTGAAGTGCCAAAGGCACCTAACTAATTGACAAATGAGTAAAATATTTATTGACTTGACTAAGAGTTCAGAGAAGGGATAGGGCGCTTGAGTTGGCACTAACGTGAAAATCTGTTAGTCCAGTTATAGAAAAATGCTGAAATTTGAATTAGGCTATGGCCGAGAGGAAATCGTGGGAGAAATGGAAGAAAAGATGAACGATGGGCGGGGGCAGAGAGGGGCCCTTCCTGCTAGAATCACATCTCAGGTATGGGTACTGTAGCCCAAACGAAACCCAAGGGTCAGATCTGAGGTCTCAGGTAAGATTTGGAACCAGCTTCCCAAAGGTCTTTGTGAGAATAAGGTTTAAAAAAAAAACCCTTAAGAAGGAGGGACTCAGGCTCCATTGAAATTATTCCAAGACCAGGAAGGTTCATTTTCAGTCTTCATGTCATATTTTTGATGATGTCAAATAAAAAAGTGGAGTTAATCTGTTCCCTTAATCCACAAATTTGTTCAACAAAATTGTGAAAAGCACTAAATCCAATTTGGTTCAAATCTGGCTGTCAGAAGGATAATTGAGGGATGAAACCAAAGAAGACGCCTTTTGGGGCATCCAAATCCGTTCTGTTGTGACACTTCCAGGAGGAAGAGCATCCTTGCCTTAGGGCAGGGCCAGAGCTTTAGTCCAACGGTGCTGCTGGCCTTCTTAGTCCAGTGGCTGAGCCTTCAGCAGAAGGCCCCAAGTTACCTGAGTGCTTTGGCCAAATCACTTCCTCACTCAGAGCCTCAGTTTCCCTCCCTGTCATACAGTGCTACTACACTTTTCTGAGCAGCTGTTGAGACACTAAGAGGACATGATGACAGTAAAGCACAGTGCTAGGAAAGCTAGTAGGTGCTTAGAAAAGGAAGCATAACAGAAAAGTCCAGGTAGATCCAAACACAGGCTCAGGTAAATCCAGGGACATTGGGATCTCTCTCCCTCCCTCTCCCCTCCCCCTCCCCCTCCCTCTCCCCTCCCCCTCCCCCTCCCCCTCCCCTCCCCCTCCCCCTCCCCTCCCCTCCCCTCCCCCCTCCCTCTCCCCCCCCCACCCCATTTGCCTCTGGGCTGGCCCCATTCTCAGGCATGCTGTCCCCACAGTGGAGGCAGCATGGCTTCTGGAGTTCCAGGCTAGATCACATCCTCTCCTTCTCCCCGGAGGAAAAGAAATGCCTCTTCCCTGAGAGCTGTGCTCGAAGTCCTGCATTTGAACCTGGTGGCCCTCGGTCTGGATCACAGACCATTCCTGAGCTACTCCTCGTGGCTGAAGTGATGCAATGCTCACATTGGCCAGACCTGCTCACACACCCATCTCTCAGGCCAAGGGTAATCCTAAGCACAGACTGAGGGGTGGGGAGCCGTGGTTCCCCAAGGGAAATCGGGGTACTGTTAGCAGAATGGGGGCAACCAGTGCTAGGAAACATTTTTTAAATACTTTGTTAAAGTACCGATAACAGCAATTCATTTTCATTACACTCCAGCAGGGCGTAAAGTGCTTTCTCAGCTATCCTACCTCACGTGGATCTGAGCTCTAGACAAGACAAGGGATCTTTTTTAACACCCTGGCGCATGGCCAGCTACAGCAGAATTTACTTCTCTTGCCTGTGAGCCCAGGCAAAGTGCACATCAACGGAGGTGAAATGAAGAAGCTGAAATGTCAGGGCTTTGGGGTAAAACAGATGTGGTCCAAACCCTGCCTCTCCACTCCCACCTCGGCACTGTGCCCTCAGACAGGTCACTCCATCCTTCTGAGCTGCCCATAAAGTGGGGTTTGTCTACATATCTCCAGGGCCTACTTAGAGGATTAAGTCATAACAGCCAACTTTTAATTAGTGTTTACTAGGCTCCAGGCACAATGCTAGATGCTTTATGGGCAGCACCTACCTTATTTAATCATCACAACAAATCTATGCATCAGGTACTGTCAGTGTCTTCACTGCACACGTAAGGTAACTGGAACACGGGGTACATAACTCTTCCGGGGTCACACAGTAAGTGGTAGAGCCAGGACGCAAACTCAGACAAGCAAATTCCGGGGCCACGTGCTGAAACCCCACCCTATGCTCCTTCCGGATTAGATGAGGTAATGCGCATGCAAGAGCTATGTAAACTGTAACACGTTGTATAAATGTCACTTGCTGTTACCTCTTTCCTCCCGCCCTGGTCATTAAGGCCACGAGGGACCTCATGAATCTACCGTTCAGATATTTTCTCACAGTGCTAGACTTGGTCCCTGAGCTGCACTTCCTCCCAGCCTGCCTTTGACTCTGAGGCTACCCCTCGAGATCCATCTGATTCGTTTCATTCTCCAGTCTCAGCAAAGACGCTTTTTGCACACAGGCATTCATTTCCTCCACAACTCTTAATGACCACAACGATGAGTTGCAGCCATACTGGACAGAACGAGAACCAATATGGTCTCTGTCCACATGGAGCTCCCAGTATGGTGCAGCAGTCACAGAAAATGGGGCCAGGGGAGGAGATTCAGCTTCACGGATAAATGGGACGTAACATTAGAACCTGGCTGTCAGGGTGGTGGCAAGGTATACGTGAGAGGAATCAGGCAAGAAGGGTACCCAGCACAGTCAGAGCTGAACACACTTAGCTATTGTCACAAAATGAATGCTATTGCCTCCCTCCCTCTGACACAGAGCTTAGGACTCACTCAGTACAACTTACTTGTTCCCCTCTCTAGACATCCTTTGTTATTCTTGGTTTCTGCTTTATTTCTCATATCAAAACACACACTCATTAGCAGAAATTCAGAAAAAGTAAAACAAATGTACATTTTTTAAAAATAACAGGCGTATAGAGACAGAAAGCAGATTGGTGGTTTCCAGGGGCCGGTGGGAGGAGGGAATTGGGAGTGAATGCTTAATAGGCACAGGGTTTCCACTTGGGGTGATGAAAAAGTTATGGAATTAGACAGTGGTGATGGTTGCACAACATTGTAAGTGTACTTAATGTCACTGTATTGTACACTTTAAAATGGTGAAAATGGTAAATTTTATGTTCCGTGTATTTGCCACAATAAAAAAAAAAAAATGCTGGAGAGCATAACCTCACTACCCAGAGTCAGCCAAAGCAATGTTTTGTGGGTTTCCCTCCACCTTTTTTTCAATGTATATTTTTAAATAGTTAAAGTCATACTGCAAGTATAATTCTGTATCCTCCTTTTTAAATCGAGCCATATGTCATCAGCGTTATTCCCATGTCCTGCATAACATTGTTGGGCATTTAGGGAGTTCTTTTCTTCAAAGAACTATTCACTATTATTAACAAGTGCACTCAGAAAATGAAAGGAAAGCCATAGATGGGGAGAAATTATTCACAATACTATACCTGACAAAAGACTTATATCCAGAATATATAAAGAACTACAAATCAATACGAAAAATATAAACCACCCAGTTTTTTTTAATGTGCCATAGGTTTGAAAAGACGCTTCAAAAAGAAGATTTATGAACGGACAATAAGCATGAGGAAGGTGCTCAACATCACTGCTCATCAGAGACATGTGTATTAAAATCAGAGTGAGACACCAGGGGGATATCCCACGTTGGAGAGGAGGGGAGGGAGCTGCAAATCTCATACATTGCTGATATAATATTATGCAAACCACTTTGGAAATCAGTTTGGCAGTTTATTATAAATACACATATAATTCACTGTGCCCTAATGATTCCATTCTAAGTATTTACCCAAGAGAATGAAATGAATGAGGCCAAACACACACAAAACCACAAACTCAAACACAAAAACAAAACCTTGCACAAAAATGTGCATAGCAGCTTTATTCATAAAAGATAGCAACTGGAAATAACTCAAATGCCCATAAATAAATTGTGATTCTATTCATACAGCAGAATACTATTCATAAATAAAAGAATGAACTACTGATACATAGAACAGCATGGGTGAGTCTCAGAAGCATTACCTTGCTTGAGATAAACAAGATATAAGACTATATATTGTCGGATTCCATGAATAACTAGACTATGGTGATAGAGATCAGGTTGGTATCTCAGGCAAGGTGTACAAGGAAACCTGCTGGAGTGTTGGGAATAATCTATATCTTAATATGAGGTGGTGGTTACATGGGTGTTTGCATCTGTTGCAATTCATTGAACTGTATACTTCAAATCTATTTTATTGTATATAACTTATGCCTCAATATCATTAAAAATAGTAAAATTATATGCCAACTCTATGACTCAACAGTTTCATTCCTAGATGTTTACCCAAGAAAAGAGCAGGTAATCACAAAAAGTCTTGTATAAAAATATTCATTGCAACTTTATCCATAAGAGCCAAAAACTGTAAATGGATTAAATATTCCAATTAAAACAGAAAGATGGTTAATTTCAATTTTTTTAAATGCATGTTGCTTACAAGAGACACAAATATAAGAACCCAGAAAGGTGGAAAATAAAAGGATGAGAAAACGTATCTATAAAAATACTAAAAAAATAAATAGGTATGTTAAAAAGCAGGTATAGGTCTACTAATATCAGATCAAATAGACATTAAGACCAGAAGTATTATTAGACATAAAGAATAACAATTCATAATTATAGAGGGGTCAATTCAACAGGAACATGTAACAATCCTAAATTCAAATGAGTTTAGTAATGGAGCCTCAAACACAGTAAGAATTAAAAGGAGAAAAAACCACATCCATAATCATAGCACAATGTTTAGAAACATGTCTCTCAGTTACTGATAATACAGATATAAAATTAATATAGATATATTAAGATTTAGTGACATGAATAACAAATTTGATCAGACCCAAACCTATTCAGTCACCTAGTTTATTGCAAACATACCACTACAGTGTAGCAGGGGCAAACGCTCTTGCTAATAAATGGTGCTAGATAAACTGCACAAACTTATGGAAAATATGGACGTTGACTCTGACCTCATACCACACCCAAGATTCTATTTCAGGTGAATCATGGACCTACATATGAAAAGTAAAACAATAAAGCTTCTAGAATAAAACATGGGTATATATTTATGGCTATGGATAGACAAAGATTTATTCAACAAAACATAAACACTAAACATAAAGGAAAAGATTAGTAAATTAGACTATTTTAAAATTAAGAAATACTGTTCATCAAAAGACATCATTAGAAGATTAAATGAACAAACAGAAGGGGAGAAGATATTTGCAATGCATGTCTCCTACAAAAATTAAAAAAATAGGGGGACGAGGGGAAGATGGCGGAAGAGTAAGACGCGGAGATCACCTTCCTCTCCACAGATACACCAGAAATACATCTACGCGTGGAACAACTCCTACGGAGCACCTACTGAACGCTGGCAGAAGACCTCAGACCTCCCAAAAGGCAAGGAACCCCCCACGTACCTGGTTAGGGCAAAAGAAAAAACTAAACAGAGACAAAAGGATAGGGACGGGTCCTGCACCAGCGGGAGAGAGCTGTGAAGGAGGAAAAGTGTCCACACACTAGGAAGCCCCTTCGCGGGTGGAGACTTCGGGAGGCGGAGTGGGGGAGCTTGGGAGCCGCGGAGGAGAGCACAGCAACAGGGGTGCGGAGGGCAAAGCGGACAGATTCCAGCGCAGAGGATCGGGCCGACCGGCACTCACCAGCCGAGAGGCTTGTCTGCTCGCCCGCCGGGGCGGGCGGGACTGGGAGCTGAGGCTCCGGCTTTTGTCGGAGCGCCGGGAGAGGACTGAGGTTGGCGGCGTGAACACAGCCTGCAGGGCGTTGGTGCGCCGCGGCTGGCCGGGAGAAAGTCCGGGGAGGGGTCTGGACCTGCCGAAGAGGCAAGAGACTTTTACGTCCCTCTTTGTTTCCTGGTGCACGAGGAGAGGGGATTAAGAACGCTGCTTGAGAGAGCTCCAGGGACGGGCGCGAGCCGCGGCTAAGAGTGCGGAGCCCAGAGACGGACATGGGACGCTGAGGCCGCTGCTGCCGCAGCCAGGAGGCCTGTGTGCGAACACAGGTCACTAGCCACACGCCCTTCCGGGGAGCCTGTGCAGCCCGCCACTGCCAGGGTCCCGGGATCCAGGGACGGCTACCCCGGGAGAGTGCTCGGCACGCCTCAGGCTGCAGCGTCACGCCGGCCTCTGCCGCTGGAGGCCCGCCCCGCACCCCGTGACCCTCCCTACCCACCCCCCCACCCCCCCACACCCCCACACACACACCCCACCCCCCGGCCTGGGTGAGCCAGAGCCTCCGAATCAGCGGCTCCTTTAACCCCGTCCTGTCTGAGCAAAGAACAGACGCCCTCCGGCGACCTACACGCACAGGCGGGGCCCAATCCAAAGCTGAGCCCCTGGGAACTGTGAGAACAAAGAAGAGAAAGGGAAATCTCTCCCAGCAGCCTCAGAAGCAGCGGATTAAAGCTCCACAATCAACTTGATATACCCTGCATCTGTGGAATACCTGAATAGACAACGAATCATCCCAAATTAAGGAGCCCTGTGGATGAAAGGCTCTTGGTGCTGCAGCCAGGAGTCAGTGCTGTGCCTCTGAGGTGGGAGAGCCAACTTCAGGACACTGGTCCACAAGAGGCCTCCCAGCTGCACATAATATCAAACAGCAAAAATCTCCGAGAGATCTCCATCTCAACGCCAGCACCCAGCTTCACTCAACGACCAGCAAGCTACAGTGCTGGACATCCTATGCCAAACAACTAGCAAGACAGGAACACAACCCCACCCATTAGCAGAGAGGCTGCCCAAAATCATAATAAGTCTACAGACACCCCAAAACACACCACCAGACGTGGACCTGCCCACCAGAAAGACAAGATCCAGCCTCATTCACCAGAACACAGGCACTAGTACCCTCCACCAGGAAGCCTACACAACCCACTGAACCAACCTTAGCCACTGGGGACAGACAACAAAAACAACAGGAACTACGAACCTTCAGCCTGCAAAAAAGGAGACCCCAAAAACTGTAAGATAAGCAAAATGAAAAGACAGAAAAACACACAGCAGATGAAGGAGCAAGATAAAAACCCACCAGACCTAACAAATGAAGAGGAAATAGGCAGTCTACCTGAAAAAGAATTCAGAATAATGATAGTAAGGTTGATCCGAAATCTTGGAGATAGAATGGACAATAGAATGGACAAATTGCAAGAATCAGTTAACAAGGACCTAGAAGAACTAAAGATGAAACAAGCAATGATGAACAACACAATAAATGAAATTAAAAGTACTCTAGATGGGATCAATAGCAGAATAACTGAGGCAGAAGAACGGATAAGTGACCTGGAAGATAAAATAGTGGAAATAACTACTGCAGAGCAGAATAAAGAAAAAAGAATGAAAAGAACTGAAGGCAGTCTCAGAGACCTCTGGGACAACATTAAACGCACCAACATTCGAATTATAGGGGTTCCAGAAGAAGAAGAGAAAAAGAAAGGGACTGAGAAAATATTTGAAGAGATTATAGTTGAAAACTTCCCTAATATGGGAAAGGAAATAGTTAATCAAGTCCAGGAAGCACAGAGAGTCCCATACAGGATAAATCCAAGGAGAAATACGCCAAGACACATGTTAATCAAACTGTCAAAAATTAAATACAAAGAAAACATATTAAAAGCAGCAAGGGAAAAACAACAAATAACACACAAGGGAATCCCCATAAGGTGAACAGCTGATCTTTCAGCAGAAACTCTGCAAGCCAGAAGGGAGTGGCAGGACATATTGAAAATGTTGAAGGAGAAAAACCTGCAACCCAGATTACTCTACCCAGCAAGGATCTCATTCAGATTTGATGGAGAAATTAAAACCTTTACAGACAAGCAAAAGCTGAGAGAGTTCAGCACCACCAAACCAGCTCTACAACAACTGCTAAAGGAACTTCTCTAGGCAAGAAACACAAAAGAAGGAAAGGACCTACAATAACGAACCCAAAACAATTAAGAAAATGGGAATAGGAACACACATATCGATAATTACCTTAAATGTAAATGGACTAAATGCTCCCACCAAAAGACACAGATTGGCTGAATGGATACAAAAACAAGACCCATGTATTTGCTGTCTACAAGAGACCCATTTCAGACCTAGAGACACTAACAGACTGAAAGTAAGGGGATGGAAAAAGGTATTTCATGCAAATGGAAACCAAAAGAAAGCTGGAGTAGCAATTCTCATATCAGACAAAATAGACTTTAAAACAAAGACTATTAGAAGAGACAAAGAAGGACACTACATAATGATCAAGGGATCGATCCAAGAGGAAGATATAACAATTGTAAATATTTATGCACCCAACATAGGTGCACCTCAATACATAAGGCAAATACTGACAACCATAAAAGGGGAAATCGACAGTAACACATTCATAGTAGGGGACTTTAACACCCCACTTTCACCCATGGACAGATCATCCAAAATGAAAATAAATAAGGAAACACAAGCTTTAAATGATACATTAAACGAGATGGACTTAATTGATATTTATAGGACATTCCATCCAAAAACAACAGAATACACATTTTTCTCAAGTGCTCATGGAACATTCTCCAGGATAGATCATATCGTGGGTCACAAATCAAGCCTTGATAAATTTAAGAAAATTGAAATTGTATCAAGTATCTTTTCTGACCACAACGCCATGAGACTAGATATCAATTACAGGAAAAGATCTGTAAAAAATACAAACACATGGAGGCTAAACAATACACTACTTAATAATGAAGTGATCACTGAAGAAATCAAAGAGGAAATCAAAAAATACCTAGAAACAAATGACAATGGAGACACAACGACCCAAAACCTGTGGGATGCAGCAAAAGCAGTTCTAAGGGGGAAGTTTATAGCAATACAAGCCCACCTTAAGAAGCAGGAAACATCTCGAATAAACAACCTAACCTTGCACCTCAAGCAATTAGAGAAAGAAGAACAAAAAAACCCCAAAGCTGGCAGAAGGAAAGAAATCATAAAAATCAGATCAGAAATAAATGAAAAAGAAATGAAGGAAACAATAGCAAAGATCAATAAAACTAAAAGCTGGTTCTTTGAGAAGATAAACAAAATAGATAAACCACTAGCCAGACTCATCAAGAAAAAAAGGGAGAAGACTCAAATCAATAGAATTAGAAATGAAAAAGGAGAGGTAACAACTGACACTGCAGAAATAAAAGAGATCATGAGAGATTACTACAAGCAACTCTATGCCAATAAAATGGACAATCTGGAAGAAATGGACAAATTCTTAGAAATGCACAACCTGCCAAGACTGAATCAGGAAGAAATAGAAAATATGAACAGACCAATCACAAGCACTGAAATTGAAACTGTGATTAAAAATCTTCCAACAAAGAAAAGCCCAGGACCGGATGGCTTCACAGGCGAATTCTATCAAACATTTAGAGAAGAGCTAACACCTATCCTTCTCAAACTCTTCCAAAATATAGCAGAGGGAGGAACACTCCCAAACTCCGTCTACGAGGCCACCATCACCTTGATACCAAAACCAGACAAGGATGTCACAAAGAAAGAAAACTACAGGCCAATATCACTGATGAACATAGATGCAAAAATCCTCAACAAAATACTAGCAAACAGAATCCAACAGCACATTAAAAGGATCATACACCATGATCAAGTGGGGTTTATTCCAGGAATGCAAGGATTCTTCAATATACGCAAATCTATCAATGTGATAAACCATATTAACAAACTGAAGGAGAAAAACCATATGATCATCTCAATAGATGCAGAGAAAGCTTCTGACAAAATTCAACACCCATTTATGATAAAAACCCTGCAGAAAGTAGGCATAGAGGGAACTTTCCTCAACACAATAAAGGCCATATATGACAAGCCCACAGCAAACATCATCCTCAATGGTGAAAAACTGAAAGCATTTCCACTAAGATCAGGAACAAGACAAGGTTGCCCACTCTCACCACTCTTATTCAACATAGTTTTGGAAGTTTTAGCCACAGCAATCAGAGAAGAAAAGGAAATAAAAGGAATCCAAATTGGAAAAGAAGAAGTAAAGCTGTCACTGTTTGCAGATGACATGATCCTATACATAGAGAACCCTAAAGATGCTACCAGAAAACTACTAGAGCTAATCAATGAATTTGGTAAAGTGGCAGGATACAAAATTAATGCACAGAAATCTCTGGCATTCCTATATACTAATGATGAAAAATCTGAAAGTGAAATCAAGAAAACACTCCCATTTACCACTGCAACAAAAAAGAATAAAATATCTAGGAATAAACCTACCTAAGGAGACAAAAGATCTGTATGCAGAAAATTATAAGACACTGATGAAAGAAATTAAAGATGATACAAATAGATGGAGAGATATACCATGTTCTTGGATTGGAAGAATCAACATTGTGAAAATGACTCTACTACCCAAAGCAATCTATAGATTCAATGCAATCCCTATCAAACTACCACTGGCATTTTTCACAGAACTAGAACAAAAAATTTTGCAATTTGTATGGAAACACAAAAGACCCCGAATAGCCAAAGCAATCTTGAGAACGAAAGAAGGAACTGGAGGAATCAGGCTCCCAGACTTCAGACTATACTACAAAGCTACAGTTATCAAGACGGTATGGTACTGGCACAAAAACAGAAAGATAGATCAATGGAACAGGATAGAAAGCCCAGAGATAAACCCACGCACATATGGTCACCTTATCTTTGACAAAGGAGGCAGAAATGTACAGTGGAGAAAGGACAGCCTATTCAATAAGTGGTGCTGGGAAAACTGGACAGCTACATGTAAAAGTATGAGATTAGATCACTTCCTAACACCATACACAAAAATAAGCTCAAAATGGATTAAAGACCTAAATGTAAGGCCAGAAACTATCAAACTCTTAGAGGAGAACATAGGCAGAACACTCTATGACATAAATCACAGCAGCAAGGTCCTTTTTGACCCACCTCCTACAGAAATGGAAATAAAAACAAAAGTAAACAAATGGGACCTAATGAAACTTAAAAGCTTTTGCGCAGCAAAGGAAACCATAAAGAAGACCAAAAGACAACCCTCAGAATGGGAGAAAATATTTGCAAATGAAGCAACGGACAAAGGATTAATCTCCAAAATTTATAAGCAGCTCATGCAGCTTAATAACAAAAAAACAAACAACCCAATCCAAAAATGGGCAGAAGACCTAAATAGACATTTCTCCAAAGAAGATATACAGAGTGCCAACAAACACATGAAAGAATGCTCAACATCACTAATCATTAGAGAAATGCAAATCAAAACTACAATGAGATATCATCTCACACCAGTCAGAATGGCCATCATCAAAAAATCTAGAAACAATAAATGCTGGAGAGGGTGTGGAGAAAAGGGAACCCTCTTACACTGTTGGTGGGAATGTAAATTGATACAGCCACTGTGGAGAACAGTATGGAGGTTCCTTAAAAAGCTACAAATAGAACTACCATATGACCCAGCAATCCCACTACTGGGCATATACCCTGAGAAAACCATAATTCAAAAAGAGTCATGTACCAAAATGTTCATTGCAGCTCTATTTACAATAGCCCAGAGCTGGAAACAACCTAAGTGTCCATCATCGGATGAATGGATAAAGAAGATGTGGCACATATATACAATGGAATATTACTCAGCCATAAAAAGAGACGAAATTGAGCTATTTGTAATGAGGTGGATAGACCTAGAGTCTGTCATACAGAGTGAAGTAAGTCAGAAAGAGAGAGACAAATACCGTATGCTAACACATATATATGGAATTAAAAAAAAAAAGTCATGAAAAACCTAGGGGTGAAACAGGAATAAAGACACAGACTTACTAGAGAATGGACTTGAGGCTATGGGGAGGGGGAAGGGTAAACGGTGACAAAGCGATAAAGAGGCATGGACATATATACACTACCAAAAGTAAGGTAGTTAGCTAGTGGGAAGCAGCCGCATAGCACGGGGAGATCAGCTCAGTGCTTTGTGACCGCCTGGAGGGGTGGGATAGGGTGGGAGGGAGGGAGACGCAGGCGGGAAGAGATATGGGAATATATGTATGTGTATAACTGATTCATTTTGTTGTGAAGCTGAAACTAACATACCATTGTAAAGCAATTATACTCCAATAAAGATGTTAAAAAAAAAAAAAGAACCTGTATACTGAATATATAAAGAACTTCTACAAATCAATAAGAAAAAGACAGACACCACCCCCCTCCCCATGGGAAAAACATTGAACAGGCACTTCACAAAAGGGCATACCCAAGGGGCCAATTAGTTATTCATGAAAACCTAATTAAAACCACAATGAGATACCATCACCTAAAATCAGAATGTTTACATTTTTTTGAACTGATACCAAGTGTTGCCAAGAGCTCCTGGCGCTCTCACATACTTCTGCAGGAGTGTAAATTCGTACAACTGTTTTGGAAAACTGTTAGCAGGACCTAGTGAAGCTGAACATACACATGTTTTATGAACCCAAAATTCTACTCCAAACGTAGACTCTCAGAAGTATGTGTGTGTATGTGTGTGTGCAGGTACGTGTGTATCGAAAGTCACGTCCCAAAATAACATAGCAACATTATTTTTAATACTTAGAAACTAGAAACCATTCAAGGGTTCATCACTGGTAGAATGGATAAATAGTCTTCCATTCATACAACGCAATACTATCCAGCAGTGAAAAAGAACAAATCAATACACGCAAGACCATGAATAAGTCTCACAGATACAATGTGACTGAAAGTCAGATACGGTTCTCTGTGACCCATTCACATGAACTTCAGAATCAGGCAAAACTAATCTATAGTGATACAAGTCAGAATATAGGTTTCTTTTAGAGGGTAATGATCATGAGACAGCACAAAAGAGACTCTTGGGATGTCGGTAAAATTCTATATCTTGATCTGGACGGCGGGTACCTACATATATTCACTTTGTAAAAATCCATCAGGCTCTTCACTTAAGGTTCATGCATGAAGCTATATCACATCATCCTTCAGTTTAAGTTTAGCAAAGCATAGTATATGAAGAGTACTAAAGTTTACAATACCTATTGCCAAATTACTTTTGAGTAACTTTGTACCAATTCCCACCAGCCTTGTTGTGTCCCAACCAAAGCCTCCCAAATATTGAGCATTATAATCTTCAAAGAACATTCTTTAGCTTCATTTTAATTTGACTTTATCCAACAAGTCAGCAAATAGTTACAACAGCTCAAGCTACAATGAATCCGGATCAAACTGTTTCACTTTCTATCTCTCTACTCCCTCCTCACGCCCACCAACGCAGTAGGAAAGGATGGGAAGGGATGAACTTGAGCAAGATATGACAGGGAGTAAATCATTCCTCCGTGTCTGCGGGGGATTGGTTCCAGGACACCCCTGCAGATACTAAAATCCAAGGATGCTCAAGTCCCTTACAATATAAAATGACCTAGTACAGTTGGCCCACCATATCCGTGGATGCAGAACGTGTGGATACTGCAGGGCTGACTGTATCAACAGGACTTACCATGGAGTGTGCCTGCGTGGTGCTCAAATCCCTTCCCAAAAGCAGCCTTTAGAGAAATTGGTGATGGGGGCTCCTAAAGACAGGTGGCCTAGAGGAAAGAGTCTGGGACAGGAGTCAGGGGGTCTTGGTTCTTATCCCAGCTCTCCCACTAGTTCATGGTGACCTTGGGCAGTCCTTTCCCCCTCTGGGTATCTGTTTCCTCAATTGTAAATAAACAGATTAGCGGGTCTCTGAGCACTTTTCCAGTTAGAATTGGCTATGATCACATATGATTCTGTGAGTCTACATAACACTGTTTTAAGTGCTCTGTGAGGCACCCATGTGTACATTTATGTATGAGCTGAACATTGTATCCACCAGAATTCTCATAAGGAAGAGAAATGTATTTGTCAGGGGATGTGAGGATGTGAGCCTCCTTGGGCACCCAAGTGTGCAAGGAAGGGGTTCTCCTGTAGGAGGAAAGGGGATAACTTTGCTTATATCTCCAGAGGGAAGAGGAAAGAGAAGCCCTGATAGACCCACAAGATGCTGGAAGGCTCTGTGTGTCTATAAAGCAACCGTTTCCCATAGCCTCGCCAATCGTCAGTAACATCGCTAAATGCATGACACGCTTGGAGGCAGATTTTCTTGTGAAAACTGGTGAAAGGCTTGAGCTCCCTGCACAGATCCACATGGGCCAGTCCCAAGGCAGCACACGCAAATGCAGGGGCCAGGAGGGAGAGGGAAGCGTGGAAACATTCTGCACAGGGACTGGCATATCAGGGAGCATGCACTCAGCTTACACACCCAGGGCGGGCAACGGGGGTTTCAGTTTCGTTGAACCCAGCCTCCAGGGTGCAGGAGAGCCTTAGCTGACAAATACCTCACATCTTCTATGTGGAAGACTGCTATCCACTGCCCTCAACCTGCATGAAATAACCTTGGGGGACAGACAGGGCTCTTCCCTCCTTTCTACCTGGAGTCGCTCTTCTGGGGCTGGGACTGTCTCGCAGCAGCTGCCTCACTGATACCCTCACCGCTAGCGCCCTCTTGTTCCAGGGCACCCTCACCTGGGTTGGGCGAGTACCCATGGTTGGCAGTGGGTGCTCTGCAAACACGGTCCTCGCTACCCGTCGCACAGGCTCTGCACGCTGGAAACCATTTCCCCCCCTCCCTTGATTGAAAACAAGGTTGAATTCATAATTTTACAATTTTTCAAAACTGCCTAGCTCCGAGGGGGAAAAGGGAGTTTTCAGTAACCCCTAGCCGGTAGCCAAGAATTAGCAAGGAAAATACTGCTTCCCACTTTCTAATTGATGCGTCTGCCAAGGGCCCCAGGTATGTCGGCTCCTGAGCACGTGCCTTTGGGGAATTAGTCTCAGGAAACATCCTCCGAGGCCATGTGCGCTTCCTGTCGCCCGCAGGGCTCCCGAGACCCGCTAGACGCTAATTTTCTTAGTACAAAACCATTCCTTTTTTTGAAATGAAAAATGACTTGTTAAACCCCTCTCGGGTCCCCTTTTTTTTCTCTCCTCCCAGAGAAACACATTAAAGTAAACAAACTTGAGATGTAAAATGAAAACAGGGGCCCCCGTAGCACCTGCAGGGTTTACCAGCTCACATTACAAAGCCCTGTCTGAAGTGGCCCGAGAATTGTTTCCATTACAAATAGCCGGTTCTCTTGAAAGTAAGGCAAAAGCCAAATTAGTCAGATTACATCAGGATATATTTTCCTGTAGCATAAGTTCTTTGGAAACACCTGCCTGACATATTTCAGACGTGTGCCGGGGCGAGCCGGGCCCTCGGCGGTTTCCAGGGCTCGTCAGAGTCTCAACAAAAAAGGGTGTTTGGGTTTCACTAAGTAAAACTGGGTGAGATGCCTGTGTGGAATTTGAGTTGCTACAGACTGACTTTCGGGCACCTCTGAAGAGACAGGTTTTAACCAGCTCTGTCCCTGCAGCACTCGGCAGCGTCAAGAGGGTCCTGGCACATAGGCAACTTGCGTCCGAACCTCCGTTGGGTGCAGGGGGAGACACATGGGGGTTACGTGGTCAGGGAGGCTTGAAGGGCCCGGTTGGAGTAGGAGCGTGTCCTCACTCTCTGGGAGATGCTAAAATTAGAGAAGAGAGCAGAGCCCACAGCCAGGCGGGGAGTTCAATGGAGCAGACAGACGAAGGCAGGTGATGCTCTAGGTCACCCCAGCCCTCTTATCTTTCCCCAAAACCCTAATTGACATTCTGCCCTTGACAACCCTCTCCCGCTGTAGACTTTATTATTTCAGTAACTAATATGAATAATTTACTTTTTCAAATGATCTGCGTTGCTTAGAAAGTGCCCAGTCAAGCGAGTTGAATAAAATTATGGTAAATCCACAATGTGGAATATTACATAACCATTCCAGGGAGTCAGGGTGAATGACGGGGATTCTTGTGGAAAGACCTCCAAGGTGTACTAAGTGAAAAAAATCAAGTTGTAAAACAACAGAGATAAGATGATCCCATTTATTTAAAAGGGGACTTGGGGGGTGGGGGCAAAGGCATACACATGAAATACACACATGCCAGAAAATGCATAGAAAGTGGACCAGGAGAAGAGACAGTAAACTATTAACAGTGACCACCACTGGGGCGGGAATGGGGATGGGGGAGGGAGAGATGAGGGGGCTTTCATTCAGAATATGCTTGAAATGGTTACGATGAGAATGGAGTCATGTAATTATTACTTGTATAAAGAGGATGTCCTTAATAAAATAATACAAAAAGTACATATACACACTACTATATATAAAATAGATAACCAACAAGGACCTACTGTATAGCACAGGGAACTATACTCAATATTTTGTAATAACCAATAAGGGAAGAGAATCTGGAAAAAAGTAGACGTATATGTATGTATAACTGAATCACTTTGCTGTACACCTGAAACTAACACGACATTGTAAATCAACTCTACTTCAATAAAAAAAAATACAAAAAGTGTGTGTCGGGGGGCAGTGCCTCAGCATTCCCGTTGAGTTCCTAAATCCCGAAAGCTGAAGAATTCTCATCTCCAAGTGTGTGATGGGACCGGGGCATTGCTGGATTTTCTTACACCCTGGCTGGGTCAAACACTGGCCAGCGATGCACTTGGGAAGCACACAGGTCGTGGAAAGTGTTCATCAGCAGTGAGAGTGTATCTAACAGCACAGTGAGGATAGAAGTGCTAAGATCCACCATCCTGGATTGACACCCTGACTCAGCCACTTACAAGCAATAGGACTTAGGACACCTTCCTTAACCCCTCTCTGTGCCTCATTTTCTTAGCCATAAAATGGGGAGGAGAATAGAAGGTATCTGATAAAGTGGTCGTGGGGATTAGAATAGGTAAATCAAGTGACAGTACTTAGCACAGGGCCTGGAGCACAGTGAACACTCTAAAATGGGAGTTCTTATCAAGATTGGACACATCATAAAGTTTCTTCTTACATTTATAGGTTTCTTCTTACATTTATATGTTCTAAATGAGTACCTGATGGGGTCCAATTCAACGGATAAACATTTCCCCTTAAGATAAGGATACGGGTATTGCCACTGGCAGAGTAGGACCACTCAAGCACCCCGTGTGTGAAGGGCATAGGACTGGGTCCTTTCACACCCATCAGAGAGGTCTTTACTCTGTCGGGAGAGACCCAAGATATGTAGACACAGAACTCCAGTGTGCCTCAGGTGAGGTATTCCAACAGGTCACCCAGAGGGCCAAGAGCAGACAGCAGAGCCAGAGGAAGGCACCGAGCAGAACTCCAAAGGCCGGGAGAGCAAATCATCTGTCATCTGGACGCCGGGACCTCGAGGTTTGCGGAGGAGCATAGGGAGGGGCGGGGGGGGGCGAGGGGGGCTCCACCCCAGCCGCAGCACCTTGCCAGGGCACACCAGCTGTGTGAAAAGACCAGGGTGGAACTAAACAGCCAGAGTTTAAACTTAAAGCCAGGAAATTACTGACCTGGAGAGCAACCGTAGACGGTCATCAGACGCAATGCGTGTCGGCTCCAACCTGCCTCCTCTCCCAACCAGCAGGAATCTGAACTGTGCAAACTGAAATCAGCCCCCTGGACTCCTTTGTCTCCCACATCCCAGCCCAGATTGTCAGCACAATTCCCCCTGGTAGGGTTTTTATGACTGGTGATGATGTAAGGAGTCAGAGAAAACACAGCTGGTCTGGCGTGCAGTTTACAAAGAGGGCGCGGGGAGAAAGTGTGCCTGTCCCCAGACGCCAGCCTTACAGCTGCTCAGGCCCCCCCACAAGGCTGAGGGTCTCCACCACCTCTCATGGAAGGAAACACATGGCTCAGACCAATGAGACATTGCTTTCATTTTAAAAAAAAATCAGATGTAGGCATTTTAAAAGCACTGCGATGTCTGGGGTTCTCCTTCCCTGCCCCCATCATCAGTGAGTTCTCATTCTCGCTAACTTGACCCATTAAATACCAGTCTCAAATTCATTGCTTTCTCGGCATCCTCAGTACCATTTCCTGGGTTGGGCCTCATCGTCTCTCCCTCGGAGTCTATAACCACCTTCTAACTATTCTTCCTGCCTTCAGTCTTGGTTCCTCCAATCCAGTCTCCACCCAGTAGCCAGAGGGACTTTCTCAAACACAAATCATATCAGTCTCTGTCCTGTTTAAAACCTTCAATGGCTCCCTATTGCTTCCAGAATAGAGCCTAAACTCCTTTGCTGGTGCAGTCCATTCTTGTCATTCACAGAAGTCCTATTCTATACTCACCACCAACAGTGGATTCGCAAACATGGAACCATTGCTCTTAGGGGAAATACAGAGTTAGGGTCCTGTGAGCCTTTTGTTGTTGTTAACAATCAATAAATAACCTTGTTGTATGTGTCTTTCTGTTTAATTTTAATATATATTTAACATATATTGCTGATTCATTAACATTGAACTCACGGCCAACAGGACTGTAACTCATGCCTCAACGAAGCTTTTCCAAAGCAAGTATTTTCTGCGTAAGGCACAGGATGGGATCATCCTTCTTGAGGTTAGGAAAAGTAGACAGCACTACAGCACTATGCTTGGGGGCCACTTGAAACAGCGAAATCACCATCAAAAAGCACAAAAATGGGACTTCCCTGGTGGTGCAGTGGTTAAGAATCTGCCTGCCAATGCAGGGGACACAGCTTCGAGCCCTGGTCTGGGAAGATCTCACATGCTGCAGAGCAACTAAGCCCGTGCGCCACAACTACTGAGCCTGTGCTCTAGAGCCTGCGAGCCACAACTACTGAGCCCGTGAGCCACAACTACTGAAGCCTGCGTGCCTAGAGCCCGTGCTCTGCAACAAGAGAAGCCACCACAATGAGAAGCCCGTGCACCTCAACGAAGAGTAGCCCCTGCTCGCCGCAACTAGAGAAAAGCCTGCGAGCAGCAACGAAGACCCAACACAGCCTAAATAAATAAATAAAAGCACAAAAATGGGACAAACATAGCACTAAATAGACTGAGGAAAGAGCACTTGTTTATAATAGTATGAGAGCTGAAAGAGGAAGGCAGAGTGCCACCTTATCAGTTCTCAGCTGGGAACATGGCCATTGGATGACTCACATTTTTCATTGCTCTCCACATGTCCACAAATGACCACAAAAGCACTGTGAGTATTGATTCTGAAGTTGCAAATAAATTTTATTGAGTAAGTGAATTTGCAAATACGAAATCTGCAAATAACGGAGATGAACCGTATTTATTACCATTGCCTGCCCAGCACCTCTTTGTCCTGCTTCCATCTGGGAGCAGAGTGACCACTAAGGGTGGGCACATGACCACACAGAGCCGATCCCAATGGCCTATGCTCTTGGCTGTAGTGATTGGTCCATAGATTGGCACATGACCCAAGCACAGCCAATCAGAGCCCTTTCCCGGGATTTTTTCTACTAGTTTTCTTCTAAGAGGGAAGAGTCTTGAATTTGGGGGAAGGACTTGGAAGGATGTGACTCTGGGCTGCCAAGGACCATGTTCCTTGCTATGTTGGCCACCTGTGGTAGGAGAGGATCTAACTGAGGATGGGAGAGTACGAGAGGAAGACAGACCAGGAACTCTTAAGTCTGGTTTTTCTTCACCTCTGCCCTCAAGTCTCCAGAATCCTTCAAAAAACACTCTTTCTTGCCTCTTACAATGAAGAGTCCAGACTAACATGGCACAGGAGGCTCTACCTGGGCTGGTCCCCATCTCCCTTACTTACCAGCATGTTCCTATTTCAGAAGCTACATCCCACGACACAGAAACACTCAGACTTTCCTGTATGTACTCTGTAGCTCCCCACCTCCACATGTGCTCAGGCTGTTCCCTCTGCCTGGAACCCACTTCCTTAACTCCTCATCTCCATTATCTAGTCTTTCTACGACCTCTCAGGCCAAGCTGTCTGCCTCTCTCTTGTTGCACCCAGACCAGAGTTCCATCTCCTTGGGTTTCCCCCAAAGCCCAGACCCAGCTCCTCTCTTATCTCAACACATGACCTTGAACTTACCTATTTATAGAACTCCAGCGCCTTGAGGGCAGAACTAGTTCATACCTCAGGTAGCTGGGGCCTGGTGCTCTAGGGACGCCCAGTGGGAGGGTGGCAAACTTGAATTTGGGGCCTAAAGTGCCAAGTCCAAGTCTCTGTTGCCATCTCTTTCCTGAGGCTAAGCGAGTGCTACTGAGTTAGGCCCTTCAAAAAACCCTTCAGAGTGAAGCAAGTCAGAAAGAGAGAGACAAATACCGTATGCTAACACATATATATGGAATTTAAAAAAAAAAATGTCATGAAAAACCTAGGGGTGAAACAGGAATAAAGACACAGACTTACTAGAGAATGGACTTGAGGTTATGGGGAGGGGGAAGGGTAAACGGTGACAAAGCGATAAAGAGGCATGGACATATATACACTACCAAACGTAAGGTAAATAGCTAGTGGGAAGCAGCCGCATAGCACAGGGAGATCAGCTCGGTGCTTTGTGACTGCCTGGAGGGGTGGGATAGGGAGGGTGGGAGGGAGGGAGACGCAAGCGGGAAGAGATATGGGAATATATGTATGTATATAACTGATTCATTTTGTTGTGAAGCTGAAGCTAACATACCATTGTAAAGCAATTATACTCCAATAAAGATGTTAAAAAAAAAAAAAAAAAAACCCTTCATATCCGGACGACAACTTGCAGTTCAGAAAGCCCTGCTACGTGCATGATTTCATACGAGCCTCACAAGAGCCCCAGGAGACAGCTGTATTGTTCTCTTCCTTTGAAGAAGCAGAGACTCACAGAAGTAAAGTGTTACTCTCCAATACACATAACTAGCAAGTGATAGAGCAAGACACAGAATGCAGGCTTCTGGGCTTTAAAACCAGTGGGTTCTGGACCATGATAAAAAGCTGGACCCTTCTTAGGTTGACTGTCCCTGAAACTCAGTACGCCTGTCAACTTCATCTCACATGGATGGAGAATTGAGGGAGAATGTGCCATATGTGGGAGAGGAGAGGGGCCTGTCCTATGCCAGGGAAACTCATGCTGTCTTGGAGGAAGGAGCACCTCTTTTTTAACAGCCCCAGTCAACAGGTACTTGGTCAAAAACTGGACAGTAAATAATATATTCAACCTTTATGAAATATTTTCCACATGCCTTAAATACTCTGCAGGCCCTGTCTCACTTAGCCCTCGCAACCTAGGTGACCAGCTCATCCTGGTTTTGCCAGGGATGTCCCAGGTTTCGAACTAAAAGTCCTGCATCTCAGGAACTCCCTCAGTCCTGGACAAACCAGGAGAGTTGGTGGGTCCCCACACCTCGTGACAATGACATGAGGCTCCCATTTTACAGATGAGGCAACTGAGGCTCAGAAAGGGAAATTGACTGACAAGGTCACACAAGTAATTAGCAGAGGAGCCAAGATACAAACCAACATCCCCTCTGATTCTAGAGCACTCCCACCCCTCAGCAAGGCCTCTGCAATCGACCATGTAACCAAGCAGTCAGTCATCCGGAATGGATTAGCAAAATTGAGGCGTCGTGCAGGAAGAGTGGGTGTCAGGCCACAAACATGACACAGCATGTGAAAAGGGAAAAAGTGCATCTAACCACCATTCCTTGTGCTTATATTTCTCATCTGATCTTCACTGCTGTTGTGTCTCCATCGGGCTTCCAGATCAGCGAGAGGAACAACAAGCTTGACAGATGTTTTCCCCACTGAATTGGCCCATGATTTGACTGTAACTGTGTCTGTACCTGATGCCAAGGCGACAGGCCAATTAATCCAATTCCATTGGCCAATACAGTGGAAAGAGAAAATAAACAAAGCCAGTCATCTGAGAGAGATGACCCAGTTGAGGACTGAATCTGGCTGGTTAATTCACCACACTGACCAGCAAATTTGGTTGTATCAGGTCACCTTAAGGCCCTTGGAAGACTCAGGCTGACCCGTTTGAATTCATCAGTTCTGTTGGCAAGGTCTATACGTGGCCCACACCTCCTCAACTGTAAAAGACTAGATGATCTTTATTTTCAAAGTTCATTATGTAAGAGGCACCAGCTCATGCGTTATGAGCAGACCAGGGCAAAAATGACATTTAAGATATTTCACAAGTTTTAAAACTAGTGGCTCTACAAATACACAGTGATTTTTAAAAGAAAGGGGAAAAAAGAATTTATAAACCCAATAAAGTTGCAACAGGGGCCAACAAAGATGAAAAGATAAAGTTTCAAGCTGTGGTGAGCCACCTTCTGAGGGCTTCAGAACACTCAAATGCAGAATAATTCCTCACACAGAAGAAGGAAGGGGCGTACTCTTAGAAATGCCAATCAACAACTTACCCTCCTCCTGTGCTACCCCACCACCATCACTGAGTTTTATGGAGTCCAGAGCAGAATAAAAGAAAACCCCATTCAAAGTGGCTTGAGATAGTCATTTTATCTGTTCGTATAAGAGCAAGTGTTGCGGCGGGGGTGGAGGATGGGGGAGACTTCAAGTTCAATTGATCCAGTGACTCAACGTATCGTCAAGGGCTTGGGGTCTTTCTGACTCTCCATCCGCGGTGTCAACTTCATCCCCAGGCTGGTTCCCCTTGTGTCTGTGAGACGGGTGTCAGCAGCAGCCATGCTGTTGTACCCTCACTAGGTTTGCTAGGAGAGGAAGAGAGCCTGGCTCCCTGTGGCCCCCTCAAAACAGTGAGAAACCTTTTCCCAGAACACACTCTCCCCACTCCACCTGGAACTCATCCTGACCCCAACACAGGAGCCCCCGAGGAACGCTGCCTGGATTGGCCCCTTGAAGGGTTGCAGCTACGGGAGCTCTCAAGATGCTACGTCATCATCCAAACATCTTGATCTCACAGAGTTCACAGGTGATGGGCGTGCTGACATTGGTAATGCACTGCCCTCGAGTAGGGTTTTGGGCAGCAAACATTATAAGGGGACAAAAGAATCATCTAAAAGGACCATTTGTGGGTTCACAGAAGACACCCCCAGGGATTCCCAGAAATAATCAGGGAGACATAGGGGAGCCCAATGTCCTACACTGTGTGAATGGCAATAAAAGTCTGTGAAAGTTGAATGCATTTGCACCATGAAACTGGAAAGCCCTGGGGAAAAATTAGGTTCCATTTGCTTGAATGACCCTTTTGGAGCCACTTGTACCCCTACCTGACCCTCAGCCCTCTCCCAGACATATTTGTCCCCTCTGGCTCTTTGCATCAGAGCAGGGGGTAAGAGATACCCTCAGCTGGCATGACGTGTTCCAGATGGCCAATTATCTTGGCTGCCCACTCAGAGGAGAGGCTCAGACACCAACCAACTCAATTTATTCATTAACTTGAACAGCCCAAGCAGTGTAAAAGGAAGTTGGCTTAAGTCAACAAGTTTCCAGTCTGGCTCCAATCATCCCAATAACCCTGTTCTTCTACCTTCAGCCTCATAGTCCTCTGCTTGGATCTACCCAGGGAGCATTTATTAGGGAAAAGTGAAGCCCAGAAAATGACACTCGTCCTCAAAACATGTCCGTCTCCCTGCATGTCTCTTGACAGACAACCAGTCAACAGGTAAGGAGAACCTTAACATCAGACATTGGTAGATCTGTTGCCATCTGCAAGACCAAGGAGCTCACTTCCACACTTGTTGATGGCTCACAGCTGAGATCCACCCTGGGAGTTGCCCTTGACAAAGACTCTCTCCCTGACCAAACTTTAGTCAGCTCCCCTGAGCCCCCTTCTAGACTAGACCTAAGCTTTGGGCATCCATGTCCATCCTCGCTAAGTCTAGTCTTAGCAAGAATCCTGCTAATTTAGTTAGTGAGAATCCCCTCCCACACACACTCAATATCCAGTCACCCTTGATATCTGATCAAGTTCCTCACCCTTCACCTTTTGATGTATATAAGTCCTTGGCCTGCCTTTAGCAAGAATCCTTTTAGGCCAGTTTAGCAAGAATCTCCTTACCCTTGATGTCTCCTTCTGGTAACTTTTCATCCACTAATCCCCCACCTTCTCCTTGGCTATAAACCCTCATTTGTCCTTATATTCAGAGTTAAGCCTGATCTCTCTCCTACTGCAATTAGTCTTGAATAAAGCCTTCCTTGCCTTTTTAAAAAGTGTCAGGATAAGGTTTTCCTTTACCACCTTCAGCTAAAGGAAACTGTCTCATCCACAGTTATACCCCCTCTGCACAGAAGCCCACATCAAATGGTTGGTTGGTGCAGGGCTACAAAGGCCCAACCTCCTTGCCTCAATTCAGGGTATCTCCGAAGGGTCATCTCAGCTTCAGAGTTCCCAGAGGGATCAGCTGAACCCTCTGTTGCACATGCATCACAGTTCAGCTGTCCATCTGTGTGGTCCTGCTTCCCTCTCTATACAGGTGCCCGCTAAGGGTAGAAAGGAACAATACCCTGAAGGAGCCAACATGGACCAGAAGGGATCAGATGCTGGATAAAGGGGACAGGATATAATTGGAAAAGGGAGAGTTTATAAATATGGGCACATGTCCTTAGGATACAGGATTTAACACCTGGCAAGGACCCCAGGAGAATGCACTAAACATGTTGCTTGATGGCTTTAGAACGGCTGACACTTAGTAAAGTAGAAATGCCAGAGCTGTCATCACAGATGATGGAAAAAGGGATCAAAGGACTTGGAAACATGCGCTGGATATATTCTCCAACTGTCTTGTGCCGGTGGGCCTAGAGGATGCTGCATCTACCGATGCAATAAGTAATGTGCTGGTGACAGGGACAGTGGTATCGCTGAGCTTCAGGGTGGCTGTTCTCCCCAGGGCCAGGGCCGATGGTAGGAGATGGTGTCGCAGGGCTCCGTGAGAGCGAGTGGGTCACAAAATAATCGAGGCCAGGTTATGGTGCTGAACCGACAAAAGCCAGGTCAGAGCAACATAATAATGAGTGGCAGGATGCGGGGGGCAGCCAAGGGGACTGGCCCACAAAGATCTATAGAAAGGGAGAAGAGAATACAGTGCCCCGGGGGCAAAAGAGATAGATCCCCCAAAGGATATTTCTCGAACTATATAATTAAAAGAAAGTAAGGATGATTGATCAGGAAACTGAGAAGCTGCATCAGTAAGAAGCCATGATCATGCCCAGTCTTCAGACCTGAAACCTGTCAACTAAAGGAGAGTCCAGGTCCTCATGAGGAAGGACCCCGGGACACCGCAACGAGTACAGACAGTAATGAATTGCCCCACCATTCCCCAAAGGGAACTGTAGCCATTTACTTGGTAAAGTATCCAGACATTTCAAAGACTGTGAGACACTAGATCTGAGTTGCAGCAGCATCATAGTCTCCTGCAAGAGTAGAAGCAGAAGGGAGCCAGGTCATCAGTGGAGGCCTGGCCCAGGTTGGGCTCACAGTGAACCCACCTAGTGGTCGTTCCCCTGGTCCTCAAATGTCAAGTGGAATGGATACTCACTGCAGTTGGGAGAACACCCACATTGGGTGGAGCCACAGTCCTTGACATGTGGCGCCATCCTAGTGGAGAAAGCCTCTGAAAATGCCCCCATACCTCAGCCAAGATATTAAATCACAAACACGATCACATCTCAAGCAGAATCTTTAAGGAGATACTCTTAATGACCTAAAAGGGCAGGTCATTAAATAGCTCCATTTAATCCACCCACCTGACCCCTACAGAAACCAGATAGACTCTGGAGGATGACCGTGGACCACCACAAACTCAATCAAGTAGTAGCTATCACAGGCACTGGTCCAGATGTGGTATCTTTGCTAGAGAAGACTGACACAGCTCTGATACATGGTATGCGACCTGGCTCTGGTAAATGTATTCTTTTCTCTCCCTGTCAAGAAAGAGTACCAAAAGCAGTCTGCATTGCCATGGGACAGTCCACAGTATAAATTTACAGGCTCACTCTAGGGCTATATTAACTCTCTCATCCTTTTTCATAATACAGTCCAAAGGGATCTGGGCCATCTGGACGTTCTGCAGAGCATCCCATTTATCAATGACAGACATGGCAGAAATCACTACATCAATGACATCATGTTAATCAAATTGGATGAGTAAGAAGTGGCAAGTATGTTGGAGGCCTTGATAGGAAAAGAGCTCCAGAGGCTGGGAAAGTAACCTTGCAAAAATCGAGCGACGTTCTACATCGTTGCAATTGTTACGTACTGTGGCTTGAAGCATGCAAAAGTAGATACGCTATATAAGGGATGTCCCGTCCAAAACGAAAGATGGCAGCTAAGCTCACCTGAGCCCCCGGCAGTGAGCAGAAAGCTGCAAGGAAATGCGTCCAGACATTCACTCATTCACTTATTTATTCATTCGTCCACCAAAAATTTGTTGACAGCTACTCTGGGCAGCCTGCCCTATGCCTGAGGTTGAGATGGAGTGGATTGGGAACTGTTGGATGGTGTCACCACAAGGGAACCAGGGATGCCTGGATCCTGTCTTTTATGACTGCCACTACCATCCCCCAGAAGGAACCCAAGGAGCAAGGGTAGAGGAGAACAGAGAAACCATTTGAGAAACAAAGTTCAAGGTCAAGGTAAGGCCACCTATCCTTCTCCAAATTCTTTTAGTTACCTACTCTCTTCCAAACTCCCTCCTGGAAACACAGTGAATGCTCAATAGAAATCCAGACTGTCTTGAAGGACAGAGGGTTTCCTCAGGGGGATTTGTATATTAATCACAAGAGCTTATGAAGTCAGGTTGGGGTTTTTGAAGCTGGCTTGTGGTGTGCACACGCCCTATCCTCTCAGAATGTCTGGCCCCCGAGCGCTCCGCACCCACTCCCTGCGTTCTGCTCGGTGGCCACTGAAACAACAAACATCCCTCAGCTTGTACACAGTGAGCTAGAGACAGGCCAACTCCGACGGAGCTCTGCTGCTTCCAAAATTATCCAGCAAGCTTACTGGCCTCGGTCCACGTTCTTCCAGGTTTTAGTGGGGACAGAGGTTGAAAATTGGTCTCTTGAAGCACCCTTGGCTGAACTGAGTGAGTTCATGAAAAGAAAGAAAAAAAAAACATGGAACAACTGCTCCAAAGAAAATTCCCATTGGGTCACAGTGTGTCACTCCATCTGACCTTTTCCAAAGTAGGGTAACCATCTTTATAGAGTAAAATGCCCCAAAGCAAGGGCACCCCGTGTGGTATCATGGAAAGTACAGAGGCTTTGGTGTCAGAAGGAGCCAAATTCAAACCCTAGCTCTGCCTCTGTGTGGTCTCGAGCTACAGCCTCTCGGAGCCTTGGTTTCCACATCTGTAAAGTGGGAATATTAACTGACTCCTCACACGGATCGGAGGAGAGCGCAGCTGTGAGGTGCCTGGCATGCAGTGGATGGTCTTGGAGTCGCTTTACCGTAATTGGATCAGCTTTCACAGAATCAGAGCTTGTCAGAGTTGGAAAGGACCGGAGAGAGCATCGTGTCCAAGCTTCAGTTGAATATTCAATTCTTACAGCCCCTGGGGCTTCTGTCTTATGGTTGACCTCACCCAAAACAGAGAGGTAGAGAGGTCTCAAGAAAAGAAACCAAGACAACATTTTATTAGAAAGAAAAATATTAAAAGGTGTCTTCTCCCAGCCCAGTTTCTGAGATCTTGCCATCATCCGTGCTTGCTGTGTGAGTCTGATATATGGACCATGGCAGGAGAGCGTGACAAAGGAGGGAGGGAGACGCTTGTCCTGGGCAGCCAAGCAGGGATCCATGACCTCCCCAACGTGTTGTCCCCTGAGCCTGGTGAAGGGGTATAACTCAACGGCTGCATCTGCAAGATGGCCTGGAAATGCTTCCAAGGAGAAGAATGCAGCGGAGGCGGTAGCTCTCTATTAGGAACAGCTCATTCTCAAGTAATACAAGACTAATGAATTAAGAGACTATATTGACCCCTGCAACTGAGAAGTCCAGAGGCAGGATAGGTTTCAGCAAAGCTTAGTTAGCAGCTCAGTGGGGAATCCAAGAAGTTTGTTTCTTTCCATCTCTTCCCTCTGCCTTCTGCCCAAGGCTGCCTCCCCTCTTGGCCACAAGACGGCTGCCAGCAGCGGCAAGGACATCCTAGTCCAGTGAGAAAAGAGAGCTCCTTCAAAAGGGCTTCAGTGAAAGAACAAAGAAAGGTGGGGAAAGGCTTCCTTCTCAGAAGTCCCCAGCAAATGCTTCCCTGGGACACTTGCCAATCACGAAGGCCAGGGTATTGAGCTGTGAGCACTTGCTGAGGCCAGCTAGGGTCCACCTCCGGGAGCTAGGACTTGGGCCTGCTTTCCCTTGAGGTACAAGAGCTACGTGGGGACAGCACCCAACTGAAAATTGGTGAAAACAAGATAAAGGGGGAGTGGACGCTGGGAAGCCAATGGCAGCAAATGTGCAGGACACCATCAAAAGCTTTGCCTACCCCAGACAGGCATCAGCTCTGATTCTTCCACTGCGTCCCCGGTCTCCATCCTCCTGAAGACGATGAGCAAATCTGACCAGATCGTCTCTCTCCAGTATAGACGTGGCTCCTTGACTGACTAATGTCTTAGTGGAAAAAGCCCATGGTTGCCCAACTCCCTGAAATCACTGGTTTCCAAATTTTTACCAAGGAGCACTTTTGTCCATGGAGCTGTCTCAGAGGGCATTGTAATTGCAACAGAAAGGGGGTGACTGTGGATGGAGAATGCTGAACAGGCCAGGCTCTGGATCCCCCGCTTCTATTTTAAGCTCACACATATAACCCTGGCACTACCTTAAAATGGGTCTCTGATACCCAATATTATTGCAGCCTTGACCTTGGCCTTTGACCCTGTCCCACATCCTAATGTAAATACCAAAGCCTTCCAGCCTCTGCCTTCAAGAGCTCAGTTTCCTGATTGTGTGTGACCTCAGTCGTCAGACCATGTCCCTGAGATTTACTTCCCCCGTGGCTCCGAGCCAACCCCTAGAACCTTCTATGTCACATTGGCACCGCCTACACAGTCGGCACTGTCACTTGACTAACCAGAACTAGCCTGCCTCTGCCACATCCCAGCTGTGTCACCTTGGGGAGATCACTTTACCTCTCCCAGCCTCAGTTTTCTTCTCTATTAAATTGCAAGAACAAGCCACAATCTGGACCAACAAAAATGCTGCCTGTTGGGTCACTGGGTTGACTGTTACATTTGCAAACTCTCTCTTCTTGTTATCCATAGTGGCTGGAAATGCTTGACCTGCTCAACATTCATGTTAACTGTATCCAGGCTGTATTCATTTTTTTTCAAAGCTCTTTATAAAGGGAATTCGAGGCCCCTGAAGACAACACTTGCACTAAGCGGACCATGAGTGGCCCCAGGCTGGTTCCCCAGAGCTCCACAACTTTCTAGAGCCTCTCCAAACAGGATGCTTAAAGCTAAGACCGTACTCCAAAGCTGGGTCCACTTACAAACACACCTGCCCCTCGGAACTGCCTTCTGCGGACGCTGCTGAAAGCAACTCTAAAAGCTGACTAAGATGTGCAGGCCTGGGTCTTCTCTTTGCTGCTCCAAACTCCTGCCTTTGGAAGCCCGGCTGCTAGGCTCAACCAAGGCCCTGACAATGAGCACAAAGCTGTCTCAAGGAAATGCATCCAGCCATTCACTGACTCACTCATTCATTCACCCAAAACTGCTGACAGCCACTCTGGGCAGCCTGCCCCGGGCCTGAGGTTGAGGGAGTGGTGAACTGGGAACTATTTGACGGTATCACCGTGGGGGACCCAGGAATGCTTGGATCCTGCCTTTTACCACCACCATCACCACCCTCCCCCTGAGGGAACCCAAGGAGCAAGAACAGAAGAGAAACCAAGGAAGAATTTCAGAAACAGCACCTCAGGTGACCCTTATAAAAGGCAGAGCACCCTAGACAAAGTTCAAGGTCAAAGTAAGGCCACCGATCTCTACTCCAAACCTTAATCTTAAAATCGTCATACCAATGCATGCTGAGAATAAGCGCAAGAAAGAGAGGGGAAGATGGGGGGAGGGAGAGACAGGCAGCTACCATGAGAGACAACCAGGCACCAAGAGGGACCCCGAAGTCCCCTTACCACCCACAAGGATGGAGAGGAAAAGAAAGACAAATAAGAACATCCCCGACCCTGCGAGCCAAGTCTTGCTTATTCAGAAATGATGTGATGGGGTTGACCAGGTGGATGAGGCAGTGGAGAGCATTCTAGGCTCACAGAACAGCATGTGTACAGATACAGAGGGTGAAAAATGAAGGCAGGTGCGGGAGACTCAAGTGGTCTTGGGAGGCTGCAGCAGAGGTGCCAGAGAGAGGAAGAAAGAGATGAGACACGGGAGGTCTGCAGGGGCCAGATTACAGACGATCTACTGTAAACCCCACGTTTGCCATAGCCCTCAGAACGCGCATTCCCATCCCTTCACTTTGGGTTTAACCAGGTGACTTGCTTTGATGTGTGGATGCTAGCAGACATGAAGAGAGCAAAGGTGAGGCATGTGCTTCCAAGATTAGGACTGTCCCCTTGTACTCTGGCCTGTCGCCATGACAAGAACATGCTCTAAACAATCAGTGATCCAAGGAGGCTGAGACATATGGGGCAGACCCGGGACTCAACACACAGCCTGGAGTCAAGCCCAGTTGGGCCCAGCCAACATCAGCCACATCCCAGCCCACCCACAGATGCATGAGCAAGACCAATAAACGCTTACCGTGGTATGCCACTGAGTGTTTGTGCTTATTTGTTACACAGCAATTGCTAACTGATTCAGCCTTGTGTGCTTAGGGAGGACATTTGGAATCTACCTTAGATGCACAAGTCATTTAATAATCTTATGCTGATGGTCCTCTCACAACCTTCCCAGCGAAAATCTGGAGTATGAAATTCACTCCCTACTCAGTCTCTGGAGCAGTGCTGGACCTGTAGAACATACACACTAAATCCTTGCTGATAAGCTGACAGGATCATGAGCTTTGGTTTATGCAGGTTCCTCTGCCTGGGAAAACTTTGCCCATCTCAGCCACCTAACAGATACGTTTTTTCCTACCCCAAGAACTCTGCTCAGAACCTTCACAGAACCTTCCCCAAGCTGGATTAGAAGCTCCAGCAGACAAGTGCACGTGGAACATGCTCTAGGATTGACCACATACTAGGGCACAAAACAAGCCTCAACAAATTTAAGAGTATAAAACTTATTTCAAGCATCTTTTCTGGCCACAATGGCGTGAAACTAGAAATCAACCACAGAAAAAGACACAAGAAAAGAAGAAGCTCCAGCAGATATTAGACTATCGATCTGGCTTCTCCTTTTCTAGACTGCGAGTCACTTAAGAGCAGGGACAAAGTCTCTTTTCTCTTGGGTCCCCAGCACCTAGGACAGGGCCTGGATGGAGTCAGGGACTGGTCAATGTTTATTGAATGAATGAACAAATGAACTTCCCAACAGCTCCCAGCACAAAGCTAGGCCAGTGGTCCTCATGCAACAAATAACTGGTTTCCTGGCTGCCAATGTTTATCTTCATTAATTCCCTTGCCTGTTCTTTCTTTCTTCTCTCATTTAGAATCACAAACTGCGTCCTGTGTGCTACTCAGCTTCTGCTACAATAACCTCTTTATTCCATTTTAATAATACCTAGACTATGGACAGAGTGACATAAAGGAAACTGGTGAGTCAAAACATCTATGGTAGGAAAAATACAGGTGACCTATAAAGTACTTCACCAACTTTCCTGAAGACTTCATGTTTGGACCTTATAAATCACGGGCGCCTGTCCCGCACAGGCTAAGCCAGCCACACTGCAGTGAGCTGCCCATCTTTAAGAGGCCTGGTGACACAATGCCTTGTTGATGTAGGGTATTTATACAGAATTTCCCACATCAATCTTGGTGTAAAAAAAGATGATGTCATCAAGCAGTGAAACAACTATCATCTGTAGAAAATATTAGGCAGTCTCTGGGAAAGAGTTATGCTTGTTTATTGATTCAAGGCCGTATGGATTGTAAGATGAACACTGAGGCTGTGCTATAAAGACCAGGAGCTGCAGAAATGGTCCTCCCCTCTGACCCAGGAATCATTCCCCTTCTAGGAATCTGTCCTAATAAAATCATCAGGGAGGTGCAGAGAGAGATGCACAAAGATTTATGTTCATAGTTCGATTCCTGGGATGGTATCTAGAAAAAAATACAAATGGCCTCTACTTAATACTATGGGGAGGTGGTTAAGCAAACTAGATACTGTAGTGTTTTGCAGCCATTACAAATGGTCATTTGGTCCTCTCCCCTTTTCTTCCCTCCCTGATAAACTTTGTCTAGAAGCCATGGTGCAGCTGAACAAGGTAGGCATCTTCAGAAGGTAAGAGTGGGGAGTTCCAGAGCCTGAGCGAGGTAAGGGGTGTGTCTACACAGAGTGGTGGCAGTGGCAGGGGTGGCCCGGCCCAGCATGTTGAAGCCTGAGTGTCCATGTAGGAGGGTGGCCTGGCACAGGGGTCTCACCAGGCAGGTGAGGAGTGGTGGCAGCCTGGCGTGGGGTTCAGAGCCCGGGTGAGTGGAGGAGAGAGTCTTCATGAGCAGTGGCAGGTGCAGTGGGCCAGTACGGAGTGTTGGAGCATGACCAGAGTTGCAGGGGGAGGGAGATACACCCCAGCACATCAGGTTAGAGCCCAAGTGATCAGGAGGTCACACACATGATTGAGGGTGGGCAGTAGTGGCAGTGATGAGATTGCAGGAGCATTAAGCAAATAAGTAAATGTATTTTAGGTTTCTCATTACCAGAGAAGAGTGTTAGAAGTATGGAAAGGCAGAAAACTAGAATCGATCTGTCGTATTGGATTGGAGATATCAGTGTGAATTTATGGAGAAAGAAAGGTAGATAGAGAGACAGATAGAGAGACAGATAGATAGAGAGGCAGGATAGATAGATAATTAAACGTAAGAGTGTGTCTGTGTGTCTGTGTGTGTCTGTGTGTGTGTGTGAATTCCCAACTGTCTTCTGAGAGCATCTATGAGCAAAAATAGCTCAAGGCCATAAGCACACCTAGCAAGGAGATCTTGGTTTCTAAATACCACTTTCCATTAAACAGAACCAGGGGTCTGTGGAGAAATGGCTGTTAGAAGAGGTAATTTGCTATAGGCCTAAGCATGCCTGGATATTCTTACTTGCTGTGCTAAGAATGGAAGGATCTGACCACTCCCTTCTGTGCCTGTCTCAGAGCTGTGTTTGCAGTGAGCAATTTTCAGAATGAATAATGTCTCCCTCCAGGATGAAGAGAAGGCTTGCTTAGTACCTGCTATAAAAGCAGTGGATTTCCCAAGCTCAGTGTTCTTCAGCTGTAATGCAAATGCACTGCCACGCATCCATCTGGGCCATTTCACGTTGCTTCAACCGGACGTGGGGGCAGGAAAACTGATTTAAGTACGCTGATGCTCATGTTTCTTCCTGTGTCATAAGTAATAAAGTCCTTTGTCTCTGACTCAGGAGTCTCATGGATTCTGCCAGCAACCATGAAAGAGTAAAAGGCTCTTATTAGCTTGAAAGTAAGGTAAAATCAAATCCCAGAACCAATGATTACTGATTCCAAGTCTGGGCCAGGAAAAGTAGGAGACATGCCTGGAATATCCTTTACCAGAGAAAATGAGAAATTGCTGAGAAAGATGGCAACACATCCAAAGGATATAAAATGCAGCTTGAAGGAGCTCTCATTGGCCAAATCTGGGACAATCTGAACATCAAAATAAATAATGATAGTAACAGATTATAACCTATTGAACAAGACAGGAACCCATGACTTCATACTGATTCAAGTACACAAACAGGCAAAAGATGTATGCTCTACTCTACACAGAGGATGGAAGATAGGACCTCTTTTTGGTTTGTTTGTTTTTAAGAAACTATTCCCCATTTCCCAATATTTATTTGTGGTTCCCGCCTCCTTCCTCAGGCCGTGAGGTCTGGATGAGAATCTCTGCTTCAGATGTGGAAAAACACACGAAGCATTCCTGGTCCATCAAAGCAGGCCATGCTTTTGGCCATTGAAACTAGTTCGGAGATGGGCACTTGACCTAGCCTTTCCAACCAAAGTGAACCTCAAAAGTTTTGTGAGGAAAAAAAAACCTTTACTCTTTCCCATTGGGCTTGAATTTGAAAGGGTGTGACTTTAGAGCTGCTCAGCCATCTTGTCACGATAAAGGAAGATCCCGGAACTCTTGGGGACACCGTGCTGAACCTGTGAATGAATGGTGTCATGTTGTCTGGAGGCCCAGTGACTTGTGAGCATCCTTGATATGCATGTGTGTTTTTTCCACACCACCAAGCAATTAACTCAATTCAATCCTGACACTATCTACCCGGTGAGAGCATTAGATCCCACAGGTGAAGGGCTCAGTCCTACAAAACTGCGCCACTTCAGATGGCATTCTCAAGTCCAGGTTGTCACCTGTGCTTCTAATTAACTGGCTATAGATCAGGGGTTCCCATGACCCCCTCCTCAAGTTCCACTGATTGTCTAGAGTGGTTCACAGAACTCAGAGAAATATTTACTTGCATCTACCAGTTTATTATACAAGGATATAACTCGGGAACAGTCAGATGGAAGAGACGCATAGAACAAGGTTTGTATGTGGGAAGGGCACTGTCCTTCCATGCCCTCTCGGAGTGCACCACTCTCTCAGCATCTCCACAAGTTCACCGACCCAGAAGCTCTCCGAACCCATCCTTTCGGGGTTTTATGGAGGCTTCATTATATAGGCATTCGAATAAATTACGCAGGTTTGATTGACTTGTTGGCTATTGGTGATTGAACTAAATCTTCAGCCCCTCTCCATTCCTTGGAGGTCGGAGGGTAGGAAAGTTCCAACCATTTAATCTCATGGTAAGTTCCCCTGGGCAAGCGGTAGCCATGCTTAGTTGACCTAGGGCCTTTCCAAAAGTCACTCATTAACATAACAGAAGACACCTTTCTTGTTTATCACTTAGGAAATTCCAAGGGTTTTAGGAGCTCTGTGCCAGAAATGGGGAGGAAGACCAAAAACAAATTTCTTATTATAGATCACAATATGTTTATAGACTCTTCATCCTTATGAATTCTTCCTACAGGAGAATTCAGAAATTTTGCTTCTCTAGCCTCTTCGCACCTAGCCACAGGCCTGTATTCTGGGTGTCACCAGTAAAATGTATTTATGCAGATTTTGAATATAAAGTAGCCAAGGTGGGCAAGGAGTCATTGCTCAAAACACACGTTTCTGGTGAAGGTAGCAGCAGAGGCCTCTGGGTGCAAGGGTGGTTGAAAAGTCACATTACTGGCACTGGACGAGCATCAGTGTTGGCAGAAGTATTAGTTGCACTGAAGTTGATTTCCTGACAGCGATGCAGGCTATAGCGTTCACTGCTTGGTCATCACAGTGGCAACGGTTTTCTCATCATATTGATTCCCCAACATTTTGGGGGACATTATTTCTGGAAACTTAGCCTTGACCCTGATTCTTCAGCCCTTGCGACAATTCTAAATTACCCAATACCCTTTCATTAATCTCCTTTTCTCCTTAATAAGCTGGGTTTGATTTCTGTTGCACACATCTGAAATTCCTCCCTGTTTTTTAAAAAAATATTGGTACCACGAGTCGGGTAACGACAGTAACAGAACTTAAAACTTAGGAGAAGAAGGACCTGATCATTAATGGCTGAAGCAGATGACTTTTTATGCAGTGGCAAACGTTTGGTCAAATTGTCTGCTCTACCATAAGACTTCATGCCAATTGAGGTTATAGAGTCAGAAGAAATGATAGGAAAATTCCAGAATATTAGTCCATGCTGGCTACTTCTTGCCATTTTTAATAATAAAATAAAAATAAAAATAATATTTATTTTATTTATTTATTTATTTATTTATTATATTTATTTTAAAAATAAAATAAAATAAAATTTAATAAAATTTAATAAAATTCTAAAATTAAAATAAAATTTAATAAAATTTAATAAAATTAATAAAAGTCAGAAGAAATGATAGGAAAATTCCAGAATATTAGTCCATGCTGGCTACTTCTTGCCATTTTTAATAAAATTCTAAAAGAGAGAGATGATCTCAGACAAGAGCTAGCCAGCCTGCAAGCAGGTGAAAGGGATACAGCTTTCCTGAGAGAGGCACTACTGTATCTGACTGCAGCCCACTTTCTCAATTGACTGAGAATCCCATAATTTGAAGCTACATAAATGGAAAAAGCCCAAGTAACAGCAATGAAGCTAAAGCATTAGCAGGAAATTAGATCAGTGCCTCAGTTTATGGTTTAGAACCTCCCCTTAAGAGTTCTCTGTCAAGGGACTTCCCTGGTGGCGCAGTGGTTAAGAATCCACCTGCCAATGCAGGGGACACGGGTTCGAGCCCTGGTCCAGGAAGATCCCACATGCCGTGGAGCAGCTAAGCCTGTGCACCACAACTACTGAGCCCACGTGCCACAACTACTGAAGCTCATGCTACAGCCCGTGCTCCGCAATGAGAGAAGCCACCGCAATGAGAAGCCCGCACACCACAAGGATGAGTAGCCCCTGCTCGCCGCAACTAGAGAAAGCCCACGCACAGCAACGAAGACCCACTGCAGCCAAAAATAAATAAGTAAATAAATAAATAAATTGTCCAATAAAGGAGGAGCATCAGCCAACATGCAAAGATCCAACGAAAGGAGGTGTTTCTCCACCCAAGGTTACTATTTTTAACTGCTCCAAAGAAGCACCCAATAAACAAGGATGAGAGGGTTGGGCAGAGCACAGAGAAAGAGTGGGTAAGAGATGGGACTATTTAGGCTTCCATGCTACCTCTAGATGAAATCTTTGTTACTTACACATGGAAGTCCCCGAAATCAAAGACTGAATCTCTATTACATTTTTGAGGGATGTATTATTTTCAAAACAATCTGAGCCTGGCCTATGATAGCCTGTGACTGTTAAACCCTGAAAATAATCTCTGGGGGTCAAACTCTCACCAAGAAGAAATAAGCCACTAAAGCTGTGCAGCCCCCAGAAAAGACACCCATCCCAATAACTGTCTCAGATGTAACTGAGATACTAGATAGGTATCATCCTCTCCCATCTGGACCAGATGAGTGGGCTGCACATCATCACCCAGATTCCTGGGCTTGGAGATGGATGCAGTAATTGACTTTGGGTAATACATTGAGTATATATCCAGAAAGAAAGGCGTGTGTGGAGGTTGGGTAAATAAAAGGATGAACTACAGCAGACATTTTTAATTGGTTCCCAACAGCCACTGACAATTCTCTCCTTCCTCACTTCCCTCTACCAGCACAGCTGAAAACTATTCACCTTTCCAGACTCCTTTGCAGCTAAGGGTGGCCACGTGACCCAATACAATGAACAGTACAATGTAAGGGAAATCAGTAGGGAGGCTTCCAGGAATGTTTTTTTAAAAGAGATAGGCTCAGCTGACATAAGTAAGGCAATTAAACTTTTTCTTTAAAAAAAATCAAAAATATTACATACAAAGTTGAAGTGTCCTTTGACCACTCCTCAATTTTTTCCTCTTACCCTCCCCTCCTCTCCTGTTATCAGGTTGGTATGTCCCCTGCCAGACCAACCCCACGCATTTGAATATATTTGTATTTGTATACATCTAATATATGTGTGTGTGTGTGTGTGTGTGTGTGTGTGCATAAAACAGTGTGTATATGATATATAATATTGTTGGGGTTACACATATGGTATCATATTGAGGGTATCACTGTGCAACATGACTTTCTCATTCAACAATATATCTTAGAGGTATTTCCATGCCATACTTATAGGATCTACCTCATTCTCTTTACCTGCTTCATGATTTTCTACGGATGCTCCGCAATTTATTTAGCCATTTTTTTTTATTGATGGACATTGAGACCGTTTCCAATTTCACTATTTATTTCTTATTCTCAGAAATAACACTGGAATGAGAATTCTTGTCCAAGGCTCTTCGTACACATGTGCAAGTATTTCTCTAGGGTAGATACTCAGAAGTGTAATCGCTGGGTCATAGGCTATGCACATTTTTTATTTTTATGTCCTTTTAAAATTTTAATAGATCCTGCCAAATTTCCCTCCAAAGTGGCAGTACAAATTTATAGTCTCTCAGCAGTGCATGAGAATTCCCCACACTCTCAACAACTTGATTTTTTTTTTTTTTCTAATCTGATGGGTAAGAAATGGCTTCTGATGTGTCCCCTTGCGATTTTCTAAAGAGTAGTGAGTTCAGCTTCATTTTCCCAATTCTTATCTCAGCAGGGGCTTGTTTCGGCCCCAGCAGCTCAGTGGGTTCAGGTCAAGGATCTACATTATGTAAAGGAAGGGTCTCTGGAGTGGGAACCACCAGAATCAGGTTCTCATGTCTTTGCTCCAGGAACTCAGGGAAGTTACTGAACCTTCCTGGCTCACAGAGCAGCATGGCTATTAAATGAGACAATGCACAGAAGGGATTTAGCCCAGTGCTTGGCACAGCAAAAGCATCCAGTAAATAGCAGCTATCATTATTATTATTATTATGACCACCATCTCTACTTTCCTGAAATGTGATAGGAAGCTGCTGACACGGCAGCTCCCAGTAGACCCCACCTCCTGGTATTCACGCCCTGGTGCAATCTCCTCCTCTTGAGTGTGTGTTGAACCTAGTGACCCACTTAATGCAAAGATTACAGCAAAAGTGATGGGATATCACTTCCATGATTAGGCTGTAAAAGACTGTGGCTTCCATCTTGCTGATACACTCCTATTGTCTTCTTGGCTTGTACACCTTGATGAAGGAAGCAGCCGTGCTGGAGGGGCCCACATGGCAAGGACTGAGCCTTCAGCTCTCAGCCAGTGAGAAACTGAGGCCAACATCCCATGGGGAACTGAAAGCTGCCAAGAACCATGTCAGTGAGCTTGGAAGCCAACCCTTCCCCAGTCATCCCTTCTCATGACTACAGCCCTGGGTGACACCTTGACTGCAGCCTGTGAGGGACCCTGAGCCAGAGCACCCAGCTAAGCCACACCCAGACTCCTGACCTGCAGAAACTGTGGGGTGGTAGTAAATGCTGTGATTTCAAGACATTGGGTTTGGGGGTCATTTGTTACGTAGCAGCAGATAACTGATACACGATATTAGTTTCTCGAGGACTGCCTTTCTTGGTCAGTAGCACAAAACCCAGAATCTCTCCTAAAAACATGGCAAAAATGTCCATTTGACTGCAAATAAACCTGTTGAACAGTTCTCTAAGACAGGAAGATGTTGTGAGTTATTTCAAAGGCAAAAGCTTCCGGGTATTTTCATAGCTGTTAGCTTGATTTGTCACCCTGTGCTTATGAAGGTGGGAGGCGATGCACTGTGACAGAAGGAGCAAGGGTTTGACAGTCAGATGGACCTGGTTTTCAAGTTCAACTCTGCTGCTTCCTCGCTGGGCCACCTCAGGCATGTCAATTCTCCTCTCTGAGCCTCCATTTCCTCAACCATCAAAAGAGGTTTGAAAAAGAAAGCAACCCCCCCCCACCTCTTTTATTGTGCGGATGCAAAGATACACGACATACCCAAGAAGCCAACACACAGTGACACGGAAATATTACTCTCTTCTTCCAAGACTTTTTGACCTTGAAATATTTGCCCCTTCACAACCAGAGAAAACACTGGAAAATATGCCACTGAAATGGTCAAGGAGAAATTCCAGCTCTGTTGAGCTTGTATGAAAAGAGAAGGGAGGTCCAGGCTTTTCTTCACAGGATTAAGAATAAAAGTGCATGAGGTGTGAGAACCTATTCAGGAATGGACAGTACTGTAAGAGAATGTTATCAAAATGGCTGAGACACACTTGCCCTCTGTTCAGCCTTGGAAAGGAAGAAAGAGAGAGAGAAGGATCTGGAGTGTTACCTAGAAGGCTGAGAGTTGATTTTTCTTTTAACTTTTCAGTTAATCTTTTTATTCACCTTCTAAGTAGTTAGGGGCTGAAAAGTAAAGGTCTGCTGGCCTTGAATGGACCCTATCTGGGGCACTTTTCCTTCTTTTTTCCAAAAGAAATACTCTCTCTAAAACCACAAACCTGCACCTGTTTCCCCTGATTTAAAGGCCCCCAAAATGATGTTTTCAATTAGTAGATGCCTTTCTTTCTAAACTTGATCTCAGGCCAAAGCTTTATAGTTATTCATTTTCTCTCACAGCCCTCCCCCAAACAAACAGATAAGAAGAAGAAGCAAACATCCAATGTTCCTTACCTTTCATTAACTTTCTCACTGTGATACTTCAAGTTTTTCCCTCAGTGGAAGCACGAATCCTTTGAAACTAGAGCGAGCAACAGCCCCAGGCCAATTCTGGGGACGGCCCAGACAGCCCAGTCTGAGGATGGCTTGAGAAGGACCGGTGGTGATGGCTTGAGTTTCAGCTTTGGCCAAGGCCTGCTTCTGCCTGTTTCCTCCCCAGCCAGAGCCCTGTCTAGACAGTCAACCCCATAGATTATTTCCATTTCAGCTCAGTTCCTTCCTTCACCTGCTCTGGAGCCATGGGGACTCATTGTAAGGACTTCGGGGCCCTTCCAGAAAGATCCTTGCGTTCTCTGCTTCCAGGATGACCTAGCGGGTGGAGGATGGAGAGGAGGCATCTTCTGGTGTTTTGAAAAGTGGGCACAGAAAAGGAATGACCATGGGGGTCATTCCTACCACCCAGGTCTTCTCTGGGTGAAGGCAGCTTTGAAAAACATTCAGGCAGGTGACTTTTTAAAAAAGAGAGGTTTTGAGAAGCTGCAGTTGATATTTGCTTTTTTGGCTATTCTACATTCAATAATGTGATCAGTCCAATGCCCCAAGATTGTCATTGTCACCACAGAAGTGGAAGGGGCAGATGTCCCCTCCCACCCACCTAAAGCAGAGCACAGCCCTCTGGGTGGGTTGACCAGAGTTAGCAAGTAAAAATACAGGATGCCCAGTTACATTTGAACCTCAGATAAAAGTCTGCTAAAAAAATTGTATTATCTAAAATTCATACGTAACTGGGCATCCCGTGATTTTTCCCCAACAATGCCTGGAAGGAATGACCCAAGGGCACGGAGTAAGAGATGGCTCACCATGGCTCCAGTGGGGTTAAGAGTCCAGGAGGGACTAGGAAGACCCAGAGCTGGCAGTGCCATTGGTGACGGCAAATGTGCCATTGCAATGGTGCCAGCAGCGTTAGGTGAAAGGAACCACCGCTGGGCAAGGTCTCGTCCCTGCCTCAGTCTCCTCCTTCCTGCCTGAGGCTCATCCTTCCACCTTCCTCCTGATTCTCAGAGCTGTCTGATAATCGCCCAAGAAATTCCTTTTCTGATAATGCGTTTTTAACTGTAGTTTTCCTAAATGTATCTCCTGAGTTGAAAAAAAAAAAGTCTCGTCTCTCAGTCTGTCTCTGGGAAGTCCCACCCTAGGGACGGGGGCCAGGACCCCACCCTATCTGATCCCAGCCCCTCAGAAAGGGCTCGCCTTCTCCCTCAGGTGGGCGGATGCCCGGGAGGCCACTCTGCTGCCCTTGACTTGGAGAACCAGGCCAGGATGCAGAAAGGCTTCTGGCTGGCCCCGCCCACCTTCTTCTTTGCTGTTTGTGGGTTCACAAGGAAAGGGGCCATTTATGGAGTGGATTTCAGTGCAATGGGGTGCTGCCATCCCAATGACGGCTGCATCTTCTTCGCCTCTGAAGGCCGGTGCTGGCAGGGGTAGGACTGTTTCTGCACTCCATCCTCCGCCAGTAAAGAGCCCCTCAGGTCCTCCTTCAGCCGAGAGCTGGTTCATCAAGCCACTTGCTAAAGAATTCTGCAGGGCACAGTACCCACAAAAAGGGAGGGGACCCTGCCCTTACGGCTCACTGCTGGGCTTATTCCTGGCTGCCCCACCACAGCCGCCTGGGACCTGCCCTCCACCCACTGACTCTGTCCCTCCACTTCTCCTTCAGCCCTTTCTTCCCTGCATCCCCCTGTTTAAAAACAAAGGGTTTGGAGCGGTACAAATTCTGGTTTGAGCCCTGGCTGTACCACTCTCTGAATACGATCTATCACTGTTCCTCTCTGAGCCTCACCTTTCTCATCTGTAAAATGGGGGTAATAAATGAATCTAGCTTAGGGGCTGCAGTAAGGATGCAGTGAAATGATGCAAGTGAGGTGCTTAAACAGTGCCAGACATCCCCTAGTCTCTGCTCAGGCCCACTCTTACAGAATCAGAACCTTAACCCATCCCAGGAGGCAGAGTCAGTTAAGCGTACCAGCTGTGATGGACTTGTCTTCCCCACCTGGACCACAAGCCCACAGACAGTCCCTGTAGGATGCCACACAGAAAAGTCTCAACCAATGCTGGACAACCATGAATCGTGATAACGATAATCATCGCTCTCATTTATTTAGTGACCTTATATCCCAGGAACTGCACTGGGGATCAAAATAAAATAAAATGACAAAAAACCCTGCCCTCATGAAGTTCACATGCTTTATCTCAGTCAATGTTCACATTCACCCCATGAGGTAAGTACTACTGTTATGCCCATTTTACAGATTAGGAAATTGAGGCTCAGAGAGGGTAAGTGACTTGCCCAAGATCACTCAGCTTAGTAAGTAATCAAACTAAGAGTCAAGCCCAGACTCCAGAGCCCCTCCCTTTATTACTACTTGGTTTCACTCAAGCTTCATGAGAAGGCTGTGCAGTAGAGATTACCTGGCACCATTTTACCAATGATGAGGATAAAAGAGGCTGAGTCAGGATAGTCACTCACCACAAGCCACCAGATTGGTCAGGCCCAGAGTTCCAAGTAAATGCTGGTGTTTATGAATCCACAGGCCACGGTGCCTTCATCTTGCTGCCAGAAAGGTCACCTCTGAGCATCCCTGGAGGAGGCCAAGGACTGGGACATGGTGGGCACCTCAAAAACCCTCTTTCATTGAAAGAGACCCCATGCTCGACTCAGCTGTAATGAGAATGGCAGAGACAGAGACCATGGAGAAGTCAGGGCATCCACTTCAAGGTCAAAAGGAACTAGATGCTGAACTGGTCCTCACCTCATTTCTACTCCTTTCTGCTCATTTTTGGATGGCTGATGGGGACTGCCTTAGCCATGGCCCCTCCTTGGTCAGCCCCCCACATGAGGGCTCAGGAAACCAAACCCAGCGCCACGTGTGTTCGGCGACTCCCATCTGTAAACTGCTGCTCGTTCGAGTTCCTATCTGAGCATCCTACTAAGTGACAGCTGAGCTCATTCTTCACAGCCCCATCCAAGGATTTTCAAAATGATCTTTCCCCTTTTTGAAAGCTTTTTTAAACCCAAACTACACTTTTGTTTTTAACTGCCAGCACCCCAGCCTACTCTAAAAACTAGGAACATTGGTGGTAAAGGAGCGCTCTCCACCTCTGTCCTGCATGGCTTCGGAGGCAAGGTGGGAATTCCTGCCTAAGTAAGAAGAGACTGTTGCCAACTCACCTCATTTTACTTCTGTATTTGCTACCTCTAGCTACTGGAATGGCACAGACCTGGGTGCAAATATAAGCACTCTCCTTGCAATTTGTAATTTAATTAATCTTATTAGTTACTAACTGATCCCCCTATGTATTGTTCAGGAATTTTAGCTGTTAAGTAACAGAAAACCAACTCAACAAGTTTAAGGGAAAAAAAGGAGGGGAATAGGGGTTAGGTATTTATTGGTTCATGAAACTCAAGAGTCCAGGATAGTATCAGTGCAGCTTCAGGCACAGCTGGATCCAGGAGCTCAAACAAAGTAGGACTCAGTCTCTCTCTCTATGTTTTTTTTTTTTTGTATTGGCTTCTGTTATGGGCTAAATTGTGCCCCCACCCACCACCAAATTCATTTGTTTAAGTCCTAACTCCCCAGTACCTCAGAATGTGACTGTATTTTGTGAGCGGGTCTTTAAAGAGATAATTAAGGTAAAATGAGATCACGTGGTGGGCCCTAACTCAATACAACTGGTGTCCTTATAAGAGGAGATTAGAATACAGATAAGCACTAAGAAAAGACCATGTGAAGACACTGAAAGAAGATGCCCATCTGCAAGCCGAGGAGAGAAGCCTCAGAAAAAGCCAACCCTGATGATACCTTGATCTTGGACTTCCAGCTTCCAGAACTGTGAGGAAATACATTTCTGTTATGTAAGCCACCCAGTCTGTGGTACTTCGTTATGGCAGCGTTAGCAAACTAATACAGCTTCATTCTCAGTCAGAATCTTCTCACGTAGTGACAGTAAGGCCTCTGCAGTTCCGGGTTTACCTGCCCGGCTCCGCAACCTGAAAGAGTCTCTTTTCCCTAGCAGATCTAAAAAAACAAAACAGGAGCTTCCCTGGTGGCGCAGTGGTTGAGAGTCCGCCTGCCGATGCAGGGAACACAGGTTCATGCCCCCGTCCGGGAGGATCCCACATGCCGCGGAGCGGCTGGGCCCGTGAGCCATGGCCGCTGAGCCTGCGCGTCCGGAGCCTGTGCTCCGCAACCGGAGAGGCCACAACAGTGAGAGGCCCGCATACCGCAAACAAACAAACAAACAAAACCAGAGTTGAATCTCATTGGCCTGACTTGGGTCACATCACATGTACACTCCTGAGTCAATTCCCGCGGCCAGGAAGATGGAAGAGGCTGATTGGCCAGACCTGAATCTTGTGCCCACCCCTCAAGTCTACGTAGAGTCAGCCAAACCATGTGGCCTGAGAGCAAGGGGGTCAGGGGGACTACTCCCCTGGGGAAGATCAGGGCAAAGGGGAGAAGAGTGCGATGGCAGGAGGCTGAAACAGCAGGTGCCTGCTCTCCCTGGCTCTAATCTACCCCCACCCACAATTCACCCTCCACTGAGCTGCCCGAGAGCTTTCTTCATTTCAGATCAGACGGTCTCACCCCCCTCCTTCAATAAAGCGTCATTATCTGTCCCTGCCTGCCTTTTCCATTTCCCGCCTCGGAATGCACCTCTCAGGATGCACCACAGCGCTTAGCAGGCACCCTCAACTTTGGAGGCCTTGGGTCACCGCTTCCTCTACCTCAGAAACGTTCTCACTCCATCCTCAAGATACAGATTAAAAAATCACTCTCTGGGCTTCCCTGGTGGCGCAGTGGTTGAGAGTCCGCCTGCCGATGAAGGGGATATGGGTTCGTGCCCCGGTCCGGGAAGATCCCACATGCCGCGGAGCGGCTGGGCCCGTGAGCCATGGCCGCTGAGCCTGCGCGTCCGGAGCCTGTGCTCCGCAGCGGGAGAGGCCACAGCGGTGAGAGGCCCGTGTACTGCAAAAAAAAAAAAAAAAAAAAAATCACTCCCTCACATATTTGCAAACGAAGCAACTGTAAAAGGATTAATCTCCAAAATATACATGCAGCTCAATATCAAAAAAACAAACAACCCAATCCAAAAATGGGCAGAAGACCTAAATAGACATTTCTCCAAAGAAGATATACAGACTGCCAACAAACACCTGAAAGAACGCTCAATATCACTGATCATTAGAGAAATGCAAGTCAAAACTACAATGAGATATCATCTCACACCGGTCAGGATGGCCATGATCAAAAAATCTACAAACAATAAATGCTGGAGAGGGTGTGGAGGAAAGGGAACCCTCTTGCAGTGTTGGTGGGAATGTAAATTGATACAGCCACTATGGAGAACAGTATGGAAGTTCCTTAAAAATAAAAATAGAACTACCATACAACCCAGCAATCCCACTACTGGGCATATACCTTTAGAAAACCATAACTCAGAACGACACATGCCACCCAATGTTCATTGCAGCTCTATTTACAATAGCCAGGACATGGAAGCAACCTAAGTGTCCATCAACAGATGAATGGATAAAGAAGATGTGGCACATATATACAATGGAATATTACTCAGCCATAAAAAGAAATGAAATTGAGTTATCTGTAGTGAGGTGGATGGACCTAGAGTCTGTCATACAGAGTGAAGTCAGAAAGAGAAAAACAAATACCGTGTGCTAACACATATATATGGAATCTAAAATAAAAAAATGTTTTTGAAGAACCTAGGGGCAGGACAGGAATAAAGACGCAGGCGTAGAGAATGGACTTGAGGACACGGGGAGGGGGAAGGGTAAGCTGAAACGAAGTGAGAGAGTGGCATTGACATACATACACTACCAAATGTAAAACAGATAGCTACTGGGAAGCAGCTGCATAGCACAGGGAGTTCAGTGACCACCTAGAGGGGTGGGATAGGGAGGGTGGGAGGGGGACGCAATAGGGAGGGGATATGGGGATATATGTATACATATAGCTGATGCACTTTGTTGTATAGCAGCAACTAACACAACAACATAAAGCAATTATACTCCAATAAAGATTTTTTTTAAAAAAGCAAACTAGCTGGCTTAATCAAGGGAAAAGTGGGGAAACATCTGTAATGAGAGCGCACAAAAGACAGAAAAATTTTTTTTAATTGTACTGAAATAAATTTGAAAATCTTAAAAAAAAAATCACTCTCTCTGGGAATCCTTCCCTTTTGAACAGACCCATCTCATTTCCAAAGCACAGCTGGATAGCATGACGGTAAAAGGCTGGACAGACCGCTTAGGTGCAAATCTGTTTGCTGTGTGACCTTGGGGTAAGTTACTTACATTTCTGTGCCTCCATTTTCCCAGGACCTAGCTCTTAGGATTGCCGACAGAAATGAATGAGTTAAGACATGAAAGCACGTGGAACAGTGTCTGGTACATGGAGAATGCCTAAGAAGCTTTCTCTCTTTTTACCTCCTGTTGTTTGAACACATCCCTATTGGGAATGACCTGTCCATTTCCCCTACGGAGTCTGGGTTCCGCTCTGAAGGAGGGAATGCCTGTTTATCACATTGGACCCCTGGGGTTCTGTAGGTGTGCTGTTTCCCCAGCACAGAAAAGGTGCTTGGAACTTCGAAACCCTGAATGCAGGTATGAGTGAGTAAGCAAAGCAAGTTCCTGCACACAGAGAAAGAGTCTCCAACAGCGAGTGGAACAGCATCCTCCTTCGGTCTGCAATCTGTGCAAACCCCACCTGGCCTGCAATGGCTCTCACCTCTGAGGCAACCCTACCCCTCTCCTCCAAGCCACTTTCCTCTCACCCCCTCCTCCTACTTCATTCAGCCCAAGTTCAAGGGCAAACCACCAGGAAAACCCAAAGAACGTTCATCGGATAAGTCACCCGATTACTAATCAGGTCCACCCACCCCACGGCTAACGACTATTTTCCCTGCGAAAAGTAAACACCGCCTCCTCCCCACCGCCTGACAGCAAAGCCATTAAACCCAGGAAGGGCGTGTCTCCACAGCAGCCCAGAAACAACTTGAAAGTGGAAAAATACGGTGGATTTGGTGATTCAGTGGTCGTTAAGATAGCCAGAATGTTTGGTTTCAGCTCACATGGAACCTATTCCTCTCCCCTACTGGTCTCTTCTAAGATGAGAGGGGGCAGAGCCTCAGAAGACACCTGAGCAGGTTGGATGTCTTTGTGACCCCGCCGGCGAGTTAACCCAGCCCTTGAGTTTCTTTCCGATTTGCCCCCTATGCGTGGGGCTGCCTGGAGGTGCCCAAAGGTTCTCACCCAGGCAGGCGAACTTGAACAGCGCCCCCTGGAGGAAGCCAAAGCAGTGCTCGAGAAACCAGGGAGCAAGGCCACCAGCACTTGGGCGACACATTTGGCTCCAGCTTCTGGCAGCTCAGGCAGAAAGAGAAACACATCGGGTTGCATAGTTTTCATTTTCCAACAACAGAAAGCATGTTCAAACCTTGGCAGAGACAACATTTTTACTGGAACCAGGCTGCAGAAGGAATGTCTTGGGGCGCTGCAAGTTTAAAGGACCCTGGGCGACAGGCTGGGTGATCCCTCTAACTGCAGCTTCATTGTCCCCACGTTGGTTCTTTCACTCTCAGAACAAACACCTGCTGAGCTGGCATGCTGTGCCTGCCCTTGGCTGGGCCCAGGCCGCAGAGAGGGCATGGCACACTCCTTGCTGCCCAAGGCTTCCGGATCACTCTCTCCTTCAGCACTGAGGATGCCTGCTCCTTGGGTTATCACCTCCATCCACCCATCAGTAACAGCACGACAGCAGTGTTACTCTAAGGGCTGCATGGGACTTCCTCCCTCACCTCCGGAACATAATCATTTGGAGAAAAGATGGGACCAGGGGTAGCCCCCACACCCAGGGGCACCCTGTGCCCCAGTAGCCAGCCTCCCACTTCGTCTTTGCTAACAGAACCCTTGTCTTGGTAGGGTGTGCCAGGCCCTAGGGGATACGTGATTGATCTAAGAAAGCTAGGACGCCTCCATTCCCGTATATTAGAGACTTATTTTCCCATCCCTTGTAGCTAAGTCTGAGCCTGTGACCCAGTGCTGGTCAAAGAGATGTCTGCTAAGGCCTCTGGGAAAGTTCTTTCCTCCTTAATAAATGGAAAGCCCCTATTTTCAGCCTTGAACACCATGTGTGAAGACATGATGCTTTGAGCTGTGGCAGCCATCTTAGGACTATGAGGTAATAAGGCTGGACTCTTAAAGGAAATACATGGAAGATGGCAACATAAAGAGAGAGAGTCCTGGATGTTAACTTGGAATCATTGAACCCACCCGGGACCAACTGTCTCCCTGAAGACATCTAGTAGAAGATGTCTTTATTGCTTATACTACTGTTAGCTCATTATCCTCTCACTTGCAGCCAAATACATCCTAATTAATACAACAGGTATATACACAACATAGGAAAATTCAGTCCTGGGGAGACCACAGGCAGTCATGAAAAGAAAGCTTGCTTTGGAATCAAATGATTTTTGGCTTTCATCTTGGGCTCTAGCATTTATTTGCTATGCATTCTCAGAGAGTCATTTTTACCTCTCTAAGCCCCTGTTTCCTTGCTGGCTTGATGTAAAGATGATGGGGGAGACTAGATGAGAAAGCACTGGACCCACTCTCTGCTTGGTCGCCTGGCTGCTGCCTGCCTATCTTGCTCACTACACTTCCCCAGGCTTCTAGAGGCAGGCCTAACATGTGGGAGGCATCCGATAAAGTTTTGTTGAACAAAGGAATAAATTCCTTTCCTTCCCTCTTATAAAATGAGGTTTCAGTGGTATATTGGTTTGCTAGGGCTGCCAAAACAAAATAGCACAGACTAGGCGACTTAAACAACAGAAATGTATTTTCTTGCAGTTCTGGAGGCTGGAAGCCCAAGATCAAGGTGCTGCAAGTTCGCTTTCTTCTGAGGCCTCTCTTCTTGGCTTGCAGATGGCCACCTTCTTCCTCTGTCTTCACATGGTCTACCCTCTGTGTCCTCACTTCCCTGGTGTCTTTCTGTGTGTCCAAATTTCCTTTTCTTATAAGGACATCAGTCCTACCCTAACGACCCCATTCTAACTTAATTGCCTCTTTAAAGGCCCTATCTCCAAATGCAGTCCAATTTTGAGGTACTGGGGGTTAGGGCTTCCACGTATGAGTTTGAGGGAGACACAGCTGGTTATTGCCAGATTTATCCCTCATTGCTTAATTTGGGTCTTCCCCTCATTCCCTGCATGTCCTCTGGTCATTTAGGCTTCAATCATGGAATGTTTAATGAAGATCATTTTGATAACTGTTATCATAACATTCATTTGACAAACACTGGCATAGCCCTTTTGGACTTTTTTTCCAAAGCACTTTCCATACCTATGGTCCCACTGTCTCGTGGGTGGTTCTCATTTTGCACACGAGAACACAAAAGCCTAGAGAGGTCAATTGACTTTCCTAAGGTTATTTGCTAATAGTTGGATCAAAGGACAAGGGGCCAGGTGTGTCTGACGCTGAGCTCTGGCTTCTCCACACAGCCTGGTGTGTGTGTTGCGGGGGGGTTGGTATCTTAAGGTGGTGTGGGTGATGGCAGGGACCCCAGGCCTCTTCTTCGAGGAAGCTCTGCTCTGTGACAGCCCCTGCCATCTCCCACCCCTGCCTGTCTTTCACTTCATGGCCCAATCACACAACGCTTCCCCACACACACACACCCTCTCGCCTGGACAGGCTGTGCCTCCACTGAGACCACCCTTCCCTACATCCTCCCTGCCTTCATGATCCCCCCAGAAAGGCCTACACCCCCTCTCCCTGTAATCTCAATGCATAGCCCTGACCTCAAGGAGTTAAAATAGTCCTGCTGGTGATGGCCTCCGTCTTGGGCCAGAAGCATTTCCTGTTGCTTCTATGCCCTCAGCAATGGGCAGCACAGGACTGGGCAGAATGTCCCTGCCCAGTGAATATGGCTCTGCACTGAGGTGAAGGCCGTGGACAGACATGGCAGCCTGTTCCCCTGCGGAGCGAATGTTTTAGTTATTTTAGAGATCAGGGGAAGGGAGAGTTAACTGAGGGCCAAGGCCGTGGGGAGGGGCTGCAGGGGATGAAGATGGGCCTCACTGGTCACAGGTGTCCAGGAGGGAGGGGGATTCAGCTTGTGCACAGACCTTCCCCATCCTAGAAAAACAAGAAGCCGGCTTCCCCTCCTGTCCTTTTCTTTTGGTTTTTTTTTTTGGCTGCGTTGGGTCTTCGTTGCTGTGCACGGGCTTTCTCTAGTTGTGGTGAGCGGGGGCTACTCTTCATTGTGGTGCGCGGGCTTCTCATTGCGGTGGCTTCTCTTGTTGCGGAGCACAGGCTCTAGGTACGTGGGCTTCAGTAGTTGTGGCACGTGGGCTCAGGAGTTGTGGCGCACGGGCTTAATTGCTCCGCGGCATGTGGGATCTTCCCGGACCAGGGCTTGAACCCATGTCCCCTGCATCGGCAGGTGGATTCTTAACCACTGCAGCACCAGGGAAGTCCTACGTCCTATCTTTGGGCCAAAAGGAGAGAGTCCACACCTGAGCATCCCACGTGCAAGTTTCTTGCCCAAGGAAGGGGGAAAATCCTATCTTCCTGCCAAGGAGAAGGCCTAGCTCACTTTTGGTAGAGAAATAATGACATCCAGTGGACATCCACGTCATCCTCAGACTCGGGCCATGGCTTCCCTGGCCAGGAGGCCTTCCGGGGCTGGGACAACGGGGAGCAGTGAATTGAGCACTGCAAAGCTGAGCTCGAATCTCGATTCTACCTCTTAAGCTGTGTGACCTTGGGTAAGTCACTTCCCCTCTCTGGACCTCTGTCTCCTCCATGAAAAAGGAGGGACTCCGAGAGCCCTTATTGTAAAGTGTTAAGCAAACAGGGTTCTCCTACTATCAGAACTCCGGTTTCTTGTTAACAATAAGTTCAAGGCTGTATACTACAAACTAGCAGGGCAAGCTTTGGAATCAGACAGCCCTGGGTTCAAATGCCGAATTCCCGACTGAATGACCCGAAGCAAGTAACCATCTCCTTGAGCACTTAGTTCTGCAAAACAGGTTCATGGTTGTTTCCAAACCCAAAGGTTGTTGCCAGTATGGGATCTTATTGTGGGTGCACAGGCAACAGCATTCCTGGAATATGGGAAGGCGGACAGGTCCCCACCTGGGGGCACAGAGGAGAGCTTCAAGTCCCCATATTTCCTGAGCAGGCTCCAGCAGCCCTCTAGGCATGTCCAGGGGGTATGGCTGAGATCCCACAGGGCTCCAGAGGCCTAGGCCATGGTTTGGTAGAACAGTCACCCAGGCCAAGGGAGCCAGGCTGGAGAGAAGTGGATGGGAGGCAGGGGAGAGACAGACTCCCGGCCACCATCCCATCGAGAGGGAAAGAGGAAGCTGGGAAGGGGGGGACAATCACATCTGAACGGGACTGAACTGGAAACCCAATCAACAGGGCTGGAGTCCCTGAACTGGAGTGAGGCAAGGCGGGAAATGACTAGTGAAGGGCTGCGAGGCACACAGGGGAGCTCAGAAACCAGAGTTGTCAGCTTGTGTTCTAGAAGCAAAGTTGCATTTTTGCATGCGGGTCTGTGACTGAGACAGGAATACTATTGACTAAGGCAAAGCATGTGGAAATAGGAGGCTCTCAGGAGAGGTTGCCTGCCTCTCTGTTCCTTTACCTCTCCGTGAAATGAGTTCCTGCTTGTGGAGAGCCCCATCCGTGTCACAGGTCTACATGTGCTGGGGCACTTGTCCCATTCATCTGGATCTCCTGGGAATGTGTCTGTGATTGTAACCCCTCACACGTTAGCCCAGCCTGGGCAGGAGACAAATTCTCAGCACTCATAATCGCACTCTCTAACCCCGCAACAAACCTGCAAGGGAAGTATCATGCCCCCTCCCCGCCCACTTTATAAACAAGGAGGATGCTGGAGCCCTGAGAGGGTGTGTGAGGTTCCCTGAATGGCACAGGTAGAAAACTGAAGGGCCAGAGACTGAACCTGGCCTCTGGCCACTGCCTCCCAAGAAGGACTCTGGATGGGATTCACTGAGGCCCCGCTGTGTGCAAGGCCTCGTGCTGAGGCTTCATGATGAAACAGAAAAAGTTAAGGTTTATTCAGCAAGTATTACATCCCATGCTCTGTAATGGAAGTAAAGTTTGTAATACTTGACTGCATTGTCTCATTTATTCCTCACAAAATTCCTATGAACTGCTCTTCCCCTTCCTCCCATTTTGCAGATGAGGAAACTGAGGCTCGAGGAGGTTACATGAGTCACCTAAGGTCACTCAGCCAGTCAGTGGTAGGACTCAGTCTATGCAGATGCCGACGTCCTCACGCTTAATCCTTCTGTGATTCCTGGGGAGGCGGGCATGCTGTAACAGAAGCCAGGTAACACCTGGACAGGTACGGCGCCTGCACTCCAGAAGATCTTTCAGGCCTCCACTGTGCCTGTCAGTTGCTCTCATCATCACCTACCTGCCTGAAATTTGGCATACCCTAATGCTGCAGTATAAAATATCTCTTTTCTCTTTCCTTCTTAACTAGCTCTGTGACATTGGATAAGTGCCTCTACCTCTCTGAGCCTCAGTGTTCTCATGCATGAATTGGGGCCTGTAAGTCCCAGGTACAAAAGTACCGTGAGCTGTGGTTTTCATCCCATAACCCTCTGCTCCCTGAGCATACCTGTGAGGTACTCTCTACCCACACAGCCTGGATTCCAGCCACCAGCTCTCCTGTCCTGGCTCTTAGTGTGGCCCCTGCAACAAGCCAGCACATCTGCCTGAGAACGCCATGGAACTCTGCCCCTGAGCCAGGGTCCTGCCAGCAAAGAGTTTAAGCAAACAGAACTGGGCTGAAACGAAATGGTCTATTGGTTGTAAAGAGTTGCGCCTCATGCTTGTGCTCTCAGGTTTCATGATAATCCAAGCGATGGTTCTCCAGAGAAGGATTAGGAAGAAAACGGTTGGGGGCTCTGAAGGGAGCGGAGAAAAAACAGGCATGGACCCAAGGCAAGCATTGCCAAGAAACGGCCCCAGAGGGTCAATAAAACAAAGATGGGGGGCAATGATTGAGGCACAGGAGGAAAGGAAAAGTGGGGCTCTTTCCAACTCTTCTAGTGCCTAAGTCAGACCTTCACCAGCGAGAGAGCTTACCACTAAATTCGTGGAGAAGGACTACCAGCCCCCCCCCAAACACCACTGTGGTCAGAAGCTGGGATGGGCACCTTGATGGGGAGCCGGGGCTGCGAGCTCAAATGCCCTCCAAGGCCGTGCAGGTAAAGCACGAAGAGCATAAAGAAAACAACAGACACACAGGATGAGGCATGACAACTGATGCTCAGCCTCAGTCTCAGGAAGGCAATTGGGAGCGACGCGGACTGTGGTGCCGGGGACAGCTGGGACTGAGCTGTCAGCCCCAGCCAATCTCTATCAGGCAGGAATACAGGCCCGGGGTTGCCAATCTTCTGATTTTTTGCAAGAGAAGTAGGAAAGAATGAATTTTGTTTTTTAATGTGCAGGTTCTCAATTTTAAAACATTGGCAACTAATTCAAGTGTTTTTTTTCTCTAAGTACTATGTGGGCCAAACAAAATATATCAGTAAGCCAAATTTGACTCACAGGCCAAGGGTTTGCAATTTCTGAAGTTTTGTGTCATGGTAAATGCAATGGAATCCGTCTGGGTTCAAACCCCAGTTCTCCCATCTGCTTTGGGGTGACCTTGGGCAAGCCATCTAGCCTTTCCAAGTCTCAGTTAACTCATCTGTAAAATGGGTATAATAGTAGCATCTACTAATATGATATTTGAGAAAATTATATGAAATTATGTCATGGAAATTCCTTGGCCCAATGCCCAGCACGTGGTAAGCCCTCTAGAAATTTTAGCTATTATTAATAACGCACCCAGAAGGATAAAGATAGAGCAGCAGGAATGGGCCGAGAAGGAGGCCGAGAAAACAGATCAAGCAGGCGAAACAGGGCCAAGTCTGAAAAGGCCAATCGACAATTTCCTGTCTTGATGTGTCAGGAATGGCCCTTAAGAGATTATTGTCACAAACTGGCCTCAAATCGACAAGAGAATTTTGACCAGGTTGGGCAGTGACCCGAAAGGTGGTGGCCCTCCGCTATTCCTCTACCTCCTTCCAGAACATCATCAAAGAGGCTCTTGTGAAACTTCTGGATTGTTGTAGAGCAAAAGGTGGTTAGGGAGGGTGCCCTGCAGGGGGCAAAGTGGTGCCCCAGGTCTGTGGCTCGGTCGCTGCCCAGCTGTGTGATTTTGGCTGTGTCATTTCTTCTCCCTCTGAGACTCCACTTACCCATCTGTAAAATGGGATGATAATACCAGCCTCTCAGGATACCGGTGGGGATTAGGAATAATTCAGTGTAGCGTCTGGTGCAGAGCTCATGTACCACAAATGGGGGCTGCCATTATTGGTTATTGTGGTTACAGTTTGTATTATTAATGGGGCAGTTGAGGTGCTTGCCTGACCAGCAACCATTGACCTCTTTTCAGGTAACTGCCTTAGTTTTCCTATGGGGAACCATCCCCTCCCCATTCCCAACTGAATAGTTCAATTGGTGTTGGCTCCACCCCTGGCTCGAGGGACAGGGGTGTGAATCAGGCGTAGCTAATGAGAGTAGCATAGTCTCCTGGGCCAATGGGAATGAGATCCAGGCTTTCATTCAAACTATGAGAGCAGAGAAGCTCTCCCTTTACCACCAGATCTGTTGTAGTGAGGAGTAGGCCGGAGCTGCTGGCAGCCGTCTCACCACCACATGGGAAGAGCCTAACTAAGAATGGAGCCAAAATCGAGGAAATCAGAGCAAAGAGCTGGAAAAATTCTTGATCCTTGATAACATTGCTTAAGCACCTGGATCCAGCTGTGCCTGAGGCTCACACTACGCTGGGCTATTCCATTACATGAGCCAAAAATAATTTCCCTTTTTTGCTCTTAGAACATTTTGAATGGGGCCTTCTGTAACTTGCAGCCAAGAACCTCAACAGATACATGAGCCTTAAAGATGAGTTAAGAAAAATGCCCAAAAGGGAGTTTAATCAGTTGGCAGTTCTTATACGCTCTCAGATCATGCTCTGAGTGTGACAGCACTATATTCCTTCTTCTGAGAGGATGGTAATATACTCTGAAAGCCTTTGGTCAGGCTTTCCTTAAAGTAATTGTTCTCAACCGGGACGGTTTTGCCCCCCAGAGGACCTTAGGCATGTCTGGAGAGATTTCTGGTTGTCACAGTGGGGCAAAGGGGAGGAAGTGCTGCTGGCATCTAGGGGGTAGAGGCCAGGGATGGCGCCAAACATCCTACAATGCACGAGAGAGCCCCTCCCCCAACCAAGTATGATCCCCTCCAAACGTCAACAGTGCTGAGGTTGAGAAATCCAGAAGAAGCAATACATCATCCAGCATTTTACTCCCACCAGCTCTCCTCTACACCCAGAGCTTCCCGGGGGTCTTAAAGTACAACATACTTGAAGACAAAAACCAGGCTCTTAGGGAACTTTATTACTTCGTGATGTCCTCTTGGACTCAAACCCAATTGACTCAAACCCAATTCAAAGAAGCTGCCCAGAGTTTACACACAGGTTATGCATCATCCCCTCCCATTACCATAACAACCACACCTCATAACTCCTGGACCAACAGGATGAGCAGGCAACCTCTCTGAAGACAGTCTCATCCAGTGACACCTGCATGGCTTCCCACATCCGGCAGTAATGATCAAACTAATCAGCAAATTATATAAATCCCACATATCCAATAAAGAGGAAAGATAGCATTCCCTTTCTATCCAGAGGAACATTTCTCAGTGTGTTGCTGCTCCAACACTAGTCCTGTGAGATAACCATAGGATTAAAAAAATATATATATATATCAAAATCAAATAAGTGTGGGAAACATGAAAGCCTCCATTACCTTGTGGGCAGAAGGCTCTGATAAGTCCTACAGTTTAAAAAACCTGTTTAACTTTCTTGAACTTGGTATTTCCCAAATTCACATGATCACAGAATCCTTTTTCACTTATAATACTTATTTAATATTTCATAGAACTATTGCCCCACAGGACACCCACTGGGAAACATTTCAAGGGAACTACAGAGAAAATGAAATATTAATGAGATATAAAAGCAGATCTGGGGAAACCAAGCAATGGTGGAAACAGACCAAGTTCCTTTGGCCAGAGAACTGTGCCTTAAACTTCTCAGTATGGCTCATCCTAGTTTCATTTGAGCATCCCTACCTTTTTATGGCTACTCCAAAAGAGGCTCTTGAGGGCTGAACGACTGTCAGGCGCTGGGCTAGACAGTGGGATTGAGAGAAAAGTCAGACTCCACTAGATACTGCAGCGATGGGTAGGATTTGGAGAAACTGCCATGGAAGAGATGCTGCTGCTCTGTGGATGCCAGCCTTCCTGGAGAGCCTTCTCATGTGAGGGAGAATGGAGGGATTGACCCCTTGAATCTTAAAAGCTTCAAGTAATTTCAGGAGCATGCAATTCCTACATATCAGTTATATTGACCTCTCCAAGTTTAACAAGGAGCTGGGCAGGCACAGGGGGTCGGAGGAACAGTGCCCTGACCCGTGAATGGTGGCGTCAGGCACAGCCAAGTGCCTTCCTAAAGGAGACCACCCCACCCAAGGCCGCTGTAGAGGGAAATAACTTTAGGCTGTGCTTGATCAAGGGGCGGCCACAGATTGGACAAAAGATGGGCACCTGACTCAAGGGCAGCCCATCCATTGGCTGGTTGGTGACCTATGAGGAGGCCAGAACAAAAAACCCTGCCCAGTAATTTCAAGTAATTGAGTTGATGGGTTCTGTGCTTCTAAGATTTAAATAGGAAAAATATGGAGTGAGTCAGCAAGTTGGTGGCAGAAGAAAAAAGAGGCACAAGTAACAAGCTGACACTGCAGCGATGGAATGAAGATGCGTGAGCTCCTGCTCTGAAGGGATCAGAGAGCAAAGAGCCTGCCCCAAATCCTGACCTCAGAGACTCACACGCAGAGCCAGGAGCCAGGCTCCAGGCTGTTGACCCGGAGTCCTGGCTCCTAATCAGTGGGGCAGCACAGGGAGCCCAGGAGTCTGCTGTTCTCCGAGGAGCCAGTGTCAGCCTGGGGCTGACGTCACCCAAAGAAAGGCGCCGTTTTTAGAGCCTGCAGTTAGGAGAACTGGGACCTTGATAGTGACAGTCCAAATGCTGGCTGGGACCAGCCCTCAGCAGGAAGCCCCTTCGCCTCCCAACGGTACCTTTGGAGTCTAGGACCATTGAGAGTTCACAGATTCTGCAGTCATGACATATTACAGCTAACGTCACACCCAGGGGCTTGCCATGGCTGTCCCAGAAATCACACGGAAGGCACTGCAAAAACACAATACAAAACCTCGCGCCTAGAATAACAACGCCACAGTGCTCTTGATTGGAAGCCTGGGTGGCTTTTTGCAGGGGAAGGAGATGGTCAAATGCATATACTTGTCTTGAAAATGAAGTAATGCCAACCAAGATGCAGGGAAAAGGGGCTGGGGTCGACTTCCCTTGCCTGAATTCTGCTCCCAGCAACAGCATTCTGGAGGAAGCCGTGACAGCAGAACTATATCACAAACCACTTGAATTTCATCCCAGGCTTTAGGACCTAAGCGTCAGTGACCACATGTCTTGGGGCAGGAGTGTGAGAGCCAGCGGGAGATACAGGCAGCCGGCCGGACCTCCACCGCACCAACCCAGGGGGTCGCGTGTATGTCAGACCACCGAGCAAGACTTGGTTCAATCCCATCACACTCACTGAACCCACACTTCGTGCTCCACATTGTCCTCAGTGCCCTCACACGTGTGACCCCATTTGTTCTCTCCGTAACAAACAAGTCTCTCGACACGTATTAAAGTTATGGGATGTGGCTGCATATTAAGCCAGAATGGAGTGAACCTCGCAGGCAGTTTAAATTCAGAATTTACTATTTTCTCTTTGCCTTTTACCCTCTCACCTCCCGCAAGTTATTTTGAGAGCAGAATCATTTGAATGATGGAGTATCTGCATTTAGACTTTTCTCTTGCCTCCTTTGACCAGCTTGGTTGTTCTCAGACTCTAAACGGATGTCAGAGTTACTGCACTGGGTCGTAGAGCACACACACTGTGTCCTGCACTGAATTCACATTTTAAGGGTTTTTAAGAGTCTCTGACGCTATGGTTTTTCACGTGAAGTGCTCACTTTGGAATCCAAGGGCTGCAAAAGGGGAGACCCTATTGTACCCTGACAGTCCTGGAATCCACAGGTTTGTTCATTCAACACACATTTATTTATCAGTACCTGCAATCAGGGCTGGGATCATAGCGATGACCAAGGATGGATTCTGCTGTGAAGGGAATCGAAAGCCCTCTGAACCCAGACTGGGCTGGTTCATCTCACTGAATGCTCAGAGCATGCCCGAGAAGGAGGAGGTCTTAGAAAGAAGTATCTGGTCCTCGAACATCCGACCAATAAAGAGCAGACAGGAGATCTGAACCCAAACCCTCTAACTCCAAGGTGGACTCTTTTACCCTCTCTACCCCCCAGTCCTCAAACGTGCACATTAATAGCTACAACGCCCAGGAGGTAGTGACAAGGCCGGAGAGCAGTCCAGGCATGGAGGATTTAGCTCCCCACTCAGTGGATCAGGAACGAGGTTACATCTGAGCTGAGCCTCGAAGAGTGTGCAAAATTAGTCATTTCCCATGGCAAAAAATCAGGCCAGGCGGCAGGAGCAGTGGACAGTGGATTTTCTCTGCCCGGCCTCTGTTCCCCTTTCTTTTTGGACCTTAGCACCCTGATCTTCCTTTGGGCATCTGCCTCCCTTCCCATCTCAGTCCACGTGGTTTGTGTGGGGTGGACGCCAACGCCTCTCTCCAGGGTGGCTACGTGATCCAGTCCTGGCCGATCAGAGCATCTCATTTCTCTGACCACAGTGAGGGGTTTCAGGGTGGGCACAAGACCGAATCTGAGCCAAGGAGATGAATGCGAGGAGACTCTCTGGGCCCGCCAGGAAGAGGGATTTTGCTCCACCAGAGATACTAAGAGGCTAGGATGTGCTCCTGGGGTTGCTTGGAGCTACCTGGCCACCTTGTGAGGAGAGAGCCTGTCTTCCAATGAGAGAGAAGAGCTGGGCAGGTAGGGAGAGTCCCAAGAGGAGATGACATCGTTTGAGGCCATGCCTGAAGCTACCCCATCCCTGGGCTTATGTGTATATGAGCCAGTAAATGCCCTTCTGTGAGGAAACCAGTTTGAATTGGGCTTCCATCCTTGGATCGATAGAGTGAGCAGAGTAGAAATAACAGTCTGAGAATAATAGCACTGAAACTATGTTGGACCTTGACATTACTATTCAGCTGGGGATGCAGAAATCAAAACTTCTTCGTAACCTTTTCTGGAACACAATTTACACGTTGCTTGATCAGAAGGCAGGGCAATAGACTCTCTAGAGCTTTAGCAGATGTACTGTGGCTCAAATTCTCATTTGGACAGGGAAACGGGGGCTCAGAGAGCTGAAGGACATGGCCCGCAGTGGAACAGAGAGCAAGTAGCCCCACAGAGAGCAGGATGCTGAGGAAACTGTCTTGGATAGGTGGGCTTGGATGTGCGAAGGGTGGAGGACCTAGATGTGGGCTGGAAGAAGGAAGCAGTGGGCAAGGCACCTGGCAAGAGGCCTTGGGCTGGGCAGGCCTTGTGGAGAGCCAGTTCAGGATCAGACAGAACTGGAGTCACATCCTTGATCGGCTGTTTTATTAGCAGAGTGATCTTGAAAGCCACATCCTGTTCTGTGCCTGAATGCCGTGGTTTATAAAAGAGGGTTCGGTCCTTCATTGAACTATGAGTCCCTGAGTTCTCTGATGACCACACCCCAAAATGGCCTCTGAAGAAGACAAACCAGGTTCTGGGCGGGCCTCAGAAAGGCTTCGTTTCTGGTCAGGGAAGTCAGGAAATACACAGTTTGTTCATCATCTGCCTTCCCATCTCATCCTGTAGGCTCCAGGGCACGGGGAGATTTGTTTTGTCACTGCCTAGCTCAGTACCTAGCACGTGGTAGGCCTTCAAAAAATAAGTCTTGAATAAATACGAGTGAACAAATAAAGTAATAAAATGGTAAGTACTGTACAGTAAATAGAATACAGGATGTGATAGAGAGTGACACGGGATAGTTTAGACGATCTGGTCAGAGGAGGCTTCTCAGAGAAGAGGGTATTTGAGCTGAGACCTGAATGGTGAGCAAACAGCCATATGAAGAAGCTGGAGAAATGCCTGCTAGGCAGAGTGAACAGCATGTGCAAAGGTCCTGGGGCAGAAATCAAGACTGGAAAGAAAGCCATGTAGTTCCAGTGGGAGTGACAGAGGGAAGCTGATGTTGGAGAGGCCGGCAGGGACTTGATCACTGCTGACCGTAACAAGGAGTTTGAACCTGAACTAAGCACAGTGGACAGCCACTGGAGAGTCCTGGACAGGGCAGGGACATGATCTGACTTACGTGTTCAAGAGCTCTCCCTGCCCACTGTGTGGTAGCTGAAATTCAGCAGGAAAGACAATAATGTATGTCACACACAGCACGCGGCACACAATAGGTGCTCAGTGAACAAGAAGCATCCTTCACGACCCCTAATGCCACATCTACAAAGGCTCGCCAGTGTCCATTCCAGGCCAAGAATGTGCTCTTTATCCTCTGGGTTCAGGCTCTCTCTAGCTACCCTCTGTGTACTGTGATGGCCATAGTAAAGCCAACAGGCTAAGCTTTGGAGGAAAACCCCCTCCCCTTCTTGGTTACAGTAACAATCCAGGAGTCACGGTGGGGAGGTGTAGGGTGCGGGGCGGGTGGAGTGCGAGCCTTCTGTTCAATGTTGAGCTGCTCCCAACATACTTTTCAAACATTCGTTTGCTTTTGCCCAGTCTCCTCCGTAAGAGACACGCTTTCGGATGTGTTTTGAAAAATATTCCATATGCTAATGGAATGTCACCATCTGCCAAAGAAGGCAGAGCTGTTTTTAAAGGAAAAACTATTACAGAAATGAGGTATTCACAGAGGGGCACTAAAGAGCCCAAACGTCGCTGACCTGAGGCTGACCTGGGCTGCCTCGTGTTACCAACATGAAAAGGGAGTGAGAAAATCTGAGGCCAATTAACTTCTCTCTCTCCCTCCCTCTCTCTCCCTCTCCCTCTCTCTTTTTCTCCCCTCCCCTTCTTGGAGACATGATGAAATTTCCTGAAACAAAAACTCGCAGCCCGTTCTATAAAATGCTTTCGCCTTTGGTGGAAAAAGCCCCGATGGTCCCTTTTATCTCCTCATTCCTGAGGCGCAGAACTGGCCCCCGTCTGTTTGGGCAGATGGGCCACAGGGAACACTCCCAAGGCCCCGAGAGGCCGGGCCGGAGCGGGAGGCCCCGGCGCCCACTGGCTCTGGCCGCCCAAGCCCTTGCCGTCGGGAGAGCGCGGTGCTGTCTTGGACGGAGCAGGACACAGGATTAGGTGTCCCGTGGCGTGATTACTGGACAGGCATTGTTCCTTGGGAGGCCTGGGCAGCTCGGACGGACGCAGTGTTTGGAGAAGAAGGTTTTCCAAGCTCTGGGCACGTCTTCTGGGCCCTGCCAAGCCTGCTGGTTATCACGCCCCTACCTTTCCGGTGGCTTCTTCTCCGCCGTGGTCGCTGGCTTGTCCTCCTGTGCCCTCTCCTAACTGCCATGTGCTTCCGGACTCCGTGGCAGGCCTCTTTCTTCTCCACAGCCCGAGTCCGCACCAGTTGAATATCTCCCAGGCACCTGCAATGTCCAAGTCCAAACGCCCTTCCACCCCCTCAGCCCGACTGCTCCTTCCCTTATCTGGGGGACCAAGCGCCCCGCCGGCTAGTTTGGTGCAGGGCATGCAGGGGTTTCTCACCTCAAGGCCTTTGCATCTCTGCCCCCACTAGCCTGGAATATTGCATGGTGGGCTCCTGCTTATCGTTGAGGTCGTGGCTCAAATGTCTCCCAGGCCACTGCCCCCCACTGCCCTGTGTGATCTCTTCAGAGCACTTATCAGGGTCTGAATTTATCTTGTGAACTCATGCGTATATGGGCACCTTAGCTTTCACAGTGTGTTGTCAATTTCTTCTTAGGGGGAATGTAAGTTTCCTGAGAGCAGGGACCATGTCTCCTTTCCATTAGAGTGGCACTTAGTGGCACACAGAGGGAACAGGGGTGCCACTGTCAGCGCCCACCCCCTCCCAACCAAGGTCCGTACTTTCTGTCTCAATATCCCTCAAAACCGCCCTCAGTGTTCTGCCCTATTCCAGACCTCAACCTTTCTCTCCTGAATCTCAACACTAGCCTTCTAACTGGACGCTACCAGTTTCAAACCCCGCCATGGCTGCCTACTGCCCCCAGTATACAGCCCCCTACTCGGCTGGGCCCCTGGCACTCATCCCGTCCAGCTCCAAGCACTCCCCCACCCACCGTGCCTCGTTGAAGGCACACCACGCACATTTGTTACGACTGCAGAACAGCTGCACAGGTACGAGTGGGAGGGAAAAGAGATGTGCAGAGGGTCTGTTAATGCAGGGGGACTGCACTGGCTCCGTGGGGAGACTGCTGGCATCATGGTGCCCACTGAGAGGGAGAGGCTAGGCAGCGTGATGAGAGCTCAGCCGTGGCAGTCAAGACAGACTGGAATCAAGCTCAGGGCTCGCTAGGGAGACACACCTGAGCCTCGGTTTCTTTAATGTTAATAATATAACCACACAGGGTTATTGTGAGGATAAGAGTAAAGCCCTTACCAGCAGTCCTGGCACGCACTAATGGGGGTTATTTCTATTCTTGCTGTCGTTGCAGTGGTGTTAATCAGTCTCTCCCCTGCATCGCTCACCACCCCCAGCCCTGCCACCTACATGCACACTGAGGACCTGATATTGTCTCCTGTCCACTTGGAGACGCTACAATGAGCTGAGGATACTGGCATGTTGAGGTCTCATTCGTTTTCCAGAAACATCCCCTGCAGATAGGATATATAGGCTGACTGCTTTTAAAGCGGAGTTGTTTTTTTTTTTTGCGGTACGCGGGCCTCTCACTGTTGTGGCCTCTCCCATTGTGGAGCACAGGCTCCGGACACGCAGGCTCAGCGGCCATGGCTCACGGGCCCAGCCGCTCCGCGGCATGTGGGATCTTCCCGGACCGGGGCACGAACCCGTGTCCCCTGCATCGGCAGGCGGACTCTCAACCATTGCGCCACCAGGGAAGCCCTAAAGCGGAGTTATACTTAATTAAAAAAAAAAATTAACAAAAATAACTTGGTGTAAACATGATTCACCTGGTCCATCTCCCCCTGTTCCACCCACTGAATAGCCCAGAGTACTGGTTACAAACTCAAGTCCTCACCGGGACCTGTCCTCACGGGGGACTGTCAGCATGCTTCCTCATTTTTCCCCTTCAAGAGGCCCAGGTAGGCTTCAGTCTGCCTGCGCATGTTTAAATTTGTCTCATCTCACACCCTCCCAAACTCTAACCCTTATACTTTTCTCTGCTCTGGGAATTCTGTACCATCTGTTTAAATGCCACAGTTGAAGCTACCAAAAAGAGCTGGCACCAAAAACCTATTATGTACCAGGCACTGTGCTAGGCACTGTAGGTCATCTAATCCTTACAGTGATTTTAAAATACTGTCTCCACTTCCCAGATGAAGCAGCTCAGGTTCAAGGCAGGGAATGCCCTTGCCCAGAGGGCCTGCTGTCAGTTAGCTGGCAGAGCTCCAAGACCGACCTAGGTCTGTGGGCCCCAAAGTTCATGCTCTTTCCTCTGCCATCCAGTAGACCAGTGACCCCCGTGGACAGTCTTCATCAAGATCCAAAGGCTGTGGTGTTCTAAGAGCTTTTCTTCCCAATCCCCAGAGCTGCAGGATATTTGGGAGAACAAACACAGCCCATGAGCACAGAATGGTTCCTTGGATCCAAAAATGGTGGTGAAGGGTGGAGGGAGCTTAAGTTGTAGTCACTGATACCTCCCCAGAACATCGGCTTTGAGCTGCTGTTCCTAAGGCATGCCCCGCCACAGATTTAAAGTCTTTGGCGTGGTCACTTCCCTGTTTTCCCAGACCAACCCAACAATAACATGTCTACTCTGAGAAATACAATTAAGTGATTCCTGGAGACAGGATGAGTAGGTGGTCACAAAGTTGAAAGCAATGGGACAATACAAATCCATTTACAGGAGTATGCTTTCCAGGTTACCCTGCGTGCACAGAGGAAATAGTTACTGCTGATCTGCACTACAATTCTTCCACATGGCTTCATACAACCAATAAAAATTTTACAACACTTGAATGAGGATTTCAGTGCATTTGGCCAGGTAAACACCTGAATATGGCCCTGTTCTCAGTTATCCTTCAGATGCTGATTGAGTGTCTATGAGGTGTTAGACCCAGCTCTGTGCAACAGACAAGCAGAAGTTTGGAGGTCTTGGAGCTCCCAGAGTCTTCCCCAGCTGGAAGTGCATGCAATGTGTAGCATGTACAAGCACGCTACCTTCAATGTTAAATGTGATTGAAGACAGTGGCTGTCAGCTCTTGATTCCTTCTTCCTCCTCTCCTTGTCTTTTCAAACATCTCCCTTTTTGGGTCATTTTTTATTAACCAACATGTATTGACTACTGTGTGCTGGTCACTTTGCCACAAAGCTCATCACTTAATTTGTCCCTTTTCTCTGGAATCCCTTTCATTCTTCAAGAATTCAGTTGCCAATCTTGGATGCAATGCTTCAACAGGTCACTGCTAGAAAAGCTTAAGACGGTTCAGAGACAGCAAGCTGATACTCTAGCAATTGACTTAAAAAAAAAAATCAGTTCTCAACTTTGATAAACTGGGTCTCTTCATAAACTGGATTTTCAGCTTTTCTTGAAAATTTACACCTGGCATCACTGGGTCTGCATTCCAGCAACAGACCATCCAGAGCTAGAGCAGGCACCCTCCAGGACTTGGACTAGTGAAACCTACTCTTTTTTTGAAACCTTCTCTTATACATGGGAAAGCTGAGATCCAAAAGGGGGGATTGCCACACAGCTAATTAGTAACAGGATGATCAGCCAGTCTCCCTAATTTCCCTTCTCCTCATTATTATTATTTTTTTGTGTGGTACGCGGGCCTCTCACTGTTGTGGCCCCTCCCGTTGCGGAGCACAGGCTCCCGACGCGCAGGCTCAGCGGCCATGGCTCACGGGCCCAGCCGCTCCGCGGCATGTGGGATCCTCCCGGACTGGGGCACGAACCGTGTCCCCTGCGTCGGCAGGCGGACTCTCATCCACTGCACCACCAGGGAAGCCCCCCTTCTCCTTATTAACTAGAAACCAAACAGGCTGAGGTTGCAAAGCACCACTTAGTCTGATTGTATATCCAAGGAGTTCAACCAAAATCTGAGAATCTCTGTGCATTCGTAGCTGTGAATTTCTTGCAGTAACACCTCACCTACCAAGGAAAAGAGAAACTAGTACTGACTGCTTTGTATTGACTGAAGTTATGGACTGAGCACCTATATGTGAGGGCAGGAGACGACTGGAGGTGTGAAGATCCAGGCCGACACCTGAGGCTTTTCCACCCTGCAGCACAGTTTGGGTTCAACATCTGCTCTTCATAACGATTAGCCCAAATCACCAAGAACAGTTTATTCTGTTTAAGCACAGGCAGGGATAGAAAGACCTGTGAAAATGGAGAGTCATTATAGGAAAAGACAAGAAACCACTTCAACCTGGTGCTCAAGGAACTAAATAACTTATGGAATATCCTTATAACCAAATACTAGGCAGCCATCAGCAAGAATTACATGTACTGACATAGGATATAATCTCAAGAAGACTAGATGAAAAGGTGCAGTACAGCACGCTACCATTAATGTTACAGGGCATGGGGACAGTACGTATGTTTGTATGTAGACAGGCAGGTAGGCATATATGCATAGACACGTACATACACACACCCTTCCGTACACAGACTATTATCCGTCAGAGGATATGCAAAAAACTGGTTAACAAGGATTGGAGGACGGAGGGTCAAGAGTGAAAGGGAGAACCACTTTGTACACTATCTTTTATGGCTTGTAAATTGGTTTTCTTAACCGTATGCATACTAGCTATTTCTAAAACATTTTTTTACAAGAAAAATGAGTGGGGGCAAAACTGTATAGAATTACTCTAATTTCATCTCAAAAGTCTACATTACCAATTCGGCTAAGGGCTGGCGGAATCTAGTTATCAGGAAAACTCTGCTACTGTGCAGGCCTCCTGAGCAGAATCCTGCAGATACTGTATTTCCTTCTGCTCTGGTCCTCAACCAGTGATGTGTCAATCTGCCAAAAGGAAAGACAACAATTTCATGTCCGATGTGTAAGGGGGAGAGGGCTGCAGCTGCACTTCTCACACTGCACCCCCCCCCCCTGCCTTCGAGAATCAGAGGATCTACTCCCACCCAGAGCCATCTGGCACGTTTAAGGGACCATTTTCGTAGTAACTTGCAAGGCAATTAAGCACTTGTGGAAAGCAGATTTGCTGGGGAGGAGTTCTGAACCAGCCCCAGGGCATGGACTGGCATTATCTCATACCAGTTCTCCCACACCAAAAAAAGTACTTTGTCTTCAACCTCACTGTACAGAGCAGATGATTTTTTCAATCTACAAACTTTAATTGTATGTCACTGATATACTGACAGCACGTTAACAGTTTTTTTTGAAAAATTTCTTAACAGAACATCAGAGTATTGCAACACTTTATTAAGAGTATTGGCTTTGAATTAGTAGCTGAAGTAACAATTGCATGAAGCCAGATCAGGTGTACTGCATAATACTCATACTTGATTTATTGACATTACTTAGCAATTTATTGGACAAAGGTCAAACTTTTTGTTTTTTATTAAGCACATTCCACAGTACAAAGCTGTCGTGAATAATATCTGTACAATTTAACAGTTTCAATAGCTGTTCAGACACAAATTTATTTCAAACAGTTATTGGCAAACATAATTAATTACAAGTTAGAATCAGACTATCCCAGTGCTTTAAAACATTAATATAGCAGTAATTTACAGTTTCTCAATTATGGTTAGCAAAATAAAGTCCAGAGTACAGCTGGGAATTACTACTATAATCCCAGAAAGTCAGAATTCCTCGGGTGCCAAAGTCCCCTGCTATAATTTAGTAGGCACAATTCAAAGGTTGTGTGCATATTCGAAGGCCATGATCTCCCAAGGAACCAGAATTTCTATATTAAACATGCAGAGACAACCACAGAAAGTCCATTCGTTCAGAAGAATTGCCTCCTCCCCTGCCCCTCCCTGCCCTGCCCCCTGGGCTCTCCTAACCAATCTGATATTAAAGCTGTAAGGTAAGAGTGGTCAAAGTTAAGTCACTTTCACAACCGCTGTCAGGGTTACAACATCCACCCGCTGAACGGAGATTTCTTTTTTTTAACACTTTGAGACTCAACTTTTCAAAACCAGAAATTAATTTACTAACATGTAGGAGGGAAGGATGTATTTTTTAAAAAGGACAAAGGAAAACAAAAAAGCAAACCAACCCAATAAACAACCACAGACACACACATTGATTCCCACACCATTCTCAACGTAAAGGACAAAACAGAGCCCAGGCACCTTCCCCTCAGTGGGAGAGTGTGCTTCCACGGGAAGAGGTTTAGTTACAGGAAGTTCTCATTGGTCCTTTAAAACGTTAGCAACATTCCTTGATCTTTGGAAACAATGGCAAGGGGCAAATCAAAACCTAATATTGAACAAGGGAAAAGGAGTGCCAACCAGATGCCAAAGTCCTTTCCACGCACGTCAGCATGATGGTGCCATTCACACATTCGGGCTGCGGAACGCGCGGGAGCCAGGAGAGCTTGCCGGGGCCACCCGGCAAGCAGGCGACACCAGAGATGACAGGGATGGGACCATGAGCCTGAGGCTTCACACCACCTGGGAGGACCCTTCCACTCAAGATGGGCCCTTGATCCAGCCTGACGCGGGTCCTGGGCTCCAACACACAAGTGGGCCCTGCTACCACCTGACAAGGGCAGGACGCACGAATGCCAGAGCCGGGAGAGCCAGTCAGCGGGGGCCTTCTCGCTCTTCCCTTCCCAGGGTTACTAACACACAGAGTGTGACCTGTGACGGTGGAGTCAAATGAATGCTATGGGAAGTGACCACGGGTACTTAAGGAGTACTGATGAGGAAAAGAACAACAAAAGTATTTAAGGTACCTCTCTACTGTATATACTGCACAACAAATAAAACATTTTGTGTTAAACTTTAGAAATTACATCTTGAAACAAGATTCCCGTTAAAACACACACACACACCACACGCACAATGAAAATGACAAAATAAGAACACCGTATGAATACTGCAGGAAGGGTTCTAGGTAATCCACATCAACCCTGGTAGCGGGTTCTTGAGTCCAGCCCACGGCTAAGGGCGAACACACTCTGCATTAGTGTCTCAGGCACGGGGGCCCTGACTCGAGCAACCTTGAGGTTAAACTGTTATGTACATTATATCTACATGCGGATACAGTATTTTAAATTAGGAGGCAAGCACACATGTAAAGGTGTTACTCTACCAAATATCAGGAGATGGTTGCGGGTACAGAGAACAGTTAATAAAAGAAAAGAGCTATATTACCTGTTGGGAGATAATATAACCTGGCTTACAGTTCTTTAAATTAAAAGAAATTGGTACAGAAAGGAAGTATAATCCAAAAAATATTACTGAAACAACCCAGAGAAATGTTTCCATTGTCCAACATGTTCCTAATACAAGTCACAATTCATAATGACTTGGACGGTCAAAAGGAGAACGCTAACTTCTGAAAAGGAAAGCCCTGGACATTCTGGGTAGGTGTTTGGCACCCAAAATTTCACCGAAGAATGCTGTTTCTTAGTATCAGACCAAAGTGCAAAGCAATATAAATTAGAGGCCAAGTCTTCTCTTGACGGTCGATTTACTTCTGTAAAACAGACTGTACGTTCCTTTTATATGAACAATTTACATTTGAAGCGATAGATTTCTTTTCACTGATGGGGGGAGGAAATGGGCTTCTGTACTACTGAAAGTCGGTGAAGCTAAGGTATCCTTCTCAAAGTACAGGCCGGAATCGGAGGTGAGAAATGTCGGTACTTGAAGAGTTAGGCTGCTTTGCATCTACCCAGCGTCTAGAACCAATTCCAGCTTCATAACTCAGCTGTGAAGAACTCCCTTAGGCATTTGGTAGCCATGTAGCCAGTAGTTCAAGACTAGGAAACCCTGAAAAAACAAAAACAAAGGGAGTATGGATGGATATTCTGGTTAGACATGGAGATATACACCACAGCCCATCCACATCCACACAGACATGTATGTACTTGCGCACACATAACACTGATTTTTAAATAATCAGCATCAAAATAGAAGTTGCAAGTTGTTTTGCGCATACTACATACCAGGTATCAGGTTTATTTAAACCTCTCAAGAACTTTATAAGGTAGAAACTATTATACCTACTTTACAAATAAGAGAACTGAGGCTCAGAAACATTATTTGGTTTAAAGCATTAGCCATTATATCCTGGGATAAACCATAATGGAAAAGAGTATAAAAAAGAATGTATTTATGTGTGTATTACTGAGTCAGTTTGCTGTACAGCAGAAATTAACACAACATTGTAAATCAACTATGCTTCCAGAAAAAAAAAAAAAAAGCAAGCATTAGCCGTTAAGTGACAGAGAGGGGATTCTAATAGATGACTGACCCTATAACCTATCATCTTTCATGCTGCTAAAAGTTATGCATGTAACAAAATATGCTTAATGTTAGATTTTATATTTAGCATAATCTTAAATTTACGCCATCCAGAGGCCACCAGGACCTCTCTCATGACCGACCCAGAATCTTCATCTATCACTGTGAAACAAAAATATGTAAAAGCTAGTAAACAGAGTACTCCTTCTAAACAGAATGCCAACAGTCAGAAATTACTTCTTTTTGAAATATATCATTTATAAAAGGACAACACAATGTAGAGGGGAAGACAACTGAATGTTCTATATTTTTCTGACCATGACCTTGAGTCAGGAACACATTTTAATCACAGTCTCTACATTCATCCGTGTATGTAAATACACACACATACCCCTACGCAGAACATTCTAACATTCCAACACTAATCATTACTATGGACAACGCAGGCTGACATTTTATGTCCTAAATTTTACCCAAAGTCAAAATCCATTAAAATGATTTCACAACCACTAATAAGTTACAACCCTTTCCAAACACTGCACTAAACCATTGGCCTGGAAGATCTAAGTCACCTTTAGGTCTAAAATTCTATGGCCAAAAAGAGAGAGAGAAAAAGAAAGGGGGTAGGGGTGGGGGTGGTTGTTTGGTTTTGTTTTGCTTTTAAACCTTGTATATATTTTTTAAAGGCAATTTTCCTAAAAGGTTGTTAATTTCCACAAAATCCGAATTTCACAAGAATCCTAATAAGCTTCCAAACGAACGCAAGACAGATTCACAATTTCATCTGCCACTGTTTTCCCATGAAGGATATGTAAGAGTATTTGAATTATTTTAAAAATATTAACACCCAGAGATAAGAAGTCAGCACTCTCAAACGCTGCTGGTGGGAATGTCAACTGATGTAACTCTTCTGGAGGGTAACACAACTCTTAAGTATCAAACCTCTTTAAACATCATAGCTTTCAACCTAGACACTGCAGACATTTCTAGAATTCTATCCAAAGGTAATAAAAGGTTGGGCAAAGATTAAGCTGAAAGAATCATGGCAATGTGTTTTATAATAATTAAAAGCTGGGGGGGATATAAATATAACAGGTGCATATCCAAACAATCAAATATGATTTTGCCATTAGGAACAATAATTTAGACAAATAGTGACATTACTGACAGGCAACAATTTCACAATAAAGAAAAAAAAAAGCACAGTTATCAAACATAATTTTTAAAAGCCTGAAAGGCTACATACAAAGGAGTTAATAATGGTGAACCAAGAAGAGGAGTTATCTACTTTTTACTAATTTCCTAATATTGTCTCATAATAAAAAAGAGAGCTACTGTATACATAGCTCTTGGGAGTTAGTAATTTTTTTTTAAAAAAATGACTCAGCAGAAAAATCTATTGCTAAATTTCTCGACATAGAAATACTCCTACCTTATATTTTAGGGGTAAATATTTTACTGCAAGGTTAAATCATCATTAGGGTAGTGTTTCTTATTATGCATAAATTTTACAGCATCACATGGTAATAATTTTTTTCATGTTACAATAAATGAAAAGAATTTGGAAAAGAGCAATAAAATCTATAAAGTTGACTGCCAAGGTTGTCAAAAGTAATTCACTTTGAAGAGACAAACACATTTGAGGTTTCATTGCTTGTGCTGCTTAAAAAGCAGATAAGATTTTTCCACTGATTTATAATTGTGGATCATAACAAGGCAGTTGTTCTTAGCTTCCCAAAAAGGGGGCGAGAGGAGGGCCTGGAAGAAGTAACACTACAGTTTCCTTTCCACCACAGCCAATGAGAGAAACGGCATTGGTGATCATTTCATCTCTCAATCAAAGGAATCTAATTTCACGGCATTTTAAAGTAGTATATAAAAGTTGTCCAATTTGTGAAAGTTTACTATGTTCTATAATTCATCTATCAAATTCGCCAGAGGGGGAGAAAACATACTACAGATGTCTTAGATTTTATCATGTGCTTCTTTAACAGTGGAAAGACAAACACATATCCAAACTACAAAAGAGGTATACTGCAGTTGTTGTATGATACACCTACTCCCCTGACCCTATCCATTCCAGAAGCTCAGCCACATTTGTAGTTGTCTGTGTTCTATTTTATCTATTTATCTATGTGGGAAAATAAAAGCAGAAGCATCGGGATATAGTCAAGGCAATGCAGAGAGAATGTACAGCTCAGAAAATAAAAAATTAAGAACAGAATAAACTTAACAAAAGGTGTGCAAGACTTCTACACTAAAAACTGCAAAACACTGCTGAAGAGAAACTGAAGAAGACCTAAATAGTAAAGAGCTATACTGGGTTTATGGATTAGAAGACTCAGCATTTGTTAAAGATGGAAATTCTCCCCAAGGTGACCTTTAGAGTCAATGCAGTCCTGATCATAATCCCATAATCTTCATAGAATTTGACAATTTCATTCAAAAATGAGTATGAAAACCAAGAGGACCTAGAAGAGTCAAAACAATTTTTTTTAAAACTGACTTATTACACAGCGTGGTATTGGCAAAAGGATAGCCATAGATCACAGAACAGAATAGAGGCCAGAAAAAGTATAACAAGCAAGTGGTCAATTGAGTTTTTGACAGAGTGCTATAACAATTCGATGGGAGGAGGACAGTCTTTTAACCCAAAAGAGCTGGAACAACTAGAAGGCTGTATAAAAAACACCGTTCACAAAATTAATTCTAAATGGATCAAAGACCTAAATGTAAAACCTAAGCATATAAAACTCTTACAACGATGCTGGTCCAAACACGGTAGTCACTAGCTACACGTAGCTATTTATTTTTTTATATTTTATTTAAAAAATTTTTTGGCTGCGTTGGGTCTCCATTGCTGCACGCGGGCTCCCTCCAGCTGCAGTGAGTGGGGGCCCCTCACTACGGTGGCCTCTCCTGCTGCAGAGCACAGGCTCCAGGTGCACAGGATTCAGTAGTTGTGGTACGCAGGCCCAGCAGCCGCAGCTCGCGGGCCCCAGAGCGCAAGCCCAGCAGCCGTGGCGCACAGGCCCAGCTGCTCCGTGGCACGTGGGATCTTCCCGGACCAGGGCTCGAACCCGCGTCCCCTGCTCTGGCAGGCGGACTCCCAACCAATGCACCACCAGGGAAGCCCGCTACATGTAGCTATTTAAATTTAAGTTTAAATGAAGTACAATTAAATACAATTAAAAATCCAATCCAATTCAATTCAATTCAAATATAATTAAAACTTCAGTTCCTAAACCAAACCGGACACATTTCATGAGCTTAATAGCCACATACGGCTCGTGACTATCAAAGTGGACAGTGCAGGGACTTCCCTGGTGGCGCAGTGGTTAAGAATATACCTGGCAATGCAGGGGACACGGGTTTGATCCCTGGTCCGGGAAGATCCCACATGCCGCAGAGCAACTAAGCCCATGTGCTACAACTACTGAAGCCCGTGTGCCTAGAGCCTGTTCTCCGCAACAAGAGAAGCCACCACAGTGAGAAGCCCGCGCACCGCAGTGAAGAGCAACCCTGGCTCACTGCAACTAGAGAAAGCTCACGCACAGCAACGAAGACCCAACACAGCCAAAAATAAATTAATTAAATAAATAAATTAAAAAAAAAACCATCACAAAGTGGACAGTGCAGCTGTAGAAAATGTAAACTAATCTAGTGAAAGGAAGCAGGTCAGTGTTTGCTAAGGCTGTGATGGGATCAGGCTCTGACTACAAAGAGGACACAAGGGAACTTCTGGGGGGTGATAAAAATATTCTTACCTGGATTGTGGAGGAAATTGCAGGGGTGTATGTATTCGTAAAAACTTGTCACAAAACAGTATAATTTAAGTGGGTACAATCTGTTTTACAAAAGCCATACCTCAATAAAATTGATTCAAAAACAGCAATGGGGCTTAGCGAAGGTGAAGGGGGCGGGGCAGAGGGAGATGTGTACATCTAGGTACCTGTCTAAATGTAAGGAATATATCTAGTACTTGACTATGCCACTTTAGACAACTTACTCTAATTTCTTACTGAGCTATTATCTTTATGTTTGTGGAAGGTGTATGAATACACTGAAGTTTCGCACATATTTATTTATGGGCAAATTCTTGTTGGCCCAGGAGAAAGAGCACAGAGATGTCATGTTGGCCCCGGGTGTCACTTGACCAACAAATGTCAACAAGCACTCATAATACACTGTGTGCTCTATTAGAGACTGGGGCTCCAAAATAAAAGGAGCTCCACGCCTGGTAAGAGAGACAGGCATGCAAATTATTTCAATACCAAATAATAAATTAAGTCAGATGAAGTAAAGGAGTGGGGGTGTGGTGGTATCCACAAAACCCTAACAACACAAGCAAGGGGAGGGAGGTGGCAGAGGTCTGTACTACTGAAGTGTAATTAGGGAAATTAAACAGAATTCAGTCTGGTTGGAGCCCTGGATTTTTGGGAGGCAAGAATGCAAGGCTGGGGTGGGGGAGGGCAGAGAGGACAGAAGGTAAGAGCTAGATATTGAAATTTCTGTTAGCTAATCTTAGCTAAGCCTTGCTCCTGAAAACAAAAGGAAGCTAGTGAAGAGGAGAGGCAGGGCTAAGATGACCATAGTTGGTAACAGGATGAAGGGTGGGCTGAAGAGGGAGAAGAAGAGACCAGGAAGGAGGAAATCAGTTTTCATTTGGGTCCCTTCCTCCTTCCTTATGTATTTCTTTGGTTTGGGGTGAAGGGAGGTTGAGGCGGGGAAGAGCAATCACTCAAAAAATCCTTGCCGGGCTTCCCTGGTGGCACGGTGGTTATGAATCCACCTGCCAATGCAGGGGATGCGGGTTTGAGCCCTGGTCCAGGAGGATCCCACAGGCTGTGGAGCAACTAAGCCCATGCGCCACAACTGCTGAGCCTGCGCTCTAGAGCCCATAAGCCACAACTACTGAAGCCCACGCGCTTAGAGCCTGTGCTCCGCAACAAGAGAAGCCACCGCAATGAGAAGCCCGCGCACCGTAACGAAGATCAAATGCAGCGCCACCCCACCCCCCAAAAAAGAGATCCTTGCCTTCTTCCTCTGTAATTTCCTATAATTCAATAAATGTAAAAATTCTGCCATGTGAATTTCTCAACTGACTTGTGAAGAATCTATCCAGAGAGAAAGCAGCAAGGGAGATGGCCACTGTCACAAGAGCCAGTATGAACACAGTTGAGACTAGGAACGGCAACTATGTATGTGGCTTACAGGTCACTACTGTGGCTCAGATCCTATAGCCAGGGAGGCACAGCCAAGCCATCGAGGCACTTAGGCCTTCTGGGTCCACGTGGGGTCCCATCATCCTTCCAAAGGCAGTACACCAGCCAGTCACTATGGATCAAACTGGGTTGGCATGAAGAAACAATGCATTTGCCATTCCTGATGCAGATCCTTGGTTTATCACTAATAGATGGAACAGGGGCAAGACCAGAGGTCCGCATGCTTCTTCTTAATGGGCCAGATTGTACATATTTTAGGCCACACAGTCTCTTTTGCAACTACTCAGCTCTGCCACTGAAGCACGAAACCAGCCACAGACAATACATAAACAGATGAGCTGTGGCTATGCTCCAATAAAACTACTTATGGGCACTGGAATTTGAATTTTATATAATTTTCACATGTTCTAAAATAATATTCTTCTTTTAATTGTTTCAAAGTATTTAAAAGTGTAAAAAACTATTCTTAGATTGCTATGGTAAGGATAAAAAAAAATAAGGCAGTGGGTCAAATTTGGCCTCCAGCTGTAGCCTGCTGACCCTGAATAAGATAAACTTCCTGGAGCAGAAATAAGGAGTATCTGAAAAGATGTCAACTTAGTGATCTAGAAAGCAGTGATTCCCTATCTTTTCACCCCAAAAATTTCACGATTCTACACACGGACTTTCTTTACATTTTTAATATTCAATGAACAGGAAAATATACAATGACAAAAAGCTACTAAGCATTAAGTAATGTTTTTACATAAATATGAATTTTATTAACACAGTCTTTACATACATATATACATGACAGTACAAATATGCACAAACATTATTTATTCAATCTACAAAGTTTAATGTGCACAGAATTCACAGGCTCCCTCGCAAAATTCTCAAGAGTTGGGAATACTGCTCCAGAAGAACATGGTCATCAGTCCCAAGGACACTGCCAAGTAAGGCTTCTCATCCTCTACCTGGACACCCTTAGTAATCAAAACATGCCATCATCAATGTTATTATGGCCCTAAGTCTTCCTGTTACCGGAGCAAAGGACTTGGCTTCCAGGGTACCTGTTGTGTCTAATGGATGAAGAACGAGTTTTAGGGGCTCTCTCAACAAACACTCTTCTTTGATTCCTACCCTAGGGAATGGTGGTGGTGGGTGGATTGTAATGGGGGGGTGGGGAGGGGAGGTAGTTTTAAGTGTTTGCCTGATGGTGATTTTTAAAAAAATAAAAGATAGAACTGAAAGACAGGAAAGAAAGAGAAAAAGGAGATCCTTGCACCGCAAAACAATTTGGAGGACTTTACTGGCACTAAATTGGTATGACCTGGGAAAAGTTTTAAAAAACAGGAACCGTGGTGTCTACCAATATGAAAACCCACAATAAGCAGGATTCCGATTTATATCTTATTTTGATGTGACCATAAAGATCTAGCCTTATGCTAGAACTCTGCAAAGTTGATGCATCTAATGTTCCTATTACTGAGAAAGGAACCCAAACCATAAAATTTCCCCAAAGGGAAGGTGAATTCAATCAGCAAAATTAAAAGTGGGGGAAGTACTCACCTGAAACAGGTAAAGTGCAGACTGTTATCTGGAGATGTAAGTGTATGTTCTGGAGGGAGAACGGGTCTCATTCTGGGCACTGGGAGGCACATTTAAGAAATCCCAAATCAAAATTGTGTCATCATGGGAGCTGCTGATGATCTGAAATTCATCAAACTGTAGCCGAAACACACGTCCAGAATGTTCCTGTGAAACGTAACAGCTTTATGAATAAAACGAAATCTTTACAATCCCTCCTATCTCACTACCAGGGAGTTGGCACAGGCTGAAAATACAGCTCCTTATCCAGGCTTCCTACATAACTTTATTGAGCTTTGTCCTTCTCCCTAGGAATACAGATTCTGCCTTCCCTTCTAGGCTTTTTCTTTAATTTAACTTTGTGTCCTAGATCCTGGCCCATTAATATGTCAAAGAAGAAAAACTATGTGATCATCTTACAAAGGGTCTTAAGAAGGTAAGCAACAATATTTAATACCCATTCTTGATACACTGTAAAAACTAGGACCAGAAGAATAGTGTTTTTAACACCACCAAGCATATCTATCTCAAACCACAGCTAACATCAAAATTAATGGTGAAATACCAGAAGTCTTCCTATTAAAATCAAGAAGAAAACAAGAATGGCCCTGACTCAAGTTCTGCATGTTCTTCTAGTCAATGAAAGGAGAGAAAAAATAGAAGGTAAAACTACTGAAAATAAGAAAACTCTATCAATATTTTCAAACAACTGTCTCCTCAAAAATACAAAAGTAAACAGACTGCTAGAAATAATGAGCTTGGCAAAGTTGGTAAAACAAGATTAATATATAAAAATAAAGTATTCCTATATGCCAAGCAATAATCCGTAGAATACAGATTGAGGGGAAAGTCCACCATAATAGTACAAAAATGTGCTGAGTTATAAAACACAACACAACCACAGACACCCATATTAGGAAATCTCCCAAACTTGCAGACAGGAAATACTTTATGTTCTAGGAGGAAACCAGTCCACCTACAAATGAGGAAGCCTGCTTTCATATTTTAAGTTGTGTTAATACTCTTTATAAAAGAGCTCACAGAAATATGAATGTCAAATATTCTCTGATTTTGACTAATAAACAAAATTAACAGAACAGCGCATTTCTCAGAAGGCATGCTGTGAGGTACAGAAGCTTTCCAGTGATAGGCTCAGGGAGGTCTATCTGCAGGTGGCCAACCGCCAGCACAGGGAAGCACTTCCCTTTCAACAGATCACATACCACCAATGTGCGCAGACACAACGTGCTTGCTGGGGCTCGGGGGTCGAGAGCAGCCTGCAAGTCCCAAACTTTGATTTTCCTAGAAAGGAAAATGAAATCACAATTAGTGGAAAAGTCAACATTTTATATATTGTCAAGCGTTCCCTCGATAGAAAGGAGTGCATTCGAACTGCCTATTTTAAAAGCTAATGGGGAACCTGCTGATGTTTTGACAAGGTATTTAAACCAATTACACTTGATTTGGAAAAAATAAGGACCTACACATTCTCAGAATTGCTGAAATTGTGAAGAAATATTGTTTGAAGGGAGACAAGAAAACAACTTCACATTATCTAAATTCAATTCCTGACTTGATAATCTATGTCACCAAATTCATTAATCAGGAAGCTCTCTAGGGCTGAGTAGGTGCTGCTGACAGAAGCTAGGGCTCTCTGTGAAATTCCAAGGATACCTTTCTCCAAACGAAGCAAATGCTGAAAGTTAATAATAGGAGTATGAACAGACCAACTAACCCGTCTGTGAAGTATATATAAGGTCATCTTGAAAGGTTTACGGTTGCCATTTGCTCATTTTAAAAGTCATGAGGCTTTTTAAAGAGGATGTGTTCAATTCACCAAAAGGGGAAAAGAAATTTATCATTGAACTCACCAAAAAAAAAAAAAAAAAAAAAAAGCCTGGATTAATTTAGTGCTGGGACAAGGAACTAGCTACTCCCTGAGTTTACAATAATGGTTAAAAGCATAAGCTTATTAATTCATCCTTCTGGGTCTCAGTGTCCCCACTTGATCCTGCCATCCACCATTACATAAGAAATACCTAGCATGGGACCTAGCACATACACAGCTGCTTAATATGCAGTACTTATTTTTCCTCTTCATATAGTTATGGTCACGCATTTGAAAATTTGAAACACGTACCCATCATAGGCCCCACTGACAATCCTCTTGTTATCAAACCGGATGCATCGGACCAATTCTTCATGTCCCTCTAGGACTCTTAAACAGGCGCCACATTCAATATCCCACAGTCTTGAATGAAAAACAGATTTCTGTGAATCAACTTCCTACACATGATTCAAACTATCCATACGTGATCTTCCCTACCCTGGGAATCTTTATTTCTATCTCACTCCCAGTTCACATTATACACATGTGAAGATATGTGTGTACCTTTGTACCATTCATGTGTTTTTTAAGAACTAACTTGGGAGAAAGGCTTACTTTTCATTTTATTTCCTTTTACATAGTTTGAAACTTTTAAAAATCACATGCATGTTGTTATTATTTAAATAATACCAACAAAGAAATTTCAATTACATTTAGTTTGTAGGCATGCTCTTGATGTCTGAGTTGATGAAACCAAATAGCCAAATGGTCTAGGAAGAATTCTGGGGGGGAGACAGGGATTGCAGGCCGTAAAGAAGAAAAAGGATGTTGGTGTGGGGAAGATAATAAATACAGCCCAGGGGGTTAGGCTTCCGCCACCAAGGTTAGAACTGGTGGACCAGCACAATGGTCTCCCTCTCCTGATGAGGCTTAGGGATTCCCCTTCCTAGATACAGTATTACAAGGTCAGAGTGGGAGCCTCTCATTAGGCATATGCAGTGTCTTAGAAATATAAACCCAGTGACTACCATCAGCCTTTTTCTCTGTATATGATTTATGTAACAATTCTGGAAAGAGATTTTTAAAAAATTATCACTGATTTAACTACATTATTTGTAAAAAGAAACCACAGCAAACTAACATGTACAAAACAAAGTTAGCAAATTAATTCTATAATGACATTTTCTTAGCCTCCCCACTAGTACCTATCATAAATCCAATGAATATTCTATCCTCAGCAAATGTTCTCATCAGTGTCAGTGATGATGGCTTCTCTAATCTACTGTGAAGAGAACACTGCCACTATAACTCCAAAGTGGTTCTCTTCCATAAACTACTCAGCAGTACACATTATTATTTTGTAGAAGCTCGGAGGTTCCAATGAGGAAGTTAAGAATTGTTTATTGCTGAAATATTAAGTAATACCAAGCATAAAGAATGCAACAGAACCAAGATTCAAGTTCTCAACTGACTTTTATGATACCTTAAAACTTAAAATGATAAAGAAAACTTTTGGCAGTTAAAGTTACATTGTGTTTGCTTTCTTTCTTTCTTTTTCTAAAAAAATAATCTTGAACCCAATCCTTATTTTGCCCAAACAGGCAATTTGATTATAAAAAAGCTACTAGAATATGTTGGGACAGTTGGAAAAATGACTTGGGGTAATTAAATAGATATTTAAGGGAAGTTCTTAATAAGATAAAAAGTGTTTAAAGACATTCATATTTATTAGAAAGCAAGGACAATGAGTGTTGGGAAGAAAAAAGGGAGATAAGATAAATGACCAAACAGGAATTGATGACAGTGTTGGGAGAGAGAAATAAAGTACACTGCCCTCTGTTAGGGAGAGAGGCAGGGGCTCACTGGTAAGGGAAAGGAGAGCATCAGGCTGGAGCATCCTCTGTTCTGAGGCACTATGGTATTAAGTGATCTTGGGTGGAGTTGAGGTTATAAAACCTTGTGCACTGGGGGAATCTTGGAAGAATACCCAGGGCATACACAATTTACCCACTTTAGTATGCAGAACCAGAGAGATAAATAAAAGTTACCTAAAGTTTTCTTATCTGAAGCAGCCCCCAAAACTGAGTCTTTTGAGCATCAGGACTGGAGATAAGTCAACACTATGGCAAAAATGAGCCCACTCTGTCACCACACCAACTTCTACCCACCTTATGGTATTATCCGATGATCCACTAACAACCAGCCGATCCCTGTACTGGAGACAGGCAATGCCTCGCTTGTGCCCATTCAGAGTACGAACAAATTCACAGGTGCTCGTGCTCCAGACCTGTACAACAAATTAGCAATAGATTTAAGAATAAATGCAGAAAAGCCCTTGCACAATGTACCTTTAAAAAAAAAAATCAGAACTTCTAAGAATGACCACAATACTTGATTATGAAATACACTGGGGAGGTTGGGGAACAGATTGGATAGCATAACATTTCCTTAGCTGCTGAGTGATAAAACTGGAATGAAATACAGAGGGAATTTGTGAAGTCTCCAAACCTTGAGATCTTCACAAAGAGAACATCTCCTGGATGGTTCAGACATTCATTTGCCTAGAGAGAAGGGTCTGGGCCAGAGCTTATGTTTTTAGGCCGGGTGACACGTCAAACCCAATGTAACTGACGTGAAAGGGCTTCACCTTTTGCATCCTCTTCTCTTCCAGCATAGTTTCTCGAATAGCTCCATTTGTTTTGACACATCACTCCTAATATTATGTATGTGGAATAAATAACCCCTCTTTTGTGAAGCTGTCTGCAAGACTCAGATGTCCATACACACACTTAATACCAGCCAAATAAGGAGACACAAAGTAACCAATGTTCCCTGAATTATTTTATTAGCTGCATTTGTAGTTGAATGGGACAACCAGATATCCAGAGGCAAAAGGATGAAGTTGGATCCCTGTGTCACACTGTATACAAAAATTTAATTCAACATGGATCAATGATCTAAATGTAGCAGCTGAAACTGTAACTCTCAGAAGAAAACATAAGAGTAAATCTTTGTGACCTTGTATTAGGCAACTGTTTCTTAGATATGATAATAAAAGCACAAGTAACAAAAAAAATTGATGAACTTGACTTCAACAAAGTTAAAACTATTTGTGTTTCAAAGGACACCATCAAGAAAGTGAAAAGACAACCCACAGGAAGAAAATATTTGCAAATCATTTATCTGATAAGGGACTTGTAACCAGAACATGTAAAGAACTTTTGCAACTAAATAATAGAGACAAATAATCGAAGGTTTGAAAAGAGCAAAAGATTTAAGTAGATGTCTCTTCAAAGAAGTTATAAAAATGGCCAATAAGCACATGATGCTCAACATCACTGGTCAATAGGGAAATCGAAAGAAAAACTGCAGAGACACCACTAAATACCTACCAGGATGGCTATAATAAACACACACACACACACACACACACACACACACACACACACACACACACACACAACTAACAAGGGCTGGCAAGGATATGGAGAAATATCTGGGCTGATATCATGCAACATCTGTTTTTTTTTTTTTTTTTTGCGGTACGCGGGCCTCCCACTGCTGTGGCCTCTCCCGTTGCGGAGCACAGGCTCCGGACACGCAGGCCCAGCGGCCACAGCCCATGGGCCCAGCCGCTCCGCGGCATGCAGGATCCTCCTGGACCGGGGCACGAACCCGTGTCCCCTGAATCGGCAGGCGGACCCTCAACCACTGCGCCACCAGGGAAGCCCCAACATCTGTTTTGTACAAAGGCCCAAACCCTCTTGACTTCCAGGCACTGGTCTCGTACAAATTGGTGTGACTGACTGGTGAGGTGCCAAAAATCCTAGTTTTTCAGCTTCCAGACTCTATCCAATCTAAAAGTCTCATGCTATCTAGTCTGTGATCTGTGGGGCTAGATACTAGCATGCTGGCCAGTACGGGTCATAAAAGGAAGGTTTCTGAGCCCATACACTGCTGGTGAGATTGTTAAATGGTGAAGCCATTTTGGAAAAGTTTGGCAGTTCCTGAAGATGTTCAACACAGAGTTACCGTCCCAAGAGAATTAAAAGTATATGTACACGCAAACATCTGTACACAAATATTTATGGCAGCATTATATATAAGAGATAGAATGTGCAAACAATCAAAATGTCCGTGAACTGACGAACGGATAAACAAAATGTGGTGCATCCACACACAGAATTTTTCTAGTCATCAGAAGGAATGAAGTCTGATTCATGCTACAGAGTACATGGATGACCCTTGAAAACACTACACTAAGTGAAAGAAGCCAGACACAAAAGGCCACATGTATATGATAACATTTATCTGAAAAGTCTCAAATAGGCAAATCCAGAGAAAGAAGATTACTGACTGCCAGGGACTGGGGGTAGAGAACAGGGGTTGACTGCTAATGGGTATGAGGTTTTTTCAGAGGGTGATAAAGATGTTCTGAAACTAGTGATGACCATACAACACTGTGAATATACGAAACCACTGAATGGTATGCTTTCAAATGATGAATCTTATGGTATGTGAATTATATCTCAGTAAGGCTGTTATAAAAATATAAGGAAAGCTAAAATTTTAATAAGTTAACATGTACATTGGAACCAGCACTGCATTTACCATACCCGATGGATCACCCTAGACTACAAGTGCTTGTCACACGTCTGCCTCACACCACACGTTGAGCTCCTTGGAGGCAGGGACATGTCCTGTTCATCATCATATCTCTAGCATCCAGCCCAGGGTCTATGGCGTGGCAGGCTCTCAAGATTAGGTGAATAAATCAGATCTGAACTCTGCCACTAACTAGCTAATGTGGCCTCCAGCACAGTCCTCTGTGCCACATCTGTAAAATGTGGCTCAGCAGAGTGCTGGGAGGGTGGAATGAGGCAGTAATGGGAAGCTTCTGGCACATGGTACACGTCCCATAGGTTAGTTCTCTTCCCTTTAAAAAGGTTATCAACAATGTCCTTTCATGAAATAGAGGACTGCTCTCGGTCCGGACCCCATGACCCTTTTCTACGACCTTGCCTACGACTTAAGAAGCATAAAGAATGAGCATGCCTTGAGGTCTCATAAGCACAAGTAGAGGAGAATAAAGATCTTGCCAGATGCGAGGTTGGTATAAGCCACCTCTGCTTTCTCTGTGTTCTAAAAGGGATGGCAATAAGCAGAGTTATGACTGCAGACACACTTACTTTGATGGTCCTGTCCCCAGAGGCAGACACTATGTACTTATCGTCAAAGTCTACTACATTGACAGCAGCACGGTGGCCAACCAGGACACGGCGTAAAGTGATATCAGTGGCAGAAGCCATGTCCCACACTGCGATGGAGCGGTCCTTGGAACAGGTCACCATCAGTCCATTGCTGAAGCGTAAGTGCAGTACAGCCTCGTTGTGGTGGATCAACGTGTTCAGAACTTCACCCGTGTTCACATCCCAGACTCTAGGGAACAGAAAAGCACAATGCTTAATTATCGAGACAACCAGGAAAAGATTCCTGTGTCTGTGCTCTGGGCCCATTTTTAGTAGTAGGCTGGGGAGGAGTGGACTTCACAAGTATCTGGTGACTGGGACCTGACACCATGCTTAAAAGGAGCCCCCAGAAGCAATTTTTTCTATTTGTGAAGAAATGGTAAGATGGTTTCAAAAAAGAAGGCCAGGGCTTCCCTGGTGGCGCAGTGGTTGAGAGTTCGCCTGCCGATGCAGGGGACACGGGTTCGTGCCCCGGTCCGGGAAGATCCCCCATGCCGCGGAGCGGCTGGCCCGTGAGCCATGGCCGCTGAGCCTGTGCTCCGCAACCGGAGAGGCCACAACAGTGAGAGGCCCGCGTACCGCAAAAAAAAAAAAAAAAAAAAAAAAAAAGAAGGCCAATTCTGACTCCTGCCCAAGTATTCAGGGATGGTGTTTGCAGCCTTGTGCTGATGGCAAAAAATGATGCAAGGAAGTGGGCTTTGCAGTGAGTTTGAGATGACAGAAAGAAGATGGCTTGGTGGCTGGGTTCCAAGCTTAAGGTTGTTTTTGACCTCTGACAAGCTTTTGAGTCTATTATTTATCCACTGCAAACTGGAGGCTGTGGGTCTCATCAATCACCACACCCATCTATCTACCCAACCGCTTTATGGACAAAGCACATGTCTCCAATTGCTTCACCCTTGAGATACAGGCTTCTTAGGGGCAGCCCTTTCACATCATAGCTTTTCTGTAACCCCAATCTCCTAAGGGGACAAGTTCGTGCAGAGCAGACGAAGGGAGTCTCAGGCTTCTAAGGCCGAGACATGACCTATCGTGGAAGCAGCAGCCTGGAAGCACTGAGTCAGGGAAAGGATACTAGGCATGCTGGTGACTATTTCAATCTCTTAGGTGTGCCTGTAAAGCAATCCTCTTCAAATCTCTGACTCACTCTAGAAGAGGCATTTCCTTTCCTCCCCATGACATGCCTTCCTCAGGCTACCAGCAGTCCAGCTGAAGCTTTACTGTATTACCTCTAGGCTCTGGTGAACGCATCACTACAGCAAAATCCAAAGCCATCTGGTATGGAAAAACATCCTTGTCCCAGTGGTTTAGGAGTAGATCCCAATAATGTTTCCTTTCTACTCTCAACTCCCAACCAGCAGTCACTGCTTCCCTTCTACTGTAGAACACTGCCACTTCCATCTTCATCACTCTGCCCCTGGGGTGGCATCTGAAAACTAGTGTCTCCATCACTGGAAAAGCTACATAATATCAAGATAGTCTTGAGTGCTATAAATTCAAGGCTCGAAATTAACTAACTATGTGACTGAGTAAATTATTCGCCTCTCTGGCCTCCATTTCCCAATACTACATCTATAAAAAAGAAGATACTACTTACTTTAGAAAGGCTGATGTGAGAATTCAATAGAATAACATTATACAAAATATCGGGCACATTATTTGTGTCCCTCAAAAAGTGCTGCAAATCTCTGCTTCTGATTTCTTCTGGTACTTGTAGTTTACTGTCCACCACACTCCTAGAACACCTGCTTCCTTCCTCTCTCCTCTGGAGCGTGGTCTCCCAGGAGAAAGCGACCCTGATACTGTCAGGTACTGTGCTTTTACAGGAAGGCATGTTGCCATCTCTAGAATGTATGGTAATGGGAATAGGACCTACTTAACAAAAGTTAGCTTTCCTGCCTACTTTGTTCAAATGTACCTACACCACAAATGGTTTTGAAATATAGCATACAAAAACATATACAGAGCATGTGTGTACTTTATCGCAGAAGAGGAGGTGAATCTGTCTCCTTGTGGAAGGTACAGAAGTTCAGGCCAGTGAAATCCAATCACTCACCTCACTGTAGAGTCAGAAGAGCCAGTCACAATGACACGTTCATCATACTGGAGACAAAGGACAGAGCCAGTGTGTCCCGTTAACACTTTCAAACATTCCAAGCTGGTTTTATCCCAGATCTATTGAGACAAACACAAACAGTAATTTAGTATATCACATTCTGATCAATGTTTTTATCATACCTTATTTTCTGAATCATAAAACAAAACAAAGCTGTGTTACAGTAAATAAGAGCAGTAAACATCAAACAGGTGGTAAATGACAAGAGGGGAAGAAGAGGCAATACTGAATAACATCCAGAATAGGTATACTACTTTGTTTACTTTGTCCCCATAACTACTGTGCCCATTATACTTAACAGCTTTATAAAGAGAATTTTTAAATAAACTCTGTGAAAAGAGTTGGCTCACCCTCTGGAAAACAACGTGACAGTATCTATTAAGAGCTTTTAAAAATGCATACCCCTTAACCCATTACATTTGTTTATGAAAGTTTGAAAATGAAAAATGTTCAGCATCTCAGAATAACTTCAAAGTAAATTATGAAGAGTTTTTAATGAGAAAACACACTGCTTTATTATAGTTACTTTTTAAAAAAAACAGAATAAAAGTCATCTCTATAGTGACATAAACATTATGTATATTTAAAAAAAAAGATTAAAAGGAAGTAAAGTGTTGATAGTTGGCTTTGTACTCTGAATGCCGTTTTTCTCCTCTCTTTTGATCTTTCCAGTTTTCAATAATGTCCCAAAATAATGGGGGGATGGAACGTGATTTTTTTCAAAGACTGTTTTGTTAAAAATAGAGTCTATGGAACTATTTCTTCCCTTGTAAAAGTACTATCATAATTTGCAGTGTCCCTAAAGTTTACCACAAATGGCCAAGATATTACAAGCACTACAGACAGTTAAGTGTCCTTCTATAATAGTAAGGCTTGCTTCTAATTTCTGACCTAGTAGAACCACAGCTATTTTGAAAGTGTGAGCTGATCAAGGACTGAAGCAGAATGAAGTACAGAAGGTTTCCAACCATTGGTCTAGATGAGCTCTCTAAAGCGTATTTTTGCTCCATTGTTCCGTGTCTTATAAATCAAGTGTAGGCCTAATTTAGGCATGGGTATGCCTCTATTAAGAGAATTCTTTGGAAACATCCAGCGTAAGTGAAATGCAAGCCCATGGCCAGCCCATGCTTTGACAAGGTCATTATAAACCATTCTTACCTACTCCTTAAAGGAGAACTGCCAAAATTAAATAATAACACTTTCAAGAGCATATTTGTGGCCACAGGTGAGGACTATCAATAAGTATTACATAAAAATAGAGCTCTGTGGTCAAGTATGTTTTCAAAGTTGGAAAACTCTGGGTGTCTCTACTGTATGTCTTCTCGGAGCCTTTATATGCTACTGTAACCTGTAAATTTCTAAGAAAGGGATACAGCATGCAGTGTTTTCTAAATTTCTTTGAAGGGAATTACTCTTCAAAGCAATATCCTTTGGATTCACATCCACAGAATACCTTTTGGGAAACACTATAATACATATAGGAAACCAACAAAACAGTTTCTTTATATTCTATAATTCAGTGATTTTTTTGCCCCAGTTATTGGAATTATTGAAATTCCACTATTTTATAAAACAAAAAACACACAAGCAAAAATACCTTTTAACTCACCCAAAGTAAAAGAATATAGAAAACAAGGCCAAGGGGAGAAAGCCCACTACAACCTATCTTCCCAGTTGACTGTAACTAAAAACTCTAGACAAAATACAAAAACAACTAGCTGAGGACTCTGAAAACTGTGAGGGGAAGGGTAGCCAGGAGAAAGCAAGTATTGTATTGAATACATTGTAGCAAGGGGTAAAAGTCTGGAGACAGGATCCACATGGGGTGAGTTTACCATTCTTTCTGTTTTCTCATTTCCTTCTTTTGTGGTCTTGACCCAAAGGCAGGTCCAGATCAAGGAACTGCACAGTGAAACAGCAGCACAGGCAGCTACAATCTGAGAAACGAGTCTTTCTGGACAGAAAGGCTGAAAAAGGAATCCTTGGGGACCAAAGAATGTGCGAAAGACCCTATTTTCTTTTTCTCTTTTCTCAAACGGCTTTGATCCAAAGGACAAGCCCAGTCATGGAGATGTACTGCAGAGCAGTGGAACAGGTAACTAAAATTCTAAGAGAAACCCCATTTTTCTGGCCAAAGGAAAATGAAGAAAGGATCCTTGTGGGCTGAAGAGACTTAGGGAAATCCAAAACAGGAAAGAGCTGGAAAAAAGAAAAAGGCTTCCCTAATTGTATATGAGAACCCACACAACACATGACTTGGGCTTGCCCTTAAGCAGTGCATGCACAGGACAGACTAAGCCAACACATCAAAGGCCGGAAAAAGCGCCCTGATATTTAAACTACCACTGAAGTCTCAGACTAAACTCTGAGTAGTGCAAGCCCAAGACAGATCCAAAGTAGCATGGCAAAAAGCAGAAAAGAGATTAGAACCAACCCCCCTAACTAGGCTGACCACCTGCTTAAAAAAATACTCACTCACACATATTCTCCAGAGGATTATAACAGGATCCATAGACTTTACAATACAACATCCATAATGTACAAGATACAATCCAAAATTACTTGACATTCAAAAGCCAAGAAAAGTGACCAATTCTCAGGGGAACAGACAATCAACACATGACAAGCTAGAGATTACCCAAATGTTGTCATGGTCAAAGACTTCAAAGCAGTTGTTGTAACTATACTCCATGAAGTAAAGATAAACACATTTGATATGAATGAAAAGAGAGAAGTTCTCAGTAGAGAAACAGAAACTATAAAATATAATATCTGAAATCTTAAAATTCACTCAATGGGGGAAAATAGCAGAATACAGATGAAAAATTCAGTCAATTTGAAGACAGGCTAAGAGAGATTACCCAGAAAAGAGAGGGAAAAAAGATTGGGAAAAAGTAAGACAATATCAAAAGATCTAATACTTGTGTAATTAGAGTCTCAGAAGGAGAGGAGAAAGAAATTGGTGCAGAAACAAAATTGAATAAATAATGGCCCAAACTTCTGAAATTTGGTGAAAGACACAAATTTACAGATTCAAAAAGCTCAGTGAAAGAACTCTTAGATATGACATCAAAAGTATGAGGCATAAAAGAAAACACTGGCAAACTAGACTAGACAAATTAAAATCTTCTGCTCTACTTAAGATATCATTGAGAAAGTGAAAAGACAAGTCACAGAATGGAAGAAAATATTTGCAAAACATAACTAAAAAAGGACTTGTATCCATAATATATAAAGAGCTCTCAAAACCCAATAATATGAAAACAGAGAACCCATTTTAAAATTGTACAAAAGATCTGAATAGAAACTTCACCAATGAATATACAGATGGCAAATAAGCATGTGAAAAGATGCTCATTATCACTGATCACTGGAGAAATGTAACTTTACACCAAAATGAGATATGTCTACATACCTATTCAAATGGCTAATATCCAAAAAAAACAAAACAAAACAAAACAAAACAAAACCCTGAGACTACCAAGGGCTGACCAGGATGCAGAACAAAAGGAATTCTCATACATCGCTGATGGGAATGTAAAATGGTATAGCCAGTTGAAAATACAGCTTGGCCATTTCTTCACAGGTAAAACGTACACTTACCATATCAGTTAGCAATCCCACTCCTAGGTTTTTATCCAAGTGAACTGAAAACTTACGTTCTCGCAAAAACGTGCATGCATATGTTTACAGTGTCTTTATTCATAATTGTGAAAAACTGTAAACACAAATGTCCTTCAATAGGTAAATGGATAAACACACTGTGGTGTAACCATAAAGCAGAATGTTACTCACCAATAAAAAGGAACTAACTGTCGTTATGTGCAACAATGTAGAAGAATCTCTAATGCACAATGCTAAGCATAAAAAGTCAGACTCAAAAGGCTACATACTGTGTGAGTCCATTTACAGGACATTCTTGAAAAGGCAAAATTATAGGGACAGAAAAAAACATCAGTGGTTGTCAGGACCCCGGGGAAAAATGGGTAAACGCAAAGCAGCAGGACAAAGGAATCTGGCGGATGACGGAACTATTCTGGATCTTGATAATAATTGTTGTGGTTGCACAATTCTTTGTGCTTGTCAAAACTCACGGAACTTTATACCAAAAAGAGTGCATGTAAATTATAACTAAAAGTAAAATTATCCCACAATGTTTTCTTAAATATGAGAAAATAAGCTACAATGTGAAACAAAATCTATTAGAGCCATTAAACATTAAACACAGAGAAATGATCCAGTTTATCTACTATTGAAAAGTAAATAAAAACAATATAAATTGCTCGATCATTCTTTTGTGTTATCAATTGAGCCTTTCACAGAAACCATAAAAGGTAATGATTTTCATTTATATGCAAGTCAGCAACACTTTTACCAGCTAGCCAAGAAATCAAGAGCCCTGTGGATACTGAAATATTTTCTACTTGCACCTAAATACGGAATACAGAAAGTGAATGTGCTTAGAGAAGGGTAAGAAGCGAGAAAATCCAAGGGTCCAGTGTTAGTAGAGGGAAACGCTCTGGCTCTAGTTCTTTAGAACCACGCAGACAGCTGCCAAGATTGAGTGGAACAGATAAAAACCAATCAGGAGGAAATGGAGAGATTGTTACCTCTAATGTCTAACATGTAACCACAATTCTAAAAATAATACATACAAAATGCAGTCATTCACCTTAATAGAATTATCTCGAAGGCCACTGATAATTTTTTCATCATCATACTGTAAACAGTAGACACCTTTACTATTTTCAGAGCGGCACTGAATCCTCTGCAAGTTGTGTCGTCCACACCGCCAGTTAGATTCTATAGTCTAAGGGAAAAAGGAGGCAACAGATGAGTTTTTGTGAATCAACTATTCTATTAGGGTTCAGACTTTGGGGTTCCAGAAACAGCATACCACTGATACTCCATCTTGGTTTGCATAACTGTCTGTGGATAGGAATCACACTCTTTTCCAAGTAAGACATTAGCCCAACAATATTTTTCCTCAAATGTTCCCTGCCCATCTGGCAACTGTCACAGGATTTCCAATGAGTTTGGGTTGGGTTTGAAAAAAATGGCCTAGACAGAATTCAATACGTTTAAAGAATGCCATTTGCACCCAAAACATACAAATAAATAGTAACTCATTGGGTCACTCTCTAATGCCAGTTAAAATATCTGGCAGAAGACCACCACTAACATTAAGCATATACTAACAATCTGTGTATCCATCCACAGCACTGATTGTCCTGATCATTGAGAAACGATATTGACAACTACTACATGCCAACTACTATAGCAAGAATTTTATTATCCATTTTTAATCTTCTACCAGACTGAAGCCCCTTTGGAATAAGAATGGCACATTTCAGCCCTGGATTCTCATTCTTTCATCATTTGTACAACACTTACTGAGATGTTAGTATATTCCAGGTACTGACTGTGCCAGGCATGGGGATGAAAAGACTGACAGGAAGCATAATGCTTTCAAAGGATGCAACTGCAATACACAGGCACGCAGTAACTGGAATTGGATATACTCTAATCATATGTTTATTTGGTTAAATGATCCACACATTAACCTTGGAAGGAAGTCCTCAGTTACTTTCCTTTTACAAACAAGGAAACAAGAGTTTAACTTGCCTGAGGCCACAAAACTAGTAACTGGATGAGTTGGAAATCACACCCAGTTCTTCCTGACTCTGAGCCCATGCTTTTTCTACTAAAATATGCAGTGTCTACAAAGAAAGTATAGCCCTAGCTATTGCGGCAGTGAACACATAAAAAGATCAGTAACAACTCCAGATAAAATATCAGTGCCAAATGAGTGATTAAAAACTGTAAGCGCTGCAGGACTAAAGGGATCTTAAACAGCGCGACAGCCTGAGACAAGTGGGCAAAGTTTAAAGAGGAAGTGGGTCATGCCCAGAGCACTAGAAGACCTAACCTTTGGTAATGGATGTCAAGGATTTTCAGGATCAAAAGATACACTAAGAATAACCAAAGTATAAATTCCTGATCCTTGAATTTAGGGGACAATAGGGACTACAATTGGCTATACCTGAGAGTTCAGGATCTAGTTCAAAAGACATGTCTGAGTAGCTAATTATCTGAGTAGCTAAAAGTTTAATTAGTTGCTTTAGTGAAGAAAGGAGATAAATCTCATCTTTATTCACAATAAGCACTTAATTACTGGTTCTGCTGACATCTAACAAACCATGTTTCCTCTTATTTTGAAGGCAACATGCTTCTGTATGCTCTGAAATGTTAAAATTTACGAATGTTATGCCAGGTACCACGCTTCCATAACACTATGCTATGTGTTTTATATAGTTTACAGTTAATTTAATCATCACAATTCTGAAGCCAAAATTATTGTCCTCATCTTACAGAAAAAGAAATGGAGGATTGGAGACACTGATACATGTATACTTAAACAGGAAACTGTTTCCTCATTTGTGGCCTCAGTACTTAGCACAGGAGCCTGGAAATATAAGCCCTGCCCTCAAAGAGTTCCCATACATAGCCTTGAGAGAGGCCAGGATCACATATTTCCAACATCCAGGGGATGCAAAGAGGTACCCTGGAGGTGCCATGAGCGAGAAACAGCTCATCTGTCCATCTGCTACCAAATCAGAGCTTCTTAGCCAGCATCGTCATCTCTACTGAGTTTGTAAAATGTCAGACATAAAACCACATTTCAAAAACAAAAAACCAAACAACAAAACAAAAACAAAAATTTACCCCACTGTGGCTACCGCTACCAAGGTAGACAACAGATATGTCTGTAAGCAACTTTTTAAAAAGGGATTCAGAATATAAAGAATTTCTTAAATTGAACTCAATGCTTGGAATCATTTAGAGAAATAATGTATTTTTAGAGTGACTGAGCCACGTCAGCATGCTAAGCATACCAGGAAAATGCTGACTTAGGAGGCAGACCTACTGGTAACAAGTCTTATTCATGGCCAGTGACTCCTGGCAATGGTCACCAACGTTCAGGCTACACCCTGGGGGCCCAGATGGTTGCTGCTAAATGTGACTCCACATAAACCCAAAGTATTACAAAGACGAATACATAACCTGTCTTATCAATATATATGGTGTTATTTTCAAAATTCGTATCGTCGTTCTTAGTTTTAAAACATACACAATTGGTTTAAAATATTATTGAATCAGTAAGCAGCTTTGCTACTCTGTATAATATTTCAATGAATAGAAAAAGCACATTTATTTACTATCACATGGGAGCTTGAAAAAACTTTTTTTAACTTTCGTATGGGAATCCCCATACCAAAAAGAATTTCCTACATGCTCTCCCACTACTCTAAAATGTTTTTGAGAACCAAGAGACTTGGCTATAATCTATTACTGTACCTAAAGCCCTGAGGACACAGCAGAGAGAAACTGGGTAAGGCAACACGATCAGCCTGTGATACACCCACCCCCTAAGATGTCTGGACAGAGAACACTACCCAACATAAAAGGCCAAGCCATACCCTCTATCTCCAACCCTCAAACAAGAGCCAGAGGCCAGGACCTCTCAAAAGCTCTGTTAGATAACAGGCTTTCGTTCTAAGTCAAGTAGAAGTTAGGAAATGGCTTAGCTTCTCAACACTTAGAACGAGCCTATTTTCTAAAATACATTTCTCAATTTTAAAAGAAAAAGGCTTACCAAATCATTTTTCATGGGTCATTTTAGGAAGTCCCATCTAGGGCTGTTTTAAAAATTATTAGGTTCCTGAATCCCAAAACAAGTACAGTTTGTTTCAAAATGCCAGAAAAGGGACACTAAATGAGACCAGGGAGCTGACTACTTTGTTACACACCAACCCGGTGTAATTCCTAAGACTTTACTCTTCTCAATTCTCAAGGCCACCCACAAAAGAAAGCAACACTTCCTGCTGACTGTGCCTGCCCAAAATACTACCTACCACCATATTTGACGACCTCAACTGGCTTATATAAGCCAGGACTTTTTCAGAAAAACTAGACCTTTAAAAATGGAAGGCAGCCCATTGTAGTAGAAAATACCTAGGTCAATTAGCAGCTTTAGCAAATGACTTGGACTGTTTGAATTGCAGTCTCCTCCTCTGTAAAAGATAATATATACGTTCTCAAATCTGTTGGAAGGATCAAATGAGATTACGTACATACAGTGCTTATCACAGTGCCTACAAACGGTAGCAGTGACGCTCTTTCTCATTTGTGGAGAACACTGACCAAAAGGAGTAGGCTGTGACCAAAAAAAATCTCACCAAATTGCCGGGAACTGTTGTCTCAGTCTAGGCTGATCTTCAATGCTGATAGCCCTGAGCCCTCCCCAACCATTCCCAGGAAGGGGCTCAGCCTGCAAATGCAATTCAACAATCATCTTAACTTCAGCAGTAGGAATACAGGGCATACACAGGTGCACCTCTTTAATGATGCAGATACCTGCCATTTCACTTAGACATCATGTGGTGTGGCTACTGTAGAGGAATATTTCATGTTTTTGAGAACTTGTAAAATCCCCTTACCCTGTGCAAATTTTCAAAATACTGGGAAAGTAGCCATGATACACAGAGTATACAGCAGCATTTAAATTGGCAATAGAGTGAAAACAGATGTCTGAGTATGAAGGAATAACATTATTTTTAGAAGCCTAAACACAACTGGGTGGGTGGGCAAATTTCAGCATTTTCTGGTTAGGACAATGTTAATATCAAGTTTGCAAACCACAAAAAAGCTCCCCACTTTCCCTGAATAAAATGTGGTTTATTATAAGGTGCGATACAACACACCATCGTTTTACTAGTGGTCTGTTCCAAGGAGAGTGCTTCAAAGGCTTTAATCCAGTGAATAAAAAAAGGAAAAAGGCATGTTATATGAAAGAGTTTGCCACTAATCTGAGATGGCAAAAGAGAAAAATCCAAGTTCAGGACATCAGAACTCTGACTGCTTGAGTCTATTATAACAACTCCCATCTCTCTGTTGAGGGACATCTGACGGCATGGCAGGGCGAAAAGAGCATGGACTTTGGACTAAGAGGCTCAGTTTTGACAATTTGAGGACTAAATTAAATTACTGTGGCAAAGTACCTAACAGTAGTCTCATCATTAATAATAATGAGGATGATGATGATAATAACAATTAAGACTCTAGATAGCAAAGGAAATATGGCTGCTTCTTTTAGGACTGTTCCTCAGGTTTTCCAGGAATTCCTTCTCAATTCAGAGGCACTCTAAACTCTCTCCCTCCCACCCTACCCCCCTTCTTCTCTCTCCCCCTGTGTGTGTATGTGTGTGTGTATGGCAAGAGCACCCATGAGAGATGAACCTTTGCAGAGAACTAAGAATTCTTATTCTCTTCAGACTTCATTCCTCACATTCTCATTTCCTGAATAATAGGGGTTGGCCATACTAAGCCAGGTTCCCTACTTCTTAAAAATTAGCCAATTTCTGTTGGGTCAATGTGGAAGGGCAAGGTCATCTGCTTGTCAGAGCCAAATATGGGAATGGATAGATGACAGGAGCCAGCACATGAACTGGAGCTGTCAGGGTAGCGAAAGAAGGATAGAAAGCAAAAGGTGCTGTGAACTGGCAACTCTGCAAAGCATATGAGAAAAAAACACAAGAGACTCCAAGGCTGTGTATGGGCAACCAGGGAGGGGGACAAAAACATCCACTTGATGTTCAGGGTGTAATTTATCTTTTGGCAATAGGCTTAAAACCCTCTAAAGCACTACCTTTGCCATAACTGGACTAAAACAAGGCCAACTAATCTTATCTTAACTCATATGCTTTTTTCAACTAAGAGTTTGCAAGCAATTGGACAAAGATGAGAAGATCACCTTGAAAAGTCTGTAGGCATTTAACAACATACCTCTTTCTCCTTCTCTTCTGGAATTTTCTACTTTGAAAATGACAAACAACAACACTAAGCCTAGAGCTGGCCAGACCTCAGTTAAAATCCCTTGTCTTCTACTTAACTATGTAGGAAGTTCTAAAATTTCTCTTAGTCTCAGTTTCCCCTCCTTACAGATGAGGATGACAGGTAGCTTGCTGTAAGAATTAAATGCAATTAATAATCTATGTAAGTCACACGACATGGTTCGTGAGTATACTGCGAGGGCTCAAAAGAGGGCACTTGTAATTATTATAGTCTGCTTGTGAGGGTTTTGTACCAGGCACATGGGTAACAGCCAAGCCTGTGAGTCTCTCATTTGTTTGACCCACGAATCACTGACACAACTCTCTGCTTTGTGTGTCTACCCAGGACAGAATAAAACACACTCACAAAACAGAGGTAACGAACTCTATTTTGATGAAGTACCATTGATCTATAGCACACAAAAAGTTGCATTAAGTGCAGAAGAATATAAGGATGATCACAGACTCAACTACTGACTGGTTGTATGATCACCGGCAAGCTATTTAACCTGCGTGAGCCTCAGGTTCCTCAATTTTAAATATGGACAGGGCCTAACTTTCAAGTATTGTCCAGAGTGTTAAATGAGAAAATGCATTATAAAATGCTGAAAGTATCTAGGACAAGTAAACACTCTATACGTGGTACATTATTTTTATTATTATTACTATGAGTGAAACTACCAAAGTATAAAACATCATCCCTTAAACTAAGAGATCTAGCCCACAAAAATCTGGAGGAGACTCTTGTGGCCAACCAGTGGGTTTTCCTAAACCACACTTTAAGAACCACTGGGTAGACCACCATGATATAGAGGTTTTGTGTCAAAAAGGGTTTTCCTCCATAGCTCTATTTTCCCTCACATCTGCCTCCTCCTAACTTTAAAATATTATTTCAGCCTGAGTAAATGATTATGTTAGGTGGTGTCACATACTGTCATGCCACAGAAAACTGAGTTCATACTGTCGATTATAACACTACTAATGGGAATTAAATAATATATGTCACCAAATCTTCAACCTGATCAAAGTTCTTCCAGAGTTCCTATTTATTAATGATTGACCTCAGACATCATCCTTCTTATAATAAAGGACTTGCTGAAATTATTCAAGGAAATGTGGAGATACTTTATAAAGAATAGTTGGGAGGAAAAAAGTAACAAGTAATATAGTTTCTAAGATCTATGCATAAGCAGTGTCTTAGTAAAACTACATGGGGTAAAAGACAATCCCTCTAACCTGAAACACACATACACCAACCTAAGGTTCAAGTTAACACTATGTTTCAGCTACTAAAACTGTAGGAGCAATTTATTCTAAGTTTTGAACTGCCAAGGGATCAATTAATTCCTAAACTTTAGGATTTGTATGGCAGAAGTTTTAAATCATTTAACCTACCCTAAAAGCTTACTTATAGCTCATTTTAGGGAACAGAATATTCAAGACAATGGCTTGCATTTGAAATAATGATATTCCAGTCATATTCAGATTTACTGTTAACAAAGCGATTCCATTAGTTCACATCTGCCTTAAAAAGAAGGCAGCGGGGAGGGGACTCCAAGAAAAGCACATGTTTCTCCATTAATGAATTTTGGCACAATAACTTTTATGTCTATCACCTGGGGGTGAGGATTACTTCATGTTTGGGAAACTGAGTATAACTTTATGGGTGATACAGCATTGCCTAGCAAAGGCTGAACTTTTTTGCCAAGGAGGAAATCAGTGAAGTAACCAAGACCTGCCAAGAACACATGTGAAAGAGTTAATCAGAAATGCCTGTGCATGTCTTTCTTGGTTCAAGGAAAAGGGCTAAATAATAAAACTGAACTAATTAGAACACATGAACAATATCAAACATCTCCAATGTTTCTCATCAAGTTCACAGAGTTTTACTGGTCTGGGGAAGTTACACTCAAATCCAAAATGGTCCACGAGCATAATTTGCTCTATAAAAGCCACTTAACTATTGCTTAGAATCATATTTGAGTCCTTTTAATGAAAAAGTATGGGAAATTTACAGAGGAAACTGAGACTGTGCCTTCTCTAGTTCTCTAGAGATGGCTCAAAAAATGTAAAACTATGCTTACCTGAAAAATTGGGCCTTGGATTTCGGAAATTTCATCAAATTAAAACAAAAAGTTAATTTTGGATTAAGGTTTTAATTAACTGGTAGTCTTGCAGAAGCATTTCATGTTTTAGAAAAGTTAGATTATTTTTTACAAAAAGGCACTATCTACTCTGAAGGATAGCTGCAGATTACACATTGTGACATATGAGCTCTAAGACTTCAACTTAAAAAAAACAGTTCTATGATTTTAGAACTAGACAACTAAGAACACTAAGACAACAAAAGTTGAGAACAAGACACAAACAGCCCATAAAACAGATAAATCATAAAATTACCTCTATATCCTGGATAATCTTTGGGTATAATGACCTATAAAATGAATTGGGAGGGCCATCTGTTGGTCTGTTTTTAAACAGGTACTGATCCCTGGCAAAAAAACACAAACAGATGTTACATTTTTGCACATAACATTTTTGCACATAAAAGGGTGAATTTCATTTAAACATGGTGCTTACAAAGATGTATCTTTCAAGTCTTTTGACTTGCATTGAGTTTTAACAGTTCCAAAGCAGGATTTCTGACAATTAAATGTACATGTTAGGCACAACTTTACTTCAGTTTACAGTTCTTTAGCATGGTCCTAACCTTTTATTTTCTGAATACCCAACACAATAATCTAGCCTTTCATTCTACAGTTCGATAAAAAGTGTTAATGTAGCTTTGTGAAAAAGCTAACTGAGTACATTACCAAACTTTTTCCCATAAAGAAAGCACAGCCCTAACCATCACTCACACAGCCACCTATCTGTCCTAGCTGTGGCACTCTCTTTCTCTGTGCTGTCAGGGTACTGACATGTACAGAGCTATAAAGCTGTATTTCAGACAACAGGTTGTCTCTGAAAAATCCTGCCTGCTGTACCTTCCATCTTCAACCAGGATCAATATCTAATAGCAAAATGGCATTATTTGACTTTCTCATATTTTCCTTTTTCTTATCTATCTTTTGGTAATGGTGTCATCACCTAAGGAAAATGTGAAAGGAAAAGCATAAACACATAGCTTTGAAAAGCCAAATTGCTCGAACTGTACATCTTAACAGTTGATAAATATAAAGGAAATATGCATTTCAGAAGGGGTTATTCTAACAGCTTTAACTCCCCCCCCAACTCTTGACTACTCATCTTTTCCCACTTGTTTAAAATAGGCCAACACATTTGGCAAGTATAATTGCATTTTTTAGTAATCAAACTGACCCTAGGTCAAATAAACTTTTTTCAAGGGAACAACCAACCTAAATACTTACCACCCTCTTCTTTCTGAAAGTCCCTTCCATAGAGGGTCAGTGCGCACCATTCGTTCAATCAACTTCTTCCAAAGCATTCCTTCGGAGATCACTCGCTGCCATTCCTTACATACCAGCTCTGCTGCACACAGAGACCTGGCATCCAGGTAGGAAAGAATGTTTTCTGCTATGTGATCTAAACCTTGCTCTACAAAATAGAAAAGGCAATGAAGGAATAGGAAGGGAGATAGAAACGTACCAGTTACCATTTCCTTAAAGATAAGAGGAATAAAGAAATCCTGAACCAGGAAACATACCTGAGTAATATCAAAAGTTCTTCAGATATACAAGTGCATGGGTACATAGACATAGACACTTCTTTTTGGTTCTGATTTTTTAAGATAAAACAATTGATGGCACCAGTTCCTGTCTGTAAGAGCCAACCCTGGACAGTTCTGTATTTGTCAGACATTATAATAAATGATTTCTTTTACATAACTCTATGGGGTAACGACACCCCAAATTTTACAGATGAGGCAGAAAGAGGTAAAAGGATTCAAGGTTTTACAATTATAGGGTAGTGAAGCCAAGACTGGACTCTGATCTCTTGCTCCAAAGTCTGCATTCTTTCCCCTCTGATTTACTGTTTCTCGTAACAAATCATCCTATTGATACATGACCTATGTGAATCCCTTGGGGCTAAGGAGACAAAAAGGTGAGAAACACTGACTTATCTGAAAAGTTTATGAAAAGTTAAACGACAATCCAAGAATTAAGTCAGGTGCACTAAGATGTATTTTTGTCAATCATTTCTCCATCTCCTTATGGAGATAAAACCCTCAAAACCATGAACCACATGCCTAAAAATTCTAGAACCTTAAGTCGTTTATCCTACACAATGCAAGTATCCTCTCAAAGACAACCAAGATTCAGCCTTTGCCTGACATTCACGAAGGTAAGAAGATCACTATGGTCAATGCTGTTGCCACCTGTACACTCCCATCCTGTGGTTTTGGGCATGTCCTCTGCAACTACAAGAAATAAAGCTCATCCCCAGGCCTCCTCTGTGTTGGGGTGGGAAAACTAAACACACAGTCGGAAAATTCCAATTTCAAGTCTGGGTTCCCCACCTAGAACTTCTATGACATGAAACAAATACTTAAACAATACTGAAACATCCCTGCCCCTTGGTTTTTTTTACCAAATAACATGGTAATGGCCAGTAACAACTGTCCTTTCTCACACTACTTGTATGAATCAAAAAAGTTCTACAGGAAGATTTTAAAGACAACAAAGTACCATTTGGGGTTAATACTTGTTCTCTTTTTCAAGATAAATAGAAGGAGTATAGTCATACTAACTTGGCAGGGTATAGGTAAATCGTTAAACTTTCAGAACCTCAATTTCCTCATCTGTATAAAACAGGGATAATAATCTCTGCCTTATTTTGAAAATATCACAATGAGATGATGCATAAAAAATGCTTTACAAACTAAGGTTTTTTCCAACTCTAAGAATGACTATTTACACTGTTGATTATGGTTTACAGGCCCTTCATATACTAGTTCTACTCTATAGTAGGTCTAATACCCAAGTTATGATCTGATAATGAAGACTAACTACACTGGGACCACTATCTTTTCCTGCACATGTTATTATATTAAGAGTTAAGGCCGTCAAAGATTATACTGCCTTCATCTAACAGTCATATCACAGTAGACTCCTAAGATGGTAGTAAGTTGAATTAAAATCTTAGGCCCTTCTCCCCAAAACATCTATTAAAACAATTCCCCTTAATTTCTGTATTTGTATGGGTAGTTTAGAAGGGGAGGGCAGCTCACACGGAAGTCTACAGTTATCCTCTCTATAATTCACCTTCAAATCTTTATCTGACCCTTCCATGTCAGTCTCTACAATTCTGATTCTGTCATACAGAAAAGTGGATATTCCACACCAGATCTGCATGGTGGGCAAATGCAGTAACTCTTTACCCCAAGTTGCTGGCAAACATGTTAAATGGGTCAGAACCAAGGACAGCACCCGTGATTCTATATTTCCCTTCAAGCTATCATACACCCATTCATTAAATACTCACAAGGTACCAACACTGAGCCACCAGTTCTAAATCATCTGGATTTTATACTACTATTATCCAGCCCATATCTCTCTATTCAGTCCTCAAGGATATTTGGAGAAACTCGGCCCCATTAAGACACTGCCATCTTTATTTATACCATGTTTCTGACTTGCTAGTCTCATAACTTTATCCAGAAAGGAAATCAAGTGACTTTGGTATGGTTACTCTCCACGTTCCCTTGCTGGTGCTTACTACATAAAGTTGGTATTGCAACTTTTTGTTTACAAGTTGGCACTAGCTGCTTTGTGTCACTTTTAAACATATATAACCCATGTTCATTATAGAAAAACTATAAAATGCATATAAGCAAATACCTTTAAATCCCTAAACCCCACCTCTCAGAGATAATAGCTTTTAACATTCTGTATACTATACCTTTCTAGGATTACACAACCCTACACAGTCTTTTCAACAGCTAATTAACTTTTGATAATCCATTTGAGAATTAGGCTAGAATGGAACATCAAATTCAATAGCCAATAGCTCGCATATACACCTTCTCCAGTTCTCCCGTTCTTAAGACCAGGAAATCTGCTCATCAATCATCTCTGGGTTCTATCATGCAGGACTACCAAACACAGTTGTACAAGCTGTATGTTCACAACTGTACAAGCTATATGTGCACAACTGTACCCAGTAGCTCTACCTACTGGTTTTCAATTACTTCTCAATGTTCCACAATTCTGAAAGTCACAGACTTAGGTTCTGTCACTATCCCGGCACACAACATTTTTAGGTCTACTTGTTATAGGAGCTGTGTTAAAGACAGCTTCATATCTTTCTTGGACTACAATTTTTCTGTCCTTTCTGGTTTTAAAACCATTCTTCTTAGCGGGGAAAGAAAAAAGGATAAGTTAAATGAGGAGTGAAAATATGCTGTTTCTTTCTATTACCATTACACCATCTATTCCAAGTACACTGTCCCTTCATTCTTCGTGTTCTTGCTCCAAACAGTTGATTATTTTATTTGTTTTTAACTCTCCCAAATTCCTTAACCATTTTGGACAATTTCACATTATTTGGGGCTTGGCCTTCTTGATACCATTCTCAAAGGTTCAGGCTACCTTTTTGTGTATCTCCATGCCCCTTTCTTCCATCTTCTGTCCAAGTGTATTTAAAATCAGGGAAATTCATGGAAAATCACATGGGATTCTACTTGTGCCTATCCACTGACAGGATTAGCAAATTATTAATCAGAACTTTAAATTTCAGAATCTCTCTACCGTCTTTAATCATATTTTCTTTTACAGTCTCTGGCCATGGCCTAATAAACTTAGCTCTTCTCTGAATTCTTCTAATTCTGGGGTACTTTATCTGACTATCTTCTAGTTTCTACACTTAATATGAGAACACAGTCACTTTCCAAGGTTTATGTTAATTCTAATCACTAACCAAATCCTCCTAATTGGTTATAAACACACCCCTAACCAACTCCCCTCTCAAATCCTCTGCTGAGAGAGGAAATGAACAGACAAGAACACATTATATAGCTGTCTTTTCAGGCCTCAATGGCTGCCACATCCCCATGGTCTATATATGAACTGGGAAAGCTGCAACCAAACCCTCCACCTGGCTGGGTAGTCTATGCGCTAGTTCTCAGAAGCCTGTGTGGTTATATCACTTAGGGTTACTGATCTGAGAAGCAACAGCAGCAGAAACAGCTTCCTAAATATTCTCCTGATCCACTGAATCAGAACCTCTAGATGGTGGGGCCCAGAAATCTACATTCTTAAGAATTACTACCAGATAATTCTGACATGCTGGGAACTACTGCTTCATAGCAATAATATCCCTTTTAGTCCTCATTGATTTCCCGCCACCTCAATATCTCACACCACTGGGCTATCAATGAGATTCTGCAGAAAGAAGCTTATTATTAGACACATACTTCCTACTCTTTCAAATGCCACTGGTCCAATTCGGCAACATCTCATTGAAATCTATGAGATTTGATTTATTTCCTTTTGGTAATACTTTAAATTCACTTCATCCTTCTAGGGGGCAGCATGTTTTAGTTTCTCGGAAAATGCACTGGCTATAGAGTCATATAATCTGGGTTGAAGCAAATCAGTTTTCCTTTTTGGCTCTCAGTCTGCCATAAAATAGGAATGATATTAAATGCCTAAGAAGGATCATCTCGTATAATCTGCATGATAAAACCCTCTGAGATAGGCTATAAATAGCCTCATTTTATAGAGAAGGAACTTCTTAACCTTGTTGGAAAGGTTCATAAGAGGAGGGTATTCAGGAGCCAGATACAGAGCAGGTACTCGATAAATGTCAGTCTCTCTTCTTCCCTCTTCCAGAAATCGCTTTACCTGATATCACTGGTCAAGGAAGCTAAGCAGTATTCCCCTTCCTTGTTACTTTCTGCAGAGAAAATATGACATACCTCCCCTAGCAAATCGCTAATTCCTCACTAATAGCTTGGAGTAAGTCTCATACCCCTTAAATATTTAAAGAAGAATAGGAATCACACAACCTCTATTTTGGGCACCTTGGAGTAACTAGCCCCAGGAGCCATGCAGACCTTGTAACTTTCTGGTTTCAAGACTGTTCAGAACAAAGAGGTTACTGAATAAGGTGGTCCATTTGCCTGAGCTAGAAAGTGCTCTGAGGTGTTAAAGCTAAGCATTTTCTTAAGTATCAATGTCTGGCTCTCATTTACTCTATGGTGCTGAGACGCCCCCATCTCCTGCCACCCCCCCTTCCCAAGGCAATAAGAGGACACATTATGGTCTCAGAAAATGAGTCCAGAATACTGCACACATAGTGCTGAAGAAGTGCTGCTGTTGCTAATTATAGGCACCAGATGAAGGTCTGGAAATTTTTCAATAATAAATTAAAACAATTAAAAGGCAAAATTTTCAAAGCTCAATATGTAAATAACATTGTACCAAAATGAAACTCAAATGTGTAATGTCAGTTCAATGCCCTTGACTATAGCCAGTTTTAAGACAGCTGCTTAGATCATACAATTACAGAAACTTTTATTATTTTAGAAACACATTTCAAAGAGCAGCTGCAAAGAAATTTCCTTCCCCACCCACCCCTGCTGTCCCTTCCCCCTCCCTAGTCACAGATCTAGTTGTAAAATCTGAAGTTAGAAACTTTCTTTCCTGAGAGCAAAAGTCTGTCAGTGGATGCCTTTAACTTGGAATATACTGACCTAAGGATTCAGACACAAATGCTCAGGTCACAAAGTCCAACATTTTGTTATGCCAACAAAGTGGCACACACACCTACCTAAATGATGTCAGGATGAATCAATTCGGAAATCAGTGGGTGAATAATTAAAACTTCCTGGCAATAAATCGTACTGCAGGTGCTTCCTGCCTCTCTGGGCTTTTTTTTTTTTAACTGACATCCTCAGAATACCCACCAGATGCTAGGCATATTATATACAATGTCTTTAATCTTCACAATATCCTATAAAGTATTATTATCATTCCCACACAGATAAGGAAACTGAGGATCCAAAAAGTGAGCTCACATAACCATTAGGGGCAGGGGCTGGGATTCAAATGGAGGGGCTGTCAAATCCAACACCCATCATCTTTCCACTCTGTCACACTGGATCTCTGGCCCTGCATCCAGCCTAAAGCCTACACTCTGGTTCTTCCACATCTCCCAAGACCTCTGATCTAATCTCTGTCACATTTACAGTCCATAATGGTTTATCATCCTTACTTGAGGATGAGACAAAAGAATAAACCATGGCCAGGAAGGTAAGTGTTTTTAAAATTCTTAATTGCTTAGACACCTCACCAAACAGATCACCAATGCTTATCGTCCTTCTTGAAGTACAATCTGTCTCTACTTCAAATGGTATAAATTTTCCCTTTAACAACAGTTCTTACAAACCACAAACTTAGCCTGCAGAAATTGACATTGCAGACTAAACATTTACCATGATTTTTAGAAAAGCATATCATAATTATCACTTTTTCCACTGAACCAAAAGGAGCCAGAGACCACAAACATTTTCCATTTTCCCTATACTGACAGGTACGATATTCACAGTAAGCATTAAAAAGTCAAAACTACAGACCGTTTTTATAGAATTAATGGTTTTCACAATCAAAAGAAGTCTTAAGTAGACTGTCAATTTCAACAAAGTAAAAATTCAAACTAAGGATCATCTACAGTAAAAGTTAAACACCAAACCAGGATAATGATTAGTAAGTTGTTCCACACATTATTAAATCTAAGTATGAACAAACACATGGACCTGTTTCTCCCCTAATGCTCTTAAGGCAAGATCTGTGCTAAGGAACTAATGCCAGATTTAATCCAAGTCTACTAGACACTAACTAACACAATCAACTTGGCCAGCTTGTCCCCAGCTATTAGATTCATATGTATGATATATACTGACATATGTATATATGTTCAGATCAAATCCTGTTAAAACAAATAGCATTTTAACAAAAATATTTCCATGTCCCAGCCAATGGTCCGTTCATTTCATGTAATACTCGATACCACAAAATTCCACTTTAACAGAGATATGGACAATGCCTTAAAATTCGCTGTAATGAAAACTGAATTGTATGCAATTATACTAACCATATTTATATACATAACACATGTTCATCTGTTCTGTCTCTTCTCCAATTCTGTACACTCCCCAAGAGAAGGGGCTGCCTCTGAACTATACTCTGCAAATCAAGAGAACTACAACAGTGCCACCTCGTGGATATTCTGTAAATACAAGTTGAATTCCCTGGTGCTCTAAAATGTTTGAGAGGCAAATTATAGGGAAAAAATAAAAATAAACCAAAACAACAGAAAGCAAACAGAATGGATTTGCCTCAAAAAATGGGAGCATAGCTTCATTTATTTAAAAGCACTTAAGAGGAACTGTCAACTTTAAAAACTACCCTGTCTCTTCTTGGTGTGAAATGTAGCATGAGTCAGTAGAAAGTCTTGGATGAGGGGGGTTCTGAGTTCTGGGCTGCACATACAGAGGAGCTGCAGCACATGTGCACTCATCTTACTCAAATTCACCTATAATTCTCTCTCTCATGCAATTAGAAGCATAGCTCTTCTCTCCCACTCTCTCTCTTATAATTAAAAGTAAATGTTACTGAATTGGGGTGTAAACCATGTATACTTGAGGCCAGTTTAAGGCACTGTCCAGAGTAATCTTAACTGGAAGTGATTTCAGCTTTTGTACTAGCTTTTGCACCAACCCCCACCATCACCTGCAAAATCACAATAACCAAGATGTATGATCTTAGGCATTTCACCCAATTCTCTGATCCTTGGCTTCATCATCTACCCAATGAGAAACAGCACTAGGTGACGGCTAAGATCCCTTTCAGCAATTAAATACTATGATTCTAGAAAAAGAGGGTTCATGTTTTGCTTTTCTAGAAATACTAATTCAAGAAATGAGGAAAATAATGCTACATTTCAGCATAAAAAGAACAGTAGGGTCAAAATTTTCTAAGCTAACTCTCAAATATCCTTAAAACACTCCCTTTGTAGAAAGTAAACTTACAAGTTCTAGAAGAGGGATTAGGAATCAGAGGCTGGCATGTCACTTTGCAGCCCCAGGTTTCAGGCCTGAGGCATGAACCCAGGTCCTGTCTACTGTGGAAATACTTAGACTATGGAGTTGTGATGCACTGTAAATCACAGGCTAAGAGAGAAGCTACTCTTTGAGGAACCATCCAGAAGCTCTGAAAAAAGGGTAGGGCTGGTGGCAATGCTACTGGTTTATCCCTGGCTATTTCTAAGGCATACCCTGGCACAGCAGCTGTAACCTCCAGGTTACCCTGACCACGTTAGAGGAGAATGTTCTGGCCAACAGTCTCACATTCTCTTCAAGAGTGAGATCTCTCTATCTTACCTAGAAAACTTAAAATAGAAAATTTAAAAAAGAACACAGAGAGAAAAGAATTAACGAGTGACCAAAAATCAAAGAGGGGGACTTCCCTGGTGGCGCAGTGGTTAAGAATCTGCCTGCCAATGCAGGGTACACAGGTTCAATCCCTGGTCTGGGAAGATCCCACATGCCATGGAGAAACTAAGCCCGTGTGCCATAATTACTAAGCCTGCGCTCTAGAGCCCGCGAACCACAACTGCTGAGCTCACGTGTCACAACTACTGAAGCCCACACGCCTAGAGCCTGTGCTCCGCAACAAGAGAAGCCACCGCAATGAGAAGCCCGTGCACCGCAATGAAGAGTAGCTCCCGCTCACCGCAACTAGAGACAGCCCACGCGCAGCAACAAAGATCCAACGCAGCCAAAAATAAATAAATAAATTTAAAAAAAAAATCAAAGGGGGATGAACAGGCAGAGCACAGCGGGTTTTTAGAGCAGTGAAACTGTTCTGTGTGACACTATAATGGTAGATACATGTCACTATACATTTGTCAAAAGCCACAGAATGTACAACACCAAGAGTGAACCTTGAAGTATGTACTTTGAGTGATAGTGATGTGTCAGTGTAGGTTCATGTATTGTAACAAATGTACCACTGTAGTGTAGGATGTTGATAGCAGGGAGGCTGTGCTGGGGGCTGTTGCGGGTGGCGGGTAGGATATGGAAACTGTACTTTCTGCCCAATTTTGCTGTGAACCTAAAACTGTTGTAAAAGTAGTCTTTTTTTTTCTTTTAAACCAAAGTAAACTTAACTGGGGGGTGAGGAGGGAGAGAGAGAGAAAGAGAAAAGGGAGAGAAGAACACACTCATGCAGGGGTAGGATAGTGAGGGAGAGGATGCAGAAATAAGTTTTAAGAAATGTAGTAAGACATGCTATCAATTTCCCCAATACTTTTCTGCCATTCCCTAAGTGTCACTTCAGATATAAATGAACATCTTAAATTTGGGGACACTTCCCAAACACTGTAGGAAAAATTGTCCCATATTAAAAAAAAATACTTATAAAGGCAAAATGCAGATTCTATAGACACCACATCAAAATTAAAAGAACAGCATTAATTCACTAATGTAGCAACAGTATTGACCAATGATCAACACTAGTAATCACAGAAACTGCCTACAGTTCCTAGATAGATGCTAAATTATAACTGCTCTTCAAGTACCACATATTAAAGTACAGTATGTGTCCCAAAGAAATGCTGTCTCATGCTGTACTCATTCATTCATTTCACAAACACCTACTCGGCTCCGTCTAGGCTCTTGGGCTGGGCATTCTTCCACTTCTCAGCTTTTTAAAAGACAAGCATGGTTACCTGGTAAAGCGGTAATAAAGTCCCGCTGCAACATGGGCTTCAGATAAGAGTTAATATGTCCATGCTGGTAATGACACATTCGTGAAATAAGGTGTTCCACAAATTCCACTTGATCTGATTCAGACCACTGGTCAAAATATTTAATACACAAGTCTTTTTCTTTTTGATAGTTTCCTTCTGATGGCCTCTTTCTGGAGACGATCACTGATGATGTTCCATTACTTATCTATTTTAGAAAAACAAAAAGGTAATTAGTTTGACAAGGAAAATAAATCTTAAGAGCATATCATCAGAAACATTTTTTTGCCCTGTGTATTTATTCTTAAAATGCCAGTTTTACCCTAAAGCCAAACTTATTCCTTTATTAATTAATTCAGGAAATAATTAAAAAAGCATTCAGGGCCCATGTACTCGAATTAGTCACTAAAGTAATGATAAAGTTAGAGTTCTATCTAAAGCTAAATGGTGTCTTAAATCATCATTCTCCAATGCTTATTCCAAAATCGTGCTGTTATCAGTTAACTAAGGTTGGAGAAGACCATCTTAGAAAAACTGTTCAGCTTGGCAAAGTGGCAACTGATTGATTATTGATGGTTTGTTTTCCTTCCTCAAAGTTGGAAGGTAAAGCTATATTCATCTATGCAAATAGTTCTCACACTTGTGCATGCATCAGAATAACAAAAGAGCTTGTTAACACACAGACTGCTGGGCCCACCGCGGAGGTTCTGATCCTACAGGTCTGGAGTAGAGCCTGAGCACTTCCAACAAGTCCCCAAGTGATGCTGATGCTGCTGGTCTAGAGACTGCACTTCAGGGACCTCACTCTGAAAACTACTGGTCTATGTGACGGAGAAATCAGCAATTCAATCTAAAAAGCTTCATTTTACCTAACAGTTTCAATCTCCTCCGTATTATTTCCAGGGCTGCTAACTGCTGACAAAATAGTTTACAGACTTTCACTCTCTCTTTCAATCACCTACTCAGAAAGTGACCCAAGGTAAACCACATATACCTGAAAAGTTCCTCATCTTATTTAGTTGGTTTACGGATATCCCAGACTCCTATACTAATAGTTGCATCTCTCATCAAATCTACATGGTCCTTGCATAAAATCAGTATACTTTTTAAAAACTGAAACTAGGGCTTCCCTGGTGGCACAGTGGTGGAGAATCCGCCTGCCAATGCAGGGGACACGGGTTCGAGCCCTGGTCTGGGAAGATCTCACATGCCGCGGAGCAACTAAGCCCGTGCGCCACAACTACTGAGCCTGCGCTCTAGAGTCTGTGAGCCACAACTACTGAGCTCACACGCCTAGAGCCTGTGCTCCGCAACAGGAGAAGCCACCGCAATGAGAAGCCTGCACACCGCAACAAAGAGTAGCCCCCGCTGACCACAACTAGAGAAAGCCCGCGCACAGCAACGAAGACCCAACACAGCCAAAAAAACAAAACAAACAAACAAAAACACTGAAACTACATGCAATGCATCTGGACAACAATATCCAAAAAAATCTAAATCCCTAGACTGAACCACAACTGCTACTGATATTATGAGGCTCAGTAATTTCCCTGTTTACAAACAAGAGAACCTCAATACTTTCGTCAAACATTTGCCAAGTCATCTGTCCATCACTATTCTGAATGCCCCTTCATGTGTAACACTAGAAGGAATAACATATAAGAGAATTTTGAAAACTGAAGAGTTGCATCACAAACATTCATTAATTCCATTAGGAGCTTATTTCAGAAGTCTTACATGGGAAGAATGAAGAGCTTTTTTTATCAGTATATCCCCTAACTTAAAGTGAACTGAACCCATCCCAGAAAGAAGACATCCTTTGTAAATATCCAAAGAAGTCTTTGGCCTTCCTTGGTAAAATCTTAAAAATCCTTCATATCTGAAGTGAGTTCTTATGTCGACATTTAGAGGTATAAACCTGGAAGGCATTAATCTCCCACCTCACTTATCTTACCACTTCCTTGTCTGAGAACGTTTTTTCCCTTATAATTTGGGTGAGGGAGAGCTCACTGACACCGGGCACCACCAGGGGGCAGCATTGAACAGAGATTTTTGATGTTGCTTGTAGTAAAACATTCATATCAAACAGAACCAAAACATCAGCATTAAGAACAGTCAGACGAAGTAAACATTCTTTGCTGTGGTGAATATCAGCTAGCATAAGGAGCACCTTTGCTACTTCTAAGCATAAGGATGTTCACCATAATGTTATAATAAAATTCAGAAAAAACTACCCAGTTACAGGCAACTGGTTAAAATGAATTATATAATACATCTACACAAAGTACTACAATGCAGCCATTAGAATTAGGTTTATAAAGTAAGATTTTAATAACAAGAGAACATGTTTATGAAATAGTATTAGGGACAAAAGAATTTTATATAGCATATGATCACAATAATTTGTGTGAAGGGAAACACGCCAAGAAAAAGTAAAGAATATAAATGAAAATGTTAAAAGTGCCTAATCTTGAGAGAGAAAGCTACATATTTTTTCCTTCCCCTTTTCTTTCTATATTTTTTTCATAATACTTGCCAAAATAATTGCTTTCATAACAGGTTAAATATAATTATGGTAACAACTTGCATTTGTGTACTGCTTTATTGTTTATAAAATACTTTCACACCCATTATCTCACTTGATAAGCAAAAGGGTTATTATTTCATTTACAGAAGGGTTCCTTTCCTAACCATCTAGCCCCCTTAGAGCATCGGTATACCATTAACTAGTTGACTGAAAGGCAGATGAAAAAAAAAAACAAAAAACTGAAAGCTAAAGTGTTAAGAACCACTGTGCATTGAAAAGCAATAGTAAATTAAGAGAATCCTGTTGCAAAATACCAGACGTGGAGGGAACAGCAGTCAGTCTGCACACAGTTCCCCCTAAAATAACAGTATGTGCCCAATTCTACAGCACATTTTCCATTTCTATTTCTAACCACCCGCTTGGCCTAGAAAGATCTTCCTGGAATTGCACTGCTTTGTTTCTTTTCATCATAAATTTGTTGGGGACACTTTATTCTTGCTAACTCCTTTGATTCAAAACAAGTGAACCCAGAGAACTTTTTTTTATCATTATTCTCTTCAGATTTAGATTTGTTTTGCCTTTATTTGTATCTTCATGAAGGGAAAAATTATGTGTACCATAATGGTCGATGAAAACACGAAATCATGAAACTTTATATGCTCTCCATCCCGCGCCTTACAAAAAAACTGGGGGATTGGAAGGAAAACTGGAAAACTAAAATAGAGGTAGGAGAGAAGGAAACTGAATTTAAAAGGAAAAGGCAAACAAATAGGAAATGGGGGAGAAGGGTGACGGTTGGGAGAAAAGGTCGGTGCATACACTGGTATGCGGCATGGTGCCATTCTGGTGACAAAGGACACCACCACTGTCCATCTTTGGCTTAGACAGTGGCCCCAGAGACGGAATATTTTGGGCTGCAGCCAACTTCAGAATCTTGGTGAGAATTCCTAAATTCTTTACTATTCATAATGACACTTCCCTAAGGAACAGAAGATAAATTAGGGTGAATTCTTTTTTTTTTTTCCTTATATGGACCATTTTAAAAGTCTTCATTGAATTAGTTACAATATTGCTTCTGTTTTATGTCTTGGTTTTTTGGCCCTGAGGCATGTGGGCTCTTAGTTCCCCAACCAGGGATCGAACCCCCACCCCCTGCATTGGAAGGTGAAGTCTTAACCACTGGACCGCCAGGGAAGTCCCAGGGTGGATCCTGAAACTAGCAGAATTGCACCAAAGAAAACAAAAGTACTTGGCTCTTAGTTTCACTGAGGACAGGAGCTGAGGGAGCATCTTATCTACAGTAAGTCAATTGCTATCTTATCTGTGCGCCGTCATTCCTACCTGCCAAAGAGTATTTTTCTTTGGGGACTCATCTTCATTTTGATCCTCCATAACTGAAGTGTTCTAAGGGGGGAAAAACAGGTTATTTGAATTATGCCGAGTTTTGCAAATTCTAAATAACTACACCAAAATATAGTTTTGAAAACCCAAACTGGAGTGTACCAACACCAACCCAAGAGCTGTTTGGCTTGTGGCTAACACATGCCATTTTGGGTCAACAGGGGTGTTTTCATCTTTGATCAATCATTAGTTAGTGGTTGGACAAAAGTAAGCATAAAGTCTTTATGAAGGTTGGGTGTACTTAGAAAACAGGCTAAATTATGGGAGTGGGGCTGAAGCTCTACCTCAATCATCCCCGTTATTCTTTTAACCTGAAGAAAGAAGGCCCAGAGACCCACTAAGTTCCTGATGATTACACAAAACATTTACTAGAATGTCTGCTACTCAGTAGCCCACCCCAGCCATCAGCAATTAGAAGTGACAAAGCCCTGGAAGCCCCCCTGCCTTTCTCTTTCCTCCCTTGATGGCCTTGTTTTTCTGGAATGGCTTTGCAATCTCCCCTAGCAAGCATGGTGGGTGCCCCAACCTTTTCCCTTAAGAGGAGGATGCTGTTAGCCAGCAACAATCTGGCTTGCCTTGGGAATGCATTAGCTTTTGATTTTTGTGTTTACTGCACAAAGAGGCACTGTGTATTCTTTCTGGTGACCTAGTCGCTCAATAGATGCCCATTAACTGGAGATTATACATGATTGGATTTTCCCTTTTGAAGCTCCTACCTAATAGCTAAATGGAAACTTAATGAGAAGGGGAAGTGGGAGAGTTGTGTTTTGAAAGGAATAACAACTCATTTATGGATAGCAGTCTCTCTAAGATTCCTTCCCAAGCCTAAAATTCCAAGATTGGGGTACAAAATTTAAACTATAACATTTGTCCTGTAGTATTAGTCGAAAAGATCCTATAGATCTATTTATCAGTGTTTACAAGAGCTTGTTTACTGCCTATAGGAAATAAGCCTATCTCTCAAATTTTCCCTGTTTTTCCTTTATGTTCGTCAAGTTGTAAAATGTTTGGGCACAGACAGTATTTCCAAACACTCCATTTGAAAATACCCAACGTAGGTGGTGGCAGAAGAATCACCACTGGACACTAGTGCTCTGAGGTCTCACAGCAGGCTCTGATAAGAGATGTAGAATGAGGGCTTCCCTAGTGGCACAGTGGTTAAGAATCTGCCTGCCAATGCAGGGGACACGGGTTCGAGCCCTGGTCCAGGAAGGTCCCACATGCCGCGGAGCAACTAAGCCCGTGCGCCGCAACTACTGAGCCTGTGCTCTAGAGCCTGCGAGCCACAACTACTGAAGCCCACGCACCTAGAGCCTGTGCTCCACAACTAGAGAAGCCACCGCAATGAGAAGCCTGCACACCGCAACAAAGAGTAGCTCCTGCTCTCAGCAACTAGAGAAAAAACCCACGTACAGCAGCAAAGACCCAAGGCAGCCAAAAATTAAATAAATGAATAAAATAAAATTTAAAAAAAAAAGAGATGTAGAATGATGTAGTAGAAAAGCCAAAGGCTTTGAAACCAAAGAGAGAAGTTGGAATCCAGATTTGGTCGGTCACTCTGTGTGTGTGTGTGTGTGTGTGTGTGTGCACACGCGCGCGTGAGAGAGAGAGAGAGAGAGAGAGGGAGAGAGAGAGAGAGAGGGAGAGGGAGAGAGAGGGAGAGGGAGAGAGAGGGAGAGGGAGAGAGAGACAGAGAGATCCTGAGCAAGTTGTTCTACCCATGGACAAATACAAACCACACAAAATTGTGGGGATTGAGACTACCAGCACAGTGCTTGGTGTATAGTGGGTATTCATAAACTCTGTTTATGCCCTGCTTTGAAGATACTACTTTCCCCCAGGTGTTATCTATTCTCATGCTTTTCTAACTTCAGACTTTGACAGAAAGGCTCCAGATGGTTGCCTAATAGGGAAAACCCACTGGCTTTCTTGATAAAACCTTATAAGCCGCATAACACCGAGGTCTGCGATGGGGAAGGGGGGCAGGAGGGCAGGGCTCCATATGTTAAAGTCAACCATGAGCCAGAGAGGAAGGAAGTGTGTCCAAGTGTCCAAAGCAGGTCTAAAGCGGTGGCAGCAATAAATGATCCTGAATGGGAAAGGGGGGATGAAGAATAGGGAAACACAAGTAGTACTCCTCCCTCAAATTTTCCTTTTACTGCTATCTTGAAGGACTTAGGGATTAATAAAGCTGACAGTTTCCTTAGGGGAATGAACAAAGTGGGAACAGTGACTCAGTATATCACCTGGATCTGACTGGTAGTTACAAAGGCATCCTTGCAATATCACAATGTCCTGGGTTCTGAGAGAGTGGCAAGAAGAAAGAATGGCTGGGAACATGGAGGTGAGCGTGCCAAATGGAAGAGAGATGGGAAGTAAGTTCCCGCTCCCTCGTCTCCAGGCAGCCCAGGAAATGTGTGAAGGAGGTATATGTGCAAAGGGTTTTGAACTCCAAAGTTTTAAAACACAGGAGTCTGAATCCACCAGAGTTATTCTGACGTAACCTACCTCAATACTTTCCTCACTCAGGCAGGAAACATAAAAACGTCAGAAGTTCCTGCGGACTACACAAGAAACAACCGTCTTTCCAGTAAGAAAATTTAATTCTTCCTTTCATTCCAAAACAGAGAAATGGTGTTTATTTACATAGCTGAAAAGAAAACAACCCCTCTGATAAAAATAGCAACTATTCTCTTAAGGCTTGATGAAAGTGGATAAAGACATACAATTTAGTAAAACTGTATTTAATAGAGCCCTGTGGGGGCTGGAATACATTTTTTTTTTCAATTTCTCTTATAAAGCCTTCAGGAAAAGATGCCAAAGGGAAAAAGCTGCCCTCCAGCTACACTGATCAGAGGATCATTTCCAAAGAGTAATCCAGGTGACACAAGAGATGCTCAGAGGAAAAAGGGTCCTGGGGTCTAATTAAGTTTGACAAATGCTGCATGCTCACGTGTGTGCTCTCCCCCGCCGCCCTTCTTCCTTTCCTACACAAACACACCCCACAATGCACTTCGTAAAGATACTAAAGGCTCTGACATCTTATAATTTTAAAAATCAGGTTAGATTAGTTTGACAGCTATCCCTAATTTGTTGGGTATGGCCACCCCCCTTCTACACTCTCTCAATAAGAGCTCAGCACACTGGCAAACAGTGGACTAGGGCAGTAGCATGGCACGATTCCTTCCTCCTCCCACTTCACTACATGAATACTGCTGAGAGACAAAGGAAATGCCCACTTTTGGTAAACACAATATATACCTCTCCTATTCCTCATTATCTTATGTGGGGATAAGAATGGGTGGCAAGCATCAAAAATTCTAAGAGCCACAGGTTTTTATTTTTAGTCACTTTGACTGGGCTTCCCTGGTGGTGCAGTGCTTGAGAACCCACCTGCCAATGCAGGGGACACGGGTTTGAGCCCTGGTCTGGGAAGATCCCACATGTCGTGGTACAACTAAGCCCGTGCACCACAACTAGTGAGCCTGCGCTCTAGAGCCCGTGAGCCACAACTACTGAAGCCCACAGTCCACAACTACTAAGGCCCGTGCACCTAGAGCCCCGTGCTCCACAACAAAAGAAGCCACTGCAATGAGAAGCCCATGCATCACAATGAAGAGTAGCCCCCGCTCGCCCCAACTAGAGAAAAGCCTGCACACAGCAACGAAGATCCAGCGCAGCCAAAAATAAATAAATAAATAATCATTTTGACTTTTATTCCTTAAAGGTTTAATAGACAAAAGGTCACAAGTTCAAGGGAGAGGTAAGAAAAAACAATGAGTCTTCCTTCCAGGAGAAAAGGAAGGTGGTTTCCTACATCCAAGCTCTCAGATGAAACCATGAGGTAAGCCAATCTGAGAGGTGAGATCCTCTTTTAAGTCTACAACACTTCTGGGAAAGGAAAGTTCTTTGAAATACCAACCTGGCTTAATCACTTCCTACCCTTCTCATCATCATCTCTTTCATCCTACACCTACATCACATGCAAACAAACAAAAAACGCAGACCTTCCTACTACCAATGGAAGATACAGTCTAGGAAGCAGCAGCTAGACTCTAGGGCAGACCAACCTTAGTACTAGTGACATTTGGGGCCAGATTAATTCCGTGGTGCGGGGGCGGGGGGAGCGTGGCTGTCCTGTACAACGTAGGATGTCAGGCAGCATCCCTGGCTTTTCCCTGCTAGTTGCCAGTAGCAACCCCCTCCCCTGCCCTAACTGTGATAACCAAAAATGTCTCCAGATTGCCAAATGTCAGGGGTGGGGATTGGGGGCTCGGGGCAACAAAACTGCCCCCTCCACTTGAGAGCCACTGCTCTAGGGGTGTGAGCTCCTAAACTCGCTTCCTTAGGAAAATATACTAAAAATCACCACCATCTCAGACCTGGCCTTTCTTTCTCTTCAGGCTTCTTTTCCTTTAACCCCTGTGACAGTATGTGATTTCTTCAAATATAGCCTGACCGTACCATGGTCAAGTAATTCATAGAGTACATAGTTATCTCAATTCTGGGGTAAATCCTGCTTGCCATTCAATGCCTATCCAGGAAAACTTGATATAAGGAGTTCTTTACTAGAGATCCATGGGCTTGGGGGTGTGAATAAGGGTGATAAATATCATGAAGTCATATACAAAAGTTCGTGTGTATACAGTCCTCCAGAAAGAAGATCCAGAGCTTTCATTAGATCTCAAAGGTGTCCCAAATGTAATAAAATAGCAAAGCATGTCTGACCAAATAGGTGGCCAGGGTGGATGGAGCCTAGGTATACGTGTTTTGCTTTGCTTTAATTTAAAGTTCTCCAGGTAATTTTTATGTATGTGTCTGCTTTAAAATCACTGCTATGGCAAAATGATGTGGTCCATGTAGTACCACCATCCTAAGGAAATTGCACTGATACCGTCATGACAGACTCCATCCCAATATGTGATATTTCAGAACTACCAAATACCATGAGAATCTAATGCCTGTTCCTTCTCTTATAAAGCCTTCAGGAGAAGATGCCGAAGGGAAAATGATGCTCTCAAGCTACCCTGATCAGAGGATAATTTCCAAAGAGTATTCCAGGTAACACAAGAGATGTTCAGAGAAAAAAGGGTTCTGAGGTCTGAGTTTGACAAATGTGGTGCACTGCATGAGTGTTCCCCCAACTCCACTCCCAGAGGTTATGATATACTTCACTAAGATACTAAAGGCTCTGTAACATCTCATAATTTAAAAATCAGGCTAGGTTAGTTTAACCTAGCTTTCCCAAGTTTGTTGGATATGGCCACCCCCCTTTCACATTCTCTTAATAAGAGCTCAGCACATACTGGCAAACACAGGACTAGGGCAATAGCATGGCATGATTCCTTCCTCCTCCCAATTCATTGGACAAATACTTTGCGGGGGGGCAGTGGGCAGGGAGGGCCAAGGAAATGCCCACTTTGGTAAACACAATATATTCCTCTCCTATTTCCCATCATCTTTCCCAGTCTGTTATATGGGGTTAGTTTGTATAAAAGCACAGCAGGCTCTAAGCAGTGATATATCTTTGCCAGTAGGTGCCACCAACTAACACAGAATATATTTCACTTGGAAAATTCCCTACTTTAAGAGTTATGTAAGAGGAATCAATTTCCTACTTTAAAAATCCTACAAATTCTGCATTTTGGCTTTCATGATGAGAAATGCTTATACAATGTAAGGTTTTCATATCAAAAACATCTTTACTCCTGAGAGGAAGCAAAAACAAAAACAAAAACCTTACAAAGGATCTAGAAAACATGCGGGCATTTTGCCCTTTTCTCTTGCGTTTTTAAATGTTTGGATTTAAGAAATTAAGGATAGGGCTTCCCTGGTGGCGCAGTAGTTGAGAGTCCGCCTGCGGATGCAGGGGACGCGGGAGAGGCCACAACAGTGAGAGGCCTGCGTACCGCAAAAAGAAAAAAAAAAAAAAAGAAATTAAGGGTAACAGATACATTGTGCAAAATGTTATTAGATAACTTTAGTCTCTGTACTAGGCTTGTTTCACATATTGTCTTTTTCTTAACATTTAAAAAAATTTATTTTATTGAAGTACAGTTGACTTACAATGTTGTGTTAATTTCTGCTGTACAGCAAAGTGATTCAGTTATATATGTATGCATTCTTTTTCATATTCTTTTCCATTATGATTTATCACAGGATATTGAATAGAGTTCCCTGTGCTATACAGTAGGCACACACTGTCTTTTAATCTTCAGAAAAAATATGTAAGTAGACATTCCAATTTTACAGAAGAAATTGAGGACCAGAGAAATAAGTAACTGGATCAGATCTAGGTCTGTTCTACTCAGAAATCAATGTACTTTCTATACAGAAAAATACAGCTCAGGTGTTTTCCAACTGCTGGTTGTAGCCTATGAAATCAATTTAATGGGCTGTAACCAGCACTTTTTAAATAAAAAGCAAAATTGAATCCAGGCATTCCCCTGCCCACAAGGGTAATAAGCATAACAAAAAACACATAGAAAGGCTAAAAGCAATAAGCAAAACATAACAGGAAAATTCAAATTAAAAGGAAAGCAAAAGTCATTATTGCAAGGAGAGCAATATTCAAGTCAAACCACTGAATAACATAAAGAGCTTTAAAACTCTCTAAAAAGCAAAGATCTATAAAGAGGATAATGTGTGCTTTTATATACTGAATAAAATTCCACAAAGTACAAAAAAGTTAGAAATATTTAAAAAAATTTTTAAGCACCTTTTCATCTTCGACAGATCAAGCAGACCAACCAACAAACAACACTTAAGATTTTCCACGGAACGTTAAAAACAACAACAACAACAAAAAACTGATAGAGAATCCTAGGCCACAAAAGAAATCTCAAATACAGTTAGAAAGCAGGAAGAGATTATACATTTGAGAGTAGGCCAAGCAGAAAAGTCTAGATTTAGTTTGCCAATTATTACTTGCATAAATTCCAAAGGTAAATACACAGAACAATGACTGGCACAGGCAAACCAAACACCTTTGAGTTGTTATTGTTAATGCCAGCTTGGCCCCTAATCTAGCCTACAATTCTTCCCCCTTAAACCTAAATCTTACCAACACGTTGTTGGGAAATGAGATCAATGGAAAGCCAGAAGCATTCATTTGGAAAAAGAAGAGACAAGCTTGTCCAAAAAAGCAGCCCCTATCTCTCATACCACTCTTGCAACTCAGAAGGAAGAAAGCCATGAATAAATACATCTATACATACATGACTTTTTAATACAATGACTCCAGCCACCAGTAAGCACAACTTAATCAGAAACCTTCTACTCCTCCACACAAACACTAAAATGTAGAAACAAACTAGCTGTTTTCTTTCTACAATAAAACTAAAAAGTAATAAAAAATTTTAAATCCATTGGGAGTTTGACTGAAATCACTGCTACATGCTATTTCCAATGTAGTAAGTTTCCTTCCAACTTACCTAACCTGTAGTTCCACTCAAATTTTTAACAAGTATTTGGCTGCTATTAACATTACATGACAAGATTATACTAAGGTATCTGGAAGAATAAATATAGGAGAGTTTTTCTTCCTTTCCTCACCACCAATTATTTTTTTAAAAGAGGGGAATGCTTATGTTATTAGATATTACAATTTTTCTTAAAAGCTATAATAATTAGTGTGGTACTAACAAAACAAGACCAATGAAACAAAACAGGAAGTCGAGAAACAGATTCATTTACACTTACAATTTGTGTATGATGAAGTTAGAACTTCAAATAGGGGAGAAAGGGATCATTTAAGAAAGAGGATTAAAAATAAAAGTTAAATGCTACCTCATGTCACATACCAATATATACTATGGATAAAAAGAATCAAGTGTGAAAAACTCTAAAACCATAAAATGACTAAAAGCAGCTACCAAACAGAAATAAAATTTAGATTTGGCTAAAAAATTTTTTTAGCTCAGGAATGTTCATAATCAAATTTTAAAGACAAATACATTGGGGGAAATATTCTGACATATGGTAAATAACTTACCATATAAAGATCTCTCATAAATTACTTAGGAAACCAAAATTAATACTTTAATAGGCAAATAAACAGAGTAACTACCAATATTGCAAAACAAGAAATTTAAATGGCTGTCAAAAATGAACATGTACATAACAAAGAAAGATGTAATTTTTTACCTATCAAATTAGTAACTTTAATTTTTATATACTTTATAGGAACTGGGCTCTTTGGTAGGATTATAAATTGTTACTTTTCAGAGAATATTTATCAACATTACTACATAACACTGGATATAATTTAACTTACAGCAATTTATCCTAAGGAATTGTAGACCTACACAAAATTGTAGCTACAACAATTTATAACACAGAAAAATAGAAAACAATGTAAATGTCTAACAAGAGGGTTCAGACATCATTTAAGTATATTATACAACAGGAGAAAATTTAAGTTCTTTTAAAAAACTTTTCTACTGAAGCATAATACATATACATTACATACATAAATACATATATACACATATACACACACATATATTACACACACATAAACACATATACTCATGTATATAAGGTCTAGATGTAAATTTTATCTCTTACTGTAAAAACACTGAAAACCCCTGGTTAAGGTATTAGAGTACAATGAATCCCATACTGCAAAACTTACCACCTTTTCAGTTTTCTTTCAGTTCTCCTAATTATATCAAACTGTATTTTCACATCTCTCTAATACCTCCAACTGTCTGTTCTTAACAAAAAGAGCTGGTCTCCTGTTCAGTTTACTGTAACAAACAGTATCTGGCTAGAATTTCATTATAGGTTTTGTTTTTAACGGTATTTATTTTTACAGTAACCTATCTCAGTAAGTTGCCATTATTTCATGGCAACTTACAGTGATGCATAAGTTGCAGTGACGCACAGTTCCCTTTTCTGATTTTTCAAAGAAAGCAGATTTTAAAAATATGTGAAGTAGAACAAAAGAACAAACGCTATGCATATATCAAAAGCTGTGAAGGCTGCTGTCACCTGTCTAAAACTGGTGAAATACTATCTAAAAAGAATAGTGACATGAAAAATGGTCTAAACTATATTAAATGGAAAAAAAAGCAAGTCAAAATATGTCTGTACGACCCCATCTTTACAAATAAAAATTTATCTATCAATCTACTTATTTAGAAAAGCAACTAGAAAAAGTGTGTTAAAATGCTAACAATACTATCTCTAATTTTTATTTTCTTTTTCCTTATATAGCCTATCTAAATTTTCCTTAAAGACACATCTCTTTTTAATAACAATGAACAGTGGTTTTTTCAAAATGAAACTTAAAAGAGTAAAAGATCTACATCAAGACCCCAGATATATATGCTCTAGTTTAAAGAAAGAGAAACTAGTCACTGAAACTTCCAGCAGAGTCAGATGCTGCTGCATGTCATCTGACCTCTCTATGCCTGTTTCCTGATCCATAAAACTGAAGTGAAAACAGGGCCTCCCTGACAGAAAATTTAAAAAGATAATCCTGGCACTTAATATGGGCTCCTTTAGTCAAATTTAACCTCCACGGGACAGAGGTGTTTGACTGTTTTATTCATTCTGTATTCTTTTTAATTTAATTTATTTATTTATTTTGGCTGTGTTGGGTCTTTGTTTCTGTGCGAGGGCTTTCTCTAGTTGTGGCAAGTGGGGGCCACTCTTCATCGCGGTGCACGGGCCTCTCACTATCATGGCCTCTCTTGTTGTGGAGCACAGGCTCCAGACGCGCAGGCTCAGTAGTCGTGGCTCACGGGCCCAGCTGCTCCGCGGCGTGTGGGATCTTCCCAGACCAGGGCTCGAACCCGTGTCCCCTCCATTGGCAGGCAGATTCTCAACCACTGCGCCACCAGGGAAGCCCACATTCTGTATTCTTAGCATTTAGAATAATTCCTGACACACTACTTAAGTAGAGAAGTATAATAAATATCTACTAATAATATTATCTATAGTTATTACAATCTTCCTGTTAACTGTAAAGGCCAAAACTGTAATTTTGTTTCTGCTTACTCCTTTTCCATATTTTCCAAACTGTCTACAATGAGCAAGGATTCAAAATGTAGGGGAAGAAAAACATGCAACACCATTTCTGGCCCTCACAGAAAGTAGCAAGAAATAAAATCTATTTTCAGAAAGGCAGTCACCCTTATCACCTCCAAAGTATTCATTTACCTAGGTAAAAGAAGAACATCTCATTAATTATTTGACTGTTTAAAAAGGTCCAAAAGAAGCACAGACACAAGTCTGCTGGGGTCTCCCTAAGAAAGCAGACAAGGAGTGGCAGCATGTGCACTTAAATGCTTCCTAGGACTTAACACTTTGGAGAGAACTTTAAAGTAAAACTTGTAAAATGTTTCATATGCACTAAAGGAAGCCAGAAAAAGAAGGTGCTTTAGAAGTGGTAACAGAAGAATGGCCAAGAGATCCTGAGTTGTGAAGAATGGCGGAAGGCGTCAGTCTGCTGAAGTGTAAAGAGCAGGCCTTCAGAGCCAGGAGTCCCCAGTGCAAATCCCAGGTTCTGCCAATTACAAACTGTGACTTCCGGTTAAGTCACTTGACTTCTCTCTCAGATTCGGTTTCCTCTTTTATAGGACAGGGATAATATTGCCTATGTTGCAGGAATAGAAATAACATGTGCAAAGTACCTACAACATAACATTGCTCAGGGGGGGAAAAATAATACACCAGAAAAACATTTTTACTCTTTTGCTTCTACTATAAATCATTTTAAAAGAAACATGAAAGCATCTATCAGTGATGTCAGGCAAAGCTAGAGAAATACCATCCCACATCACAATCATTTCTCATATTACTGTGTTCAAGGGTAACTTAACAGACTCAGCAAAGATTTCAAACAAGAAATCTACCCAAGAAATTGTAAAGCAATGAATTATATTGAATATTTATAATAACAGTAGCTACCACTTATTGAGTACACTTTAGAGATTATATCATTTAATGAAAACTGGGGAAAGAAAACCAAAACCACCAAAAACTTAAAAGAGTAAGAGATGATGAATTTAACACGATACCAATCAAAACTCTAGCAGGCTTTACCACCACCCCACCCACCCCACCCCAGCCCCCAGCAAAATGAGCTGATTTTAAAATTCATATGGAAATATACAGAGTGAAGGCAATCTGGAAGAACTAAGAATTTACACTATGAAATATCAAGATCTAAAATATAGCTATTGTAACAAAGAGAGTGTTTATATAGGAATAAAAGTAGACAAATTGATCAACAGAACAGCATCCAAACTCAGATTCACACATATGAGTTCACTTGACTGAACACTAAGGCAACACTTCAGTGCAGTGGAGAAAAAATGCTCTTTTCAATAAAAGACCGTATCAACCGGACATCCTTATATTTTGAGCCCCACTCTCTCACCAAGGGGGAAAAAAATCTATTCTAGATAGACTGCAGATCTAAATGTAAAAGGTAAGCTTTTAGAAGAAACCACAGAACATCTTCATGACCTTGGAATAGCTAAAGCTTTCTTAAACAGGACAAAGCAACTGCTAACCAGAAAGAAAAATCTGATAAATTGGATTATAATGAGGAATTTCTCTTCACTGAAAGCACCATTAAGAGACTGAAAAGATTAAAATGTTCTAAAATTTATTTATGGTGATGGTACAACACTGAACTGCATACTTGAAATGGAAGAATTTTATGATATGCAAAATATATCTCAATTTTTTTAAGGAATTAAATTTAAAAGAAAAAAGGCAACCCACAAAGTGAGAGATTGATTATATATCCAGAACTTTAAAAAACAAACAAACAAACCCTCACTTCAAATCAATAAGGAAAGCAAACACACACACACCCCCTGAAAAAAGGTGAAACACTTATACGAGAACTTCACAAAAGAAAATATCCAAATTAAGTTAAAAAAGGAAAATTCAACCAAAGTGCTGTCATCTGGAGACAACCATTTGCTTTGGAACACAGGTTGAAAACTATAGATATATAAAAGAAAACTGTCTGAAGCATGCTCTCCAGTAGAACTGCTTTTCACATATGTCATAGATATCTTTCCATGTCACTGTAGACCTTTATTTTCATTTTTAATGCCAACAGTTTACATCATCACATAATTTATTTACTCAATCAGGTTAAGTAATGAACATTTAAACTTTTTACTGTCACATGCAACACTGCAATTAACCTTTATGCCTACTTTGAGTAACTGCCTCTTTCGATCAAATTCCTAGGATTGCTGAATCCATGAGAATGTGTATTTAATAAATGGATGTCTGAACAGAATTTAATTTCCTTTGTTTAATCATTTCTTTTCATCAGAATAGACTTCATATGACAAGTTATTAAATCTAATGGTCAATTCTCATTGCTCACATTTCTGGACCTATCAACAAGACTGAGCATTCCCCGCTTCGTGATATACTTCAATCACTTGGCTTCCGGGACTCTGCATTCACCTAGTTCATTCACCTACCACAAGAAACGTTAAAGATTTTCAGACAGAAGAAAAATGAAACCAGAAGAAAACTTGATTCTAATGAAGGGATGCAGAGATAAATGAAGAGAAAAATGGTAAAAATGACAGTTTTTATAAAATAATTTTTTTCCTTTTTTAATTTCTTTAAAATCTGATTGACTACCTAAGAAGTTCAAAATGCTGCTGACTGATATTAAACAAACCACAAACAAATGGAAAGGCATCTTTTAGCCATGAATTTCAAGACTTAATATTGTTAAGATGACAATACTACCCAAAGCAATCTATAGATTCAATGCAATCCCTATCAAAATTCCAACAGTGTTTTGCAGATATAGGAAAGCCCATTCTAAAATTCATACAGAATCTCAAGGGACCCCAAATAGCCAAAGTAATCTTGGAAAACAACGTTGGCAGCCTCACACTTTCTGATTTCAAAACTTACTACAAAGCTGTAGTACTCGAAACAGCAATGGTACTGGCATAAAGACAGACATACAGACCAATTACAGTAGAGAGCCCAGAAATAAATCCTCACATACAAAGTCAAATGATTTTTTTTTTTTTTTTTTTTGGCGGTACGCGGGCCTCTCGCTGTGGTGGCCTCTCCCATTGCGGAGCACAGGCTCCGGACGCGCAGGCTCAGTGGTCATGGCTCATGGGCCCAGCCGCTCCGCGGCATGTGGGATCTTCCCGGACCGGGGCACGAACCCGTGTCCCCCACCCGCATCGGCAGGCGGACTCTCAACCACTGCGCCACCAGGGAAGCCCGGTCAAATGATTTTTGACAAAGGTACCAAGATCATTCTATGGGGAAAGAACAGTCTTCTCAACAAACACTATTGGAAAAACTGATATACACATGCCAAAGAATAAAGTTGGGCCCTTACCTGGTAACATATATAAAAATTAACTCAAAATGGGTCAAAGATCCAAATGTAAGAGCCAAAACTACAAAGCTCTTAGAAGAAAAGATAAAGGAAAGGCTTCATGACATTGGATTTGGCAATGATTTCTTGCACATGACACCAAAAGCACAGGCAACAAATGTAAAAATACATAAGTCAGACTATATCAAAATTTAAAACTGCTGTGCATCAAAGAGTACAATCAACAGAGTGAAAAGGCAACCTACGAAATGGGAAAAAATATTTGCAAGTCATATATCTGATAAGGGATTAAGATCCAGAATATATAAAGAACTCCTACAACTAGACAGCAAAAACAAACAAACAAACTGATTCAAAATGTGCAAAAGACTTGAATAGACACTTCTCCAAGAAGATATACCAATGGCCAAAAAGCTTATGAAAAGATACTCAACATCACTAATGATTAAGGAAATGCCAATCAAAACCACTATGAGAATACCAGATCCTCCCAGGGTTTAAAAAAAAAAAAAAAACACTATGAGATATCACCTCACACCTATCAGAATGACTACTATCAAAAAATCAGAAAATAACAAGTGTTGACAAGGATGTGGAGAAACTGGAACCCTTGTACATTGCTGATAGGAATGTAAAATGGTATAGCTGCTATGGATAACTGAATGGTGGTTGCTCAAAAAATTAAAAATAGAATTACCACATGATCCAGCAAGACCACTTCTGGGTCTATATCCAAAATAATTAAAAGAAGGGTCTCAAAGAAATATTTATACACTTATATTCATATAGCAGCATTATTCACAATAGCCAAAAGGTGGAAACAACCCAAATGTCCATTGAAGAATGAAATGCTAAACAAAATATGGTATAAATATGCAATAGAATACTATTCAGCCTTAAGAAGAAAGGAAATTCTTATACATGCTGTAACATGGATGAATCTTAAGGACATTATGCTAAGTGAAATAAGTCAGTTATAAAAAGACAAATACTGTACGATTCCACTTATGTGCAGTATTTAGAGCAGTCAGTCATAGAAACAGAAAGTAGAATGGCTGTTTCTGCTTTGCCAGGGGAAATGAGAAGTGGTTATTTAATGAATAGGAAAAAGTTCTCAAGATTGGTTGCAATGCATAACATTGTATAACGTTACTGAACTATATATACTTAAAGTTAAAAATGGTAAAATGTATACTGTGTGTATTTTACCACAATTTTTAAAAAACCTTTTTAATTGTTGACTGAAAATGACTTTACCAATATTTTCTTTCAGTTTTACTGAGATATAACTGACATATAGCAATGGGTAAGTTTAAGTGTACAGCATAATGAGTTGACTTATATACATCATGAAATGATTACCACAATAAGTTTAGTGAAAATCCATTATCTCATACAAAATAAAGGAAAAAGAAAAAATATTTTTTCCTTGTGACGAGAACTCTTAGGATTTACTCTCTTAACAACTTTCATATATAACATACAGCAGTGTTAATTATACTAATCATGTTATAATTACATTCCTAGTACTTATTTATCTTATAACTGGCAGTTTGTACCTTTTGACCACATTCTCCCTCTCCATACCCCTGCCTCTGGTAACCACAAATCTGATCATGTTTTCTGTAAGTTTGTTTGTTTGTTTTTAAGTATAACTGACCTACAACACTAAAAATAAATAAATAAACAGCTTCTGAAGTTATGCATTTATACACATACATATGACTCAATAGTTAAAGCAAAAATAATAACAACATATCATGGAGTTTATAGCCTTTGTGGAAATAAAATGTAAGACAACAATAGCACCAAGGAGGGGAGGAAGGAAGGGGAAGTATTGAATGTATAGATGTAAGTTCTTTCTTCCACATGTGTGAAGCAGTATCTTATCATTTCAAGACAGGCTGTGACAAGTTAAAGGCATGAATTGTAAACCATACAACAACCATTAGAAAAAAAATTAAGCAAAAGAGGTTTAACTAATAAGCCAATGGTAAAGATGAAAATGGAATCACTCAAAAACTAAATCCAAAAGAAGGCAGAAAAAAAGTGTAAAAAGGGAATAAAGAGCAGGTGGGACAAATAGAAAACAACAAGGGGGTAGATTTAACACCAAACATCTTAATAACTAGTTAAATGTAAGTGGTCAAAATACCCCAATTAAAAGACAGAGATTGTGGAATTGGAGATAACTATATGCTATCTACAAGAAACCCACTTTAAACACAAAGGAACACTGGCTAAACCTAAAAGGACAGAAAAAGATAAATAACATCCAATGACTGACTAATCAAAGGACATCTAAAGTGGCTATGTTATTATTGGACAAAATAGATTTTAGAACAAGGAATGTAACCAGGTATGAAGTGACATATTTTCATAATGTTAAAGGGATCAATTTATTAAAACAATATAATGATCCTAAATGTATATGCCCTTGGCTAACAGTTTTAAAATACATGTGGGGGAGAAAACAATAACATACTCAAAGGAGAAAAAGACAAATCCAAATTTTTATTTGGACACTTCAACACTCCTCTCTTAGTTATGCATACAAGTAGACAGAAAAGAGTAAAGATATGGAGGACGTGAATAACACCATCAGCTAACTTAACCTGACATTTATACAGCACTCTACCCAACAAGGGAACACATTCTTTCCAAGTACAGACCAAACGTTCAACAAGATAAATGCTATTCTAGGCCATAAAACAGGTTTCAATAAATTTAAAAGGACTGAAATCATGCAAAATATGTACTGAGATGACGAAGAATTAATCAAAAATTAATCTAATAGAAAATCCCTAAATGTTTGGAAATTAAACAATGCATTACTAAACAACACATGGGTCAAAAAAGAAATCACAAGGAAAATTAGAAAATACTGTGAACTAAATGAAAACGAAAACTCAACATATTAAACATTGTGGGATATAACTAAAGTGGTGCTTAGTGAGACTGACAGCATTAAATGCATGTATTAGAAAAGAAAAAAATGGTCTTCAAAGCAATAATCTAAGCTTCCACCATAAAAAAAAACAGAAAATTAGTGAATTAAACCCAAAATAAGCAGCAGGAAGGAAATAATAAAGATGAGATCCAAAATTTGTACACTAGAAAACAGAAAAACAATAAGGAAAAAAATCAGTGAAACCAAAAGGAAAAAAATCAGTGAAACCAAAAGTCATGTCTTTGAAACAATCAACAAAATTGACAAACTTCTAGCTAGACTGATAAGGAGAAAATTGTATAAGAATCATTTCCGGGCTTCCCTGGTGGCGCAGTGGTTGAGAGTCTGCCTGCCGATGCAGGGGACACGGGTTCGTGCCCCAGTCCAGGAAGATCCCACATGCCGTGGAGCGGCTGGGCCCGTGAGCCATGGCCGCTGAGCCTGCGCGTCCGGAGCCTGTGCTCCGCAACAGGAGAGGCCACAACAGTGAGAGGCCCGTGTACCACAAACCGCCCCCCCCCAAAAAAGAATCATTTCCAATCTCAGAAATAAAAGTGGGAACATGAATACAGATCCTATAAACATTAAAGGAAAACAAGGGAATATTACAAATTTGTACTAATATATTCCACAACTCAGATGAGAGGGACAAAGTCCTTATAAGATACACAAATACTCACACAAGAAGAAACGGAAAACCTCAATAGCCCTATAGCTATTAAAGAAACTGGTTTCAGTGGTGAATTTTACTTAGTATTTAAGGAAGAAATAGTATCAATTCTATATAAACTCTTCCAAAAAGCAGATGAAAAGGGAACATCCCCAACTATATATATATATTGTTTGTTTGTTTGTTTTTTGCGGTACGCAGGCCTCTCATAGTTGTGGCCTCTCCCGTTGCAGAGCACAGGTTCCGGACGCGCAGGCTCAGCGGCCATGGCTCACGGGCCTACCTGCTCCGTGGCATGTGGAATCTTCCCAGACCGGGGCACGAACCCGTGACCCCTGCATCGGCAGGCGGACTCTCAACCACTGCACCACCAGGGAAGCCCCCCAACTGTATTTTGAGGTCAGATTACCTTGATAACAAACATCTACCAATGACCAGTCCCTTCCATCAGGAAACTTGCACAAGCCTCTTATATAGCCTCATCCACCAGAGGGCAGACAGCAGAAGCAAGAAGAACTACAATCCTCCAGCCTGTGGAGCAAAAACCACATTCACAAAAAGACAGACCAGATGAAAAGGCAGAGGGATATGTACCAGATGAAGGAACAAGATAAAACCCTAGAAGAACTAAATGAAGTGGAGATAGGCAACCTTCCAGAAAAAGAATTCAGAATAACGATAGTGAAGATGATCCAGGACCTCGGAAAAAGAATGGAGGCAAAGATCAAGAAGATGCAAGAAATGTTTAACAAAGATCTAGAAGAATTAAAGAACACACAAACAAAGATGAACAATACAATAACTGAAATGAGAAACACACTAGAAGGAATCAATAGCTGAATAACTGAGGCAGAAGAACGGATAAGTGACCTGGAAGACAGAATGGTGGAATTCACTGCTGCAGAACAGAATAAAGAAAAAAGAATGAAAAGAAATGAAGACAGCCTAAGAGACCTCTGGGACAACATTAAACTCAACAACATTTGCATTATAGGGGTCCCAGAAGGAGAAGAGAGAGAGAAAGGACCCGAGAAAACATTTGAAGAGATTATAGTTGAAAACTTCCCTAATATGGGAAAGGAAATAGCCACCCAAGCCCAGGAAGTGCAGAGTCCCATACAGAATAAACCCAAGGAGAAACACGCTGAGACACACAGTAATCAAACTGGCAAAAATTAAAGACAAAGAAAAATTATTGAAAGCAGCAAGGGATAAACGACAAAAAACATACAAGGGAACTCCCATAAGGTTAACAGCTTATTTCTCAGCAGAAACTCTACAAGCCAGAAGGGAGTAGCATAATATATTTAAAGTGATGAAAGGGAAGAACCTACAACCAAGATTACTCTACCTGGCAAGGATCTCATTCAGATTCGATGGAGAAATCAAAAGCTTTACAGACAAGCAAAAGCTGAGAGAATTCTGCACCACCGACCAGCTCTACGACAAATGCTAAAGGAACTTCTCTAAGTGGGAAACACAAGAGAAGAAAAGGACCTACAAAAACAAACCCAAAACAATTTAAGAAAATGGTCATAGGAACATACATATCGATAATTACCTTAAAAGTGAATGGATTAAATGCTTCGACCAAAAGACACAGGCTTGCTGAATGAATACAAAAACAAGACCCATATATATGCTGTCTACAAGAGACCCACTTCAGACCTAGGGACACATAAAGACTGAAAGTGAGGGGATGGAAAAAGATATTCCATGCAAATGGAAATCAAAAACAGAGCTGGAGGAGCAATACTCATATCAGATAAAATAGACTTTAAAATGAAGAATGTTACAAGAGATACAGAAGGACACTACATAATGATCAAGGGATCAATCCAAGAAGATATAACAATTATAAATATATATGCACCCAACATAGGAGCACCTCAATACATAAGGCAACTGCTAACAGCTATCAAAGAGGAAATCGACAGTAACACAATAATAGTGGGGGATTTTAACACCTCACTTACACCAATGGACAGATCATCCAAAATGAAAATAAATAAGGAAACACAAGCTTTAAATGACACAATAGACCAGATAGATTTAATTGATATTTATAGGACATTCCACCCAAAAACAACAGATTACACTTTCTTCTCCAGTGCGCACAGAACATTCTCCAGGATAGATCACATCTTGGGTCACAAATCAAGCCTCAGTAATTTAAGAAAACTGAAATCATATCAAACATCTTTTCTGACCATAACGCTATGAGATTAGAAATGAATTACAGGGGGGCTTCCCTGGTGGCGCAGTGGTTGAGAATCTGCCTGCTAATGCAGGGGACACGGGTTCGAGCCCTGGTCTGGGAGGATCCCACATGGCGCGGAGCAACTGGGCCCATGAGCCACAACTACTGAGCCTGCACGTCTGGAGCCTGTGCTCTGCCACAAGAGAGAGGCCCGCGCACCGCGATGAAGAGTGGCCCCCGCTTGCCACAACTAGAGAAAGCCCTCGCACAGAAATGAAGATGCAACACAGCAAAAAATAAATTAATTAATTAATAAACTCCTACCCCCAACATCTTCCCAAAAAAAAAAAAGAATTACAGGGAAAAAAATGTAAAAAACAGAAACACACGGAGGCTAAACAATACGTGACTAAAGAACCAAGAGATCACTGAAGATACCAAAGAGGAAATCAAAAAATACCTAGAGACAAATGACAATGAAAACACGATGATCCAAAAGCTATGGGATGCAGCAAAAGCAGTTCTAAGATGGAAGTTTATAGCTATACAAGCCTACCCCAAGAAACAAGAAAAATCTCAAATAAACAATCTAACCTTACACCTAAAGGAACTAGAGAAAGAAGAATAAACAAAACCCAAAGTTAGCAGAAATCATAAAGAGCAGAGCAGAAATAAATGAAATAGAAACAAAGAAAATAATGGCAAAGATCAATAAAACTAAAAGCTGGTTCTTTGAGAAGATAAACAAAATTGATAAACCATTAGCCAGACTCATCAAGAAAAAGAGGGAGAGGACTCAAATCAATAAAATTAGAAATGAAAAAGGAGAAGTTACAACAGACACCGCAGAAATACAAAGCATCCTAAGAGACTACTACAAGCAACTCTATGCCAATAAAACAGACAACCTGGAAGAAATGGACAAATTCTTAGAAAGGTATAACCTTCCAAGACTGAACCAGGAAGAAATAGAAAATATGAACAGACCAATCATAAGTAATGAAATTGAAACTGTGATTAAAAATCTTCCAACAAACAAAAAGTCCAGGACCAGATGGCTTCCCAGGTGAATTCTATCAAACATTTAGAGAAGAGCTAACACCCATCCTTCTCAAACTCTTCCAAAAAAATGCAGAGGAAGGAACACTCCCAAACTCATTCTATGAGGCCACCATCACCCTGCTACCAACACCAGACAAAGATACTAAAAAAAAATTAATATACAGACCAATACCACTGATGAATATTGATGCAAAAATCCTCAACAAAATACTAACAAGCAGAATCCAACAACACATTAAAGGGATCATACACCATGATCAAGTGAGATTTATCCCAGGGACGCAAGGATTCTTCAGTATACAGAAATCAATCAATGTGATACATTATATTAACAAATTGAAGAAGAAAAACCATATGATCATCTCAATAGATGGAGAAAAAGCTTTTGACAAAAGTCAACACCCATTTATGATAAAAACTCTCCAGAAAGTGGGCATAGAGGGAACCTACCTCAACATAATAAAGGCCATATACAACAAAACCACAGCAAACATCATTCTCAATGGTGAAAAACTGAAAGCATTTCTTCTAAGATCAGGAACAAGACAAGGGTGTCCACTCTTGCCACAATGATTCAACATAGTTTTGGAAGTCCTAGCCATGGCAATCAGAGAAGAAAAAGAAATAAAAGGACTACAAATTGTAAAAGAAGAAGTAAAACTGTCACTGTTTGTGGATGACATGATACTATACACAGAGAATCCTGAAGCTGCCACCAGAAAACTACTAGAGCTCATCAATGAATCTGGCAAAGTTGCAGGATACAAAATTAATGCACAGAAGTCTCTTGCATTCCTATATACTAATGATGAAAAAATCTGTAGGAGAAATTAAGGAAACACTCCCATTTACCACTGCAACAAAAAGAATAAAATACCTAGGAATAAACCTACCTAGGGAGACAAAAGACCTGTATGCAGAAAACTATAAGACACTGATGAAAGAAATTAAAGATGATATAAACAGATGGAGAGATATACCAAGTTCTTGGATTGGAAGAATCAATATTGTGAAAATGACTGTACTACCCAAAGCAATCTACAGATTCAATGCAATCCCTATCAAATTACCAATGGCATTTTTTACAGAAGTAGAACAAAAAACCTTAAAATTTGTATAGAGATACAAAAGACCCCAAATAGCCAAAGTGGTCTTGAGGGAAAAAAACCGAGCTGGAGGAATCAGACTCCCTGACTTCAGACTATACTACGAAGCTACAGTAATCAAGACAATATGGTACTGTCACAAAAACGGAAATATAGATCAATGGAACAGGATAGAAAGCCCAGAGATAAACCCACGCACCTATGGTCAACTAATCTATGACAAAGGAGGCAAGGATATACAATGGAGAAAAGACAGTCTCTTCAATAAGTGGTGCTGGGAAAACTGGACAGCTACATGTTAAAGAATGGAATTAGAACACTCCCTAACACCATACACAAAAATAAACTCAAAATGGATTAGAGACCTAAATGTAAGACAAGATACTATAAAACTCTTAGAGGAAAACACAGGAAGAACACTCTTTGACATAAATCACAGCCAGATCTTTTTTGGTCCACCTCCTAGAGTAATGGAAATAAAAATAAAAATAAACAAATGGGACCTAATGAAATTTCAAAGCTTTTGCACAGCTAAGGAAACCATAAACAAGACAAAAAGACAACCCTCAGAATGGGAAAAAAATATTTGCAAATGAATCAATGGACAAAGGATTAATCTCCAAAATATATAAACAGCTCATGCAGCTCAATATTAAAAAAACAAACAACCCAATCCAAAAATGGGCAGAAGACTTAAATAGACATTTCTCCAAAGAAGACATACAGATGGCCAAGAAGCACATGAAAAGCTGCTCAACACCACTAATTATTAGAGAAATGCAAATCAAAACTACAATGAGGTATCACGTTACACTAGTTAGAATGGGCATCATCAGAAAATCTACAAACAACAAATGCTGGAGAGGGTGTGGAGAATAGGGAACCCTCTTGCATTGTTGGTGGGAACGTAAGTTGATACAGCTGCTATGGAGAACAGTATGGAGGTTCCTTAAAAAAACTAAACAAAGGGCTTCCCTGGTGGCGCAGTGGTTGAGAGTTCGCCTGCCGATGCAGGGGACACGGGTTCGTGCCCCGGTCTGGGAAGATCCCACATGCCGCGGAGTGGCTAGGCCCATGAGCCATGGCCGCTGAGCTTGCGCGTCCAGAGCCTGTGCTCCGCAAAGGGAGAGGCCACAACCGTGAGAGGCCTGCATACCGCAACAACAACAAAAAACTAAACATAGAATTACCATATGACTCAGCAATTACCATATGACTCACACTACTGGGCATATACCCAGGGAAAACCATAATTCAAAAAGACACATGCACACCAATGTTCACTGCAGCACTATTTACAATAGCCACGTCATGGAAGCAACCTAAATGCCCATCGACAGACGAATGGATAAAGAAGGTGTCGTACATATATACAATGGAATATTACTTAGCCATAAAAAGGAACAAAATGGGGTCATTTGTAAGAGGTGGATGGATCTAGAGACTGTCATACAGAGTGAAGTAAGTCAGAAAGAGAAAAACAAATATCATATATTAACGCATATATGTGGAATCTAGAAAAATGGTACAGATGAACCGTTTTGCAGCAGAAATTGAGACACAGATGTAGAGAACAAACGTATGGGCACCAAGGGGGGTAAAGCGGTGGGGGTGTGATGAATTGGGAGATTGGGATTGACATGTTTACACTGATGTGTATAAAATGGATGGCTAATAAGAACCTGTATAAGAAAATAAATAAAATTTGAAAAAAAAAATCTATCAATATCACAAGAAAAAGAAAAAAAAAGACCAGTACATGATTGTTGTAGATATTATACTACATTCATCTGAACTGGAAACTTAAAATTGGTGAATTTTATTATATATAAACTACACATGAAAAAAGTTAGCTTTTAAAAAAATTTAATTGCTACACAAAAACAAAAACTTTCCCACAAAGCAAACTCAAGCCCTAAATGTCTTTACTGATAAATACTATCAAACATTTAAGGAAGAAATAACAGTAATCTTTCCCAAACTCTTTTTAGATATAGAGAGGTTAATTCATTTTATTAGGCTAATCATAATGCTAAAACCTGAGAAAAGACATTATCAAAAAAGGAAGTATTGACCAATTACCTTCAGGTAAAAAGATTAAAATACCCTCAACCGAATATTAACAGATCAAATATAAAATTATATAAAAATGATAATACCTCATGATCAGCTGGGGCTTTCCCAGAATTAAAGATTAGCTGAACATTCAAAAAAATCAATGTAATACACCATATTAAGAGAATAAGAAAAGTTATATGATGATTTCAATAGATGCATTTAGGGCATATAACAAAATTCAAAACGCACTCATGATTAAAAACTCTCATGTAACTTCCTCAATGTGATAAAGGACATATTTTTAAAACCTATAGCTAATATCATACTTAATGGTCAAAAATGAAACACTTTCCACTGTACTCAAAACAAAAGTAGAATATCCATTGTCACACTTCTATTCAATACAAATTTCACTAGTTATAGCCAGTGCAATAAGTCAAGAAAAGAAATAAAAAGCATAAATATCAGAAAGCATCCAGATGGCATGAGTACCTAGACAGAAAATCTGAAGAGTGTACAAAACAAAACAAGTAGAATATGCAATGTTGGCAAAGTCACAGGATAAAAAAAATAAAAAGAACGAACGAAGCTACACAAAACTCAAGCCCTCAGCATAAGCAGAAGGAATAGAAAATAAGCAGAAAAAGAAATACTTAGATCCTAGGATGCCCATATGTTCCTACCATAAGCCTTCATGAAGAGCAAGAGTAGTCCAGGATAACTGTGCAAAAGAAAAAAAAGAGGGAAACAAGCAGCAGACTGAAGACTGACATAAAATCCCATTAAGTGTGAAAATACTGAGAAAGAGTTTTGATAGGTCAGAGTTGATTACAAATTTGGGACTCAAAAGAGGATTCGAGATGCAAAGAAATAGTCTTCCAGGCACCACTCTTTAAGGAAAAAAAGTGTAAAAGGAAAGGCAAACAGAGGGAGCACTTCAACTTGATAAAGAACATCTACAAAAAACCCATAGCTGACATCATACCTAATGGTAAAAAACTTGAAGTTTTCATGCTAAGGAACAATGCAAGGATGTCCCCTCTCATCACTGTTTTTCAACATTGTAGTGGGAGTCCTAGCTAATGCAATATGACACAACAAGGAAATAAAAAGAATACATATCGGGAAGGAAGAAAACTATCTTTGTTCACAGATGCCATCATCATCTATGTAGAAAAAACAACAACAAAAATGACCCCCAAACTCCTGGAACTAGTAATCAATTGTAGCAAGGTTGCAGAATGCAAGGTTAATATAAAGTCAATCACATTTCATATATACCAGCAATGAACAAGTGGAATTTAAAATTAAGAATACATTACCATTTACATTAGGACCCCATCAAAATGAAGTATTTAGGTATAAAGTTAACAAAATATGCATAAGATCTATACGAGGAAAACTATAAAACTCTGACGAAAGATATTAAGAACGAAATAAAGGAGATATTCCAAGTTCATAGATGGTAAGACTCATTATTGTCAAGATGTCAGTTCTTCCCACCTTGATCTAAATATTCAATGCAATCCCAATCAAAATTCCAGCAAGTTATTTTATGACTCTCAAACAAGCTAATTCTCAAGTTTACATGAAGAGGTAAAAGATCTAGAATAGAGAACACAATGTTAAAGGAACAGAAGAAAGTCAAAGAACTGACACTTCCTAACTTCAGGAATTACTATAAAGTAACACTAATCAAGATAGTGTGTGGTATTGCTGAAAGAACAGACAAACAGATCAAGAAAACAGGAGAGCCCAGAAACAGACCCATATAATCAGCTGATCTTTGACAGAGAAGCAAAGGTGATATAATGGAGCAAAGATAATCTTTTCAACAAACGGTACTGGAATAACATAGGAGAAAATCTAGGTGACCTTGGGTATAGTGATGACTTTTTAGATACAACACCAAAGGCACAGCCCATGAAAGAAATAATTGACAAGCTGGACTTCATTAAAATTAAAAACTTCTGCTCTGTGAAAGACAATATCAAAAGAGAATTTAAAAAAAAGAGAGAGAGAGAGAAGCCACAGATCTGAAAAAAATATTTTCAAAAGACAAATCTGATAAAGGATGTTAGCCAAAATAATACAAAAAAAACCCTTAAAACTTAATAATAAGATGAACAACGCAAATTTTTAAATGGGCAAGACATGAACGGACACCTCACCAAAGAATATATACAAATGGCAGTAAGCATATGAAAAGATGTTCACTTCATATGTCATCATATATCAAATTGAAACAATAGATACCACTACACACCTATCAGAATGGCCAAAATACAAAACATGGACAACACCAAATGCTGGTGAGGATATGGAGCAACAGGAATTCTCATTCACTACTCATGGGAATGCAAAATGGTACAGCTACTTTGGAAATTCAGCAGTTTCTTACAAAACTAAACATACTCTTATCCGATCCAGCAATCACGCTTTTCGGTATTTACCCAAATAAGTTGAAAATTTATGTCCACACAAAAACCTGCTCAGTGATGTTTACAGTGGCTTTATTGATAATAGCCAAAATTTGGAAGCAACCAGGATGTCCTTCCGTAGGTGAATGGATAAACTGTGATATAGCCAGACAATAAAATATTATTTGGCACTGAACAGAAAGGAGCTTTCAAGCCATAAAAAGACATGAAGGAAACTCAGATAAGTATTACTAAGTGAAAAAAGCCAATGTGAAATGGCTACATACTATATGATTCCCGTTATACGACATTCTGGAAAAGGTAAAACTATGGAGACAGTAAAAGTAATAGTGGTTGCCAGGGGTTAGGAGGAGAGAGGGAAGAATAGGCAGGGCACAGAGGATTTTTAGGGCAGTGCAACTATTCTGTATGACACTATAATGGTAGATTCATGTTATTATACATGTGTCAAGACCGATGATGATGTAGGTCCATGGATTGTAACAAATATACCACTCGGGTGGAGGATGTCAATAGTGGGGGAGGTTGCGCCTGTGTAAGGACAAGAGATATATGGGTACGCAACAGCCTGAAGTAGGGAAGATGCGTTAGTCGGGGGAAGGTTCTAGAAAAGTGGCGGCAGTGGCAGCAGCACCGCGTCGCGAGTGGAGGTGCTCCTAGCGATGCTGTTTCCCGAGCTGCGGCAGTTCTCACTACAGCGCCAGGATGCGTCCGGTTCGTGTTCGTCCGCGGAGATCTCTCTCATCTCGCTCGGTTGCGGCCAATCGCGCTGAAGCAACTGAGTCCGCGATGGAGAGAGAAAAGGAACAATTCCGTAAACTCTTTATTGTGGCTTGAGCTTTGAAACTACAGAAGAAAGTATGAGGAACTACTACGAGCAATGGGGAAAACTTACAGACTGTGTGGTAACGAGGGATCCTGCAAGCAAAAGATCAAGAGGATTTGGTTTTGTAACTTTTTCATACATGGCTGAGGTTGATGCCGCCATGGCTGCAAGACCTCATTCAATTGATGGGAGAGTAGTTGAGCCAAAACGTGCTGTTGCAAGAGAGGACTCTGGAAAGCCAGGGGCTCATGTCACTGTGAAGAAGCTATCTGTAGATGGAATTAAAGAAGATACTGAGGAACATCATCTTAGAGATTACTTTGAGGAATATGGAAAAATTGAGACCATTGAGATAATTACGGATAGGCAGTCTGGAAAGAAAAGAGGCTTTGGGTTTGTTACTTTTGATGACTGTGATCCTGTGGATAAGACTGTGTTGCAGAAATACCATACTATCAATGGTCATAATGCAGAAGTAAGAAAGGCTTTCTTTGTCTAGACAAGAAATGCAGGAAGTCCGAAGTTCTAGAAGTGGAAGAGGAGGCCACTTTGGTTCTGGAGATTCTCGTGGTGATGGTGGCGGAAATTTTGGACCAGGACCAGGAAGTAACTTCAGAGGAGGATCTGATGGATATGGAAGTGGTCGTGGATTTGGGGATGGCTATAATGGGTATGGAGGAGGGCCCGGAGGTGGGAATTTTGAAGGTAGCCCTGGTTATGGAGGAGGAAGAGGAGGATATGGTGGTGGAGGACCTGGATATGGCAACCAGGGTGGGGGCTACGGAGGTGGTTATGACAACTATGGAGGAGGAAATTATGGAAGTGGAAATTATAACCAGTAACCTTCTAACTACGAAGAGTTGAGATTTTGGTGGTAGCAGGAACATGGGGGACCATATGGTGGAGGAAACTATGGTCCAGGAGACAGTGGAGGAAGTGGGGGTTATGGCGGGAGAAGCCAATATCGAGCTTCTTCCTATTTACCATGGGCTTCACTGTATAAATAGGAGAGGATGAGAGCCCAGAGGTAACAGAAAAGCTTCAGGTTACCGAACTAACAATGTTAAGGAAACTCTTTTCTCAGCCATGCATAAATACGCAGTGATAATGGCAGAAGACACCAGAGCAGATGCAGAGAACCATTTTGTGAATGGATTGGATTATTTAATAACATTACCTCACTGTACAGGAAGGATTGTAAAAAAAAAAAAAGCCTTTGAGACAGTCTCTTAGCTTTTTAATTGTTGTTTCTTTCTAGTGGTCTTTTTAAGAGTGTAGAAGCATTCCTTCTTTGATAACGTTAAATTTGTAAGTTTCAGGTAACATGTGAAACCTTTTTTTAAGATTTTTCTCAACGTTTTGAAAAGCTACTAGCCAGGATCATGGTGTAATAAGACATAACGTTTATCCTTTAAAAAAAATTTAAGTCCGTGTGTAGAGTTAAGAAGCTGTTGTACATTTACGATTTCATAAAATAATTCTAAAGGAAAAAAAAAAAAGAGAGAGATATGGGAACTGGGAACTGTCTATACTTTCCACTCAGTTCCAGGATAAAACTGCTCTAAAAAATTAAGTTTATTAATTTTAAAAAAAAAGGGAAAGGAAAAGCCAGTTGTCTTTTGGAAACCATAAAATTAAGGGAAGAAGAAATGGCAGGGGAGAGATTTTAAGATCCTGCAAGATTAAAGAATTTTTTGAAACATTCAAAGGATGCAAACAAAGCCCTTCCTCCTCGATCTCCTGCTCCCCACCCCAAAACAAGACACCCAGTAAAGAAACTATGTTTTGGGGACTTCCCTGGCAGTCCAGTCGTTAAGACTCCGTGCTTCCATTGAAGAGGACACGGGTTCGATCCCTGGTCTGGGAAATAAGATCCCACATGCTGTGTGGCGCAGCCAAAAAAAAAACAAAGAAAGAAACTATGTTTTGTTACACTGACAGAAGATGTTCTTAAACTAGGACTCATAAAATTAACCTCAAACTGCCAGTCCTGCCCCCCAAAATGTAGTGACATAAGCAAATCTTCATCTACACACACACAAAAATTCAGCCTATGAAATCCCCACACATAAAAGAAGAAAGGACAGGGAGGGGCAGAAGAAAATGAAAACCTCAAATCAGTCTTTCCTAACTGAGGTTCTACAAGATAATTAAGCCCTACTGAGAGTGATTTTGGTAATTGTTCACTTGATTTCCTAGGGATAGTAGTACATAGATACTATCATTCTAGTTATACATAAGAAAAGTAAACTTATTATATACTACGTATGCCTTAGTGCATTATGGCATATTGCGCTTATGGAATGTGCCTGAAAAGAGTACTCCAAACTGAACTCAATATGCTTAAACAAATATATGATGTTATTTTTTAAATGCCTTGAATCAGAAAGTCAAAACTCAAGAAGGAAAACATACCAAAAGCAGAAAGAAATGAAACAAGATTTAACTCAGTAAAGAAATAAAAACAAGATTATAATAGAAATGAAAGTAAATTACAATGCCCCCCAAATGATAAGCTCAAATGAAAAATGTAATAATAGGCATTAAAGAAAAGCAGGAAAATAATCTAAGAGAACGAAAGTGAGATAAAGAAAGAAACAAAACAGGACAGAGAAGTAGCTGAAATCGAAGAAAAAGAGGAAGCCTTTCAGGGACAGACCCCTCCCCAATATCCTCTGCTTTAGCCTCTGTCTGAAGTACCTAGATACTAGTATCATTTCCTGAGCTGTCTTACAGATGTTAAAATGCCCACCAAATGCAAAGCGTTAACTAGTTGCTGACCATGAGCACACAGCCCCCACAGGCCTACTAGAGGCTAAGAACTGATAATGTTCACCCCTGTGACACGGCCCTGTTACCTCACCATCAACCAAAGAACTATGCATGAGCTGACCACATACCCGGGGACTCCTCTCCCTCATCTTGCCTTTAAAAGGGTTTTCCTGAAACCCACTGGGGAGTTCAGGTGTTTTGAGTACTAGCTGTCCTGGACTCCTTGCTTCGTGCCCTGCAATAAATGCTGCACTTTCTTTCACTGTAACCTAGTGTCAACAGACTGGCTTTACTGCGTGCAGGTGGGTGGACCCAAGTTTGGTTCGGTAACACTATAATTCTAGAAAACTTTCCAGAAATAAAAGGAAATCTGAACTGCATGTTAACAGGGTCTTCAGATACTAGGGAAAATTGGCCCACAGCACTGAACTCCTAGAGATACCCTAGTAAAATTATTAGACTTTAAGATAAAGAAAAGATTTCTCAGTCTCCAGTCCAAAATTTTTTTTAAATTAAAAGAAAACTTACAAGAGAAAGAGTATGAATTAGACTGGCATCAAATATCTTAAAAACAATGTACCAAGCAACGTATCAGTGGGACAGCATTTTCCAAAAACGGTAGAAAAGGAAGTGTACGGTAAAGATTTTCTAACCAAAGACAATAGGAAAATAGTTTCAAACAGGTAACAGGTCAGGGAATTCTGTATCCTTGAGCAACCAAGAGATGACTCAGAACACTTTAGCAAAAAGATTAATGGTAAACATTTTAAATTAATTACAGTAAAAAAAATATATAAAATAAAATAATTACAGTATGGATATAAGAATAAAACAAAGATGAAGATGATGAGGGTTGAAGAATATGTGATACATTCTGAAAAGTAGAAATAATGCAGCTTAAAAGGAGAAGGGACCAGAAGAGGAAAGAACAAGTCCTGACTGTTGTATAGTGAACAGGTGGCAGTTAAAGAATTCCATTAAAAGGATAAACTTGTTAATAAAATATTAAATAAAATCCCAAGAATTACAAGCATTTTAAAAGTTGTAAGTAAAGGGTAATCAATAGAACAAAAATATACACCTTTCTAAGTTTAAACAAAAATTTCAAAAATAAAAGAGCAAAGAAAACAACACATCATGAAAAGAAACTAAAAGATATGCAAAGAGACATGGATTAAAAATACACTAACACACACTACTCCCAATACAAAGCAGATCAAGAGGACCAAAATATAAAGTTCAGAAGAATAAACATAATCAAGAAGGTACAGCAAATATTAAAGATATCAAACTTTACACCCTGTAAATAGAGACTAATCTGTTTTTCAGGCACACATGAAAAATTTATGAAGACTCATCATATATTTGATCACAAAGAAATAAGTTCTACAAAAGAAAAAAAAATCAGATAATAATAGCCTCTGATCAAAAGATATAAAACTAGAAATAACTCCCCCCAGAAGAACTGTTTTTTTTCAAAATCAATGCTATGAAGCAATTTATGAAGCTTCTGGCCTACACATGCTTTGAAGATTTGGTAGAATTCCCCTGTGAAACCATGTTGGTCTGATGCATTTTTGTGGCTTGGTTCTTTGATAAGTTTCTCTATTCTCTTCTTCAAAATTAGTTCTTGGATAAGACAACTCAACATTATAAAGATAACAGTTCACCCTAATTTATAATTTTAAAACACCCCAGTATAGGGCTTCTCTGGTGGCGCAGTGGTTGAGAGTCCGCCTGCCGATGCAGGGGACGTGGGTTCGTGCCCCGGTCCGGGAAGATCCCACATGCCACGGAGTGGCTGGGCCCGTGAGCCATGGCCGCTGAGCCTGCGCGTCCGGAGCCTGTGCTCCGCAACGGGAGAGGCCACAACAGTGAGAGGCCCGCGTACCACCAAAAAAAAAAAAAAAACAAACCACCCCAGTATCACATAAAAAGCTTCTTGTGGAGCCAGACAAGTTGGTACTCAAATTCATGTGGAAAAACTTATAAGAATACTCAGAAAACAACATGCAAAAAGAAAAGCTACAAGGTGCGATTAGCCCCACCAGACATTTAAACATACTATAAGTCTCTCTAGTTAAAAACAGGGTTCTTTTATGGCATATGCATAGATAATTACTCTGATGTAGGGGTCAGCAAGCTTCTGTAAAGGATGAGAGGTGAATATTTCAAGCTTTGCAAGCCTCACAGTTTCTGTCACAACTACTTGACTCTTCTGTTGTAGCACAAATGCAGCCATAGACGATAAGTAAATAAACGAGTGGGGCTGTGATCCAATATAACGTTACTTACAAAAATAGGGCTGGGTTTGGCCAGAGGGCCATAGTTTGCCACATCCTGGCCTAATGGAATAGAATGTTCAGAAATAGACCCAGGTACATATGGAAATTTAGTACGTGATAAAAGTGGCTTCTCAAATCACTAGGGAACTTCAATGTTGTGTTGGTTTCTGCTGTACAGCAAAGTGATTCAGTTATACATATGTAATACATTCTTTTTTATATTCTTCCCATTATGGTTTAATCATAGGATATTGAATATAGTTCCCTGTGCTATACAGTAGAACCTTGTTGTTTATGCATTCTATTTTAGTTTGCATTTGCTAAACTGCAGAACTTTTTAATAAGTGCTGGGACAACTGGTCAGCCATTTGGAAAAAGATAAAATTAGAACACTGGAAAAAATATTTAAAACGTATGTCACAGGTAAAAGGACTTATATACCTAAATTTTTCTTTTAAATTGAGGGGGATAAAAATTACCAAAATCCCAATAGGAAAATGAGGAAAGGACATGGACAGACTTTTTAAAAGATATAAAAACAATCCTTAAATAAGAAAAGATGTTTAGACTTACTCATAATTAAAGAGATGCAAATTAAAGCTATACATTTCTCACCTAACACTGGCAAATATTCACAAGTATGACGAGACATTCTGTCAGTAAATGAGTAAGGAAACAGGCACTCTCATATACTTCTGGTTGGGAAGGCAAATGTGTACAACCCTTCTGGAGGAGAATTTGGCAATATCCAACAAAACTACATAAGTAGCTTGACGTTTTGATCGGGCATTACCTTTGATCCTGTATCAACCTTTTTTTTTTAATTTCTTTGTTTTTGGTTTTTTTGGGGGGGGTTTTTTGACTTTTATTTTATTTTTTTTTTATACAGCAGGTTCTTATTAGTTATCTTTTATATATATATTAGTGTACATATGTCAATCCCAATTTCCCAATTCATCCCTTTTGATCCAATAATAAATTTCTAGGAATCTTCCCTGAAGATACACTATAATTAAATACTATGAAAACACATATGCACAAGGTAAACATATGCACTGGAGTCCTGTTTGTAATTAAAACAAAAACAAAACAACCTGCATGCTCGTACTTAAGATTCTAAGCCGAATATACTATGGTGTATCAACACACAGTATGCAGCCTTATGCAAGAATAAGAAAGGCCTCTATGGGCTAATACAGAGTAATTTTCAGGGTACATGTTCAGGTGAAAAAAGCAAAGTGCAAAACAGTATCTACCTATATACTACCCTTTGTATAAGAAGTAAGCAGAAATAAGAAAATATACATGTGTGTACCTGTTCCTTAGTGCATAAAGAAACCCAGGAAGGATAAACCAGAAACTAAAAAAATTGGTTACCCAATGGAAACAGGATGGAAAGAACAGACGAATGGGAACAGGACAGAAAGGATGACCTTTCTGTATTGTTTTTACTCTTAGAACCGCAATACATGCTTTATATACTCAAAAAAATAAAATCAACGACTGGGAGAGGGAGATGGAATATCAACAGAAACAAACCTAAATACATTTCAATTGAATAACATAATCATACTTAATGGTGAGGAAAAAATTAATCCAAGTGACTCTGGAACTCAGCAGTTAGAATATATAGCCAAAAACAAAAGTTAATTGTAAAGAAATATTCAGTATGGTTAGTAAATTTATTTTTCAGTGATATAGGTAAGCAATTCTAAAACTATTGAATATGCATTCTAGAACTGAGCAAGTGAATAAATATACTGTGGAAAACAGGAGTCATTGTTTCTCACTGTTAGAGAAGGGAGTTACAAATATGAAAAGGGCTACCTTAGAAAACTAGAATGAAATCTCTAAGACTGGACTAGAACTATCACTGTGAACTCGCGGTTTTTTGTTTTTTGTTTTTTTGCCGTACGCGGGCCTCTTACTGTTGGGGCCTCTCCCGTTGCAGAGCACAGGCTCCGGACGCGCAGGCTCAGTGGCCATGGCTCACGGGCCCAGCCGCTCCGCGGCATGTGGGATCTTCCCGGACCGGGGCACGAACCCGTGTCCCCTGCATTGGCAGGCGAACTCTCAACCACTGCGCCACCAGGGAAGCCCGCGGTTTTTTTTTTTTTTTTAGATGTTGGGGGTAGGAGTTTATTAATTAATTTATTTTTGCTGTGATGGGTCTTCATTTCTGTGCGAGGGCTATCTCCAGCTGCGGCAAGAGGGGGCCACTCTTCATCGCGGTGCGGGGGCCTCTCACTATCGCGGCCTCTCTTGTTGAGTAGCACAGGCTCCAGACGCGCAGGCTCAGTAGTTGTGGCTCACGGGCCTACTTGCTCTGCGGCATGTGGGATCCTCCCAGACCAGGGCTCAAACCCGTGTCCCCTGCATTAGCAGGCAGATTCTCAACCACTGCGCCACCAGGGAAGCCCCCGCGGTTTTTTAATACATAGAAAAGGAGGGAGTTTTTCCCACAGAGACAAAATTATACATATATTACCTAACACTGTTGGCTGAGAGAGCCTATAGAAGCAGTGACATCCCAATAGCACTAAGCACACTTAGCAACCAGATCTAAATACCATTCTTCACAAAAAGAAACCAAGGCTCCTTACAGAATTGACTAATTCCAGGGCTGACTATGGGCAAATACAAGATGAGCCTGAAAATTTTTTTTTGCCCCAGAAAGCAAGAAGTGCTTAAAGAATTATGAGGACAGATCAAAAGGTTACAGGACCCAGCTTGAAACGGCATGCAATGGCCAAGCTTTGAACAATCTGACCATCAAAATATATAATCATAATAACAGATTATAACCCACTGAAAAAAATAAGAAACCACAAGTCTATAAGTGAATAAATTGAAATTCTAATGAAAAGACATTTATACAGTTTCAAAGTACCTCTCCACAAAATGCTTAATTACAGAGAGAAAAAGGGTAACTTTATAGTGAAGAAAGCTCCTAGATACCACCTTCCTCAAATAATCAAGATGACCACCATTAGTAACAAGAGAAATCAAAATCATGTACTACCTAATAAGATGCAAAGATAAAGAACACAGCGTAACTTCTGTGATATTCCTTTCAAAGATGTATAAACTAAATTTAATCATGAGGAAACAGACAAACCTACACTGACAGACATACTACAAAATAACTGATCTGTAATCTTCAAAAGTGCCAAGGTTGGGCTTCCCTGGTGGCGCAGTGGTTGAGAGTCCGCCTGCCGATGCAGGGGACGTGGGTTCGTGCCCCGGTCCAGGAAGATCCCACATGCCACGGAGCGGCTGGGCCCGTGAGCCATGGCCGCTGAGCCTGCGCGTCCGGAGCCTGTGCTCCGCAAAGGGAGAGGCCCCAACAGTGAGAGGCCCGCGTACCGCAAAAAAAAAAAAAAAAAAAAAAAAAAAGGGCCAAGGTCACAGAAGTCCAGGAATGCCGGAGAAACTGTTCCAGATTGAAAGAAACTAAAGAAGTATGACAACTAAAGGTGTCTTATCATTCTGAACTGGATACCTTTGCTACAAAGGACATTATTGGACCTTTGGTGAAACTCAAGAGACTGAGGACTGGATGGCAGTAATGTATCCAATGTTAATTTACTGATTTGATTCTCATATTATGATTATGTAGAACATCCTCCTTTGTAAGAAATATACACTAAAACAATAGAACATGACGGAGCATTCAGTCAGCTTTCCTTTCGCATAGTTTGAGAAACAAAAAGTTCTTAGTACTGTACTTACAATTGAGCTCAAGACTGTCTCAAAATCAATAAAAATAAATCTTTTAATGGCTGGTTTGCAATAACTAATACCCAACACTTCAAACTGTGGGATCATAACCCTAGGAAAAAATTGTGCTGAAATGATTTGTGCTTTTTTCACCAACACTGTCAGATGATTTTAGTAAACATCTCAAACCAGTACTGACTGAGGACACTACAGGCTCAGTGTCTTCCCCAAGCCATTCACTACTAGTTGACAGGGATTCTTCCATCCTTCTCTTTCCTGCGAACTCTACCAGATCCCTCTGGGCAATGTTTCTTCTGGCAAAGTTTTTACTTTGAAATTAATTAGGTGTTCGTTTCTTCTGGTTACCATTACTCTAATCCTTAATTTTTCATTTCCTGTTGTCTTATAGATGAAGGATTTAACATTTGCCTTTTACTCCGAATTTAAAAAGATGGAAGGATGCTGTAATATAAGAGCTTTTACAAGGACTTCAGTAAGCGACTCCTGGTTTTCTAAAGGGAGAATGGGGTAGAAAGAACCTTCCTTTACTGGGGTAAACAGTTTCCATACGCCATCTATCTACAAAGATTGGCAGCTGGTTCTTTGTACTACCGGATCATAGCACAGTGCATGGCACACAGCAGGCAGTCAGTAAAAATGTACAAAATGTATTATGGGTGATTCTATACTTTCTGTATTTTCTGAATAACCTCATCTAAACTGAATAATCTCAATTTTGAATTCTAGTCAGAGCACCCAGGCAATTCAATAAGAAGGCACATGTTGGAAAATGTCTCTCAAGTCCTTTATTCTTGGCCAAGCATATCCAGTATTATTAGATCTTATTTTAGTAGGCCATGCCTTAGCTGACTCAACATATACTCAAATTGCTCAGAGAGGAGAGCTGCCATTTGTGAAGAGGCTGTGAATTTAGAGTATTCTACTGAATCACACAAATCAGCCTTGTTAAATTTTTTTAGAATAATAATGTTCAATCCCAGTGAGGGTACAATGATATGCAAACCCTCTGGAAAACAATTTGACAGGATATATACAGTACATCTCCTAGGAATATATCCTAGGTAATTGAAAATGACAGCAAAGAATTATGCCAAAAGATGGAGATTCGTTTTTAATAATTAAAAGTGAAGAGTTTAAGCACCCAGAAAAATGTTAAATTATGGGCTGTTCATGAAATATGGTAATTTCAAATTATGAGAAATGTTTAATGATAGGAAAACATTAACACAATAATTCTGAATAAGTGTACAAAGCATGTAAAGTAAAGCATATAAAGATATATAGAATCATATATATATAATTCTCAACTATATAAAGCATATGCAAAGATTAAAAACTCAAAAGACAATATGCCAAAATACTAAGAATGGCGCTTCCCTAAACTGAGGATTATTTCTCATTTTTCTTTCCACTTTTATCCCAACATTCTACAATATGCATGTACTGCTTTTATAATCAGAAAAGATTTTTTAAGCAAAACAACAATACAATAAGCTATCCTTCAAAGAAAAATCAATTTTTACTCAAGGAACTCCCTTCAACTCACTTGAATACCTGGATTCAAAGAACTCAGAGAACTACGTCGAAAGTAGTTCTGGCTATGACAGCAAATACCACTACCCCGTATAATCCCAACAAAGCTTAGAGACAGCCATTCCTTCACACTCCAGTTTATTCTGTCTGTCCAGGAACTATTTTAGAAACAGGTGAATTTGTCATTCAGTGAACAGTGAGACATGACCGACCCTTTTCTCATGGAACTTGGGATTCTGATGGGAGAAAAAGACAACAGACAGGAGGAAAAAAACCAAAACATGGAATGTAATTTCAGGCAGTGCTAAGTGTTCTGAAGAAAAAATAAAGTAGGGTAAAGGAACAGAGTGAAAAGCAGGAAGCTATTTGAGATTGGGTGGCCAGAGAAGGCTCTAAAGAAGAGATATTTGATCATGTACGCTACTTGTGTAATAACATAAATAGCATTCCTATTGCGTAATTGTCCTAGAAAACCCTATTTACAACTTAAAATACAGATAATCGTCTCTATGAAAATAGTCTCTACTTTACGAGGCAATAAGGTGTATTGGAACCAGAGAGACTAGGTTTAAATCCTGGCTTTGCCACTTAGTAGGTGTGCGCCCTTAGGCAAGTCGCAAGCTTTCTTTCTCAGTTTCCTCATGTATAAAACAGACATAACAAAACCTATTTCGTAAAATTTGTTCAAAGGATTAAAAAAGATAATATATGGGAAAGGGCTTAGTAATGTGTCTAGCGTAAGTGCTAACTGTGAGTTCCCTACACACTTATGGTTCTTCCACAAAATGAGTACTATGTACTGAATGACTTTATGAAGAATCATTACTGAAGCATTTCATTATTGCAAGTAGATACATATTTTTATCTTCCCATACCATGGACTCCAAAGTCCAAATCACCTCTGACTAAATGGTTATTAGATATTGGTGATATAAATGATAGTGGCTTGATAAGACTGGTATCATTTTTACTAATGTCACACTCACCTTTTCTTTCTTCATTTGGTCATGGACTACCTCTGTTCCCATTTGTATCCCTAACTCCAAATATTGGCCTCTTTTCAGTCACAGTTGTAATGGTTAATTTTATGTTTCAGCTTGGCCACAACAAACTTGGCCAGTTGTGTGGTCAAGCTTTAGTCTACATGTTGCTGTGAAGGTATTTTGTAGATGTGATTAACATTTATAATCAGTAGACTTTGAGTAAAGCAGATTACCCTCCAAAATGCAGGTGGGGCCTCATGTAGAAAGTTAAAGGCCTTAAGAGCAAAGATGCTGCCTCAAGACTGTAAAGACTGTAAAAGATAAATCTTGCCTGCATTTCTGCTCACACAAATTTCAAATTTGCCAGTCCCCACAATCATGTGAGCCAATTCTCTAAATTATCCATGTATCCATCTATCTATCTACTACTGGTTCTGTCTCTCTGGAGAACCCTAATACACTGGTCAACCTTAGAGTTGGTCCCCCTGCTTCCTCTCTTCATTCTATTATCTAATAGGTCCTATTAACACATTAGTCAGATAAATTACACCTTTCGTCAAAATTCTCTAATGACTTCCCATCTCATGCAGAATAAAAGCCCCAATCCTTGGGATGCCCTACTCCCCGCCCCCACTTTCTCCACAGCACTTCTTACTACTTAAAATACCATGTGTTTTACTTATTTTCTTTCTTTTCCCACTAAAATTTAGGTTCTAAGACAGTGGCTTTTTGTCTATTTTGTGCACTCTTGTATTCCCAGCCCCTACAATAATCCCTGGTACACAGTAGGAGCATCATAAATATGTGTTGCTTGAAGAATAAGCAAATGAATAAACAAAGTGTGATTTTTTTAATGTATTCTTTGGGCTTTCCTATGTTTTCCAGTTTTCTACACTGGGCATTTATTTGTACTATCATATACTGAGATAGTATACTATCATATGCTAAGAATAATATAAATTAGAATAACCTCTTTGGTGGAGGATAGGTCAATTTTTTTGGTTTTTTTTTTAAATCAATTAATTATTTATTTTAATTTTTATTTTTGGCCGCATTGGGTCTTTGTTGCTGCGCATGGGCTTTCTCTGGTTGCGGCAAGGGGGCTACTCTTTGTTGCGTAGCACGGGCTTCTCGCTGCAGTGACTTCTCTTGTTGCAGAGTGCGGGCTCTAGGCGCGCGGGCTTCAGTAGTTGTGGCACGCGGGCTCCGTAGTTGTGACACGCAAGCTCTAGAGCACAGGGTCAGTAGTTGTGGCACACGGGCTTAGTTGCTCCGCGGCATGTGGGATCTTCCTGGGCCAGGGCTCAAACCCTTGTCCCCAGCATTGGCAGGCAGATTCTTAACCACTGCGCCACCAGGAAAGCCCTTGGTCAATGTTTAAAAGCCTTAAGAAAGTTCATATCCTTTGACTCAGAATTTCTCCAATGAATAATACAACCTAAGAAATAAGTATAGACTAAAATTTAATAACCTTAATGTCCATCAGTAGGAGAATGATTAAATTATTGTACATCCAGACAGTTAAACTCTACATAGTTATTTATTAAAAATGTAGACCTAAGTTTACTAATGTGAATCATATTGGTAAAAATGGGGTTGTAATTCAGTATACATAGAGTATAAGCCTATTTATAAACTAAACAAAACATACACATAAACACACATACATAAAACTAAAATGTCGGGCTTCTCTGGTGGCGCAGTGGTTGAGAGTCCGCCTGCCAATGCAGGGGACATGGGTTCGTGCCCCGGTCTGGGAGGATCCCACATGCCGCGGAGCGGCTGGGCCCGTGAGCCATGGCCGCTGAGCCTGTGCGTCCGGAGCCTGTGCTCTGCAACGGGAGAGGCCACAACAGTGAGAGGCCCGCGTACCGCAAAAAAAAATAAAAAATAAAAAAAATGTCAAGAAGAAAAAACAATGAATGGGCACTAAAATGAAGTGAGATTATGGCTGAATGATTAATTTCTTCTTTATACTTCTCTACTGTCCAAAATTTTTGCAGGGAAAAAGTGTTTCATAAACAGAGCAATAAAAATAAATCAACAGAAATACATAAAACCAGAATTCTTACAAGCAATAAAAGTCTGTAGTATGAGGTATATTGTGCCATTTTTGTTGAAAAAGTAAAAAGGCATTTTTTAATGTGGTCTGAATCCCATTTACCCACCTCCCTATCCTCAAATTACGTATACTGTTAAACCTTACTCAACACGCATACTGCCTTATCCATCACGCACACTGTTTTGGAAACCATAAATTAAAAGTGTTAGTAAAACGAGGCATAGTTTTCATTTTCCCATAGCAGAGGCTCTCTTCCACGGAAAATATATGTGATTTCTTGAGTGCCTAAAAATATGTATATGATCAATGAAGTTAATAAAGTGCTATTTCTTGAGGGCTAGTACTATATGCCAGTCATTGTGCTATCATTAAAACTTTCTCCAAAATATGAATTTACTTGTTGCTTCAAATTCTGAGATCACCAAGTCACCCTATATTCAGAAAATGACATGGAAATCACTAAAAAAAAAACCCAAGAATTTCAATTCACAGTAGAAACAGGAAACATCACTTCTTTAGAAAAATGCTAAAATGAGTCTTTCTGTTTGGCACTTTGAACTTTTGAACTTTCAAAGCTTATCATCATTAACAGGACACTCTGAAACCAGCATTATATGTATGAAAGACAGCATGATACACCGCGGACCATGACAAGCCTAAAGAGGTAAATAACTGATGATGATACTAGAGAAGTAAAGAAGAACAAAAGCTTGAAAGAGATTTCTGTGAGTGGGCATCATCAGATACAAGGAAATGAAACATGAGCATATGATCTAAAACCAATGGGGGAAAAGCTAGATCAGTAAATAGTATGCAGAAAACAGTGTGGCCATTTAGAAAGAATGTGGATCCCTGATTCACAGCATATACCAAAATAAATTACAGAGAAACGGAAAGATTTAAATATAAACCATAAAGCCATAAACCACTAGAAGAATGGTAAAGGAAAAGAATGACTACAGATGGCCAACAGGCACATGAAAAGATGCTCAACAATGCTAATTATTAGAGAAATGCAAATCAAAACTACAATGAGGTACCACCTCACATCAGTCAGAACGGCCATCATTAAAAATCTACAGATAACAAATGCTGGAGCGGGTGTGGAGAAAAGGGAATCCTCCTACACTGCTGGTGGGAATGTAAGTTGGTGCAGTCACTATGGAAAACAGCATGGGAGGTCCCTCAGAAAACTAAAAATAGAGTTACCATATGATCCAGCAATCCCACTCCTGGGCATATACCTGGACAAAACTATAATTCAAACAGATACATGCGTCCCTATGTTCATAGCAGCACTATTCACAATAGCCAAGACATGGAAACAACCTAAATGTCCATCGACAGATGAATGGATAAAGAAGATATGGTAATATATACAATGGAATACTACTCAGCCATAAAGAAGAACAAAATAATGCCATTAGCAGCAACATGGATGGACATAGAGATGATCATACTAAGTGAAGTAAGTCAGAAAGAGAAAGACAAATACCATATGATATCACTTACATGTGGAATCTAAAATATGGCACAAATGAATCTATCTATGAAACAGTAACAGACTCACAGACATAGAGAACAGACTTGTGGTTACCAAGGGGGAGGGGGTTGGGGGAGGGATGGACTGAGAGTTTGGGATTGGTAGATACAAACTATTACATACAGAATGGATAAACAACACGGTCCTACAGTATAGCACAGGGAACTATGTTCAATATCTTGGGATAAACCATAATGTAAAAGAATATAAAAAAGAAGGTATAAATGTGTATAACTGAGTCACTCTGCTGTACAGCAGAAATTAACAAATTATAAATCAACTGTACTTCAATAAAAAATATATTAAAAAAGAAAAAAGAATAAGTATGATTATATAAAAAGTAAAAATTTCTTTCAAAATCTTCTTCAAAGCACAAAGCATTATAAACAAAACTTGAAAGGCAAATGTCAAACTAGGGAAAACACTTGCAATAAATGACAGTTACTGGATTTAATATATAAAGAATTCCTACAACTAAGATTTTTTTTTAAAAAGTCATTTTAGAAAAATGGAGAAAAGGTATGAAGAGGTAACTCATAAAACAAGAAGTAGAAATGGCCAATAAATAAATATGTATTTTAACATTTTCATTTATCAGAATGGCAAAAAACCACAAAATTAAATTATCCAATGCCAGCTAAGGCATATAAAAAGGGAATCTCTCATCTGCTGCTTTTAGGAGTATAATCTGAGCCAGCCTGTCAAAAGTACAATTTAGCAACCTAAAGTGTTTTAATGTGCACATTCTTTCACCTAAAGAAATAATCACAGAAGTATACAAACACTTAGCTACAATGATGTTCTACTCAACATGGATGTCTCAAAAATTGGAAGCAGTCTTGACAAGGAAGGAAGGGTTTCTTAAAATCAGTAATATATATATTAAATGGAATATTATGCAGTGATTTTTAAATGATGGTAGAAAGTCTTAATTCATCATGTTACTATTTGTCACTTTTTATTATTAGTTTAAATTGGAACAAGTATAGGTTATTTTTAATAATATTTTTAAAGTAAACCTTAAACATTTTTAAATGATATCCAGAGCTTACAGAAATAAACTAGATTATAAACTGGTCCACCCTCCATGAAAACGATTTAGCCTCACCTATCAAAATAAATCACTGCCCATTTTGTGACAAATCACTGAGCTATATAGTTAAGATTTCTGTACTTTCTACACATATATTATAATACAAAGAAGAAAAAAAAAATGTATTCCTCACCCTCACTGCCCCCAAATCTACGGATGATAAAAGTTGGTGAAATTTCCACTGGTGAAAGAGTTAGATTTTACAAAACCTGGGGACATGTCTGCAATATGACTGTAAGTAAAGAGGGAAAATCCCTGTAATTGTTGGGTTACATATCATCCTATGAACAAAAAACCAAAACATGCAATGGTAGACAACATTAACTGTTAACATTTGTTGCGGGGGGGATGGAAAGGAGAGATTATTACTTTTCCGTATACAGACAATTTAATAATAAAACACTGATACTCCTTGACCAAGCAACTGTACTTCTAGGAGTTTATTCTACAGACATAATCATGCAAGCCTAAAGGTATATGTTCACTGAAATTAGCAAAGTGCCATAACAGAAAAAAAAACCTGAAGCGTAAAGTTCCATATACATATTTTTTTAAATGATAAAGCCAATATGATGAAATATTATTGCATCCACAAAAAAGAATAGGGTTTATATGATTTTATATGCTGATATGGAAAGATGGGCAATGTATCTTACTAACTGAAAAAGTTATTAATTGAAAAATAATATGTATAATATGGTTCTACTTCTATTTTTTTAAGTTTCTGTCTAAAGGATAATGGGAAACTCAGAAGTGATACTTTGGGAAGTGAGAACTGGGTTCAAAGGAAACTTTACATGTCTTTTATAACCTTCGGTACCAGTTGTACTATTTTTTTATTCTTTGAAACTTTTTTATATATTTTTTTCGCTGACATAAAACAGTGATTTGTCAAACTCTTTTTTTTTAAAAGCTATCTTAGATTTGTTTTAAAATGCCCCAGAAAAAAAAAAGTTCAAGAAAGAGAAAGTTGGACTAAGAATAGCATAATTTTGAAAACTATTCAAGGCTGAGTTGAATGGATCGCTTTACTCTTTTGTGTGTTTAGAAATTTCCATAGAATTTTTCACATAAAATCTTACTAAAAGCTTTGCTATATAATACAGATAAATCCAGAGCTATTCCAGGTGAGTAAGTGAGAGAGGCATTATCCTTCTAGTGACTCCAAAGTCACACTCTGGGGTTCCATGGGACATTAAAACACTATTTTTATAATCATTTTCATCACCACAATAACAAAGAGAACCTGCACAATTTGATGAATTCCTCCCTGCCCAACAGGAAGGAGGAAGACAGACCTTAAAACAGCAACAAATGTTCTCTCTGGGTGGTGAGGTTACCAATGGATTTTTTTTTTTCTTAAGAAACTATATTTGTAAATTTTCTTATACAGGGAAAAAAATGTGTTTTTTAATGTTCATAAAATACTACACTCTACCACTGAAAGGTTACTCCACGACTTCACATTATTGGCCCTAGAGTGCAACAGAATAATGAACAAGAAATAATAAATCCCCAACGCTCATTAAAAAAAAAGACAGAGACACTGAGTTGGAACAGCCATGTGTGACCTTAGGAGACAGCCCTGAACAAAACAAGAACACCTGGGCTTCCCTGGTGGCGCAGTGGCTGAGAGTCCGCCTGCTGATGCAGGGGACATGGGTTCGTGCCCCGCTCCGGGAAGATCCCACATGCCGCGGAGCAGCTGGGCCCGTGAGCCATGGCCGCTGAGCCTGCGCGTCCAGAGCCTGTGCTCCGCAACGGAAGAGGCCACACAGTGAGAGGCCTGCGTACCGCAAAAACAAAACAAACAAACAAACAAACAAACAAACAAAAAAAAACAAGAACACCTGACAGCAGGGGCCATATCATATCATATGCCCAGTCTTTCATCTTATTCTTATCTTGCCCTGGACTCTAAGACTGGAGTTCCCTCTTCTTGAATAGGGAACCAGGTGCAAGCAATGAAAGAAATGGATTTTCATTCCTCAACAGCAAGCAATTGGTAAGGTGTAGCTGTTATCTCCCCTCTACCTCAGACAGATATAACTATCTCCATGTAAAGGATGAGGAAACCGTGGGTCTGGAAAATTAAGTAACTTGCCTAGCGTCACAAAGCTATTAAGCATCAGGCAGAAGACTAGAATTGACGTTTGTCTGCTCCAGAATAAGGATTCTTTCTACCAAGCTATCTCCCTTCTCTAAAAAATATTCTCTTACGTTGGTAGCTGTTAAGTTCCAACTGTAATGTTCTCAAACCAGTGTGGCTCACTATATATACTGAAAAGAAAAGAAACAAGAAAGGCAGATGTCAAGAAGTTCTATTAATAACTGCCCAGCACTATCCACAATGGAGCTAGGTGAGAGGCACTAAAACTTGATTCACATGACCCCTGCTGTCATTTCAAGCAATCAGTCCAACTCTTTAAAAAAGCTTATCACTAACACTCTCCCCAACTGAGAGCTTGCAAATGTCATTCCCAAGAAAACTTGTAAGATCACTACATGGAACCTCTACATTCCAGGTGCATTAGCTTTCAACTTTTTAATGTTAAAAATAAAGAGGAGGAACTTCTCTGGTGGCGCAGGGGTTAAGAATCCGCCTGCCAATGCAGGGGACACGGCTTCGAGCCCTGGTCCAGGAAGATCCCACGTGCCGCAGAGCAACTAAGCTCGTGCACCACAACTACTGGTTCTGTGCTCTAGACCCTGCAAGCCACAACTACTGAGCCTGCGTGCCACAACTACTGAAGCCCACGTACTCTAGGGCCCATGCTCCACAACAAGAGAAGCCCGCGCACCGCAGTGAAGAGTAGCTCCCGCTCGTCCCAACTAGAGAAAGCCCGCACACAGCAACGAAGACCCAACGCAGCCACAGATAGATAGATAGATAGACAGATAGATAAAATGTATTTTAAAAGTAATTAAATAAATAAAGGATAATTGTTTCTACCCAAAAATGGCAGTTGCCAGGTTAAGGTCACTACAGCATGGTGACCAGAACACTGGCTTTGCAGTTATCCAGACCTAGGTTCATAACCTAGTTCTGCCACTTAAATAAATGTGTAACCTTAGGCAAGTCAATTCAATTCTATAACTTCATATACAAAAAAGCCAAGATAGATAACTTCTCCATAAAGGATTAAATGAGATAACCTAGTACCTAGGACCCAACACTTAAAAAGAAGGTGGAAGGGCTTCCCGGGTGGCACAGTGGTTGAGAGTCCGCCTGCTGATGCAGGGGACAGGGGTTCATGCCCCGGTCTGGGAAGATCCCACATGCCACGGAGCGGCTGGGCCCGTGAGCCATGGCCGCTGAGCCTGCGCGTCTGGAGCCTGTGCTCCGCAACGGGAGAGGCCACAACAGTGAGAGGCCCGCGTACCACAAAAAAAAAAAAAAAAGAAAGAAGGTGGAAAATTAATGATACATATATATAAATAAATACATATACAGTCATATATATATATGATACCTATATGATAATTATATTATCATATAAATGATACATATATACATGGTCTGAACTCTTGATTTTATGATGTAATAATCAACTGGTTGAATCTGGTTATCTGAACCAACTAAAATATTGATTCAGTTCAGCTTAGTTCAGAGACAACAAGATATTCTAGTTCAACTGTTCTAAAAAATGTTGAGGGTTAGTCCTAGTTCAAAGTGTTTCACTTTTTTTTTTTTTTGGCTGTATTGGGTCTTCATTGCTGTACACAGGTTTTCTCTAGTTGTGGCAAGCGGGGGCTACTCTTCATTGCGGTGGCTTCTCTTGTTGCGGAGCAGGGGCTCTAGGTGCGCAGGCTTCGGCAGTTGTGGCTCACGAGCTCCAGAGTGCAGGCTCAGTAGTTGTGGTGCATGGGCTTAGTTGCTCCGTGGCTTGTGGGATCTTCCCGGACTAGGGCTTAAACCCATGTCCCCTGCATTGGTAGGCGGATTCTTAACCACTGCGCCACCAGGGAAACCCAAAGTGTTTCACATTTTTTAAAAGTATGTATGTATGTATGTGTGTGTATATTTACATGCATGTGTGTGTGTGTGTGTGTGTGTGTGTGTGTGTGTGTATTTGGCTAACTTCAGAATTTCATCTCACACACACACATACAGGGACTTCATTTGTGGTTCAGTCTATAGATTTTTGTTCACAGGTCTGCTTACTACAATGGGTTCCTTGAGAGCAGGGAACAAGTCTGTATTGCTCATCTTTTTATATACCCAGCACCAGTACAGGCCCTGGCACATACCAATCGTTCAGTAAATATTCATGGACTTGAATTTTCAGAAAAGCCACTCAAGAAACTCGCTGGCTTTAGGATTCAGGAGGGCTCAGCTTGGCAAAGGGAATGCAATTTCCCCCGCTATAGATACTTGGCAGGTTTTCTTTTTTTATTTTCAGATAATGACTAAACAAGCCACACACTGGATATCGCAACAGTAAAGTTTTCACAAACAAAACTAAAATGGAAAACTCTAGAAATAGTAGCATTCCAGTGTAGAGGAAAGAAAACCAATTTTGGAATCATGCAAATTTTGGGTTTAAATGCTAGCTCCACCACTTCACAGATATGTAAAGATTAACTTGGGTCCAATCACACATATCACCTCTGAGACCCAGTTTCTACATCTGAAAAAATGGGAATAATAATACCTATCTCATAGGGTTGTCACAAAGTTAATATATGTGAAGCCCCAAGTACAATTGGTGGTGATTTTTTTTAACAGTTTTATTGAGGTGAATGAGTGATTTTTATTTTTTAAGTCTTTACTATTCCTTTTCCCCTCTCACAGGTGGCAGAAACTATGCCTAAAGGGAACTACAGTACTATCTTTAATCCTGCTTTTCAGAAGGTACACTAATTCAGCCATATATCAATAGATAGGCTAACTGGCTAAAGATGCAACTGTTCATGGGTCCAATGTGGTAATTTTAAAGGAGGCCCTTTCATGCAACTCCAGAGCCCCAGGAAAGTCAACCAGGCTCTTTGGGTAGCCTGTTCCTTCTCTTCTTAATATGGGCTTGCTGAGAGGCATGCAATGTGAAGCAAAAGTCATCTTTGTGATAAACCTAAGATGTAGCATATAAACAACAGGCATTCTTTGAAAAAGCCCATACCCAAATTAAATTTTAATCACTAAGTTTTAGCACTTGTTTGGATACTGGAGGTAGGGAGGAGGAACACCAGTGTTAAAATAATATGTAAAACCAAGGGGTAGAGAGAAAGGAAGTCTTCTGGGTTCATATACATATGTTTACTTTCCATTCACAAATGGAACAAAATAGAGCAATGATTTGCTAATCCCAATCAGCTGAGCACATATTTCACTTTACTGTGCTGCATACTCTATCATAAACTAAAGAAAATGAAAACCTAAGTAAATGAAACTCCCAAATACACCTCTGAAGACAATATCTGTTCCATTCACATTTCAGTGAACATCATTCAATATTTCACCTTATTTCAAGGTCCAATCAAGGCAAAGTTTACATTTTTTCTCTTAAATGATTTTCACTTGGAGAGATGAGTCAAAGAAGAACTTTTAACACGTTTGGGTTTCCTTTTCAACAAGGTAGGAACCCATATTTCCTCCCACTCACCCCACCTCCAGAGAATTCACAATACTGTTACTAAAATATATTGAATAATGCCTTCCATCAGTCAATTGCTTTTAACTGAATGCAATAAAAATAATCTGCTCGTCCAGACCTCATTAACAACTACAATTCTTTGCCTGCTTAAATTTCTGGAAAAAAAAACTGGATCAGTCCACTAAAAAGCAAACTGTAACATTCAAGTAAGCATCTTCAGAGAAATAGAGACAAAGATGTACACTATTACTATAATGCAAATATCCATTATTTAGCACCAAGGAGAACACATGCAATAATGTCTGCTATTGCAAGAACATTTTTGTTAAAGATACATCACATGCAGGGAAGCCGCTTTTCCAAGGATAAACATACATTACCCTGCAGCATCGCTGAAACACCCAATCCCTGGACCCTAAGAGTTGTAACCTAAGTTTTTATACTGACCCTAAGACAGCTGGATCTTACATTAAATTCACTCTCTAGTTAACTGTGTTAGTGAGGTTCCAGCACAGTTTTCTAAAGAAAGCAATCTGAATCAATAACCACACCAATGCTGCTCAGAATGTTTGCTCATAAGTAAATAAAAAGCATGATCCCAATATGAAGGAAACTCTTCTCCTTCCTGGCCCCCCCAGCTCCACTTAAAGACTGTAAACATGAATAGAAAGATAACCTTGAGAACAGTAAACTCACCCACACCATCAATAATATCCCTCTAATTCATTTCCTGATTCTACAGTGTTTTCCTAAAACAGGGCAGTCTCAACAGGATGCCAGGAATTCAATATTGCTTTTTAAAGATATATCAAACTGTCTGGAATATACAGTGATGAAAACTGAATACTGCTACTGAAACCATACTAAATTAAATTCATGCTTTCTCTAAACAGAGCTTCCCCAATAAAGTCACAATGTTTTCTGCCTTGGCTCTCTTACAATCCATCCCAACAAGTGAGGTCAGTCCAGCTGCACTCCTGCTAATAGCTTTTTTCTGGAGCAACCCCTCCCACACCCCAAAAGAGTTTTACTTTTATCTGTGGAATTCTCTGCCAGCCTCGGCCTGGAAAACTGGGTGGACCCTAAGGACAGGTGTGGGAGGTGGCCCAAACTGATAGTTATTGCCAGCATAAAGCTGTGATCTTTATAAGCTTCAATTTGAGGCTTCGTACCATTAGTGATTCTTTCTCCACTCCTTTATGGAAGGAGGGAGAGAAAGCAAGCCAAAAAGATGAGTTTCAAAATAGAAAAATCACCACTTGAATTATGAAATCCTCCCAACTCAACAAAGAACTGTTGAAAGTAGCCAAATGGAAAATGTCAAGGTTGTTTGGGTACATGCACAGCTATTAAACATGAGAATCACAGCTTCAAGGTGGGGGTTGGGGGGATAAAAAGCAGGAGCAGAAAAAGAGGAGCACAACAGGGCCCATCCAAAGACCCATTTGCTCAGAAGGGCCCCTCCTGGCATGAACTCCTCCATGTGGGGCACCCAGGCTGGAGGAAAGCAGAGGGTTACACAGAACATTTAGCAGACTTAACATTGGATTAAACACACTACTGCAAGTTTCAACAAATGTTCATGGTATACGTAAAAAACACATTTACAACAAGAAAGAAGAGAGGCACCTGGAGACATCTGACACTGGGCATGCTCTGCAGGCAACTCAGTGCGCACATGCTCTCTACCAGGTTGGCGCAGCCTAGCCACAAAGACCTTGGCACAGAACACTGCAGGATGACAAAAAGGAAGGAAGAGAAGAAGAAGCAGTTAGAGGCCGCAACAAATCACTCCTTCACACAGGCAACTTGAATGTTAGTTGGGCGGGGGGTGCACCCTTGGCAGCTTGGAGGTCAGGGGTGGTAGTCCAACAAAACTTATTGAAACCTTGGGAGAGGGCCCACTTTCTGTCCTACGGAAAGGAGGTTTCTGCTGCCAACCACTAACTCCTCAGGATACAGTGAACAGAATCAAGAGGGAGAGAAAGAATGTTTAAATGAAAACCACTAAAGGGAACTGTAAAGTTTGAGTGCAAAACAAGATTATGGTGAGATCGACACTCTAGCTTCATAAAAGTAGTGGGTTTTGGTCTATGTCATGTAATTATAATTGCTATCATTACATCACCTACCATGTGCCAGGCACTTTAAATGTGTTCTCTAATTCCCACACCACAGCGTCAGGAAACTGAGGCTCAGAGGTAAGTCATTTGCACAAGGACAAACAGCAAAGGAGGGGAGAGTCAGAATTTCAAACCTTGATGGCTGCTATTAAAACCCACATTCATTCCACAAGACTATGATGCCTCTATTATCATTGATCACCTGAAATTTTATCATCTGGGTACAGTTTTGCACATCCCTAAATAAAATTACAGGAGACCTAGAGACATAAGGCAAAAAGAACAAGAAAGATAAGCGACAGACTGATTGATAGATACAGGAAATAAAAGAGCTGATAAAAACGCATCTGATTTTGAGTGTCATCCATATCTCTGCCTTCCCAAAGGAAAAAACTTTAGAATAATCATGATTTTCATTTTGGACTTTGCTTACAAAGTTCATTTGACACAAGTAAGAATTAAAAGCTTCTTTCATTTACCCATTCCCATTCCTCTTTCAAGAGCTTGCTGGTTTTAAGGGAATTAAGAAAAAAAGTAAAATATAAACATATGCATTATGGCTAGTATTTTTTAAACCATTAGATTATTTATGGTATTCAATAAGTACTTTTTCAGACCTAAGGTCAATTAATTTACTCTGGCAAAATCAATAATCATGCCAAAAAAAAAAAACAAACACAAAAAACAAACCTGAAGGTGGGTGTTTGGGTTCAACCAAAATACTGCAGAAGCCTCAGGCCCAACCTCATAAACTTGTTTATTCTAGCTATAATTAGGATGGTTAAATATACTCACTTTCCTGGGACAGTCCAGGTTTACACTTGTCCCAGCATAACTTTCACTCTCAAAGTGTTCTGGTTTGGTAGATAAATTCTATGGTTACCCCAGCTATAATATAAACAAAGTCCACTATGCTTGAAATCAGACCCGATTCCTTCCTATCCAGCATCTGTACTTTCTAGTTATAGCTCACCTATAATGTAACTAGAGTATTGAGATTATTTAGAAAAGGTATTTAAAGAATACAAAACCAGGACTTCCCTGGTGGCGCAGTGGTTGAGAGTCCGCCTGCCGATGCAGGGGACACGGGTTCGTGCCCCGATCCGGGAAGATCCCACATGCCGCAGAGCGGCTGGGCCCGTGAGCCATGGCTGCTGAGCCTGCGCGTCCAGAGCCTGTGCTCCGCAACGGGAGAGGCCACAACAGTGAGAGGCCCGCGTACCGCAAAAAAAAAAAAAAAAAAAAAAAAAGAATACAAAACCAGAGGACTCAAATGGAATAAAAAAACAGAGCAGGTTTTCAGTAACGATAACATGCCACACATTTCCAATAGTGTGCTTTCATTTCAAAGCTTCCCATAGCCAATACAGTAAAGTATATCACTGATACTCCAGTCACACATATTTTGCCACTCCAACACTTTCATAGAGTGCCATAAAAGATGCTGAATAAATGTTTGTATAATATAATGAAAATAGCTGCCATTTATCAAGCTCTTGTTATATGCTAGACAGCTGACATAGTAAACCCTCACAAAAACCCTTGTAAGACAAGTATTATTCCATTGTACAGATGAGGAAACCAAAGATCAGGAAAGGGGAGCTTGATTTGTTGAAACAGCAACTTGTCCAAGGTACAAGAAAAAAAGGGCTAATTGATGGCAGAATTAGGACTACAAGTTAATCCTGTCTGACTCTAAGCAAACATGTTTTCTTTTTACTACAACAAACTCTCTCTATCCAGAGATACCTAGCAAAATGTTTAGGGCAGAGAAAAGGCCCAAACACATTACGTATGTATACACAGATTACACACATTATTTAATTTAAATAAACTTCCAACATCCTCATAGCTCAAGTTAGGTTTCTTTTTTGGAATCTTTGTAGTTATCCAAATCACAGAATCACTCAGATCTGAGAATAGAGTTTAAGGATTATACTTGTACTTAGCAACTAATACCAAATTAGTGCCAAAGCTCATCTGCAAATCAATTTTCATTTATTCACTAAAAACAGATTCCCTCTGCAAGGTTTAACATGTATTTGCCTCAAAGGGTAAAAACCATGAAGGCATAACGTACTGTACCCTGATTAGATTCTGCTAGTAACTTGAGATCCAGAACTTAAAAAAAGGACCAATTTTCACATTCAATAAATCAAAGAATCATAGACTGTGGAAACTGGAAGACCAATTAGTTCAAACTTCCACCCCTGATTTCAGAAGTGAAGAAACTAAAGCCCAAAGAAGAAAAGTAATGATCTTCCCAAGGTTTCCTAATCATCTAATGATCGAATTAATACTTACAAGAATATGGAAAACAACATAAGGAAAAACTTCTGAGAACTTAATTTCAAAATATTAAACGTTTATTACAAGTATTTTTTAAAACTTGATATTGAACGTGTATATCCAGAAAAAGACTTTTAAAGGACCCTTTGAGGGTCCAGTTTCCAAACTTATCTTTATAACGTCCATGGAAGATACTTTGGGGTAAAGAGAGTGATGCCAGTGTTCATAACAAGTATTAGAACTGCCCTACTTTCACACTCAATTACCCTGAAGCTAAACAACCAACCACAGTGCTGAAAAATAGTCTTTACTCAAAAGAAAATGCCACTCTAGGAAATACATCCATCTTTAAATAAAGTCTACACCTGCTCATCTAAATAAGGCTCCTCTTAGGTCTAATGGTCCAAGAGGACATTGATCTAATTTGAAAATAACGGCTAAACATAAAAGTTCCATATTTATCAACCTAAGAGCATTAAAATACAGCTCTGACCACAAGCAGTAACTGATTCTTAACGCTGCTAATTTTAAACTTAGGGACCTGGTTGAAAATCCATGTTGACTATTGTGGAACAACTATTATCCATCACTCTTTAACTGAATAATGTAAAGATTTCTTCATATAAGCTATAATCACAGTGCAGACTATTATCTCTCTTTTTCTTTTTTCTTTTTTTAAAGCTAACAGTGGTCTATCTTTAAACTGCTGAAACACTATCTCATTGTTAAAACATGTCTGAAGAACTTACCCTGATACCGTGGGTATTTACCAATTTTAACAAACACTTATTGACCTACGTATTAAGCTAACAACAATACAAACTAAGCCTCTTTCCTCTTGAGACTTCAGCCTGGAGCTCAAGAGAAACCCAGAGGGATCACAATGGAGATGCTTAAGAGAGGCCTTTCAGGGGTAGAAAACCCCTAAGAAATGTTTGTTTTAATTTCACATTTAGCTACTTGTAATGACCAATATTCTAATTTAGGGTTGTTCACAGAGAACAGGAAATGATTCACAGGGGATTCTAACATTAACAGCAAATACCCAATTAGACTGATTATATTTGTATGTTCTATAGCCAAAGAAAATAACATTAATCAAGGAAACTGATAGTGTTTATTAATTTTGTCATACCCACTGTATAATCAAAAACGAAAATCAGGGCCACCATGCTGAGAAACACTATAAGACAAAAAGAATAATAGCTTTTGGCATTTTTCAAAAGCAAAAAGTTATTAAAAGAGGTAGGAGGGAAATGTCCTAGGCTCTCTTCCTATTGCCATAGGAACCACAAATCAAAAGGGAAAAGTGGCTGCAGGCACCTTGCCTCTGATTGGCTAGCTTTAAGAAGAACTCACAAAAGCTAACTTTGGTCTGTGTCTAGATGGAATTGTTTTGAATATCTTGCCCTGATTCCTTCTCAAAGAGGCAATTCTTTTAAAAGCTACTCAAAGAGGTATTTTATGTTAATCGTCTCTCTAATGTCACTCTGATTTAGAAATAATGCCCTATAAATCCTAATTCGTTTCTTTCCACAGAACCATTACCAGCTTCTTCTATCATCACGATTGAGATAACCAAGTTGAGGGGCTTAAATACTATTCCATTCAACAAAAAACTTACCTGACCTTATATCTGCAGACAGAAACGCAATGAAGACATTCTCTCTTTCCTCCAGCAGCTTACAGGAGGGAATTTTGAGAATGTGCCATGTAAATACACACACACACACACACACACACACACACACGCACACACACACACAGAGTCTCTTAACACACCCAAAGGAGGAAAATGCCTAAACTAAGCCATAAAGGATGAGTAGGAGGCAGCCAAGGGAAAAAGAGAGAGAGACACATTTCCGGCAGAATAAACAGCATTAAGCAAAGCCAAATAGCTAAGAAATGGCAGTCCTATTCAAGTATCTGCAATTAATTTAGCATGACTAAAGTATCTAAGTGTGAGATGAGGAAAGCCTGATAGAGAGGGGCCAAATCACAGAGGACTCCCATATACCATTCTATCGAACTTGAGACTTCATCCTGTAGGAAAACAGCTCTTAGGCTGCGTGCTATAGCTCACCAGTTAACAGCCAATCCTTCCCAGGTGTGTGGTCCAATATTTTATCAACGTGTATGAGATTTTGTTTTTCCCTGCAACTCAGTATACCTATTGCTTCAACAATATGTGTCAGAGGAACAGAAGCAGGTCATGCAACACACTGGCAAGGGGTGGGGGGCGAGGTTCTTAGACTAAGAGAAGTAGGAGATAAAGCATAATATCAAGCCAAAGCCAAGCCGATTCAAGCAAGCATCAAAGAAAAAAGATGCTGTTCTCTAGAACATGTGGGGAACATTTGCCACATGCAAGAATAGAGAAAAAAGAAGTTGGCTCAATAGTAACCCAATGATAAAGAAAGGAAGTAATAAACAGTATACAAAAACTGTATATGTTTTTATAAATATTGTGAAATAAGAGTGTTTAGAATGGTTTAATTCCTTCAAATGAGACATCAAAAACTTTAACATTCAAACCATTGCTAGAGACAATGATGAGACAAATATTAAACTTTTAAGCAGAGGAATGACCTTTGGCAGCTGGAGTGAAGCATGTTAAAGAGAAGTTAGAAAGATAAGTCTATTAGAGAGACTAAAGACAGCCCCTCATTTTTATTTTACAACTAATGCAAATTTCTTTCAGCTGGGCTACAAAGAGTAGAAACAAGGGCCAACACTTACCTTTGGAAGTACATGTCTAAAGTCAATTTTTTTCCAATAAAACTCCCACCATAATACAAAGAGTGCCATGATAATGAAATGGGAGCTACCAAATACAGAAGGAATGAGAGAAAAGATCTATTTCATAGTAATCACTTGGCGATAACACGCTCTCCACTGGGAATCTCTATCCAGGAGTGGGGACTTGGTCCTGAAGAATGATACAGTAGGTGGGCTCAAGGAGAGTATGAAACTCCAGCCTTCTAAACCTAGATGTGACAGCTATAGAGTATCCATTCAGTTTCTGCTGGAGGCTGTCCTCATCTCAAAGCAAATAAAGCAAGAATTAAAGTTAATCCAAATTAGGAACTATCCTATTGTGTCTGAATTCTCAGACTGTTGCTTTTCAAGAAGCTGCAGTAGTTGTAATGAAAACAGAGCCACAAAGCTTTTAAAAGTGTCTTTCTGGGGCTTCCCTGGTGGCACAGTGATTGAGAGTCCGCCTGCCGATGCAGGGGACACGGGTTCATGCCCCGGTCTGGGAGGATCCCACGTGCCGCGGAGCGGCTGGGCCCGTGAGAAGTGGCCGCTGAGCCTGCGCGTCCAGAGCCTGTGCTCCGCAACGGGAGAGGCCACAGCAGTGAGAGGCCCGCGTACCGCCAAAAAAAAAAAAAAATAGTGTCTTCTAAGAGTCACAATGTAGGTTTCTGCTCTTATAATGTTTGATGGCAGCCTACAAGAAATAGCAAACTCTCACCAAATAACTGTATTGTTTTTAAAACTAAGAACCATAATAATCAGGTTGTAGCATTATGAATTCTACAATCTGATTAACTTTTGTTAATTCATAGTTTAAAGCTATTTTCCAAAGTGTTTTAAAGAACTGAACACTGGTCCATGCCTCAATGTGTGAAAGGTTTACATTTCCTTATAATGGTATTTTATTATAACAGAATTTGACAGTAACCATGTGACATGTAACCAAGAACGTGAATGCTTTAATTCTTAGCAACTGTACTGTAGAACTACATATTTATAGATAAGGCACCACAGGGTATTTTCAGGCTGGGATATATGTTAAAGGAAGAAAAGGGCATGGGGAGAAGGAGGCAGTGGAATGAGAAAAGAAAACAGGATAAGAATGAGGAAAATTGAAATTTACTTTCTGACAAGTTTTAGAGATGCAAACCCAACCAAATTGTAGTGGAATCAGGATTCAAAGCCAGAGCCCAAACTTTCCTTAAATCCTACTACTAAAACCAAAACAAAACCCCCAAAACTTTCAATGTCCAAATATCTCATCTTATATGATTATCTAAAAGAAGATACCAGAACCCAAAACTAAAATGGATCTTCACAGTTTTCTTTGGTAGAGGGACGAAGGGTAATTTTTCTTTTATAATTTCTATTCATCCATATTTTCTAATTTTTCTCCAATGAACATCTAGTACTTATAATAATATTTTAATACTACATTGTATAACTTTAAGTGATGCTTTATTTTTGTTTAATTATATAACTAGTTATATGTTGTTATAAGTTACAAATAGTAACTTGACAATTTAAATAAAAACAAATTCTCTTCCCAAGAATTAATTGAGTCTATCTCAAATACCTGTGGTTTAAAATGAGTTAAAATGCTGAGTGCTAGAAAAATATTTTACCTAGTGACCTTCAGAAACAGCAGTGAGCATCAAAACGGTAACAGCTTATTCCTGAGTAATTTCAAATGAAAAAAAAATCATCCTTGTCCACTTCACAACTACCACTCAAAACTGTCACTATGTTTTTTCAGCACTCTAACAGAAGCTGGAGAGAGGAAGGATTAGATGTATGAAGGGGGAAGCAGAATCTCTATTCGAAGCAGCATGACAGAGAACAGGATGTAACACAATAATCTATTTCCGGCATAGCCACATGGGTCCTCAGTTGTACCAGGACCTGTCTGAGGTTCAGCTGCCAATAAGGAACAGATTCCCCTAGCAAGCTCCAGGTCAGATCAGTTTGAACCCAATTCCAATGGGGTTTATCCAAGATCCACAAATCCTGAGACAGCAGAGAAGTAAACAACAGTTAAATTAAGTACATCTGAGCCTTTAGGCAGTTAGCATCTCTGTTCCAATTAGGAACATTTTTCAGGACTAGGGGAGACCAATAAACTATAAATTTAATATCATTTTCAATAAAAAATGTTAAATGTAAATGAAATTTACAAAAAAGGATAATTTGGGAAGGAGATGCAAATTTGTGTTTTCAGAGTGCCTACTATGTGCTAGACACTGTACAGCTATCGTGATCTCATTAACTGTCACACCACCTCTGGACAGACAGGTATCTTAGTTTTAAAGAGGAAGAAACTAAGGATCAGAGACATCAAACCACTTGCCAGAGGTCAAAAGTAGCAGACTTGCAACTCTGACTCCAAAATCCCTACTTTCTTCCCTGAATTATACTCCCTGTCACTTCCTTTGTTAGACATTAAACTCCCTAAAGCAGCAATTTTCCTCTGATTTACTTTCAAATTTTATCTCCTTGTCACTCATCTATACTGCTGATGGGAGCGTAACTAGTACAACCTCTCGTGTACAACTAGTATGTAAAAGTTTACATACTCAAGACTTGAAAAAAATGCACATCATTGATTCAGCAATTTCATATGTAGGGAATTATAATACAGGAAAAAATAAAGATATGTCCAAAAATATAGCTAAGAAGATGTTCATCACATGACTGTCATAACAGCAAAGGAAAAAATGCCCAACAATAGACTGGTTAAATAAATTACAGATCATCCAGAAGATAGAATATTATGTTTCCACCAAATAAAAATCATTTTTATAAGAGTATATTTACTGACCTAGAAGTAAGTTACATAAGAAAAGGAAGTTACAATACAATGAAAAAAGTTCAAGAAAACTTAAGTGAATAAAGCCTACAAAATCAGGACTTACATTATATTATGATCTTATTTTATTTAATAAAACACACATAGGGGCTTCCCTGGTGGCGCAGTGGTTGAGAGTCCGCCTGCCGATGCAGGGGACACGGGTTCGTGCCCCGGTCCGGGAAGATCCCACATGCCGCAGAGCGGCTGGGCCCTGCGCGTCCAGAGCCTGTGCTCCGCAACGGGAGAGGCCACAACAGTGAGAGGCCTGCGTACCACAAAAAAAAAAAAAAAAAAACAACAAAAAAAACACATATAGGATACAGAATTAAATACAGGTGATTTTTACTCTTTTTGTCTACCATAGTTTTTCAGATGCAGCCAATATAAAACTGGCAATATAGTATTCAAGTTTCTCACCCCTTTCTCCTCCAGGCCACCTCAAAACAAAGTGGCATTTCCACACTATTACTTGGGGTTCTGGTCCTAGCAACTTTCCCCTTGGTTCAGGCCCATGCTCCAATGAATGTGGAGAGCAGGTGGGGTTAGGCTAGCTACCAGAGTTTGGCTGCACTCTGAGGTGACAAAGACATTACCCTAATAGCTGAGAATACCCAGCCACAGAAAACTCTTCAACAACCGTGTTGTCTTAGGAGGCTACCACTTCTAAACATCTGACAATCCATACTCCACACTGCATGACACCTGAAAAGAATTCCAGGGTGCAAGAACTAAAAACTCACCTTGTTTTGTAGACATCATCTGAGCACCAAGAGACATCTGCTCTCATTATCTATACCTGGGCACCAGCCCCACCCTGAGTCAGTCCAACCTCCCCTTCTTTACCATTCCAGACACAGGTGCTGGCGGCACCCCTTCCTCATCCTTCTACCAACTCTCACAAGCCAAAAAGCTTTAATCAGAGAATTTCTGGAAGTGCCTACACAACAAGATCTGACTGCCCTATCATACCAGTACTGAACGAAAATTCTTACCCTACTTTCATGTAAGAGAGTGCAAAGTTTATCATGTTTTAAAAAGAACATTAGAGTTTATTTCCTGGCAGTCTTGTGGTTAGGACTCCATGCTTCCACTGCAGGGGGCACAGGTTCGATCCCTGGCCAGGGAACTAAGACCTCGCAAGCCGCTCAGCATAGCCAAAAAAAAAAAAAATTAGAACACAAAGAAAGAGGAAACTTTTTTTCCCCTGATATAATGAACACTCTCATTTTTTCTAGGAAGAAATATCACTTTCAGAAAGATGCCTTAAGGAATGTTACTGCATCTACTCTCAATAGGTCTGACAATTATAGTCAGACCACATCATAATCCTACTTTAACTCTTTCATTTAAACTGATTATTCATTCAAAAAGTTTACTGAACATGCCAGTATACTAAATGCTTCAACAGACAACACAAGAATTCTGAAAACCAAATACTCTGGTATCAAAATTATTACTGGAAATAAAGCTATATTATTTCCCAGTTCACTAAAGGGAGATAAATGGCTAAATTCCTGAAGTATAAAATACTTCAAAGAAATGCAGTTTCACTGCTTTCAAGAGTATTAAAACTCAACCTCCACTAACTAATGGTATTTTAAAAATCACTTCCAAAGACTTTCAAAGCTTCCACTATCTAACATACTTCCTGTCTCACTGTACCTATCGAACGAAAGTTGGTCCTGCTAAGAAATCTTTTGAAATCAAACCTTGCACCATTTAAACAAGCCCTCTAGTATTTTCTAAACACTGCTCATTTCTCGAATATCCATTTATTTTCAGAGACCTAACCAGCCCCCATTCCAAAGAAACACATATTCCAAGTTAGTAGAGTCTCAATGTTTAAAATTTTATACACACACACACACACACACACACACACACACACACACACAGAGCGATGGATCTACAAAAAGATCGTAATCAAAAGTTTGCTTCTTTAAGCTAGGAATAGCATGAAAGTGAGTGGTCCAAGCTAATAGATATACAGGGATTTATCAACCCTTAATTAAATGTATAGTAAACTTTGCATTTGCTCTACTTTCTCATATAATCCCCATTGTTCTCATATCCTAAGCAGACCTTGGTTTCAAATAAGAATGAAGTTTTGTGCCTCACAATCCACTGGGCTCTAAGAACAAACGAATCTGTCTTTCAGCCGGGGGCTAGGACTGCCTTAGTAAGGATTCCTGCTGCTTGCTGCACAGCAAGGTTGTCTTTGATTCCCTTCACACTGTTTCCTGCAGGCAATTGGGTACGGGGAGTTCTTACCTCTTGAAGCCAGAGATTTCATTAAATTCTGGAGCTGAAAGGGACCTTATAGAGAGCATTTTGTCCATCTTCTTAAAATGTTTTTATAGCCCAGGTCTTCTAAATATCTCACGAGGTGCTTTTGGTATGTACCCCCTTGAAAGCACCTAGTCTCAACAGCAGATAATTGCTGCGAGACACATGCTACGATAAGGTCAACCTATACGTTACAGACCTTTGTGCAGGAGTACATATGAACACAGGTAGACTACAACACTCTGGAAGTTCTCACACAAAGGAAGTAATGAAGTCAAGATGTAAAGGCCCAATATCAATTTAAGAGATACTGGACTTCTTTATCAAAAACACTATTAAGCTCCATTGTTTTAATAACTTTATGTATGACAGCTATAAGTGGTCAGTCAAGATGTTCTACAAAGCACAGAACAGAGATGTCACCATCATAATAAATTTTTTATTAACTCTGAGAAAATAGAGAATTGAGAGGAGGATCAGAAGACAAATCTCATGCGGGCATTTTTTTGCTGCATTTAAGACGAAAAAAAATATTCCATGATCCACATTTCTTTTAATCGATGAATTAAAAGTCTAAAGAGAAACAATAAAAACAGCTACCAAGGGGCTTCCCTGGTGGCGCAGTGGTTGAGAGTCCGCCTGCCGATGCAGGGGACACGTGTTCGTGCCCTGGTCCGGGAAGATCCCACATGCCGCGGAGCGGCTGGGCCTGTGAGTCATGGCCGCTGAGCCTGCGCTCCGCAACGGGAGAGGCCACAACAGTGAGAGGCCCGTGTACCGCAAAAAAAAACACAACAACCCCCCAAAACAAAAAAACAGCTACCAAGATTGGGATGTGAGCAAAAAAAGGTTGAAAGGGTGATTTTTACTTATACTTTGAAAATAATCAAATTCAAAAACCAAAAATTGGTCTATAAACCACAGGAAAACACAAAGTACTAAACTTTCCTATAAAATTTGTACTTTATTTCCAAATAAACTAAGTGTTGTATTTCCAAAATAATTTATAAAAAATAAAGTAATACAAGCAATTAATAAGACAATTTACCAATTTACAATGTAATGCTTTCAGGTCCTCACAGCGCTTGTACAGAGTAGGAATTCAATAAATATTTGCTAATTTATCAAATAATTAACATGTAAAGTCCAGAAGGTTACATGCAAAGCAATAATTTGATTCAGAGGCTAGAGAAGAATGTAATGTTGTAATTTTAAAGGGCTGATGGTGGACGCTTGTTTTTTGACTACATCATCTAATCACAGTGTGATTAGGTGAATAAGCACATACTCGGGAATAAGCACATACTCCAAGTTGAATCCAGGATTTCTACAGGAGCCACAAGAAATCTCTTTCCCCACTGAGCGTGAACATAAGAGGATGAAAGCTGGAACTGCCCTCATGCTACCACAAGGGACAGCTGGTTCTAGGAGGTACTACATTCACTCTGAGGAATAAAGCTGAATCCACATCTACCTCTGGATTTTTCAAATTATAAATTCCCTGTTTCAGCTTAAACCAGTTTTGAGTTGGGTTTTCTGCTACCTTATACTGGAAAAAAATCATAACAAACCTTAAATATTTAGTTCAAATAAAACAGGCAAAAGCCAAAAACGTATTTGACATGGCCATGGTCTTAAAGACAAAGAATATTCTGCAGATGAAACATTCTTAAATTTATTTTTATTTTCCTAGGAAGTCATTTTATTCTACTAAAAGTATTCAAAACTAAATGTTCGAAGAATATCCCATTCCTGCTATAACACAGATACTAGACAAAGAAAAAAATATGTAACAGGGTAAACTAAACACTAAGAAGAATGCAGAAAGAAAGTACAACAGAAAAAACGAGTCCTGATTTTCCAAGGAGCTCTGATACCCAATACTGAGAAAGCTGACCCACTGCTTTACAGGCATTTAATTCCAAATAAGCGATGAGGTTGGTAGTACCAAGTACAAGCACACCAAATAAATAAATAACCTTAGAGCAAGGAATATATTTATCATCTAAGATTACAAAAGTCCTGCAAACTGCTACAGACACAGAATATTACTATTACAAGCAGCGCCTAACCTGTGCCCCTCCTGTAACAACTAACCTTATTCTATGCATTTTTGTGTAACTTTAACTCTTCCTTTACCTTATTTTACTACATTTATTTTTTCCTTTCATCTTCACTTATCCACTTATTTTGTTTTTATCTTCCTACACTGTATGGGTCATTGTAATCACTCAAATTCTTTTTTTTTTTTTGAAATAAAGTAAGGTTTAAGTATATACCAACAATAGCAAAAGTCATTACATTTATGAACTGAGAAAAAGAAAAAAGTTGAAAATTTTAAAAACTATAGGAATAAAACTCTAATACTGATAGTCAATACCATAAAATGTGTCATCACTGTCCTTGGCAAAATTGACAACGACATGTGGATATTCCTGCAGCCAGGTTACTGCTTCTCTATCAGCTGTCAATAAATTATGCAGTTTTTAACTCAGAAAAATGCAAATGCAAAGAAGTTCTGTATTTCTTCAAGAATCACTTACTTGGAAAGGAGAGAGAATATCACAAAAGTAAGAAAGCACCATAGCACAGTGGACATAGCATGAGTTTTGATTTTTGTTTTATTTTGTTAATTGATAGAGAAACAAACTAAACTTAAATCTAACAAACCTCTGGATGTGATTACCAATTTATAAGAAATACAAATGAGATCAGAATATGTAGACCTAATAAGAACATAATTAGCAAAATCCAAATTTGGGGAAGTTACACAGAACAAATGACCAATCCAGTTTCTTCCATAAATACACAGCAAGAAAAAAAGATGGGAGAGGCAATTTTTATAGATTAAAAGAGATTTGAGAGACTATTAACTATATGCAATATGTGAACCAACTCTGTCTCCTGAATTGGAAAAACCAACTACTAAGAGACTTTATGAGAAAAACAAGACAAATTCCAACAGAGGGCAATACAATATACCTGACCAGTGCTCCGAAAAACTGTCAAGGTCATCAAAAACAAAGTCTGAGAAAATGACACAGCCAAGAGGAGCCTAAGAACACATGGCAACTGAATGTAAGGTGGGATCCTGGATGAAATCCTGGAGCAGAATAAAGACATGAGGTAAAAACTAAAGACAGCTGAATACACTATGGACTATAGTTAATAATAATGCGTCAATAGCAGCCCATGACCACGCTTATGTAAGATGTTAATAATGGAGAACACTATGCAGGGGAAGAGGGTGTATATGACAATTCTGTACTACCTGCTCAATTGTTTTGCAAATCTAAAACTGTTCTAAAAAGTAAGGGCGATTAATTTAAAAATTATTTGTGAGACAATTAAGCAAATATAAACACTATTTGATATGAAGGAATTATTGTTAATTTTTTAGGTATAATAATGGAACTATGTGCTCTATATGTGTGTGTTTTTATCAGTTTTTTAAGTGCACATCTTTTACAGATACATACTGAACTATTCATGGATGGATGAATGAATAAAGTTAAAAGGGTAGACTACAGCAATGTTTCCCAAGGTTTAGTATTCAAGGTGATTTCTGGTGACACGTAAGGGTGTTTTTTTGTTTGTCTGTTTGTTTGTTTGTTTTTGCGATACGCGGGCCTCTCACTGTTGTGGCCTCTCCCGTTGCGGGACACAGGCTCCGGACGCGCTGACTCAGCGGCCATGGCTCACGGACCCAGCCGCTCCGCGGCATGTGGGATCCTCCCGGACCAGGGCACGAACCCGTGTCCCCTACATCGGCAGGCGGACTCTCAACCACTGCGCCACCAGGGAAGCCCAGTAAGGGTGTTTTTAATGTTTAATAGCTATACATTTAATTTAAATACATTATAAAAAATATACAGCGAGCACATCAAACCCATGATTTCACAGATTTTCATTGCTTAGGGTAGATTTCCCTTAGGAAAAAATTCGTTAAGACTAAAAAAAAACACTTAGGCAGAGGTAGGTTAAGATTCTAGATTCACACTATGTGACCTTAAGCAAGCCAGCTGTTTCAAGGAGTACAGCACCTGCTACATCCAAAGCAGGTACTCAATAAATATTAACTACTGCACTATTGATAAAAAGCCAATCTATCAACAGAACTCCAACAAAGGAGAAAAGACTGGAACTGGGGAGAATGAGTTAAGCACAGAATGAGGGAGCAAAGGAAGCATGAGGGCTTACAGAGGCAATTTGGGCAGGGGCAGGCAAGGTTTCCCCTGTTCTTCTCAATCTCCCCAAATACTGACAATCTGCTGCTGCCCACCTACAACCTGGAAACTCTGCTGCTCCAGAGTCTCTGGCACTTTTAAGAGTCCCAAGCTGCCACCTAACACTCCTCAAACTAAGGTGATACCTAGAGGTGCGGAATCTAAAATAATCAGAAGAGTTTTTCTTTTCTTACCCCAGGCAGGGATGGGAAAGAGCACAAGGTTTTGTAGAGACAAAAAGGAAGGAAGGGAGGAAGGAAAGGAGGGAGGGAGGGAGGGAGGACAAGAGAAAGAAAGAGAGGGAAAGAATCACTATGTGACCTTGAGCAAAAAAATAATTCTCTTCTCCAGTCTCCATTTCCTCACATGCTAAAATGTGGAAAATAAGCCTATCTTTCAAGGTCTACGGTGAAGATTAAAAGGAATCGTAGATGTAAATCTGGCATTTAAGGAGTGTTAGTTCCCTCCCTCCTTACTTTGGCAGGGTGATAAGAGAACCCTTGGTGAATAAAAGAAGTTGGGGTGAAATACACAAAAATAGTAAAGAGCCTTGGGTTGTATCAGTTTTGAACCAAAATAAAGGAGGAGAGGAATTCTGGGGTCAGAAAGTTTGGGAAATACTGGGAAACATATTATTAAAATGACAATTACCAAGTGAATTTCTAAGAGGAGGAGATTACGTGCAGCATTTACTAAATTTACTTGACCTAAGGAAGCAACTCCCAGTAATAGTGATCCTATTAATCTCACACACTCACACACACACACACACACACACACACACACGAAAAAAAAGGGAGGGGGGAGGAAACGAAAGGTTAGCAGTTTACAGCAGCTGACAAATCCTTCAAAATGACAGCTGTAGTATTACTATCTGGACAGATCAGAAGTCAATGTCTGGTTTAGAGGCAGAGAGGGAGAGAAGGGATGCGTTTTGATCTTCTGAAAGGAGTTACTGATGCCAACAGCTTAATTTTCATGACCAAGTCATTTAAAACTAAGAGATGATAGTGAAACAGAAAACACCAAGCAATGGAGTGAATGTATTCATTTTAAAAGTACATATAAACTTCTGATACAAGATGGTTAATTCTTATTTGCCCTCCTAAATTTATTCCTTCATTCAATCAACTGGGCAATTGTATGGCATGCACTGTGCTAGATGCTGGGAATATGCTATGAACTGAATAGGACATGACAGACGTGATCCTTGTCCCCATGGAGGTTACCTTCTTAATAAAGAAGCTGACTCTAGTGGGGGATTATGCAATACGTTTATCAATTACAATTATGTTAACAGCTGTGAAGAAAAAGAACTGAATGCTGTAATAATATGACAAAGGGAATCTAACCTGTAGGGGGGTACATGGGGGCCCAGACACAATCCCTGAGGAATTGATGCTTGAACTCAGCTCTAAAGGACAAGCAGAGGTTAAATGGGCAAGAAAGGAGTTAAGGGTGAAGCCTCCCTGATAACAGATAATAGATGTTAATGCTTGTTAGGTCAAGACAGAATCTGGTGCACTGGAGGTAGGGGTGGGGGAAAATCACTGTGACTGAAGTATGGAAAGCTGAGGTGAAAAAGAGCAAAAACAGACAAGACTCAGGAGGAAGACAGAGGTGCCAAGGCTGCGGTTTCTGACTGTGCAACTGAAATCATCAAAGGAATATCAAAGTAAAAGACAATGGCACTGGAAACCTGGCTAGGGTGCTCTCCACAAATATAAGGAATTTCTATTAAATATAATAGAGAAAAAACTGGACTGGAAACAGGGGTTCACTGCACATAAACAAAGAAAAGTCTACCTGAAAAGTAGAAGAATTCCCAGCAGAACCTCACTTCCTAGGTCAAAGCAGCAAAGGCTAGTAGGAGTGAGTGTCCCTGAAGCTGTCAGTGAGGCCAGTCGAGATGGATCCTAACGTGCTTCATAAAGAGCACGTTAGCAGCCAGGGGGGCAAGCCAGAGCAGTGACCTGGCTTAAGCTTGCCGCAGACAGTCTGCTGAATAAAGCAGATACTCCTGCAGCTGGCTTCAAACAAAAATGGTCATTTCAATCACAAAAGGGCAGCACTGCCCCAGCCACAACAAACTCAGAAGTTCCTCACCCAGGTGACTTCCTTCTGCTACTCCCCAAATGCACCTGGATCTAGAATCAGCAGAGAAGACAGCTAATCTACATATTTCCCTTTCTTCACGAAAGAAACATAAATAGCCACAAACCTAAGACATATATGTCCAATATCACTAGTAATTTAAAAAAATAAAATTTTAAATTCTTTAACCAAATTGGGATTTTAAAAAATTATTAATAACTTAAAATGGCATAAACATGGAGAAAAGAGCACTTTCATAGACTATGGTCAGTTTGATATGTCATGTTCATATAAATAACAGCAAGTGGGTAAAACCTTTGGCTATATAAAATACACATGCACATTTTTCGTGTACACTCTTTGACTCAACAATTCCACCTCTTAGAACTTACCCCAAGGTAATACTCACAGATTTGTTCAAAGATTAAACTTCAAGAAAGAGCACCACCTTTAAGTTGCTATAAATTAGAAATAACTTAAATGTCTAATAAAGGAGTGGTTTAACTATTTACCATTTGCATATTCATGCATATTTGGCACCCCTTCAAAATGTTATAAAGAAATGTATGATGGTTCAGAAAGATGTCACAAATATTGCTGAGTTTTAAAGGCAGTTTGAAAAGTAATTTTATGTGTGAAAAACAAATATGAAACATATATGAAAGAAAAAAATATGTATATGAAGGCAGAGAAGTATACCAAATATTAACAGCAGTTATCAGTGGAACTTTTTATTCTTTTTGTTTCTTATTTTACATAATTTTTATTTGCAATTTTCCTATAATAAATATAAATTACTTCTGTAAAAAGAAAATATAAGTTTCTTACTCAACATTTTTTCAACAGTTTTTTAACGTATGTGTAAATAACAGTACTGGGCTAATTGGGTAACCATGGGAAGTAAAAATGAATCTTGATCCCTATCTCAACCATAAAAAACAATTATTTTGAGATGGTAAAAACATACCGCTTCTAGAAGGCGGCACAGAGTATCTTTAAGACCTTAGAGTAGGCAAAAATTTCATAAACAGGACACAAAAACTAGTAATTATGTAAGAAAAAATTGATTAATTAGACTTCATTAGTATGAAGACCTTCTGCCCATCAAAAGACAATATTAAGACATTGGAAATGCAAGCCACAGAACAGGAGGTGTCTGCAATATGTATGTCTGACAAAGAACTCGGTTCCAGACTATAATAAAGAATTCCCACAAATCAGTAAGTAAAAAGACAACTCAATTTTTTTAAAGGGTCAAAAGATTTGAATAAGCATTTCTCTAAACAAGATAGCTAAATGGTCAATGGGCACAAGAAAAAAATGCTCAACATCATTAGTCGTTAGGGAAATGTAAAATAAAACCACAATGAGATACTATTTCACAACTATTAGAATGGCTAAAACTGAATGACAATGTCAAGTGCTGATGAGGATGTAGAGCAACTGGAATTCTCATACACGGTCAGAGGAACTCTAAGAATGTACAGCCTCTTTGTGAAAAGATCTGCAGTTTCTTGAAAAACTAAACATACATCTACACTCTACCCCAGCAATTCCACTCCTAGGTATACACAAGAGAAAAGAAATGTCCAAACTAAAACTTGAACATAAATGTTCACGCAAGCTTTATTCGTAATAGCCAAACACTGGAAACAACCCAGATATTCATCAGCTGGCGAATGGATAAGCAAAACTGTGTATACTCGTATAATGTAACACTGCTAAGCAATGAAAAGGCACAAACAACTGATACAAGAATGAATCTCAAAAACACGTTAGGCAAGATAAGCCAAACAGACTAAGAGTACGTGCAGTATACGCATGCTGTACCCATCCCATCTATATGAAATTCTAGAACACGCACAACTGATCTACAGTAATAGAAAGCAAGTTACCTGAGGCCGAGGATGCTGTTGAGGGGACTCCAAAGGGTAATGAGGGAAGTTTTTTTTTGGTAGAAATGTTCTATATCTTGATTGTGGTAGTGGTTACATAAGTATATATAGTTTTCAAAACTCAAACAGTATACTTGAGTACATTTTATTGCATGTAAACTATACACCAATAAGCTGATTAAACAAAAAAACCCCAAAACTACAAAATAGATACCAGTACACACTCATCAGAATGGCTAAAATGAAAAGGATTGGCAAAGCCAAGAGATAACTGGAACTCTCCACATTATAGGTAGGTGTCTAAATTGTCATAAGTGCTTGGAAAACAGTTGAGCAGAATCTACTGAAACTAAACATATGTCTATCCTCTGACCCAGTAATTCCACTCTGGGGTTTTTATAACTGAGAGAACCAAGTGTTTATGTCCACCTTAGAAGTGTTATTCACAATAACAGCCAAAAATTGGAAACAAACCAACTAATTTATCAACAGTAAAATAAATGAATCATGGACTATATATACAATGGAATAATGCACGGAGGGAAAAATACACAACAAAATGGATGAATTTCACGGATACAGTAATGGGGGAGGGGGAACACAAGAGTACATATATATGCTATATAACTCCATTTATATAAAACCCAAAAACAGCCATAACTAACCTATAATAAAAGAGGCCAGAATAGACCTTTGGGAGGGTCTATTGACTGGGTGAGGCACAGACAAAAGAGCCCTCAAGTGGCTCTAGCATGTTTTCTATCTTGATTTGGGTAGTAGTTACACAGTGTAGTATACACACATGTAAAAAAAATCATTAAGCTGTACACTTAATATTTGTGTTCTATACTGTATGTAAGTTAAAAGCAAAAAATATATATATATGCAAATGCCCTTTAATCTATCTTTGTTCATCCCTTGAAGCTGGATGCTTTTTACACAGTATCCAGGTGTGGCCTCTGTCAGTGTGAGTCACTCTCATTCCCAGTCTACTCAGTTACATGTTCTTCATGTCCACCTCCCTCAGATTATCTGAGCTGGTGGTGCTACTAAATATCTGGAGTAATGGCACTGGAAATGGGACTGGATAAAGTCATGCCCTAACCAGACAGGGAAGATGTCCAAAATACTTATTATTATTATTACCAGTATATATGGTTTTAATAAAGGTGTAATTTCAAGTCTACAGTACAGTCAGTCCCTTGTTGATTCACTATCCTTTTGATTAAGTTCTTGCAGAGATTGTGGGGAAAATTAAATACAAGCAGCCAACATTCTGAAAATAAGTACTAGCATTGCTAATATTTTTGCTTGAAAGTTTAGCTCCACAATTATAAGGAAAGTGACTTTTAAAATCATAATATAAATATTCACTTTATAAACAACTTTCAGAAATAAAGCCATGTCAGAGTTAGACTTTGTTGAAGCACGTTAGTTGCATATTGCAAAACTAAACACAGTGGCAACGCATGAAACTATTACTGCTGTCTTCCAAAATTAACCAACAGATTAAAAAATATGTGGTTAAGTTCCAGAAACTATAATTAATTCATTCACAATCAGTTAATTCATAACTGATTTATGAATGCAAAGCTTTTTAGAGACAGGACTTCATGTTTTAAGAGAGTCTGATTTACATTCTCTTCAATACATGCACATACATACTCATATCTATCAATACAATCTACCCATTCTACATTTAAAATGTCTCATCTCCTCCTCTTCCACACCATCTGTTACTATCTTGTGATTTCTTCCCTGGAACATTACAACAGTCTATTAATTGGTCTCCCTGCTCCACTGCATCCTCCAAACTGACTGCCAGAGTGATCTTTCTAAAGCACAGATTTTGCTCAAACTTTCAGGTCATCTCTCATCTCAAACCACACCCACTACCCTCACCCTTCCTCTCCTGCAGGGATGACAAGCTCAAAAGTAAAGAGGGCCTTACAGGAGCTATGGTGACCAGGAAAGTACAAGACTTGACTCAAAAAGGCAGCCACTGCTCAGCTCCAGTTTTCAGGCAAAACCAGAGTGTTTTGATATGAAATGTCTAATTTTTAAAAATCTATGCAGATCAAATAAAATACATCTGTGGATCTCTATCTACAGGCTACTTGTCTGTAACTTATAACCTAAAGGATGACCCAAGATTTGGTTATAATCTCTTTACAAATTTATCTACCTCAATCCCTTCACACAAACTACACTCCAACAATCCACAGAACTACTTACTCCCAACAGACAATACACACCACTGCCTCCCAGCTACTGTTCATTTGGTTACCTTTGCCATGATATTCCTCCTCTGCCCCAACACATCCACATCCATGTCTAATTTTTGCTCAAGCCCCAAAGGGTAACTTTTTAAAAATTTCCTTTATGAGATTTCCTTTCTTTTCTAGCTCCCACACAACGTATGTCCACCTCTCATGATCCTTAGCAGTTCTCACATTAAACTATACTTTTTTACGTAAAAGACTGTAAGATTCTGGAAGCAACGTACACATCTGATTCTGTTCTGTATTCCCCACATTACCAAACAGTACCTGTTCGATTACATGCTCAATAATAGATGAATAAAGCTATTTATCTGCCTATTTGCATAACAATTAGTACCTCAAATAGACGGCCATTACAAAGTATGATCCCTTAGATTTTGAAAATCAAAAGGCTAACAAGGTTCAGAAAAATATCCCTGTAATATTAAGTTTGAATCAGAACTAACATGAACACATGGTTCATTTTAAATATACGTCTTAGGTCTGTCCACTGAAAAGGTCTAGAAGCAACAACAACCCACCAGTATTGATTTTGTTTCTAAACACCATTCCCCACTAAAAGGAACCAGAGCTTCTTGGAGAAATGGTTGATTCCTGATATGCAGGGAAAAGTAGAAAACCAAGAAACACACCAAAACTGATGGGCTCATGTTAAAAAGGAAGCAGGAGCTATCTTGAAGGGGCTCTCATTAGCCAAATCTGAACATCAATAAAGATTGTAATTGTTAACACAGTGAATAAATAAAATCCATGAGAGTACGGTGACACACAAAAGGAAGGAGGAGAAACGAGATGGCCTCTGTGAATGCTAGCTAACAAATATAGACGAAACGACAGAAAACCACAATTCTGTAACTTACATTGTAATAACTGATTTCAGGCTCAGGATGCTAAAACCACTGGGTGAAAGGCTGTAATGGAACAGGATATTTACAAGGTGCCAAAATATTATCCCATAGTCCTTTGTAGTAATAGGGGATAAAACTGTACCTTAATGGAGAGATCTGGCTGTTGCCACCTTAGTCAAGGGATCAAAATTAGCATAGCTCATAATGGGATAACCTATCATTAAGTGCCTCCCGACATGACTCAATGCAAAGTACACTTCACCTATGATGAAGCATTCTTGTCACTCTTATTAAATGGGCTGCAATCAAGCCTCTCACATAACTTCCAGTTTACAGCAAGTATAGGAGCTAGAGAAACGAGTTAAGTAACACCATGAAGAAATATTCAGACAAGTGAAGAATGCTGCACACGCTACAGGACAACTAACTGAGCTGGACTCTTAAAAAAAAAAAAAGTCAATTCCAGGAGAGGGAAAAGGGCAGAGGGACAGTTAAAACAAAAAGAAATTTAAAAGACATCTACAACCAAATACAAAAGGTGTGTTTTATTTGGAACTTGGTTTTTTTTTAAAGAGGGGGTGTTTTTTAAAATATTGAACTGAATATTTGTTATTATATTATGGAATTACTTTCATTTTCTTAGATATAAAAATAGTATTGTGGCTTTATATATGTATAAAATACATATGACTATATTTAATATTTGGTTATATATGGAGATGTATACTATATACATGGTGTGTGTGTGTATGCACGCTTGCTTTTAGAGAGAGACTATCTTAAGAGATACATGCTGAAATGTTTAGAGGATGGGGTATCATGTTTGCAACTTACTTTCAAATTGTTTAACAACAAAAAAGGGTACTTATTTGGGGAGAGAAGGACAGAAAGGGGAGGAGAGGGACAGAGGAAGAAGGGAGGGAACGGACGAAGGGACGACCAAGGAGGGGAGCAGACAAATGATCCAAATACAGCAAAATGTTAACTGTTGAGTCTAGGTGGGGAGAGTATACAGGTGTTTGTTGTACTGCTTTTTCCCCCAACTTTTATATATATGAAATTCTTCATAATAAAAAGTTATGGGGGAAAAGAGAGAACAACTTTAAATGCAACCAGCTTAAAACCAATGTAAAACCTTGAGAGTGTCAGGAAATAAGAGTACTCTCAAGCAAAGCCTGCGAGAGTGTAAATTGTTGCCATGTGACTGGAGGACAACGTGGCAATGTCTATCAGATTTTTTAAAGCACCTATCCAGTGACACTCCCAGGAATCTGTCCTGAAGATATACTCCTCCACATGTGAAATGACATACACGTCAAGTTATTTTTTACAGCATTATGTATAACAGCAAAAGACTGGAAATAGCCTCTATCTGTAACAGCCCAGACTGGTTTCACAAATTATGGCACATATAATAAATCAGCGTGCATCTTTTAAATTATCTCTTCAAAAAACATGAGAGTTCTTTGGAAACTGATATGAAAGATGACCATGTCATATTTTACATAAAAAAAAATCACGGTGCAGAATAATGTGTATAGCACACACATACATATATGAAAGCTACACAAGAATGTGGTTGAGTAGCTGGAGCTAAAGAGAAGTGAGACTTTTTTTTCCTTACTGTGTACTCCTTTTTGCACCTTATGAATTTTGTACCATAGACATATATAATGTATTCAAAAAAGTTTTTTGTTAAGTATTGATTGACTTCAGCTGTAATGAAGTCTTCACATCTCCATGCTTTCATTACTAAAACCTAATTACAGTGGAGTTATGTAGCACACCTGGGAATAAGGGTCTGCAGTCAGTACATAAGGTGAAAACAGCATATAGTAAAAATCTGCCTTAAAAATCTCTTAAATATATGCCACACTGGACCAACACACCATCTCAATAATTCCTACACAGCTAATTTTCATACCAGCACTTGAACAGTTTGCTGTTTCTTCAACTGACTAGTAGATTAAACAGCTGGCTTGTACTTCAGCCTCATGTTGTGATGTTAAAAATGTTTCTTTAAAATACCATAATCACACTCATCACAGCTAGATGAGAAGCATTCAGGAATTGAGACAGGCTGAGAGAAGAGCAAATTTCCATTCCCCATTTCACGTTTGGTCCAGAATGTTCACTGTTTAGGTTAGTTTTCCCTTGCTTTTGTCACCAGATGTAAAGAAATGAATTTGATAAATGTATGAAAGATGTGTAGTGACAACATGGTGCTTTCTAAAATACATTTCAAAAACAGTACCTCTATTAATTAAACAAACCCCTACAGTGGAAAAAAATATCACAATCCAAATATAATGGACTAATTTGCTGATTGGGAACAGGCTGTAACAATCCCCAGATCAATGTGAGAAGGACAGAGGAGTAACACCTCTTGAGAGACATCACATATGATCTCATAATCTGAGCTGTAGCCCATTCCTTTATATTAGCATTTCCATACAGATATATAGATTCTTCAATCTTTACTCCGAGTTATCTTCTAACTCCAATAAGTAAAGTTAGCTATCACTGAAGCTAAATAAAAACTCCCAAATCTTTCTATCCCTGCTCTCTCTGGTGAGCGCCAGATCAGTATTCCTACTAGATACTTCTCCTTTTAGAGGATTCACCCATAGGCTACTCAAATTCACTACAAACTGAACTCATTCTTTCTCCTCCCTCCACTCCCCCCAGTCTGTTCTTCTAGTATTCCCTATCTTGGAAGAGAGAACAAACAACCATTCTGGCGCCCAAGGCAAAAATCTAAAATTATACTATATTCCATCCATCTCTTTCTCCTATAACCAATCCCCAAGTTTGGTAGGTCCTGCCACCTACATCTCTTTTAAGCCCACCCCATCTCCACCATGCCCACTGTCAATGCTTTGGTTTGCCTTCATCATTGCACACTTGAGCGAACTGGTCTCCCTGCCTTGAGTCTCTTCAATCCATCTTACAGACACCTGAAAAGTTAACTTCCTAAAATGCAAATTTGGTTACATCACTCTTTCTATTTTAAGAACAGAAGAATCAAGAACAAGTCCCAAAGTAATGATATAGTAAGCTAAACACAAGCTCATTTAATAACATGACATAATGCAAAGAGAATGTACTACCAGGCATATTTTTTATGAGTATATTCCTATTCTACCCCACACTATATGACCAAATTAAATAAGCTATTAAGTGTGTTTCAGTAGAAAGAGGCCTTAGGGAAGCAAGGAAAATTCAACTGCCTTCTTAAAGAGAGTCAAAAATGAACACAAAATGGATCCTAACAGTGATAAAGGTGCCTTAAGGAAAACAAGGAGTTTCCCAGACCTAAAAAACAAGAGTGCGTTCAAGCTGAATGTAAATATTAACATGCTTAAAATGAATGCCGTAATCAGAAAAGGATTGGGGAAGTAAAAACAAGCAGAGAAGCTGAAGGAAGACAGAAAAACCATCCATCCCTAAAGTAAAAGCTGAATGAGGTTGTCTCAGTCCCAGGCCAGCAAATGTCACTTCCCTGGTCAAGTCCATGCTAACGAAACCACGTGACTATGATCTGACCTGGTAGGTAAAGTCTACCCACTGGACAAGAATATTTCGGTCATTTGGCTTGAGTCTTCAGTTCCCTCTAAATATCTCTTCTCATTTGAAAAACTTAAACTGGCATGTTAAGTAGGATCTAGTACGGAAGTCTACCTATCAGAAAAGTTTATATTAATCATGCCAACAAGCACATATCATTATAAATTAATAAACTGGAATTCTGGCTTTACACATCAGTCTTGCACAGCTGGTTAATGAATTTAAGTCTAACCGTGGGATAAGGTGCTGGCTTTCAGCATGCTGACAAGATCAGATTTCTAAGGGTGTTAAATCCAAGACCAGACCTAGGATGAAGGTAAATTCTATAACTGTATTTGTGGCTATTAAAATTAATTAAAATTTAAAATTCAGTTCTTCAGTTAACAGAGCCACATTTCAAAATAGCCACAAGTGGCTAGTGGCTACCATATTGAACAGCACAGATAATGAACATTTCCATTATCCAGAAAGTTCTAACTGGACGGCACTGTTCTGGAAGACAACCTTAAACTAACCCTACTGTGAGTCCTCTCGGGAAACAGGCTGAGATAGTCCTGGATGGCTAACACAGAATGAGATCTAGACTATTCTCTACAGAAGGTACGAAATAGATACTCAGCAACCATTGTTTCCTTTCCCTTTGCAATGATTTTTTGAAATCAGAATACAGTTTTAGTCTTCAGGATTTCTGCCCCTCTTTTTATCACTGGATGGTATTTTAAACTTGAGGCACAGACATTAGAAGCACATTCTCTGAAACGAAACTGCCTAGATTCATGTCTCATCTTTGTCTCTTACTAGATGTGTGACCTTGAACATGTTCCTTAACTACTCTATCCTTCAGTTTCCTCATAACTAAAGTGGAAATAAGGGTACTTACATCATTGGGTCACTATGAAAATGAGTTTATACATGTAGAGTGTTCAGAATTGTGCTCAATACAGAGTAACTGCCCATTAAGTGTAAACTACTACTACTTTTCCTACTACCACCACCCTGAGAGCTCTTCACGTGACAAGCGTGAAAAATGCTCAACTAGAAGAAATACTAACAAATATAAAAAGTAAAACATGGATCACAAAGCCAGAGTGTCAGCCTATGATAAAAAGGTTTTTTTTTTTTTTTTTAAGGGTAAAGGAAATGGGTAATCTGGAGTGATTAAATACCAGAAAAAGTCATGGGTTGCCTGATAATGTCTTACTTGTAAGGCTGATAAACCAGAGATCAAAAGAAGTCTACATAGGGACTTCCCTGGTGGTCCAGTGGTTAAGACTCCATGCTCCCAAGCAGGGGGCCCAAGTTCCATCCCTGGTCAGGGAACTAGATCCCACATGCTGCAACTAGAAGAGCCCACATGCCGCAACTAGAAGAGCCCACATGCCGCAACTAGAAGAGCCCACATGCCGCAACTAAAGAGCCTGCATACTGCAATGAAGATCACGCGTGCCGCAACTAAGACCCGGCGCAGCCAAATAAATAAATAAATAAATATTAAAAAAAAACATGCTAAGAATGTCACTGTTACAAAAAAAAAAGAAGTCTACATAATAAGCTACTGAGCTATTTAAATAACCAATAAAAAGTAAGGAGGAACTGAGAAGATACAGGTTTGAGTTCACTAGACCAAATGATACTTCCCTATATAAAACACATTTTGACATGCAAATGTATAGCCTCTCTTATACTTCCTAAGTTACCTTTAGGTTCACTTGGTGACTGACTAAAGATCTTCTAATCTTTTCATTAAGAAGGGAGAGCACCAGATACAATTAAGATACCATGCTAAACAACGATCCATCATGTGTTCTCCAAGTGAAAACCCACTGTAGAAAACCGCATCTTACTCTAACAGTATATAGACAATATGAAAATCCTGAAGTTGAAGTACAAACTTCAGCAAATGTAGTCAGATGGAAAGAGCCAGAGCTCTGGAGACACACAGGCTCAAGCTTAAGCTTGGCCTTGCCATGTACTAGCTGTATGACCCTGGGCAAATTGTACTTAATGCTCATGAGCTTCATTTTACAATCTGTAATATACACGTAAAGCAGGTGCCAACTAAGTAAGAAATATATGTAAAGAGCTTACAATAGTGCCTGGCACTTAGTAGATGCCCAGTAAACAGCAGCTACAGTAAGTAAATCGTCCTGAGAAGACCCTCCAGAAGTCCTAAGAATAAAAGACCACTACTTTACATGGTAAATACAAAAATTATTCTGACCAGGTAATAACTATAAATCATGAGATAATGCCACAAAATTGTCATTTGCTTTCCATAGTTTATAACCTATTCCTCAAACAAATGTCCCTTGTTTACTGTACTGTATTCCCTGTTAGGCTATGACTACAAAACTTTTGGGCCTATTTAATAAAAATAACTGCATTTCTTACACTGAAACAAAGTTTTTACTAGCAAATACCTTCACTAAACCACACCCAAACATGAACACTATGAATAAATGTCTAACATTTCTTCTTTCTCTATTATAATGGAAAAAAGTAAAGAAATTTTAAGTTTCTCTCAGTGAGCTGAGTTCTACATAACAAAACAATACAGGGTAATTGCTTACCTGGACAATATTTTGTACTTCAGATCCACCAATCCAGAATGAATGGGGGTATTCCCTTTCAGACTAGTCTGAGAAAAGACAGCAGTCAAGCAGCTTCCAAGATTCTTTCCGCTTACTGTATCCAGCTTTCTTCAACAAAATCCCAAACATGCACTTCGGTAACTGTTGAAAGACAGAAAGCAATCCATACACCCACCATGGCACCAGCGGCAAAGGACAGCCACCAAGAAATGGAAGGGTCAATGGAGTGGTGGATCTGAAGCACAGAAAGAGTTACAACCCTTGAGTCAACTATTTGGTATAAAAGGTCTGTAGTAGCACTGCTCATCTCTGTGTTGAGAGAAGGATAAGAAATTCTACATAACAAAGAAGGAAACATCCCTAATACTATTATTTGTTCATGATAAATATCATGCAATTTCCAAATGCATGATAAAAATTTCTTCTATTATGCACATAAATTGTCCCAGATCATTCAGCTGCAATGAATTTTATCCATTTTCTAAGACAGCTCCTCTACTACTACAGAAACTTTGTCAGCCAAAGTTAATATAGGAGGGCTCAAATGTCTCCCAATCAAAATATGTATTTAAGCACCTAACAAGAAATCTTTTGGTTTGCCACATATAAGAAATCAAATCCTCACATCTCTCAAATCTTCCACCCTCAGCTGAAATACAGGACATTTTAAGACATGTGACATAACTTCAAGAGTAAACTTCTGACTCAATAAAGGCCAATCCCCCACAATGGCCAGTCACTGGGTAAATTAGGGAAAATAATAAAGAACACTAGTAAACAATTTACTAGATAACACCTTTAAATACATAAGCCCACTCCACATTATATCAACATTCTTTTATTACCATACCAACTCTTCCATTAGACTGTAAACTCTAAACAAACTACGAGGGAGAGAGAAAAAGACATTCAACAGGATGACATAGATAAAAACTTAAAAATCCAAAGACTGTGAAGCTGCCTGCACATAAATTTGCTTCTTCCTCAACTGTCACACTACTGCCAAAATGTTCCGGCAGTAATTATAATACCTACCTTTATTGAAGGGTTACTAATGGGCCAGGCCTTTCACATTCATTACTCATATTTAATTCTCAAAAAATATGAGAAGAAATAACTTGCCCACAGTCCCACATCTACTAGGTGGTACAGCCCATGCCCTTTTCACAGAATACTGTGGCCTCCCAAGTCCACAGCCCATGGATCAGAAAGACCATGATTCCTGGGGCAGAAGAAACCAAGCTTTAAGCTAACTGACGTCAGAAGGGAGAACCACAAAAATACAGAAGAGTTAAGTATTTCAGCCTAGCTGAACTAAAATACAACTGAACTTGTTGAGCCATCCTGAAAGGGCTGACTCCCCTGATGTAGCCACTTAAAAGCATTTCAGTAACAAAAAGCCATGCAATTCTAAGGCCCACAATATTAATTTTATAACAAAACACATTATAACGTTGCCCAAGCAGACTTTGTGTTTAGCAGCAAAGATGTGTCTGTGACAAAGAATCCCAAACCCAGTTGAAACCAAGGAATTTTTAAATTCCAAGATCAATAAATAGTCCACAGGCAAAGACTAAAGATGTTCTGATTTTTCATGTTACAGGCAAAGCAACTGAGGTGACTGACTGAAGTACAAGTCTAAGATTAACCTCTTCATAACAAACGGGTGGAAATATCTTAATACCCTCAACTTAAATGCATTATTTGAGTAAAATCACAAGCAAAGAATAATTGCTCAAGCTCTTCTCATTACTCTAGAGCCTAAGAATAAACTAAAAACCCAATTTTGACAAAAGCTGCTAGTGGGCTAGTAGTTAACTGCTAGAGCAATATACTCTGCTTTTCAAAGTATAACTCACTGCTATAACCAAAATGCCGAACAATTATAGCAAAACACAGCCACAACAATTTGACTAACGGACTCACTCCTGAACCTCTTGCGTTGTCAGGGCTTTTTCTTGTATTAGTGAGTTAATTTTCCCCCCTTCCCTTCAAATAAACATTTACTGAATGCCTAATTGGTGGCAGGCCTTATGCTAGAGAAACAAAGATTAATAGATGCCAGACCAGGAATGTAAGGACTGACTTCTTCCTGTCCCCTGCCCCTTTCTCTCTGAGTCTCCTAAGCAATCACTTCACAGAACCAAAACATATTTTATTATTAGTTCCCAAAACTGGTTAAGTGATCTGAATTTAACTCTCAAAAAAAAAAAATACTCAGGTTCCTTTTTCTTAACAGCAGAGCTCTCATTTTTCTTTTTCTTCTGTGGATCAGAGGTTTGCTATTAGAGAATGGTTTCCTATATTCATTGTACTTAGGTATTTGCCCATCTCTCTACTCAGTCATCTTTTTCAATTTACATGTTAATGTCTCACTGTTTCTACTTCACTGCTTTCCATTCTGTGAAGGTCTTCATTGTTGACTAACCCTGAGAGGGAATTTCCTAAAAAATGTTTCCTGCTGACATCACTGAACTCTGCAATCTTTGAATTTTGTTAAAACAATAATAAGATCCAGGTTAGAGATACCCTACTGGACTGTCAGGTCTTCCTGGCTGGTCTCTCATTTGCCTACAAAGACAAGCTTCCTGTGAGGCAATTGCGATCAGCAGAAACTGAACTGAGGGTAACAAGCACTTTCTTGACCAACAGGTTTTTCCCCTTTTCTCAACTAATTCAATGAACAACAATACAACTCAGGAGGAAATCTTGTAGGATAGTCACCACTTATTCTGTTAAAGGTCAAAATCACCAGCTTTGCTAAAACAAGAATAAGAATTTGAAAATCCGAATTTCCTTGTCGAAACTAAATTGATCAAACATAAATCACAAAGCTCAATGTTAATATGAACAATTACCAGTCTCTTTCTACCAGGATACCTAAAACAGGGTTAAGTGGGTTCTCTCCACAGGTAGAGTACAAGTCTAATTATGGCTAATTGGTAGTTCTTAGTAATTGTAACAGTACTTCCCAGATTTCCAAGACAGTACTTATTCTGTATGATTTCATCATCTCCTCCAAAGATGCCTCGTTAAATGTATGGCTAAAAGCAACTGAATTTTAGGCCTCTGTAAAGCTTCACAATTAAATACACACACAAATCAGGGGGGAAAATTTAAAACCTTCCTCACATCATCTGTCTTGATTGTGCTTTACAAAATATGGTCCCTGTACTTGTGGGGAGAGTTAGCTTGGCAGGTAGTTGCTGAGAGACAAGTCTTTGCAAGGTCCTTTCACATGCATCTCTCATAATCCTCCCAGCAGCAATACCTACATTTTCTTATTTTTATACATAATGAAATCATACCAGAGTTTAAACGTTAACGTTCTTAAGGTCACACAGCCAGCAAGTGACAGCTAAGATACAAACTCAGGTGTTTCACTCTAGAGTCCATGCCCTTTATGCTAAATCACGCTTCTCTAAGGTCACAGCATCCTTAGAACTTATCGACTGTTTGGCAAGTTCACGTCAACAGATATAAAAGGAGTTTGGTTTCCTCAGTCCTTCTATCAACCACTCTCTAGGATGTATATAAATCAATCTGTATGTGTATAAAAGTCTGTAAATAATGGTTAAAATGTCTATGAATGTCTGTGTACCACATCCCACCTTCCTTTTCCCCTTAGCAGTCTTTCTCGTCTATCTATCTCCACCTTTGTCTTAAGATTATCAAAGGGAAATCTTTTTTTTTTTTTTTTTTTTGCGGTACGCGGGCCTCTCACTGTTGCGGCCTCTCCCGTCGCAGAGCATAGGCTCTGGACGCGCACGCTCAGCGGCCACGGCTCACGGGCCCAGCCGCTCTGCGGCATGTGGGATCCTCCCGGACCGGGGCACGAACCCGTGTCCCCTGCATCGGCAGGCGGACTCTCAACCACTGCGCCACCAGGGAAGCACCAAAAGGAAATCTTAAAAAGTTTTCACAGCATGGAAAAAAAACTAACGTTAATTTAAATCAATAGCTACTGCACACCCAAGTGTGAAGTGTAGTGAAGGATTCAAAGGACAATCAGATACAGCCTCTGGAAGAGAAGCTTAGACATGATCAAACTTTTATGATACACAGGAAGGTCTGATAAGTCCGATAAGAGTTAGGAACAAATTATCGTAAGAACTAGTGATATAGGTGAGAATTTCCAGAAAAGAAGATGGCTAAGATACAGGCAGACAGCAATAATACACGCAATCAACAGGAAAGTTCAACTCAACATTTACTGAACACCTACTACAAGAGGCACTGTGAGGAGTTTATCATTTAATAGGGGACACAAACAGGAAACTATAATACAAACCCAGAAGATGTTCACTGCCACAAGATAAAGTGTCAGAACTCATTCACTGAACGACGATTATCATATAGGCAGTGCTATAGATAAAAAACCAAAATGGTATCTGCCACCATAATATAAACTGACATCAAAAAGAGAAGGCATCTAAGCTGTGTTCTGAGGGGATAGTACTTCATCAGCATAGGTGGAAGAGAGGATTGTTGAGATCTGACCTAAAGCAACTTGGCCAGAGCACCAACTATTAGGTCCTTCCCATAAACATCAGCAGCCTTAAATACATGGGTTTCGGTCAGTTCGTATCAGTGCTGACAAAGGAAACAGTGAGCAGAATCTGAAGAACCACAGATCCCCACGCTTTGGCTGGAATATAGAATAAGTGAGGAATGTGAGAAGAAAAAGCTGAAGAGAGGCTGGAATTTGAATTACTAGGACTTGAAATGCTTTCTTTCCCTTAAACTGTAAATATCACCAGATGGAAGCCAAGATCCCAGGTACCTCACAGCACAGAAAAGTTTGTTTCTAGAATTCATAGAACCAAACAGTACTACTCAGAGAAATACATGTGCTGTCCTGTAAAGCTATGTAATGGGTTAGCGATTCTTCTGTGCTATACAGAACTCGCAGTTTTCAGGGGACAGCAGTCAGGGGCCAAAGAGTGGCAAGACTTGTGATCAGGATCATGTTTATCCTTGTCAAATCTGAAAGGACATCTAACCTACTCCAAAATCAGGAGTAAAAATTGATAATATTTGAGCCACAGCCTCTTGAGGCAGGTCAGTGAGGTCTATGCATATGCATGTGATTTGTTTCATTTGGACCCTACTTAAACTTCTGTCTACTTTATCTGCATTTGGTAAATCAACACATGGCTAGTGGCAGATGAGGGTAAGTGACGGTAACAAAGTAAGACCCAATTTCTTAAAGGAGTCACTAAACAATCCCACTTATTCCACTTAGAAAGCCAATGACAAGGCGGGGTGGGGGGACACAAAAAGATAAAAAGATAAATATTTCCAATAACGTCACTTAGTTTCTTTCATCTCCTTGGACTTGTGGCCTGTCTGTACTTCAATAGCTCTAAAAATAGATTTGATATTACAGCTTCTTAATAAGATCCAATATATTTTACCTATATCACTACATTCGACAAGTAATATAGCCATTTAGAGATAACACAGAGGGGAATGACTCACTTAAGGTCACTTAGCAAAGAAGGGAACCATTCAGAGGCTAACAACAGAGTATAAACTACCCATTACTTGTGTAAAGGGGGGAAGGGGTACGCTCACACCCACAGAGGAAGCAGGATTATCTTTCCCAAACTTTTAACATTAACTTCTGCTATCTTCTAATAGGAAAGACTAACCATCTTTTTCCAATTAGCAGCTATGTGAGTGCTTTCTAGTAATAAGTGCCTGAACATAAAACTCATACTACTTCTAACTCAAGTGTTAAATATCATGTGACACACAATGCACAGGTTTCATTCTTTCCGGTGAAGTCCACCACACTAGACAAAGTCTGGTGAACTTTTGTGTATTTCCAAATGGATTACTACTTTTCTACCTCATTAATAATAAAGCTAATTTTACCAAAGTCAGAAGTTTGAAAAACAGTCCCACAAACTAGGTACAGTACTGGGCCCACATCAAGCCGCCAAAGTCATTTGGTGGTTAAATTATTCACTATCAGCAATCGTAAATTCAGTTGGCTCGATCAAGAGTTTATAGTCTATATTAAAGACTGAATCCTACGAGGTAGGTCAGCTGCAGAAGCACTTTTTGTGGACCTGGCCACAGGCAGGGGTAGGAGTCACAATGGGGGTTATATTTTGAAGATTTAATTATTCTGCTATCACCAGTTTTATTTCCTAGTAAACTAAAAAACTGCAAGAAAAAAAGAAAGAATCAAAATCAAAGAAAGTAGAGGAATGAAGATTAAGAAATTGGTGAAACCCAAGAACTGTTTCCTTTCTTTGAAACAGCAAGCTCTGGAATATCAAATGAAAGTTATCCTGTTAACCATTAAGTACCGAACTGGTACAGGCAGCACAATCACAAATATTTGAGTACTGAAGCTGACTCATAAAATTCTAAAAATATTTCATGCTTTAGGCTTTCAAAATACCATCAGTTTAACCCCTCCCCCTCCTTTCATCATGTTATTTTGAAATGTAAATGTTTTTAACCTAGTTCTGGAAACTCTAATTAAAATGCAGTGAATACAGAAAGCCACATGCAATTAGATTTCAAGGCATTATCATTCCTACATCTGATCCTGGATTTAGTAAATCAGTTGTTAAGTACCTGTGCTATCAACTACACTAAAATAAATACATATATGTTTAGGAAAAGAGTTGCCTAAGAGTCTTAACTGCTTAACTGATAGCCCTTTGAGGGAATATAAAAATCCGTTTATAAAAAGCCATTGTAAAAAAAAAAAAAAAGCCATTGTAAAAAAAAAAAGCCATTGTAAAATTGATCTAGAGAACTACTTTGTTAAATTTTCTAAGAATCCCAGTTTATAACGTCCTTGAAAAGGCTGAAATATCTTTTCAGGTCATAGACAAGTACAATCATGTAAAATCAAAACTTATGAGCACTGGATGCTAGTATATTTAGGCCAGAAATTTTTTTCTACATCCATTCAAAGACATTAAATGGATTACACTGTACTTACTCTAATTCTTTTGCAAACAAATACTATTTATTTATTTAGGCCACACGGTGCAGTTTGTGGGATCTTAGTTCCCTGACCAGGGATCAAACCAGGGCCCTCGGCAGTGAAAGCACTGAGTCGTAACCACTGGACCACCAGGGAAGTCCCTAGTTATTTTTTAAATGAATGGAAATGGAAGGAGCACTGAACAGCCAATTTCAAAGAGGTACCAAGTTACAATTTTTTGCTATGCAGTACTCCTCCTGTTGTAAGTACATGTATTATACACACATAAGAATATGTACTATGTAACTCCAATTAAGATATTTTACCAAAATAACCCCATACAAAATTTGAAGAATATCAAAGGCTTGACCTCAAAAGTTTGATAAATTGTACTGAAAGGAAAAATTACTTAATAAATGAACATCAAAAACTCGTAAGTATCAGTATCCCTTAGAAAGCAGCCATACGTGCACATACCCACACACACACACACACACATCAGAAACTACCAGAGCTTTTTTTCCCTCTAGTTTTCAAGACTGCTGGAGAAGTCTAGTGAATTATGCAAAGGACAGCAAATATTAAGCTGCCTCTGTATTTATGCTACTGTACTTCCATTTTTAAAACATGCATCTCAACTCCCCAGATACCATCATCCACAGAAACCATGCAGCTATCCAATAGACTTTCAGTGTCACCATTTATTATTTATAGCATTAAATGGGGGAAGTGGCTCTGATGTCACCGACCCTACCCAGTGGAATCACTGACTCAATAAATATTTTCACACTGGAGAAAATCTGGCTAGGAAAACATTTTGCTGTGTTAAGTAGAGTCTTTCACCTTTCCTCTCAACCCTGGGGTAAAAGTTGTTACTGTGTTAGGAGAGATACAAAGAAACTGTCAAGGTTTCCACAGGAGGAAAACCTGAGCATGTCCGTTTGCTGAGGCAAAGACTTCCCCCTCCCAACCCTCCGGAGCCCAGTTTGATTTCCCTAATGCTCAAATTGCCATATTTTACTTCTTCCACCAAATCATCCACCAAGTAGGAAATTCTTCATTTCTACTAGCCACTCTCTCGTGGTCCTGTTTCTAAAAACCCGTTCTGACTCAAAGTCCTAAGGCGGAAGGGGGCTGGGGTGTTCGCGGGGCCAGGAAGTTTGGCCTAGCTACCAAAGGTTTCTAACAGAAGAGTGATCGCCGCCCCAGGGCCCTAGGACACCCCCCCTCCCCCTTTTTCTAGAAGAAAGAACTGGCGGCAGTGACGAGGACAACCCCTCCCCCCTCCTCCCCAATTTCCCAAAGCAGCTTTGGAAAACGTGAAGTTACAGTTTCTCTTTCCTGGGAGATGGAATCCAGAGTACCTGGGGCCTTGCTATGCAAACATCCCTCTCGGCCGAGTAAGAAACCCTTTGTCCGAGAAGCCGGACACCACAGGGGGCCGGGAAAAAGGCCCCTTATCGGCCACTTCTTCAAATCCGAGAGCTCTCCACCTCCACCCCTGTAGGGCCTGTGCCGGCATCCTCATAGCCCTAGGTTGAAGACAGGGTGCTGAGACCCCTTCTAGGACGCGGAGGCCGAGGCCCTAACCGATCTTCTCGGTACCCTCTCCCATCAGCATCTCACTCGGCCTGAGTGGGGCTTGCAAGAGCGATGCAGGCCTGGACCGGAGAAACAGAGAAAAAAAGAAAGAAAGAAAAAAATCCCTTCTAAAGGGGGAATAAGATGCTAGAGCTAGTGCGAGCTAAGGCCACAGCATAAGCGAGCGAGGGTCGTTCGAGACATGGGCCAAGAGACAGGAGGAAGGGAGGGAGGAAAAACGGGGGGGAGGGAGGAAAAACGAGGGGCATGGAAGGGGCCGGGCCAGGTCCGGCCTGAAATCTCGAGGGATCCGGAGGAACCGCGCCGGGCCGGAGGCCAGGGAAGGCGGGGGGCCCAGGTCCCGGCCGAGGCAGCGAAGAAGCGTCAGGGCCGACCTCGCGCGGGAGGTGGGCAGGCCCGCCCGGAGCCGGACGGACGGAAGAACGGACGGTCCAACGGCCCGCACTCACCATGAGCTCGATGGTCTTGTCCTCAATCACCGAGTCGGGCTCCATGGCGGCCCCGGCGGCCCCGCCTCGCTCTCCCCGCGCAGCAGCGAACAGCCCGGGCGGAGGAGGCGACGGCGGAGGCGGCAGAGGCGGAGGCGGCTATCGCACCCACTCTAGCTGCCAGCCCGCCCGGGCCGCCGGCAGCTCCGCCCTCCCCCTCGGCGAACGCAGTACGCAGAGCTAGGACTACAGCTCCCAGCAGGCGCCGCAGGCCCTGTAGAGCGTTGTGGGAACGAGAAGCCGACACCAGGCCAATCTCTCCTGACAGCTCGAAGCTGAATTCTGAGCCGAAAGTAGCACTGGACTGTGAATGCGAGACGTGCAGACCTAAAGAATTAAGGGGTGCCTCAAGGTGGGGCCTCGGGAGCGATACGACTACATGTCCCAGAAAGCCCTGCGCTCGGGTTCTCTTTCCGGCTAGTTTCTCCTGACTTCCTGGCAGCCCAAGGCTACCCAGACCCGGACGGAAACTCGGAGGCAACTCTTCGCTTGACAGATATCCTGCGTGCGCGACTGATTTCCGCACATGCGCGGTCGGTGTCTGCAGGGCACAGGACGCCTAGGTAGCGGAGCGGCTGGTGCGCTGTCGTCTGTGGTAGAGTGAGGTGTTGGCGACAGGTGGGTTCTAGATACTTTTGGAGGGGATGGTTTTGGGGCTCAGGTGTGGGAGGGGGCCAGCGAAAGAGAGAAGTTCGGGCAAAGCTCTGAGAGTATGGGCGTCCCGGGAGGGAGGGGTTTGGAAATTTAGTTGGGGAAGAGGAGGTTTATGGTCTGTATGCACCACGTACTGGGAGGAGCTGAGAGGTGAAAGGGAGCCTGTGTATATTGAGCCCCTCTTATTCATTTGTTCAGAAAATGTTTTTTAAACTTCCAGCCTCTGCCGGGTACCAGTCTAGGCACTGGGAATCAGCTCTGAGCCTTACAGACAAGGGCTCTCTTCTTATGGAGCTTAATTCTAGTGGGGGGTGGGGGGGGAAGACAGGCATTAACCACAAGAGTGATAGGTGCTAAGAAGGAACACAGCTGGAGATCTGGAGACTCCTTCTGGTGAATTCTGCCTCCAGCGCTATGTGAACTTTGTCAGGTCTGTCAGTACCCTCTAACCAAAGACGACCAGGGGGCGCACGGATAGTTGAACAAGTTGGGTTTCTGACTGGTTGCAGGAAGGGAGATCACACACCACGAAGAACTGTGGGGCATCTCAGTAGGAGTTGTCAGGTCATTTGGAAGCGAGGCTTTACTCTGGATAAGATGCTGTCAGGAAGTGGGGGTGATTCTATGATTGGGTATCTCGATAAATCTTACCTAGAAGGAAGGAATGCTAGACTGAGGCTGAAGGTCTAATTGGTAGAGAAGCAGGAGTCCGTCATTAGCCAGGATGGGGGATGTTTGGTCCTTTTTTATGGTTTGGACAATGTCATATTTTATCTGTGTTCAAATGTAATTAAGGAGCGGTCTTGCTTTTATATTGATCTATCATGGTCACAGAATGGCTTCATCTAACGTTTATGTTCCGTGAAATTTATGTTCAACAGGGGAACACGAGGCCTAGCTAAGAGGGCCAGGCTATCATGTAGTAACATTACTGCCTGTCTGATTGTATCACGCCACCTTCCAAATGTCTGCTTTTCTTTCTCAAGTGTTTTGCATTCTCTGCACCTGTAGAGTGAAGGGACAAGACCTAGAAATCTTTCCATTTCCAAGGACCAAGTTATTACAGTAATTTGTATGCATGCAGGACACAGTGTAAGTTCCGTGTACGTAGAGTTTTAAGTTTTATAGTCCTTATCTGATGCTTTCCACCAGAGGAATCGAAAGAAAAGCAATGGCAAGAAAGAGCACAGAACTGGAAAGTTATTGCCACTAATTTGCTGTCTGAATTTCACCATATCCTTTTGCTTGTCTGGGCCTTGAGACATTCATTAGTAAAATAAAGGGGCTGAAATAAATGACCTCTGTTTCAGTTACCTATTGCATCATAATAAACCACCTCCAAGGCTTAGTAGCTTAAAATACCAGTGCTTTATTATTCTTTACAATTGTGTGGGTTAACTGGACTCAGCTGGGCCCACATAGTATAAGCTGAAGTTACTTATGGGATTACGATCAGCTGGGAGCTCATCAAAACGGGTTATCCTCGAGGGCCTCTCTCTTTACCTCGTTTCTTACCATTCAGGCTTCTGCATGGTGACTAGCTTCCAAGAGGACAAGCCCCAGTGAACAAAGGCTTATCAAGCCTTTGGTTGCGCCCAACTTGCTAATGTCCCATTGGCTAAAACAAGCCACATGGCAAAGCCCAGAGTCAGTGTGGGAAGGGACTACACAAGGTTGTGAATACAGAGTCGTGGTTCGTTGGGGGCCACTAACGTAACAGCCTATCAAGACCTCTAAAGTGTCAGCACTTGCCACGGACCTAGCACATAGGGCTAGGGTAGGAGTCACAAGCTGAGTATGAACCCCCAGTATGTCTGTTTATCCTGCACTGTCTTTTTTATTGTTTCAAAATTCAACAGTCTCACAATTGAAAATCCAAATTTCTAATTTCTCTTGAAAAGTTAGACTATCTTGCTGTACTGGATCTGCATGGCAACAGTATGCAGGGGTTAAGTAGCAATTACCTTCTTTATATGAGGCATTTACTCTATAGATTGCCACTGTTACCACTGCTCCCTGTTGCCTTATATCTGCAAGCTTTACTCATTTAAGTTGTATGCTTAACCCATATAGATATTTGAGTTTGCAACCCTTGGCATTGGAACTGTAATGGAGATAACTCAAGGTTTCTCTCCTTTTATTAAAACCATATCCCACCTTAAGAGGTAAAAAAAATACTGATTTTATTGGGTCAAATTCCAGGAGCTCAGTAAGATGAAAAAGTTATGTATACGATGGAAGTCATTCCCAAGCTGTTTAAGAGGCAAACCGAGCCTAGGCTTATCACTTTGCTCTCTCCTCTTCTCAAACAAGAACTCAGACCCTCGGGTATTTTTATTGCTTTAGGCTTGATGCTGACTGGCGATTAGATTTGGTCATAGATAAAGGCAGAAGACCTTGAGGCATATTTTCCCCCCAGTTTTTCAGATAGATCTGCACTGGGGTTTATATGACATGCTAACAGCAAACTGGTACAGGTCCACAATCCCTTAACCAAAACCCCGAGGTCCGGATATGCTTCAGAATTCAGAATTGTTCAGATTGTACAAAGGTAGTATGATGTACATACTGTGTATATAATGTAACACTGCCACTGGGGTCTAAGACAGCATTTCATAATGAAATACATTTATTTTTCTGCAGCAGAGCATATGGGTGCCTGTTATCAATTTATAGCCTCTCAGTTCCAAATCCAGCCTTCTTTTCCATGCTTTGAAATACTGGAGTGGGACCTGTAAATATTTCTCCCCTGGCAGCTGGCTCAGTGCTTAACTTTGTCAATAGAGAGCCCTAGAGGAGACCAGCCAAAGGGTCTTCTCTTCCTTGTTCCAGAATACTTTCTTTTCCTTCTTGCCTTTGTGGCACACAGTAGCAGATGGTTTGCAGAACCGTATCCCTCTCTCTACATACACACACTCACACACACACACACACACACACACACACACACACACACGTGTGGCTAGAACATCTAGAGAGTGCTTCCCAGTGAGTTCAGTGGCACCTTAGCGGGCAGTTTCCTGCTTTCCAGCCCCAGCCTGTAGCCCCTCAGCAACATCATCCAATGGGCCATAACTATCCTCTCTCTAGTGAGATCTGAATCTCATCCTAGCAGTGGGGGTGGGAGGATTCTTCCAAGTTTGTTCCTTCCTTGAGTTCTCTGCCTCAGCCCTAAAGGTAGTAGCGTCTCCCTATAACTGCTATTTCTGTATTCTTTAGAGTTGTCTTTACCCCCTTAGTACTTAATACCCTGTTACTAGTTAATAATTTTTTGTATTAAATTTTCACAAAAGAGAGTGTGGCAGATGTGAGGGTGTGTGACTTCCAAGACTAGATCGTAAGAGTCGTGCGTTCCTCCTTGCTCTTTCTCTCTTGGGTTACTCACTCTGGAGGAAGCAAGCTGCCGTGTCATGATGACACTTAAGCAGCCCTATGGGATGTCCATGTGGTAAGGAACTGAGGCCACCTGCCAACAACCAGCACTAACTTTCCAGACCTGTGAGTGAGCCATCTTGGAAGCCATCTCCTCCTGCCCCAGTTAATCCTTCGGATGACTAGCCCCATTCAAATCTTGACCTCATGAGAGACCCTAAGCCAGGACTACCCATCCAAGCCATTCTTGGACCCCTGCCCCACAGAGGCTGTGGGAGATAATAAATGTTCATTACTTTTAAGGTGCTAAATTTTGAGATAATTTATTACGCAGCAACAGATAACTAACAGAGGTACCCCCCAAAAAAGAGCTCGTTCAAAATACTGAACTCAGTTCTCTCTTTCTTTGGGGGGGGCGGGGATCCTAGTTCCCCAACCAGGGATCGAAATTGTGCCCCCTTGGAAGCACAGAGCCTTATCCAGTGGACCACTAGGGAAGTCATGAACTCAGTTCTCTTTTTTTTTTTTTAATTTTATTTATTTATTTTTGGCTGCGTTGGGTCTTCGTTGCTACACGTGGGCTTTCTCTAGTTTTAGTGAAAGGGGGCTACTCCTTGTTGTGGTGCACGGGCTCCTCATTGTGGTGGCTTCTCGTTGCAGAGCACAGGCTCTAGGTGCACGGGCTTCAATAGTTGTGGCACACGGGCTCAGTAGTTTTGGCTTGCGAGCTCTAGAGCGCAGGCTCAGTAGTTACGGCATACAGGCTTAGTTGCTCCGCAGCGTGTGGGATCTTCCTGGACCAGGGCTCGAACCCGTGTCCTCTGCATTGGCAGGCGGATTCTTAACCACTGCACCACCAGGGAGGTCCCTCAGTTCTCTTTTAATCAAGGCACTTTTAATCAAGTCACCTAAACACTTGGTAGGGCTTTTTGTCTTTCCCTTTCTTACAAATACTTTTTCAGGTAAAGGGTGACATTTTTTTTTTTGGCTGTGTCGGTCTTAGTTGCAGCATGCAGGCTCTTCGTTGCAGCGTGTGGGTTTCTCTCTAGTTGTGGCGCGTAGGCTCCAGAGCGCATAGGCTCTGTAGTTTGCAGCACATGGGCGTGGCATGTGGGATCTTAGTTCCCCAGCCAGGGACCAAACCCCTGTTCCCTGCACTGGAAGGCAGATTCTTTACCACTGGACCACCAGGGAAGTCCCAAGGGTGGCATTTGAAAAGGGTATATTTTGACCTGTGCTGGGTTTTCTGAATTCAAATACATTGTAGAGAAGGGTAGTGCAGTGAAATTTTGACTTAACTCATTCCCAACTAACGTAAAGAACAAAATTCTCTTGAAGGAGAATCGTGTGAAACCAAAGGAAAGAGAATGTTGGGAAGAAGTATTGAAGGTAGCAGCTCCCTGTTTTATCCACATGGTAAGGTTCCATGCCTTATCCATCTATGTATAGAATCTAGAAAAGAAGATAGTTATCATGAAATACATATGAGCACGTTTATTTGAACTGAAAAACAAAAGCCAGACTTTTTCTGAGAGTCTAACTTGGCTGACTGGTTTGATAGGTGGCATAACAATAATAGATGTTAGATGAGGTGAATCTTTAGTTCTATAATTTTTAGGAAAATACATTTAAAGCACATGAGGAAAAACATTTCATCAATTAATGTATTGGCAAACATGTATTAAAATTAATATTTGTATCTTCCCAATGCTTTTTTGTTTCTTTAACTTATCAGGTCACTTAAGACCACCAAGTGAAAGAGTAAAAAAAGATTGTATTAGAATAGAATACACTGTGCCACCATGACAAATTAACTCTCTGTATATTCAGAATTCAGTCAGAGAAGCAGAACCACTAAGGGTGTTACTAAAGGGCTTTTTTTTTTTTTTTTTTTTTTTTTACAAGAAGTTGACCTCATGTAATTGTCCAAGCAATCTCTGTAAGGTTGCAGTCTTTGCAGTCGATGCTGGATCTTCAAGTCCACGGGGAAGGCAGTCAGGGCGAGAAGATGGATGTAAGGTGGGGAGAGCAGGCATAAGCCAAACTGGAGTCCATGAGGACAGATGAAACCTGTGTCAGTTCTTATTGCCCCTGACCTTGGTGGTATGGACGTCCTGAAGAGGCTGGAGCCCTTTGCCAGAGAACTGAACACACACAGGCCTGCCCAGGAATTAGAGAAGCTGAAAGAGGCTTTAGGGGAAGGTGGAGTGATTGCAGGCAGGGCCTTTCCTCATGCCAAGGAGGTGAGTGAGCAAGCAGATCAGTGACAATGTATATGGGCTGCAAAATGACTACAGTTTCACTTCCACCTTCCAAATCCCTACACCAGACTGTCTGGTGGCCCACCCTGATCCGAAACGTAGGTGAACAGAATTCTGGGAAATGTAGTTTAGCTTAGTCAAGTTGACATAGCATTTGACAAGGCATTACTGCCAGTGTCCACACCCTGGAAACGTAGTGACTTTATATACATGTCTTGTTCATACAAGGTCTAATGGAGTCAGCTAGCCCTCCATCTTATAGTTTTCATGGTCTCCAGTATTGCTGGGGCAGAGGGGAAGCTCACCAGCATACTCAGAAGCACATTACTCCTGCTCATTATTCATTGGTCAGTGCCTCATCACGAGGCCCTAAGAAACTGCAAGGGAGGCTGAATTTGGTGAACACAAAGGAATTTTGGTAGATGATGTGTGCTATACCAGTAAAATTCATATTCATTTAATAAATCTTGGTAAAGACTTTTTGGTATATTTCCCAGAAATTGAGAAAGTGAATTTCTCCAGTGAATATACAAAAAAATCATTTTACTAGTCAGGTGGTTTCCAAAACTTTGCTTTCAAAAAAACTGAAGGAAGATTGAATTGAATTTTAATGATAATTTAAAATAATTTTGCTAACAGACCACTATGTAATATTTGCCATAATAACTTGGAAATAATCTTCAAAGTTGCATACCATTGCTATGAGAAATGTTCATTCTTATGTGAACAAGTCTTCTTAGCACTGACCATGGGCACTGGTTCCTCATTCATGTCTGAAAAAGTAAGTGCGGGGGCCAAAGGCTGAGTGGGGACAGCCTGTGGCCACAGAGGGGACATACCTGTCTTGGGAAGGGCTCATACTTCCCAAGTTCTGAGGGGCAAAGATGCATGGTTTGTGGGGACCAGCTGTAGATACCACAAAAAGATTGTTTTGAAATAGTTGTTGACCAAGAGGACCATCTGGAGGGTCAGGATGGTCTCAACAGGCATGCCTTGTTGAGAGTATACCACAGGAAGCCCTAGATTAAGAGGAGGGGGATTTCAGGTAGCTAGCCAGAGGAGGTGGTATCTCTCATCTGAGAATAGCAACCCCAAAAAATGCCCCAGGAGAGCACTTTGACATGAAATACCTAGGACATACATGTACCACATTATAACTGGGCAAGTCAAGACATCTCTTCCCCTGCCTCAGCTTGGGTTCCCCAGAAGCAGACCCTGAGTCGAGGATACTGTAAAGGGCTTTATTAAGAAGTGCTCCCAGGAGAAACCTGTTAGAGAGTGAGGAAAGCAAAAAAGGGAAGTTGTGCTCTCAGGCAGAGTTCCACAGACAGGAGTTTGAGCTGCAGGCTGATCCTGTGTGGTGCTCCAGAATGTGAATTACTCCTCAGAGTTTGTCCTGACTTGAGGGGTGAGAGCGTGGCTTTCCTGGTCCTAGATCAGTCAGTCTGCCCCCAGGCACTTCTGACTGTGCAAAGCATCACCAGCAGGAGGACCGTCCTCCAAAGAGTAGTTGGTGTGGGCCTTTAGAAAGGAAAGCACACGGAAGCCAGGAGAGGAGGTTAAAGGAATCTAGGTTTGAACACGCACCATCTGCTACAGATCATCCTGCAGACCGCTCAGATCTACTTGTAATATTTTACATTAAGTTCACCTCGTCCCAACTGCTTCAAGATTGGGATTGGTCGCAATGTCTAGGAGAAAATTTAGAAGAAGAATGTTAGAGGGATGAGCAACAGCCCCCTCTGCTGCAGTTGTTGCCAAGGCTGTAAATTTGTCATCTTCCTTTCTCTGTGTTCTAGATTTCCTCCTTTACCCTTGGCTGTAATGCTTCTGCTGTTGTAGGTGGCTTGCATTGAAGGGTGTCCCAGACCTTCGTCCCTGAGAGGTCTGAGGCCCTGGATACCCATGCCTTTATGAAGCTGGGATTGCTGGGATTGGCCATTCACCATTATACCTGGCCTGGGAGTACAAGATATCACTGAGCTAGTACCTCTAAGGGACCATACACAGCCCACAGTTCCCACAGGAGAACTGGACAAAGTCCTGCTCTAGCTCTTCTTTGTAATGATGTATCACATCTACCTGGTCTTCTCTCTCTGAGTCTTCTGTTACCATTTCTGTCTTATTTCACTTCTGCAGTCTCAGTGTAACCATATTAGTTTCCTGTGGCTATCACAACAAATGACCATAAACTTGTGGCTTAAAACAACAGAAATTTATCCTCTCACCTTTCTGGAGACCAGAAGTCTGAAATCAAGGCGTGGGCAGGACCATATTCCCTCAGAGTAAGAGTTCTTTATATATTTTAGATATTAATTTCTTATCAAATATATAATTTTAAAATATTTTCTCCAATATTTTCACTCTGTTGATAGTATCCTTTGATGCAAAAAAGTTATAAATTTTTATGTAAATATTTTTCTTTTGTTGCCTGTACTTTGGGTGTCATAGCCAAGGCATTACTGCCAAATCCAATCTCATGAAGCTTTTTCCCTGTTTCCTTCTAAGAGTTGTATAGTTTTAGCTCTTAAATTTAGGTCTTTGATCTGTTTTGAGTTCATTTTTGTGTATGGTGTAAGGTAAGGGTCCAACCTCATTCTTTTGCCTTTTTTACCTCTTCCAGTTTCTGGTTGTTCCTGGTTCCTTTTCTTGTGGCAGTGTAATTCCAGTTTCTATCTCTGTCTTCACATGGCCTTCTTCTCTTTGTCTCTGTGTTTCTCCTCTGTGTCTGTGTCTTGTAAGAAACCCATCATTGGCCCACCCTAATCCAAGGTGATCTTAGCTTGAGATCTTTAATTGCATCTACAAAGACACAATTCCAAATAAGATCACATTCTGAGACTCTGGGTAGGAATATTTTGGGGAGGCCACTCTTCAACCCACTACAATGTCCATTCTAATCTCCTTTGCTATAAGCAATTTTATTACCAATCCTTTTGTTCCTTTTCCTTAGAACAATCTTTAGCATCCTCTGCCACATCCCACTTAAAGTGCTCCACTCAACCCAGTGAGCACCAAGTCCTGATCTATTGGCTTTTTAGCTATATCTGTTCAGTATTTTCTTAGTGGTTGTTCCAGGGATTGCAATATACCTCCTTAACTTTTCATTTACTTAGAATTAATATTTTAACACTTCACCTAAAATACAGAAACCTGGCAACTGTACGGATCCATTTATCCCTTCCCATCTTTTATGCCATAGATGTCATAGGTATTATGTCTACATACATTAGAAACCTCACAAGGCAAAGCTATACATTTTGCTTTAAGCAGTATTATGTATTTCTTTTAAAAGTCAGAGGGAAGAAAATAGTCTTTTATGTGTTACCCAGTTATTTACCATTTGTGATTCTCTTTATTCTTTCCTGCATATCCAGTTTTCCATCTGGTATCATTTCCTTTCAGCCTGAAGACTTCCTTTACCATTTTTTGCAGTACCTCCCTGCTGACAATGAATTCTTTTGGTTTTTCTTTTATCTGAAAATGCCTTTATTCGTCATTTCTTGAAGGATATTTTAGCTAGATTTAGAATTCTAGGTTAAGAAGTTCTTCTTTCCACCCTTAAAGATGTTGGTCTTCTATTATATTAGGTTCCTGGGGCTCCTATAACAAATTACCACAAACTTCATGACAGAGCAACAGAAATTTATTCTTTCACAGTTTTGAAGGCCAGAAGTTCAAAATCAACGTGTGGGCAGGGCCACACTCCCTCCAAAGGCTCTAGAGAAGCATCCTTCTGTGCCTCTTCTAGCTGTTCCAGGCATTGTTTGGCTTGTAGTTTCATAACTCCAATCTCTGCCTCCCTCTTTACATGGCCTTCTGTGTTTCTGCTCTTCTTATGAGGATACTTGTCATTGGATTTAGGTCCCACCTGGTTAATCCACAGTGATCTCATCTCAAGATCCTTAATTGTATCTGTAAAGACCCTTTTCCAAATAAGTTCACATTCACAAGTACCCAGGAGTTAGGACTTAGACACATTGTTTTTTAACTGAGATATGATAACATATAAAATATATTAGTTTCAGGTTTACAACATAATAATTCAATGTTTGTATTTATTGCAGAATGATCACCACAGTAAGACTAGTTAAGCCACACATAATTACAATTTTTTTCTTGTGATGAGAACTTTTAAGATCTAATCTCTTAGCAACTTTCAGATACACAATACAATTATAGTCACCATGCTGTATGTTATAGCTCAGGATTTATTTTATAGCTGGAAGTTTCTACCTCTTGCCCATCTTCACCCCATTTTGCCTGTCCTTCAACCCCTGCCTCTAGCAACTGCCAGTCTGTTCTCTGTATCTTGCATTCAGTTCTTTGTAATTTTTTAAATTCCACATGATTACATGATATTTGTCTTTCTTTGTCTGACTTATATCAGTTAGCATAATGCCTTCAGGGTCCATCCATGTTGTCACAAATGGAAGGATTTTCTCATTTTTTATGGCTGAATAATATTTCAATGTGTGTGTGTATGTGTGTGTATGTGTGTATCAAAACTTCTTTATTCATTCATTAATTGAAATTTAGGTTTCTCCATGTCTTGGCTATTTTTAATAATGCTGCTATGAACATTGGGGTGCAGATGTCTTTTTGAGTTAGTGTTTTCGTTTCCTTTGGATATATTCCCAGAAGTGGAATTGCTGGATCATTGGTAGTTCAGTTTTTATTTGGGGAGGGGGGATCCTCCATACTGTTTTCCATAGTGGCTATACCAGTTTACAGTCTTGCCAGCAGTACACAAAGGTTCCCATTTCTTTACATCCTCACCAGCATTTATCTCTTATCTTTTTGATGATAACAGTTCTAACAGGTGATATCTCATTGTCGTTTTTTGCCCATTTTTAATTATTTTTTTGGACACGCCACGGGGCTTGCGGGATCTTAGTTCCCCGATCAGGTATTGAACCTGGGACCTCGGCAATGAAAGTGCAGGGTCCTAACCACTGGACCTCCAGGGAATTCCCTCACCCATTTTTTAATTGGATTGTTTTTTTGCTATCGAGTTATATGAGTTCTTTATTTTGGATATTTATCCCTTATCAGATAAATGGTTTACTAATTTTTTTCCCATTCTATACGTTATATTTTCATTTTGTTGATTGTTTCTTTTGCCACGCAGAAGCTTTTTTAGTTTGATGAAGTCCCACTTGTTTGGTTTTTATTTTGTTGATTGTGCTTTAGGTGTCGTATCCAAAAAAATCATTGCCAAGATCCATGTCAGGGAGCTTTTTCCCTGTGTTTTCTTCTAAGAGTTTTGTGGCTTCAGGTCATACGTTAAGTATTTAACCCATTTTAAGTTAATTGTTGTGAGTAGTATAACACAGGGACCTAGATTCATTCTTTTACATGTGAATTTTCCCAGCACCGTTAATTAAAAAGAATCTCTTTCCTCCATTGACTATTCCTGGCTCCCTTATCAAATATTAGTTGACTGTGTATGGTTGGGTTTACTTCTAATCTCTCAATTCTGTGCCATTGATCTATGTGTCTGTTTTTATGGCAATATCATACTGTTTTGATTACTATAGCTTTATACTATAGTTTGAAATCAGACCGTGTGATGCCTTTCATTTTGTTCTTTCTCAGGACTGCTTGGCTAGTTGGGGTCTTTTGTGGTTCCTTACAATTTTTCTTTTCTACTTCTGTAAAAAATGCCATTGGAGGGCTTCCCTGGTGGAGCAGTGGTTGGGAGTCCACCTGCCGATGCAGGGGACGCGGGTTCGAGCCCCGGTCCGGGAGGATCCCACATGCTGCGGGGCAGCTGGGCCCGTGAGCCATGGCCACTGGGCCTGTGCGTCCAGAGCCTGTGCTCCCCAATGGCAGAGGCCACAACAGTGAGAGGCCCGCGTACCGCCCCACCACACACACACAAAAAGGCATTGGAATCTTGATAGGGATTGCATTGAATCTATAGATGACTTTTGGTAGTATGAACATTTTAACAATATTAATCTTCCAATGAGTGAACACAGGATACTGTTCTATTTATTTGTGTTGTCTTCCATTTCTTACATCAGCGTCTTGTAGTTTTCAGATTAGAGCCCTTTCATCTCCTTGGTTAAGTTTATTCCTAACTATTTTATTGTTATTGATGCCTCTGTAAATGGGATTGTTTTCTTTATTTTTCAGATAACTCCTACTTACTATGTAAAAACACCACTACTTTTGGCACATGAATTTTGTATCCTGCATCTTTACTGAATTCATTGATTGGATTTAACAGTGTTTTGGTGGACTCTTTAGGATTTTCTATATATAAAATATCATCTGCAGAGAGATAATTTCACTTCCTTTCCGTTTCTGATCCTTTTATTTATTTTTCTTTTACATCTTTATTGGAGTATAATTGCTTTACAATGGTGTGTTAGTTTCTGCTTTACAACAAAGTGAATCAGTTATACATATACATATGTTCCCATATCTCTTCCCTCTTGCGTCTCCCTCCCTTTCCCCCTCCCTATCCCACCCATCCAGGCAGTCACAAAGCACCAAGCTGATCTCTCTGTGCTATGCGGCTGTTTCCCACTAGCTATCTACCTTACGTTTGGTAGTGTATATATGTCCATGCGTCTCTCTCGCTTTGTCATAGCTTACCCTACCCCTCCCCATATTCTCAAGTCCATTCTCTAGTAGGTCTGTGTCTTTATTCCTGTCTTACCACTAGGTTCTTCATGACATTTTTTATTTAATTCCATATATATGTGTTAGCATACGGTATTTGTCTTTTTCTTTCTGACTTACTTCACTCTGTATGACAGATTCTAGGTCTATCCACCTCATTACAAATAGCTCAATTTCGTTTCTCTTTATGGCTGAATAATATTCCATTGTATATATGGGCCACATCTTCTTTATCCATTCATCCGATGATGGGCATTTAGGTTGTTTCCATCTCCGGGCTATTATAAATAGAGCTGCAATGAACATTTTGGTATATGACTCTTTTTGAATTTTGGTTTTCTTAGGGTATATGCCCAGTAGTGGGATTGCTGGGTCATATGGTAGTTCTATTTGTAGTTTTTTAAGGAACCTCCATACTGTTCTCCATAGTGGCTGAACCAATTCACATTCCCACCAGCAGTGCAAGAGGGTTCACTTTTCTCCACACCCTCTCCAGCATTTATTGTTTCTGGATTTTTTGGTGATGGACATTCTGACTGGTGTGAGATGATTTCTCATTGTAGTTTTGATTTGCATTTCTCTAATGATTAATGATTTTGAGCATTCTTTCATGTGTTTGCTGGCAGTCTGTATATCTTCTTTGGAGAAATGTCTATTTAGGTCTTCTCCTCATTTTTGGATTGGGTTGTTTTTTTTTTTGTTATTGAGCTGCATGAGCTGCTTGTAAATTCTGGAGATTAATCCTTTGTCAGTTGCTTCATTTGAAACTATTTTCTCCCATTCTGAGGGTTGTCTGTTGGTCTTGTTTATGGTTTCCTTTGCTGTGCAAAAGCTTTGAAGTTTCATTAGGTCCCTTTTGTTTATTTTTGTTTTTATTTCCATTTCTCTAGGAGGTGGGTCAAGAAGGATCTTGCTGTGATTTATGTCATAGAGTGTTCTGCCTGTCTTTTCCTCTAAGCGTTTGATGGTTTCTGGCCTTACATTTAGGTCTTTAATCCATTTTGAGCTTATTTTTGTGTGTGGTGTTAGGGAGTGGTCTAATCTCATGCTTTTACATGTACCTGTCCAGTTTTCCCAGCACCACTTATTGAAGAGACTGTCCTTTCTCCACTGTACATTCCTGCCACCTTTATCAAAGATAACATGTCCATATGTGCGTGGGCTTATCTCTGGGTTTTCTATCCTGTTCCATTGATCTGTCTTTCTGTTTTTGTGCCAGTACCATACTGTCTTGATTACTGTAGCTTTGTAGTATAGTCTGAAGTCGGGGAGCCTGATTCCTCCAGCTCTGTGTTTCGTTCTCAACATTGCTTTGGCTATTCGGGGTCTTTTGTGTTTCCATACAAATTGTGAAATGTTTTGTTCTAGTTCTGTGAAAAATGCCAGTGGTAGTTTGATAGGGATTGCATTGAATCTGTAGATTGCTTTGGGTAGTAGAGTCATTTTCACAATGTTGGTTCTTCCAATCTAAGAACATGGTATGTCTCTCCATCTATTTGTATCATCTTTAATTTCTTTCATCAATGTCTTATAATTTTCTGCATACAGGTCTTTTGTCTCCTTAGGTAGGTTTATTCCTAGATATTTTATTCTTTTTGTTGCAGTGGTAAATGGGAGTGTTTTCTTGATTTCACTTTCAGATTTTTCATCATTATTGTATAGGAATGCCAGAGCTTTCTGTGCATTAATTTTGTATCCTGCAACTTTACCAAAATCATTGATTAGCTCTAGTAGTTTTCTGGTAGCATCTTTGGGATTCTCTATGTATAGTATCATGTCATCTGCAAACAGTGACAGCTTTACTTCTTCTTTTCCGATTTGGATTCCTTTTATTTCCTTCTCTTCTCTGATTGCTGTGGCTAAAACTTCCAAAACTATGTTGAATAAGAGTGGTGAGAGCGGGCAACCTTGTCTTGTTCCTGATCTTAGTGGAAATGCTTTCAGTTTTTCACCATTGAGGACGATGTTGGCTGTGGGTTTGTCATATATGGCCTTTATTGTGTTGAGGAAAGTTTCCTCTATGCCTACTTTCTGCAGGGTTTTTATCATAAATGGGTGTTGAATTTTGTCGAAAGCTTTCTCTGCATCTATTGAGATGATCAGATGGTTTTTCTCCTTCAATTTGTTAATATGGTGTATCACGTTGATTGATTTGCGTATATTGAAGGATCCTCGCCTTCCTGGAAAAAACCCCACTTGATCATGGTGTAGGATCCTTTTAATGTGCTGTTGGATTCTGTTTGCTAGTATTTTATTGAGGATTTTTGCATTTATTTTCATCCGTGATATTGGCCTGTAGTTTTCTTTCTTTGTGACATCCTTGTCTGGTTTTGGTATCAGGGTGATGGTGGCCTCGTAGAATGAGTTTGGGAGTGTTCCTCCCTCTGCTATATTTTGGAAGAGTTTGAGAAGGATAGGTGTTAGCTCTTCTCTAAATGTTTGATAGAATTTGCCTGTGAAGCCATCTGGTCCTGGGCTTTTGTTTGTTGGAAGATTCTTAATCACAGTTTCAATTTCAGTGCTTGTGATCGGTCTGTTCATATTTTCTGTTTCTTCCTGTTTCAGTCTTGGCAGGTTGTGCATTTCTAAGAATTTGTCCAGTTCTTCCAGGTTGTCCATTTTATTGGCATAGAATTGCTTATAGTAATCTCTCATGATCTTTTGTATTTCTGCAGTGTTATTTGTTACTTCTCCTTTTTCATTTCTAATTCTGTTGATTTGAGTCTTCTCCCTTTTTTTCTTGATGAGTCTGGCTAGTGGTTTATCAGTTTTGTTTATCATCTCAAAGAACCAGCTTTTAGTTTTATTGATCTTTGCTATCGTTTCCTTCATTTCTTTTTCATTTGTTTCTGATCTGATCATTATGATTTCTTTCCTTCTGCTAACTTTGGGGTTTCTTTGTTCTTCTTTCTCTAATTGGTTTAGGTGCAAGGTTAGGTTGTTTATTCGAGATGTTTCCTGTTTCTTAAGGTAGGATTCTATTGCTATAAACTTCCCTCTTAGAACTGCTTTTGCTGCATCCCATAGGTTTTGGGTTGTCGTGTCTGAATTGTCATTTGTTTGTAGGTTTTTGTTTTTTGCTTTTTTGTTTTAACGGTACACGGGCGTCTCGCTGCTGTGGCCTCTTCCATTGCGGAGAACAGGCTCGGGACGTGCAGGGTCAGCGGCCATGGCTCACGGGCCGAGCCGCTCCGCGGCATGCGGGATCCTCCCAGGCCAGGGCACGAACCCGTGTCCCCTGCATCAGCAGGCGGACCCTCAACCGCTGCGCCACCAGGGAAGACCTGTTTCTAGGTATTTTTTGATTTCCTCTTTGATTTCTTCAGTGATCACTTGTTTATTAAGTAGCGTATTGTTTAGCCTCCATGTGTTTGTATTTTTTACAGATCTTTTCCTGTAATTGATATCTAGTCTTATAGCGTTGTGGTCGGAAAAAAAGTCTTATAGCGTTGTGGTCTTATAGCTTTGTGGTCGGATACAATTTCCATTTTCTTAAATTTACCAAGGCTTGATTTGTGACCCCAGATATGATCTGTCCTGGAGAATGTTCCGTAAGCACTTGAGAAAAATGTGTATTCTGTTGTTTTTGGATGGAATGTCCTATAAATATCAATTAAGTCCATCTTGTTTAATGTATCATTTAAAGCTTGTGTTTCCTTATTTATTTTCATTTTGGGTGATCGGTCCATTGGTGAAAGTGGGGTTTAAAGTCCTCTACTATGAATGTGTTACTGTCGATTTCCCCTTTTATGGCTGTTAGCATTTGCCTTATGTATTGAGGTGCACCTATGTTGGGTGCATAAATATTTAGAATTGTTAAATCTTCTTCTTGGATCGATTCCTTAATCATTATGTAGTGTCCTTCTTTGTCTCTTATAATAGTCTTTTTTTAAAGTCTATTTTGCCTGATATGAGAATTGCTACTCCAGCTTTCTTTTGATTTCCATTTGCATGGAGTATCTTTTTCCATCCCCTCACTTTCAGCCTGTATGTGTCCCTAGGTCTGAAGTGGGTCTCTTGTAGACAGCATATATATGGGTCTTGTTTTTGTATCCATTCAGCCAGTCTGTGTCTTTTGGTGGGAGCATTTAATCCATTTACATTTAAGGTAGGACTTCCCTGGTGGCACAGTTGTTGAGAGTCTGCCTGCTGATGCAGGGGACACGGGTTCGTGCCCCGGTCCGGGAAGATCCCACATGCCGCTGAGTGGCTGGGCCTGTGAGCCATGGCCACTGGGCTTGTGCATCCGGAGCCTGTGCTGCGCAACGCGAGAGACCACGATATTGAGAGGCTCGTGTACTGCAAAAAAAAAAAATCTGAATGAGATCCTTGCTGGGTAGAGTAATCTTGGTTGTAGGGTTTTCTCCTTCATCACTTTAAATATGTCCTTGCACTCCCTTCTGGCTTGCAGAATTTCTGCTGAAAGATCAGCTGTTAACCTTATGTGGATTTTTCCTTGCTGCTTTTAATATGTTTTCTTTGTTTTTTTATTTTTGGTTTTTTTTTTGCGGTAAGCGAGCCTCTCACTGTTGTGGCCTCTGCCGTCGCAGAGCACAGGCTCCGGACGCGCAGGCTCAGTGGCCATGGGTCACGGGCCTAGCCGATCCGTGGCATGTGGGAAGAGCATGTGGGATCTTCCTGGACCGCAGCATGAACCCGTGTCCCCTGCATCGGCAGGCAGACTCTCAACCACTGCGCTACCAGGGAAACCTCTGTATTTAATTTTTGATAGTTTGATTAATATGTGTCTTGGCGTTTTTCTCCTTGGATTTATCCTGTATGGGACTCTCTGTGCTTCCTGGACTTGATTAACTATTTCCTTTCCCATATTAGGGAAGTTTTCAACTATAGTCTCTTCAAATATTTTCTCATACACTTTCTTTTTCTCTTCTTCTTCTGGGACCCCTGTAATTCGAATGTTGGTGCATTTAATGTTGTCCCAACCGTCTCTGAGACTGTCCTCAGTTCTTTTCATTCTTTTTTCTTTATTCTGCTCTGCAGTCATTATTTCCACTATTTTATCTTCCAGGTCACTTATCTGTTCTTCTGCCCCAGTTATTCTGCTGTTGATTCCTTTTAGAGTATTTTTCATTTCATTTATTGTGTTGTTCATCATTGTTTGTTTCCTCTTTAGTTCTTCTAGGTCCTTGTTAAATGTTTCTTGCATTTTGTCTGTTCTATTTCCAAGATTCTGGATCATCTTTGCTATCATTATTCTGAATTCTTTTTCAGGTAGACTATTTCGTCTTCATTTGTTAGGTCTGGTGTGTTTTTATCTTGCTCCTTCATCTGCTGTGTGTTTTTATGTCTTCTCATTTTGCTTATCTTACTGTGTTTGGGGTCTTCTTTTTGCAGGCTGCAGGTTTGGAATTCCCATTGTTTTTGGTGTCTGTCCCCAGTGGGTAATGTTGGTTCAGTGGGTTGTGTAGGCTTCCTGGTGGAGGGGACTAGTGCCTGTGTTCTAGTTGATGAGGCTGGATCTTGTCTTTCTGCTGGGCAGGTCCACGTCTGGTGGTATGTTTTGGGGTGCCTGTGGATTTATTATGATTTTAGGCAGCCTCTCTGCTAATGGGTGGGGTTGTGTTCCTGTCTTGCTAGTTGTTTGGCATAGGGTGTCCAGCAGTGTAGCTTGCTGGTCCTTGAGTGAAGCTCAGTGTTGGTGTTCAGATGGAGATCTCTGGGAGATTTTCGCCATTTGATATTATGCGGAGCTGGGAGGTCTCTTGTGTACCAGTGTCCTGAAGTTGGCTCTCCCATGTCAGAGACACAGCACTGACTCCTGGCTGCAGCACCAAGAGCCTTTCATCCACACGGCTCAGAGTAAAAGGGGGAAAAAGTAGAAAGAGAGAGAGAAAGAGTATAAAATAAAATAAAGTTATTAAAATAAAAAATAATTATTAGGAAAAATAATTTTTTAAACAAAACAAAAAAATGGACGGTCAGAACCCTAGGACAAATGGTGAAAGCAAAGCTATACAGACAAAATCTCACACAGAAGCATACACATACACACTCACATAATATATCTTGCTCTCAGAGCCCACGTCTTCAATTTGGGATGATTCGTTGTCTATTCAGGTATTCCACCAATGCAGGGTACATCAGGTTGATTGTGGAGATTTAATCTGCTGCTCCTGAGGCTGCTGGGAGAGATTTCCCTTTCTCTTCTTTGTTCGCCCAGCTCCCGGGGTTCAACTTTGGATTTGGACCCGCCTCTGCGTGTAGGTCTCCGGAGGGCGTCTGTTCTTCGCTCAGACAGGACAGGGTTAAAGGAGCCGCTGATTAGGGGGCTCTGGCTCACTCAGGTCGGGGGGGAGGGAGGGGCACGGAATGCGGGGCAATCCTGCGGTGGCAGAGGCCGGCGTGACGTTGCACCAGCCTGAGGCACGCCGTGCATTCTCCCAGGGAAGTTGTCCCTGGATCACGGGATCCTGGCAGTGGCGGGCTCACAGGCTCCCGGGACGGGAGGTGGGGATAGTGACCTGTGCTCGCACAGAGGCTTCTTGGTGGCGGCAGCAGCGGCCTTAGCGTCTCATGCCCGTCTCTGGGGCGTCTGCGCTTTTAGCCGCGGCTCGCGCCTGTCTCTGGAGCTCCTTTAAGCAGCGCTCTTAATCCCCTCACGTCGTGCACCAGGAAACAAAGAGGGAAGAAAAAGTCTTTTGCCTCTTCGGCAGGTCCAGACTCCCTCCCGGCTATCTGTGGTGCACTAACCCCTTCAGGCTGTGTTTATGCCGCCTGTCCTCTCCCTGCGATCCGACCGAAGCCCGAGCCTCAGCTCCCAGCCCCCGCCCGCCCCAGTGGGTGAGCAGACAAGCCTCTCAGGCTGGTGAGTGCCCGTCGGCGCCGATCCTCTGTGTGGGAATCTCCCCGCTTTGCCCTCCGCACCCCTGTTGCTGTGCTCTCTTCTGCGGCTCTGAAGCTTCCCCCCACAGCTACCCACAGTCTCCGCCCACAGAGGGGCTTCCTAGTGTGTGGAAACCTTTCCTCCTTCACAGCTCCCTCCCACTGGTGCAGGTCCCATCCCTATTCTTTTGTCTCTGTTTATTCTTTTTTCTTTTGCCCTACCCAGGTACGTGGGGAGTTTCTTGCCTTTTGGGAGGTCCAAGGTCTTCTTCCAGCATTCAGTGGGTGTTCTGTAGGAGGTGTTCCACGTGTAGATGTATTTCTGATGTATCTATGGGGAGGAAGGTGATCTCCGCATCTTACTCTTCCGCCATCTTCCCCATCTCCCCTGGTTATCCATTGTAAATAAAGCAGTTGTGTACATGTCAATCCCAATCTCCGCAACTATCCCTCCCCCCGTTCTTTTTTTTTTCTTTCTCTCTGCTCTGATTATGTGAGTTCCACTGCCCTGTCTTGAAGTTCACTGATCATTTCTTCTGCTTCATCTAGTCTGTTTTTGAACTCATCTATTATATTTTTCCATTCGGTTGTGGTATTCTTCAGTTCTGTGACTTCTATTTGGTACTTTCTTATATTTTCTGCCACTTTGTTGAAATTCTTACTTTGTTCATCCATTCCTCTCCTGAAATCAGTAAGAATCTTTATGACCATTACTTTGAACTCTTTATCAGGGAAATAGCTTATCTCCACTTCCTTGAAGTTTTTTTTTTTTATATAAATTTTTTAATTTATTGCCGTGTTGGGTCTTCATTGCTGCATGCGGGCTTTTTCTAGTTGCGGTGAGCGGGGGCTACTCTTCATTATGGTGCGCGGGCTTCTCATTGCAGTGGCTTCTCTTGTTGCAGAGCACGTGCTCTAGGCTCGCAGGCTTCAGTAGTTGTGGCTTGTGGGCTCTAGAGCGCAGGCTCACTAGTTGTGGTGCATGGGCTTAGTTGCTCTGCGGCATGTGGGATCTTCCCGGACCAGGGCTCGAACCCATGTCCCCTGCATTGGCAGGCAGATTCTTAACCACTGTGCCACCAGGGAAGTCCCCTTTTTCTGAGGTTTTTATCTTGTTCTTTTGTTTGGAACATATTTCTCTGTATCTTCATTTTTCTACACTCTCAGTGTTGGTTTCTGTGCATTAGATAAAACAGCTACCTCTACCAGTCTTGAAGGAGTGGCCTTATGTGGCGATGAAATTTATTGTTCAACTTTGCGCTAGCTCTTCGTTGTCTCCCCAAACCTTTGTGATTGTCCAAGCAACCTGCGTTATTTCTAGTGGCTCCCTGTAGTCGAGGGACCTGCTAAGACCTGTCAGTGTCCCAAAGGGAAGGATCTCAGTCAGCACCTAGGTTCAGGCTGATTGGAAGTCAGACCCTCAGGCAGCAGCTTTTAAAGTATGCAGGTATATGCTGTCCTTTGGGACTGTGAGTGTAAACCCCACTGACCACCAGGACCAGGTGATCGAGAAGTGTCCCTGGGCAGAAGCTGTAAAAATTAGGGTGCCAGACAAGTGTATAAGCTCCTTTCTGGGAGATACTGATGACCTAAAGTGAGGCAGAGGGAGAACACAGAGATACTGTCCACCAGCGTTCATTGCAAGAGAGCACCTCAGTAGTCTCTTAGATGCATGCCAAACCAGAAGCCCGCCCCTCAGACCAAAGCTCCAGGAGAAGCAAATAGGCCTCTCTCACAGAAGAACTGGAGGTCTCTTTCAGTCTGTCGTCCGCACTGTATGCTGGCAGTGGTAGCTGCTCAAGAACTATCTCTGATTGTTGCAGCCCCTTGGGACCCAGAAACACAAGTGCCACTCGCCTGGCCCTGACATCCAGGTGATCACGGGCCATACCCTGGGCAGCAGCCACAAAAACGGGGCACCCAGTGTAAAGTCTGGGATACCAGATGCAGGTACAAGCTCCCCTCTGGGGAATACTGGCCCTCTGGAGCACCGTAGAGGGAGAGCAGGAAGATACACTCACCCTCCAAGGTCTCTGAAGAAAATTACAGCCAGCCCTTAGATGTGTGTTTAATAAGAAGCCTGTTCTTCAGGCTGCAGCTGTGAAGATAAACTAATAGACCTATTGCACAGAAAGACTAGGCGCCTCAGTCTGTTGCCTCTCTGCTGTGCCCTGGGGTATAGCTGGTTAAGAACTCTTTATTTGTTGTTACAGTCCTGTGGGACCCATGAGCATAAATCCCCCTGGCCACCAGAGCCAGGCAACCTAGAGGTGTCCCCAGGGCGGCAGCAGCAAAAATCATGGTGCCAAATGAGGGTGTAAGCTTCTTTCTGGGAGTCACAGGCAAGCTGGAACAGGGCAGAGGGAGGGTGCAGAGATGGTAACCACCAGCCTCTATCTTGGGAAAATAAGCAAATAAACCTCTTTCACAGAAAGTCTGTGTGCTTTTCAATCAGCTGCCTCCGTTCTGGGCCCTGGGGTGGGTGAGTCTGCCAGTCTGAACCCTTCAAGAGTGATTTCTCAGTGTGCTGAAGACTTGTGGGTCTCATGAAGGCAAGCCCTGTTGGCTTTCAAAGGCAGATTTTTGAAGGGCTCATCTCTCAGGTGCAGGTCTTAAATATTGGGGTGCCAGATGTGGGGTTCAAAGCCTTTGCTCCTCAGGGAGAAGCTTGGGGTTTTGAGATACCTCCTAATTGTGGATTTGTAAGCCAAGGGTGGGGTTTATGGCAAAATCGTGTCTCAGCCTCTCCTACCTGCTTTTTGATGTGGGTTTTTTCTTGTTCACCTGATGTGTAGCCATTGCTCAGCTAGTATTGGTCTCTTACAGAGGAAATTTTTCCATGTGTAGCTGTAGAATTGGTGTCTGTGGGAAGAGGTGAGTACAGGATCCTCCTACATTGCTGTCTTGAACCAAATCCCAGACAGATCTTTTTTGGGACCACACTTCAACCCACTCCATTTGTCTTCTGGCCTCCATCGTTTCTGATGAGAAGTCAGTACTCATTCAGGTTGTTGTTCACCTGTATGTAATTTGTCACATTTTTCTCTGGCCGTTTTCAAGACTTTTTTTAATCTTCGGTTTCAGCAATTTGACTGTGATGTGCCTGGGCATGGTTTTCTTCATACTTATTCTGCTTAAGATCTGCTGACCTTGAATCTTTAAATTTATATCCCTCGCCAGACTTGGGGCAATATCAATCATTTCTGCAAATATTTTTCTGCCCTTTCTCTGTCTCCTCTTTCTGGAGATTGTCCTACAGGTCCCTGAGTCTCTGTTCACTTTTTTCCTCATCTTTCTTCTCTCTCTCTTCTGATTAGGTAATTTCTTTTACTGAGTCTCTCCTCTGTCACCTCCATTGTGCTGTTAACTCCATCCAGTGAATTTTTTACTTCAGATATTGTGTTTTATTCAATTCTAGAATTTATTTTTTTTAAAAAATATGCGTTCTCCTAACTTTCATTCGTTACAAATCTGTTTTCCTTCATGCCATCAAGTATTGTTATAATAAACACTTTAAGATCTTTGTCTGCAAATTTCAACATCTGGTCATCTTAAAATTGGTCTCTATGGACTGTCTTTTCTCCAAAGAGTGGGTCACATTTCCCTTTTTGTATGTTAAGTAATTTGGGGCAGTACCCTGGATGTTCTGAAAGTCATATTGTGGAGACTGGATTCTGTTGTATTCTTCTGAAGGGTGGTGGTGATGGTGGTTGTGATTTTAAGCAGGCAGTTGGCTTGGTTGAATTCAAACTGTAAACTCTGTCTCCTGGACATCAGCTCACATCTCAGTTCAGTTCTTTTATTCCTGGCTGGGCTGCTTGCAGTCAGCCCTGTGCATGCATAGGTTAGGGGTCAACTAGAGTTTGGACAAAGCTTATACACACAGTCTGGGGCTTCTCTCTCATCCTCTCCTTTCTGGGATATCCCTCCTCACTTTGCTGCCACATAATTGTCCTGAAGTGTGTTCTCTGGTTTTTAAGGCCAAAAAGACTGAGAATTTTCTTTCAGGGTTTGAGCTGCCTTGCATAGCACCAACTGCACCCTACCCTCAGGCTAAAAGCCACAAAAATTGGAAACTCATCTCATACTATTCTCTTCTTTCAAGTTCCAACTCCCCTCCAGTATACACCTGCTTTTATTTACTCTCGTGTCTTTAGGTCATTTGTTGTTGTGTTTTTGTTTTTATTTTCCATATTGGTCCAGAGTTTGTAGTTGTTATCTGTGGGAAGGTCAGATTTACTCATCACTCAGAGTATACCTAGGTTTTTTCCTTCTCCATCAGCTGGTGGAGAGAACCTTCCTCTCCCAGTGAAGCCATAGGTATCAGCTGAAGGAGAGGCATTAATGGGGCTCAAAACTGGTAGCCTATTAAGTAACTCAATGGATGGGTTGGAGCAATATTCTCAAGGGCAGAATGTGCCATCTCTGAAACTGGAAGAGGCCTGGCAAGCATGGTGCTTCTCTCTTAGCATTAGGAGTTGCAAGGCGCAATAGTAATTCCTGTACTCTAAAGCAGATGTCCTGGCATAACATGCCCTGGATCATTGAGCACTTCAAAACTATACTTGCATAGTAAGATTTTTATCTCCCAACCTCTTGGAGCGCATGGTCTTACTGGGACATATAGAGTAATGGCCACTTCTTGCTCATCAGGTCCAATTAATATTATGTATCCATATAATGGACCACTGTGATGATACATGGAAGGTCCAGAAAATCAAGGTCCGTTTGGACTGTATTTTGACAGAGAACAGGAGAATTCACAGGAGAGCCCTGAGGTAAGATTGTCAATGTATACTGTTGTCCATCTGTAAATGCAAATTGTTTCTGATCTTCCTTTCTGATCAATATTGGAATATTAGGTCAATAGCCACATACTCTGTGAGAGAGGCTCTGTTGCTTCCTTCCAGTATAGATACCAATCCAGCATAGCAGTTGCCGTGTGGCTGCCCCTTAGCTAAGTTTGCAGTAGAACACTGTCATCTGCCATATCTGTCTGGTTTTTACAGGGACCAGACTGGTAAATTAAAATAAGATATAATGGGGACTACCATCCTTGCGTCCTTTAAGTTTTTTAGGTTAGCACAGCATTTGACCCAAGAGGCAGTATTGTTAGTGATTTACTATCTTAGCCAGATTCAGAGTGATGGGGAGGAAGATAGCAGTTCAGGGGCTTTCATTTGGCCTTTTCTACTGTAATAGTCTTTATGACATAGGTCAAGGAGCTAATGTGAGGGTTCTTCCAGATGCTAAGTATATACAACCTGATTATACATTTAGGTACCAAGGAAATGATTACCAGATATATCTGTGAAGACTTCGGACCCACTGTAACAAAGTCCAGAGCCAGGACTTACATATATTACCTGACGTCCAGAATCCCTGCTTTAATGATGAGTCTTTGATGTGCTTTAGTTTTGGAACTTCTACTCTCCTTCTCAGCACTGTCATGGTAGTTCCATCATAGTACCTCACTTAACGTGGGCATCAGCTTTCCAAGTATCTAAACACTATCTTACTATTAGGATCAGTTCCAAGGCCTCTTGTCAGCATATTAAATATTGAGTCCTGGAAAAGTATCTCCATGTCAACAAACACTCCTTTAATCAGACTAATAGTCCACCACCCCTGACCCTGGTTCAGCATCCTCGGTACATTTGCAGGCAAGCACTCCTGGCTTTTGCTGCTACATATTAGCCTGGTTCTGTAGCTCCTTTGGTGAATAATTCTTTTCCACCCTTAACAGGCCAGCACTTCCCCAGGTGGGTCATGCTGAGACTTAACTCTAGTTATTGGCCTAGGGTCCAGAAGGGGATGTGTAGGAAGATCTTGAGGAATGCAGATACTGTTTTGCAGGACATCTGCCTCAGGTAAGACCTCTGCATAGTTTCTGCAAGGAGGCCTGCTGCTGCTGTTGTCTTCTAGCGAGGGGAAGTAATTCGCTTTTGCATGCCCAGAAGGTTCAAACGGATCTCAGGTTCAATAGTCTCAAGTGCATCTTTCTGGATATCCCTATCCCAAGTCTCAGCGTCCCACTTCATCCCTATCAGGGGCCTAACTTTGTTGTAGGAGACTTATTGAGGCTGTAAAGTTAGCCACTGCTGAAATTCTACTATTCTTACAGTATAGCCTTGTGCCTGGTCTTTAGCACAATTTACCTTCCAGCTACAGTAGATGACAGTCTTTTTTGAAAGCTGCTAGTGAGACCTTCTGATTTTCACATCTTGCCTTAAAGTGGTAATTGTCTGCCCTGAGCTTGTCGTTTTCTCTCTTCCATGCATCAGTAGCATCCAGCAATAACGAACTAATTCCATAGTCCTTTAAGTTATTGTTTCCTCTGTATTGCACAAGCCCATACAACTCTTTTCAGTTGTATCTGATTCCAGTTTACCACAGGTACATGTTTTAATAATGTCAGTGTTATGGCATAGCAGGTGATAATAACACTGCACTTACCATCATTGATGGCATCTTTATTGCCATCTGACCAGCAAGTGATCAGATTCCAAAATCTCATCCTTAGAGTCCGTTTCCTGTGACCACTACAAGTTCCAAATGTCTTAGTTAGGGTTCTTCAGAAGCAGACTATGAAATGGGACTTCATGTGCAAGTAATCTATTTAGGAAATGCTCCCAGGAAAAACTGGAAAATGAATAGGAGAAGCAGGATACAGGAGGGGAAAAGCAAAGCAAAGCAAGTGTGTGATCCCAAACAAAGTCCCGTGGAGGGTAACTTCAGCTTGATGCCACAGGGGAACTTTGGAATATAAATTGGGCCTCAGAGTTTTTGTCCTGACTTGTTGCCAGGAAGCTGGGCTTTCACACTCCCACACCAGTCAGTCACTGGCTAAGGCCCATCTCAGGGTGGGTGGATGTAAATTCCCCGAGCACTTCTGACTCTGCCTATGGGCACAGTGACTCCGGTAGCCCTTGAGTAGGCCTTTGAAGAGTCTCAGGTGTGGACTGTTAGAAGCAAAAGACACAAGCTGGGGGAGGGGCAAAGAGAAACCTTTAAGGGTGATCTGGGTGGAGCCCCAGGAGTATCCACTGTAAGTACTTACCTTTCCTTCCCTCCATAACTCCTCTTTTACTCCTCCAGTCCTGGGGGAGCCAGACACAACAGAGTGAGTGGGGGAAGAAGAGAAGAGCGAAGTGGCAGAAACGATGAAGAGGCAGATTAGTTGGGATAGGCTAGGTTATACTGTACTAACAAACAACCCTAAAATCTCAGCAACTTATCACAATAACGTTTATGCTTTCTTATGCCTCATGTCCTGTGTGGATTGACAGCAGGCTTTGCTCCGCATGGTCACTGGGGGCTAAAGTTGTTAGAGGATCCACCGTCTTGTTCTGCAACATCTTGAACACACAGCTTCCTGGGTGATTTTTTTTTCTTTTAATTGAAGTATAGTTGATGTATAATATTATATGTTACAGGTATATAATACAGTGGTTCACAATTTTTAAAGGTTATACTCCACTTAGAGTTATTATAAAATACTTGCTGTATTCCCCATGTACAGTATATCCTTGTGGTTTATTTTACACCTAATAGCTTGTACCTCTTAATCCCCTAACCCTGTATTGCCTCTCCCTCCGTCCCTCTCCCCACTGGTAACTACTAGTTTGTTCTCTATGTCTGTGAGTCTGCTTCGTTTTTGTTATATTCACCAGTTTGTTGTATTTTTTAGATTCCATGTATGTGATATCATACAGTATTTGTATTTCTCTGCCTTCTTTCATTTAGCATAATGCCCTCCAAGTCCTTCCATGTTGTTGCAAATGGCAGAATAATTCTTTTCGTGTGTGTGTGTGTGTGTGTGTATGTATATATGTGTGTGTGTATATACATATATATACACATATACATACACACCACATCTTCTTTATCCATTCATCTGTTGACAGACACTTAGATTGCTTCCATATCTTGGCTGTTGTACATAATGCTGCTATGAAAATTGGGGTATATGTATCTTTTCAAATTAGTGTTTTTGTATTTTCTGGATACGTACCCAAGGAGTAGAATTGCTGGGTCATATGGTAGTTCTATTTTTAGTTTTTTGAGAAACTTCCATACTGTTTTCCACAGTGGCTGCACCAATTTCCATTCCCCCCAGCAGTGTACAAGGGTTCTCTTTCTCCACAGCTTCACCAACGTTTGTTATTTGTGTTCTTTAGCCATTCTGACTGGTGTGAGGTGATATCTCATTGTGCTTTTGATTTGCATTTCCCTGATGATTAGTGATGTTGAGCATCTTTTCATGTGCCTGTTGGCCATCTGCATTTCCTCTTTGGAAAAATGTCTATTCAGTTCTTCTGCCCATTTTTTAATCAGGTTGTTTGTTTTTTTGATGTTGTATTAGCTGTTTATTTATGTTGAATAGTAACCCCTGATTGGTCATATCACTTGAAAATATTTGAAATATAGGGAATCAAATGGTGCAGTTGGTGAGTATCATCCCGACCATTCCTGTCTTTTTCACTGCAAGCTTCTAAGTCTAGTTTAAGCTTGAGCTGGATGAGAAAAAGTTTAAATCAAATGTGAAAGTAAAACTTGGTAACGAGACTTGGCGAAATAATTTTAGAAAAACAATGGTATTTGCCAGAGATTTTGTCACCAAGGCAGGGGAAAATGGTTTACCTAGCACAGAGGATGTGAAAGAATTAAGGTTCCTAACAAAAAACTGAAAATAGCCAAAATGCCTAACTATATAATAGTGGTTAGGTAGATTATGTACATTGACAGGTGGGTAGGTTACTTAGCCATTTCAAACTATGTGTTTCCCGAGAACTTTTAGTGGTGTTGTTAAAATGCTTATGATGTAAGGGGAAAAAGTTAGGATATAAAACTGCATATGAGAATTCCCATCTCTTACCTGGATTACTGTAAAGGCCCTACTTACCACCCTTCTGCTGCTCCAGTATGTTCTTTATGTTGCAGCAGTCACCTGTCTCCAGCATAAAGCCAATGACCTTCAGGATAAAATCTCTGTTTCTTTTCATAGTTTACATATATCTCTCTGGTCTGTCTCTCCTACTTCATTTTTCTCAACTACCCATTTCATACCCTATTCTCAAATTTATACCCCCAGCCCAGACATTTCCTCCGAGCCCCAGATGTGTGTAGACAAGCAACATCCCTCTTTGGTTGTGTCACAGGCATCTCAAATTTAACATGTGCAAAATTAAACTTGGTTTTCTGGAAGGTCTCACTTTAAAATTGAACTTCTGATTCCCTCTCTTCAGTACACCAGTGTCCTGTGCCCATCTTTTCTAACTCTGTAAATGCTACCTCTATCTACCCGGTCACCAAAGCCAGAAATTCAGGAATCACCCTTGAGTCTCAGCTCCTTTCTAACTTCAGCTTGCACTTGGACCCTCATGGTCTCTCTGATCCCTCACTATGTCATGGTATTTCAGCCTCTCAACTTCCATTTCTAACTGGTTGTTCTCTGAGTATACCCCAGTTCAAATCACTAAGAGAGAGATTCCAGTTGATTCAGTTTTGTCCCTACTAGGTTTTTGATGTCCTGAAGGAAGAGTCAACCCATCTTACTGGTTCTACCATTTCATCAATTTTTTAGCATGTTTCCTCTCTCTCGGAATTGGTAAGAAAAAGGTTTTGCAAATTTTTCTAAGTCTCATCCAAAGTGAGAAGACATGGACAAGTAGAGGTAGGAAGGATGGAGCTCCAAACTAATTTCATGATTGTTGGAGGCTTATGACAACATCCGCTATTGTGCCTATACACTGAATATTTCATTTCAGTTACTCTTGTTTCATGTCTAGACTTTTCACTTGTTTCTTTTTTTTTCTTAATAAAACTTTTCTTGAGATACAATTCACATACCATAAAATTCACCCTTTAAAATTATACAGGCAAATCTCAGAGATATTGTGGGTTCAGTTCCAGACTGCAATAAAGTGAATATCACAATAAAGTGAGTCACATGAATTTTGTGGCTTCTCAGTGCATATAAAAGTTATGTTTACACTATACTGTCATCTGTTAAATGTGCAGCAGCATTATGTCTAAAAATGCTTAATTAAACCTTAATTAAAAATACTTTCTCGCTGAAAATGAAAAAACAATTACAGTAGTAACATCCGAGATCACTTATCACAGCTCACCATAACAAATACAATAATAATGAAAACATTTGAAGTAGTGTGAGAATTACCCACATGTGAAGCAGAGACACGAAGTGAGCAAATGCTCTTGGAAAAGTGGTGCCTCTAGACTTGCTCAATCCAGGGTTGCCACAAACCTTCAAGTTGTAAAAAAACACAGTATCTGCAAAGGGCAATAAAGCGAAGCACAATAAAATAAGGTATGCCTGTACAACCAGTGGATTTGTTTTTTGTTTGTTTTTTAGTATATTCAGAGTTACACAACCATTACCGCTACCTGATTTTAGAACACTTGGTTCCTTTTTAAACTTTTGTTTTTAGCTCTCTGCTGAACATTTCGAATCACGTCCTGTCTCCTCAAAGATAGTAAGCACAGTGATTTTATACTCAGATTACTCCAGTATCTGGCACCCCGTTGGTCAACTTCTAATGTTTTTTCTGCCAACTTTAGCTTTAATATTTTCCTATGTGCCTAGTTTTTTTGTTTTTTCTTTGTTCGGTTTTTTTTTTGGCTGTGTTGGGTCTTTGTTTCTGTGCGAGGGCTTTCTCTAGTTGCGGCGAGTGGGGGCCACTCTTCATCGCGGTGCACGGGCCTCTCACTATCGCAGCCTCTCGTTGCGGAGCACAGGCTCCAGACGCACAGGCTCAGTAGTTGTGGCTCACGGGCCTAGTTGCTCCGCGGCATGTGGGATCTTCTCAGACCAGGGCTCGAACCCGTGTCCCCTGCATTGGCAGGCAGATTCTCAACCACTGCGCCACCAGGGAAGCCCCCCACCTCATTTATTTTTTAATTGTGTGCTAGACATTTTATTTGTAAAATTGTTTGCAGAAATCGTTGAGACCTAAGATGTTGTTCCCCTTCAGAGAGGATTCACCTTTGCTTCTGCCTGGAGCTTGTGAGCACTAGCAATACTGTATCACCCGAGGCCAATTTTAGGGGTTTTGATTATTTGAAGGAGAACTACAGTACCTATGACGCCTCTTTTTTTTTTTTTTTTTTTTTACGGTATGTGGGCCTCTCACTGTTGTGGCCTCTCCCGTTGCGGAGCACAGGCTCCGGACGCGCAGGCTCAGCAGCCATGGCTCACGGGCCCAGCCGCTCCACGGCACGTGGGATCTTCCTGGACCGGGGCACAAACCCGTGTCCCCTGCATCGGCAGGCGGACTCTCAACCACTGCACCACCAGGAAAGCCCTGTGAGGCCTCTTAACATCAGGTTTACTGTTATTCATGGGTGTAGCCTTTGAGGGCCCTACAGAGGCAATGGTTTCACTTGGGTCCCCTCTGTCCTGCCCTTATCAGGCTTCTAATCCTTGTGCTCTTGGCCCTGGGAGGTTGTCAAAAGCTCACCTCCACATTTCTGTTATCCACTCTGGGATCAGCAAATGCTCCCAGGGTAAAATACCAGCATCGTCCCTCTGGCTCTCCATCCTTGCTTGAATCCTAGCCTGGTAATTCTTCACTATCTTGGAGTTCTCATATGCCTTCAAGGAGATGTGTTTGTTACTGACCAGGGTCCTTGGCCTCCCTTAATCAATAGAAATTGATAAGAGACCAGACAAGAAATTTAGGCCAAGCTTTATTGGGGCCCCTGCTACAGCAGGGGGAGAGCGAAAACAAATAACAAGTTCCCTTGCTCTCTCGCTGGCTTGCTGAGCGGGGGCCGAGCTGGTTCCTTATATGGGGTGAGGGTAGGGGTGTGTCCAAGGGTCGGGCCCAAACTGTGGTTTGCCCACCCCTTAGGTGGTATTGTGTGGAGGGGGTGTGCACAGTACCCTGCTTTTGCTCCTGTCTCCCTGCTTTTGCTCCCGGCTCTTCAGAAGTGGCAGTTGGGTTTTTTTGGTCTCTTTGTATCTTGTTGTCCATAATTTGCCCCAACTGCGTGGGCATGCATGCAGTTATTTTTAGTTCCTTATAGTTTCTTTGTATTTTGTTGCTTGAGGAGTCGTTTGTCCAGGTGCAAGCATTGCAGCACTGTAGCAAAGGGTCCCAGGTCCCTTGTCTCATCCCCTGTCTCTTCCCTGCTAAGGGATTCTACACCCCTTATTCTTAAGGGGTAAGGGGCCAAAGGTCTGTTGTTCTGAAACTTCTTCTTGCTGGACAGGGGCTGTAGCCCCTAGCCTACCCTAGAGGTACAGTTGCTGACTGTTCCAAGGACCTGTAGGGAACTGGGCCATCCTCCGCTGGAATGGGCTGAATTCCTTGAGCCATTGTGAGTCTTACTTGAAACTGTTGGAGCCTAGAAGACACAAACTTAACCAAAAAGTTAAATAAACAAGGGCCAGAAAGGGGAAGGACAAAAGTAGCCATTAAAGGGCCTAGAAAGGGAAGGAACTAGCTTAACTTCCAGAGGACTTCTTTAACTGCTGACCAGACAGTGGAGGAGATATCACCCCTACCAAAATTATGAAGCCACTCTGCCTGGTCGTGTATTCCCAGGTGTGGTAGGAAGTATTAGTTATCACACAAAGCATCTGTCGATGGTGCCTGTCTTTTGAATGAGTATCTCAGATTTTCCACTGGCTCACGGGTGTATAGTTCTTTTGCGACCTGCGGGGTTTCTGGATGTAAAAGCTTTGGTCTGGACAAATGTACCCAACTAGCTGTCCCTTGCAGGTTGACAGCAGTGGGGGTGGTTAAAGTTACTTTATGGGGGCCCTTCCATTTTGGCAATAGTTGGCCTTTGGGGGACCCCTCTTTCCAGGCTTTAAGAAGAACTTGGTCCCCGGGGTTTATTTGTGAAGGAATTGCTCCTTCCTCTATATTTTTAGTGGGAGCTGGCAGTGCCCTGTGGGCATAGTCCTGGATTGCCTTCTGAACTTGTCCTAGATTAATAATGAATCTCAGGGCCTGGTTCACTTCCTCATCCAGTAGAATGTCAGTAGTTAGAAAAGGCCTCCCATAGGTCACTTCAAATGGACTAAGACTCAGACCACTCCTGGGGGCTACACAGACCCCGAGGAGTACAATAGGAAGAAGTTGGTCCAGGGTTCATGAGTTTCTTGGTAGAGCTTTGCTAAGGTTTTCTTTAAAGGATGGTTCATTTTCTCTACCTTCCCTGAAGACTGTGGGTGCTAAGAGATGTGTAGCTTGTAGTCTATCCCTGGGGCAGTTGTGAGCCCCTGTGTGATTTTGGCTATAAAAGAGGACCCATTTTTGCTTTAGAGGGACTTTGGAAGTCCAAACCAAGGAATTCCTTTTAATTGGGACTTACACACTTCCATAGCCTTTTCAGATTGCGTGGGGAAGGCTTCAGCCCATCCTGTGAAAGTATCAACAAACAGCAAAAGATATTTATATCGTGATCGCGGGGGCATTTGGGTGAAATCTGCCAGTCTTCCCTCCATGTTGAATTGGCCTGAGTAACGAAGGGGGAATTGGATGGGCCTGTGGGTTATTCCGGGCACATAAACCACAGGCAAGCGTTACTTGTTTTACTGTTCCTTTAAGCCCCGTCCCTGAAAAAGTCTTTTGCATCAAGTTCCACAGTGCATCCCTCCCATAGTAGGTGGCATCATGTAAGCTCTTAGTGAGTTTCCATGGTTGGGCCTCAGGGATTAGAACCTTATCCTCCTTTTTATACCAGCCTGTGCTTCCTTTCTCATAGCCCCATTTCTCAGCATTTTCTTGTTCCTATGGGGAATACTGGGGGAGGCCAGGGAGTTCACGGGGGCCAATCACTAGGGCCATGACTTGTTCAGGTTCCTACAGTCGAGCTGCCTGTTTTGCAGTTTGATCAGCTTTGCTGTTCCCTTGGCTCACAGAGGATCCATCCCTCTGATGGCCCCTACAGTGGGTTACTGCTACCTGGGTCGGGAGCTGCACTGCTTCTAAAAGATCCAAGATCAAATCTTTATGTTTTATGGGGGAATTTCTAGCGATTAACATTCCTCTTGCTTTCCAAATGGCAGCATGAGCATGTAGCATGTGGAACCCATATTTAGAGTCAGTAAAAATATTTGATTTCTTATCCTTCCCTAATTGCAAAGCTCTCATTAATGCAGTTAGTTCAGCTTTCTGGGCTGATTTCTGGGGTGGCAGTGCCTTGGCTTCTGTGACTTCATCTAGACTAACTATGGCATACCTCACCTTCCAGGTTCCCATTTCTAGAAAACTGCTCCTATCAGTAAACCGTTCGACCTCAGAGCTGTCAGGAGGTTCATCGAGAAGATCAGACCTGCTGGAGTAAGTTTGTTCTCTGGTCTCTATACACTGATGCAGTAGGTCTCCACTCCCGACCTCTGAACGCACAGTTGCTGGGTTCAGGATTTGGCACACCTTTAAGGCAATGTCTGGGGTGTCCATTAGGAGGGCCTGACATCTTGTTAACCTTCCTCCAGTAAACCAATGATGTCCTTTGACTTCCAGCACAGATGGTACCTGATGGGGGGTTAATACATCTAAGTGTTGTCCCAGGGTGAGCTTGGAAGCCTCATTAACCAACAGGGTTGTGGCTGCTACTGCCTGCAGGCAGCTTGGCCATCCCAGGGCCACTGAGTCCAGTTGTTCTGAAAAGTAAACCACTGGTCTCTCTCTGATCTGGTCCCAGCTTTTGGGTCACGAGTCCTAGTGCTATCCCTGACCTCTCGTGAATGTATAGGGTAAAGGGCTTGTCCAAACTTGGAAGTCCCAGTACTGGTGCTCTGCTCAACTCAGTCTTTTTTTTTTTTTTTTTTTTTTAATTTTGGCTGCACCAGCTCTTTGTTGCAGCATGTGGGACCTAGTTCGCCGACCAGGGCTCAAACCCGGGCCTCCTGCATTGGGAGAGCAGAGTCTTCCCCACTGGACCACCAGGGAAGTCCCTCAACTCAGTCTTTAGAGTCTCAAAGCCCCGCTGGTGGTCCCTATTTCATTGAAGGTTTTCCCTTTCTTCTCCCTTTAGAACCTCATACAGGGGTTTTGCTGTAAGGCCGTAATTTGGAATCCAGATACCACAGAACCCAGCCATCCCGAGAAAGCCTTAGAGTTGCCTCTTTGTGGTTGGGGATGGTTATATACTAATTGCTGTTTTTCGATCTATGGCCAGGGGTCATGCCCCTGGGGTCAAAACAAATCCTAAATATTGAACCCTTGTTATGAGATCTGAGCCTTGGTTGGAGAGACTCTATATCCCCTTTTTGCCAGAAAATTTACGACCCTAACGGTATTTTGATCTGAATCTTATTTGGTCTCACTACTTATCAATAGATCATCAACATATTGTAGCAGAGTTCCCTTCTCAAGGCTCAGTTCCCTCAGTTCCGTAGCTAACACACTTCCAAAAAGATGGGGCCGTCCCGAAAACCCCGCGGAAGCACTGTCCAGGTGTATTGGGTAGCCTCTAGGGGGTCAGGGTCCCTCCAGAGGCAGAAAGGTATTGCGTTTGGATGTAGGGGAATACAGAAAAATGCATTTTTGAGGTCCGAAACAGAGAAATACTGAGTGCTCCCTGACACTTGGGTGAGGAGGGTGTCAGGGTTTGTTTGCCACCAGTGGGTGAATAGGGATGACTGCCTCATTCACTGCTCGTTAAGTCTCGCACAGACCGATACTCCCCGTTAGGCTTCTGAACGGGGAGGATCGGGGGTATTGCAAGGGGATTGGCAGGACCTAATGGGTCTGTGTTTTGGGAATTTGGTGAGCAGTGGTTGGATTCCCCTCAGGGCCTCAGGCTTTAAAGGATATTGTCTTTTCCAGGAGTATTTTTCCCCAGGCCTTAACCTTATTTTTATTGGGGGAACACATTTTGCCCTTCCTGGCACCGAGGTATCCCAAACTGCAGGATCTATTTGTTCTCTGATTTCTTGGGGGATGTCTTGGGATATATTGATGACCAGCAAGTGGGTCATCTGGGGCTACTAGTAGATGCATTCTCTGTTTGAATTCTCTACCTCCTTGGACTTCACCCTCTGCTAAGCTGTCCTACTAGCTCCTAACTTATTTAGCAAATTTCTCCTGAGGAGGGGGACAGGGCATTCTGGCATATACAGAAAGGAGTGAGTAATAATAACGGATGCAACTCTGCAGGCAAGGGGAGACGTAAATCGCCTTACCTTTGGCTGTCCATCAACTCTCGTCACCGTAGTCATGGTTGGAGAGGCCAGCCAGCCGAGTCAGAAAAGAGCAGGCGGCTCCAGTGTCTACAAGAAATTCAGTTCCCCTACCTGCCACATCGAGGGTGACTCAAGGCTTCACTGGAGTGACGAGGATGGACTGAGTGGGATCTGGAGCCGGGCAGGCGCTTGGGCCCCGTCAGTCCATGTGTGGGAATCTCTCATCCGAGACATTCCTGGGGAACTGGGGCCGGTCGGGGTTGCCCCTCCAGTGTCCCACAGGAGGGCGCTCAGGACATTCCCCCTTCCAGTGCCCCTCCTTCCAACAAAAGGCACACTGGTTTGGGCTTCATTTGTTTTTTTTTTTTTAATTCTTTATTGGAGTATAATTGCTTTACAATGGTGTGTTAGTTTCTGCTTTATAACAAAGTGAATCAGTTATACATATGTTCCCATATCTCCTCCCTCTTGCGTCTCCCTCCCTCCCACCCTCCCTATCCCACCCCTCTAGGTGGTCACAAAGCACAGAGCTGATCTCCCTGTGCTATGCGGCGGCTTCGCACTAGCTATCGATTTTACATTTGGTAGTGTATATATGTCCATGTATATGGAATTTAAGAAAAAAAAAATGGTTTGGGCTTCTTGGCAGTCTGTCTAGCCTTCTCGGCCCTCCGGGATCCCCTGGAGGTGGTGGGTGAATCAGAGCAGGCGAAAGCTGCGTTTTCTTTATTAGCCTCTTATCCTTCTTGGCTTCCTCCGTTATGTCTGGGTTATCTTAGACCTTGAAGGCCTCCTCCACCAAGGTTGACAGTGGGGTTTGGGGCCCAGCCTCAAGCTTTTGTCATTTTCTCCTGATATCAAGAGTAGCCTGGGTGATAAAATGCATGGCCAGCAGTGTCCTTCCTTTTGTGGGCTCAGGGTCTGTATCGGTGTACTTCCTGAATGCCTCTGTCACCCGGCTCAGGAAGACTGCCGGGTTTTCATCTTTCTCTTGTGTGACCTCTCAGACCTTATCAAAATTTACAGCCTTCACCATGCACCTTTTCATTCCTTCTGATTGACAAGTAATTTAATGTCTCATCCTAGCCTGGCCTACACGATCTTCATAGTGTGGGTCATGTTCTGGGACTGCATCCCCACCCACCTGATAAATGTGGTGGGGTAGATTGGTGGCCAGTAGGCCATCTGCATGTTCCCTGGCCTTTTTTAGTATACCCTTCTTTTCATCCAGGGTGCAGCAGTGGGCCAGAATAACCATGATGTGCTGACAAGTAAGAGAGGATGTTCCTATAAGTTTCCCTATGCTGGGATGTATTCCTTGAGATTGAGCGTCTGTAAAGCCTACGATGTGGGCTACTTGAAGTGGCCAATATGTAATCCGTAACAGTGTCTGGGCTGCCAAGGCCTGGAGTGATGGGGGTCCTAGAGGTGCAAAAAGGAACTCCTGGAGGAATTGGAGTTGGGCACAATGGAAAATGCCAGGGAGTCAGGACCTGAGGGCCTAGAGGTGGGAGTATACCCCCAGGGGACTTTTTTTCCTTTTTTTTTTTTTTTTGGACATAGAGTAAGGTGAGAGTCTAGGGAGCAGAAGAACCCAAAACCCTTTCCTCTGTCTGTTTGGTGGCTACAGTAAAATTGGGGAGAGCCTGATGATTCCATCTGACACAGGCAACAGTGAGTTTGGACAGTGTTTCCCATGTAATTTAACATATCAAATGAACCCAATTAGTTTAGGATTTCTCTTTGGGATGCTCCAGGGGTCCCTTGAAGCACCCCAAAGTTAGCTGGAGGTCAAAAGAATTTCAATTAGAATTTGATATTTGGGAAGCCTGTCAAAAATTTTAAAAAGTTTTAAAACACCTGGTCAGACAGGATCATAGGTTGCTGTGAAACAGTACTTATTTCTTGAGCTAAGGTGGAAAATGATTTCAAAAATAAATACAGATCACGTAAAGGCACAGAAACTCACACAATCTGTTATCAAAAGCAGCATTCCAGGAAAACTTTGTTCTCTTATGAGAGAGAGACACCAAATCCAGACTTGCATCAGCCTACGCTTAATAAAATCCATTTACCTAATTAAATTTAATCCAACCTTAGAAAGTCCTGACCACATACAAAATTCTTTTTCAATTGTTCCTTTTCCACAAATCTACTGCAAATTTCTGTAGCCATATTTTGTCCCTTATTCTTTTCCCATTCAGAAATAACCAGATCTAGGACAAAATCACCTTTTTCCTTTTAACAATATATTTTCGTTCCTCATACCTTCTTTTCTGAAAACACACATCCTACTCTCCTTAAACAACCATGAACTGTCTTTTACAGTAGCATTCCTTGATTGGAATATCCCATAACCTCTAGAAACTTGTATCTTCCCAAAGCACAATTTCTTTCCTTAATGTGGTGCAAGACGTGTCTAATAAACCCAAACATTTTTAGTTTCCCTCTCACAAGAAGACAGCACTAGGTAAATTTAGACCTGTTTAGCAATTAATGTTCCAATATTTCATCTTATTTGAAATGGCCTGGAAACTCAGTGGATTCCTATCATTCAACTTAGTTTAGTTTCAAGTTACCAAAATTTGGAGGGACTATTTAGATGGACATTTCCAAAACATAATTATTCCTATAGAGTTTACCAAAAAGCTCTTATCCCAGTTATATTTACTTAAAAGTTTAACTATATCAGGTTATTCTACTTGTTGACAGATTTTATAACAGAAACAATATGCATTTATTGACTTCCAGTAACCTTAGCTACAATAAAAGTATTGATATTATACTTAATGTTAATGACTCTAAAGATAGGTCTGTATTAATTAAACCCACAGACTTAAGCTAGACAAGTTAATTTTTACATAAAGACAGAACCAGAGATCTCATAGTTTTCCCATTTGAATGTATTTTTTAAATTTTTTTTAACATCTTTATTGGGGTATAATTGCTTTACAATGGTGTGTTAGTTTCTGCTTTATAACAAAGTGAATCAGTTATACATATACATATGCTCCCATATCTCTTCCCTCTTGCATCTTCCTCCCTCCCACCCTCCCTATCCCACCCCCCCAGGCGGTTCACAAAGCACTGAGCTGATATCCCTGCGCCTATGCGGCTGCTTCCCACTAGCTATCTACCTTACGTTTGGTAGTGTATATATGTCCATGCCTCTCTCTCACTTTGTCACAGCTCACCCTTCCCCCTCCCCATATCCTCAGGTCCGTTCTCCGGTAGGTCTGTGTCTTTATTCCTGTCTTACCCCTAGGTTCTTCATGACATTTTTTTTCTTAAATTCCATATACATGTGTTACATACGGCATTTGTCTTTCTCTTTCTGACTTACTTCACTCTGTATGACAGACTCTAGGTCTATCCACCTCATTGCAAATAGCTCAATTTCATTTCTCTTTATGGCTGAGTAATATTCCATTGTATATATGGGCCACATCTTCCTTATCCATTCATCCGATGATGGGCACTTAGGTTGTTTCCATCTCCGGGCTATTGTAAATAGAGCTGCAATGAACATTTTGGTACATGACTCTTTCTGAATTATGGTTTTCTCAGGGTATATGCCCAGTAGTGGGATTGCTGGGTCATATGGTAGTTCTATTTGTAGTTTTTTAAAGAACCTCCATACTGTTCTCCATAGTGTCTGTACCAATTCACATTCCCACCAGCAGTGCAGGAGTGTTCCCTTTTCTCCACACCCTCTCCAGCATTTATTGTTTCTAGATTTTTTTGGTGATGGCCATTCTGACTGGTGTGAGATGATATCTCATTGTAGTTTTGATTTGCATTTCTCTAATGATTAATGATGTTGAGCATTCTTTCATGTGTTTGCTGGCAGTCTGTATATCTTCTTTGAAGAAATGTCTATTTAGGTCTTTTGCCCATTTTTGGATTGGGTTGTTTTTTTGTTATTGAGCTGCATGAGCTGCTTGTAAATTTTGGAAATTAATCCTTTGTCAGTTGCTTCATTTGCAAATATTTTCTCCCATTCTGAGGGTTGTCTTTTGGTCTTGTTTATGGTTTCCTTTGCTGTGCAAGAGCTTTGAAGTTTCATTAGGTCCCATTTGTTTATTTTTGTTTTTATTTCCATTTCTCTAGGAGGTGGGTCAAAAAGGATCTTGCTGTGATTTATGTCATAGAGCGTTCTGCCTATGCTTTCCTCTAAGACTTTTATAGTTTCTGACCTTACATTTAGGTCTTTAATCCATTTTGAGCTTATTTTTGTGTGTGGTGTTAGGGAGTGATCTAATCTCATGCTTTTACATGTACCTGTCAAGTTTTCCCAGCACCACTTATTGAAGAGGCTGTCCTTTCTCCACGGTACATTCCTGCCTCCTTTATCAAAGATAAGGTGTCCATATGTGCATGGGTTTATCTCTGGGCTTTCTATCCTGTTCCATTGATCTGTCTTTCTGTTTTTGTGCCAGTACCACACTGTCTTGATTACTGTAGCTTTGTAGTATAGTCTGAAGTCAGGGAGCCTGATTCCTCCAGCTCCATTTTTTGTTCTCAAGATTGCTTTGGCTATTCGGGGTCTTTTGTGTTTCCATACAAATTGTGAAATGTTTTGTTCTGTGAAAAATGCCAGTGGTAGTTTGATAGGGATTGCATTGAATCTGTAGATTGCTTTGGGTAGTAGAGTCATTTTCACAATGTTGATTCTTCCAATCCAAGAACATGGTATATCTCTCCATCTATTTGTATCATCTTTAATTTCTTTCATCAGTGTCTTATAATTTTCTGCATACAGGTCTTTTGTCTCCTTAGGTAGGTTTATTCCTAGATATTTTATTCTTTTTGTTGCACTGGTACATGGGAGTGTTTCCTGATTTCACGTTCAGATTTTTCATCATTAGTGTATAGGAATCCCAGAGATTTCTGTGCATTAATTTTGTATCCTGCAGCTTTACCAAATTCATTGATTAGCTCTAGTAGTTTTCTGGTAGCATCTTTGGGATTCTCTATGTATAGTATCATGTCATCTGCAAACAGTGACAGCTTTACTTCTTCTTTTCCGATTTGGATTCCTTTTATTTCCTTCTCTTCTCTGATTGCTGTGGCTAAAGCTTCCAAAACTATGTTGAATAAGAGTGGTGAGAGTGGGCAACCTTGTCTTGTTCCTGATCTTAGTGGAAATGCCTTCAGTTTTTCACCATTGAGGACGATGTTGGCTGTGGGTTTGTCATATATGGCCTTTATTATGTTGAGGAAAGTTCCCTCTATGCCTACTTTCTGCAGGGTTTTTATCATAAATGGGTGTTGAATTGTGTTGAAAGCTTTCTCTGCATCTATTGAGATAATCATATGGTTTGTCCCCTTCAATTTGTTAATATGGTGTATCACGTTGATTGATTTGGGTGTATTGAAGAATCCTTGCCTTCCTGGGATAAACCCCACTTGATCATGGTGTATGATCCGTTTAATGTGCTGTTGGATTCTGTTTGCTAGTATTTTGTTGAGGATTTTTGCATCTATGTTCATCAGTGATATTGGCCTGTAGTTTTCTTTCTTTGTGACATCCTTGTCTGGTTTTGGTATCAGGGTGATGGTGGCCTCGTAGAATGAGTTTGGGGAGTGTTGCTCCCTCTGCTATATTTTGGAAGAGTTTGAGAAGGATAGGTGTTAGCTCTTCTCTAAATGTTTGATAGAATTCGCCTGTGAAGCCATCTGGTCCTGGGCTTTTGTTTGTTGGAAGATTTTTAATCACAGTTTCAATTTCAGTGCTTGTGATTGGTCTGTTCATATTTTCTGTTTCTTCCTGATTCAGTCTTGGTGGGTTGTGCATTTCTAAGAATTTGTCCATTTCTTCCAGGTTGTCCATTTTATTGTCATATAGAGTTGCTTGTAGTAATCTCTCATGATCTTTTTTATTTCTGCAGTGTCAGTTGTTACTTCTCCTTTTTCATTTCTAATTCTGTTGATTTGAGTCTTCTCCCTTTTTTTCTTGATGAGTCTGGCTAATGGTTTATCAATTTTGTTTATCTTCTCAAAGAACCAGCTATTAGTTTTATTGATCTTTGCTATCGTTTCCTTCATTTCTTTTTCATTTATTTCTGATATGATTTTTATGATTTCTTTCCTTCTGCTAACTTTGGGGTTTCTTTGTTCTTCATTCTCTAATTGCTTGTGGTGCAAGGTTAGTTGTTTATTCGAGATGTTTCCTGTTTCTTAAGGTGGGCTTGTATTGCTATAAACTTCCCCGTTAGAACTGCTTTTGATGCATCCCATAGGTTTTGGGTCGTCGTGTCTCCATTGTCATTTGTTTCTAGGTATTTTTTGATTTCCTCTTTGATTTCTTCAGTGATCCCTTCGTTATTAAGTAGTGTATTGTTTAGCCTCCATGTGTTTGTATTTTTTACAGATCTTTTCCTGTAATTGATACCTAGTCTCATAGCGTTGTGGTCGGAAAAGATACTTGATACAATTTCCATTTTCTTAAATTTATCAAGGCTTGATTTGTGACCCAAGATATGATCTATCCTGGAGAATGTTCCATGACCACTTGAGAAAAATGTGTATTCTGTTGTTTTTGGATGGAGTGTCCTATAAATATCAATTAAGTCCATCTTGTTTAATGTATCATTTAAAGCTTGTGTTTCCTTATTTATTTTCATTTTGGATGATCTGTCCATGGGTGAAAGTGGGGTATTAAATTCCCCTACTATGAATGTGTTACTGTCGATTTCCCCTTTTATGGCTGTTAGTATTTGCCTTATGTATTGAGGTGCTCCTTTGTTGGGTGCATAAATATTTACAATTGTTATATCTTCTTCTTGGATCGATCCGTTGATCATTATGTAGTGTCCTTCTTTGTCTCTTGTAATAGTCTTTATTTTAAAGTCTATCTTGTCTGATGAGAATTGCTACTCCAGCTTTCTTTTGGTTTCCATTTGCATGGAATATCTTTTTCCATCCCCTTACTTTCAGTCTGTATGTGTCCCTAGGTCTGAAGTGGGTCTCTTGTAGACAGCATATATATGGGTCTTGTTTTTGTATCCATTCAGCCAATCTGTGTTTTTTGGTGGGAGCATTTAGTCCATTTACATTTAAGGTTATTATAGATATATATGTTCCTATTCCCATTTTCTAAATTGTTTTGGGTTTGTTATTGTAGGTCTTTTCCTTCTCTTGTGTTTCTTGCCTAGAGAAGTTCCTTTAGCATTTGTTGTAAAGCTGGTTTGGTGGTGCTGAACATTCTCAGCTTTTGCTTGTCTGTAAAGGTTTTAATTTCTCCATCAAATCTGAATGAGATCCTTGCTGGGTAGAGTAATCTTGGTTGCAGGTTCTTCTCCTTCCTCACTTTTAATATGTCCTGCCACTCCCTTCTGGCTTGCAGAGTTTCTGCTGAAAGATCAGCTGTTAACCTTATGGAGATTCCCTTGTGTGTTATTTTTCCCTTGCTTCTTTTAATATGGTTTCTTTGTATTTAATTTTTGACAGTTTGATTAACATGTGTCTTGGCGTATTTCTCCTTGGATTTATCCTGTATGGGACTTTCTGTGCTTCCTGGACTTGATTAACTATTTCCTTTCCCATATTAGGGAAGTTTTCAACTATAATCTCTTCAAATATTTTCTCAGTCCCTTTCTTTTTCTCTTCTTCTTCTGGAAACCCTATAATTCGAATGTTGGTGCATTTAATGTTGTCCCAGAGGTCTCTGAGACTGTCCTGAGTTTTTTTCATTCTTTTTTCTTTATTCTGCTCTGCAGTCGTTATTTCCACTATTTTATCTTCCAGGTCACTTATCCGTTTTTCTGCCTCAGTTATTCTGCTATTGATCCCATCTAGAGTATTTTTCATTTCATTTATTGTGGTGTTCATCATTGTTTGTTTCATCTTTAGTTCTTCTAGGTCCTTGTTAAATGTTTCTTGCATTTTGTCTATTCTATTTTCAAGATTTTGGATCATCTTTACTATCATTATTCTGAATTTGTTTTCAGGTAGACTGCCTATTTCCTCTTCATTTGTTAGGTCTGGTGGGTTTTTATCTTGCTCCTTCATCTGCTGTGTGTTTTTCTGTCTTCTCATTTTGCTTATCTTACTGTGTTTGGGATCTCCTTTTTGCAGGCTGCAGGTTCGTAGTTCCCGTTGTTTTTGGTGTCTGTCCCCAGTGGCTAAGGTTGATTCAGTGGGTTGTGTAGGCTTCCTGGTGGAGGGGGACTAGCGCCTGTGTTCTGGTGTATGAGGCTGGATCTTGTCTCTCTGGTAGGCAGGTCCACGTCTGGTGGTGTGTTTTGAGGTGTCTGTGGACTTATTATGATTTTAGGCAGCCTCTCTGCTAATGGGTGGGGTTGTGTTCCTTTTTTGCTAGTTGTTTGGCATAGGGTGTCTAGCACTGTACCTTGCTGGTCGTTGAGTGAAGCTGGGTGCTTGTGTTGAGATGGAGATCTCTGGGAGTTTTTCGCCATTTGATATTATGTGGAGCTGGGGGGTCTCTTGTGGACCAGTGTCCTGAAGTCGGCTCTCCCACCTCAGAGGCACAGCACTGACTCCTGGCTGCAGCACCAAGAGCCTTTCATCCACACGGCTCAGAGTAAAAAGGAGAAGTAGTAGAGAGAAAGAATTAGTAGAAGTAGGAAGGAAGGCAGGAAGAAAGAAAGGAAGGAAGGAAGAAAGAAAGAAGAAAGAAAGAAAGAAAGGAGGGAAGGAAGGAAGGAAGAAAGAAAGAAGAAAAGAGGAAACAAGGAAAGAAAGAAAGGAGGGAGGGAGGGACAGTGGGAGGAAGGAAGGACGGAAAAAAGAAAGAAGATAAAGTAAAATAAAATAAAGTTATTAAATTAAAAAATAATAAGAAACAAAAATTAAAAAAAAACAAACGGACCGATAGAACCTTAGGACAAATGGTGGAAGCAAAGCTATACAGACAAAATCTCACACAGAAGCGTACACATACACACAAAAAGAGAAAAAGGGGAAAAAATCATAAATCTTGCTCTCAAAGTCCACCTCCTCAATTTGGGATGATTCGTTGTCTAAAGGAGGGAGGGAGGGAGGGAAGGAAGGAAGGAAGGAAGGGTAAAATAAAATAAAGTTATTAAAATTAATTATTAAGAAAAATACAAAAAATAAACGGATGGATAGAACCCTAGGACAAATGGTGGAAGCAAAGCTATACAGACAAAATCTCACACAGAAGCATACACATACACACTCACAAAAAGAGGAAAAGGGGAAAAAATCATAAATCTTGCTCCCAAAGTCCACCTCCTCAATTTGGGATGATTCTTTGTCTATTCATGTATTCCACAGATGCAGGGTACATCAAGTTGATTGTGGAGCTTTAATCCGCTGCTCCTGAGGCTGCTGGGAGAGATTTCCCTTTCTCTTCTTTGTTCTCACAGCTCCCAGGGTTCAGCTTTGGATTTGGCCCTGCCTCTGCGTGTAGGTCGCTGGAGGGAGTCTGTTTTTCGCTCAGACAGGACGGGGTTAAAGGAGACGCCGATTCGGGGGCTCTGGCTCACTCGGGCCAGGGGGACAGAGGGGCACAGAGTGCGGGGCGGACCTGCGTCGGCAGAGGCCGGCGTGACGTTGCACCAGCCTGAGGCGCGCCGTGCGCTCTCCCGGGGGAGTTGTCCCTGGATCTCAGGAACCTGGCAGTGGCGGGCTGCACAGGCTCCCGGGAGGTGTGGATAGTGACCTGTGCTCGCATACAGGCTTCTTGGTGGCGGCAGCAGCAGCCTTAGCGTCTCCCGCCCGTCTCTGGGGTCCGTGCTTTTAGCCGCGGCTCACGCCCATCTCTGGAGCTCCTTTAAGCAGCGCTCTTAATCCCCTCTCCTGGAGCACCAGGAAACAAAGAGGGAAGAAAAAGTCTCTTGCCTTTTCGGCAACTCCAGACCTTTTCCCGTGCTCCCTCCCGGCTATCCGTGGTGCACTAACCCCTTCAGGCTGTGTTCATGCCGCCAACCCCAGTCCTCTCCCCGCGCTCGACCGAGCCTCAGCTCCCAGCCCCGCCCGCCCCAGCGGGTGAGCAGACAAGCCTCTCGGGCTGGTGAGTGCCGGTCGGCCCTGACCCTCTGTGCGGGAATGTCTCCGCTTTGCCCTCCACATCCCTGTTGCTGTGCTCTCCTCCGCGGCGCCGAAGCTGCCCCCCTCCGCCACCCAAAGTCTGTGCCCGCAAAGTGGCTTCCTAGTGTGTGGAAACCTTTCCTCCTTCACAGCTCCCTCCCACTGGTGCAGGTCCCGTCCCTATTCTTTTGTCTCTGATTATTCTTTTTTCTTTTGCCCTACCCAGGTACGTGGGGAGTTTCTTGCCTTTTGGGAGGTCTGAGGTCTTCTGCCAGCATTCAGTAGATGTTCTGTAGGAGTTGTTCATGTGTAGATGTATTTCTGATGTATCTGTGGGGAGGAAGGTGATCTCCGTGTCTTACTCTTCCGCCATCTTCCCCTCGTCCCCCTATTTTTTTAATTTTTTAAAAATTTGTATTGGAGTATAGTTGATTCACAATGCTGTGTTAGTTTCAGGTGTACAACAAAGTGAATCAGTTATACATATATTGGGAAAAGTATACATATATTACGGAAAAACCCAACATTTTGGCCAACCCAATATAAATATATCCATTCTTTTTCAGATTCTTTTCCCATATAGGTTATTACAGAATATTGAGTAGAGTTCCCTGTGCTATACAGTAGATCCTGTTGTTTATCTATTTTATATATAGTATTGTGTATATGTTACTCCCAATCTCCTAATTTATCACTTCCCTTCAGGTTTCCCCTTTGGTAACCATAAATTTGATTTCTAGATCTGTGAGTCTGTTTCTGTTTTGTAAGTAAGTTCATTTGTATCATTTTTTTTTGTGGATTCCACATATAAGTGGTATCATGTGATATTTGTCTTTCTCTGACTTACTTCACTCAGTATGATAATCTCTAGGTCCATCCATGTTGCTGCAAATGGCATTATTTCATTCTTTTTTATGGCTGAGTAATATTCTGTCGTGTATATATGTACCACATCTTCTTCATCCATTCCTCTGTCGATGGACATTTAGGTTGCTTCCATGTCTTGGCTGTTGTAAATAGTGGTGCATTGGGGTGCATGTATCTTTTTGAATTACAGTTTTCTCTGGATATATGCCCATGAGTGGGCTTGCTGGATCATATGGTAGTTCTATATTTAGTTTTTTAAGGAACCTCCATACTGTTCTCCATAATGGTTGTACCAATTTACATTCCCACCCCACTTGAATTTAAAAGACCTCTTTTTTTTTTCTCTTCTCAATTTGGGGGGCTACAGATAGATCAGGTAGTTCCTGAGAGCCCAGGCAGAATAGTTACATTGCAGAAGCAGAGGAGAGAAATGCAAACTCCTTGAGTTCAGATAGAATAGTTACATTGCAAAGGCAGAGGAGAAAGATGCAAGCTCCTCTCCCCGCCCCACCCCCACTGCCTGTTTTTCTTTAAAATCCCAGTAAGTAGCCCAAGGCTGGAGTCTTGGGTGATGTGGGCTGTGTTTGTATTTCAAGGCTTAAGTGCTCCACTGTGCCCACAATGTCGGCGGAGACTTGCAGGAGCTATTGGACAGACAAAACTACATAAAACAAAGATACCAATGACAAAAACTTAAAGACACGAACAAGAAGTTTTCAGGATAAAGGGGACCGGAGTGCAGGTATAAGGATCAAGGGAGAGATAAAGGGAGGAGGGACAGAAAAGACTGAAAAAGAGAGAGACAGCAGGAAAATAAAGGTGAGAATATCAGGACAATAGGACTTCCAGCCACTACACAGTATGAGGTTTGAGCCTCTATCACTCTCATAAATCTCCCTGCAGAGAGTGCCCGCTGGACCAGGATTTGCACGGTGTGAGACGAGCCTCTCCCGCCTCTGCTTGTCACCTGTCAAGGTGAGCCATTGCCGGCCAGAGGGAGCATGGTCTCACAAGCTGAGAGGAGTGATGCTGTAGCTGCCTGACGTCCACGCGGAAGGATAGGCCAGAAGTAGGAGAGGACAGAGAGAGGAGAGGTAGAGAGCTATCAGGAGAGGGAAAGGGACAAGGGAGAGGGGGAAAGCATTGCCTGAATGAGGGTACTGAGGCCCCCGGGGGCCAGGAAGGCAGACTTACCAAACATGGTGATGCTGAAACAAGACGTTCAGGTGGCCACTTGTCACCCATGGGGAAGCTGCATTCGGTGGTCCCAGGGGTGCCCAGGTCCCCTCCCGGGAAGGGGACAGCTGCCCCACATTGGGTGCCATAAATCTGTTACCAACCAGGGTTCTTGGCCTCCTTAATCAATAGATATTGATAAGAGGCTAGACAGGAAATTCAGGCAAGGCTTTTCCCTTCCCAGGGAAGGGGGCGTGGGCATGAGCTGGTTCCTTATATGGGGTGAGGGTAGGGGTGTGTCCAAGGACCAGCCTGGAGGGGTGGCTTAGGTGGTGTGCCCAGCCCTTTGGTGGTGCTGTGTGGAGGGGGCATGCATAGTACCCTGCTTTTGCTCCCAGCTCTTCAGAAATGAGAGTTGGGTTCTTCTGGCCTCTTTGTATCCCATTGCGCATAACTTGCCCCATCTGTGCATGCATGCAGTTGTTTTTAGTCCCTTGTAGTTTCTTTGTGTTCTGTTGCTCGAAGAGACATTTGCCCAGGTGCAAGCACTGCAGCAAAGGGTCCCAGGTCCCATCCTGTCTCATGTTCAGTATTTTTGTCCAGATTTTCTAATCGTCCTCAGTGTCAGGAGTGATCAGGATGACCTAGTCTGCCATCACTGGAATTGAAAGTTCTCTGTTTCATTTTTAACTAAAGACATACTTGTTAATCAGACCTAGTGAACACCCATGGTAGCACAGTGCGTTAATATACATCCATTCTATAGCCCCCAGATCCCTACTGCTCCCTTTATGGCATGAGAAGCCCAGACTGCGTATCTTGGTGTTGCAGCGTGCTGGATTCTGGGTGTTTAGGGGTCAGCTAAGGTCTTACTCCCTGCCCTCATGAAGCCTGCAGTCTGCCCTTTCCTTCCTAAAGTCTCCAACCTTTGTGAGCAAGTATTCCCATTTGATTTTGTCTCTGTTCTCCTCGGCCCATCTCTTGGATTGCTACACTCATGATTTCAACTGTCCTTCCTCTGAGTAAACTCTTTCCCAGCCTTCGTACTGCTCGCGGGGCAGTAAAGGTCAGCCTGAGCCTGGAATGCCGGTCTGGCCCTGTCCTTTTCTCAGCCTCATGGCCCATAAACCATTCACTCTCAACTATAGCCCAGTCTCTGAATGCATGTGTTTTGGCACATACGAGTTTGTCCTCCTAGACTCGGCATCACCTCCACTGGGAAGCCTTCCCTGATTCTCCCAGGCTACATCAGCCTGAACTAACACTCTGCTTCACCAGGTCTGTTTCCCCAGGAGGACAAGCATTTTGAAGCCAGTGTCAATGTCTTATTCATTTCAGCGTCTCTAACACTTGGTGTTTAAGAGGTGTCAATTAATGTGGAAGGATCTCATGGGAAATCTCATGGGAACTTGGGAAAAGTGCCACGCATCCCCTAATGCACTGTCTTTTCCACCAGTCGAATGAACCTTTTTCCCTGGGAACCTCAGTCAATTTCTACTCCTTAATGGGAGGCATGCCAGCTGCTTATCCGCCTGCATCCCCTCAGACACATCGAGTTCACAGACCTTTGGGACACTGTGACAGTGGACTGCCACCTGCTGGTGAGAAGGTTTCTTGGACAGTGACAGGAAAGTTTCTAGGCCAGTGACAACTCAGGGCTACAGACAGAGGAGGGGTTCTTAAGGCATTCCACAAACAATATAAACCCCTTCTCAGAATAGTATTTTCAAATGCACAGTATAAAGCACATAGATTACAAGTGAAACCAGTCATAATGAAATAGAGGTGTCAAAATATTAGAAAATATATATACTGTGTGATATATGTCATATGTATTATATTTGTATCTCATTAAATAACAAGATCTAGTAGTAGGTCCAATAACTACTATAATTAAATGATGAACGAAAATGATAATTGAAGATGTCTGCAACAGCTGTAACGTGAGATGCAGTCTCTGTGATTTCTACTGCTGACATAGTCACAAGTACTGCTAATAATATTAGAGTTTGTTGCCTATACCCATAAGGAAAGGAAATGCTGTGTTTCAGTTAGAGGTTAGTGAAACTAAAGACCAAATATTTCCCATCCAGGTACAAAGATACCCTGAATTCTACCCATGGATCCCTTGTGTGTGTTTGAGGGGGTGTCCATGGACTCCAGGTTAAGAACCCCTGAATGAGGTTTTAGAGGCATGGCTGACACTTTTTGGGGGGCTGCATTGGGTCTTTGCTGTGCGCAGGCTTTCTCCAGTTGCGGTGAGCGGGGGCTGCTCTTCGTTGCGGTGCGCGGGATTCTCATTGCGGTGGCTACTCTTGTTGCGGAGCACAGGCCCTAGGCATGCGGGCTTCAGTTGTTGTGGCACGTGGGCTCAGCAGTTGTGGCTCGTGGGCTCTAGAGCGCAGGCTCAGTAGTTGTGGCTCGTGGTCTAGAGTGCAGGCTCAGAAGTTGTGGCACACAGGCTTAGTTGCTCCGCGGCATGTGGGATCTTCCAGGACCAGGGCTCGAACCCGTGTCCCCTGCACTGGCAGGCGGATTCTTAACCACTGTGCCACTAGGGAAGCCCATGGCTGACACTTTTGAACATGGCAGAGATGCTGGTGGTTAAGTGTGTGTGACTCTTGCTAAATGTAATGGGTGCACTTGGCAGGAGAGGAGCTGTGGAGGAGACAGTGAAGTTCAAACTTTGAAGCCATAGGCACTTTATCAGCACTTACCAGTGCTCTGAGCTTTCGCCTGACTCTCCCCTTACCCAGCATGTTTCCTTGTCTATAAAACGAGAATGACAATGTCTTCCTCGTGGGTTGTTGAAAGGATTCAATAAGTTAACATGTAAAAACTCCTGGGGTCAGTTCACTGTTAAATGAGAATGATATAAATGTCTGTAGAGAAAACACACACACAGCCAAGCGTAACTTCTTTCAGAACAGAAACCCCAATGTCTGACCTGCTGTACAACCTGGGAGGCACCAGTGTACTCAGAAGATAGGAAACCCTTTCTTGTTTAAGTCTGCCCTGCTCTTCCCACCCGAATCCAAGAGAACAAAACCAAATGCAAAGAGTTTCCAACCTTGTTATTTTATTAGAAGCATATTTACATTCTCGCAGTTAACTCTGAAGAGAACATTTTACAAAAGTTTTTTATATAAAGTTTGGAAACTACATAAAAATAACTTCTATTCTTCATAAAGAGGAAAATATAAGTTAGTTCTATTTACTCTGCTAAAAATTGACTGTAAATGTGAAACAGTTCCGTCTGTCCCTTCCAGAGAAAACATTAGCACAGAACACAAAGAATACTGCATGGGCCTTCTCAATGCTGGGCATTGCACGCTGGCTCAAATGTGAGACTGGGAGACCCAACCAGACCCCATCCGGGAAGGACAGGGGAGGTGTTAAGGCTAAGGCAGCACTGAGCAGGAAGCAGCAGCTCCTTGAATGAGATTCCAATGTGAACGACAAACCAAAGAAGGAAATGATCAAAGACTTTCACCTACACCATGAAACCGGCATTTCACCTAATACTCATTCTCACACCCCAGGCTACAAAAGGCAGTATTGTAACTAAAGCACAAGTCAGCCCTGCCACTGGCCATCACCTGACCATTCGCCAATGCTGGCCTCGCCTGGTGGAACTGGGTCTGTGTTCTGTAGTTACACTGTTAGTTCACGTTTTCCCAGCACCTGTGCACCAAAGAGAATCAAAGGGCATAATTGTTTCACTTGTCTCATTTGTGTGAGACCTGAAAATTGTCCCTTCTGGGTCAAATAGTGAAGCAGGCAAGCTGAGTGCTCACTAACCGAAGAGGACCAGTGCCTTCCCGCGGCCCCCAGTGCTTCTTTACTGCATATGTAAGTCTTTGGAACCCCAAGTCCCTTTTCCTATTGAATGGTTACCCTACTTTCCCAAGATCCATTTACAACCAGTCCCCAGAAAACTCCAGGGAATTGCTTCAGAAAGACAAAGCACTGAACCCTTACCTATAGGAGTGAAGAAAGAGGAAGTCCTCCCAGGGTGTGTCAACCACCCCATCACCACCAAAATAGTACCCAGACTCAGTACACCCATTTGATTCCTCAGAATCACCTTCAGTTTTCCGCTTTGTTTTTTTAAAGCAGGCATTTTCCTAAGGAAGCCATTTATTTATATTTTTTTCAAGTTAGACATAAAGGTGAAAAAAGGTTTTCTTTGTAAATAAACCGAACGCTGGGTTGAGCATTTGCTTTTATTGGGTTATCTACGCTCTGCAGCCTGTGGGGGTCAGAATCTGTGGGAGGCCAGCTGAGTCATCCAAAGGCCCAGCATTCCATCTGAGATACAGAAGCTTTGCTTTTGCCAGGTTCCTGGGGGCGGGAAGCACTGCATTTCTCCCTGATGCTTTTTCTCCCTGAACAGAAGTTCCATTGACTGCCAGCCTCTGCCTGAAGTGTGAGGCCGGACTCTGAACTAGGAGGGACACAGAGCAGAGGGAAGCAGCCTTCCCGTATCACCTGCAGACAGGGGGGGCAAGTGTGAGACAGAATGACTGGGGTGGGAAAGTCTTGTGCGGCGAGGAATTTATCCCTGAACATAGGATCCCGTGCAGGCTGGTGGTTCAGCCTGTGCCTCTGGTGCCAACCCCCAGCACGCCCACACCAACGGCTCCCCTCACGTGTTCAGTGGCGCAGGCCCAGGCAGCGAACATGTTCCAATCCACCTGGCACAAGAGGCCCGGGGGGCCGAGGGTGTGTGTGTGCGCGCACGTGCGTGCGTGCATGTATGTGCAGGAAGGGAGAGTACAAGATGGCACGAAACACTTGAGATCAGGGTGAAGCGTTCAGCCTCTCCCCATCCCACCACTGTAGATGCTGTCTCAAGAAGAAAGCAGATTGGGGGCACTGGAGGAAGGAGGGCACCCCCTGAGCAGCTGGCTGCAGACTAGGCTCCACTGGGAACCAGAATGGCTGTTAGAAGGCATGGTTCTTGGTCTGACACTGCAGGGAATGGCTGAAAAGCCACCGGCAATTACAACAGGACACGCCCACGGTGACTTCAGCAGTAGCACTTTGTGCCCACAGACAGCAAAGCTGGTGTTTTGGCAAACAGGAGGGGCCTCGAGGCCACAGAACACCTATTCCTCCTGGTCCCTGGCCCCCCCAACAGCGCAAGTCGCTGACAGCTCAAAGGAACCTGGGGCTCAAATGGAATGCACGTTAGTATCAGGCAGCACATCATAGAACCTCGCCCTCCATGACCAGCGAGAAGTCAGAAACGCCGGGTGGGTCTGTCAGGCACAGCTGGGGTGGCACAAGGCAAGGGGCTGGATTCGAGCCGGCATGGAAGCAAGAGGGAAGGGGCTCCTGAGTTACTTGTTCACAGAGAATGGGAGGGCCCCGAGGCCCACCGGCCTGCCAGCCACAGCCCTGGGCCGCTGTTACGAAGCATCCGCAGAGCTGTAGGGGAAGAACTTGGTGGCCTTGTTTGGGGTGGTGGGGCTCAGGCACTCTGCCTCCTCGTTCATTTTGAAGAACATCTCCTGCTCTCGTTTCTTCTGGTTCAGCTCTTCTTCCAGAGCCTAGGACAGAGGGCAGATGGAGCTCGTTTGGATCCCTTAGGACACAAGTCTTCCCCAACCACAGGACCCCCACCAAAGTGGCCTTCTCTGGAACCTCCCCTCCCAGGCCTCAGTGCTCGGGTAACTTGGTCTTCCCTCGCTCCTGTCCCAGCGCCCATCACCCAGAAGGTAGGTACCACCTCCTCCTTCCTCGTGCCACAGCCACGCAGGAGTTTCCTATGGACCAAGGGCTCTGCTTTGGGGAAATGCCAGTCTAGATGGGGTGTGCAAATCATCTGGCAGGAAAACAGCCCAAAGAATGGAGAAAAACCTGAGGTAGAAAATGAAGCAAGAGGTTTGACAGCAGGGTTGTCCGAGTTACATGGTGTTCCTAACCGGGGCACCGTCCTGCAAAATCAGGGGACTTCTTTTCAAAATATACATGCAGTCATGCCACCCCCCTGAGATTCTAATTCTGAACATCTGTGGTAGGACAGGGGTTCTCTACGTTGTAAAAGCACATCAGATAACTGCAAGGGGAGCATCTAGACGACAAGCACTGCAGGAGCTTCCCTTGGGCACACGCAAGTTTATCTAGCCAAATTGTGTCCTACCAGAAAAATTTCTTGAGGGTTCTCCAAAAATAAATAATTATTCGATTAAGAAAGGAAGCAGAGTGCAGAGGAAAGAGCAGGGGCTTTACAGTCAAATAGGATTCAGCTCCATTACCAGCTGGGTGGGCCTCTGCATGCTACCTTTCCTCTCCAAGCCTGTTTCCTCTCGTGTAAAATGGCAATATCACTACCTGCCTGGCCGGGCTACTGCAAAGATTAAATTAAAAACTAATGGGCTATAATTACTTAGTACTTCCTACATGTCAGACACTATGCTAAGTGCATTACATCTTATTTAGTCTTCACCCTATGAGATAGATACCACTATCCCCATTAACGATGGAGAAACTGAGGCTCAGAGAGCTTAGGTCACTTGCCCAAGGTCATTCAGCTGGCTGGGAGCAGAGCCAAGATGGGTCTAACTTCAGAGTTCAAGCTCTGAAACACTGTGCCGCCATCTGCAAAGCCAGGCACACATGAGTTACTCAGTAAATGTGGCTTCTTTATTACTTTCACTATAGAAGTGATCACTTTCACAGGATTTGACCAGCATTCTATTATGTCTCTCTCTTTAAAACTATTATTATTATTTTTTTGTACGCGGGCCTCTCACTGTTGTGGCCTCTCCCCTTGCGGAGCACAGGCTCCGGACGCGCAGGCTCAGTGGCCATGGCTCACGGGCCCAGCCGCTCCGCGGCATGTGGGATCTTCCCGGACCGGGGCACGAACCCGTGTCCCCTGCATCGACAGGCGGACTCTCAACCACTGCGCCACCAGGGAAGCGCCTAGCTACCACTTTTTTGAGCACAGAGAGGTTTAGTAACTTGCCCAGAGTCTCACAGCGAGTAATGGGGGAGCTAGGACTTTCTCCCACGTCTGTCTTCCTTAAAGCCTATGCTCTTAAGCACTACTCTATTTTACCTCTATATAACCTATATATTCCTCTATATAACCTACGGCAGGAGTCAGCGGTCTTTTTTCTGTAAAGGGCCAGATGGTAAATTTTTTTGCCTTTGCAAACCTTAAGGTCTCTGTTGCAACTACTCAACTGCTGTTTGGTGTAAAATCAGCCAGAGACGATATGTAAATGAACGAGCATGGCTGTGTTCCATTAAAACTTTATTTACAAATACAGGTGGTGGGTCAGATTTGGCCCACGGGCAATAGTGTACTAACACCTGTTTTAAGGGAAGAAATGTTATCTTCATCTTATGGCCCCAAAAAGCAAGGTTCAGGAGGGAAGACTTGTCTGAGGCCACACTCTGTGTCAGCTATGACCCAAGCAACACCTTATTGACCTTACAAGATATTCTATACTTACTGAAAGAAATCTGAATTTTTCTAAAAATATTCCACAATGTACAGTCATCTCGCCTGCCCCCCCATACATGGGCAGCAGCTCAAAGCTGCCGACTGAAATGCAAGAGTGTAAAAGAACATGTATTCCAGGATGCAGATCACCACCTCCGGCCCAGCGTTCCAGCAGCAACCCAGGTGACTAAGGATGGGATGATTCTACAAAGAATTCTGGAAAGAGGCAGCGCGCACCAGCAAAATCCAACGGCTCTCCAGATACACCCTGCGGCACCTCCCCTAAGCCCAGGCACCCCCAAGAAGCAATCTGGGCAGTTGCTAGAGGCAAGATGATGATTCATTTTCAGACTCTCAGGATGTGCCAAGGGCATAGAAGCCCTAGGTAAGAGAACCAGGTGAGCATCTATTTCCTGATGCCAGATCCGCCTGTGTCAGCAGGAGTATCATTGATTCGAGTGTCAAGTATCAAAAGTCCTAGCGGACCATGCGTGGTTACAGATAAGCGTGGGCCTATTAACAGGAAGGTCTGGGACCCTGGCCAGCTTCCAGCTAGAAAGCTCCATTAGCACAGGGAGGGAAGCCTCTATTCAAGGACTCCCAAGGCCGTTATATGGCTGAGGTGGACAACCGCCTCCTGGGCAGATCACAGTTACAGCAAGTAGAGCTCAAGTACGACGGCAGAACAAACCTCAGGGCTCAGGACACATGATCAAGGGTAATTAGGGCAGCTCTCTCCTCAGAGAGTTTAGGAGGGTGGGAGGACATGAGTACGTCCTTGGCCTATACTGTGGGCTGGTGGCTTTCTGCATCACACTATACAATATTCATTATCTTCACTTTACAAATGACCACACTGAGGCCCTGTGATGGTCAATTTATTTGTCAACCTGGCAAAGCCATGGTAACCAGTTGTTTGGTCAAACACTAGTCTAGATGTCACTGTGAAGGAATTTTTTTATATGTGATTAACATTTAACTCAGTAGACTGAATAAAGCAGCTTACCCTCCAAAATGTGGTTGGGCCTCACCCAATCAGTTGCAGGCCTTAAGAGAAAAGACTGAGGTCCCGCTAAAGAAAGAGGGATTGGGCCTCCATACTGCCCTGGGGCTCAGCGCTGCAACATCAACTCTTCCCTGGCTCTCCAGCCTGCAGTCTGCCCTGCAGATTTCAGGCTTAACAGTCCCAACAAGTGGGTGAAACAGTTCCTTCAAATAAACCCATAAATCTGTACCTTATCCATATCTGTATCTATATCCATACCCCAGGCAGAACCGATGGCACAACACGAAGCAGAGCCCACCACTGAGCCCACCAGCCCAGCCAGGGTTACCTTTTTGCGTGGCCGAAGCTTGTCCCGCCATTCCTTTAGGTTCTGGTTATGGCTTTCGTCCAGGGCCTTCAGCTTCTGGGTTTCATGCTCTACCAGGAGGTGACACTTTTCATTCTGCAACATATTCCAGGAAGTACAGGTAAGAAGCACAGAGGGCTGAGATATACCATGAAGGTACCAGCATCATTCATTTATTACTTCTCCTTGATTATAAACTCCATGTATACAAAACGTTCTACCTGTAAAGACACATGCACCAAAAGGTGCCTGGAAGACTATTCCAGAATATTAACATTAATAATTCTCACGGAGTAGTGGAATCTGCAGCAATTTTGCAACTTTCTACTTCGGGCTTTCTGCATTTTTTTGAATTTTTCAACATGAACGTATAAAACTAATAACAATAATCTCTGCCCTAATCCCACCACACAGAGGCAACCACCACAGAATCTTAGATATATTTCCTGTCAGGCTCTGTCCTGTGCATTCTTTAGCTCACCCTGTATACACACTTCTGAAACCTGCCTCCCTCTCCTCTTAACATTATAATGTAAACATTTCTACATGTATACAAAGAACTAACATCTTTTACAATCATCATTTTAATTCCTACAAAATATCCCACAGTATGGTTTATCTAATTTATTTAAACATTTCCCTATTTTTGGCCACTTAGGTTGCTCTTAATCTTCACTACTATAAATAGCATTGTATTAAACATCTGTGCTATGTACTGAATTGTGTCTCCCCAAAATTCATATGTTGAAGCCCTAATGCCCAATGTGATGGTATTTGGAGATATGGGGCCTTTAGGAGATAAATAGGTTTAGATGAGGTCAAGAGGGTAGGGCCCTCATGGCGGGATTAGTGCCCTTATTAGAAGAGACCAGAGAGCTCACATGCTACACTGCTCCCTCCCTGTCTCCTTCCCTCCTTTTCTCCCTCTCCCCATCTCCCTCTCTCCCCCTCTCCTTTTCTCTCCTCTCTCTCTCTGCCATGTGAGGACACAGCAAGAAGGCATCCATCCACAAGCCCGAGAGAGAGACTTCACCAGAACCCAGCCATGCTGGCAAAGCTGATCGTGGATTTCCAGGCTCCAAAACTGTAAGAAAATAAACTTCTGTTGTTTAAGCCATCCAGTCTGTGGTATTTTGTTATGGCAGTGTGAGCTAAGATAATCTGTGTGTATAAATAATTTGTATTTATATAAGTTATATAATGATCTGCATCACATACCGTTTTCTTCAGGAGAGACTTGTGACGGGGTAAGGGCCATGGACCTGGCTGAGGCCTGCCAGCCTCACTGTTCTCTCGCTGAGGTAAGTTACCTGCCTCACAAAACTTAGCCTGGAATCTCTCAAAGGCAAAAGTGACAGTTCCCTGTTGATTCCTCACAGGGAATCAATCTCGTGGTTTATAAGGAGTTTAGAAGCAGGGGGAAAGTGCCTTCATCCAGATACCTCAACCCTACTGGGAAAGTGCCTTTATCCAGATACCTCAACCCTGCTGGACTGGAAGAGTACAACCCCTTGGGGAATTTTTATTTGGGGTTTCAAGCTCAAGGGTTCTGGGAATTTAAAAATTGCCTTGGTTGGGAATAATACTTATGGCAGCCCTGAGTACCTCTGGCCTGCCCAGAGCCGGGGTCCCAGCACTCTATGGGTTTTCTCAGTTCATCCTCACGGTAAACCCATGAGGCAGGGTTGGGAACATAGACACAGAAGGTGAGTGGCCTGGCTAAAATTCACACAGAAACAAGCAGCAGAGCCCCTACCTGACAGGCTTCAATACCTGCAATGTTTCCCCCACACCTCCCTGCCTTTCCAGAAATTGCCAGATGGATCCAATAGCCTAAAGAATTTCCTGAGGTCACAGAGGTTCCTGTCAGCCCATCTGTCAGGTATGGCAATGCCTCGCTCCACCACAAGGGGGCTCCAAGTACCAGCTCCCGGGCAGGGACCCTTAGGGTGAGGCAAACCTTTTGTGAGGCAAACAAGAGGTCAAGGATCTCCCCAGGGAAGGAGGTCACAAAGGGGCCTGTCAGTATCAGGATACCTTTTCCTGACTTCAGTGGGAAAGCTCTGAGCTTCTCACCATTAAGGATGATGGTAAGTCGCTGTAGGTTTTTACAGATACCCTTTATCAAGTTGAGGAAGTTCCCCTCTATTCCTAGTTTACTGAGAAGGTTTATCATGAGCAGAGGTCAGCTTCTGTCAAATACTTTTTCTGTATCTGTTGATGATATGATCACGTGATGTTTCTTTAGCCTGCTGATGTCATGGATTATATTAACTCATTTTCATCTATTGCACCAGCCCTGGGATAAATCCCGCCTGGTCCTGGTGTATACTACTTTTTATACATTTTTAAATTCTATTTGCCAACGTTTCGTTGGGGATTTGTGCATCTGTGTTCATGAGAGATACAGGTCTGTAGTTTTCCTCCTTGTAACGTCTGGTTTTGGTATTAGGGTAATTGGGACACCTTTTCCCAAGACACAGTGGTGACCGAGAAATCCATCAGCATGCCCACTGCCAGGCCCCGGGCATGGCACGTTCAGCTCAGCTCTGTCATCTCATTTACAAAGCCTCACTCCAGTTCTGCAAAATAGGAATTATCATCCTTACCCCCTGCCTATTTTATGAATGTGGAAACTATGGCCTGGGAGGGTGATGTGATTTGGCCAACATCACACAGAGCGGCAGGATGGAAACCATTCCACCCTGAGCTTCAGACTCCTTCCCCCGTTTGTAGAGTCTTTGGGCCCCCAGGGAGCTGACTGCCTGGGGTGGGGGGGGCGGTGAGGCGAGCAGGGGCGGGGCAGAAGGGCAGTACCTGCAGCTGCTGCAGCTCGCCCATGTTGCTCTCGCACTGTGCCGCCATGTCCCGCGTCTGGCTCTCATGTTTTTGCTGCTGCTGCAGCCGCTCTGACTTCTGCCTCTTCTCCTCCTGCTGGGAGAACTGCAACAGAGAACAGGTGAGGCGCCTCAGCGGGCCACGGGCCTGGCTGGGGGCCCAGCTCAGCCCTGTCCCGGGGAGACCCCATCTGAGGGGCTGGTTTGTACAGAGCCACACTGCCCTGTACCACTCAGGCTGTGCCCCCTGTCTGAAGTTCTCCCCGCTGAGCTGAGACCCAACCCCTGCCCTCAAGGAGCCCCCAGATTGGCGAGGACACTGAGACATGCTAGGACAGCGTATGTAGTAAGCAGGAATCACAGGAGCCCACGGCCACCGACTCTGTCCCGGAGCCACATGGGTGACTTGTGAGCGGGGTCTCAGTAGAGGAGAGGAAGGAGTTTACCAGCAGAAGCAGCTGCAGGATAGACACCCTGAGTGTGACAGGGAACACGCATGAGATGCAACGCCAAGCCTCCTCCCCTGTCCACCAGAGGAGGAGTCAACGTGAGGCTTTTAGGCTTCCGGGCTGTTACTTCTGGCTTCCATTCCATTCCTCCTTCCAAGACCCCGTGCTGCGTCTTATATTCTATACCCCCCCCCAACCATGTAAGATTCAGGCCAAACCAAACCTGGATCTGGCCCCACTCCAGGACACCCCCGGCCCCCCACCTGCTTGATCTTCTCGCGCTGCTCAGCGGCACTGCCCGCCCCGTTGATGTGGAGGCTCTTCTTGTACATGGCCATGCGTGTCTTGCCCTCGCTCCTCTGAATCTTGGGCAGCCGCGCCTTTTCCTGCTGCTGCCGCACCTTCAGCTGCTCCATCATGCGCTGGTTGTAGCGCTGCATCTGCTCGCACTCCTGAGGGGGACACCCAGCAGAGGCCAAGGTCAGCTGCGTTCCACGCACGCAGGCGTGGTCAGATGCCAAGGCTGCCACACGCAACTCAGGAGCCCAGGACCTGCGTGGTCCAGAATGCTCGGCAGAGCAAGGCTCGTGTCATTTTACTATACTACCCTTAAATATCATCTTCTGTTCTCACTTTAAAGATTACCGTTAATAACCTTACCTTCTTACCTTCTGAATGCCTTCTTAATCTCCAAAATATACAAACAGCTCATACGACTTAACAAAAAAAAAAACCCAAGCAACCCAATCGAAAAATGGGCAGAAGGGGCTTCCCTGGTGGCACAGTGGTTGAGAGTCCGCCTGCCGATGCAGGGGACACGGGTTCGTGCCCCGGTCTGGGAGGATCCCACATGCCGCAGAGCGGCTGGGCTCGTGAGCCATGGCCGCTGAGCCTGCGCGTCCGGAGCCTGTGCTCCGCAACGGGAGAGGCCACAACAGTGGGAGGCCCGCGTACCGCAAAAAAAAAAAAAAAGACATTTATCCAGAGAAGACATACAGATGACCAGTAGGCACGTGAAAAGATGCTCAACATCACTAATTATTAGAGAAATGCAAATCAAAACTACAATGAGGTACCACCTCACATTGGTCAGAATGGCCACCATTAGAAAGTCTACGCATAACAAATGCTGGTGAGGGTTTGGAGAAAAGGGAGCCCTCCTACACTGTTGGTGGGAATGTAAGTTGGTGCAGCCACTACGGAAAACAGTATGGGAGGTTCCTCAGAAAACTAAAAATGGAGTTACCATATGATCCAGCAATCCCACTCCTGGGCATATACCTGGACAAAACTATAATTCAAACAGATACATGCACCCCTATGATCATAGCAGCACTATTCACAATAGCCAAGACATGGACACAACCTAAATGTCTCTAAATGGATGAATGGATAAAGATGATGTGGTACATATACACAATGGAATACTACTCAGCCATAAAAAAGAAAATAATGCCATTTGCAGCAACATGGATGCAACTACAGATGGTCATACGAAGTAAAGTAAGTCAGAAAGACAAATCCCAAATGATATCACTTATATGTGGAATCTAAAAGAACCTATCTACAAAACAGAAACAGGCTCACAGACATAGAGGATAGACTTGTGGTTGCCAAGGCCAGGTGGGGAGGGAGAGGGATGAACTGGGGGTTTGGGATTAGTAGATACAAACTATTACGTTTAGAATGGATAAACATCAAGGTCCTACTGTACAGCACAGGGAACTGTGTCCAATCTCCTGGAATAAACCATAATGGAAAAGAATATTTTAAAAAGAATGTATGCACATAACAGTCACTTTGCTGTACTGCAGAAATTAGCACAACATTGTAAAGCAACTATACTTCAATTAAAAAAGTATTCTAAGGGAATGCATGGGAAAGAGATATAAAATGAAAATGGAAAGAAAGGCAGGACAAAAAAAGGGAAAAAGTGAGAGACACGTACATCAGGTGTCAGGGTCAGCGAGGGAGCTGCTTGGGCCATCTGCTTCCCTGCCAGTTTCCCCAATTCCTAGCCCCTGGATCTGAGGCGGGACATCGCCCAAGAAGCTCTCAAGCCTCACTGTGGCCGACTTGGCTGCTCTCAGGAGCAAGTGATGCCCCACTGAGGGGCAGCCTCGCGGCTCTCCCAGGTCTCCCGGTGGCAGCCCCCGAACCCAAGCTGACTAGGAGCCTCACCTTCTCATGCTTGCGCACCAGCTCGTGCCGCTGGAGGAAGTACTGGTCTTTGAGCTGCTGCTTCACCAGCTGGTGCCTCTCCTGCAGGTGATGCTCCTCCATCTCCCACAGCGCCGCCTCCCGGTCTGTGGAGGATATGTCACCCGGTGAGGTGCAGATGGCCAGAGCCCCACCAGGCCCTCCCCTCCACTGCCCCGAGCCAGGTCTCCTCACACTGGCTGATAACTGTGCCACGTCCTTAGACTATGTGGGCTGAGCCAACTCCTAGAAACTTCCAGGGATGACAGCACCCAGCAGCATGGTAGAGCAGGAAGTGTTTGGAGTCAGGAGCCAGAAAAACCAGAGGCTAAAACCCAGCTGCATCACTGGGACTTGAGGTGAACACAAAATCCTCTCTGGGCCTCACCTTCCATCTCTGCCAAATGGGCACAACCACACTACGGAGGGAAAATGTCCTTGGAAAATACTTTTATGTTCAATCTAAATTGCACCTCTGCTTTCCTAATGGGCAAATAGGAAGGGCTCACGTGGAAACCCCATGAAGAAGACAGCCTCTTGTCACTATTTCCTCCTTTGAAAAATAGGTGAGACCCTTCATGTCCCATATATGCATTATTGAAACAGTTATCTGGCATTTTATCACTTGAAGTCTCAGGACAGGGCAGGAAGCTGGTGTCAGATGGAGAACCTCACGCCCTGCAAGATACAGCTGGTCATGCTCAGCCTACTGCGAAGTTGTTTATTTCACTGCACTCCTGTTCCATGAAAGCCAGCATCTATCCACAGAACATCAAAACAGTGATCTGGCTTCTAAGCCAAAATCAGAACCCCGGTCCCACAGGTAGGATGGTTCTTACAGGCCATCACATGATAAGAAAAGGAAACAAGGGCTTTTCTGAAGCATCCGTGGCTCTATTCAGAATGTCAGAATACCAAGGACCCCATTTTTCTTGGCCCACATCAAGTACTGAGTGGTTTATACGGTTTTAACTGCCCTGGCCATCAGAGTCCTGGCTGTGGCCCCTGTTATAATAATGAGCCAGAGACAGCACTCGTATGTTAGTCCTATGTTTACATCTTTACAACGGACAGGGACCATTAGCTCCCAAGCCCACAGGCACCAAACTCTAATTTTCACCCATCCAGTTGTTTTAAATGCAGTTCAAACAACAGACTTCCAGCCATTTGGAGCCTGCTTGCTTTGCATACCCCATAAAAGTGTACCCAACATCTGCTAGCCATAAATTAGATAGCCTGGGGGCTATATACAGACCCCAAGCCCTGCACCCTCCAGAGCTCTCTACCCCAGAGCTTCCTCAGCTGAGTGACATCATCAGATATATAAGCCCCCTTTCTGATCCCCTTCTTCCCCAGGATTTCCCCTGCTCTCCTCCCTCTGGGTGGTGGCTCACACTGTCGTCCCCCGACAGTCTAATGCTGGGAGGGACTCACCAGCATGCAAACCTGCCAAAGCACCACCACACAGGGGCAGTTAAGAGCTTGGCTTCAAGATAAGGTCTGCATCCAGGGCCCACTCTACCACTCATTAACTGTGCAACCCAGGCCACAGAAGAGTCACTCTCCAAACATCAACTTCCTCATCTATAAAAATGGGGAGGACAGTAGGGCCTGCCGTGCAGGGTTACGGGTAGGATGCAGGGTGACTAAGGTGTAAGATTAAGGCACGTGGCTAGGCAGAGGAGTCACTCACTGCGTGCTGGCTGCTGGGAGCGGCTCTCAGTACTGCCCCCCGACCCCGTTAACCCAGCTCACTCACGTGCAACTTCCACCCACTCTACATTGCTTCCTTTTTTTTTTTTTTTCCTTTCCTCGACATCCACAATAGTGTCAGACAGTGTTGTTGCTAACTGGTATCTCTGCCTCAGTCCTGACTTCAGTGGGGATTTTCCTCATGTTTCACCATAAAGGCTGATGTTTGGTCTTAGGGTGGAGAAGACCTAGCAGTTCTTCCTTGCCCGGGGCTGGCATGTACATTCATGGAGAGTCTGGGCCGACATGCGCGCCCCGCTCTCGGGCACCCACCTCGAAGGAGCTCCTGCTTCCTAGTGAGGCACTCGCGCTCCTTGCCGCAGATCTCCCGCCTGTTGTCGGCCGTGATCTTCTTCATCGCCAACTCCAGGTCCTCCTTCTGCTTGGCGAGGAAGTCCCGGTCCTATTAAGTATTTAAAATTTTAGACGTGTTCATGATATTGTGGTTATTTTTTTTTAGAGATACATATTGAGATATTAACAGGTGACATAATACGATGTCTGGGATTTGATTCAAAATAATACAGTAGAGTGGGGCAGTGAGTGGGCAGGAATTAATAATTACTGAGGTCAGGTGATGGGTATATGGGGATTCATTATACTGTTATACCCCTTTCTGCCTATGTTTTAAACTTTCCTTAATAAAGAGTAAAGAACTGAAATTTAAATTAAAAAATTTTAGCTACTATATGTGAAATAGATAACCAACAAGGACCTACTGTATAGCACAGGGAACTATACTCAATATTTTGTAATAACCTATAAGGGGGAATTCCCTGGTGGTCCAGCGGTTAGGACTTGGAGCTTTCACTGCTGAGGGCCCAGGTTCGATCCGTGGTCAGGGAACTAAGATCCCGCAAGCTGCGCATGGGGCACAGCCAAAAAAAAACCCCAAAACAAACAAACAAAAAACCTATAAGGGAAAAGAATCTGAAAAAGAATATCTATCTATCTATCTATAGATAGATATCACTAAATCACTGCACTGTACACCTGAAACTAACACACTGTAAATCAACTATGCTTCAATAAAAAAATAACAAATTAAAAAAAAATTTTTAATAAAAATTTTAGGAAACATGTTAAGAAACTAAAAATTTGCACTAATCTTATCACTCAATGCTAGCAACTGGTTTTGGTGTATCTATATAAATGTATTTACATCTGTTGTTGTTTCACAAAGATTACTTTAAAAGACTTGAAGAAATATTTGTACATCCTTATTCATGGCAGCATTTTTCACAACAGCCAAGGGATTGGAAACAACTCAAGTGTCCATAAACAGATGAATGCATAAATACAATGTGGTATATACATACAATGAAATATTATTCAGCCTTTAAAAGGAAGGCAATTCTTATATATGCTACAACACGAATGAATCTTGAGGACAAGGTAAGTGAAATAAACCAGACACAAAAGGACAAATACTGTATGATTCCACTTATATGAGGTCAAATTTGTAGAGACAGAAAGTAGAATGGTGGTTGCCAGGGACTGGAGGCAGGGTGTCATGGGGAATTACTGCTTAATGGGTACAGAGTTTCTGTTTTGCAAGATGAAGAGGTCTGGAGATGGATCGTGGTGATGGTACTCACCATGATGTGAATGTACTTAATATCGCTGAACTGCACACTTAAAAATGGGTAAGATACCAAATTTTATGTTATATCTATTTTACCACAACTTTTAAAAATTAGTAAAAAGACCTTTCCATGTCATGATGTAATCTCCTATCAAAAATAAGTTGTAATGGCTGAAAATACTTCATGGTATAGCTAGCTATACCCAACTTATCTACCCAATATATAATAGGCTGTTTATAGGTTTTCTTTATTTTAGATACTGCTGCTCTTCACATTCTGGTAGCTAAATGTCCTTGAACCTCTGTGATGATTCATCTTCAAGATTAGTCCTAGAAGCAGAAAATCTAGGCCAAAGGATGTGTACGTTTTTGAAGCTCTTGATGCAACTTCCAGAGTGGCCTCCTAAAAGGGCCAGTCTTCTCTCCCTCTGTGGGGACTAGGGCCTGTCTCCCCCACCCTCCCTAGCCCTGCATTCTTTTTCTAATCAACCTGTCAAGGGACAGGTTGGAGGAAAGTATGATGGTGTCCTGGAGTCAGACTCAGCTTGAGGCCTCGGACCCCACTGTTAACTGTGCAGTGTCACCTCTCTGAGCCTTAGCTTCTTCCTCTGTAAAGGGGAAAACAAACAGCACCTATCCTGGTAAGCCATGAATGCTAAACCAGAGAACATACAAAACAATTGTAATTGTAGACTCTAATTTTCTTTGCATTTGGGGGCAGAGGAAGTGGGACAAAATGAGAACATGAAGTGAAAAGGCTACCGAGGCTGGGGTAGAGGGTACTGAGTGTAGCTGGGAGAGGCTGACAAGAACGAGACCTATAGGGCCTTGAAAGCATGTGAGAAGGCTGATCTGATCTTATGGACAAAGTGGGAGCCACTGAAGGTTTTAAAGGCCCAGGGCTGTTGGGGAAGGGTACCATGATCAGATCTGGAATTCGTATTGATCACAACAACTGGTATGAGAGAAAGAACTGCAAGAACTGGAGAGAAACTAGCTGGGAGGCTACTGCAGTAGTCCAGGCAAAAGACAAGAATGGCTAGGGAGTCACAGAAATGTTGACAAGTTGATGGATCCAGAGAGTTTGGAGATAATAAAAAAAACAAAACCCAGGCTTCAAGAGGTGATGAAGGATTGCAGGGAAAAGGGGTGTCAGGAATGACAAGGCTTCTGGCCTGACATGACAGTGGAGGACGGTGTCCCCTCAGAACACGAGAACAGGACCAGGTCTGGGAGATCTGGGTTTGGTGTCTTTGAGACTCCAAAAGATGCCAAGTGGGCAGAGGGATGTACTGGGTTGGTCAAGGAGATGTGATGTACAAACAGCTCTAAAACAAGGCAGGAAGCGCTAAAGGCTTCGGGAGAGGTGGATGTAAAGGTCTGTGGTATCTCCTAGAGATGGGAGAGCTCACTTCCAGCTGGAGCAAGGGCAATCAAGGAAGGCTGCATGGGGGAGATGATAACAGGGAGGATTAATCCGGATGGTCTGATTTATTCAGAATGAGAGATAGGTGAGTATTCAAAGGGCAGGGCATGGGCACAGACAGAGAAGAGCTCTGGTCACCATTCAGGGACTCAAACCTGAGACTCCCCAACCCCTCTACTCCCCAACTGAGGGGCAAGGACTCACGAGAAGCTGCTTCTTCTGCGCATGCTCCTCCATCTTCTGCTTCATGCTCTCCTTCCGCTGCTGCCTGGGGAGCTTCTCCACCTCATTCTTCACCTGCACCAGAGACAGGAGAGAATGGCTAGGTCAGGGTACCTCCACACTTCATATTGAATAAGCCTTCAATCCCAGAACTCCTGGGCCAGGGAGACTGAAGAGGAGGCTCAGCTTTCTAGGCACTAGCCCCGACTCTGCTCTCCACTCCGCTGACAGATGACACCTGCTGGCCACCCGTCTGCTGCTGGCTCCAGTTTCCAGACTCCTTCAGAGCAGACAGATGCTGTTTTCGCTGTTTGGTATCCATCCCCCTTCTTCTGATGACAGCACCTCAGTTTCTTTTAGGACAGTGTTTCTCAACCTCTTTTTAAATTGTTGCCCCCTCAGAAGCCCTTTTAGACATTTTTTTCCCTAATGAACCAACACCATGAAATTTTAATCCCACAGATATACTGTCAATCTGTTAGACCATTATAATATCTAAGACGTTTTTAACTCCTTGGGGGTGAGAATGCATGCATTAGGTAGCCCCTGCTCAGTCTCTGAGGTTCAGGCATGGCTGATGCCCCCAGCCCCATCTGACTCTAGGCTGGGCATATGATCCAAGCTGTCAATCAGCATATTCCATGCCTTGGCATCTGGGATTGGTTCAGAGATGAGCGTGTGATCTTCGCTGGGCTAGTGAGAGCTTCAGGATGGGTGCTGGAATTATTGGGGGAAGCCGCTCTCTGTCCTTTGGGGTTGCTGAGCTGGGAGGATGTAGGCCATGGTGGACCACCCTGGAGGGGGTCTGCCTGAGACAGAATCAATGCATGGAAGCAATGTTAAGAGATGAAGGATGCCTGGTGACACTTCTGCCCTCCTGGTCAGAGACGGGAGTTCTTGGTTTGATGTCTTTGAGACTCCCAAAAGATGCCAGGTGGGCAGATGGTGAACTAATAGTATTCTCAGGCCAGCTGGAACTGGCTTTCTGTTTTTTATAACAGAAGAAGAAGAGATTCATGACACTTCACTATAAGGAAGCTACAGTTCCTCAGTTTTCTCTGAGTAACCCATACCTTCACAGTTACCTGACACCCCAAAACATGCACTCACTGACAGGGCTCTTAGGAGCAGGTAGTGAAGGATTTTTCCATACTGTCCATGATCAAAAAAGAGCATTCCAGGAGAGTTCTACTTCTGGCATGGTGAGGTACACCAATGCAGCCTCTCATTCCTGCTGATTACAGTGAAAAACTCTGGATAAAATACAAAAAGCAACTAACTGAGGACTCTGAAAAGTAAACAAAATCAGGCGGCTATGAAAGGGAGTCAAAACTTATAGAAGGGGCTGGTACCAGGGGTGAGTTTCCTGGGAATTTTTTTTTTTCCTTTTGCTCTCCTGGCTTTGCCCCTGTCCTAGACAGTGATGCAGTGGCTAAAACTGTAAGAAACATTGTGTTTCTGGCTAAAGAATCAGGCAGAAGTCAATAAAATTAATAAACCTTTAGTCAGATTGACAGAGAAGATGGAGGCAGTGGAGAAGAAAAAGGAGGAGGGAGAGGAAGAGGATACTACAACACAAATTACCAGTATGAAGGGTGAAAGAGACATCACTACAGATCCTACAGTAATTAGAAAGGATACTAAAGGAATCCTATGAACAGCTTTATGTCAGTAAATTCAGCCACTTAGGTGAAATAGACAAATTCCTTGAAAGAAACTACCAAAGCTCATTCAAGAAGAAATAGATAACTAAAACCAGAGTGACATTAAAACCACTGACCAAATCCTTTTCATAAATAGACTCAAAAGTCCTCATCAAAATATTAGCAAATTCCTGCTGGTGGGAATGTGAATTGGTACAGCCACTATGAAGAACAGTATGGAGGTTCCTTAAAAAACTACAAATAAAACTACCATATGACGCAGCAATCCCACTACTGGGCATATACCCTGAGAAAACCATAATTCAAAAAGAGTCATGTACCACAATGTTCATTGCAGCACTATTTACAATAGCTCGGAGATGGAAACAACCTAAGTGTCCATCATCGGATGAATGGATAAAGAAGATGTGGCCCATATAGACAATGGAATATTACTCAGCCATAAAGAAACGAAATTGAGCTATTTGTAATGAGTTGGATAGACCTAGAGTCTGTCATACAGAGTGAAGTAAGTCAGAAAGAGAAAGACAAATACTGTATGCTAACACATATATATGGAATTTAAGGGAAAAAAATGTCATGAAGAACTTAGGGGTAAGACAGGAATAAAGACACAGACCTACTAGAGAATGGACTTGAGGACATGGGGAGGGAGAACGGTAAGCTGTGACAAAGCGAGAGAGAGGCATGGACATATATACACTACCAAACGTAAGGTAGACAGCTAGTGGGAAACAGCCGCATAGCACAGGGAGATCAGCTCGGTGCTTTGTGACCACCTGAAGGGGTGGAATAGGGAGGGTGGGAGGGAGGGAGACACAAGAGGGAAGAGGTATGGGAACATATGTATATGTATAACTGATTCACTTTGTTATAAAGCAGAAACTAACATGCCATTGTAAAGCAATTATACTCAATAAAATATATATTAGCAAATTCAATCTAGTAATATATAAAAAGTAAACTACATAATGACCAAGTGGGCTTTATCCCAGGAATGTAAAGCTCATTCAATATTTGAAAACAAAGCCATGTAATTCACAATATCAATAGACTAAAGAAGAAAAACTATATGATCACATCAATTGATATAGGAAAAACATCTGACGAAATGCAACATCCATTCATGACAAAATCTATTAGCAAACTAGGAATAGAAGGGAACTTCCTTAATCTGAAAGGGCATCTACAAAAAACCCTAATGCTAACATCATACTTAACTATGAAATACCAAATGTTTTCCCCTTAAGACTGGAAACAAGGCAAGGATGTCCACTCTACCATTCCTATTCAACATCCCACTAGAGGTCCTTGCCAGCATCATAAAGCAAGAAAAAGAAACAAAAAGCATATAGGAAGAAATAAAACTCTGTTTGCAGACATTATTGTCTATGTAGAAAATCCCAAGAAATCTATATTTTAAAAAGTACTAGAACTGGTAAGTGAGTTTAGTGAGGTCAGTATACAAGATCAATATACCACTATTTTCTATACTCTAGCACTGACATTAGAAATTGACATTAAGGGGGACCTTCAAGATGGCAGAGGAGTAAGACATGGAGATCACCTTCCTCTCCACAAACACATCAAAAATACATCTACGTGTGGAACAACCCCTACAGAACACCTACTAAAGGCTGGCAGAAGACCTCAGACTTCCCAAAAGGCAAGAAAATCCCTACACACCTGGGTAGGGCAAAAGAAAAAATAGAGACAAAAGAATAGGGACAGGACCTGCACCTCTGGGAGGGAGCTGTGAAGGAGGAAAAGTTTCCACACACTAGGAAGCCCCTTCACGGGCGGAGACAGGGTGGGGTGGGGGTGGGGGGTAAGCTTTGGAGCCACGGAGGAGAGCACAGCAACGGGTGCAGAGGGCAAAGTGGAGAGATTCCCGCACAGAGGATCAGTGCCGACCAGCACTCACCAGCCTGAGAGGCTTGTCTGCTCACCCGCTGGGGCGGGCGGGGGCTGGGAGCTGAGGCTCAGGCTTCGGTGGTCTGGTCCCAGGAAGAGGACTGGGGTTGGCTGCATGAACACAGCCTGAAGGGGGTATAGTGCACCACAGCTAGCCGGGACGGAGTCCAGGAAAAACTCTGGACCTGCCTAAGAGGCAAAAGACCATTGTTTCGGGGTGCACGAGGAGAGGGGATTCCTTCCCCGTCTGCCCACAGAAGGCAGAGCAATGCCTAAAGGAGCTCCAGAGACGGGTGCGAGCCGCAACTATCAGCTTGGACACCAGAGGCAGGTGTGAAATGCTAAGGCTGCTGCTGCAGCCACCAAGAATCCTGTGTGCGAGCACAGGTCACTAGCCCCATGCCCAACCCCCACCCCCCGCAAGCTTGTGCAGCCCGCCACTGCCAGGGTCCTGTGATCCGGGGAACGGCACGCCTCAGGCTGTTGCAACACCACGCCAGCCTCTGCCGCCAAAGGCTCGCCCCGCATTCCAATTATAACTACTGTACCCCTTCCTCCTCCCCCACCCCACCGGCATGAGTGAGCCAGAGTACCCTAATCAGCCGTTGCTTTAACCCCATCCTGTCTGGGCGGGAACAGAAGCCTGAGGGCAACCCACACGCAGAGGTGGGGCCAAACCCAAAGCTGAACCCCAGGAGCTGTGCAAACAAAGAAGAGAAAGGGAAATCTCTCCCAGCAGCCTCAGCAGCAGCGGATTAAATCCCCACAATCAACTTGAGGTACTCTGCATCTCTGGAATACCTGAATAGACAACGAATCATCCCAAAATTGAGGCAGTGGACTTTGGGAGCAACTGTAGACTTGGGGTTTCCTGTCTGCAACTGACTTGTTTCGGATTTTTATGTTTATCTTAGTATACATTTTAGCACTTGTTATCATTGCTGGATTTGTTTCTTGGTTTGGTTGCTTTCTTTTCTTTTTTCTAGTACTTTTTTTAAAAATTTTATTTATTTATTTTTGGCTGTGTTGGGTCTTCGTTTTTGTGCGTGGGCTTTCTCTAGTTGCGGCGAGCGGGGGCCACTCTTCATCGCAGTGCGTGGGCCTCTCACTGTCGCGGCCTCTCTTGCTGCGGAGCACAGGCTCTAGATGCGCAGGCTCAGTAGTTGTGGCTCACGGGCCTAGTTGCTCCGCGGCATGTGGGATCTTCCCAGACCAGGGCTCAAACCCGTGTCCCCTGCATTGGCAGGCAGATTCTCAACCACTACACCACCAGGGAAGCCCTTCTAGTACTTTTAAATTTTGATGATTTTATTTTTAAATTTTAATTATCTTATTTATTTTTACTTTTTTATTTAAAAAATTATTTTTTCTTTCTTTTTTTCTCCCCTTTCTTCTGAGCCGTGTGGCTGTCAAGGTCTTGGTGCACTGGTCTGGTGTCAGGCCTGAGCCTCTGAGGTGGGAGAGACGAGTTCAGGACATTGGAACATCAGAGACCTCCTGGCCCCATGTAATATCAATTGACAAGAGCTCTCCCAGAGATCTCCATCTCAATGCTAAGACCCAGCTCCACCCAACGGCCAGCAAGCTCCAGTGCTGGACGGCCCATGCCAAACAACTAGCAAGACAGGAACACAAGCCCACCCATTAGTAGAGAGGCTGCCTAAAATCATACTAAGTTCACAGACACCCCAAAACACACCACCGGATGCGGTCCTGCCCACCAGAAAGACAAGATCCAGCCCCACCCACCAGAACACAGGCACCAGTCCCCTCCACCAGGAAGCCTACACAAGCCACTGAACCAACCTTACCCACTGGGGGAAGACACCAAAACCAATGGGAACTATGAAACTGCAGCCTGCGAAAAGGAGACCCCAAACACAGTAAGTTAAGCAAAATGAGAAGACAGAGAAATATGCAGCAGATGAAGTAGCAAGGTAAAAACCCACCAGACCAAATGAAGAGGAAATAGGCAGTCTACCTGAAAAAGAATTCAGAATAATGATAGTAAAGATGATCCAAAATCTTGGAAATAGAATAGACAAAATGCAAGAAACATTTGACAAGGACCTAGAAGAACTAAAGAGCAATCAAACAATGATGAACAACACAATAAATGAAATTTAAAATTCTCTAGAAGGAATCAATAGCAGAATAACTGAGGCAGAAGAATGGATAAGTGACCTGGAAGATAAAATAGTGGAAATAACTACCGCAGAGCATAAGAAAGAAAAAAGAATGAAAAGAATTGAGGACAATCTCAGAGACTGCTGGGACAACATTAAATGCACCAACATTCGAATTAGTGGGGTCCCAGAAGAAGAAGAGAAAAAGAAAGCGTCCGAGAAAATATTTGAAGAGATTATAGTTGAAAACTTCCCTAACATGTGAAAGGAAATAGTCAATCAAGTCCAGGGAGCACAGAGAGTCCCATACAGGATAAATCCAAGGAGAAATACGCCAAGACACATATTAATCAAACTGTCAAAAATTAAATACAAAGAAAGCATATTAAAAGCAGCAAGGGAAAAGCAACAAATACCATACAAGGGAATCCCCATAAGGTTCACAGCTGATCTTTCAGCAGAAACTCTGCAAGCCAGAAGGGAGTGGCAGGACATATTTAAAGTGATGAAAGGGGGAAACCTACAACCAAGATTACTCTACCTGGCAAGGATCTCATTCAGATTCGATGGAGAAATTAAAACCTTTACAGACAAGCAAAAGTTAAGAGAATTCAGCACCACCAAGCCAGCTTTACAACAAATGCTAAAGGAACTTCTCTAGGCAGGAAACACAAGAGAAGGAAGAGACCTACAAAAACAAATCCAAAACAATTAAGAAAATGGTAATAGGAACATACATATCGATAATTACCTTAAATGTAAATGGATTAAATGCTTCAACCAAAAGACAGAGACTGGCTGAATGGATACAAAAACAAGACCCATATATACACTCTCTACAAGAGACCCACTTCAGACCTTGGGACACATACAGACTGAAAGTGAGAGGATGGAAAAAGATATTCCATGCAAATGAATATCAAAAGAAAGTTGGAGGGGCTTCCCTGGTGGCGCAGTGGTTGAGAATCTGCCTGCCAATGCAGGGGACACAGGTTCGAGCCCTGGTCTGGGAAGATCCCACATGCCGCAGAGCAACTGGGCCCGTGAGCCACAACTACTGAGCCTGCGCATCTGGAGCCTGTGCTCCACAACAAGAGGCCGCGATAGTGAGACGCCCGCTCACCACAACGAAGAGTGGCCCCCACTTGCCGCAACTAGAGAAAGCCCTCGCACAGAAACAAAGACCCAACACAGCCAAAAATAAATAAATAAATAAAAAGCTGGAGTAACAATTCTCATAACAGACAAAATAGACTTTAAAATAAAGACTATTATAAGAGACAAAGAAGGACACTACATACTGTTCAAGGGATCAATCCAAGAAGAAGATATAACAATTGTAAATATTTATGCACCCAACATAGGAGCACCTCAATACATAAGGCAAATGCTAACAGCCACAAAAGGGGAAATCGACAGTAACACAATAATAGTAGGGGACTTTAACACCCCACTTAAACCAATGGACAGATCATCCAAAATGAAAATAAATAAGGAAAAACAAGCTTTAAATAACACATTAAACAAGATGGACTTAACTGATATTTATAGGACATTCTATCCAAAAACAACAGAATACACTTTCTTCTCAAGTGCTCATGGAACATTCACCAGGCCAGATCATATCGTGGGTCACAAATCAAGCCTTGGTAAATTTACGAAAATTGAAATTGTATCAAGTATCTTTTCTGACCACAACACTATGAGACTAGATATCAATTACAGGAAAAAAAACTGTAAAAAATACAAACACATGGAGGCTAAACAATATGCTACTAAATAACCAAGAGATCACTGAAGAATTCAAAGAGGAAATCAAAAAATACCTAAAACAGGGCTTCCCTGGTGGCACAGTGGTTGACAGTCCGCCTGCCGATGCAGGGGAGTCCAGGAGGATCCCACATGCCGCAGAGCGGCTAGGCCCGTGAGCTATGGCCACTGAGCCTGCGCGTCCGGAGCCTGTGCTCCGCAACGGGAGTGGCCACAACGGTGAGAGGCCCGCGTACCGCAAAAAAAAAATCTACTAACAATAAATGCTGGAGAGGGTGTGGAGAAAAGGGAACCCTCTTGCACTGTTGGTGGGAATGTAAACTGATACAGCCACTATGGAGAACAGTATGGAGGTTCCTTAAAAAACTACAAATAGAACTACCATATGACCCACCAATCCCACTACTGGGCATATACCAAGAAAACCATAATTCAAAAAGAGTCATGTACCACAATGTTCACTGCAGCACTATTTACAATAGTCAGGACATGGAAGCAACCTAAGTGTCCATTGATAGATGAATGGATAAAGAAGATGCGGCACATGTATACAATGGAATATTACTCAGCCATAAAAAGAAACGAAACTGAGTTATTTGTAGTGAGGTGGATGGACCTAGAGTCTGTCATACAGAGTGAGGTAAGTCAGAAAGAGAAAAACAAATACCATATGCTAACACATATATATGGAATCTAAAAAAAAAAAATGGTTCTGATGAACCTAGGGGCAGGACAGGAATAAAGATGCAGATGTAAAGAATGGACTTGAGGACACAGGGAGGGTGAAAGGTAAGCTGGGATAAAGTGAGAGAGTAGCACTGACGTATATACACAACCAAATGTAAAACAGATAGGTAGTGGGAAGCAGCTGCCTCGCACAGGGACATCAGCTTGGTGCTTTGTGACCACCTAGAGGGGTGGGATACAGACGGTGGGAGGCAGGCACAAGAGGGAAGGGATATGGGGATATATGTATACATACAGCTGATTCACTTTGTTGTACAGCAGAAAGTAAAACAACATTGTAAAGCAATTATACTCTAATAAGGATGTTTAAAAAATTAATTAATTAAAAATAAATGCTGGTATACTCACAAATGAAGAAAAAAAAGAAATTGGCATTAAAAAATAGCACCTTGTACAACAGCACCAAAAAAATATGAAATAAGAATAATTCTAACAAAATATATGCTGAATCTGTATGCTGAAAACTAAAAAAGAACACTAAGGAAAGATGTCAAAGAAGACCTAAATGAATGGAGAGATGTACTGTGTTCATGGAAAGGAAGGCTCAATACTGTTCAGATTCCCTTCTCCCTAACTTGATCCACGGATTCAACTCAATCTCAATCAAAAATCCCAGCAGACATTTTTATAGAAATCAACAAGCTGATTCTATGGTGTATATGGAGAGGCAAAGGAACTAGAATAGCCAAAACAATTTTGAAAAAAGGAACAAAGTTGGAGGACTCACACTACCTGATTTCAAGACTTACTGTAAAAATGTATTTATCAAGACATTGTAGAACTGGTAAAAGATAGATCAATAGAACAGCACAGAGAGTCCAGGTATAGATACATAAATGTGTGGTCAATTGATTTTGCACAAAGATGCAAAGGCAAGTCAGTGGAGAAAGCACAGTCTTTTCAACCAATGGTGCTAGAAAACTAGGTGCTAGGACATCCACAGGCAAAACAATCATGATAATAATAGTGAAACTCATCCATACATTATGCATTTAATATAAAACCTAAAATTATAAAACATCTAAAACATATGACCTTGTGTTATGCAAAGATTTCTTAGATAAGCCGCTAAAAGCACGATCCCTAAGAAAAAATGATAAGTTGGACTTCACCAACATTAACTGCTTCCGCTCTATGCAAGACACTGTTAGGAGAATCAAAAGACAAGCCACAGACTGGGAGCAAACGTTTGCAAAATATATAACTGACAAAGTACTTGTATTCAGAATGTAAAAATAACTGTCACAATTCAGTAATAAAAAAACAAATCACCCAGTTAAATAAATGGGTAACAGGTTTAAACAGGTACCTCATCAAAAAAGATATATAGATAGCAAAAAAGCACAGGAAAAGATACTCAACTTTAGTCATTAATGAAATGCAAATAAAGCCACAATGAGCTACCACTTCCTATCAGAATGGCTAAAACAAAAAATAAAACTGATAATACCAAGTACTGGTGAGGATGGGAAGCAACTGGAACTCTCACACGTTGTCTTGGAGATGTAAAATAATACAGACTCTTTTGGGAAAGTTTGGCGGCCTCTCCTAAAGTTAAACATACACTGTCATCTGACCCCAAAATCCTACCAGCTATTCTTTATTGTCTCTTCTTCCAGTTCCTGGGTGTTCTCTTTCATGGTTTTAGGTTTGTAATCTGAATTCTGCCCCTTTGTTCTTTAGCTTTAATGGCCTTGGATTAGGGTTTCTCAACCTTGGCCCTACTGACTTTGGAAGCAGATAATTCTTTGTTGCGAGGGATGTCCTACGCACCGTGCAGGATGTTAATAGCATCGCTGCCCCTACCCACTAGATGCCGTAGCACCCTCTCCCCCGTTGTGACAACAAAAATGTTTCTAGACACTGCCAAATGTCCCCTGGTGAGCAAAAGAGTCCCTGGTTGAGAATCACTGTGTTACAAGTCCTCATAAAATATCTCAAAAATCTCATTTGTGCCGCATCACCTTCCACGTCCAAGGGCTCGCTTGGATAATAGGGTACATAACCATAATTCAGCACCAGTCAGGTGTTCGTCAAAACGCCTCTGACAGCCCCATTCAAGGCATCATACAATTGAAAGGATGCACTAGCTTAGAAGTGTGCTTTTCAAGCTTGATGATGTGGTTTTCCAGGACAGAAGATGAGAAACAGCAGTTTAGAAAAGGGTTTGGAGGTTTCTGCTAACGGCACTGAACAGTCTTATACCACTGACAACGGAGGGAGAAAGCAAAAGAACATTCAGAGTAGAGTCCCATGGAGCTACTTAGCAAAGGGACACCTGGACCTGCTCATAAGTAACCCCTGACGACAGGGATGGACCAGCACCACTCTGGCTGAGGTCTATAAAGAGAGGCTTTCTGCTACATGTCAGAAATCCTGCTTTCTGGTCCAACTGCACATCTTTGGAACAGTCCCTGGACCTGTTTCCCATTTTCTCATCAGAAAAAAATGATCTGGCTTTTAACTAAAACTTCTAGGGTCCTTCCAGGAATATAACTCTCTGATGTTACAGAGATCCAAACTATTTAAGAAATAGTTAAATTATGTTTAATGAGTTTTGCCTAGGAAGGCAGGAAAACAAAGAATTCTGGAAAGATTTCCGTCAAGACTGATTGAATTTGTTTTCAAATTTAGATGATCTAAGAAGTAAGTTACAATTGTCCACTGAGTTTCTCGTGGATGTTAAGTGTACTGTGTGTATGGGGACTGAGGACCAGACCATCAATTCCATTCTCATAGAACACAATTATACATTTATTCTATTTCTATATGTAGACACACACAGTACTAGATTTAGTTAATTACTTGAAACAACAACGAAGAATAAACAAGTCCCCATTCAACTAGCTTAACGAATAATGATTTTTCCTATATGCATACCTCCTAAATGCTGGAAGGTCATTAGCATGATATTTCATAACAATTGCTGTAACCATGAAAGAGGTCCCATGAGGCATCTCAAGTTTTACCCTCTGTTATTTTTGTATGTTTTCTATGCCTGAGATCACACCATGACTGGCTTTCTCACATTCAGTGGATCATAGGGAGATGGACAGGGTGAACCCTTCCTTGCTCTGAACTAATTAAAGTCAAGTCCACGTGGGTCTGTGTATGGTCTTCTTCTCCAGCATCCACGTGTGGATTTCTCTGATGCAGCACTGGGCTGGCTAATGCATCTGTGGGTAGTTCAGAGCCCGCTCAACTGGGGGTCCTACTCATTCCCACTTTTGTCCTTCACCCCTGCTGGTGCATCCTAACCACCAATCCAAGGGCGTACCCAAGACTCCCTGCTGGGCTTTGCCAGCAGCCCTCACACAGGTGACCTCTGTGATCGAAGGTCTTCAGACTGTGGAGTAGGCAATGGCAGGATGTGGAATCGTGGGACACCTGGGGGGGGGTACCATGAAGCAAAGCCCTTCACCGGCCTCCACCAGCAAGAATCTCTAGACCTTACTTTGGACACTGATAATAATGATAATGGTAAGAATAACCGAAAGGGCCAGCATGCAGTAAGTGCTTACCAGGTGCCAGGCGCCTGGCTCTGTCATTTAGTCTCTATCCAGAACAGCGTCATGAGTGATCCTGTCATTACCTGCTTTCACAGAGGAGACAGAGGCTCCGTGAGTTGCAGCAGCTTGCCCGAGTTCAGAGTCGGGATTCAAACTCGGGTTTCTCTGACTCCAGGCCCACACAACCACTTCCCTATGATGCAATCCTAAAAGAACTTGCTTCTCTCTTTACAAGTGGAAAAGACCACCTTCCCCCTTTACTCCCTCTGATAAAAATGTAGTATGTTCTCAAACTTCTTATAACCATGTAACATGCAACTCTTTCCCTATTGACAGCCTCTTACAACAATGGCAAATCTGAGGACAGGGGCTGTGTGTGATTTGCTCATCACTGCCTAGTACAGGGGTGACAAACAGTAGGAGCTCTAAAACTATATACTGATTAATTAAGTAACAAAACCCCTGCAGCTAGCTCTGGGAACCGGAAGCAAGCACAAGCCGCCTACACTTTGCCTGGCTCCACCGTGAAGCAGGTTAAAGCCAGCAGCTCTGTTCAGTCAGCGAGCCGGAGTCCTGGCAGCAAGAATGCCTCATGGGAGGACAGTGACAGGGTCACAGTCTTAGCAAACGGCAGAAGCCAAAAGGGCAAAGAGGTCAAGCTTTTTCTTTCCATGAAAACGTTTTGAAGAAAAACACCCAGGGAAAAAGAAAAACCTAAAAACTGAATCTGAGTAGAAGCCCAAGTACCAGATCCTACGCACTGCCTCAGAATTCACTGACAGGCTTGAAAACCCTCCTAGAATGCTGCCAACAACAAGAACGTCCACCTTTGTTAAAGGTCGGTGCCGGCCAAGGGCGAGGAACTCCGTGGCGACCCCTCACACCTCCCCGTCCCAGGCACCTCCTCTTTCTCCCACTTTTAAAGTCCCCACAACTCCTTCCCCCACCCGCACGTACAAAGGGTGCACGCATGTGATGGGGTGAGGCGCCAAGAGGAAACTGGAATCCGCGGGGTACTTGCTCTGGGGCAGACACTGGGTGCTTCTCATTTAATGCTCAAAACATCTGAGAGGAATGCACGGTAAACAGCACCGAATCAAACAGCAAACTCCTGCCTCTGACTCACCTCCCTCCGTGATTTGGCCCCTCTCTACCTGTCTGATTTCATCTCGTCCAAATCTCCCAATCGCTTCCTAAGCTCCTGCCACACTGATCATTTTTTCAGTTCTTTCCAAGCTCTTTCGCACACCTCAGGGCCTTTGCACATGCTGTTCCACCCTCCTAGAAACATCCTTCTGGTCTCAGCCTAAATGTCACATACTGATCTCTCCGTAACTTCTCTAGTTAACCAACCTATTTGCTCTCACAGCATGTATGCAATGGGCAAGTGTTTTTTTATTTGATGTGCTTTTTTTTTTTTCTGGTTTCCCTGGCAATTAACAACTCCTTGAGTGTAGGGACCCTATCTATTTTGTTCATTACAGTATCCCTGGCACCTCCTACAGTGCCACACATGTAGATATTCAACAGAACAGTAGCTGAATAACTCTCACTGTGACAGAAGGCAGCCAGAACTCAGGCAAGAACTCAAAAAATATTGCTGGCTCGGTTCCCGACCACCACAATAAGGCAAACATCTCAATAAAGCAAGTCACGTGAATATCTTGGTTTCCCAGTGCATAGAAAAAATTATCTTTGCACTATACTGTAGTCTGTTAAGTTTGCATCAGCATTATGTCTACAAAAACAACTGCATACAACTTAAAAAAATTTTATTGCTAAAAAAATGCTCATCATCATCTGAGCGAGTTGTAATCTTTTTGCAAAAGTAACATCAAAGACCACTGATTACAGATCACCATGACAAATATAATCATAATGATAAAGTTTGAAATATGCAAGCATTACCAAAATGTGACACAGAGACAGGAAGGGAGCAAATGCTGTTGGAAAAATGGTGCAGAAAGACTTGCTCAACGCAGGGTTGCCACAAACCTTCAATTTGTAAAAATAAGAAAACACAGTATCTGCGAAGTGCATTAAAACAAGGTCTGCCTGTAGCTTGTCCAAAGCCCAGCAGTTCGCTTTGAGCCACACAGCCAAGACCTGGAACCAAGTCTGTGCTCCCAGCATTGGAGCTGGGGATGTGCTTAGTATCAGCTTCTCCCTCCTCCCCTCCACACATCTCAGCCCACTGGCCCATCTCTCAGCAGGAGGTTCAGGACCAGGGTAAGCCAAGGCACTCACCTCAGGCACAAAAGGGAATGCCAAAACACTCAGTGATCAAGATAAATACAATTTTAAAAACTCAAAATTCATGCAAAAAAGAACTATGAACAAAATTCAAATACAGACAGGGTCAAGTCCTATACTTGCAGGGCTCAGCCTCATCGCCTCACACTAACCCCAGCCCTGTCGGATCCTGCCTATTTTATTTTATTCTATTTCATTTATTTTTGGCCACGCCACGCGGCACGTGCGATCTTAGTTCCCCGACCAGGGATCAAACCCGCGCCCCCTGCAGTGGAAGCACGGCGTCTTAACCTCTGGACCGCCAGGGAAGTCCCCTGCCTCTGTTTTAAATAGCTGATATTCTGTTCATCATGAATATTTTACATGAATTTTTATTTTAAAACACTGCATCAGAATATTATTTATGTTGATTATGGAGTTTTTTGGCACCTCCTTAAATTCTGTGCCCTAGACAAGTTGTCTCATCCCAGCCCTGGCCCTGCTCAGCCAGCTCGTGGCCCGGTTCCCACAGGCAGCCACCGGAGGGCCCTTGGATACACCAAATGTCATGTCCGTCACAGTCAAGTCTAGGAGCTGGGTTCTGAGGTCCCCGAGCACCATGGAAGCTGTTCACCTGCTGCTCCCATCTGGAGATTGGGAAGCAGCCTTGATTGGTATACCTGCCCCAGGGCTTCTACCCTCCTCGTCCCCCTCCTTCCTCCTGAGAGTTTAGGAAAGAAAGTCTGTCCCAGCTTCCCAGTGTCTGGCTCCACAGGGGGAGGTGTGAGCTGCTCTCTGGGACCCAGATGCCCTTCCCTGGGCAGGCTGAGAAATACGCCACCCTTCCCTTGTCTCAGGACCATCTACCTCTTTGCCACCTCCCACTTCCCCTTCCAGCTGGACGGGAAAAGAGGGAGAACAGGCACATAGGTCCAAACTAGGGGGCTGCTGTTCTGGGGGAAGGGAGAGTAGGGCATGGAGGACGTGTGTGCACCCATCCAGCACCCACTGCCCCTCTGGAGACAGCATCTCGAGTTTCCCTGAACTGCCATCCCTTCCTTCCTCCTGCTCTCTTTCAGCGAGGGCTGCTAAGCTGGGGGGACGTACCGGAAGCTGCCTGAGGCCGCATGGCAAGGGCCTGCCTGAAACCAAATCCACACAGAGGAAAGCAGAGCCCAAATGATGGGGAAGGGGCTCCTACTGGCACAGCGGGAGGGTGTAGACCCAGACATAGCTGGATGTGAGCTTTTCATGCACACAAGCTCCCCCAAATTCCCTCTGTTTCTGAGGCCAGGTTGAGTTGGGTTTTGATTGCTTGCAACTGGGAGGGTCCTAATCCTCCTAGACACCCCTGCTTCCACCCAACACGTATTCACCTCCTTCTTCATCAGCTTGAGCTGCTCCTGGAACCTGGCGTAGTCCCTCTCCTGCTCCAGGCGGATCCGCTTGGCCTCCTCCCGGCGGCGCACAGCATGGTCTTGCTCCATCTTCTCCACTTGTTGCTTTTGCTGACGCTCCAGGTTCTCCAGCTCTGTGTCAAAGAACTTCTTCTTGGCCTGGAAGGAGCAGAAAGGGAAGTTCAGGAAAGTCACCTTATACCTGGGAGGGAGATGGGGAAAGCCCAGAGCCCGTGCTCAGACCTGGGTTTGAATCCCAGGTCTACCACCTCTTTGCTGTGTGACCTGGGACAAGTCACTGAACCTCTCTGAGTCTTTTTGCTCATGTGCAAAAGGAAGACCAAACCATCTACCTCGCAGGGTTGTTGCATGGGGCTCAGTAAAGGTTATGGCCCCTCTAGAGATCCTCCTGTGTGACTCAGAGGAGCATCGTGACCTTCATGCAATGCTGTGTTTATAAGTCAACGCCTAATGAGATCAGGAAACAGAGGAATTGGGCAATTGTCGTGAATTATTCTCCATGCCCAATCATCCTCACTCTGCAACTTCCGCTTAAAGAAAACATGGAAGCAAGAAGCCCTATAGGGACCCATCTTTTCTCACGCTCACATTGATTTCTTGTTCAAAACGTTTGTGCATCTGCTCCAGCTGCAGCTCATGCTTGCTGCTCAGCTGGGTCTGGTTCCGATGCTCTTCTTTCTGGAGCAGCCGAAGTTCTCGGAGTTCCTGGCGCCTGAAGGGTGGAAGGATGTGGACATTTCAGTCAGAAAGTGCCCTCAGTGATCATGTAACTCATAGCTAGGGACACTGAAGGCTGGGGCGTGGAGAGGCGTCACACAAGACTGGGGTAGAGGCATGACGCGGACTTAGAACTCAGACTTTATTGGACATTTATTGACAGGCAAAACGTTAATAATTTTAATATATAAAGGGTGCTTCCAAATCCATAAGAAAAACAGGAATATTCTAATTTTAAAAAGCGGCACAGAACATGGACAGACATGAAACAAAAGACAAAATCTTTAAATTAGCTAGGTGGATATGAAATACAAATTAAAAAGAAATAACATCTTCATTAAATAGGCAAGAATACAAGGGGAGGACAATGCAATAAGTCTCTGCCTTTTGACATAGTAGCTTCCACTTCTGGACACTGATTCTAAAGAGATATTCATAGATGCACAACAAAATTGAATAAGGATATCCGTAACAACGCTATTTATAATAGTACAAAATTAGAAACAAATGTCCACCAATATAGTCTAATTAAATATGTCCATCTGATGTAATTTTATACAACCATTAAAAAAATCAAGTTCTCGGAGATATTGAATTACATGGAAAAAAAAATCTATGAAAAATGCAGCAATTCTTTATGAACAGATAGGGATGGATCCCTGAATGAAAAAAGCAAGGTGTTGAAGAGTGTGGGTCTCCTATGCTACCTACCATCTGGGTGAAAAACAAAAAGGACCCTATATGTGTGTGCACATGTGCATGTGTGTGTTTACTTTCCTATTTAAACACTGAGTGTTTCTGGAAGGATTACACTGTAAAATATTAACACAAGGAGGGGAGCTGGATGGCTGGCAGAAAAGTGAGAGAGGGAAATTTTTCGCTGTTTACCCTCTTTTTCTTGTCGAGTTTTGAACCACGATATTACCTATTCAGAATGTAAATACAATAAAAATTTGACCCCAACCACACAGTGTACCTTCATTTGGTAACATACCTATTGTCACTGTGTATATGTGTGTACACAGAAAAAATACTGGTGGGATAAACCCCACCAACTGTGTTTCTTTCTGGGCAAGTCCATTAAAACTTGATATGTATCATTTATGGAATCAGAAAAGAAATTAAAAGGATGCAGAAAGAACTTGGGCCTCTTGACTGTGAAAGGGGGGCGGTTCCCTGGCAGCCCGTGTCCTATTCCAGTCCAGCGTCTGCAGCCTGTACCATGGCCACCCCCGCTGTGGGGCTTTCCTCACAGCTCTGAGTGGAACAGCTGCAGGAGGAGAGGCCTGCACGCTCTCAGGGGTCGGGGGGCCTTATTTGAATCTTAGCTCAGCTCACTTTCCCTTAGGCAGTCGCTCAGTCTTTGCAGGCTCTGTTCCTGCATCTGTAAAATGGGGAGATAATCTTTACCTCTCAGGTTCTTTAAGGTTACATGAGATGATACCTGTAGTGTCTGTCTGGCACATGGCAATCACTCCCCAAGTGGTAACTTCTCGAATGATAACGAGAAGAAGAGGTAAAGGCTGCCCAGTCTCTGGGAAAAGCCAGAAATGCTTTCTAGAGGCACAGAAGAAAGCTTCCTTGGGAGCCTCTGCGTTTGGGAAGAGAGGAGACAGGAGGTGATTGCTGAGAGCTGACGAAGAGAGGGAGACCCTGACACAAGAGAGACTAAGGCTCAGAGAACAATTGACCAAAAAACGAACAGAGAAGGAGGTAAGCAGCCAGGTTCTGACATCTCCTCCTTGACCAACCTGAGTTCTCACAAGGGAAAGGCAGGCAGACACAGGCTTAAGAAGGAAAGAACCAGCAATTTTAGGCAAAACCAGAAGGAACTCTGACCTAGCAGCCTCAATCTGTGAGAGCAACCATTCGGTGACACCATTCAAAAGCCTACGTGTCACCCGATCCCCCGGAAACGCTAGGATCCAGGTACGACCAGGGACGCGGGCCAGAGCCTGCCACAGCTTGCAGCCTGGCGGCCTGGCCACATTGACAGGACGTGCGGACCTTCAGACCACAGCAGGCAAACAAGCAAAGCCTTGTTCTTTCACCGTGAGCACCTCTTCTCCACCGCGGCTAAATCTCACCTTTCAAACCTAAGTGGCACCCACTCCTCTGCTTGGGAGGAAGGTGGAGGCCCAGTGCCAGGGCCAGAGGCATCGCTTCTAGACGGGGTCTGGAATTTCAACCCCAGGAACCTGAACTGCCCAGAGGGAAGGTGATGGAAAGGAAACGGAGCCCTTGGGGTCTGAAGAGTGAGGAGTACAGGTCACCTCCCAGGTGACCATTAAAACAGAAGGTGGTGTCATCGTCCAAGAGCAACCACACCCACCCCTCCCCCAGCCTCAAGCCTTTCCAGCGCACACAGATGAGGACACCAGTGCGTGCGTGCGTGTGCGTGTGTGCATATGCGTGCACGCGGAAACTCCACCAATGAAAAGTCTGCCTCTCATCCCCCTGGCTCCTAGAGGGCAGAAATGCCCCCAGCCATCCAAAACTGCTTATGTTTGGCTTTGGGATGTCTGTGCTTTTTTTTTTTTTCTCCTTTTTATTTTATTTATTTATTTATTTTTACATCTTTATTGGAGGATAATTGCTTTACAATGGTGTGTTAGTTTCTGCTGTATAACAAAGTGAATCAGCTATACGTATACATATATCCCCATATCCCCTCCCTCTTGCGTCTCCCTCCCACCCTCCCTATCCCACCCCTCTAGGAAAATCAGGCCTTGTTTCTTTTTTTTTTTTTTTTTAATATTTATTTATTTATTTTCGGCTGCACTGGGTCTTAGCTGAGGCACGCATGTGGGATCTAGTTCCCCGACCAGGGACTGAACCCGGGCCCCCTGCATTGGGAGCGTGGAGTCTTAAACACTGGACCACCAGGGAAGTCCCTGTGCTTTTTAAAGATATGAATGTGTTTGATATGTTAGAGATGTCCTACAAATCAATCATGAATTTAGCCTTCAAAGGCCTGGCCTCAAGGGAGATTCGTGGGTCCAAGGCCTCCCTCCCTAACTGTGAAGCCCCTCACCCCCAAGCCCCCCAGCAAGCTTCCTGGTCCAGTGGAAGCCGGGTAGAACCCTCACACAGACAGAGCTTCTCACCTGGATGACCTGAGGCAGGTAAGTTCCCACCAAGAAACAGTTTCCTAGGGCTTCCCTGGTGGCGCAGTGGTTGAGAATCTGCCTGCTAATGCAGGGGACACGGGTTCGAGCCCTGGTCTGGGAGGATCCCACATGCCGCGGAGCAGCTGGGCCCATAAGCCACAACTACTGAGCCTGCGCGTCTGGAGCCTGTGCCCCGCAACAAGAGAGGCCGCGATAGTGAGCCGCCCATGCACCGCGATGAAGAGTGGCCCCCGCTCGCCGCAACTAGAGAAAGCCCTCGCACAGAAACAAGGACACAACACAGCAAAAATAAATTAATTAATAAACTCTACCTTAAAAAAAAAGGTTTAAAAAAAAAAGAAAGCTTCCTAATTTACAGAACGGCCGAGATAGGGTCTCCCTGAGGAGGGCTGTCAGGGCGCCTGAGCGCCTTAAAAGTGCAAAGATGGTTCTTAGCAAACAGCTTTGCCTCACACCCTCCTCCCCACACCAATCCCTTCCAGTTTCATGGGTTTTGCCTCCAAAATGCATGCTGCATCCAACCACTTCTTCCCTCTGTCTGGCCACCATCCTGGCCGGGGTCTCCCTGGATCCCTGCATCAGTCCTGCCCCCTCTACGCCCAGACTCATACGGCAGTGGAGCTGGCTTTCAAAAGGGATGTTACCGCTGGTCACTCTCCACCTGCTTCACTCCAGCTACACTGGGGATGAAATCCACACTCTTCCACCCCTGCCCACGGGCCAACATGACCTTGGCCCTGCAGGTTCCGGGACGGCTCCCCATCCTTTCCCTCCCACCTTACACTCCACACTCCAGCCCTGCCCTCTCAGGTCCCTAAACAAGCCACGCGGTCAACCCTCAGGCCTTGGCCTTGCAGTTCCCTCCGTGATCCCCCGGCTCTGCTCGTGGCCAGCTCCTCTCAACCTCCTGGCTCTGCTCAGGGGATTTCCCACAGAGCGGCGTCCCCGACCCCGGCCCAGGGGCCCACTATCCTTTCACCCATACTATTCCCTTCACAGCATGTACCACAGTTGGGAATTATCTTGTGTGCTGTTTGTTGGCCCATGAGGTGTGAGTTTTACAAAGGCAACAGCCTCTACTACCTGGGTCACCATCACGTCCCCCAACCTGCTGGGGGGTATGGATACATGGGTGAATGGCTGGCTGGCTGGCTGGAGGGGAGGGTGGAGGGCTGGGTAGGTGGGTAGGTGATGGATGGGTGGGTGGGTGGATGGATTGGTGGATGGGGGGTTGGGTGGGTTAGAGAATGCAGGATCTCAGGCAAAGCCAGCTTCCTTCTGTGTCCCTGATCCCACACTTGATGCTGTAGACAGACAAACAGCTCTTGCACCAGGAGGACCCACGCCCCTCCCTCTCACCGCATCCCCACCCTATCACCACCATCAGCGGCCCTTCCCGGGCTTACCTGAGAAATCTCATCTCCTCGTCCTTCTTCTCATCGTCACTGATGATCTTGGAGGTGGTGATGCTCACCTCCACGCCATCCACCACAAACTTGCGTGTCCTCTTGAGGGTCTTATTGTGCAGCCTCGAGTTCTGGCCGGGGCAGATCATCAGGCAAAGCTCAGCATCACAGCTAAGAATCCACGGGCGACACAGAGGGTGCAGCCCACAGCCCTCCTGGCCCCAGAGCCTCAGCCCCGTCCAGGCAGGAGGCGACTGTCCATTGTCCCCCTCTTGCCTCAAGCTTTTCAATGGGGGGGGGGGGGCGGGCCCTGAGTGTCTGACGCTGGGCCCTTTCCTCTCCCTGATCTCGCCCTTCAGACACGGCCCATCCCCTGCTCGCTGGCTGCCAGCACTCTCTCACACACAAGACGCGGCGTCAGAAAGAGCGAGCTGGGTTCCAATCTTCCCTCTACCACCTACTGGCTCTGTGACCCTGGGCAAGTCCCTCGGCCTCTCCGAGCCTCAGCTTCCCCGACCTGTCAGAGGAGGTTCCAAAGGTGCGATGGTGGTGGGGCATACAACACCACCCGGCTCGTGGCAAGGGTTCAACGCTTGGTATTTATTTTTGATACTTATTATTGCAGACCACGATCTCTGATCCTCAATGCCAAAATCCAAAGAGCCCGGAAAACCAGAGTCCATAACCGCTTTGGCAGCCAGATCTGACCTGACCTGAATTCCACAGGAGGCCACGCCCATCTGGAGCCACCACGAGATTATTCATAATCTTTATCTTTACTTTTCCCTATGAATAATCATGCCTTTCACGTGTGGTTGCTTACACAGTGCTGCCAGAACTCCTCCAGGAGGAGTTAAGGGTATTTAAATACCCTTTGAAAGTCCTCCATCCTGATTCGGATGAGGCCCGTGGGCCTGCACGGAAGTCATCACGGCCTCTCCCCTCCGACCTCTCCACTGGTCTCCGAGGCCCTTCCTGGTGCAGTCCAGGCCGGCCTTTCCGAGGGCCTGCCAGCCTGAGAGTGAAGGGAGAGCCAGGGTGGCGCCCAGCAGGAGGCCTCTGCCCTCAAAGTCCGCGCTGACCCCCGTGCCCGCTCGGTCGAGCCCAGCAGACTGCCCTTGGCCCTGAGGTCTGGGTTCCCCTCCCCTGCAGGCTCCCACCTCTTCCCATAGCCCCTCGCCCAGGAGCTCTGGATGCTACGGGCCCTGAAAGGTCACCCTGCAGCTCATCGCCCTACAGCATCCAGCTCACGTGTCCCAGGACTCAGTTCAAGATGAGTCAGGCCAGCAACCAGAAATGCAGGCTGGCTGGAGATGGCGGGGGAGGAAGGAGGCCTGGGTGCAGCCCTCACACTAGAGCTGCTCCTGGTCACAGGGCCTCCGCCTGGGGGTAACAGGCTCCCCGTCAAGCCAAGGGTGCTGACGCAGCCGTGGACTCTTATCAGAACAGCCTCGTTCCCTGACTCACTGCCAGCCCGCCAGCAAAGGATGTTCTCAATACCCTTGAGAAGAGGTGGGGACCCGGCTGTGGGTGGGTCAACCTTTATTTAAAAGAAAAAAAAAAAATTACTGTTTTCTTTTTAACCCTTAGTGTCTTTTTAAGAGAAGGGACAGACCCCCTATCCTAAGGAAGATGATTATACATCAAAGCTGCTGCCATCTCCGCTTGTCCTGGCGACCTGTTAAAACTGTGCTTTCTTTCTGTTCCCAAAGCTAATCGTGCTGGCTGACTGCCTCTCCTTTGGCTCTCTTTCATTTGGCCAATATTTCTGAGTCTCTGCTGTGTCATTTTCACCAAGTAAGTGACAGAAGGAAAAAACAAAAAAGATGCAGAACCTTCTGTAAATTCAGCCTTGGTTGGGGATGAGGTCCTCAGCGTGGCCAACCAGGTGACCAACGGCGAGTTCACGAATATCTCACGATTTGTGAGATGGGCAGGGGATGCGGTCTGCCCTTCCTGAGGACAAGCAGGCCAAAGCTCCCACCGCGAGGGCAGAATGGCATGTGGGATTCAGAGCTCAGAGTCTGGAGTCTGACCAGCTCCCCACCTCCCACCTGAGCCTCTGTTTGCTGGGCTGTACTTTGGGATGATTGAAGGCGCCTCATCTGTGGTTGCTTTTAAGCATTTTGCAGTACGGGCCCCGTGCTGAGCTCTCAAGTGCAGTGGCTACTGTCATTCACAATGCTACCTCCTGCAGGACAGCCACGAGCCAGGAGGAAGCCTCGAGCCCACTCCCTTTAACTGAATCAGTCGGCAGCTGGACCACACGGCTGACCTCCAAGTCAGAGAACTTTCGCTTCTAGAATTGTCTCTCCCCCATTTTAGCAGGGCCTTTAACCAAACCCAATTTACATGGAAACCCAAACTGAAATTAAAACCCAAACCAATTAATTGCCTGACAGGACTAAATCCCAGACCGAACTCAGATATTTGGGGGTTTAACTATGAATCAGACGGAGAGCTCTTTAAAGAAAGAGCAGTCTCATGAACTACTTATAATGGAAGGCAGCCACCATATGCCTTCCAACACCAAAACTGGGCAGCAACACATTCTGCAGTGCTTCCTGCTCCAAGCCTGAGGCACAAGGGCCAGCGTTACCTTGATAGACAGAGAGCCCGTCTCTCTGTTCAGGGACAGGTCGGCTGAGAGGGAGGCACCATAGTCCGTGCTCTCGGAGGTGGAGGCGTTGGCACAGTCTGAGTCCCTCTTGGAAGGGCCTAGAGCCGCCCGGGCAGGGAGCTCCAGGCTGCCGTTGGCCAGCTTCTCGTCACCCAAGGTCTCCAGGGCGCTGCTGTTGGGACGGCTCTGGCTTGCTTTCTGGGACCTGCTGGCTGCTGGACTGAGGTCCCCACCCTGGTCAGTGGCTTGCTTCTCCTCGGATACCTGAATCCTGGCATCCATGGACACCGGTCGGGACTTCCGGAGGGGCACAGGCACCGCTAGGCCGTTCTCATTTCCAGGGGCCACATCTGGGGGGCTGGTGGCTTGGAGGGATGTGTCCCCAGAGGGTTGGTTGGGCCCATTCACAATGTCCTGAGGCTGGCTAGGTGGCAGTGGGGTGAAAGATGATTCTTTGAGAAGCTTGTCAGCATCGAGGCTCAGCTGACTCACCTCAGAGGATTCCTGAGTGTGGTTCCCCAGAGGCTAGGAGAAAAAAAAAAACATAGTCAAGGCCATGCTACTGTGTGTCCGAGGCAAGAGTCAGGGATGCAGTGAGGTCAGGAAGTCAGACACCCACAAGGTGAAGTGGGCCAGGGAGGTACGATAGGTATCCCTCTCTAGTAGGCCACAGTCCTCCCCACTCCTTACTGCCTAACTAACAATAAAATTATTGTACTACTTGCTTTGAGGAATAGGTATTCCTCCTAGGAGTGGAGGCAACCGTGGCCAGCTAGATAGCTCATGCCCTGTCGAAAGGGGGCAGTGGCTACCCTGCTCCAGCCAGTTGTGACAACATGGGAAAATGGGTCCCCTGTGCCCAGACCTTCCAATTTTTCAAGGCAAGCTCGAATCTGGACTTGTACATGACATCTCCCAATTTTTAGATGGTAACCAACTCAAATGTTTAAAAAAAATCACAGAAAGGCCAAGCCAAACCTATCCAGGGGCTAGATTCAGACTATTAGCCACTTTTTTTGTTTTGTTTTTGTTTTTTAGAGCTTTTCAGGGGTAGAAAGTACTGAAAATGTTGCTATTGTGAAATACTGTGAATAGTTGCTATTGTGAAACGCAGTGAGAGGCCCCCGTACAGCAAAAAAAAAAAAAAAAAAAAAATCTGATTCCGGGTCTTCCCTGAAAACGTACAGGATTTGGTCAACACGCCCTGCTGCCTCATCCCAGCCCACGTGCGGTCTTACGTAACTGGTGGCGTGAGGGCCTGTGACCTCTGAGCTGGGGATAAACAGAAGGGAACCCTTCCTGCACCGCCAGGCCCCTCCCACACCAGTCAAGGCCTGCGGGGATCCCATCCCTCCCGCACGCCCCCCCACCCCCGCTTCCTCCAGGCCTTACAGAGGTGGCATCCACCGAGTCCTCCTCTTCCGCCTCATCCCGGCCGTCTTCAATCTCCTCCATCACTTCAGCCTTGGCCTCGGCCACCAGTTCCCGCAGAGCCTTGTTGCTGGTGATGCTGCTGACGAAGGGATGCTGAGGGGGGGCAAGACAGCTGGATTAGAACCACTGTGGGCTGGGGGGTGAGATGGGGCAGCCAAGGCTGGGGGAGGCAATCCCCCAGGCGGAGAAGGCCAGCGGCATCCCTGAGCGAAACGTGAACGTGAACTTGGTCAGGCAGACCCAGAGGCAGCTCAGAAAGTCCTGTGTGTGGTGGAAAGTGAGCCAGCTCTGCCACTCACCAGCTGTGTGACACCGAGCGAGTCCCCTTCCCTCTCTGAGCTACAGGCTTCTCACCTTTGAAGTGGAGACAATAATGCCAGACGCACAGGGAAGGCATGAGGATGGAATGAGATCACGCGCGGGGAAGAGCTTAGCCCAAAGCGGGAGCAGAAGTAATGTTTCAGGAGGTTTGTTTGTTAATTTACTTTTTTAAAAGGTTTTCATATATGGTTTAAAAAATATAATATATACAGTATATACATGCGTATACACACATATACTTTATTGAAGAATTACTTACACACAGTAAAGTTCACAAATCATTAAGCTCAGGGACTTTTTCCATACGTACACACCCGGCGTAACCACCACCCAGCTTGAGACACAGACCATTTCCATCACCTCGAGAAGGTCCCCATTCCCCGTGCAGTCAACCTCACACCCCACAGCCACCCAGCTCCAGAGACTAGGTTTGCCTTCTCTTTAACTTCATCTGAACAGAATCACAGAGTTCGTATTCCTTTGTGGTTGGCTTTCCTCACTCAACACAAGTTGAGCTGAGACGATGAGGTTCGCCTACCCTGTTGCATATGTCGGTAAACGCTTCCCTTTTGATTCCCGCGCGGTATTCTACCACGTGACTCTGTCACGGTTTGTTTCTTCTTCCTGCTGTTGCTGGCCATTCGTGTTGTTTCCCATTTGGGGCAACTATTAATAAAGGTGCTATGAACACGCTCATATAGGTCTCAGGGTGGATGTGTGTGTTTGCAAAATATCGAGGCCAAGTAGTGTAGGTTCTATTCCTAGGTGTTTACAGAAATGCCACATCTTTAAAAAGTGAAGGCTCTTTCACGGACCTTGGAAAACACCAAAGCTTTTAAGACCTCCGCAGATGGTAAATCAGCCCGAAGGTCTCCCTGGTACAAGTCTGTCTCTGAGCATCTTGTCCCCAGCACCAGGTTGTGGACGGGGACAAGGGATTCCTCAATTCCCCACACTCACGTAGAAAGGCATTGGCAGGGGCAGGGTGGGACAGTTGTTAGGTTGGAATTTGCTCATTTGAAATGCGCAGGAAGGCTCTGATGAAATTCACTGTCTTTACTGTCAGTTATCAGAGGAGGAACAGTGTCAACAAGATTGCAGGGAAGTATTTAAATGACTACAGAGAATAAATTTTCTAACACCTTGAAAACACAGTCACAACTGATAGGTCCACTACAAATCACTCCTATCTGCTTGTTCATTCTTATCTGTTTAGTACATTGTGGAAGGCCAGAGGCAACACCCTATTCAACCTGGGTACCCCACTCTGCACACGGGAAAGCAATACACCTCACTCCTTTTAAAGAGCCCTGCCATTCAGATCTTCCTAAGCCAGCCTGACTTTCTCTAGTTAGTCCAAACTAGTAAAGACGTGAAGAATTTTATTTCTTATCTTTCTCTCCCACACCCCCCGTTCATTCGTTGATTCATGCCTCAGCCCCATGTGGAGGCCAGTGATGTACCAGGTGCTGAAATAAGGCCAAACAAGGAGACAGGCAAGCTCCCTGGCCTTGGGGGCTCGCAGCTGAGCGGGAAAGACAGTGGGCACGTAACCAAAGGACAAGATCATTTTTCAGATCAGGTAATAGGAGAGGCTGGAGGAACATGGGCCTGGATTGGTGCAGTGGATGGGTGGCCGGAGAGTCTGCCTAGGTCTTTGGGCAGAGGACCCTCCTTGGGAGGTGACATTCAAGCTGAGCCCTGAGGGGTGTGAAGGGGCTGGCCAGAGAAAGATCTGGGCACAGAGAATTCCACGCAGGGGGAGCAGCAAGGACAAGGGCTGCAGTGATATGAAGAGTAACCCTTTGAAGGTATCACTCTGGCTGCTGTGTGGCTCCAAAAGGTCTTGAAATGGATATTAATAAGGAGGTACTAACTGTGAGAGGCAGGGGAGTACAGCAGTGAAGATTGCTGGCTCTAGACTCGAGAGCCAGGCTGCCTGGAATAAAATCCCACTTCCACCAACTCGGGCAAGTCACTCAACCTCTCTGAGCCTCAGTTTGCTCATCTGTATACTGGGAATAATAGTATGGCTGTTCTAAGCATTGTAGTAAGAGCTCAAAATACAGCAGCTGTCATCTGTATCATCATCACCACCATCATCAGTGTCATCATCACCACCACCATCATCATCACCACCACCGTCATTACTATAGCCACCATCATCACCCCCATCCCTACTGCCTCTGCCATCACCATGCCTACCATTACTACCACTGCCACTACGATCATCACCACCATCACCAGCAGCAGAACCACAATCAGAGAAGCCTTTAAGCACCAGTTTGCACTCCCAGCCGTCCCCATTCCCTCCTGCATCCCCAGAGGGCAGCTTTTTGGAACTGAAGGTAAGAATCAGATCCCAAAGCTTCCCGAGCTTCACACTGCACAACCTCACACACGTGAACTTGAGCAAGAAGCCACGGGACACGTCACTGCAGTTGCTGAAGCAGGTGCGGCAGAAACAAATAATGCAAACACAGGCTTCTGGAAATACCAGGTTTTCATCAGGCCATATCACATATTGACCAAATTAGTGACTCTTCAGCTTGGCCAGGAGCCTTGCTTTCTTGAGGCTGAACATCTGCATGGCCTCCCTTGAGCACCCCGGGGTCTTTAGGAAGCGGAGGGGGAGGCATGGGGAAGAAAGCCTCTGACAGAGGGGCAGGTGAGCAGGGCCATTCCCCTGTAGGCCAAGCTCCTGGAATCCCCGGGCAAGAGGGGCTGGCAGATGGGGCAGGTCCTCCTGTGTCTGATTATGCCCGGAACACTGTTCTGTAAACTGCTCTGGGACACAAAGCACAGACCACCTCCTCCACTGCATCAGCTCTGTTACTTCCAGGGTTGTGTTTAGAAAAGACGTTTCAACCGCCACGCTGCCAAGGCCCATTAGAGACAAAGCCCAGCACAGAAGGGTACGGGACCTTCCCCGGCGCCAGCGCACTGTGTACCTGCACAGGGACAGGCTGGTCTGGGCACATGGGTCCCTAGAAAGGTGCTCGGTCACCCCCGTGGAAGACCCAGATCAGAAGGAAACTCAGCCGTCTGCTCCTTCAGGAAGAGGAAAAGCTGTTCTGTACTATCTCTGCAGGGAGCCCCAAGGTGCCACAGAGCTCGCCAGCTGGTACCCACCCTCTGGCCAGGACCTCTCCTGCCATCTACCCAGTCATCCTTCCCGAGAACTTGAGCCTAGTTTTCCTCTGTGTGCTTAGAAACCATCAGCCGGGGTGTCCCACACTCCAAGACTGGCTTTAGAAAATGCCTAATAACACTTCCAAGTTTTCAGGTGTCAGCGTCTTTCCTTCAGTCCTCCTTCCCTCCCTCCTAACTTTATTCCATCTCTCTTTCTTTCCTTCATTCATTCAGAGAGGCAACTTACTAGAGTGGTCAAAAGAACAGGCTTTGGAACCAGATGACCAGGATCAGAAATCAGCTCTGTCACTTACACGCTGTGTGACTTTGTGCAGGCTACTTAACCTCTCTGTGCTTCAGTTTTATCATCTGTTTGACAGAGATCCAAACGGTACCTATTTCATAGGGTTGTCATGAGGATTAAATTAGCTAACATTTGCTAAGCATTTAGAATAGAACCTGGCATGGAGAAGAGGTTACATAACATTTAGTTAAGTAAAAATAAGTAAACGTATTTAACGAAGGGCCTCCCCATACCAGGCACTATTCTGGATGACTGGGGCACATCAGTGAAAGCAAAAACGAAAACAAAAACAAAGACTGCCGTCCCCAGGGAGCTGACATGCTAGTCAGGGAGATCAACGATAAACTTAATCAACATGTAAGTGATATGCTATAAGTGCTATGTGCCATGGGAAAATCAAAAGTAGGGCAGGGGAGGGAGAATTAGGAATGTGAGGGTGCAGTAGGTTTTAAACAGCGTACTTGGGGGAGGCCTCACTGAGAAGCTGCCATTTGAGCACTGACTTGAAGAGAAAGAGTCAGCCGTGGAGGTGTCTAGGGGAAGAGCACCCCTGGCATAGTGGACAAGGCAGTGCAAAGGCCCTGAGGCTGGAGTGTCTGAAGAGTAGCAAGGAGGCTGGTTGGCTGGGGAAGACTGAGGGGACAAGAGGAAGAGAAGTCTGAGGAGTCAAGGTGGGGTGGGCAGACCTTGTAGGACCTTGCAGGTCACTGAGACTGTGGATTTTACCCCGAGTAAGATGGGAGCCATTAAGGGGCTCTGGACTCAGGAGGTATAGGAGCTGACTTATGTTTTTCCCTCTGGCTGCAATGGAGGTGGTGAGAAGTGGCTGGATCCTGGGCATGTTCTGAAGCCAGGAACAATAGGATTCCCCAGTTGAATGGATACAGAGTGTGTGAGAAAGAGAGGGGTTAAGGATGCTTGCGAGGTTTGGGGCCTGACTGCTGGCAAGGTGGGGCTGCCATCGAATGAGACAGGAAAGCCATCGCTAGAGCATATTTGGGGAAAGCTGGGGGCGCTCAGTTGCGGACGTGTTAAGTTTGAGATATCTACGGACACCTAAAGGGGTGGAGGGTAAACAGCCAGATACAAGGGCCTGTGGGCGAGGAGGGCAGTCTGGGCTGCAGGCAGAAATGCGGGAGTCATGGCGAACAGAAGAGCCCATCAAGGTGATGGAGACGGAGGAAAAGGCCCTGGCGCACTTCACGTGAATGAGCTGGAGAAACAGGAGCAGGCGAAGGAGACAGACAAGTGGCCAGTGAGAAGGAAGGAAACCAAGAGAGCGTGGAGACCTGACATCAGGCGTTGACAGCCAAGGGGAAGAGGGTCGCCTGTGGCTCTGCTGAGTCCAGCGAGACCAGCACCGAGGCCTGAGCTGACCACGAAGTCCAGAAGGTACTAACGACCTTGACAAGAATGCTGTGCTAGAACGGGGTGGGTTTAAGAGCAAATTCAGCAAGTGCGTGCTGCGCACCGGATGTGTGACAGCCACGATGCTGAAGACAGCGGGCGGGCACAGAATCGCATCCGCTCACACACTCCCGTGACGCAAGCACGACCCTCCTGCAGAGGAGGAAACCGAGGCTCAGAGTGAGGACCGCTCGGGTTTCGGGAGGGCGAGCCTGACTTCAGAGCCCGGGTTACCACCAAGTGATACGGTCCCAACAAAATACCCATGCAAGCGAACGAATGGATCCTAAACCAGCGGGGGCATAAGTCAGTCAGCTGAAGGCGGGATGCAGGGCAAGAGGAGGGGCCGGGAGGAACGTGGGGGCCGCCGGCAGATGGGAGGCTCTGGAGGGTGTGCTGGCAAGTCAAGGTCTGGGCTTACTAAGGCGGTAACGCTGCCCCACCCTCCCTAACTCAGAGACCAACAGGCACGTGGAAAAAACGGACGGCAGCCTAAGCTCTGAAAGGAGCTTTCTTTGTCTGGAGGGATCTCTACTTTCTTCTGCAAGCTTTCTGTCTCAGCGAAGAGTCCTCCGACAGGACGTTTTTTTTTCTCCACTATGGAACGGAAATTCCTGTCTCTGGCTGAGGCTCCTGGGCTGCCACGAGGGGATGAGGGACAGCTGGTCTCTTCCTGGCAGCATATCCTGGAGGCCGGATATATCACGCCAGGAGGTGCCTGCTCACGGGAAACAACTGGCCCCAGGAGCTTGGAGCTTTTGTATCTGACAGTGACAGCAGGCCCACGCACCCCCACCCCTGGTTGGCCTGGTCCAGTCCCTTGCCGACGCCACCCACCAAACGCCGCGATACCCAGAAAAGAAGGCCTCTGGTAACTCTAGCCGTGTGCTTTCAAATGCAGTGCAGAAACCTACAAGGAACAATGATGAGCCCCAGCAGACAGACCCCATTCTGCATCCCCGCTTCTTTCCATTTTTTTATAATTCAGTTCAACGCATCAGCTATTCACTGCGCACAGCACTTAACAACGAAGCTAAGCGCTTTACAGTGTCTTCTCACTCAACCCTGTAAGGGGGGCCTGGCTATCATCCTCACTTCAGAGTGAGAACAGGGTCACAGAGAGGTTAAGCCCCCCGAGCAGGGTCTCACAGCCAGTAAGTGGCAGAGCTGGGATTTGAACCCAGGACTTTCCAACCCCAGTCCACACACTGAATCACTGTGCTACACACCCCAGAGAGATGCACTGTGGCCCAGAGTGCCAACCACAGCCCCAGCACCTGGCGCACAGCAAGTCGGTGCTTGGGAGAAGCGGCTGAACGTGAAGAAAGACTCGAGGGCACGGTGGAGCGTCGGCCCCCTTTGCTCCCACAACATGAAGGGGGAAGGACCAGAGTGGACAGGCCACATCGCCCAGGCCCACTTCCTCCCCTTCTCCCAACAGCATTGGTGGCCCGGGGAGTGGGATCAGCCGTGCTAGAGACGGCCGGGTGTTTCCAAACGTAGCTGCAAACACTCCAACCCTCACCCCGCCAGGACACGAGGCACCAGCCCTGGGCAAGGGCAGCTCGCAGCCACCTCCAATATTTCAAAGAGGCTCAACAAAGAAACAGTCATCCACTTCCCCACCTGGAGGCCGTTCAGCCAGCTAAGGGGATGCTCCCTGAGTCAGCTGTCATCCTTGCTGGTCCTGGAGATTCCACACCCAATAGCCAGAGGGAGCCTCGTAAGTGTAAGTGAGATGGTGTCTCCCTCCTCCGAGCCCTCACGGGTGCGCCGTCACACACAGGGTGACGCCTGCATCCTCCCGAGGTCCTGCATGACCCGCCATGAGCTGGTCCCCCTCCTCTTTGAAAGACCTGCTTCCACCGTTGGTCTTTCGCCAGGAACTTGGATTTGGGGAGGGTTCCCCCCATTAACTGATAAGAGGGGCCAGCTCTGCCTGAACTGCAAGCGACGTGGCCCATGCTGAACGCTTGCCAGACGTCTGCAGTCTGGAACGCTGCCCGTGCCAGGCAGAGGCTGCCCACGTGGCCAGCCCCCAGTGAAACCCTGGGCCCCGAGCTCTCCAACACGCTTCCCAGGTAAACAACACCTCACACGTGTCACCACAACGCACAGCTGGGGGAACTAAGCACAGACCGTGTGACTCCACTGGAAGGGGACCCTGGAAGCTCCTGCCTGGCTTCCCTCAGGTGCCTTTTCCTCTGCATCTTTTTGCTGTAGTAAGTCATAGTGGAGAGTACGACTAGATGCTGCGTCCCGAGTGTCCTCTTAGGGAAGCACTGAACCTGGGGGTGGGCACGCCCCCGTACCGCTCCGATCTCATCTCCAGCCCTGCCCCCCTTCTCACCCCGGCTCCTGCACCCTGGCCCCCCGGCTCTCCCGGCTGCACCCATCGTGCCCCCATCCTAGGCCTTCACCTCTGCTCCTGAGCACCATGTGCCTGGCCCCCTGGCCTCCTTTGGGTGTCTGTGCACAGAGCCCCTTGTGTCCTCCTTTTATAGGAGAGCAACCCCTCCCAGGCCCCCCTCCCCTGTGCTGTTCTCTTTTCCTCCACAGCCCTGCTCTCCACCTGCCACGTACACTATCTGCTCATCAGCTGCCTGTCTCCCCCACTGCAAGGTAAGCTCATTAAGGACAGGAGTCTGGGGGCCCCCTTACCACAGCCAGCCCTCCCCGCACGAGGGCTGGCACATGGCAGGTGCTCAGGGCACGCCGGCCAATGAGTGAACAGTTGTGCACACCATCGCCTGGGCCGGGGGAGGACGAACCCAGCTTCCAGGTCACGGGTGATCTGTCCACAGGAAGGGCTGGGCAGAGGGACAGGCAGCCACCCGAGAGAGGGGACCACTCACCTCCAGGAGCTGTGCAGCGCTAGGCCGGGTCTCCGGGTTCTTATCCAGGGCCGTCTTCAGGAAGTCTCGGAACTCCGCAGACCTGGGAGGACAGACAGGTAAGCTGGGAGCCGGCGAGAGCCGAGAAAACTCCCCACCATCACTGACTCCACTCTCCCGGGAGGCGTGTGCTTCCCAAACACGCCCTTCAAAGGACAAAGGGCGCCTTTATAAGCTACATGGCAGAGGCGACGGGGCCTTCAAGATGCCCTTCTCGTCGCAGACATCACCAACAGAGAGGATGTGGAAATCAGAGGAGCAGGGACTTGCCCGAGGGCACACAGTGAAACACAGCAGTGCTGGGGTTCGAGCCCCAATTCCCAGCCCAGGGCTGTGCCACGTGGCTGCTGGGGCTCACGTGGGATCCGGCTTATCTGGGTTACCCATTCTCTCTGATGGAGAGCCGATGTCCACAGCACAGAGGGAGGAAAGAGCCAGGAGGGTCCAGGGAGCTCAGAGAGGCCTGCAGACCCCCAGGCCCAACCGCTCCCCAACTGCAGAGCCCAGCAGCAACGGCAGAGCCCTGGCACCCCGCATCCCCCCACCCCGCGTCCCAGGCCCGCTGGCCGTCCAGCAAACACCCTCAGGCAGGCCTCCTGGCCACTTACCACTTAGAAGGCGTGAGTAGCGTGGGAGGGTCTGACTTGGCAATCTTGAGCAGGACCCGCATGGGGTTGAGCTCGTGATGCGGGGGCTCGATCTGGGCCATCTCAATCAGAGTGATGCCCAGGGACCAGATGTCGGCTTTGTAGTCATATGGGGTGTCCTTCATGGTCTCACACATCACCACCTCGGGGGCCATCCTGAACCAACCAAGGGACAACAGAGGGCTCAGATCCTGGCCTCCACAGGCACTTCTCAGAGACTCAGGGTCAAGGACCAGCACAAGCCAACATCAGGGGGTTGGCAGCACTCCCGAGTCATGATTTTCATTCCTTTCCATCCCACTGTCTTTCTTAGGACCGTTTTCTCACACAAGGACGCCTTCCAAGCGGCTCCAATGCCCAAGTCCTGCTGCAGTTCTGATTCCTACCACGAGATGGCAGCAACAATCCAGAACACAGGGTCCTGGGGAAGGGGTGGGTGGGAGCAGTGGGAAAGGTACCCAGGAAAAACTGGGGGCGGGAAGGGGGGTGAAGAGAACACAACAGCACAGAGAGAAGGGATGGGAGAGAAAAGGAGAAAGAGGAATAAAAGGGCAGAGAGAGAAAGAAAGAGTGAGTAATAAGCAAGCAAGAAAGGAACCTCACTCCATGATGGCAAGTAAAACAGAAAGTAGTTAGGTGTGAAACAGAGGGTTTTTTGTTTGTTTGCTTGTTTTTAAAGTAATGGTTTTGGAAAAGAAGGAAACACAGTGGACTGGATAAGTCTGGGGAGATTTCATATAAGCACAGGAACTGAACTTGTATTGTTCATCTTCATGGCCCTAGCCCTACGCCTGGCACTCAATCAAGAACCGTTTTTCAGGGGTGTCAGTTCTTATTAATGGAGCATTTTCTATACGCACCATCCCATTCAATCCCCACAATAGCCCATTATGTAGGTGCTATTACACCGCTGATTTTACAGGTGAGTAAACTGAGGCACACGAAGCTGAGCAACATGGCCAAGGTCTCAGAGCTAGTAAGTGAGGGGATCTGGGCTCAGACCCAGCAGGCTGACTCAGGAGCCCCTGCCTCTGTCCTCTCTCCTCTAGACCAGCCAGAGGAACCGTGGAGAGTTGGAGGTGTAGCGTTCAGTCCACCATCCCATTTCCAGAAGCTACACGACTTACCAGTAAGGCGTTCCTATGAAGGAATCTCGTTTCTGCAGAGTCTTCAGATTCTTGGCAGACACACCAAAGTCAGCTGCAAGGCAAGAATCTCAGATAGAGGACTGGATGGACATTCCTCCACCCACAGCCCTGGGGCATGGACTCAGACACATGTTCCAAATCAACTAACAGATGCCATTTTCTATCTAGCAAACTAGATAGAAATACATCCTACTGCTGTAAGATGTATTGAGACACGCACTTTCCTACTTGTTAATAAGAACAGAAACTGAAGGGGACTTCCCTGGTGGTCCAGTGGGTAAGAATCCACCTTCCAACGCAGGGGGTGCGGGTTCGATCCCTGGCCGAGGAACTAAGATCCTACATGCCGCGGGGCAACCGAGCCTGCACAACGCAACTAGAGAGAAGCCCACGCGCCGCAATGATGGATCCCAGGTGCCGCAGCTAAGACCCAACACAGCCAATAAATAAATAAATAAATTTTTTTTTTAAAAAAGAATATAAATTGGAGAGGCTTTCAGGAAAGCAGTTTGGCAATAAAGAGCAAGAACCTTTCAAATTATCCATACTCTTCTGGTGCAGTAATTCCAAATCTAGGAACCTACCTTAATGGAGTAATCGGGTTTTTTAAATTTTTATTATTTATTTATCTTTTATTATTTTTGGCTGCATTGGGTCTTCATTGCTGCGCGTGGGCTTTCTCCAGCTGTGGCCAGTGGGGGCTACTCTTCATTGCAGTCCACGCAGGCTTCTTACTGCGGTGGCTTCTCTTGTTGCAAAGCACGGGCTCTAGGCGTGTGGGTTTCAGTAGTTGTGGCTCACAGGCTCAGTAGCTGTGGCTCGCGGGCTCCAGAGCGCAGGCTCAGTTGTTGTGGCGCACGGGCTTAGTTGCTCCGCGGCGTGTGGGATCTACCTGGCCCAGGGCTCGAACCCGTGTCCCCTGCATCGGCAGGCGGATTCTTAACCAGTGCGCCACCAGAGAAGCCCGAAATAATCTTAAATATTAAAAAAAAAATTATGCGTAACGATATTCACCAAAGTGCCATCATAATAGAGACGAGTTAAAAACAATCACAATCGCTTAGCTTTCAGGGAGTGATTTTAAAACTTCTTGTATGCAATATATAATATATTCTATCTTTTCCAAAAAGAATTTAAGGGACTCTCCTGGTGGTCCAATGGTTAAGACTCCACGGTCCCAAGGCAGGGGGCCCAGGTTCGATCCCTGGTCGGGGAACTAGACCCGCATGCATGCCGCAACTAAGAGTTCGCATGGCACAACTAAAGGTCCCACACGCTGCAACTAAGACCTGGCACAGCCCAATAAATAAATCAGTAAATAAATATTTTTTTAAAAAAGAATTTAAGATGGTGTATCAAATACACACACACACACACACACACACACACACACACAGAACAAGATGAACTAGGAAATTAGGAGAGGTAAGAAAGAAGGTAAAGGTAAACAACTGAACAGATTAAGAAAAATGTGATACACAAACACAGTGGAATATTTTGTAGTCATTAAAGTTTTGAAGTACTTTATTCAATATTTTAATATTAAATTATACATATTAATATTAAATTTTAACGTATCTTTCATAATGATAATAGATGAGGAAGGTTAAGAGGTAGAAACTTCCCATTACAAAACAAATGAGTCACGGGGATGCAATGTACAGTGTGGGTAATACAGCCAATAATCATGTAATATCTTTGTGTGGTGATAGATGGTAACTAGACTTAACGTGGTGATCATTTTGTAAAGTGTAGAAATATCGACTCCCTATGCTGTGCACCAGAAACCAGCATAGTGTTGTCAATTATACTTCAAAACAAACAAACGCATAGAAAAATAGATCAGATGTGTAGGGGTTCGGGGCAGGGGGAATTGGATGAAGATGGTCAAAGGTACAAACTTGCAGTTATAAGGTAAATAAGTCCTAGGGAGGTAATGTACAACGTGACAAATAGAATTAACACTGCTGGGTGTTATATATGAAAGTTGGTAACACAGTAATTCCTAAGAGTTCTCATCACAAGGAAAAACATTTTTTCTTTCATTTTGTAACTATACAAATGGATGTTTGCTAAACTTATTGTGATAATCATTTCATGATATATGTAAGTCCAATCATTATGCTGTGACCTTAAACTGAATGTCAATTATATCTGAATAAAACTGGGAGTAAAAATAAATTAAAATCTTTAAATAACATATATTTCAATATTTAATAGAATATTAAAATATTTTATTGGTATATTTATATAGGATAAATGGGAAAGGGAGAGGATGTATATTGTATGGTCAGAATTGTGCCCCACTCCCTCCCCCACAAAAGGGCAAAAATATATTTTGAATTATTGGAGGAAATGTACCAGCCTGCTTAAATGGTTGTCTGTGGGTGGTAAGACTAGACGAGGTTTCTCCTATTTTCTGAATTCCCAAAGTTTGCTGTGAGAAACGCGTATGACTTCCAGGACTAACAGAAAATAAATAAATATTATTTCTCTACACACACATCCACCACCACCAGTCTTGCTTCACACACCCGCTGCTAAGGGAAGAGCCCAGCGCCACGAAGAGGAATTTTCTCCAGTGCTCTGGCCTTCAGGGGCCAAGTTTCATCTTCATTAAAAACTAAACTCAGGAGGAAGCAACACCTTGAGAGAACTGTCGATGTTCAGTTTGAAGCCTGGCTTCGAGAAACTGCCAAGTTGCTATATAACTGCTGGCCACCCCGGGAGCTTCCGCCTGGGTCTGGAAGCCACGATGGGGTGCTTTAATCAGACTCACAATTTCAAACCAGGAGGGAGCATAATGCTGAGAGACGGGCCTGAACACTAGAGAGGTGGGTTCCAGTCTTGCCCCTTCTACTGCACCAGGTTCATGCATCTATTCATTCAGGTACCATCTGGAACCACACACAGGCCCAGGGCAGAGAATACAGTGGGGAAAAAGCAAATGAAGTCCTTGCCCTCAGGCAGCTCAAAGCTTACTTGTGGAAGCAGACAGCAATCAGATAAACACAACCACGGAAAGATAGGGCTGCGGGGCTAGGAGGGTCTAGAGTCGGGGGATGTGACCTCAAGAGAGCAGGGAAGGGAGGACCTGGAGGAATTACCACCAGGCTATTCATTCATTCAACAAGCACTAACTAAACATCCCTCGTGGGCCAGGCACTGTTCTAGGCACAGAGAGGAACCAAAACCCTCACCCTCATTGCCTTGTTATTCTGGTGGTGGAAACAGGTTCTCCACACCACGTGATTCCTGGTAATGAGGAGGGCCATGCAGGGATAAGGCAGGGCAAAGGGACAGAGAGTGCTGGATGGATGGGCGGCTATTTTAGACAGGAGGTCAAGGTCTAGGGGAAACTATTTCCAGGCAGAGGAAGCAAGCTGGCTGGAGGGCCCAGGAGGGGCAGGGCAGCATGGCTGGAAGGGCGTGGACTTGGATAAGTGGGGGGAATAGGCAGGGGCCAGGATAGTTACCAAATCTCTGACCCTCCGTTTCCCCGCCGGTGACATGGGGATGGTGAGACTGTAGAACTACTTTGTAGGGTTGCGGTGAGAATTAAATGACACATGGAGCAAACAGCTCCAAGCCCGGCTCTTGGTAAATGCTGTCACGATGGTGACTATCCCATGGGTACCTGAGCTGGCGCCCTCGAGATCCTCACGTCGAGAAAAGGACGAGGCTGTACGGAGACCCCTTCCTGGGAATGGGCAGGAAAGCTGGCCTCTGAACCTCAGTCAGTGCTAACTGGACAACAGCTATTCCATCAGCTGATGACAGTGCTCACGGGACAGTCTGGCTATTGGGGTTGGGGGGCTGTCGCCTTCCAGGGTGGGAGCAGCTACTGCTGCAGGGTGAGATGCAAAAACCAGCAAACCCAGGTGAGAAGCCAGCTCTGCTGCTGACCACCCTGTGGCCTGGGCAAGTCATCACCCCATCACTGGGCTCCTGGGTAAGAATGGGGAGCCAGGCTCACCTCCTTCCTGCTGGGTCCGCCTGGGGCCCACGCGGGCCTGGCTATCCTGTAAACACCAACAATGGCTGGCACGCCATTCCACGACGTCTTTGCAGGAGAGCGACTGCCTCTCAGACCCAGGGTGAGGCTTCCAGGAGGGAGGCTAGAGCTGGCCACTCCCATACCACAGCGCCCACTGGTCCCTTCCGGAGAAGGGAGAGGAAAAGCAGAAACCACCAACTTTCAAAATGACACACAGTTGGTCCCCAGGGCCCTCCCTGAAGCAAGAGCCTGCCAGCTTTTTGGGTGGCTGCTACTTCCCCTTCTGGGGACCAGCCAGGAGGGTGGGGCGGCCCCTCCCTGCAGCCCAGAACCCTCACACTGTCCCTGGGCAGCGGTGGCCGCAGCCGTTTGCTCCCTGAATGGAGTTTATAAGCCATGTCCTCCGACGGGTAGACGGCTGCCCTTGGACAATTCAAAGGCAGTCGAGATTTTCACCAGGCAGTCTCTCTGTTGAAAACGTTCCTCCCTTCCCTTTTCCTATTTTGAAACAAGAATCAGAGACAAAGCAGCAGGCAGGTGGGGACTCCATAAATTATCATTTCCATATGGAAAGAGGCCATTTCTGCTTTGTCCCCAGCAGTATCCCAGCACCACATCTGCCACATGAAACACTCAACAGGGCTCTCAAATGAACAACAGAATAAATGGACGGACGGGAAAAAATGACAAAACTGGGTTTTAAGAAATATGTTGGACAACAATTCTATTTCTGGAAATAAATCCCCCCCCCAAACAGATTTCAAATATACATGGAAGTTTCTGAAAGCATTATGCAAAAGAGCGAAAAACTGGAAAAAACCTAAGCTGCTGCTGGAGCCTGGTTGGTAGATAGTTCAGTAAATCGGGGCTCACCCGGACCATGAGATAACACGCAGCCCTTAAAAAGAACGGATTTGCCTTCGTCCACACTAACTTGGAAGTGCGTCCATAACACACTGTCCCCACCAGGGTGCTGACAGACCGATGCACCGTGTGGTATGAACAGTATGAATTCCAGTTGCATCTTGAAAGAATGCCCCACGCATACCGCGTGCACAAAAAAGACGTCCACAAGCATCGAAAAGAGTCTGAAAGGCTGCACATCAAACGAATTGTGACTACCTCCCCGGAAGTGGGATTTTGCTGGGGGCAGTGTGCTGAGGGGGCCTTACATTTTTTACTGACTACACCTTTTATTCTTTAAAACGTTTATGATAGAGAGTACGCATTGCTTTTATGAAAAGCAGGCTTGAAAAGCTGAGATGCATGTGACAAAGTTTGGGGTGAGGGTTGTGGGGTTTTGTTTTTGTTTTTTCAAGTAAAACTCAGTGGGGGCCAGGATGTGGTGAAAGAACTTCACACTCCACTGGGGGGTATGAACTGGTGCACCCAGCGTGAACGGCACATTGGCCACAGGTATCAACACCACCCGACACGCTGCACACACCCAACAATCCTAATTCCAAGACTCCCCCTCAAAGGTGTGATTACAGACAGAGACTTGCAGACCCATGAACAAGCATGCCCATCACTGTGCTTGTTAGAGGATAACGTGAGAAACCTCACGAGATGCCTAAATATCCAACTTTGGGGGTTTCATAGGTCAATTATCGTTTGTGCACATGATGGAATGAAAGAAAAACATTAAATAACCATGTTTCCGAGGAATATTTAAGGATATGGGGAATTACCGGATATTATTCTATTTTTTTAAAAAGCTGACTGGAAAAAAAAAAAAAAATATATATATATATATATATATATACTATGATCCAAATTTTTTAAAAAAATACATGTTAATCTAATAAAAACTAATATTTACTGAGAACTTCTAAGGTGTGCAGCACTACACAAAGAGGCTTATGCGTATCATTTACCTTCCTCTGTATGTCATTTTGCATCTCATCAGCATCTGTATTCCTATGTATGTCATTTATATCTATGACCCTTTGGGGCAGGGAAAATTATTATCCCCATCTTACAGATGAGGACAAGGAAGTTCAGAGAGATTAAGTAACTTGCAGATGGTCACCCAGATCTAAGGACAAATGTGACGCTAAGTCTGTGCTCTACCACTCTCTGGTCTTTCTGAGCTCAGAAAAAAGACTGGAAGGAAGCAGTGCATCTTGGCAAGATTAGAAGAGACTTTAATTTCCTTCTTTGTGGGTCTTATTCCTAACTGTCTATATGACTCTATCTACCTATATACTCATTCATATATTTATTTTCTTATTACCAAGGTAATACTGCTTATCAAAAATTCAAACATTTACAAAATAAAAAGTCTCCATAATCCTGGCAGAGATAAACACTTATGAGTTTGCTGCATATAGCTCCAGATTTATTTATAAAAATAAAAATCATGTATGTAAATAAAAATATATTAAAATTATATGTATAGATCATTTTCAGGTGTTTGCTACTTTTAACAATGAAATCACATTAAACATACTATTCCGCAACTTGTTTTTTCCCCCTTCACAGTACGTATATACATCTTTACAAGAGATTACACATTTTCTACAACTTAATTTTCAATAGCTGAAGAACATTCCATTGTATGATAGTACCATAACTTATTTAAGTAATATTCTACTGGAATAAATTGGATCATTTCTGATTTCTTGCTGTTACTTATACTGTTGCAATGAATACCATTGTACATATCTTTCTATACATGTATAAATAGCACATATTACTTTTATAATCAGAAAATTACATAACAGTGTAAAATGCATTACATATTACACACACACGCGCGCGCACGCATGCAGTGAACTTACAATGTATGAAGATATATAAGAGAATCTTTCATCTGTCCCCTTAACCACAGGCGACCAAAAGAATCCAAGATAAGAGGAGCCTTTCCCCAGACAATGCCAATTAAAGGCAAACCACTGCCCAAGTGTCCTCCTCTCCTGGACCCTCCACCCCACACCAGCAGAGTCCACAATCTAGCTTGGTCAGGGCTTACACTCGAATTCTAGGTGTCTGAGAAGCTTCCAGGTGGGCCTCAATCAGGGGTCGTGCCATGTGCCCCAGGAAGTATTTGGAAATGAATGGGGGCAGTCAGGTTACCACAACAAAAGACAGTGCTGCTGCCATTTAGTGAGAAAGAGCCAGGGACACTGCATCTCCTTACACGGCAAAAGTGTCCCATCCAGCCAGCAGTGGCCCTGTGGGCAAAAACTAGCCACAGCCCTCATGGTGCAGACAGAAAAGTGAACCCTCTCTAGAGGGTTTGGGACCTGCTGAAACTGGGGTGGTGACAGGAGAATCAAAGGCTCCCATCCCCAGCCCTGGAATCCCAGGGGTTTCCTTCCTTAGAGCAGCCGGAGGCATGCCTGGGCTCAAAAGAGAGAGGCTTCCACCAGTCACCCAAGTGACCTCTCTTAATTATCAGGACTTCTGCCTTCCCAGGAGCATCATGGGAACAGTACCAGGCAGGGAAGTGAGAAGAGTCTACTGTGATCTGAGATAAACTACTTCCTGTTTCTGAGCCTCAGTTTCCTCATCTATTAAATGGGGGTCATATTACGCAACCAACTGTGAGACTGAAAGAACTGCTCTATTTTTCTGTTTCTATTTTTATTTTCTTTTGTTTTTTAGGCAACCAGGTACACATGACCACTAATGAGGGCTTTGCTTTCCCATTCATTCCCCTCCATCTTCAGCCTCCTACCTCACTGCCTTCATCAACTCTCTCTTCTCCCACATAACCCTGCATTTTTCTGGTATTTTCTGTCTCTCTCAACCTCAATTGCAAACTCAGTCCTTTGTTCTTGCTTTCCATCCACTTCTGCCTCACTCACTCCCTCTTCTGGGTCTCTATTACTCCAGCAGGCTGTGCCAGTCTATGGTGGACAGCAATTTGCTTTTCTGGCAAGTCCAAATCTTTCCTCCTTCTAGAAAACCATCTTGCCCACCCACAACCCCACTGTTTCAGGAGGGTGAGGGGGACTTCCATACTGCTACATGATCCCGCCTCCATTCTCAGAGACTGACTACAAGCTGGGCCAATAAGAGAAGCCCTCCTTACTGGGCCTCCTTGATTGGTCCAGGGATCTGCACCTGAGCCACGCTGGGCCAATCAGAGCTCTTCACTGGGATTATTGACTCTGAGACTTGAAATGATGAGGTTCAGTTCATCCTGCAGGAGGCAATGCTGGGGAAAGTAAAATTAAACCCAGCCAGAAGCTGTGTGTGAGGGGTTGCACTGAGAGCCTAACCAACATACACAGAAAGGCAGAAACCAGAGACAGTCCTAGCAGCATTGTTTTCCAGGGTCCAACTAACTCCATGTCCAGCTGCATATCTTCCCCAGCACGGTTCCATACACCATATACACACATTCTCCTGTCTGCCTTAAGTCGCGTGACCAGTTTTAATCACCTGCCACCAAGAGTCTAAGGAGGGTAGTGGTTAAGCACATGGGCTCTGAAACCAGATGCACTGGTCTAAACCCCAGCTGTTCCTCTTACTAGCTGTGTGACTTTGGGTAAGTTAATTAACCTCTCTAGGTGCCAAATCCTTCCTCTGTAAAATGTTATCAGTAGTCTGTGAGGATTCAATGAGTTACATACCAAACACTGGCTCAGTGCCTGGTAGCCACAATGAAAGAACCAAGACCCCAGCCTGCTGGCAGCAGCACACAGGAATTCTGGGTTAGGGTCCAGGTGGGGGTGAGAGGCAGGTGACTGGCTCCTGCCAGGCCTCCTGAATATCAGGGGGCCTTTGGGAAGTAGAGATCCTGTAGTAACTTGAACTGATAAAGTAATGGCAATGCTGGACACTACTATTTACTGAGCACCTACTATGTGCCAGGCTCTGTGTTAGGCACTTTGATTTTTAGGCCAGTTCAGACCTCCTCTCGGAACTTGAAAGACCCCAAAAGTTGTGAATTTCACCTCCCATCTTCAGAGAAGCACCTCTGGGGAGAGGAACTCAGGTTCTTTGGAGAATGAAGAACATTCCCCCTCGTGACAGCTACTGTGAGACATCCCTCAGCCCAGGAAAGAAACTCAACCTTTGCCAGGCCTCTCTCTGATAGGCTGGGCACCTATAGATGCTTTGCATATATTGCCTCATTAAATCATCATACCAATTCCACAAGGTAAGAACTACTACCCCACTCTGTTTGAGGAAAGTAAGGTTCAAAAGGGTTAGGTGACTCATCCAAGGCCAAAGGCAGGTCCAGGACAAGAGCACAGATCTTTGGACCTCAGAGTCCTCACCCCACTTTACATCTGAACTGTCTCTGGTGGCAGACACTCTTCCTTTCCCTCTCTGCACAAATGGATTCCCACTGGCCATGAAGAACTGCTTCACAGCCACCCAGAGCTGGAATGTGTGCTCTGCTTGGCAACTATCAAATGAATCTCAGAGGAAGTCTGAAATCCTAGACAGAAGTAAACATTTAACACAAGGAAGAAGCAAAATGCCTAGTAGCAGAGAGGGACAGAACCCTGAGGCTCCCAGTGACAGTACTTTGTATTTCAGCCCACTGGTCGCAACCCTGTGAGGAGGTTCTGTTGTTACACCCACTGCACAGATGAAAAGACTGAGGCCTGAATGGTTAAATGTGTCTGTCCAGCTCGGAAGCGGCAGAGTCAGGATCTGAACCAGGCTTGTCTGTGTCTAGGGCCGACGCTTTGCTCAGCTCACCCTGCTGCTTCCCATTTATTCCCACTCCATCGAGAAACACAAACTGTCTCTGATAAGGTGACATCTCTGCTTGGGAGAAAGATCTGCTGAGCAATTCTCTTATGCAGCCCTGAGTTGCATAATGCCCCTCCAGGGGCCCCACACGGTCCCAGGGACCTAGGAAGAGGCAGACAGACTGCTACCTCGTCTCTCAGGCCTCCTCCACTGCTTCACCAGGCTTCAGATTCTAAGCCCCGGGGGAAGGAGGATTTTCTAAAACAGAATATCAGGCCTCAGCAGGCGTCCATACCAGGTTCCCAGGGCCCAGCTGTAATTGTGTAAATACTCGCACATTCAACTCTCCCTGAACTTTTCTTCCTCCTTAATTGGTTTCCTAGTTTTCTCAACTGCATCTGTCAAGTCATTTGGAAAGCTGATGCCCTCATCTGCTGCTGCTGGGTTCCGAGTGGGGTTCTGGAGTCAGCTCGGCCCGTCAGCGCCCTCCCGACTGAAGGGGTGTGTGGAGGAAGTCAGCAAGGGAAAGGAGACCCTCACTGGGCACGTCTTAGCCCCAGGCTGCTGGGGCCCTCCCTCCATCCCTGTCTCTACCCAGGGCTTCCCGGGCTTCCCTGTGCTGACAGCCCCTCAGGCTGCTCTTGACCCAGGCTGTCTGTGTCCTGTCTCCTCCATTTGATATGTTCTTTTCTTTTTTTTTTTTTTTAGGTATTACCGTATGTATTTACTTTATTTTATTTATTTTACTTTTTTTAGTATCTTGCATATTTTTTTCAATTAAAAAAATTTTTTATTGGAGTATAAATGCTTTACCATGTTGTGTTAGTTTCTGCTGTACATTTAACACGTATCTGTGGAATCTAGAAAAATGGTACAGAAGAACCCATTTGCAGGGCAGGAATAGAGACACAGACGTAGAGAACGGGCATGTGGACACGGCGGGGAAGAGGAGGGTGGGACGAATTGGGAGATTAGGACTGACGCATATACACTACCAAGCGTAAAACAGATAGCTAGCGGGAACATGCCATAAAGCATGGGAAGCTCAGCTCCGTGCTCTGTGACGACCTAGATGGGGGGCATGGGGCGGGGGGTGGGAGGGAGGTCCAAGAGGGAAGGGATATAGATATACATTTGATATGTTCTTGAAGGCTGAGCGAAGGTTTGCCTTGAATTCCCCAGAGCACATAAGACTCTTCTGTTCCCAGATTCTCCCTGACCTGCCTCTTCCCTGGCCACCTCCCTCCACCTGTGACAGAGCCAGTCCACTGGCAGCTAGAGTCAGGGAGACCCAAGTCCAAACTCTGCTGCTTCTCCCCCCTCATGGACTGATCCTGGGCATCTCATTCCATTGTGGGCCTCAGTGTCCTCACCTGTGATGGGTATAGTCACCTCCCCTCCCCCACGTGCCCTCAGGAGTGCTGACTAAATGAGATGACGTCTGGAAAGTGCCTTGTCTGAGGGCTGGCATCTAGAGGGTGCTTCCTAAACCGATACATATGCGTTACTTTTATTACCACTTTTTTTATATTTTATTATTTTATTTTTAATCACTTTTAACTCTTCTCATATTTACTCCTGCATTTACGCAGGAGTAAATATGAGAAGAGTTAAAAGTGATTGTCTTGGGGTGGGGGGACAGGGAAGGGAGATGGTAGGAGTAGACGACACATGTATGTGTTATTTTGGTTAAAAAAACTTATTAAAAATATAAAGAAATTCTGACACATGCTACAACATGGACGAACTTTGAGGACATTGTGCTAAGTGAAATAGGCACGAAAACACAAATGATTGCATTTATATGAGATTCCTAGAGTAGTCAAATTCATAGAGACATTCAAGAGAATGGTGGTTGGGGACTTCCCTGGTGGTCCAGTGGTAAAGAATCCGCCTTGCAATGCAGGGGACGCGGGTTAGATCCCCTGGGGAGGGGACTTAGATCCCACATGCCGAGGGGCAACTAAGCCCGCGCGCTTACAACTGCTGAGCTCGTGCGCCTCAACTAGAGAGCCTGTATGCCACAAACTACAGAGCCCGTGTGCTCCGGAACCCGCATGCCACAACTAGAGAGGAGCCCGCGGCGTGCTGCAACAAAGAGCCCGCGCACCGCAACTGAGACCTGATGCAGCCAAAAATGAAATAAAAATAAATTTAAAAAAAGAGAGAGAGAGAGAACGGTGGTTGCCAGGAGCTGGGGGCAGAGGGGATGGGGAGATGCTGTTTAATGGGTACAGAGCTTCAGTTTGGGAAGATGAAGAAGCTCCGGAGACGGATGGTGGTGATGGCTGCATAGCAATTTGAATGTGCTTGATGTCACTGAACTGTACACTTACAAACAGTTAAGACGATAAATTTTGTTATGTATATTTTACCACCGTTGAAAAGAAAAAAACGGAGAGGAGACATAAAAAAAAAAATTAATAAGGTTTCACTATCTGCCCCCGATGCTCTATTTTCTGTCTGGGAATGGATGAGGGTTGTCTGTCCGTCCATCACTCTCTCTCAGATTCTACCAATCAGAAGCAAGAGCAAAAGGGGTTGGGCCAGTGCCTCCTTGCAGCGCTGTTGGCCTGCAGGCAGGATCACTCTTGGTAGCAAGGGGCTGTCCTGTGCACTGTAGGCTGCTGGGCATCCCTCTCTCTACCCACCAGATGTCAGTGGTCTCCCCCAACCTTTAGTTGTGACAACCAAAGATGTCTCCAGACATTGCCACTGTCCCCGGGGGACAAAATCACCCTCGGTTGAGAACCCTGGATTAGATGCAGCCACGATGGGAACTGTGGCCCTGTGGCCCGGGGAAGACCGGGGAGGACCTCGACATCCCATGGGAGTGCGGATCCACACTCGCTCCCTCCTGCCCGCAGAGGCCAGGCCGACACCCCCGGCAGGTGGCGCAGGGCTCTGCCTTCCCGCCTCGCCCACAGACACCCCTTACCCAGCCTGATGTCTCCCTCAAGCGTCATCAGCACGTTGCCAGCTTTCAGATCCCGGTGGATGACCTTCTTGCCGTGCAGGAAGGTGAGGGCTTCCAGCATCTGGCGGCAAACCACCTGAATCTGGGGCTCAGTGAGGCCTCTGTCCAGCTCTGGAAACAGAGAGAACTTGTCAACTCAGCAAGTGCTCAATGCAGGCAACTCCATGTCAGGCCCCTGCCAGGTACAAGAAATACATAAGCCGCCAATGTGGTTGCGCACTTACCGTATACCAGGTTCACTTCTAAGCACTTCACAGGGTACCTGCTTCGTCCTCACAGTAACACTATGGAGCAGGCACAATTGTTCCGCCATTTCACAGGTTAGGAAACTGAGGCTCAGAGAGGTCAAGTCACTTGCTCAAGGTCACACAGTAGGGAGTCACAGATCTGAGATTAAAAACAGCCAGCCTGGGGCTTCCCTGGTGGCGCGGTGGTTCAGAGTCCGCCTGCCGATGCAGGGGACGCGGGTTCGTGCCCCGGTCCAGGAAGATCCCACATGCAGTGGAGCGGCTGGGCCCGTGAGCCACGGCCGCTGAGCCTGCGCGTCCGGAGCCTGTGCTCCGCGACGGGAGAGGTCACAACAGTGAGAGGCCCTCGTACCGCAAAAAAAGAAAAAAACCAGCCAGCCTGTCTTCGGAGCTCAGGTTTGCAAACACAACCTTTCTGAGGGGCAGAGACCCATTCTGTGGGCCGGCACTGAGTGTCAGGCTCCGTGCTGGGTGTGGGGACACAGAGAAGGGCATGGAAATGACAAGCAACTTTTGGAACACAGGGGGGTTGGGGGGCATGGGAGGGCAGGACAGGCAGCAACCCCTTTTGCCTGGGGAATCGGGAAGCTCCCCAGAGGAAAGGGCATTCGAGCTGTGTCTTGAAGGAAGAACAGGTGTTTGAGAGGAGAAAAGTGGGGCAGGGCATTCCAGGTCAAAGAACCAGCCAAAGCGAAGGCCTGGAGGTGACATGAGCTGGTGTTGAAAAATGTTAACTGGCCGGTGGTGGTGGTACCAGAGATGGGGAAGGTGAGGGGCCGTCACCAAAAGCCTCTTGTGTGTTGGTTGGGGCCGTGCGTGCACGCACACACACAGACACACACACACACACACACACTATTCACAACCCAGCGTCCACTGAGAGACGGCAGGGACTTCTTTTCTGAGCAGGTGAGGAACGCAAAGAAGAGTTCCACAGCATGTGCAAAGGAAAGTTAAGTGGAGGTCGGAGGTTGGCGGGAGCTATGGAGGCTGCATTTTCTTTGAAATGCAACGGGCAGTCTGGGAGAGGCTCTGAGTGGGACAGAGATACAACCTGAGTTTTGCGTTTAAAAAATTCCTCCTGGTGCAGCGAGTGAAGAGCTTGCAGGGAACAAGAGTGGGCAGGGGGCTTGGCTGGGGGCCACACCGTGGTCCAGGAGGGCTAGAAGGTGGCCAACGCTTGGAAGAGGAAGGATTCCTGACCTGGCTTGGGGAGAGGGGAATGACAGAGTGTGGGACCAGGTGGGTGCAGTGGCGAGACAGGGTGCGAGAAGAGTCAAGGACGACATGCCCCACTCTCTGCCCCACTGGTCACCGTGATTATTGAGTTTTTGCTGCCGCCCAAGCTCCCTGTGCTGAGGTGAGCCTCACAGCCTTCAGGCTGCAGGCTCCCAGGCTGGTGGGCCAGAGCACTGCACTGAGGCCTCCCTCTGGCTGGAGAAGCACTCTCCCTTCTGACTTCCCAGGGCCAGGGCCAGGGCCAGGATGGAGGTGCCAACTGCACTGTCCTGGGAAGCCCGGCCCCAAAGCAGGGCTCCTGGACCAGAGGTCCCTCTCTCTGGGTCCACAACTGCTCCCCTTCCCAACTGCTCATCCTTAACCCCTGTGCTTCCGCCAGCAGGGGTCTAGGCTCAGAGCCTGAGGGGACCTCAGGGCCACACAGACTGTGCCTGAACCCAGCGCTGCCTCTTACTGGCTGTGTGGTTTCTGGCAAGTTGCCGTATCCCACTGCATCTTCATTTACTGGTCTGTAAAATGGGAGCATGATGATGGATGTAGGCAGGGCTCCAGCGATAAAGCATGTTAACTTCTCAGCATGGAGTACAGTCAATAAAAGGTGATTGCTGGTCCTGAGATTATGTCAGATTATCTGCAGCAATTTTTTTTTTTTTTTGCGGCGTGTGGGCCTCTCACTGCTGTGGCCTCTCCCGTTGCGGAGCACAGGCTCCGGACACGCAGGCTCAGCGGCCACGGCTCACAGGCCCAGCCGCTCCGTGGCATGTGGGATCCTCCCGGACGGGGGCACGAACCCGCGTCCCCTGCATCGGCAGGCGGACTCTCAACCACTGCGCCACCAGGGAAGCCCTGCAGCAAATTTTTAAATGTCAAAAATGAGTCTGGCTCATGTCTGATTTACTTACATAAATGAAACAGGAAAAATCAAAGTGATGATGTGATGACCATGATCTCAACGCCACCATTTTTGGAGCCTTTACAATGCACTAGGCACAGGGATAAGGATTTGGGTACATTATTTCATTTAATCTTTACAATAATCCAGTGAGGTAAATAGATAAGACATATTTTTAAAGTCTAGTTTATTGAGATATAATTTACATACAGTAATATTCACCTTTTTTTGGGTATAGACTTCTATGAACTTTGGCAAATGTAGGTAGCCACAAAAACAGCACCACAATTTATTAATAGAATACATATTTCCATCACTCCCCCAAATTCCCCTGTGCCCCTTTCACCCCCATTCCAGCCCTAAATCAATCACTAATTTGATTCCTGTCCCTATAGTTTCATCTTTTTCTAGAAAGGCATATAATTGGAATCACACAGTATGATAAATTTTTAAGATGAATTCTTGATTACACAGCAATACATGAATACTTTCTCCTTAATAAAAGAAGCTGCAACATTGCAGATGAGTCTATTGCCGATGAGTCTAAGTCCCCTTCGAAACCACATCCAGACCCGTCCCTCACCCTACTGTTCTCAGGAGGGCTGAGAGCCAAAATGTTTAGCAGCTAGCAAGGCGTGGCCCACAGGATCAGAACAAACTAAGATGGCCACGTGGTGATGTGCCGCGTGCATGTTCTGCCCGTGCCGTAAAGGAGCCAGCCCAGGACCCCACAGCTACCAAGCCAAGGAACCTGGGATGGACCTCAGGAAGCCTGGACCCCAAGCCCAGGCTCATCACTTTGCACAAGTCTGCAAGGCGACGGGAGGCAACCTAGGGCAGAAAGCCCCTCTGAGCAGGGCGGGCATCTGCGGGACAGTCCACCCCTGACCACAGAGCTGCAGCCTGGCTCTCCTTGTCTCAGCTTCTCTTCTCCCACCTGGATTTCTAACATGATGATAGCACTTTAACTGCTGCCACCAAAAAGGAGCGAACCACTTGGGGCCGGAGCCGTCGGTTCCACCGGGAGACGTGAGACACAGAGCCCAGGGTGAGTTTGCCTGCTGGCTGAGCAATAGTCCGGGGTGACGCCCCAGCTGTGAATGAGCTCAAGGACCTGGGACTCATCAGTGCCTCTTCCCTCTCTGATATCCTCCCCCAGGTCTCATTCAGCTAAGCGGCAAACCGGGAGAGGCAGGCTGCTCATTGGTTCCCATTCTCCCCTCTTTTTTAAATATCCAAACATACGGCCAACCAGCCAGAAGACCACATTTCTCAGCCTCCCTTACAGCTATGTGTTACTATCTTCTAGCCAGTGAGATGAAAATGGAGGTGTCAGGTGGGGCTTCTGTGGTGTCTTAAAAGAGTGGCAGTGGGATGTGTTTTTGTGGACCTGTCCTACCCTTCCTTCTTCTATCCTGCTATTTGGAATTCTGATGTGATGGCTGGAGCTCCCACAGCCATCTTGTCACCAAGAACAGAAAATCAGCATGAGAATGGGGCCAACACAGAGGAAAGTAGGGCCAAGAGTTGGAGAAGGAAACCAAGTTCTTACAACAATGTTTTTAAAACCCTTAGCTCAAGCTGTGCCTGAAACCTGACACCCTTAAACTTTTCAGTTATTAGTGCAAATAAATTCCCCTTCCCACATCCCCTAACTTTTTTTTTTCCTAAACCAGTTTGAATAGCCCTTATAACCTAGAGCATCTGAACTCATACAAGACCATCATTTTTACGTTGTCAGATTCTACCCAGAACAATGAAAATCTTCAAAGCCAATCTCTGCTGGGAGAAGGTACACCCAAGGGCCGTACCACAAGCGCCCGTATCCTGTTCCCTACTGTCATTTACCCACCTGGGAACTCTGGGAGTGGCAAGAGGCTCTGCAAGGAACGCCAGCATTCTATAGCTCAGGATGGGAAAGGGCTGCCATAAATTTGAGACATTCCTGAGATAAACTGAGGGAGAAAACACCCTCTTCACAATAAAAACGTGGCTGAATGGTGCTATGTTATACTGAGGGCCTCTCCTCTCCCGAACTGCCCCAGAATCCCGGACATGTTATTCAACCTTCTGGGCCCAAGACTCTCAACCTCTCCTCACTCGCTGCTCACCAGGCTGGCAAAAGCAAAGGATAATGCAGGGTGGGCAGCAATTAGGAACAGCGTCCCCCAGACCTGGGTTCACATCTCAGCTCTGCTGTGTGACTCTGGGCGAGCTCCTTAACCTCTCTAAGCATCAGTCTGGTCAATAAAACAGAGATGCTCTTTCTGATTTTATACATGAGGATAATACACATGAAAGCAGCTATCACAATCTCTGGCATATAGTGGCCGTTCAAAAATTAGAGGTGATTACTAATATATATATTTTGTTACTGCTCAAGCTTGCCTGGAACAACAATTTCCCCACTGAGCTCTTATAGAATGGGTGGGGATCCCCACCTTACAAAGAACCTCCCTCAGGTGTCTCATTTTCACCTCCTAAGCGTACTGCGGGGTCCGGCAAGGGAGCACCACACCTGTCTTATGCCGAGGGCTTGAGGGAGAGAATGACCCGCTCAAGGTCATGTGGCTTTTTGAACGGGAAGTGTTGGTCTTCCAAGTGTCCTGCATCCTCTCCAGTAACCCAGCCCCTGCTCCCAAAATGGGACAGAGTGGGGAGGTACTCAAACAGGCCACGGGCATTACTGGGGCAGAGGAGTGATGGACACCAGTCCTAAGCAGCGCCAACACCAGCAACACTGCACTGCATGAAGGAAGACTCACCCAGGGGGCTTCCCTGGTGGGCCAGTGGTTAGGACTTCACGCTTCCACTGCAGGGGGCAGAGGTTTGATCCCTGGTCGGGGAGCTAAGATCCTGCATGCCGCGCCAAGAAAAAAAACAAAAAGCAAAAAACTCACCCAGCATGATGGCGTCCACAGCTCCCCCAGGACAGAACTCGATCATGATCTGCAGAAAATACAAGGCAAAGTAACAATGAGCAGGCGCCTGGGAGAGCCACCAGATCCAAGCCTTCCAGAGGCTCCCAGCCCAGCACGGCAGATGGAAAAGGGCAATTAGAGTAAAAAGTGCCGTGGGTATTGACACAGGCCCTCCCTCTCTGGTCCACTCCCATCTTCACACTTCCTGCCCCACTCTAGGCTCCTATCCTTCCTGCCCCACTCTAGGCTCATATAGGAGAAGGCTCCTGCCTTCTCCTATATGAGAAGATGCTTTCTCTGTTTTTTAAAGTGCTGATAGAGGTGGGTGGGGAAGGCAGAAAGTGACACAAAATTTAAGGCACTCCCAGCATCTCCTCCAGCTCCGGGCTCCCGGCCCCTGCTTGTTGTAAAGTCCCTCCAACCAAGCTCAGCAGAGGCAGACACAGTGCCTGCAGCGTGGTCAAGAAGGCTCGTCGCCCTAAATAGAAAAGGAAAAACCTCAGCCATGACCCAGCTGGGCCAGAGCCAGCTCTCCAGCCAGAGGACGGAGAAACAGCCTTAAGGTTCCGATGAGGCCTCTGAGCTTGTGGCCGCCTTCCAGAGGCTTCCTGGCAATGTAAACAGGAGGATGTGGTGATGCACGTCTGGACCCAGTCCCAAGCCCACGGCTCACTAGTTGTGACCTTGGGCAAGTCACTTCCATCGTGTGAGCCCGTTTTCTCAGCTGTAAGATGGGGCTGCTGATGCTATTACTCTTAGCTGGGCCCCAGCTCTAAGTATATTTAGGGGGAAGGACACCCCTGGGGGCAAGAAACCAAAGGAGGTCAAGCAGGGGGCTTTAAGCTGGGCCAGGGACACCAGAGATACTGGGACCGGGTGTAGCAAGACTGCACCGCCCTCCCAACCCAGGACAGCAGACAGGCCTGCCACACGCTGTGCTACTCACCATGGGAGGGAGCGATGCAAGGGGGCACCCACCCACTCACACAGCACCACCTGCCGGGGAGGAGAGACCTGGCCTCTGACGTTCCTACAGTCACTCTGGTCCTGCCTGGCCATCGGAGCATCAGGCCTGACCCCAGCTCCCCCAGACTACCTCTCTACCATTTTGGTGACTGTCGTCCTAAATAAAAGTCATCAGAGATGGATTAATGTCCTGCAACCCAGAACACGAGGAAGTGGTACTATTTTCTCCCACTCACTCACTCATTCATTTGTTCATTTAACCAACCACCAATGAACCAGGCTTGTTCCCAGGGGTCAGGGTGACCTGGACACAGGCATTGACCTCTCGAAGCTCAGTGTATCATTCTGCCTTTTAATAATCCTCAGCTCCACAAAAGACAACCCCAAATCCTGTTAATTGCTAGAAAAAACCCAGCTACAAGAGGCAGTGGCGGAAAAGAAGCCAAATTTAGTCACCAAGCAAGGCCACTCACTAGTTAAGTGGCCTGTGAGATGGTGGGATACACGCTCAAACCCCACAGGAGTGACAAAGTCATCCGGGCCTTGCCGGGCGACGGGTGAGGCTCAGTCAGTATGAGCTGTTCCTATGATTCCTTCCTTGAGCTCAGAGGTTCAGGCTTTTTTGGTTTTCGTATTGTCTTTTGAGACCCCACGAAAGCCACCCTCTCTCCTCTCACACAGAAAAATGCAAACAAATGTTTGTGTGCAATTCCACTGACTTCTTGCACGCCCTTAAGTCCCACCACCAAACCCAGGTTAGGAACCCCTGCTCTTCACCCGCTACTATCTTTGCGGCCTTGGCAATGACCTACCTCTCTGCAAAATGGGATAATACTATGGATGTCCCCAGAACTACTGTAATGATTGGATAAGGTGGTATTTATAAAGCAACAAGCCTGAGCCTCACACATAGCAGACACAGGACAGGCTCAGACATTCCCTTCTCTAACAGGGGGCAGCTGAAGAGGAAAAGGTGGTAGTGCCTCTTAATTAGCTATGTGACCCTGGGTAAGCCACTTAGTGTCCCTGAGCCTCAATTTCTTCGTCTGTAAAATGGTACTAAGCTTCTCTCCCTCCAACATCATCAAGACAGTCAACGACATGCCCAACACAAAAGCCACACCAACTAATAGGCACTTGTCGAATCTAGCAAAGGAAATCACTAGAAAGTGTCACACTTAGACCATGTTATTTAGGCCTCCTACAAAAATATGCCTTCCCAGAACTACTGTTCCATCAACACACCCACTGCCGTATCAAAAGTCAGTAATGAGAAGTGGTCAAACCCAGGCAGTTCCTGCATCTTTCAGTTAAACTGTCCCTTACACAACATCCTTACTCAAGGTCCCCCATGACCCCTCCTCTCCCAGGTCAGCACTAGGAAAGCTTGAGCACTGTGCCATTCTGGTTTGTTTCCTCTTCTGCAATTCAAGAGCTCCATGCCCCCTTGCCCTTCCCGTATTTTTTTACTTCTTATTATTTTGCCTTGGCTGCTGGGAAGCTCTGAGCTTAGCTTTGGTTTTATTCCCATGAATAAATGTACTGACTTTTCATTCTATGCCAGGATTAAACCTATAATACGTCACAATTTGCATATGGACCCCGAGGAAGTATCTTTAGGAGATTACTGCCCTGTAACACAGGCATCCCCAACCCTTGGGATCTAATGCCTGATGACGTGAGGTAGAGCTGATACAATTATAAAAATAAAGGCACAAAAAATGTAATGCGCTTGAATTATCCCAAAACTTTCCCACCCACCCCCACCCCAGTCCATGGAAAAATCGTTTTCCACGAAACTGGTCCCTGGTGCCAAAAAGGTTGGGGACCACTGCTGTAACCCGCACTTCAAACTGTGAAGCTTTTTTGTGTGTGTGGTACGCGGGCTTCTCCCCGCTGCGGCCTCTCCTGTTGCGGAGCACAGCCTCCGGACGCGCAGGCCCAGCGGCCATGGCTCACGGGCCCAGCCACTCCGTGGCAAGTGGGATCCTCCCAGACCGGGGCACGAACCCGCGTCCCCTACATCGGCAGGCGGACTCTCAACCACTGCGCCACCAGGGAAGCCCGAAGCTTTTCTTTGAAACAGCAGTCCTTGTTCAGAGTTAATCAGAGTGATGTTCCATTAATTAACTTTTTGTAATTCTGCCCAACTGTACTCTCACATGTGGCAAAATAAAGTTTGATTTTTCTTCTTTTTTTTTTAAAGTTGCTTTTTTTTTTGTCCTTTTGGTTTAAAAAGCTTCATGTCTTGGTGCCTTTTATGTGATGCCAAAAAAAAAAAAAATGTCCCTTTCATGACATGGTTCTCTCACTAGGTTCCATTACATGTATCTTAACACTTTACCTTTCAGCTTGCCAGTGGTAGGGTCACAGGGGGCTTATATTATAAACTTCTCAGGGCTTTTACAGAAATGCATGAGGTTTAATTAATAAAATAATAATCTCAATAAAGGCAATAAAAACAATAAATAAAATAATCATCTTGATGCCTTAGGAAATTACTAAATATGCCTGCTTAGAAAAGAGAATAGAAACTAAATATGCCTGCTTAGAAAAGAGAATAGAAACATACATCAATACACACAGAAGGATTACTGGTGTTCTGTACTTTCATGTATTTCCCATATTTTATTCAATTAATATGTAAAATAAAATTTTATAGTAGAAGTCCTCTTTTTTTTTAATGGAAAGTACTGGCCTAAAATCACCCATGGCTACAGACGCATCTGTCCATCTGAAGGGGGATGGGGCTGTGCCCATCCACGATGAAGGCCCCAGCAGGACCATGCCCAGAGCATCCTGTGATGCAAGGAGGCTCCTCGGGATCCAGGGTTCCTGGGCACAAAGCTGACGGCCTCTAAGCCCTCGCCAAGCCCCAAATCCAACAGCTCCCAGTACCAAGGACCGACTCCCATCAGAGGCTCCTCTATCACTCTTCCTCGAGAGGGCAGCAAGCAGCTTGTGACCGAGGTTTTTCCCAGGATCTGGTGAAGCGAGGTTTGTGATCAGCTTAACTCATCAACAGCTGAGAGTCTACCCAAGGGCTCACATCGCTAGGCAACGTGGGGGCCACGAAAGAAGTATTTGATCAACAAACACTACCTGAGCTCCTCGTCTATGACAAGCCTGGGGACCCAGGACGATTCAGACAGGTCCCTGCCCTAAGGCCACAGGCAGAGGCAGACGCAGACAGAGGTGAGTGGTGCAGGCACATCGTGGCCATAATTACCCAGACCCTGTGGCCACAGTGGGTAACCCAGCCTGGAGCTGGAGAGCTTGATAAAACACAGATAATCGGGCCCCACCCCAGAGTTTCTGGTTCAGTAGGTCTGGGGGAGGGTCCAAGAATCTGTACTTGGAACAAATGCCCCAGGGATGCTGCTGCTTCTCCCCACGACTATACTTTAAGAACCACTGCTCTATAGGAATTCGCTAAAGAGCAAGAGGTCTGGACCCTAGAGTCACATCTCTCCTCCGCCTACCAAAAACATAATGTAAGATGGTGGTACAGAAATCTTGGGGACAAACTGGTAGAATTACTGTTTCTTTTATGTTCCTTAATTAACCTGAACTTCATCATCAGTGTTTCCTTTACTTCTTGCCTCTAACCAAGGAGCTAGGGGCTTGGGGAGGATGTAAGACCATCCTGGTGAGCCTTTACCAAATGATGGTTTGAGAAGCCCTGGGTATTGGCAAAGAGGCTTTAGGGATTTGCCTTATTAGAGATGGTCAGATTGAAACAGAAGAGTATTTCAATGAGTATTTTTTAAAAATAAGTATAAATATAATTATTTAAATACCCTCCCATCTTTTAAAAAAAAGATTTGTGGGCCTTTGAGTGTGTGTGTATCAAGGGGCATGATGAAGATCAGGTGGGTAGAGGTGACACCAAAAGCACAAGCAATAAAAGAAAAAACAGATACACTGGACTTCATCAACATTAAAAGCTTTTGTGCATCAATGGACACTATCAAAAGAGTGAAAAGACAACCCACAGAACGGGAAAAATGTCTGCACGTCATATATTTGACAACAGGCTAGGATCCAGAATATATAAAGAATTCTTAAAATAAAACAATAAAAGGACAAGTAACCCTATCTAAAAATAGGTAAAGGATCTGAAGAGATGTTTCTCCAAAAAAGATATAAAAATGGCCAATAAGCACATGAAAAGATGCTATCACTGGCCATTAGGGAAAGGTTAATCAAAGCCACAATGAGATACCACCTCATGCCTGCTAGGATGCCTAGAATCAAAAAGATGGACAGTGGTAAGTGTTGACAAGAATATGGACAAATAGGAACCCTCATACACCAACAGTAGGAAAGTAAAATGATGCAGGCACTTTGGAAAACAGTCTAAATGTTAACAGTTTAAAACGTTAAACATGGCATTACAATATGATCCATACAATTCCCCTCCTAGATATATATCCAAGACAATTAACAACATACCCATTCCACAAAAGATTCCAAATAGCCAGAACAATGCTGAAAAAGAACAAAGCTGGAGGCATTATACTTCCTGATTTCAAACTATATTACAAAAGCTATAGTAATCAAAACAGTTTGGTATCAGCATAAAAACAGACATACAAATCAGTGGAACAGAATAGAGAGCCCAGAAATAAACCCATGAATATTATGGCCAATTAATCTACAACAAAGGAGGCAAGAATATACAATGGGGAAAGGATGGTCTCTTCAATAAATGGTGTTGGGAGAACTAGATAGCTACATGCAAAAGAATGAAACTGAACCCACTATCTTACACCGTACACAAAAATCAACTCAAAATAGATTAAAGACTTGAATGTTAGACCAGAAACCAGAAACCTCATAGGAGAAAACACAGGTGGACATCGGTCTTGACACTGGTCTTAGCAATATATTTTTTTGATCTGACTCCAAAGGTAATGGCAACAAAAGCAAAAATAAACAAATGGGACGACATCAAACTAAAAAGCATCTGCACAGCAAAGGAAACCATCAACAAAATAAAAAGGCAATCTACTGAATGGGAGAAGATATTTGCAAACCATATATCCAATAAGGGGTTAATATTCAAAATATATAAAGAATTCATACAACTCAATGACAAAAAAACCAAACAACCTGATTAAAAAACGGGCAGAGGATCTGAATAAACATTTTTCCAAAGAAGACATATGGATGGCCAACAAGCACATGAAAAGATGTGCAACATCACTAATCATCAGGGAAATGCAAATCAAAACCACAATGAGATATCACTTCCCACCTGTCAGAATGGCTATTATCAAAAGGACAAGAAATAACAAAGTTGGTGAGGATGTGAAGAAAAGGGAACCCTCATTCATGCACTGTTGATGGGAATGTAAACTGGTGCAGCCACTGTGGAAAACAGTATGGAGGTTCCTCAAAAAATTAAAAATAGAACTACCATATGATCCAGCAATTCCACTTCTGGGTATTTATTCAAAGGAAATGAAACACTAATTCGTAAAGATATATGCAGCCCTACATTCACTGTAGCATTATTTACAATTGCCAAGATATGGAAACAACCCAAGTATCCATCAATGGATGAATGGATAAACAAAGATGCAGCATATGGAATATCAAGGGACCCCAAATAACCAAAGCAATCTTAAAAAGAACAGTTGTTAAGAAACTGTTCAAAGAAAGTTGGAAGTCTCACATTTCTTGATTTCAAAACTTACTACAAAGCTACAATAATCAAAACAGTGAGGTACTAGCATAAAAACATATAGACAATGGAAGGAGATCCCAGAAATAAACCCTTGCATGTGTGGTCAAATGATTTTCAACAAAGGTGTCAAGACCATTCAATGGGAAAAGGACAGTCTTTTCAACACATTTTGTTGAGAAAACTGAACTACCCATATGCAAGAGAATGAAGATGGTCCCTTACCCTACACCATATACAAAAATTTACTAAAAATGGATCAAAGACATAAATGTAAGAGGTAAAACTACAAAACTCTTAGAAGAAAAAAATAGGGAAAAGCTTCATCACATTGAATTTAGCCATGATTTCCTGGTTATGACACCAAAAGCACAGGCAACAAAAACAAAAAATAAATAAACTGGACTTCATCAAATTTGATAACTTTTGGACATCAAAGGACACTATCAACAGAGTGAAAAAGCAACCCACAGAATGGGATAAACTACTTGCAAATCATATATCTGATAAGGGACTAATATCAAGAATATATAAAGAACTCTTACAACTCAATAACAAACAAAAAAATTGGGCAAAATACTTGAACAGACATTTACAGATATACAAATAGGCAATAAATGCATGAAAAGATGCTCAGCATTACTAATTAGGGAAATACAAGTCAAAACCACAGTTAGATATCACTTTACACCCATTAGGCTGGTTATTTAAAATAAAAATAGAAAATAACAAGTGTTGGCAAGGATGTACAGAAATGGGAACCCTGTGTATGTAAAATGGTGTGGCCACTGTGGAAGCGAGTATGGCAGTTCCCCAAAAATTAAAACTAGAATTAAAAAAATTAAAAATGGAATTGCCTTATGAACTGGCATTCCACTTCTGGGTATATACCCAAAAGAACTAAAAGCAGAGTATCAAACAGATGTTTGTATACTAATGTTCAGAGCAGCATTACTCACAATAGCTAAAAGATGGAAACAACCCAAGTATACATCAAGAGATGAATGGAAAAATAAAATATGGCATATCCATACAATGGAATATTATTCAGTCATAAAAAGGAATGAAGCACTGATACATATGAATGAACCTTGAAAACATTATGCTAAGTGAAAAAAGTCAGACACAAAAGGCCACATATCATGTGATTCCATTTGTATGAAATGCCCAGAATAAGCAAATCCATAGAGACAGAAAGGAGATTAGTGGTTGCCAGTACCTGGGGGAGGGCTCCCAGGGCAAGAGACCGTGGGCTCTGAAAATATGACCCAAGTGCTTTTCAGCTCAGAAAACTGCTGACACTATGTGCCAAGCCCTGTCCCAGGCCCTTTATTCACAGTCTCTCATTTAATCCTCACACAGTTCTATAAGATGAAGACAACAATCATCTCCCTTTTCTAGATCAAGGGTCACCAAAGTTTTTCTGTAAGGAACCAGATAGTAAATATTTTTGCCTTTGTACTCATGAGCTCTCTGTTTCCCTGGAGACCTCAGCCCATAAACATGTTCAGAGGGTGCCCGACAGGGGACAGCCTGCAGTCCTGCTGGCTTTCCACTCTGGCTGGAGGCCAAAGGAAACTGGAAACCTGTGTTTACCTCGATCCCCTATCAGTTTAGATTAAGCAGCTGTCATGGTGTAGCATAAGGGTCACAGTCTTGCTACATGATCCTGGCAGCCCACATCACCCCTCCTATCATTCATCCATTCATTCATTTGTGCATTTATTAGGCACCTACCCTGCTCCTGCACTATTTTAGCCACGGGAATTTAGCACTGCACCTGCACAGCTCAGATCAAGAAGTACTCTCTTCCCTCTCAGGCCAGTGTCCTCTCAGAGTTGCGCTGGGACTGGTTACAATAAAAATCTTCTTTGGGGCTTCCGTGGTGGCGCAGTGGTTGAGAGTCCACCTGCTGATGCAGGGGACATGGGTTCGTGCCCCGGTCCGGGAGGATCCCACATGCCGCAGAGCGGCTGGGCCCGTGAGCCATGGCCGCTGAGCCTGGGCATCTGGAGCCTGTGCTCCCCAACGGGAGAGGCCGCAACAGTGAGAGGCCCGCATATCGCAAAAAAAAAAAAAAAAAACTTCTTTGGAGCTGTTGCAAATGAAGAATCAGCTCAGTACTCCTTAGGACTGAGACAGCCAGAATTTAAAATCTCTCCTCTACCTGATCGACCCTTCAGGACTAAACCCTGACCCCACAGTGCCATGCCAAGCTGATTTCCACCCTTCTGGATAACACACACGGAAAACACCACCTATGCACTGCTTCCCCCATATAGTCTCACTCTACACCCTCAACCTCCTCAGGACGTAAGCAGTTGCCCGGTCAGTTAACCCAGGTCGGTCTCAGTTTCCCCACCCATGACATTTAACAGGAATCAAGAGTTTATTCTGTGCCAGGCCCCTTTGCATGGATTATCTTACACTCACCATTTGAAGTGGGTATCCTAAAAAATGCCTCTACCTCATGGGGTTTTTGGGAGGATTAAACAGGATAATGGATGCCTGGCACTTAGAACATTACCTGGAACACAGTAGGTAAATGCTTGATAAATGTTACCAATTATTATCAGCATTTGGTGATACTTTATTCCCATTTTACATACGAGGAAACTGAGGTTCAAAGAGATTAAGGTCACAGAAATAGTAAGTATCAGAGCCAGGACCTGAACTGGGACGTATTTGGGTGCCAAGTCAGCTCTGTTTGTCTCCCCGATGGAAGAGACCTAGTGACCCCATCCTCTCTTCCTTGTGCCTCAAGAAGGAAGCCACAAGCTCGAGACCCAGCCCCCAGGTGGTGGAAGAAAAGGCCCCTCTGTCTCCCTGCTCCAGCCCTCACTGGGCCCCACTGGTCAGCTCACAAACACCAAGTGAGCTCGCTCACCCAGAGATAAGGGAGCCAGGATGTCACAGCCCAGATAAGAGAGGGCCTGGACCACCCACAGGGTTTTAGACATTAACGTGTACAGCCCACAGGCAGCAGGGCCAAGTAGCAGGATGGGTCAGCACTGCCACAGCCCGACCGTCCGCAGGGGACAACTGAGGCATGCTCAAGCCATACCCTGGAGACCACACAGTGCTCGGGGCCTGGGTCCCGTCCTTTCCCTGGCCCTTCCTGAGGCCGGCAGGAGTACTGGGTTCACAGAAGGGGCTCAATAAATAAATGTTGGCAACAGTCCTGGAAGTAAAATTAAATAAAATTAAACCTCTTCTATAGGTCTGGACATAGCCCCAGATCTGCCCCTGTCCTTCTGTGACAGTGCCATCAGAACCACTTTCCTGCTTTGAGCCTCAGTTTTCCTACCTGGAAAATGAAGCTTTTAACATCTGTAAGGTCATTTTCAACATGGACATTTGAGGGTACAAGGTGAAGGACATCACTTTATCACTGAATAAGCAGTTAATATTTATAAAAGTCCATTCATATCATCCATTATCAGAGCCTGGACCTGGTATGTGAATAGTAAGTGTTCACTGAATGAATTTATGAAGAATGAAGAAATATGAATGAAACATTTCAGTGGCTTTGAGATGCCCAGAAATCAGGGCAAAACAGCCAACACAGACTAACACAGCTGTTTCTGCAAAGAAAGCTGGACTAAAGCAAGCCAGTCCCCTCCCTCTTCTGCCACCCGAGAGAACAGAGATGACGGCTGCCATTACTGAGTGCCTAATGCATACCTCAGAGTGCTAAGCATTCTACAGGCATTCCTTTACATACTCCTGTGAGCAGTTATACTTACGTCTATTTTACAGATGGGGAAACTGAGGTTTGATGGGGAAAGGGCTTCCCCAAAGCCACTCAGTTCCTAGGTGAAGGAACGAGGGTATAAACCCAGGTCTGTCTGACTCTAAGATGCAAAGATTGCTGAAATGTGTAGCCACAGGCAAGCTCCTTTCCCTGTCTAGGCTTGTTTCTTCCCGGGGTAGGACGGGTAGGTGCTGCAGTCACCCCTTCCTTCCCAGGTCTCCCTACCCTGAGAGGCAATGTCTCCTGGGCACGGGGACACCCCATCCGAGCAGAAGACAGAGGCTTCTGGTCACTCAACAGAGACCTGTAGAAAGAAGACCCCCCCCCCAAAAAAAAACATAACAGTGAACACAAAAATGTCTGCAGCTTCTCAGCAGCCAGTCCCTGTAGGTGGAGTCCCGGAACCTCCAAACGTCTGAGTTCCAGGCCAAACAGTGCGGCCATTGAGCGGGGCAGCCCTCACCCACAAGGCCTCCCAGGAACGCCGGGCCTTCTCCTCCGCCTCCAGCTCCACCCACCACGTCACAAAGAGTCTGAGGAAGGAATCTGGGCTCCCCTCGAGACTGTGGGAACTGAGTGCCCCTTGGCAGGAAGGAAGGGCACAAGGGATAACCTTGGGGTTCCTAAGGGGAGGGGAGGGGGTCCTGCCAAGGCAACAGGGAGCCTCTAAGCCTGTCTGGCACATTCTGTGGCACCTCTGCCACAACCCCTGCGGGGAGGATTACTAGATGAGGAGACCGAGATGGCGCCACATCCAAGTGTGCAGGCCCAAGTGCCGAGGCATCTCTGGGATGGAACTGAGGTGACTGCAATTCGGGGTGCCTAAACCTTTCTGATACTCTCTGGCCCAGAGATCAGGAGCACTGGCTTCAGGGTCCAAGTCCTCTGAGCTTGAGTCCAAATGCTGTCACTGTGTGTCTTTAGGCAACATGCTTCACCTCTCTGAGCCTCTATTTGCTCATCTGTAAAATGGGGACAACACATTCTAACCGTGACGGGGTCCTGAGGGGAGTAAATGAGATAGCACATGTGAAAACAACAAGCACAGTGCCTGGCAACTCGCCGGAGGGTGACAGACGACAGTCACTGTCATCACTATGATGATTATCACCATCGCCACTCTCCTCATCACACCAGGAAATCAGGGCTGGAACCAGACTCCAGGCAGATGCAAACTGGATTTTCAGCCCCTAGGGGAGACACAAGCAGTTCTCTGTCTGCACAGACATTTTTCATCTATTTGACCATCTGTCTGTCCGGCCACCATTACCTAAAGTCAGGGGTGGCAAGGTTCGTGCTGCCATAGAGAGGAATGGTCCAGGGCCATGCCCCTCATTAGAAGGACTCACAAATCCACAAGACTAGGAGTGATCAGGGTCACAGGAAATACAGACACACAGCTGGAAGGCCTGCCTGACTGGTAGGAAACGGCATTTTCAACTAAAATTGTTAAAGGTTTGTGGCATGTGAGATGGTCCTCAAGGGACAAGTAGGATTTGAAACCAAGGGGAGAGGGGTGGCGATGTGGAGAGGTGGGCATGGCAGGCAGAGCCAGCGCTGAGCTGCTCACAGAGCAGGGAAGACGGTGCAGGGTGGGTGTTCGTGTCCTATTACATCCCCAAGGGCAACCCCCAGTCTTCCTTGACTTATTACCCGAGAGACAACGTCTCCAAGGAGCCAAAACACCTGAGTAAATAAGGTGAGCCCCGGGTTTTGACTCTGGAGTCAGATATACCTGGGTTCCAACTCCAGCCCTGACACTGACTAACCTTGGACAAGGGAAGACCTCGGAACAAGCGCAGAGATGTGAGCCTCGGTTTGCTCGTGTGTAAGGTGTGGGGAACTATAGGATCTGCCACCTGGGTAGTGAGCAGTGGGATGACTTGGGGAAAGCCCATGGCCCAGGACCCGGCATTCAGCAAGTGTGCTCCAACCGTTAGTAACACCAGAGGCTGTATCCACGTGGGAAACTGAAATGACCAGCCCACACTCAGAGACAAGCCCCCAGTGCCAGTGGCTGCCCATGAAAGGTTGAAGGAACAATCTGAGAGCAGCAGAGAGCAGGGCGAAAACACTGGGCGCCTTGGGCAAGTCTAAGCATCTATTTGCCCATACACCCTACAGTCTTATTATGTCCATCCTCTGCCTCCCCACCCCTGCTGCCCCACAGAATGTAAATTCCCAGAGGGCAGGGTTTTGTGTCTGCGCCTTCAGCAACTAAAACAGTGCCTGGCACACAGTTGGTGCTCTGGAAACATTTGTTGGTGAACGAATGAATGCATGAGTGAGTCAGTGAGTCAACGCATGAATGAATGAATAATGGCTGCCCCACGTGCTCCGGGGAGGGGTGTCCAGTCACATGAGATCGCGGATGTGGAACACCAGACACAGGGGAGGCGTGATCACGATGGGGATGCAGAGACTGCCACAGGGGCAAGTACTGAAGGTTCCATCAGTGATGACACAAGTCTGAGGGCTTCTGAGACAGAGACCGGTAGGGACACAGCCAGGAAGGAAGAAGGGCCCTCACTCTCCAAGGAAGACAGAAGACAGTCCCTCAGCCCCCGGCTCATCCCTCTGTTTCCCCACTTCCCCCGCCCAGGACTGGGATTATCTGTTCCTATCAGGGCCAGACAGGGTATAAATGCAGGGAAGCGGCCAGGGTGGGGGTGAGGGCAGATGGGAGAGCAGGTGGCCGTCCATGGGGTAGCTGCCCTCAGCCCAGCTCATAGATGCCGCAAGGGAATATGGGCCCCTGTGGCGAGAGCTGCTTCAGGCCAAGCCAAACACTTGGATTCCTATATGAAAAACACCAACTTACAAAGGGTCACACTATTGCAAAACACTATAAAAAGTCTGCCGTAGGTACAGCCTGTGGACTGGGTTTACACGTTTATCTGCCAATCTAGACTTTGAACAACACACATGACCTTTTCAGCTGGGTGCCTGGTACGAGGCTCCTACTGTCTTGCCAGCTGGGACGAGCTGGGTTTCTAATCCTGGGCCAACAGCTGCGAGATCAGTGTCATCACCCTTCATGTCCAGATGGGGAAACTGAGGCTCAGAGATGTGTCTGGGGTCACATAGCAGCACAGAGGCAGCAAGATTCCAGCCCAGGTCTAGCTGACTCCAAAGCCGCTGCTTGATGGACCGAAGGAACGAGGGTGTGAGTGAAGCTGGGGCAGGGGGTGGGGGGCGGTGAGTGGGGATGGAAGGAGCACACAGGCTTGCCACAGAGGGGATGAGAGCTGGCTGATGGGCTCAGGTGGTGAACTAAATGCCTGGGAACATGGCAGGCAAATCCCCGGACCACAGAGTCACCCTCGCTCCTGTGAATGTGACACAGAGACCCCGGCCCGGCCATTCCAACAGCAGGATTCCAGGCAAAACCCCACATTACCCCGGCCTGTCCGTCCACAGCTACACCATTCTACTGCCATTCTACCTGCTAGTAGCTGACAGTCCACCGCACCCAAGGTAGAAGCTGGATGGATCCTCGAGCCACAGGCCCCTCCCCACCAGACGCTGCCAAAAAATGGTCTGCAGGACAACGGGCTCCTCAGGTGGAGGAGGGGGGCACAGACTGTGTGGGCTGGCACCTGGGGGGCGTGGGGTGCCCTGCAGAGGTGGGAGCCAGGCTGATCTCAGTTGGAACCTGGATGTGAGCCCGGAGACAGTCACTCTCTGTCTCTGACCCTCAGTCTTCACATCCATAAAATGGGGGTGACAACATCTCAATCCCATAGAATTGTGAGGATTCGGCAAGATAATCACGAAAGCGCCCGGCACAGAGAAAGTTCCCAGCAAAGGCCAGCTATGTGTGTTCTTTTGCTGACTCTTCCCTCTCACCTTCACCCCCTGCCTCCTGATTTACCCTCTGAGCCAAGAAGTCACAAGCTTCTGTGCCTGCTTCCCCTCCCTGAGCCTCAAGGCACTCTATCTGTACAACAGAAGTGGTAAGAAGTAACAATACGCTTACCCCAGAGGACTGAGAGGGCTGCATTTCAAGTGCTTCACAAAGTGCTATTGTGGATCTGCGTGTGTGTCCCCAGAGTGGACGCCCCCAATCCAGAAGGACGGGAGGAGTCAGTGAATGCCAGGGAAGCCCAGGGGCACCAGGACCCCAGAGCCCATGGGGAGAGGTCCTGGCCCACAATACTGCGGAGAAGGGCCACCACAGGCCACACAGCTGACCACGAACCCGGAGTTCAGGATTTCAGAGATACCTGGGCTAGGACAAACTGAGCCGACTCGGGCCAAAAGGCCTCCTTGAGATCATCCCTTCCAAGGCCCTGGCATTACGGGCCAGGAAGCAGAGGTGCAGGAAAGGGACAGTGCTTCCTACGGTCACAGAGGGTTGGTCCCAGATCTGGGAAGATCTCAGGTCCCCTGACTCCATCCAGCCCGGCGCTCCTTCTGCCGCACTCAGTGACTTTCTAAATGCACACAGCGCAGTTGGTGACTTTCTAATGTCACATTCTCTTTACAGTTCTAGTATTTTTTAAGGCCAGATATGCAACCTCCGTCAGTGACCAACAGCTAGCCTCTGAGCCCAAGGTGACAAGCCACAGAAACCCTGGCCAGTGACATGTAGTCATATGAACATGTGTGGACAGCGGGCCCCTGCCACCCACGCCCTGCTCTGTGACCCTGGGCCCTGCACTTCCTCTTTGTAGAATGTTCACTTTCTGACAAGAAGTCACACTCTGAAAAGCCTACAGTCACTCCTTCAGTTCCTCTCTCTCTCTCACACACACACACATACACACACTCACACACAAACAAACAAACTTGGTATATACGTACAGGAAATTCACAGCTGCCTTACAAACCTATTTTTGCATTCCCTAGGCCAGGAGTCCTGGCTTAAATGCCACCAGGTCTGAGGAGCTAACTTATGGGGCAAAGCAGCTCTGCCTGTATGAAAAAATGTCATCTTGCACACTTTTCTAAGAACACAGTCCTCTTGGTTATCTGCACTTTCCTCAGTTTCGATAGAGACATGGGAATGAGAAATATATCCTCTCAATTCTACTTGAAGTAAAACAGTGGCAGATATAGAGAACAGACTTGTGGCTGCCAAGAGGGAAGGAAGAATTGGAAGATTGGGATTAGCAGATGCAAACTAGTATGTATAGGATGGATAAACAACAAGGTCCTACTGTATAGCACAGGGAACTATATTCAATATCCTGTGATAAACCAGAAAGGAAAAGAGTATGAAAAAGAACGTAAATCATTTTGTTGTACAGCAGAAATTAACACAACATTGTAAATCAACTATACTTCAAAAAAAATTTTTTAAAACAAATGAACAACAGTGGCACACACCAATGACATACAGCCCTTAGGCTGAGTATTGGGGACAGTAGGGAGTAGTGAGGTCTGAGGCTAATTAGAGAGCAAATCTCCACCTAAGGGGCTGTTGCTGCTCAGCCCCAGGCAACTGCCGCCACATCTCCAGGTTGTTCAAGAAAAGTCCAAAGGCCAGAACTTTATGTGCCATCTTCTGACAAAATGCTAGCAGCAAATTTCTAAAACCATCTCGCATGCCAAACAAAATGTGTCCGTAGGCCCGTTCCAGCAGACACCCTCCTCCTCCCAACAACAAGAGGCCGTGAGTGGCAGAGACACGTAGTTCTCAACCGAGGGCAGTTTTGTCCCCCAGGGGACAAGCGGCAACATCTGGAGACGTTTATGGTTGTCACACTGAGTGGGGAGATGGGGGTTCTGCTGGCATCTAGTGGGTAGAGGCAGAGACATTGCTAAACATCCTACAACGTACAGGACAGCTCCCCGCCACATAGAAAATGATCCAAACCCTGAGGCAGACCAAACAGAGTCCAAAAGACTTGGAAGCTACTCTGGGGACCACCATGGGAGTGGGGGGCTGAGGGTGACAGGAGGCCTGCTATTTTCTCTGTGGCCACAGGACTTCCGTGAAGATTTCAACACAGGAGGAATCCACAGCTAAGAATGCTGGGAAAGCCGAGGTGTAGACAATGAGGGTTGAGACGTGAGCTGGGGGAGCAAGACCACTGGCCTTCGGGTCAGGAGAGGTGGGTCCAAACCCAGCCTCTGGCCCGAGTGTCCCTGGACAAGCTGCTAAGCCAGTGCCTCAGTCCTAAGAGGGCCGTCCCCAACCTCTGGCCTTCCAGGCTTGGCCAGACCCAAACACCCCTGGCCTGGGCGCATCCCCAGGCGGAGGTCCTGAGATTGGGGCACTGCATGGCACTGGGGGAGAGGAGTTCCTCCACCGTGCTTGTCCTTCCGGCCAAGCCCCGTCACTTGCGAGCGCTTAAAGAGACCCACGGTGACAAACTTCCTCCTAACAGGGAGCACAGGGCCTGGGCTGAGGGCTTTGGCAGGCAAAGGGACTGGGCCAGAATGGAAGAGAAGTGGTTTATTTTCTTTTATTTCTATTTATGGCAAGTGGGTCCTAATTTTCCATTTCTGGTAATGAGACGGAAGTTTCTTTTTCAGTTAATGTAGTTAATTTCTAAAAAGTGAGTCACCTTAAAAAAATATTAATTATTCCACAGGTAGGAGAATGAAGGAGGTTTGGGAGAGGCAGCCCTACGGAGAGTGTTACATAAATATTACAGCTCTTTAGCTTCGAGAATGACAAGTTCGTACCTGGGGGGGAAATCCAGGGAGGCTCTCCAACTGTGGAGGCCTTCCATGCAAGCAAAGGAGTCAATGCTTTGTTTGGTTGTCAGCAAGGAGATTCCTGGGCAGATAAACTTGTACAAAACTTTCTGCCCAGACAAAACTTGGGGGCAGAGGGACTTCTGAACTTTTCCTGTGCCGGGGCTCCAGGGGTGGTGGCCAGGCCTGGCTGTGTGCATGTGAAAGGGCTTTCCTCACCCTGTGCTGATTCCTTCATCCACCCTGACATCACCTTTCTTACTGTCTGGGGGTGACACGGATCACAGCGAAGCCTCGGGTAGGTTCATCAGGTGAAAGGCAGAAAAGCCAGAAGAGAAGAGGCTGCCACGAACCAGGGGGTGAGGGTGTAGTGGGAATGGAATGAAAGGACTGTGAGAGGAGGGGAGAGAGAAGCAATGGCATTAACTAAGCACCCACTTTGTGCCAGACACTGCTGCCCATGCCCCACCTCACTTGATCCTTACAATGGGATAGGTTTTGCTACCATCATCCCCATTTTAGGGATAAAGAGCTAGAGACTCAGAGGTTAGCTAAGATCTCAACTGGTGCTACGAGCCAGGACTTGTCCCAGTTCCTCCACTGCAGGGTAGGGAAGACAATGCATGAGACAGACATGGAGAAGAATCAAAGGGACTCAGAAATTAATCAGATTAATGGCCGAGGAAGAGGGCAGACGCTGGACTGCTCGAAACCTCCTTGAGGTTTCTCAACACCTACACTAAGACCACAACCCCTACCTCCCTGACCCCATCTCCTACCACCCCCACCCCATCCCAGGCACACCGGCCCCTCACTGCCTTTGAATGCAGTAAGCATGCTCTCACTTCAGGGCCCTTGCACTTGCTGTCCCCTTGATCCTCCCTTGACTGGGTCCTTCTCAAACGTCACCTCCTCAGAGAGGCCTCCTGCTGACCATGCACAGAAGGTGGCTTGCCCTGTCCCTAGCCACACCTCTGATTTCATATCCATCATGGTCCTTATCGTTACCTGAATTATGTGTTTCTGTGCTTATTGGCCATCTTCCCCAACAGACTGTAAGCTCCATGAGCAAGAGGATTGTAACTCTTGTTCACTACTGAATCCCCAGTCCCTAGAACAGGGCCTAGCACACAGCAGGCCATGACAATCTGGTCTCCTTTCATATGGTTCTCTGCCTCTCTTCCTTTGCCATCCTCCAGCCACAACAACTTTTGTCTGGTCCTTTAGAGGCGTCACTGGCTCCTGCCTCAGGGCCTTTGCACTTCCTACTCCCTTTACCTAGAAATTTCCACCTCTGAATTTTCTGCAGGTCTGCCCTGCATCCTTCCTTTGGGGCCTCAGCTAAAAGGTCACCTCACGAGAAAGGCCTTCCCTATCCATCCTATCTAAAGCACCTGTTCCTGACCCTACCCTGGGAACCTCTATCCCATTTCCCAGTTTACTTTTCTTTCACACACTTAACACTTGCTGAAGTCCTCTCATTTACTTCTTCATTTGCTTCCGTATCACCTGCTTCTACCACAAGACTCTGAGCCCAGTGAGGCCAGGCACCTGGCCGATCTGTATCCTCAGGGCTGGAACTGGGCTGGGTACAAAGAAGGAATTCAACAGACACTTGTTTACATGAATAAATGGAGAACCCTGCGGTCTGACAGGGCTGCAGGCTTAATTCCCCCACGATGACCCAAGCTTCTAGAGATAGGAGCCAGAGTCCCGGGGTGAATAGGTAACAGATCAAAACATAGGGTTTGCTGTCCTGTCAAAAAGGCTGAGGGCAACGAGGGGTCAGGAACCAATCAGAAGGAGCTTTCAAAATCCTCACAGCCTTCAAAGCAGGACTCTACAGCCACCTTCACTTCTCAGCCAGATTCAGCAGAAAGGAAGAGCTTCAGAGGCAGGAAGATTCCTCCTCTCCTTCCTGCAAGCTACCAATAGCTGGAGAATTGCTTCGGTCAAAAGCAAGCGCATCCTTTCGTGTGCTGCTTGGCCATCTGTATGTCTTCTTTGGAGAAATGTCTATTTAGGTCTTCCGCCCATTTTTGGATTGGGTTGTTTGTTTTTTTGATATTGAGCTGCATGAGCTGCTTGTACATTCTGGAGATTAATCCTTTGTCAGTTGCTTCATTTGCAAATATTTTCTCCCATTCTGAGGGTTGTCTTTTTGTCTTGTTTATGGTTTCCTTTGTTGTGCAAAAGGTTTTAAGTTTCATTAGGTCCCATCTGTTTATTTTTGTTTTTATTTCCATTTCTCTAGGAGGTGGGTCAAAAAGGATCTTGCTGTGATTTATGTCATAGAGTGTTCTGCCTATGTTTTAGCCGCATAGCACAGGGAGGTCAGCTTTGTGCTTTGTGACCACCTAGAGGGGTGAGATAGGGAGGGTGGAAGGGAGGTGCAAGAGGGAGGGGATATGGGGATATATGTATACATACAGCTGATTCACTTTCTTATACAGCAGAAACTAACACAACACTGTAAAGCAATTATACTCCAATAAAGATGTTTTTAAAAAAAAAAAGAGAACGCAAGGGCAACGTCAGCCTGTGGGCTGCAGGTGCCCCACTGCCTTCAGTCTCCCCAGGGCAGGGCTGGCCTCAAAAGGGGAAGGGGGGGCTTCCCTGGTGGCGCAGTGGTTGAGAGTCCGCCTGCAGGGGACACGGGTTGGTGCCCCGGTCCGGGAAGATCCCACATGCTGCGAAGCGGCTGGGCCCATGAGCCATGGCTGCTGAGCCTGCACGTCCGGAGCCTGTGCTCCACAACGGGAGAGGCCACAACAGTGAGAGGCCCGTGTACCGCAAACAAAACAAAACAAAACAAAACAAAACAAAAAGGCGGGGAGGGGGTCTGCCTGGACCTCCACTCCTTCCCCTGCTCTGGACCAGCTCTGGGGGAGCAAAGTCAGGGTCCTGTCTACCGGAGGAGGGAGACACCAAGACACAGAGGTACTAAAATGTGACTGGTAGGAGAAGAGAAAACTAAGGAGCAGAGAAAAGAGGAAGAGAAGGTGAATTCCACCTAGAGGTACCAGGGAAGAATTTAAAAGGTCTCATGGAAGAAGCGATGCTCCTGCTGACTCTGCAGATGACAATGCGGAGGGCCTGCCTGCAAGAAGGCACTAGATGAACAAAGGCCTGGAGGTACCACCTGCAAGTAGCTTAGAACAGCTGGAGAAGAGAGGCCTGGGAAGATACCGACAGGTGGACTATAATTAGCCTGTGTACCAGGTAATGGGTTTGGAATGTATCCTGGAGAGCTGTGGAAGAGCTTTTCATAGGGCAGCGTGACATGCGTAGGGCCTCTCATCCGCAGTCTCTGACATCTGTATGTCTGGGCTTGTGACGAATTCACTGTGTGACTTTGGGTAAATTCCAGACCCTCTCTGGTCTGCAGTTGATTCACCTTTCAAATGAGATGTTGGCTGCATGACATCCAGCTGTAGCATTCTGCAGTTTAGTCAACACGCCTCTGGTGTGGCTCTAGAGGTATGCCAGAGCCAGCTTTCACTGGCTTATGAGGACTGATTGTTAAATTTTCAGGCATTTTTGTAAGCTGGTAACGTAACCATTGTTTAAAATTGTTATGTAACCTTATTATTTAAAAAATTGAATTAAAAACAACAAAGAGGATAAACACTCAAAACTCATCGCTTCCCTAATTATCTTAGCACATTCTAGTGTTATCTCTACTCTTAAAGTTATCTACATCTATCGTATCTGTATGGCAGGAATAACTTCATCACGGAGCGCTACTGCATCTCTTGCCAACTCTGTGTTAGTGACATTTTGTTTTAGCTTGAAATTGACCATGGTGGGAATACACCACAGAAACTGGCAGATGCTATAAACCAGGGCTGCTGTTCCCAGAGAGTTTATTGTTAAACATTTACCATCATGTTACTCTGTCTCTGTCTCACTCCCATAAGACGTGTAGGAAAAGAGACCTAACCCTTGAAAGACTTTCCCAGAGGCCAAAATCTGGCTCAGGGCTAGAGGTGGGGGTGGGGGGAGGGGACTGTTAGCGGGAGGGGCAGTTATAAACCCAAGGAAATTCATGAGCTCAGCCCAGGGTTTCCCACATTCACTTACTTGGGGGGCCTGGTGTACATCCAGGGCTGCATTGTCTACACAGTCTAATGTGGGAGCCACTAAACACATGTGGCTATTGAACACTTGCGGCTACTGTAGAACAACATGTATCATTTTATTCACTTTTAATTAAGTTTAAAAACTGGTACTCGATGCTATTATTGGGATACATTTAAGAACGCTGGAACAACCTAGGGATGTGAATCTACTTCTTCACCTGTAAATTTTATGACATCTAAATACAGATCAAGCATTTCTAACGAAAATTTAGCTCCTGAATTGAGATGTGCTATAAGTGTGCGACACATACTGGATTTGAAGGCTTAGAAGGAAAAAAAGGTAAAGTAGCTTATTAATAATTTTTACACTGATGACATGTCAGAATGATAATATGTTTTATATACTAGGTTACATAAATTATATTATTTAAATTAATTTCATCCGTTTCTTTTTGCTTGAATGTGGCAATTAGAAAATTTTTAGGGAACTCCCTGGCGGTCCAGTGGTGGTTAGGAATCCACATTTTCACTGCCAAGGGCCTGGGTTCAATCCCTGGTCGGGGAACTAAGATTCCGCAAGCCGAGCAGTGCGGCCAAAAAAAAAAAAAAAAAAAAATTTTTTTAAATTACATATATGGCTATCATTATATTTCTATTGGATGGTGCTGGTTTAGAATATTTGGGGTTGTTTTTTCCCCCACTTGCACCACTTGATATTCAAAAGCAGAAGTGGTCATAAGAAACCACTAGAAGGATCTTGTAAAGATTACAAATTCTAGAAGAAAATGAGCTAATCTTGTCAGATTGCAGGTAGGGTGGTTTAGTGAGTGACCTCCACCCCAGCTGGGGAAAGTCCATCCCTGGCTGCCATGGCTGGGGAAGAGGCCCAGGACACTTGGGCAACAGTTAATTTCTCATCCCAAAGCCCAGCCCCTGAGAGTGGACCCCAGGCCAGGGCTGATTTTGTCAAAGACACGCACGCAGAAAAACTGGCTCCTGGGGCCACACAGAAGGCCTGGCCTGGCCACAAGATGGGGCCAAGAATCATCACACAGAAAGAAAGAACCAAAAAGTTGGTGCACCTTCAATATTGTATCTCAGAATGAGACTCCTCCCTTCCACACTTCTGTACATGCCGTCCCTCAGACTGCCTCTCCTTCTCTCATCCTTTGAAGAACTATGCATCTTTCAAGATCCCGTTCAAATGTTCCTTTCTCTGAACCCTTTCCTGACCAAATGATGTTCCCATCTCACATCCTTGGACTTCTGGCCTAGTCTATTCTTACCACTTCCTGGTCAGTCTCGGTGCTTTCACTCTTGCCCCCTCAAACCTGGTTTCTTCCTAAAACGCAAAATTTGTGTCTCTCCCTGTGAGACTGCCACTGGGTCCCTATTACCTAAAGCAATAGTTCTCAAACTTCAACAAGCATCAGTCACCTAGAACAGGTGGCTACACAGCACTGTAAATCAACTATACTCCAATAAAACTTAAAACAAAACAAAACAACAACAACAACAAAACACAGATGGCTGGGCCCTATTCTAGAGATTCTGATTCAGCAGGTCTGGGTTGGGCCCTAATATCTTGCACTTCAAACAAGGTCCCAAGTGCTACTGCTGCTACTATTGGTCTGAGAGGTTGTACTTTGAGAACCACTGATCTATTAAAAGATCAAGTGCAAACTCTTCACCTGGGCATTCAAGGCTCTCCACAACATCGCCTCCTATGATTGCCCTCATCTTTCACCACGTGCTGCCCCAAACCTAGTCCACCGTGATCCCAACATGCCACACCTTTCCTGCCTGCACACCACGGCCCATGCTGATTCTCCTGCTTGAAACATTCTGTCTGTCTTGGTCCACCCAGTTCCAGGGCCACTGTCCTTGATTTCACAATGTCTAAAACCCAAATCTTCAAAAATGACGAGATGGCACCTTTAAGGGTCTACAAAGTAACAAATACAGGCTATAGGGGCAAGTGCAAAAGAGGAGGGTGAGAAATGATTTTGACCAAAACAGCAGCCCTGGATAAGAAAGTACCAGCCTAAAGCGACAACTTTGGGACAGAAAATTCTGGTGTATCTCTTTAAACAACCTCATCACAGTCACTGTCCAGTTACAAATTGTCCTTTTTCTCCATCGGGTTTTCCAGCTCTGCCACTTTCTAGCTATGTGGCCTGGCAGGGGGGGAACTTACTTAGTATCTTTGTTTCTCACTTTCATCTATAAGATGAAGATAAAGCAACAACCTCAAAGAATGAAGATTAAATGACATAATGCAAGTAAAATGCACAGCAAAAGGCCCAGCAAAAGGCCCAGCACACAGTAAGCCTTCAATAAATGTTAGCTGTTGTTGGTATTATCTTTGGACTTGGGAACGTAATGAACTTGGTATCCAGTCACAAACAATAATGGGAACAGACACATAAAACATGTTTTTCTTAATGGGTACGTAATCAGCAATTCAATGAAGATTGTGTTGATGGATAGCAGGATAGATGGATGGATGGATGGGTGGGTGGGTGTGCATGTGTGTTGTAGGTAGGTGCTTTGATGGAAAAACTCATTTGTATAATATCAAAAGTGGCTCTGGGGACTTCCCTGGTGGCGTAGTGGTTAAGAATTCGCCTGCCAGGACTTCCCTGGTGGCCCAGTGGTTGAGAATCCACCTGCCAATGCATGGGACACAGGTTCGATCTCTGGTCCGGAAATATCCCACAGGCCGTGGAGCAACTAAGCCCGTGCGCCACAACTATTGGAGCCTGCGCTCTAGAGGCCACGAGCCACAACTACGGAGCCCACATGCCACAACTCCTGAAGCCCACACACCTAGAGCCCAAGCCCTGCAACAAGAGAAGCCACCGCAATGAGAAGCCTGTGCACCGCAACAAAGAGTAGCCCCCGCTTGCCGCAACTAGAGAAAGCCCGCGTGCAGCAACTAAGACCAAACAATGAAGACTCAATGCAGCCAAAAATAAATAAATAAATAAATTCATTTTAAAAAAAAGAATCCACCTGCCAATGCAAAGGACACGGGTTGGAGCCCTGGTCTGGGAAGATCCCACATGCCGCGGAGCAACTAAGCCCCTGTGCCACAACAACTCAACATGCGCTCTAGAGCCCACGAGCCACAACTACGCTCTAGAGCCCACGAGCCACAACTACTGAGCCCACATGCCACAACTACTGAAGCCCGTGCTCCACAACAAGAGAAGCCATGGCAATGAGAAGCCCGCGCACCATGAAGAGTAGTAGCCACCCTCACCGCAACTAGAGAAAGCCCACACGCAGCAACGAAGACCCAATGCAGCCAAAAATAAATTAATTAATTAAAAAAAAAAAAAGTGGCTCTGTGAGACCGGCTTGGCAATAGACACTTAAAAATCTTAAAAATTCTCCTAAAGAGATTCTCAGGCAAGAACACAAAAATTCAAAGATGTCCATCACAGAGTTGCTTACAACAGCAATTAAAATTTTTAAAAAAAGCAACGGCCTAAATGCTCAATAGTCAGAAGATGGAATTCTACAGAAAAAGAAAAAGTGAAGATGCAGCTGTTTCCCTAAGGCGTGAAAAGTTGTTCTTAATATACCTTAAATACAAAGGGTAAAAAGTGAAGTAACTAGTCTGCTGTAAGTTTATCTTTTTTTAAAAACTATGAGTGTGTGTATATATAGAAAAAGTCCAGAAAAATATATTCCAAATGTTATCAGTGGTTATCTTTGGTGTAAAGATTTGGATGGTATTAATCGTTTTTGTTTTTGCTTTTCTGTATACTCTCATTTTCCTCTGATAGCCATGTATTTTTAAATTTGTTTAATTTCTTAAAAGAAGAAAAATTTTTTAAAAGGCAGCTCCATGAATCAAGACAGAAGAAATGCATAGGGTCAGCTTCCTGGGCCTCAGCTATGTGACCATGAGCAAGGAGCCTGCCCTCTCTGTGCGTCTGTCCCCTCCCCTTTGGAAAAGGGTGACCAGTCCCCTGCCCGGCTCACCTTCCAAGGTGCCCAGAGACAGTGGATGAGGAAAGGCTTTGATATCCACAGCTGACAGTCAGGTGATGGTGGTTTTATTCCCCCCAGGGACATCTAGAAGACTCCCCAAGGAGATGCTCAGAGAAGCAAAAGAAAGCTGGCCTCCATTGCGGGGCAACCAGTTTTAGTGGACAGAGTTCTGGGCGGAGCTGGGGTGCCAAGTTCTCACCCCCCTCGGACGCTGGCTTCCTTCATTTCTGTGAAATGAGAGGGATGAACTTTGACAGTGGTTTCTAAACCACTCCTTTGGTTTTCTTAAATAACAGGATCCTTTTCTCAAATGAAACACAGATTTCTCCATTAAGCATCAGTAGCTCTGTTCCTCAAAATCAGGCATTCTGCGCAAAACGAATCAACTTGGAGTCCATTTCGCATTATTTCAAATGGGAAAAATTATAAAGCATGACATGTCAACTCAAGACTCCCCATTAATTTCCTAAAATGTAACTAACACATAGTAACACTCTCCCTGTACATGGCAAAACTATCGTAACAGGAGGTCCAATGCTTAAAACATACCCTCTTGGGAATCCCCTGGTGGTCCAGTGGTTAAGACTGGGCACTTTCACTGCCATGGGCCCAGGTTTGATCCCTGGTCGGGGAAGTAAGATCCTGCATGCCACGCCAAAAAAAAAAAAAAAAACCCCTCCTGACCACCAAGTCATTATTAACAACCAGTAACTGCGGTAGCATGAGCCTGGGCCGCTCTCTCGGATCCGGTACATTCCGAGATGCCCAGCCCCCACTGACCCTCGCTCCCTTTGCAAACCATCTACATGTGAGTCAGACAGTCTTCCAATTACATCTAGAATTCACGAGACTTCCTGCCCATCATCTCGTTACAAATGTTATGCTGAGTTTTAGGAACGTAAATATGATGTTTTACGGGCTCAACACTGGCTGAAAAGGAAGTTTGGAAACATGTACCTTCTTTTATAAACTGAGAGGCATTAATACTAGGAGAACATCAATGCGGGAGCCATTCTGCAGGGCAGGCTCTATGAAAACCAGGGCACCCTGGAATTCCTCCCAGGGTGATGCTGAGTGGGGAAGGTGGGGATTGAAGCTGTATCTGCACTGTGCACCTCAAAATATGAGGTTGCTGACGGAGAGTGGGGGTTATTAAAGGGTTCCCTTTAGTGCTGCCATTGAAAGGCATCCCCTTGGAGTAGCCGCAGCAGTAGTAATAACGATGCCACCACAACAAATAATACAACAGCTCACACTCAGCGAACTCTGACATGTGCCAGCTACTCTTCCAAGCACCCGTCATAAATTAGCTCATTTAATCCCAGGAACAACTCAATGAGCTAGGTACTGTTATCATCCCCATTTTACAGATGGGGAAACTGAGGCAAGGAGAGGTTAAGAACTTGCCTAGGGTTATCCAAGCAGAGCTGCGATTCGAGGCCAGGCAGCAGAGTTTCAGAGTTCCTTCCCGCTCCAAACCACTACCCCTGGCCCCCCAAAGTGGGGAGGCTCTGCAGAAAGAGGGGGAAGGGGACCCAGAGCCCCCCCAACTTCACCTTGTCCTCGCCCCAGCCCTTGCCCTTAAAGCAGAAGCTGAGAAAGTGTTGAAGCCCTTAGAACCAAGCAGGGTCCGGTGGCACCAGGCCATGGGAGCCACGGGGGACGGGCGGTGGCACCTTACCCACAGCTTCCAGTCATAGTAGTAGGCTCCCAGGAGCTTCACGATGTAGGGGTGGTCACAGGTGGCGAGGATCTCAATCTCCACGATGTAGTCCTCCAGCTCCTCCTCACTCTTGGTCTCAATTACTTTGGCGGCAGCCAAGGCACCTGTCTCCTTGTTCTTGGCCTGCAAAGTTGAAGACACAGAAGGTCAGCAGCCATGGTTGGCAGGAAGCTGACCCCTGGAGGCCAGCTCAGAGAGGTCCATGTGAGTGGGAAACAGAGGCCAGATATCCAGATGCGGATAAGAGGCTGAAGTAGGAGGTATGCTGTTCTCAACAATGGCCAGTGCTCGCTCATTATGTCAGCTCAGGAGGGCATGCGTCAGAAACAATGTTCTGTGGTTAATAATAAATTATTTTAAGTACAGTACACCCATACTATAGGATAAATAAAAATACAAGAGCAGCATAGATCTAGAAACAACAACATGGAAAGATTGTTTATTGTTCGGTAAAAGATGCAAGTCACCGAACAATAAAAGTGGTATGATGCTTTTTATATAAAAAATGGAAAACTACTCTTTTATAAATGCTCACACATGAACATAAATGCATGGAAAACTCTGGAGAGATACTGCCTGACAGCAGGCTGGGGAGGAGCCTGAAATGGGGACAGATTCAAAGGACACGTTCACTCTCTCTGTACTGTTTTAAAACTTTAATAGAATGTTTTCTGCATTTATTTGCATCATTTCACATACATTAAAAGTAAAATGAGGGACTTCCCTGGTGACGCAGTGGTTAATAATCTGCCGGCCAATGTAGGGGGATGAGTTTGAGCCCTGGCCAGGGAAGATCCCACATGCCGCGGAGCAACTAAGTCCAAGCACCACAACTACTGAAACCCGCGCGCCTAGAGCCCGTGCTCCGCAACGAAGAGTAGCCCCCGCTTGCCGCAACTAGAGAAAGCCTAGTTTCTCTTCGTGGCTGCAGCAACGAAGACCCAAGGCAGCCAAAAATAAATAAATAAAGTAAAATGAAAAGGGTTTTTAGTGCCCACCAGTTACAGCGGAAGTAGCTCCTAGATGCATTTCACCTGGTCGTAACAACAGTTTCTTATGTGATGAAAAAGAGAGAATTTCACACGTATGAGGATAGCTATAAATTTTTAAAAACGGAAAATAAGTGTTGGTGAGGATGTGGAAGAATTGGTACCTTTGTGCATTGCTAGTGGGCATGTAACATGGTGCAGCCACTGTGGAAAAGAATTCCCAGCAGTTCCACTCAGGTATATTTGCAAAAGAACTGAAAGCAGGGATTTGAGCAGTATCTGTACACTAACGTTCACAGCAGCGCTATTCACAAGAGCCAAAAGGTGGAAACAACCCAAGTGTCCATCAGCAGATGAATGAATAAACAAAACGGGGTACAGTCAGCCCTCCCGCATCCTTGAGTTCCACATCCTCAGATTCAACCAACTGCAGATCAAAAATATTCAGAAAAAAAAAAAAAAAACAGAAAGTTCCAAAAAGCAAAGCTTGAATTTGCCACCTACCTGGCAACTATTTATATAGCACTGACATAGACTTAGGTATCATAAGTAATCTACAGAGGACTTAAAGTATACAGGAGGATATGCATAGCTTATACGCAAATACTATGCCATTTTATATAAGGGACTTGTGTATCCATGAATTTTGGTATCTGCGGGGGGTCCTGGAATCAATCCTCGTGGGATACCGAGGGAGGACTATATATACATCCAATGGACTATTATTCAGTCTTAAAAAGGAAGGAAATTCTGACACAAGCTACAACATGGATGAATCTGGAGGACATTATGCTAAGTGAAATAAGCCATTCACAAAAGGACAAATATTGCATTATTCCACTTAAATGAGGGTCCCTAGAGTAGTCAAATTCATAGAGACAGAAAGTAGAATAGAGGCTACCAGGGGCTGGCTACCAGCAGGAATGGGGAGTTAGTGTTTAATGGGTACAGAGTTTCTGTTTGGGATGATGAGAAAGTTCTGGAAATGGATAGTAGGGAAGGCTGCACAAACACTGTGAACATTCATAATGTCACTGAATTGTACAGTTAGAATTTGCTAAAACAGTCAATTTTATGTTACGCATATTTCACCACAATTTTAAAAACTGAGAGCGAGCAAGAAGTAACCGTGTAATAGTGCAAAAGCAATTTCACCCACGATGAGCTGGTGCCCAGGAAAAGGGTGCAGGGCCCACTGTTTCCCAGGTGGTCCCGTGAGCCTCGGGGGCCGCTGCTGGGAGCACCCACCCACCATGCTGCTGGTGGTGGTGGGAGATGTCCCGGTGTTCAAAGAGAGCATGCTTTCCTACAACACGGGCCTAAAAGCCAGCTGCTCATCTGCAGCCTTTGAACAGCAGTCTGGTGTGGAAAGCACGGAAAAAATGAGCCACCCTGGACTCCACCGTGGTGCCTTCCCGTATACAGCACCACACGCCACTCGCCTAACAGGACAACTCTGCCACCTGATCCGCTGGAAACGCCAATGGCTGAGTCGCTCCTGCATGCCCAAGTACCCCTGGGGATGACAACCGGCATTCCCATCAGCTCACGTGACACCCCATTCTACAGACTTAGAGAGGGGACGAGACCGGAACTAGGGAGGCAGCACCAAAATGTGCATCTGGGTCCTCTAACTTCCAGGATTCTGAGCACTTTCCACTATCACACACGGTCCCCCTGTCATCTCCAGAACTCAGAAGCCTCTGAGACCAGATGCCAACAGGCAAGAGCACCCCCAGGCCAGCCCTGCACAGGGCACTCGCAATGCTGAGACAATGACCCTCCTCCTGGCCTCAAGGAGCTCAAGGGCCAGCTGGAGAGACCCACCCCTCTACTGCCTGTGGCAAGATGGTGAGCTTATGGGGGGTGGGGGGTGGAAACTGGGAGGGGGCGCCAAGCCCCGCTAGGGAACCTTCCGGAAGGGAGTGATGCCAATAGGCAATTTATACGCTCATTTGTAAATTTACTCCCAGTTTAGGTAAATGTTTCTGCTAACTGAGCTGCAAAGTCCCCAGGTCCCAAGCAGTGACAATCACGGTTTCACATTTGTCAAGGACCCACTGTGCAAGGGACCCTGGTCCACACTTCAACCTGTGCTAACTCATTTATCTCCTCATTTATCACCATGTAGGTGCAATTATTATCTCATGTACAGATGAGGAGACTGAGGCAGGGTCCCAGCGACTTGGGTGACAGAGCTGATCTGCAACGCTGGCAGCCCTGCTCCCGGGTGTGCACTCTTGGTGGCCACAGTGTATGGAACCTTCCACATCTGGCCCAGGAGCTCCGTTCGGGGAAGGGAATTTCATGCGGGGCCATTCCCCCGAGATCAGTCCCTGTCCTAGAATTCACGCTGCTCACTCGGCCCTACCTGGGTGGGGCCCTCCCCCGTGAACTCAGTTTAGAAAGCTTGTTCAGAATGCCTTAGAACCTCATTGATTTAGCATTTGGGCTCTCTCTCTCACACGCTCACACGCTCACACGCTCACACACACACACACACACACACACACACACACACACACACACACTTAACTGATGATGTGCCTGCCTTTTCATTTGTTGTAAAGCTGATTTTCTCCTGTCCCACTAGGGGACCATCCAAGTATCCTTTCACATTGTACAGTACTCATGCTCTTCCTCCTCTCCAAATCCAGAGAGAAGTTAAGGGCCCACTCTGCTCCTTTACAGAGAAGCCAGGAGCGGGCTTAGTGGGTGGCCAGAGCTAGGGCCAGGTGACCAAGGCACCCACCCTGAACATGCCCTCCCAGCCCCCAGCCACAGCAGCACAGGGAGAGCTGAGCTCACCTTTCACTCCTGAGAGCTGGTGAAGGAGGCTGCAGCCACCTTTTCCTGGGTTTCCTTAAAAGGACTGTTTTCTCCTGAAGGTAGGCGAGGCCCAGGCGGGGACCGTTTTCCAGGAGTGCACAAAACCTGTTTTGCCCTCCATCCTGAAAGACAGCACTGACCAGAGGTCCCAGCCTCTGGCGGGGTGCCAATATCAAGACGGAGGATCACCCGCTGCCCAGCACCTCACTCAGATTTCACAGAGAGCCAGGGCCTGCCAGAAAGGGGTTGGTAGCAATCGTGGTACATAAAGTGACTTGGCCAAATTAAGTTCTCTAAAAGCCTGGTTAAGGCAGTATCAACTGGGGGAAAAAAAGCACATGAGAGTTGTGGGCTAAGTTTTATTTGGGGCAAAACGAGGACTACAGCCCAGGAGACAGCATTTCAGATAACTCTGAGAAACTGCTCCAAAGAGGTAGGGAGGAAGGTCAGTATACATGTGATTTGGGTGAAGGGGGAGTACATGCAATCAAGTGCATTTTTTTTGCAGGTTTCTGCTAGTCTCCTGAAGGTTACTGCTAGTCACAAGGAGCAGACGTCACCACGAAGGATCTTGCTGCTTTTCTAGATATGAGGAGATACAAGAATTGGGCTCATAAAATTGTCTCCTGAAAATATCTAACGATCTGAAGACCTGTTCTGCCAGTTTCTTCCAGTGCACAGAGCGCCTCCTCTCTGCTCTCCACCCTGAATTCCTTTCAGGGAGTGTTGAAAGTCAGCAGCCGCAGCAGCAGCTCATGATTTGATCCTTGTAGAGGTAGATGACAAGTGCCAATTTGTAGGTGACAGCAGCAATCTATCACCTTGAGGCCACAGAGAACGTAATGATGGCTGATGATAAAAACAGCTAACACTGTCTAAGCAGTCACTGTGTGCTGCGACAGGCCCCGAGTGGAATCTCTCATTTCATCCTCAAGGCAGCCCTTAGAGACAAATATCACCATTCCCGATTTACAGATGAGGAAAGTTGAGATTCAGAGAGGCACGGTGAGTGTCTCAGGTCACACAGCAAGGGGGAAGGTGAAGGCTGGATACAAACTCAAGCCTGCCTGGCTCAAAGAGCCTGAGCTCCAAATCACTTCCCAGCACGCACTTCTTGGCGAGTGCCCAGCGTTCCCTGCTCCATCTCCCTTTGCTAAAGCCAATAGCAACCTCTCAGCGTCAGAGCGCCTGGCAGCTGCGGAGGACTGAAACTGCCAGGATTTAATCTGCCCACGAGTCATTAAGGCAGGTGCCAGCCATCACGTCCATTTCCCAGATGAGCAGACTGAGGCTCAGAGAGCTATGAGGACCCACCCAGGATTGTGAGCTGTGGTGGTCTCCTGACTCCCAGTCCAGTGTTCCCTTTACTACACTAGGCTGGCAGGAATCAGCTTAATTCTATTCATTCATTCATTCAACCATTATTTACTGAGTCCATATTATGTGTGAGGCACTTTTCTAGTGAAGAGTTTCTGCCTAGAGGGAGAATCAGCAGGTTGGAATCACTGCCCTCCCATAGCATAATTCACCCTTCCCTGATTTGTCTTCAGAGGAGCCAACCCACTCTCATTCCCAGTCCCTAAACTGTAACGGGGCTGATTCCACCACCATATCTAGAAGCAGGTGGGTGACTTATGCCGGCCAATCAGAACACTGCATTCCCTCTAACCACAGTGATTGGTTCAGGGATAGACACGTAATCAAGTCAGCTAATGAAATGCAACCTCAGAACAGTTGCTGCCCCAAGCCCTCCTTTACTGCTAGCCTCCAGCACTGCCTACCACAGTCCTGGAGCTTCTAGGTCATCGTGCTCCCAAGGGGAGACTGAAAATGAAACTAGCTCCGAAGTAGCAGAGCCTAGAGAGGGCCCGAGAGGACACTGCTAGATCCCCTCAATTAATTTTTACAATAGGGTGGTGTTATTATTAAGAGCCTCATTTTATATATGTAAGAGAACTGATGCTCAGAGAGGTGAAGTCACTTGCTCAAAGTCACACAGCAGGTAAAACAGCAGGGCTGGGAGTTGAATTGGGGCCTGTGTGACTTCAAAGTCCATGACCGCTTTGCCAGAGGTGCCTGTAAATCCTGCCAAGGTCCTTTCTGGGTCTCTGCATCCCCCTCTGTGCCGTAGGAGAGAGGGGAAATGATAACCAAGCTCTCTCCAGGGTCTGATGTGAGGGCATCTTGGGGAGTGGGTGGGTACTGGAAAGCTAAGGGCGTCCACGTGGACGGGGCACCCACGGGAGTTGATAGGCAAGAAGTCATATAAAGAACAAGTGGCTGTCTGTGGCCTCTGACGTCCGTCTCTCCCACCGGCCGAGGCAAGACTGGGGTCCAGCAAAAGATGGGGGGAGCGCCCACCTAGCCCTCCACTGCTGGCCGGCAATGACTAACGCCTCAGCCCACACCCTTGAGAGCACACACACAGTGGCCACTTGTGCTTTCTGCCCAGGCACCTCTGTGCGAACAATCCTCCCCCTTGTGCGGCGCGGGGCCCAGCCCGAAGGAGATGGGAACAGCCCTCCCAGAAGAAGCCCTGTCCCACCCAAAGTGCCCAGCCAGGGACTGGGAGCTTCCTGAAAGTCAACCACACAGAGACAGCCAGCTGGGCACAGCCCCCAGGCCCTCCTCTTCCCTCCTGGCTGCAGGCTGATCACTCTGTCCCTCCCTCCTCCTCCAGGGAAAGGGCTGATGTCACAGAACTCAGGGACCAGGAGGAACATGAGGCGCCCCTCCTAAACCCCAACTCCCAACTCCCAGTCTGCAGATGGGGAAACTGAGTCTGTGAAGGTCATGCAGTGCCCAGAGTCTGATCTGTGACAGTTGCCTTATCTGCAGAACCAAAACAGAGTAAATGAGAGCACAAAAGCAGAAGGGCCTGGGAGGGCGTGTTGCTGTGGCACGGCTCACTTCAGGCCTGGGAGGCAGTGGAGCTGCCTGAAAATGAATCCTAAAGCGGGGCAGCAGGGGAACTGGCCGGCATCCGTTTTCCCCTTGAGGATTCACAACTCCATTTCCCTTTGGGAGCCGTCTCTCTTTCAGTCTCAGTGCGAGAGATTCATAGGCGCTGCTGAGCCCACCGGGTCCTGGTACACAGCCCAGCCCAGCCCAGCCACTCAGTCCTGACCCTCTCAGTCACAGCCAGTGGCAGGCCAACAGGGTCGTACCTGAGTGGTCTTTCGGTTTGCTTTTGGGTGGTTTTTTTTTTTGTAAAATTATCAGCAAATAAGTTTTTTCTTTCTCTGGGGTTGCTAAACTGGCAGAACAGAAGGCTGGAGGGTCTCGTAGCCTACCTTGCCACCCCTCTGAAGAGCCTGCTTGAGGGTGAGGCCAAGACCAGGGAAGACGAGACCAGCCACAAATGGAGGAGGGCAGATGCCGAGGGTCTGCGAACACCTCGCGCCAGCTGATCTTGAAGGAAGGATCTGCCCTTAGACTTTCCTCAGGGAACCAACTAACTCCCTTTTGAATGACTGTCATTTGCACCAAAAAGGAAATGAGCTCCCCAACGCTGAGGTTATTCCAGCAGAGAGCAGACGTCTATGGAAATACTTCACCGTGCAACACCTGGTAACGAGGTGCTCTTCACTCCCAAGGGCACCATGACCTACAAAGTGACCTTCACTGAGGCCTCTCGGAGGACCTGACTGATAATCTAGGATCAGGGACCCAGATGGGAAACGTGGTTACCAACGGGCCACAGGCAGACAGAAACCATGGGATTCTTCTTCCAAAAGACTGTTCCTCCCAAAAAGCGGAGAAGATCACTTTACACTTATTAAATTAACAAAGCAAGGGACTTCCCTGGTGGTCCAGTGGTTAAGACTCTGTGCTTCCAATGCAGGGGGCACGGGTTTGATCCCCAGTCGGGGAACTAAAATCCCACATGCCACAAGGTATGGCCAAAAAAAAAAAAAAAGGCAAGGAAAAATGACCACCTCTACTGCTGGTAACCAAACGGGTGGTAAAATGCATAAACTGATTACTGACAAGAGTATAAACAGATTCAATCCTGTAAAGATGAAAACGGGCAATAGGTTTCCAGAGCCTTGAAAATAACTTTTAAGCCTATTAGCCCTCATTCCTGAGAATGTAAGGCCAGGAAATAATTCCAAAAAAGACAACAGAAGACATGTACTAGGATCACATTCACGTTAGCCCACAATTATGGCGAAAAACATGGAAATAACCTGAATGTTCAACTACAGGATGATGTTTAACTTAGTGGGATATTAAGCAAGGCTTTAAAATGATAACTAGGAAAATAATATAGTAATGAGAAAAAATAATTAAGCCATAACAAGTAAACAAAGCTGGATGATAAAATTGTAGCTAAGCTATAACTCCGGGAAAACTGTGTGTACCTCCAGACAGGGAGGTGCTGAGACACACCATGAGGGATGCAAGTGGTTTCTAAAGGTAATTTTCACCCAATGACATCCGGCAATTACCCACAGGGGGCCCGGTGAGGACAGACTGGGGTTGGGGCACAGAAATTGACCAGTTCATCCAGATCTTGCCTTAAATGTTTCCAGAGATGGGCACTCTCTCCTCTCGGAAACCCACTTGAGCTGTGCTGTCCAATATGGTAGCTACTAGCCCCATGTGGCTATTTCAATGACCTGAAATTAAATGAAATTTAACATGGAGTTCCCCGGTTACATTAACCACACTTCAAGTGCTTAATAACCACATGTGGCTAGTGGCTACCATACTGAATAGAGCAGATGCAGAACAGTCTCATCACTGCAGAAAGTTCTGGTAAGTGGGCAGCTTTGCACTCAAGGCTGCACCTGGCAGAAAAGGCATTCTCACAGAGGTGAGGGAGCATCTAAAACACTCCCAGATCCAGCCTCAGAAACATGCATTGCTTTCTCTAGGAAGAAACAAAGGGCTTGAGCACAGAAAGTGGGTAGAAGAACACTGGGTGGTGATCATATGCTCGTGAGGTCGCCTAGCAACCTGGCTGGGCAGCAGGCGTGAGGAAAGGCTCTCAGCTGACCTGTCAGAGGAGCAGCCCAGGCGGGTGGGTCAGAGCTGAAGGATGGTGCGGTCAAGGCAAATCAATCCCCTTGATTGATTCTGGACGCTGGGCCAGGCATGTGTCAAATGAGGTTCAGGCCACTGGAACCGAGAAGAGGCTTGGTGTGTGCCCCACAATATACAACTGTGGTATCCCTGCCTGAACACACTTAATCTTTGCCTGGTGACGACGGTTACCAATGGCGGGAAAGGCTTCAACTCTATTAAGGAAGGAGGAAATCGGGCCCCGGAAGAAACAGGGTCACAGCAGAACCGGCTACGTGCAGGAGAAGGGCCCAACATCAACTCAAACAGGGTGGTCTGAGGGCTGCGGACAGGATGGGTGGCAGATACGGCCTTGGGCTCAGATGCTGCCACCGCCCCCGGGCTGTTGGGCATGAGTGGGCGGGCAGAGTGGAGCCACAGGCACCACATGCCAAGAAGAAAAAGGCCTGCTGAGGCCTCCTATGGTCTCTTGAGGCAGGATAAGGAGCGCCCCACCTTAGCCAGCACGGGTCCACGAGGGATGCAAAGTACTGCCACCTCCTCCTATAGAAAACGAAGGCCCAGGTAGAGAAGGTGACTTGTCCCAGGTCACACAGCTAGGAAGTGGCTGCCAGGGTTCGGCTCAGGTCCAGCTCTCTGCCCAGTGCTCCTTCCCCTCAGAAGCCCTCCAGAGGGAAATCTCCAGGGGCTCCCACCCAACTGCTGTGTGTGCCAATCCCCCTTTCCCACGGCTCCCTCCGTTGCCTTTAACCAGAGACCCTCTTAGGGCAAACCCTCAATGGCTCCCTGCTGCTGACACGATCAAGCCCAAGTTCCCTGGCCCAAAGCCTTGGTGACCTGCCCCCTTCACTTGTCCAGGATCCCACTGCTCCCCTGCGTTCACCTCCTGCCACAGCCAGTGCCTGACTGCTTCCTACTTCCATGCTTTTCTTTATGCTCTTTCCTCCACCTGGAGTGCCTTCGCCATACCTGTGGTTTAACCATCCCACAAAGTCTAACTCAACCACAGCCTGCTCCAGGAAATGTTCCCAGCACCCCAGCCCCCCTCCCCTGCTAGAACTTCTTCACACCTTATTAGGGCTTTCATCACAGACTGCCTGGAGCCATAGTCATTTGTGTTCACAAATTCTCTCTGACCTGGCTGTGAGCTCTGAAAGGCTAAGCCCGTGTCAGATTCATCTTGTTCTGCCCCAGAGAGCCTAGAACAGAACAGCCAGTGGATGGATGGGAGCATGGGAGGGTGGGTGTGTGGGAAGATGGGAGGATGGCTAGCCAGACAGGCAGATGGGTAAGTGGCTAGATGAATGGGAGGATGGGTGGGAGGGAAGGCATATGGAAGGATGGGTGTGTGGGAGGATGAATGGACAGATGGGTGGGTGGATGGGAAGATGGGTAAGTGGGCAGATGGATGGATGGATGGATGGATTCGCAGATGGGTAGGAGAGTGAGTGACTAGGAGGATGAATAGATGGATGGGGGAGAGGGATAAAAAGGAATGAAAGGTATGTCTAGGGAGCAGACAATCATCAAGTCTTCCTTTCTTCCCAAAAGGTACCAGAGCCTACCTTGTTGCTGGCTTCTGTGAACAACCAGCCTCTCTTCTTCCCTCTATACTACAGCCAACAAAGTTCTTTTTACAAGTACCAATGCTACTCCATCCAATATCCCCAACTTAGTAAACTGAAAAATGGGCAAATTTCTTTTTTTTTTTTTTTGGCCTCAACACACGGCATACAGAATCCTAGTTCCCCAACCAGGGATTGAACCTGCACCCCCTGCACTGGAGGCTCAAGTCTTAACCACTGGACAGCCAGGGAAGTCCCAGAAATGGGCTAAATTCCTATCAAGTGATTTCTGGAATGGAAACAGCACAGGACCTAGGTTCAAATTCCAACTCTACTACTTACCAGCTACGTGCCCTTGGTGAAGACAGGAAACTAGACTTTAGTTTCCTGATGGAGATGGAGATAATTCCAGTGACATGAAAAAGTTTATGAGCCACCACGGGTTCGTCAGTTGACTATTGGTTGTTACTACCTTCACTGGGACTGTGTATTTTTGGTTCTCAAAAGCCTAAAACCATGTTTATCTCGTTCACCAAGGTATCTATTATTCTATCTGGCCAATAAGTATTTTAAAATAACAGATGGATGGATGGATGGATGGATGAATGAATTGGTGTGTGTATCTCCTTGTAAACAGAGAGAAATGAGGCCTCCACATAAAAGAAAGGAAAGTGGCATGAAGTCCATTGTCTCCTCAACACATTTAGATTTCTGAATCTATTCTGTTCTCTGGTTTGGGAAGATGGGCCGTCTTTACCTTGGGAAAGCCAAAGCCTTTGATTGGGCCAGGACATACACAGTTAATGAGAGGAAACCACTTCCTGATCAATAATCGCCGGGCCAAGTTGCAGTTCAGTGACAAATGAAACGGCTGAGTTTCAGAACAAGTAACACTTAAGGACAGCAAAGATTATGAAGCACAAAAGCAGAGGAGTAACGTGGCTTCCGAAGACGGGCATTTAATACTCTCTCCCTTGGGGAGGAGAAGCCTGGCGCGCAATCCTGGCACAGCAGGGAAATGCTGAGGCGCCAAATCCTTCTGGGCCAGCAAATAAAAAAGTGAAACCCGAACAGGATTGGCCCCAAAGATACCATGTCATAGCCTTGGCTAAAAACCCGGGCAACCTGTCCAACTTGGCTGGGGATAGGAGAGGTTTCAGATCTCAGCTCTTCAAAAGTTCTGGGGAATCCAACCCCGCGTTATCACTGGTAAAGCAGGTGGGACAGGTGACGTGGGCTCTGCCTCCTTGAGGCTCCTGCTCCCACCTTTCCCAGGCTCCCTCTACCCAGAGGACTGGGAGAGGACTGGGTGCTGAGTCGCGGGGGGGCGGGTGGCCTGGGGTCGACGGCACAGAGGGAAGGAAGCACCTTTATCCAGGCCGCCGCCCTGGACCCACTCCCTGCACATGCAGGCACCTTTAAGCCTCACCTCACTCAATCTTCACCACAACCTGGGGGTCATGCACTTTTATCAACCCTGTTTTCTAGTCAGTCCCAAATCTCAGAGAAGTTAAGGCTGCCCTGTGCTTTCAATCAACAGTACTTTTTGTGCTGTTTTTCATTATTCCAAAAGCATTACACACTCGTTAAAGAGCATCTTCAAAACATACTGGTACAAAGAAGAAAATCAAACCAGGCATCGTCCCAGAGATAACCGCCTTAAGCTTCTTGGAGCACCTCCTCCCAGGATTCCACAGTACAGAGGCACCTGGACTTGTCTGGAACCCCACCCTAACACCTCCCAGCTGTGTGACCCCAGGGGACTTACGTGACCTCTCTGTCCCTCATTTTCCTGCTTGGTACAATAAAGATGTTAGCAGTTCCCGCCTCATGGGCTGTTGTGAGCATTTAGTGAGTTAATATGTCAAAGACGCTTAGAGCAGGGCTGGGCCGTAGTGCACGCCCCACAACTGTCCACTCATGCTTGTCTCTCTCTCTCCACAAATGTGTCCTTGCATACTTCATAAAAATGGGATTCAGGGCTTCCCTGGTGGCGCAGTGGTTGAGAGTCCGCCTGCCGATGCAGGGGACACGGGTTTGTGCCCCGGTCCGGGAAGATCCCACATGCCGCCGAGCGGCTGGGCCCGTGAGCCATGGCCACTGAGCCTGCGCGTCCGGAGCCTGTGCTCCGCAACAAAAGAGGCAACAACAGTGAGAGGCCCGTGTACTGCAAAAAAAAAAAAAAAAAAATGGGATTCAACTGTATACATTGATTTGTCATTCTCCTTTTTACTTAGCAATATGCCACGAACAGCCCTTCCGATCACAAAACACCTTCCACAGCATCCCCTCCAACTACTGCAGACTGAATGGTGGGCCCACCGTAGGTCTAACCAATCCCCTGTCGTTGGGCTCTCTACCCTGGTCACAGGGTGCTGCGTCCAAAAGCCTGAGACTTGATTTACAGGTTGCCAGACAGGTCTCCAAGTGGCAGGGTCACTCCAGGCCTCACGGGTCACACAGGTGGGTACCCTAGATAGCACTGAGATGTGAGGCCAAGCCTGGGTCAGTTTTGCTGTGTGCCCTTAGGCACTGGCCTTGTAAGTTTGCAGGTGTAAAGACACTTTGGTCCCACCTATGAAAGGGACTGTATTATCCCCCTTTTTCAGAAAAGGAAACTGAGGCTCATCACTTGCCCAAGGTCACTCAGCAAAGACAATGGCCTTGCTGGGACTCATGGGATGAAGGGCATCACCCAGTCCAGAGCCTCTGAGGAGGACTCTTGTGGGAGGTGTGGGGTGATTCAGGGGTCTTCTGAGGTGCACCCTGCTGGTCCCCGCAGGCGGTCCTGCAGACAGATCAGAAGCTCGGGATGGGGGACAGAGGCTGGCACTGGTGCTTGGGGTTCCAGATTCCTCATGAACGGAGGCACACCAGTCACCTCTCCTCAGCCCCAGCTGTCACCTCGAAGTGGGTGCGGGGGTGTTGTAGGCACTCGGAGGAAAAGGAGGCTTGAGAAAGAACTAGGCCTACCCAGTATGGCACCAGAGCCCACCAAGATGCAAACCAAAGGTAGAAAGAGGGCTTCCCTGGTGGCGCAGTGGTTGAGAGTCCGCCTGCCGATGCAGGGGACACGGGTTCGTGCCCCGGTCCGGGAAGACCCCACATACCGCGGAGCGGCTGGGCCCGTGAGCCATGGCCGCTGAGCCTGTGCGTCCGGAGCCTGTGCTCCGCAACGGGAGAGGCCACAGCAGTGCAAGGCCCGCCTACCGCAAAAAAAAAAAAAAAAAAAAAAAAAAAGGTAGAAAGAATCTCAAAGCCCAACAGAGAGGCATGCCAGCTCTGATGGGGTCATTCCTCAGGGCGACAAAGCCAGCTTTGTGACAACCACCTCAGAGGGCCAAGAATTGGGTCTGGGCTGCCAGACAAGACAGGCTGGAGCTTTCCAGGAAGGAGGGCGAAGGGAAGTGAGGCACCGGCATCAGCTTCTCCCTCCAGGCCATGAATGCTGCTCTTCTGGCCATCCAGGATGGCCTTGGCTATCCTGGACCAACTGGTCACAGGGCGGGCATGGAGCTGAGACTGCCCTCCCCGGGCAGGGAACTTCTCAAAGGCTGGACGGAGCATTCTTTGTTCATCCTCATTACACAGCCGTAAGCTTTAGGCCGATCCCCGGGACGCGACACACCAGCGTCTACCCAGGAGCAGCCTCCAGTGTAACAAGCAAGGGAAGGTGGACCACGAGCCTCAAGGGAATCTGCCTGTCAATCGTCAGAAAGCCAGGCCAGGCAATCTAGCCAACCCGCAGAGAACATCATCATCACAATGACAACAGCCCCATGCACTTCTCCTTCCTCCATGCTGGGCACGGTGTTAGGGTTGGCCACACGTCTCCATCTTCACAAATTCCCTGAGGGAAGCACTATTTTGATCCCCATTTTACAGCTCAAGATACTGAGCCTCAGAGAGGTGAGGTGACTTTCCCAAGGTCACACAGCAAGCAGGCAGCAAAGCCAGGAGAAAGCTCAGAACTGATTTCAGTGCCTGCACTCATCACCACAGTGCTGGCCTGCCTAAAGAGAGGGGGGAGCCTGGGTCTGGCATTTACTACAATTCGTTTATTCATTCAGCAGTTATTAACTCAGTATCTACCACATACCTGTTATCCACAAAAGATGGATAATTCCCTGCTCTCCAGGACCTGACATTCTCCAGAGAGGAAAGAAAATAAACAAGGAGACACACAAGAGAATCCCAGTTTGTGACAGGAGGCTTGAAGGAAATCAGCAGGGAGCTGTCACTGTGGTCAGGAGGGAACATGGGAGTTGAGACCCAGAGGATGAGAAGGAGCCAGCTGTGCAGTCATCGGAAGAGAGTGGCAGGCAGAGGGACCAGCAAGTGCAAAGGTCCTGAGGCAGAAAAGGCTGTGCTTCCGTCAACTGCTCTCAGTGGCCCCCATCCTCCTTAGACTTGGAGGCTGGCTAATGTTAACTCTTTAGTCACCAGCATAGTGGTTAACCCTCCACCTGCCACCCTTAGGGCTTGAATTCTGGTTCTGGTACAGCCTGTTCTTAGGAGGAAAAAAATAAGCTATAGGAGAAGGAAGAAAAAAAATTGTAGCAAAGGGGAAAGCAGAGAGAAAGGGGAAGAGAAAGAGGAGTGAGCACATGGAGAGCGGGAGGAAGGGGTGGAAGGAGGAAGCTCTTTTGCAAGTCCCTTCCTCCCTGCCTATCCCTCCCTCCCTGCTGGCAGCCTACAGGAGTGCACAGCACCTTAGGGCCCACAAGGGCCTCAGGAGCACCCAGCTTCCCCACCCTGACACCGTCCCCTTCCCCTGCCACTTCCTCTGCTAACCCTGCCCAAGACCATCACCACTTCCTCCGCATTAGAGGCCACCATCGCCATCCCAGGGCTCAGATTCAGTGGAGGCTGAGGCAGGCCCGAAGAAGAGGCACATTCCTGGGCTCACAAATGTCAAGGCCACAGGAGATACCACACTGAAGGGACCCTGGACCCTCTCCTCCCAATAAGCCCATTTGTCTTCCCCTCTGTATTGTACAGCAGAAAAGGCAGAGGCTCCTGGCCAGAGATATCTGGGTTTAAGTCCCAACTTTGCCACGGAAGAGCTGTGTGATGCTGAGCAAGTCACTGTACCTCTCTGGGCTTCTGCATCATCAGGTGGGGATACTAACTCCTGCTTTTCATGGGGCTGGTAGAAGAATACATGATGGAATGATGGACAGATATGAATGGAGTGGGAGTTCCCTGGTGGTCCAGTGGTTAAGACTCCGTGCTTCCACTGCAGCAGGCATGGGTTCAATCCCTGGTTGGGGAACTAGGATCCTGCATGCCGCACGGTGAGGCCAAAAAAAAGTGAATGGAGCAAAAGTCAACTCCCCACTCCTTTATCTTGTTCACCTGGGAACCCACGGTGCCTGACACGTAGGTGTTCAGCTGATCATGCTAATGACTAACACCCATGTGAGCTTTTCCAGAGTCCTGGACCAAGGGGTTTACATGGGCTATTTCATACTCCAACAACCCTATGAAGTAGTACCTTTCTGCAACTAAAGAAACCGAGGCACAGGTAAGTACTTTTCTCAGGATCACATAACCTGCAAGAGGGAGGGCCAGGCTTTAACTCCAGGAACCAGGATCTCATCCAAGTTCCCGGACCATCTCTAGTCCCTGGCAAACGTGAGCTTCCCTTCCCATCTCACCGACTCTGCTCTCTTTCCTTACTGACTACCAGGCCTAGTTCTCTAGAATCCTCCATGCCTCTCACCCACATACAACATCTCCCTCTCGGGCTAGTCCCCTTCCATTAGTCACTTCCCCTCCCTGGACTCTAACTTGGGCTCCAACCACAGCTCTGGTCCTCCTCCCACCCCCACCAGCTCCAGCCACCAAGACGTGGCCACTCTGTCCCAGCCTTCACTCATCAGTGGCTACCCTGACCTTGGGCAGCCAGGATACCTGGCTCTGGCATCCCCCAATTGTGTGGGCAAGCCACTCCCCATCTGGTGACCATTCAAAGATCACTCTTCTCTAACACCACACAAGGCTGACCTCATGACCTGGTCAGACCCCGGAGGCTTGGGGCAGGCAGGACGGTAACCGTCATATTCAAATCCCTCAACTTGGCATTCAAGGCTCTCTTGACTTGACTCCCACACACTGTTCTAGACCTGGCCCGCCCTGGCCAGCTCTCCAGGCCAAGCCCAGCTCCCAAACCCACTGACCGCTGGGTTTGAGGAGGCATTTGAAATGTGTACAGTGGACCAGGGGGAGGGCACCAGGTGCTGGCGGACAGAGAGGCCAGATCTGCGCTGCCCAGTATAGCAGCCAAGGTCACTACCGAGCCCCTGAACCGTGGCTGGTCCACACCGAGACACACTGTAAATGCCAAATGCACACCAATTTCAAAGACTTAGTATGGAATGAGAACTTTAAATAACTCTTTCTTTGTATTGATTATATGCTGAAATGATCATACTTTGGAAATACTGGGATAATTAAAATATACTATTGAAATTCATTTCTCCTGGTGTTTTTCCTTGTTTGAATGAGGCTACTAGAACATTGTAAGTTGCACACGCGTCTCCTGTTACATACCCCTTGGACAGCGCTGGCCCAGAGGCTGCCCCTCACTTCCAGCAGACGTGGCCCCGCAGGAGTACACGTGGGCGGTACCAGCACATCTGATATTTCCACACAAGACAGGGATCAGGGTTCTTATGGGAACTCTCCTGATCTCAAAACGCCTGCAATCACTTCAAACTTGGTTCAGCCACCGTGGGAGCCACACAAACCCACCTGCAGGCCCTTCCTGGCTCAAGGGCCACCAGGGGACAACCTCAAGCCTCACTGTCTGGCCTCTCTCCTGGCCCAGACTTCCTTCCCTCCAGCCTTCTATCCCGTCCCACCCGCCCTGCCTGGTGGAAGCCGTCCCTTCTCACTCTAGCCCCATCTTGGTCCCGCTACAGCTCGCTCACCCTGGCAGAGCTTTCTTTTCCTCCCCCGTGTGGCCCTGAAAACAGCAGGGGTGGCAGGCGCCTGGCCCATCCTGAGCACCTATGAGCTACCGGTCTGATCTCACAGCTGATCTGTGGGGTGAGTACTGGTCTCGGCCCCACTGGACACATGGGGAAACTGAGGCTCAGAGACAAGCCACTCGCCTGACGTCACACAGCGGCGAAGTGGGGCAGCCAGGGTTGAAAGCCTGGTCTGCCTGGCTGTGAGGCCCGAGTCTTTCATCACACACCCCCAGGGATGTGATACACACAGGTGAACGCGGCCTGTTTGCTGAACTGAATCGAGGCACATTCATTTGTATGAGGCAGCAGTGTGCCACGGGAGTGATCTTGTCCCCCAGGGGACATGTGGCCTTGTCCAGAGACATTTCTGGCAACTGCGGGTGGAGGAGGAGGTGCCGGCAGTGGTGGTACTTTTGTGGGTGGAAGCCAGAGATGCCGCTAACATCCTATAATACACAGGCAGCCCCCACAGCAAAGAATGGGCTGCCCCAAATGTCAGTAAGGTGGGGAGCCTGGTATCATGGACAAGCTACAAACACTGAAGGCCTTCTGCTTGTCCCCAGTTTAGCTGCAGTAACTGGCCAGGACCTTCTCCGTTTGATAGCAAGAGCATCAACCATAATGAACTATCATCCTTTCCTGCCCACTTCCTGGGTGGAGATCAGGTGCTGAATGTATTGCACCTCCCTAGCTCATCTCGTCCTCCATCGTCCTCCAAATTATCACCTCCATTTTACAGACAAGAGTGTGAGGCTCAGAAGGCAGGGGATCACTTGTCTGGGGTTACAACCCAGATCCTCCTGAGCCCCAGTTGCTTCCCTTAACCACCCTGCTCCACTGCCCTCAGCAGGAGCTGGGCCTGGGAGTGACCATCCCGGGCTGTTTTCTCGGGGCCTGTGGGGCGGCAGCCCCTGGGGATTTCCGCCTAGTCCAGGTAACCTCGGGAGGCCAGGGGACCCTGAATGGAGGTGAAGGCTGGGGGCACCGTTAGTTGTTTAGCTCACTTCACCCTGGCCTGCTATAGACCCAGCCAGAACAAGTCTCAGGGCGGCCAGTGCTCAATCTGCCCCTCCAGACCCAGGCAGACCCCCTGGGCAGGCAACATCCCCAGGAAGCTCCGGCCACCTTGGTTTTAGGACCCAGGCAGGAACCCACTCACAATAGCATGGACTTGTGTTTAAAAACACTAGACTGAGCGGAAATAAGGTTACTGCCTGGGGGCAGAGCTCTTTCCGGAGGAGGAGGGGAGGCGCACGGGAGACCTCGGCAGACCCCGGAGGAAGGAGGAAGGAGGAAGCGGAAACCGAGGCTTTAAAACTCTTAGGCAGAGATGAGGGGAAAGGAGCCCGCCTGGCCGGGGAGGGCCCAGAACCTCAGCTTTGTCTGAACTGGGTGTCAGGGCAGGATATGGCACCCGAAGGATGGGGGTTAACAATGGCTCTCTGAGCCCGGGGGCACCTGAGGTCCCCACCCGTGGGGCAGCCGCTGCTAAGATCCGGGTTCCTGCAGGGTCCCAGAGGACTCGGGGATTGGCTCTTAAGCGAAGGCAAGGGGCAAAGGGGGCCTCTATTAACTTATCTCATTTTCTTTAAAAAACCACCCTCAAGGGCTTCCCTGGTGGCGCAGTGGTTGAGAGTCCGCCTGCCAATGCAGGGCACACAGGTTCGTGCCCCAATCCGGGAAGATCCCACATGCCGCGGAGCGGCTGGGCCCGTGAGCCATGGCCGCTGAGCCTGCGCCTCCGGAGCCTGTGCTCCGCAACGGGAGAGGCCACAACAGTGAGAGGCCCGCGTACCGCAAAAAAAAAAAAAAAAAACCACCCTCAAAGAGCCATACATCACTCCCTCAACCGAGTAACTCCCTTATAGGAGTCTAGCGTAAAAAAATGATTTAAAATATAAAAACTTTACAAGCAAAGCTGTTCATCAATATAGAGTCAGCCTAGGGCTTCCCTGGTGGTGCAGTAGTTAAAAATTCGCCTGCCAATGCAGGGGACATGGGTTCGAGCCCTGGTCCGGGAAGACTCCATATGCTGCGGAGCAACTAAGCCCGTGCGCCACAACTACTGAGCCTGTGCTCTAGAGCCCGTGAGCCACAACTACGGAAGCCCGCGTGCCGCAACTCCTGAAGCCTGGGTGCCTAGAGCCTGTGCTCCGCAACAAGAGAAGCCACCGCAATGGGAAGCCCACGCACCGCAACGAAGAGTAGCCCCCACTCGCCGCAACTAGAGAAAGCCTGCGCGCAGCAACAAAGACCCAATGCAGCCAAAACTAAATAAATAAAAATATACAGTCAGCTTTGCTATAAAGTTTACTTTAAAAAATGCCAGTTTTGTTCCAACGCCACTGATGTATTAGGGAACAATTTTATCAAAACGCTAAATTCACATTTGCTTATGTTCTGTTCTGTCTGCCAGAAACACTAGGTGAACGCAGAAAACTTCACCCAGATGAGCCAAGCAGCAAAGGAATGCACAAATGGCACAGGCACCTCAAACATCTCTCAGCAACCTTTAAGCCACACCCACCCCATCTGGGGGTCCAACGTGCCCCCTGATTTCAGATAACCCTCTTTTCAGATAACCCTCCTTCCACAGCTTCACATACTGCAATGCTTCCCACCCACAGCCACAAGCAGCCTTGCAGACCTCTTTCCCAGTTCAGTGTTGTATTTATTGTGATAATTTTGTCTTTCTTATCTGCAAAACTTGTGTAAAACGGTGCTACTTGTTTTTTAGGTTCCTATCTTTATTTTTTTCTAATGTGCTGATGAAGTTTTTGAGTGTTGTGCCCTTAGCCCCATTTTTCTCACAAGGCCTCTGATTTTTGTTGCATGTTTTGCACAATTCAGGGATTTTTAGGAAGGCATATTTACACTACAGCAGACCTGACTGTATTGTGTAAAGGGCTTAACACAGCGCCTGGCACATGATAAGCATTTAATCAATTTTAACTTGTTGGGCTTCCCTGGTGGTGCAGTGGTTAAGAATCCGCCTGCCAATGCAGGGGACACTGGTTCGAGCCCTGGCCTAGGAAGATCCCACATGCTGCGGAGCAATTAAGCCCGTGTGCCACAACTGCTGAGCCTGCGCTCTAGAGCCCGTGAGCCACAACTACTGAGCTCGCATGCCACGACTACTGAAGCCTGTGTGCCTAGAGCCCGTGCTTTGCAACGAGAAGCCACAGCGATAAGCCCACGCACCACAACGAAGAGTAGCCCCCACTCGCAACAACTAGAGAAAAGCCTGCGTGCAGCAACGAAGACGCAGTGCAGCCAAAAATAAATAAATTTATTAAAAAAAATTTTAACTTGTTAATAGTAAAAAGAAAATGGGGGGGTACGAATTACTTAAATATCCAATAAGATTAAAATCATGGGGGCACTGAGCCATCCCAGAAGGTATGTGTGAAGCATTTAGAATAACACAGGAAGAGGCTTTAGGAATGAAAGATAACATAAAACACTGTAGGTGTGTATTATTACAACCCTGCATTAAAAAAATTTTTTTCTCCATAAAAATCCATTAAGTCTGGAAGGAAATATATCAAAATGTCAACAGCAACTGATGGGACTTAAGGTAATGTTTTTCTTTTTAATTAAAAACAAATTTGTACTATACACCTAATTTTGCAAAATCATAAGCCTTTTCAAAGCTTAAAGACAACATAAGACGACAACTAAAGCAATTTTCAAGAAGCAGAAAAATCATCTCAGCCTGTTAACCCAACTCTTCATGCCCCCATGCTCCCTGTCTCTGTTCAGCACATAAGTACCTGCTTCACCCACAGCTAGGACAGCGAGCACACCCGGCTGAAAGCAGTTTCTTCCATTCAACCCTCCACCTTGTCTTTAGAGTAAAGATTATTATTAAGGGCAAGAATTTTGAAACTATATAGCTTGTGACTTTTACTTTGTATCTAGTAATGAACGAGAAATGATTTTCTTTTGAAATCGCTTAAGGAGTAGGTGAGCATGAACTTGACTGTGCAAAAAATCAATCCTACGAGGCTCTTTTTTCTCCCGAGATCAACTGATGATTTATCAGGGAGAAGAAGGAAAAAGAGGCTCCACATCGTGAGACACTAATGTCTCAAGACATGAGGCTTTGAGCCTCTGCAAGACACTCCTCAGGACATCTGTAATTGGAGTCCTCTTCTGACAAGCCTTTGACAAATTGGGATTCCTACGGCTTCTTACACCAGCGAAATCCTCAGAAAGGCCTTCACCACCTAGGCTGCCAGGAGAAAAATCTGCTAGTTCTAGGACAGGGAGAGGAGGTGCTGCTGGCCATCACTTCACCAGCTCGCAGCCAACGGGTTACCAAGGTGCCACGTCAAAATGCAAGTTCTGGTCCCAGACATAAAACCTAGATGGAACCTCTGGCCTGTGCTGCTGAAATGGCCATGCCAGGGAACAAAGAAGTGGGAAGGAGTTATGGTCCCTGATTAGAATCTTTAGTAAAGCAACACCTGCTTCAACTTCAACTCTAAGGGCCTGACTAAGCAGCACTTCTTCAGGGTAGGAGACAAGGTCACAGGGATCTCTGATCCAAGACGGGTCTTCCTTAGCTGGTAACTAAGCCCAGAGCCTTGGGTTCTAGTCCCTTCCTTTCCCTGAGCCCCCGTATTCCTGCGTGTAACATGGGGTTGGGTTAGATCAGAGGGTCACACACCAAGGCCAGGAAGGGAACCTAATAAATGTCCAGGTGTGTCAGCCATCACACAGCTCTCCTGATCTACCTTCCCCTTGTCTTAATTATGAGAAAATCATGGGTTCGGAGGTGGTGGGGAGGGGCTTGTGGTGCAGCCGGCTCACAGCTTTGAGCACTAGACTCACTTTTAACAGGGTTCACGTGCTCTGGAGAAGACAGTTCACGTGTCTCTGGAGGAGACAAAATAACCTGTGAATCAGATGGGCTCCTTTGTATGAAACTTTCAGAGCTGTAAGGGAGTTTTGTGGGGCTAAAGCAGGAGGAAATGACAGTCGAAACTGACAAGGGGAAATCTTACCAGCCTAGAAGCAAAGTTCTGCATTTAGGTTTGAAAGAAAATGAACCTTATGAAGCCAGGATTCATTAGGGGACAGGGACGAGACTGCAATGGAAAGTCAGCCTCTAACAGAACAACATCATGCACTAAAAACACCAACTTAACCTTCTGGAGAAAGCGGGGGATGTGGTGAGCTGACCAAGGGTCCAGCTGTTCTTACGGTGGTCAGAGCACACCTGGCAGAGCAGGCTCCATCAGGGGAAGGCAAGTACACCGGTGGGGTGTCTGGCGGAGCCGCAAGACTGAGGACAGTTTCCTGGTGCCGCTAGGAGGGAGAGGCAGCTCTGAGAAAGGGAAAGAAAAGATGTGCGAGTGAAGTATGTGCTGAGGGCCCTGGAATACGTGCAGAACCCTCAGGCAGAGAAAGGCAGCAAATCAAGGCAGCTGAGAGCCACAGGTATGAGTGTCACAGAGGCCAGCCTTCCAACCACAGAACCTTTGCTCCAGTGGGGCTTTCACCCTGTAAAAGGAAGTGCTGGCTCCGTGGGGAGGTGGTAAGGGAACAAAACAGGCACCCTGAGGGGCTGGGTGACTTCAAAATTGCCCCTAGAGCAATGTTTCTCAAACTTAAAGCGCACGTAACATGGGGGATTCTAATCAGGGGGATCTGGGCATCTGCTGAAATGCAGACCCTACTTTATTATTTATTAGGTCTAGGGTGGGGCCCGAGATTCCACATTTCTAACGAGCTCCCAGGTGATGCTGGTGGTACTCCTCCAGGGACTACACTTTGGTGATTAGGCTCTCCACCACTTTCAAGGCAAAGAGAGCAAGTCTTGACCAGGGGTGGCCTAGAGAAGCTCTCTCTGTGGTCCAGGCTCCTAAAAGGGAAACCCTGGGGTCAGAGTGATCTACAAGCTATAGGAGCCCCAAAGAAGGTGATGGTGGCTTAGGAAGGAGGTGCCCTCCTGTAGAAACCACCAGCTTAACATGTGGGTTTCTCTCAGTAAAGAGTTTCCTGGGGGAAAGGAGATCAGGGAAAGCGTGGAGTCAAGCTCTAAGTGTTTGGGTCCCCAATACGACTGAGCAACTCAGAATGTGTTCTCAGGACCAGAAACCAGACAATGACCTGCTGCAAACGTGTCTACAAATAATCAGCTCTGCCCCACCCACCCCTCCACAAAAGCTCTCTGGCCTTTCATTCTTCTAGGGAAAGGTGACTGCAGACTGGAAGACTCCCCAGCTGTGACTCACTCATCCACATACTCAAATCTGACCCGAAGCGCAGGATTCACGAGGCCCTAGACTTTTCCCCTCTGCCCAGCCCCAGCCCACATTTCCATGCCTAACCTCTCACTCTAGACAACCCCCCCCTCCACCTCCTGTCTCTCCCGTCTTCTGGCTCGTCTTCAGGTGTGTCCCCAACTTCACCGGACTCAACCCTTCCAGACGCAGCCGAGTTTCTCTGCCCCCAGCGCCTCGGCACTCTCACAGACCCTGAGTGACCTCCCTTAAAAAGTATGCCTAGTATCAGTTTTACCGCGGATACCTCGTCTCGGATGCTAAAGTCCTTTAAGCGCCCCCTTTGTCTCCCCCTGCGGCGCCGAGAGCCGTGCAGGGCGCACAGGAAGTGCTCAGAAACTTAGCTCGGGGCAGCAGCCGTGCCCGGAGGGGGCGTCCGGCACGCAGGGACTCAGCCGGGCTGTGTGAGGATACCCCACCCCCGACCCCAACGAAGAACAAGGATCACCAGGACAGGACCCCGGGACTCCGAGTTCAGGGCCGGGCAGCCCTCTGCGTTCTCCCGAGCCGTGGCCGAGACTGACCAGGGCCAGCGCCCCTTCCTTCCGGAGCCGCTCCACGCGCCCCGAGCCACGCACCACCAACACAGCGCCCTCACCTTGTAAACCTTGCCGAAGGCACCATCGCCCAGCTCGCCCACAATCTCCCACACCTCGTTGGGGTCCAGGTCCCGGCGGACGTGCTCATATTCGCGGGACTTTCTCTTCTCGAAGGTAGACCGGCGCAGGATGCGGCGGAAATTGGCGAAAGCCATGGCTGAGGGCACGCGAGCCGGCGGGCGAGGTGGAGCCGGCTCCGGCTTGGGCTGTAGCTCCGGCGGCCGCGAGGGAGGGGCTGGAGGACGCCGCGGCGCTCTGGGGTTCTCCCCAGACCCGCCCTTCCCCGCAGCCAGACCCGGTCAAGTGCGCCCTGGGCTGCGCGCGGCGGGAGCACCCGGAACCGCGCAGGCGGCCGCGGTCCCCGCCCCCGCTCGGTCCAATCTCCGGGCCGCTTCCCGATGTAGACCCAATTCGCGCCGCGCCCCCGCCCAGCCCGCAAGCCCCGGGACGCGTTCCGGGGACCCGGCCCCGCTCCCGCCCATCGGCCCGACTCCACCTGCCGCTCCCCGGCAGCGCCCGGAGACCCCCTAATTGGCTGCGGGCGCTCCCCGGCTCCGCCCGTCGCCGCAGGGCACTCTGGAAACTGTAGTCCCCCGCGCGCCGCACGCCCGCGAGCCACGGACTAGGCTTTGGCGAGCTTAGTGGACCCTTCGGTGGGACCATACCGGGTCTGGGGGGCCCACCGTGTCTCGTGGCTCCCAAACTTTCTGCGGGAGCGAAAGGGGAAGCAGACTGGTTATTCGGGAGCGCCCACTGATTGCTGTCCAAAGACCAAAAAGGCGAACCGGCATTAATCATTGAATCCGCCCCGTAACGGCCCCGCGCGACTGCTCTGCTCGCGCCCACTTTTCAGGTGGGGGCGCCCGGCGGGCGAGGGCACTAGCCCCGGGCTGCACATCCTGCGGGCGGATCCGGTGCGGATTGCTCGGCGTGGTGCTGCCTCCTAGCGCGGGAAATGCTGCGCCCTTGCGGCGACGGTCAGTCCCTGAAAACCCAGGCTCCCCGGCTCGCTTCCTGCTTCCCAGGGGCTCTGCCCCACCGAGATCCACCAACCGGCCAGGATTACAGGGCTAAGAGAGAGCGCTCCGTGGGGACTTACTTATCACATGCTTCCTGATGGATCTTCAGATATATCTGCATAGGTAAAAAACTTCCTTATTCTTAATTTTACAAATTTTAAAAATAAGCTCATTATACATAGAATTGAAGTTTTCTTTGACCACCGTCATCCTCGATCCTGTCCGTTTTCCACCTGCTACTGTTAACTGTCTCTAGGACAGTTAACACGTATCTAAATCTAAGTAGGTTCCAAGCAGCGAGTGCTGAGGGGTGGGCAGGTGGGCAACCTGTAAAGCTTATTATGGTAACTCTCCCACATAAGCAAATTGAGTCTCGGGGAATGTCACACTCCAATAGACCACGTCCCTGCGGAGAAGGTCCATGTTGAGGTGTTTTCACCCCTTCCTGAGTCGCATACAAACACCAAGTGTAGTTCTAAATTTGGAAAGCCAAATGCAGAAGCCTAGGGTACTGGTGGTGGTCTGCACAAAGGATGCCCTGAGTAAAGGTTGCCAAGCACTTTGAAATGTCCCCACAACCTAATGAGTGGTTGCAATCGTAGAGGGTCTTTATCACTAAAAGGAGGAAATGCAGCACAAGGCTGGGCTCTCACCAAGTAAGCCCAAGTTTAAACCTCCCAGAACAAGCTGGAAGGCCGGTCTTTCATTAGTTTCAGTCCATTTGACCAACATTGTGAAGGGGGTGAGGGGACAATGGGGGAGGCTTTCCCACTGGGAGGTGGGGGCTCTGACCACAGGTCAGTCTAGAGGGGCTGGGACTGGGAGTCCCAGTCCCAGTTCATCCCCAAGCCGGGCCAAGCCACACACGACTCTATGAGACTGGCTCTGCGATAGCTCCAGAAAAAATAAAATGAGAAACAAAAATGGAGAGCTTCACTCAAAAATGTTGTAAGTGAAAGAAGCCAGACACACAACAGCACACGTTATATGATTCCATTTGTATGCAATGTCTAGAAAAGGCAAATCCATAGGGACAGAAAGCAGATTAATGGTTGCCAAGGACTAGGCTGAAATGGACGTGAGGAGTCTTATTGGGGTGATGAAAATGTTCTAAAACTGGATTATGGTGATGATATAATAACTTGGCAAGTTTACTAAGAATCACTAAATTGTATACTTGAAATGGCTGAATCTTATGATATGTAAATTATACTTAAGTACAGTTGTAAGAAATCAGAGAGGTTCAACAAAACCAAAGCTATACCTCTGAGATAACTAACAGACAAGGCTGGTCAAAAAGATAAAAAAAGAGTTGCAGAAAGAAAAATATTCCCCAAGACAATGAAAATGAAAAAAGTGACAGAATATTAGGTACAGTAGAGATTTTGATATCAGTATTTTAAACAATTTTATGTGAATACATTTTAATTTATGTGAAATGGGTAATCATGTAGAAGAAAATATAAATGATATAAACAAATGATATATAAATATATGATATGATATATAAAAGACACATAATTTCAATAAGAAATAAAAAGCCTAAATAAGCTAATAACCAATAAAGAAATGAATCAAAAATCTAAAGTCTGCCCCCACTGAAAGACATCAGGTTATGTGGTTTTACAAATAATCTCTCTCTTCATATAAATACTTTAAGAAGATAGAAAAAAAGGAAATATACTCATTTGTATGAGATGAGCTTTACTACAATTAGGTAGGAATAGTAAAAGAAAATTGTAGATTAATTTCACTTAGGAAATAGATGTGTGGGGGGGAATACGAGCAAGATGAAACCAGAGGCTAATAAAAACATCATGACTAAGAAAGGTTTATCCAGAAATAAAAGAATGGTTCTATCTAGGAATAAAAACCATTAAAGTAAGACACTGGATTGACAAAGTAAAGAAGAAAATCGCATACTCTTGATAGTCACAGAAAAAGCATTTGACTGTATTCTTAGGCTAGATTTCCCCAAAGATAAGAATCTGAATGCAAATAGTTTATTTGGGAGGTGATGCCAGGAGGCACCAGTAGGGAGTGGGAAGCTAAGACAGGAGACACTTGAAGCCAGTAAAGGGTGTACTTTGTAGATGATTACTGCTGTGGCCAACTGGGGCTTAATCCCACTGGGGGATTCTGGGGATCAGGATGATGCAACACACTTCAGACTCAGCCTATCTGACAGTCAAGGACACTGGGGAATTTTCCTCTAAACCTCATCTGTCCTTGGCCAAGGGCTGCTCCCTAGGGCAGCACTTCTAGCCTGCCCTGCTAGAGGGCCAAGAGGACACCGCTAAGTTGAGAGATGTCACGGGTCTTTGTACAGCTTCTACTGTAACAATCCTTACACTTTTTTTTGTGTGTGTGTGGTACGCGGGCCTCTCACTGTTGCGGCCTCTCCCGTTGCGGAGCACAGGCTCCGGACGCACAGGCTCAGCGGCCATGGCTCACGGGCCCAGCCGCTCCGTGGCATGTGGGATCATCCCGGACCGGGGCACGAACCCGTGTCCCCTGCATCAGCAGGCGGACTCTCAACCACTGTGCTACCAGGGAAGCCCCTTTACACTTCTTATTTCTTCTACTTTCCTATAGCATTTGCTAGAATCTTTAGCTTTATGTTAAACAGTAACCGTGAAAATAGGAATTCTTGTCTTGGTCCAATATTTGATGGAAAAGGGTTTAAAGTTTCTCCTTTAAGTATGATGTTTACCAAAGATTGTGGCAAAAGACCTTCACACAAAGTTCCCTGCTATACCTAATTTGCTAATAAGTTTTTCTCATAGCTGTAGAACTTTATCAAATGTTTCTTCTGCATTTATCATATGATTAATCATATGAGGTTTCTCATCTAGCCTATAGACATGGTAAATTTCATTTATTGAAACATTCTTGCATTCCTGGAAAGCAAATATTTTATCTCCCTCTAGAGAGGCTAAGTAACCTTTCCAAGGTATGCTTCTTCATAAGTCAGTCCCCATTCACACGCCTCACCCCAGGCAACCACTAATCTGTTTTCTGTCACCATATATTGCAAATATCTTTCCTAGTTAACCATATAAATGGAATCATACAGTAGTGCTCTTTTAAGCCTGGCTTCTTTTCACTCAGCATATTTTTGAGATTCATCATGTTGTTTTATGTATTTGTGGTTCGTTCTTTCTAACTGCTGAGTAGTGTATGGATATACCACAATTTGTTTATCCATTTAGCTGCTGATGGACATTTGAGTTGCCAGTCTTGTTATCATGAATAAAGCTACTACGGACATTTGTTTACAAGGCTTTGTATGGATATATATTTTCATTTTCCTAGATGCACCTAGGAGTGCAATTGCCGGATCATACGCTAAGTATATGGTTAACTTTTTAAGAGGCTGTCCAAGTATTTTACAAAGTGGTTCTATCACTTTACGTTCCCACAAGTGATGTTGCTCCAATCACACTGATATCATCAGTTTTTAAAAACTCTAGCCATTCCAGTGACTACTAGTGGTATCTTACTCTAGGCTTTTGCCCTCAAGGCATCTGCCAAATCCTAAACTGCAGAGCTTAGGGAAGGAGGTCACGAGACCAAACAGAAAGCCAATAAGCTCACAGACCAGAAAAGCTAAGCAGAGCCTAGATTGTGGTCTCCAAATACAATTTTCCATAAAATGATACTATGGCTCCTTGGAGAAGTCTTTCTAGATGTAAGACAGGAAATGTCTATCCTTACATCAACATCTGTGCCTCTGTCTTGAAACAAAATACAGATGGCAAACATGCACATGTAAACATGCTCAACTTCATTAGTCATCGGGGAAATGCAGATAAAAACCACTGTATCCATTTGAACAGGCTGTTATGCTGCAATAAAACCCTCAACGTCTTGGTAGCTTAACACAACAAAGATGGTTTCTTACTGTATAGAAAGCTACAAAGAATGTAGCATCTATCTTAGTGAGAAAAAAAGATGGATGATCTACAAAACTATAACTTTTCTTGAGCATATCAAAGAACTGAGGTCACAAGGCAACCAAGGAAAGTGAATTCTCACAAAGAACAAGCCCCTGCAAGGAGAGAGAGGGCACACCAACCATTGGACCTTTGGCAGAACATGGCTGAAAATGGCAGCCACCGTACAAGTGGTGAAGAAAGCTTTAACCAAAGTTTGAGCAGATGATTAGAGGCAAAGTTTGGGATACCACGTCAGTGTGGAATAGCTGGAGTTCCCAGACACAAGGGGCAATCACACACACTGGCAAACTCCTTCCCATGGGTCGCCAATGGGAGCCTGTAAGAAAAACTGGGGGCAGGGCAGCACAGTTCTTGCTGATGCAGGAGTGAAGGAGGTGGTTGGTGCCTGCCAGGGGCTGAGTATAAGGTCTCATCTACTTCCTCAGAAGTAGCAAAAGCAAAATTCTTCAAAGCAACAGCTTTCTGCTGCTGGGAGAGAGGAACCCCTCACTCTCAAGGCCCAGATAAAATCCACAGTGCTCACCCCCAGGACATGGAAAGATCCTCTGTCTTTTCGTGTAGTCACTGAGGAACTCAAGACTGATAGGGAACCATCATCTATTTTTTAAATTTATTTTTTATTGGTGTGACGTTGGTTTATAACATTAAATAAGTTTCACGTGTACAACATTGTATTTCTACTCTGTGTACACCGTGGCACCCTCAGAACACCATCATCTTGAATGTTACTGCTACTATGGCATTGGAAAAGAGAGTTCTGACATTTTGGGAATTGTTTGTTACAGTAGGTAGCAGTACTCACCCTAATACGCTGGGAAAATGCAGTTAAATATTACACCATTTTTTTCTCCCTTCCCCTAGCAGCAATAGATCTTTCCCTACGTAGCTCCTGGTGAGTTCTGAGGGCACCACAGCTGGCTTCTTCATGTGACATTATTTTTAGTGTTTTATACAGTCAAGATTCATTTAGATTTACTCACATATTTTCAATTTCTGGTACTCTTCATCCCTTCCTGAATTTCTGTGTTTCCATACGGAATTATTTTTCTGTGCCTGAAGAATTCACTTATAGCTGTTAATTTTCTGTTTTTGTGTGTATGGATTTATTTTGTTAGCGCCCTCCTTCTGTCATAATTGTATTGCATTTAAACTTTATCATTTTAAACTCCCTATGACATTGTTACTATTTTACCCCATGGCTGTTTACTTGCACTGACCCACGTATTTTTACTACTTTGTTGCTCTCTATTCCTTCTGATATCTTGGATTTTCTCTCTGTGATCATTCTCTGACTACCGTAAGTTGATCCTTTAGAATTTCTTTTGGGAGGGTCCGTTGGTGATCATTTTTAGTTTGGTTGTTTGTTTGTTTTTGCCTGAATACAGCTTTATCTCATCCTAATTTTTTTTTTCACTATAGAAAATTTCAAACATATTCAAAGTAGAAAGAATAGTATAAGCTAGTACTCCTGTACACTCATCAGTCAGTTCATGTTTGAACAATCCTGTTATATGTATACCAACACCCACGGGCCTGGATTATTTTGAAGCAAATTCCAGGCATCTTACCATTTTATCTTTTTAAACCACCACCACATCCACTGTCATTCCTAATATTACATCCAATCAGTGTTCATAGTTCTCCATCATCTCATGCTTTTGTTGTTTGTTTTTGTGGGTTTTTACATATACAATCTCTATGAATTAGGATCCTCATAAGTCCATACACTGTAATTGGTTGATGTGATTTGAAAGAAATTTAACTATTAATTTATAGATCCCTCTTCCATCTCTTTTTCTTTTCTTGTAAATGTTTATTGAAGAAGTGGAGTCATTTTCTTTTAGAGCTGTCCACAGTCTGGGTTTTGTTGATTGTGTCCCCGTAGTGTCATTTAACATGGACCTCTGCTGTCCTGTTTCCCTGATTTATATTTTCTATAAATTGATCAAATTCAGGTTTGATTTTCCTCCTCATTCTTTTAAATGAAGGTGGAACTCACATAATATAAAATTACCTATTTTAAAGTGTACAATTCAGTGGCATTTAGTACATCGACAGTGTTGTTCAACCATCACCTCTGTCCAGTTTGAAACATTTTCATCGCCCCAGTGGGAATCTTTGGATCCTGTAAGCAGTCACTTCCCATCACCCACTCCCCTGGCCCCCAGCCCCTGGCAACGACTGATCTGCTTTCAGTCTCCATGGCTTTGCCTCTTCTGGATATTTAATATAAATGGACTCATACAATATGTGACCTTCTGTGCCTGGCTTCTTTCACTTACTATAAGGTTCATCTACATTGTAACATGTATCATTCTCTTTCATGGCTAAGTATTTCACTGTATGGATGTGCTACCATTTCATTTGTCCATTCATCAGTTGATGGACATTTGGGCTGTTTCCACCTTTTGCCTATTGTGAATAGTGCTGCTATAAACATTTTGTACAAGTATCTGAATACTTGTTTTCATTTCTTTTGGATATATATCTAGGAGTGGAAATGCTAGGTTATATGGTAATCTCATGTTTAACTTTAAGGAACTTCCCTTCAGTCTTGAAAGACGATTTTACTGAGTGTATAATTTTAGCTTGGCTATGATTGTTTTTACACATTGAAATAGTACTACATTATGTTTTGGTTTCCATGTTGTGAAGAAGTTGATTGTTAAGTTTAATCATTAGTCCTTTGAAGATAATCTTTCTTCTCTGATTGCCTTTAAAATCTTTGTCTTTGGTATAATGCAGTTTCACTCTGATGTGTACATATATGTATATCTTCTTATCTCAACTACTTAGGACTTCAGTCTTTTGAGAGGGAATATAGCATAGCTATTAAAAAGCAGTGATTATTGCCAGACTAGGTTCACATGCTGACTTCACTATTAATTAGCTTAGTGACTTTAGGAAAATTACTTAACTTTTCTGAGGCTTTTTTAAAAACTTTTTATTGATACAATTCATGTACAATATTATACAAGTTATAGGCGTACAACATAGTGGTTCACAATTTTTAAAGGTTATAATCTATTTATAGTCATTATAAAATACTGGCTAGGGAATTCCCTGGCGGTCCCATGGTTAGGACTTTGCGCTTTCACTGCCAATGGTGTGGGTTCAATCCCTGGTCCAGGAACTAAGATCCCTCGTGCAATGGGGCATGGCCAAAAAACATATATATATTGGCTATATTTGCTGTACAATATATCCTTGTTGTTTATTTATTTTATACGTAATAGATTGTAACTTGAGCCTGTTTCTTAATCTGTAAAATAGGTATAGTAATCTCTACCTCATAGGATTGTATGATTAATCTTTGGACTAAATGAGTTAATATATTAATACACTTACAACAGTGTAACATGTTACTATGTAACATGTAGTTATGTAACTGTTCACCTTGATAATGATGATGAGCACAGTCTGTGGGTGGGTGTCTTTCATTGGTTTTGGAAAATTCTCAACCATTTTTTTTTTGGCTGCTCCGAGTGGCTTGTGGGATCTTATTTCCCCAACCAGGGCTTGAACCCGGGCCACGGCAGTGAAAGCACTGAGTCCTAACCACTGGACCACCAGGGAATTCCCGCAATTTTAATTTTTTTATTGACTGTTTCCTATGATGCTTTGACATAGGAAGACCTTTATTACCAGAGCTTCTCTCTATCCAACATTCTAATTCTGAGGCAGAATTCTCTCTTCTACTTCAGGTTGCCAGAGTCTTCGGCTTAAAGGGCACCATAATGAAACTGAAGCAAGGATCGTTTCTGTGGTACCTCTATCTGGATAAACTATATTGCTTATTATCCGTGAGAAATGTGAAGGCTTTGGTGGAGTATTTTCACCTTCTTGATGTGCACCGCAAGAAAACCTTGAATGGTTAGTACTTTCAGAAATGCTTCCTCTGGGTCATTACCTGTTTTTTAACGAACGTGCAGGAAAATTTATAGAACCAGAAACTATTTCATTAATGTATATATTATATCTTCTAAATGAAGCACAGAGAAAAATTGCCAACTGAGACTTGAAGGCTGTTCTGTGAGGAGGATAAAATTGCAGGCTCTGGGGTTAGGTCCTCCACCCATTATTCCTTGGTGATTTGGAGAACAACATCATCCTCTTTTAAGTCTCATTTTCCTCATCTGTAAGTGAGGCTTCTAATAATGGAGTCCATCTCACAGTTGGAAAATAAAAGATAAATGAGATAATGCATGGAAAATGCTTAGCATGGTGCCTGGCACACTGTAAGGATTTAATAAATGTTCCTTATTATTACAACTATTCCTGGGGACTGAGCCCCACTCAGGCATTAACCCTCAAGACTCCCTTAGCAAGACTTCTCGTCTATCGAATGGGAGGTTTGAATCAGATGATCTGCAAGATCGCTTCTAATTCTTGGTAATTGTGAGTGACCAGAAAATGCTGATGATCTCGACCCTGCCTTTGAGTGCACAAACTAATAGAAGACCAATTAAAACACTTTAGGTTTTCTTTAAAAAATATTTATTTATTTATATATATTTTTGGCTGCATCGGGTCTTAGTTGTGGCAGGCGGGCACTTTCACTGCGGTGCGCAGGCTCTTCATTGCCGCATGTGGGCTTCTCTCTAGTTGTGGCGTGCAGGCTCAGTAGTTGTGGCGCACAGGCTTAGTTGCCCCACAGCATGTGGGATCTTAGTTCCCAGACCAGGGATCGAACCCGTGTCCCCTGCATTGGAAGGCGGATTCTTAACCACTGGACCACCAGGGAAGTCCCCTAGGTTTTTTTCGTTTGTCTGTTTTGTTTTCAGGACTGGGTATAAATAAGGTGTCCGACTCATTGTGACCTGAGAGAGATGTCATTTATCAATAAGGAGTTTCTTCCATAAAGATATTTTAAAGAGTTCATTCAATCTTTATAAAATAATAAAAAGATACTTTCATTTTCTCATACTTTCATGCCTCCAGTTTACACACAGTATGTCACCAAATCTTCACAATAACCCAGTCCTAGATAAAGCAACTGTAGGACGCCTAGATGTAAACAGAAGATCTGGGACCAAAACCCAAAGCCCACACTCTTAGTCTCACCAGCGTTTGCTGAGCAGAGTCTGATCTCCCTGGTAACTAAATCACTCCCTGGTGATGCAATACCCAAGAGATAAAGTCATACTTGTGTCTTCTGGTCACCAAGGGACTGGATGGTGACCTGAAAGGGAGAAGCCATAGCCTTGAGTTTTGCCTTCCAGGGAGATAGTGACTTAAAGCCTTGGAGACTTGAGTGGGCCAGAGCCAGCTGATTGAAAAACAGTATTTGTTTAGTAACTACTAAGTCTCACAATAAAACATTTCTCAAGGAGCAAACATCATGGTGTTTACACATGGTGTGTTGTTCCCAAGTGCTCGTACCTGGTTGGACTCATACCTGGTGGGACGTGGGGAAGGAACATCAAGAGGCCATCAGAAACCCCCAGATCATGACATTGTGACGACTGGTTTCACTGTGCACTTAGCCAGCTTCAGCCAGGACTCCAAACCACACAGATGTGCTTTACGGATTTAGTGGAGCCATGTCTTGTGCAGGAGGTAGTCTCTGTAATCAATGGGCAAGGAGAAATCACATGTAGACAAAGTTACACTTGCAAATCCCTGAAATCCCCTGGGTGATTTGTACATACAACCTGTACAGCCACATATCACTGTGTAAACGTATCACCATGTTTGTTTCTTCCATCTAACACTCCCTGAGACAGATGATTAGTGAGTGGAATTTCAGGCAAATACTTTCCCTGTCCTTTACAGTATTTTTTTCTCTGATTGTATATGACTGTATATGCATTAACTAATGTGAAAAGATATGGCTTCACTGTGGAAAGAGCGAGGCTGTGGAGTCAGACGGACCACATCTGAATCCCAGCTCTGCCACTCAAAGTGTGGTCCAGCTGCCGCATCACTTGGGAGCTTGTTAAGAATGCAGACTCAGTCCCATGCCAGAGTTCCTAATCAGAATTGGTGTTTTTACAAGATCCTCAAGTGACTGGTATGCCTATTATAGCTCAAGAAGCCCTGAGATTAGTTACTACCTGAGGCTTATTGTAAAAGGCTGTGTAGGGTTGTCAGGGTTCAGTGACATGTGGCACTTAAAGTGCCCAGCATCTAAGATGCTCAGTGATAGCTCTTTTCCCCCATCACCGAATGCATTTGCTTTATGTAAGCATGAGGAAAAGTGATACTTTTACAGAAGAGGAATGATTTTAAAAATTTCTCGTTTTAATTCTCTCAAGTGAAAGGCCCAGGTGAAATGTCAGCTTTTCCAAGAATGTGTCATAGGCCCCCAGTGAGAATTAAACTCTTCCTTCTATGTACCAGGAGCACTTTGAGACTTTTATTGGTTACGTATACTCATCTGTCTGCTCCGTCGAGCGTGTAAGCTGGGCTCAGGAACCAAGCCCTATCCACTATCTCCTTCTCCACAAGTCCAGGTACAGTGCTTTTCCACACAGCTCAAGGGCAACTGAGGTTTGAGAAATTGTGGAAGGTATAGTGGCAAAGCCGGAAACAAAATATTATCATTACTATGGCCAGGTCAACAAGCTTCCAACATGACAACCATTTATGTGGTTCCCAGATGTTTAACATTTTGGAACCGTTTCAGAATAATCCATCTCATCTCCTTACCAACAGATGTGCTCTTCTACCACTTCCTTCATCACGTGACTGACCTGAAACGGAACCAGATCACAATTGTGTTTAACATGCTGGACTGGAATGCTGTGGGCGAGATTGGTTTTGACCAGTTCTACATGCTGGTTTGCATACTGCTGGCACAGGAGGCAAGTAACGAGTCAGGCTCTGTGGAGCAGAGGGGGCACAGCTTGGCTGCTGCCACCATTTTGCTAAAGGTAGCACCGAATTAAGAGTGCAGCAGAATTTTTCTTCTCACTTGAACCAGGAAGAAAAAAATGGTGGGAGAACTACTTTTGGTTCCTAAATGGCCCATCTATAACCTAGGAGTTTCCAAAGGTTATCCAGCTTCCCTCCCACATTGCCTTTATAAAGAACGAATCTCATCCTGTCCTTGGCATGCCCTTCCTTGCCCCTTCTAGCTGGTGGGTCTTAAAATCATCACCAGTAATCCTAACTGCCTCTCTTCCTCAGTGATCCCTTTTCTCAGAGAACTTTCTGAAGGGGATGAATGATAAAGACAAGACACACTCTTCTTTGGGTTCCCACCTTACCTGGTACATACTCCTAGTGTGTATTTACCTCTTTCCCACTCCTTGAGGAAAGGCACCTTGTGTCAGCATTTTACTGCCAGTGCCACAATTTTCATAAGTAGATTTTCACTGAACATAAGGAAATACATTCTAGTGACTAGAGTTCTGTCTAGCAGAACCAATCACTACAGGTGGCATAAGTCCCCCCTGAATGCAGATGATGAAGCAGGATCTGGTACATCGACCATAGAACCCTTTCAGCCCTGAGCTGCTATGATTCTGCCTTTTGCTTTTAGCTCTCTAGGAAATGGACTAGTGAATATATGAGTCTTGATGTCGCAAGTTTAGAAAGCAGCACCAACAACATGTTTCCGTATTTCTCTCAAAGCAGAACCATTTGGGAGAGCAATTTATCTTCCGCCATTCCCGGCCTGTTTTTGAGCTGCTTGACCTGGATGGGGAGCTGAAAATTGGCCCATCCAACTTCCACATGTACAACTTTCTCTTCAAAATTAAAAAACAGCAACTCAGAGACCTGTACCATGACTTTGACATCACAGGTGACTGTGTAAGTGCAGATCCCTAAAGTGGGGCCCGGCAACCCCTCTGTACAAAGGTAGAGGACCATGTCCTGCTACCCACACTGGAGACGGGGGAGGAAGAGGGTGGGAAAAACCTACTGGAGCGTGTCATGGCTCTGGGATCATAAAAAACTAAAGAGATATATAGGCCTGTGAGAGAGGACTGAATAACTAAGTGCTATGTCACAGAATGTGGGTATAAAATTATAGAAGTTTGGAGAAGGAAATTTTGTTTAGAAGTTCAGTTGAAAGAAGGAAATACATCAATATGGCAGAAGTTGGTCTTAGGGGAAGGGTTTATAGATTTTAATAAGGAGAAAGGAAGAAATTCTTAGATGGGAACACATGAGCTAAATCCCAAGAGAAAACAACTGTGGAGAAGACAGTGGATCCTGCCTATTTAAAGAGGAAGTCCATGTTGACTAACAAGTGAGAGCTAAGGTTTACGGTTTAAAAAGATGGATCAGATGGCAGCCTGACAGAGTCTGGACTTGATGTAGCAGAAGTAAGAAAGTGACCCTTGGTGCCTTTAGAGTCTACAAGAGACTCTGTTCCTGGCTCCTAGACTACAATTAGACTATAATTATGTCCTAATTACTGGGCCTCTTTAATAAAGTTTCCAAGGTTTTAAATGAGAAATGATTACAATCCTGCTGTCATCTGAAACAAAGTATCAAAGCCTTCCTGAGATAACTTTTCTTTTTGCCCCCCAACACAAGCGTCTTAATTACAAGGAATTTAAGCTGTTTACTATCTTCTCCATGAACAAATACCAGGAGAGTCAGAAAGCAGTGGAAGAGGAGAAAGCTCTGCCCGAAAAGAAAGTGTCACAAGTTAATGTGAGTCAAAGAGAGAGTCTTCTTGGAATAAATCATTTTGAAAGTGTAAATGATTACAATTGTTAACATTTCTAAAAATAAATTTAGAACATCAAAGTAGATATCTTTAAATTGATTTTTACACATGCGGGGTTCAGATAAGCACTCCTCAATCAGCATATTCTTAACTTCAATAACCTTTAGACCTCACAAATGACTCACAGTTACGTAAGTGAAGTAAAAACTTCCTCTTTGTTGACATGTCCCAACTCTGCTGCTGCTTTTCAGATCAACTCTGTCCATTAGGGCCCTGTGTATCCAAATAATTACCAACTCTTACTGGAGCCAAGCAGTCGGAAGGTGGTGCTTTCCTAACATTTGTCACTAGTGGTCCAATACTTTCAGAATTCTAATTCTCCCACTCCTTAGGCTAAAACAAACTTCAAATTGGCAAATGGCGAAGTGCCTCCAACCGTAAGGGAAACTGACTTTTAAGGATATGGGGACTGTGTTCTTCCTAGAATTTAAGTTACTCTTTGATGAGTTAAGTGCTTAAGCAACTATACCAAATCTACTAGGGTAAAATAATTATTACATGCCCTTGTATAATTCTATTTTTTTGTATAATTAATGCTTTGAATAATTTTTAAGTGTCTTTAGCATGGGATTTGTGAATCCTCCTTGACTACTGTGATGTTAATGATGATAACGACCACTGAGTAAGTGCTTGCAATGGGTCACGCAGGGGCTTTAGACGCATGAATTTATCCCCTAACCCTGCGAATTAAGTGTTATCCTCAATTTACAGATGAGGAAATTGAGGTGTCAAGATTAAGAACCTTGGGCTTCCCTGGTGGCGCAGTGGTTGAGAGTCTGCCTGCCGATGCAGGGGACACGGGTTCGTGCCCCGGTTCGGGAAGATCCCACATGCTGCTGAGCGGCTGGGCCCGTGAGCCATGGCCGCTGGGCCTGCGCGTCTGGAGCCTGTGCTCTGCAACGGGAGAGGCCACAACAGTGAGAGGCCCGTGTACCGCAAAAAAAAAAAAAAAAAAAAAAAAATTAAGAACCTTACCCAAGGTTCTTAATGACTCACTAGTGGCAGGACCAAAGTTCAAATTCAAGGTCAATTAGACGCTTGTACTGAGAACAAGTGATTTGAGTAACTCACTTCAGTCTTAGCAGATTCTGTTTAAGTTTTAAGCTGGCATTTCACTGGCTCAGAAACCCCGTCTACCTAATGCTAATTACCACATCTCCTTCTACCATAGATTTCTGAGGGACATGTTTGGTGATTAAAGAAATACAGCTCATTTACTATAAACCAAGAATTTCTTAAGGAAATAATATATGCAATATAACTGACCGTAAGGCATTCAATGAGTTCCAGAGTACTTAATAATCAAAAATCACTTTGTCAATGTGCAACAGACAAGAATACTGCCTAAGACTGTCATTCATAAGTCACACGTAATAACTGAAATCATGTTAATTACTATGAACATTCTCTATATTTACTCTAATAGTCATGAGATTTCGATAACACACTTATGAGTAATGCTTAGCAGCCAAAACTTTTGTCTTCCCCACAACAGTACTACAAAAACTAAATGGAGCTAGCGGGAACCCCCTGGCAGTCCAGCAGTTAGGACTCCATGCTTTTGCTGCTGAGGCCATGGGTTCAATCCCTGGTCGGGGAACTAAGATCCCATTACACAAAGTAAAACCACATGACACAGGTTTCCACCTAGACTGTCAAAGATCAGTAAGTTGGTCAGGGACTTCCCTGGTGACACAGTGGTTAAGAGTCCGCAGGGGGCACGGGTTCGAGCCCTGGTCGAGGAGGATCCCACATGCCGCAGAGCAACTAAGCCCACGTGCCAGAACTACTGAGCCTGCGCTCTGGAGCCCGCGAGCCACAACTACTGAGCCCGAGTGCCACAACAGCTGGGCCTACAGGCCTAGAGCTGGTGCTCCACAACAAGAGAAGCCACCGCAATGAGAAGCCTGCACACCGCCACTAAGAGTAGCCCCTGCTCACCACAACTAGAGAAAGCCGGTGCGCAGCCATGAAGACCCAATGCAGCCAAAAATAAATAAATAAATAAATTTATGGGGAAAAAAAAGTTGGTCAGAATATAGGAAAATAAGAGCAGTTATATTGCTATAGTATTAAATTGGTTAAAATCTATTTGGAGGGCAATTCAGCATCTACTCCCTAAATGTATATACTGTTTGATATAGCAATGTACATAGATGTAAAGATGTAGCTATAGAAAAGGACATTTCACAGTAGCATGGTTTATAGTACCAAAAGACTAGAAACAGCCAGACTGACCTGTGGTACTCCAGACAATGGAATACTACTGCACCTGTAAGAGGAATGAAGCAGATCTAGCTCAACATATATGGAACAATCTCTAAGACTAACCATTTTAGAGAAAAATCAAATGTATAGAATAGCATATGTTATTTATGGAAAAAACAGAGTAGGGCGGCTAAATATACTCACATACACTAAAATAGTGGTTCTCACATTGGGATCCCCAGACTAGTAGCAGCAGCATCACCTGAGAACTTTTAGAAATGCAAATCATTAGACCCCACTCAGACCTACTAACTCTGAACCTCTGGGGGAAGAGCACAGCAATCTGTGTTTTAATAAGCCTTCCAGGTAATTCTGATGCATGCTGAAGTTTGAGAACCACTGTGGTAGAGCATCTTTAAAGACATCCAGAAAACTGGGAACAGCTGTTACCTCTGGGGAGAAGAAATGGGATATAAAGAACAGGCATCTTCAGAGAGACTCTTCACTTCGGTATGTTTGGATTTTTTTTCCCATGTGTATGTATCACTTATTTTAAATAAAAATTAACAATCAAAGCCTACCACTTTGATCCAAAATGGATAAAGAAATGAGCTCAGTGCTTCTGAAAAACTGAATTATGGGTTTTGGTTTACAGCATGATTCTTAAAAGAAAAAAACAACAACCTATTTGAGACCAAGATTTCAATGCAGCAAATAAAGTATATCTATAAATGACCATGTATGGTTTGACATAGTAGAGCCTAAGTTTGGTAGTAATGAACTTGTTAGTTACTGAGCTGGGAGGTTTTAAAAAGGGGAAAAACCTTTTTAGAGTTTTTTTTTTTTTTTATCAGAATGAAGCAGATTACCCTTATTGTGGAGAGTAATAATAATTAAAAACCCAGAATAAAGGCAAAGACAAAGAGAAAAATTGAACTTTTTTTTTAAAAAAGCACAAAAACCCTACATACTAAAATTGTACACATCAAGTATTGGTCCAATCTTATATCAATCTATTTACAATTAAACAGCACCATGGTTTTCTCACCTAGGTTAGTTAAATGCCCAGAAAATTGTTATTCAAAGTACACGTTCCTTTAAAATAAAATAAACTATTAAGAGAGCTCCAATCCTCAACAAAAAAAATCTACCAACTATAGATTATTATATCACCAAATTTACTTAAGAAAAATAGATTTGAACACTTTTTTTGTCCTCCAGTTGACAAACTTTGAGAGATGTTGCTGTTCAATGTGACACACAAATTAATAAGGAAACATTTTGATGACAGGGGCATTATATTGAAATACCCTCGCATATCTCCACCTCCATATATAAAAATACTCCTTTGGAATTAATGCTGCTGTTGCCTCTTGAATTTAGATTCAATTATCAGTAAACCTAAATTAAATGTAGCCACAATCTTTAAAATGATTGCATGAAAAAGAGAAGCAGTTAAAGCTCTCAGAAACATGATATGTTACAATTATAGATATGTGCAATCAGGCTATAGGAAATTTAATAGTATTTTAAACATTACATTTAAACTAGTTTCATTTTGCCATTAAAATTAATAATGGTGCTTCACATCCAAAATAACATGTGAAGGTTTGATTATTTCTCATTTGAGAACAAGGTAAGTGCCTTCTTGCCTCTACTTTTCCATCTCATGGATTCTCAGGGGTTCAGAAATCACTTGGTAGCCCCCTTCTCACTTATGGGACCAACCTTGAAAAGGCTCCAAATTAAATATAATCCTTGGCAGCTTTGTTCCAGTCCTAGTACAGAAGAGTCAGGTTATCTCACCAAATTTTTCAGTCCTCTAATATAATCTGCAGATGCTTCTTAATTTGCCTCTTTGCTAGGAAAGATGAGAGAGGAAAATTCTCATCCACCACAACTACAGGTAACAATGAACTATGGAAAGCACTAAAGTATAAAGCAACATATCAACATTTGGTCTCACTGTCGATGTTTAAGTGATGTCAGTAAATATTTCACTCTAGCAAATTACGAGTTGAAATTTTTTCTAAAAGACTGAAGACAGGCACAATTCTCCCAGGCACAGACAGAATGGGTTTTCCTTACACCCTTCCTGCAAATTGGGGGAGAAGAGATAATTACTTTATTATCCTACAGTAGGAACAGCTGTACTTGATTCCATGCATTCCCTGGGATTCCCCTGAATCCCTGGAATGATTCAAGTACATTCCCAGCTGTACTTGGTTCCATGCATATCCATGCATTTGGGGGCACAGTTAGCTCTGAAAAGTTCTAAGCAGAGTAGGTAGATCAATGAAGGTTTTACATAGTAGTGTCCTTCTAAGCCTGGATATGAAACAGCTTCATTATATAGACATTTCAAAATACCTATGCAGCAAGAGGACAATAGACTTTTCAACTAAGTTATCAGTTGAAAGTCAGAGATCGGAATGCACTGACTAAATTATTGCCTAGTGTTCCAGAAAGGTGCCTGCCACCAACGTGCTGGAAGGCACCAAAATTTAGTGTGAATGTAAACAAGGAGCTCAACATATGGGGATGGGGAAAGCAATATCAAAACACAATTTGCCAGTCTCTACTCCTTTATGGCTAAATATCAATTGAGCAAGGAATTAAGACCAGAAAAGAAGAGAACCTCAAGTACTGCTCTTTTCAGTTTCCATTTTAAAAAGCTCAAGTTTTATAACTGTTATTGATGATTTCTGGAAATTGTATTTGATTTATTTTTTAAGAATTCTATATTCACAGGTGCTTGGTGCTGTTCTGCATTGATGCAATGTTCTATTTACAGTCCAAATCATTTAAATACAGCCATTATATAGTTGTTGGGTATTTTAAAATAAATGGTTATCTATTTCTTAACTGCCTCTTGAATTAGAAACTGTAATTACATGAGTCTCAAAGGCTGGCTCTTTGTGTTTTATTAATTATTTTCGTTGGTCTCCATCACAGATGGAAGTTTTCACTGGTAATTCCTCAGAACTAAATCCATTCATAAGGAATTCAGAGCAGTGAAAATAAATTTCACGCCATAGAGTAGGAAATGATAACAACAATAAAAAGGAGCAGAAGGGATCTAGGGACAGCCAGCAGGACCAGTTCAGTTCTCAACTGGTGTTGGGTTTTGCAAAGGTTGGCTCATTATAACCTGTACAACATAGTCCTTTGGGATCTTCAGCTCTTCCAACTTCATTTTGTCAGTGAGAGGTCTGCCAGAAAAGAACCACCGCTGACTAGCCGGTTCCACTCCTTCTGCTGCATGTAGCCGCCTCTTCATGTGGTACACTGTGTCTGTGCTGCGGACCACAAGTTTGAGGTCCTTGCCGGTGGAAAGGCGCAAACGGAGCTGAGATTCATACCCCGAATTGGGCGGTGGCTCAGGAATATCCAGAGTCTCTATGTCGCTCTTTTCCTCTATCATGTTGATTGGTGGTGCCAAGCAGTAGACTGGAAGCTGATACCTATTCCCCAGTTCATCATAGCACTCTGTAAGTGCACCTTAAGAAAGAGAAGATATGAAAAAGAGTTTAATCTAAATGAATGCATTTTTCTTTACATCTTGCAAAATGCTCAAACATCTCATTGGCGTGCCACTGTAGAGAAAAAAATGTAAAATAAGGCCAATCTCTGTCAGTGATCATCAATAATCATTATCAAGACCCATGACCAGGGCTTCCCTGGTGGCGCAGTGGTTGAGAGTCCGCCTGCCGATGCAGGGGACACGTGTTCGTGCCCTGGTCCGGGAAGATCCCACATGCCGCGAAGCGGCTGGGCCCATGAGCCATGGCCGCTGAGCCTGCGTGTCCGGAGCCTGTGCTCCGCAACGGGAGAGGCCACAACAGTGAGAGGCCCACGTACCGGAAAAAAAAAAAAAAAAAAAAAAAGTAAAAGAAAGCACACAAAATTCCAATTTACTAATATTATCAATGCTTAGACCAAATTAATGGGAGATGCCAATTACATTGGGATATCTTTTTAGGAAATGAATCAGCTAACCTTAAAAAAAAAAAAGGCAAAAACCCCAGATCCCTAAGCTCAATTCTCCACAACACAGTGTTCCAGAGTGGTTCTCTTAGTGCCTAGACTTCCTAAGTTGAAGTCTTGGCCGGAAGTCCTCAGTCCAAAGAGATCACAAACTAGAGATGACAAGCTTACCAGCTGCCATTGTCTCATGCCTTATGTATGGATCTCATTAGCACAACCACCACAGAAATGACTGGGGTGTTTTATTTAACCCAAATTAGTCAATCTGTTACAGAGAAGCTTTGAGTTAAAAAGGAAGAACAAAAGAGGCATGAAGTTTATAACTGGCTAGCTCAGGGGAGGGGGAAAAAAGTGTTTATGGTTTAAAAGAAGGTATTCATGGTTAATTTCTTTGTAAAGTATAAACCATTGTAATTACCAGAGCTTCCCTTGGGGAACTTGAAAGCATACTTAATGAATGTTTTATTTTAAGGTTATTCATAATGTGTCTTTTGCTCAAACTGGAACATTAATGTCAGCTGATTATCAATTTGGATAAAAACCAAAAATATCTACCATATTCAGAACACTCATACACAGGCTAATGAATATGGGGCATGGACACTGAGAAATGGTTACCAATGAACAAATGACTTAATAAACTGATCTCCATCAATAGGCTGAAAATCCAAAGCATCCCAAATGAGACTGGAACAGTCACCAATCCACCAAGGGTTGAATTGGGCCTGCTAAGTTACATAAGATGGGCTGGGGTGAGAACTCAGGCACCAAGCATTAATACACGCGAATCTCCCCTTTCCTCTGTATTTAAAAATAATGTTCAGCCTCTGTGTTATTCACTAATCTGAACACTGCTATGACTGTAGAAATAGATATGCTTCAAGCCCAGTTGTGATCACCAGCAATTCCCTACACTAGTAACCATCACACTGCAGTATAAATATTATTTATAAATAGTCAGTTGTGCAAACTTCACTGTTTATATACTTGATATAGCCTTGTCCTAAGGCAAAGAAACCTCAGTGCCTTTCAGGTGGGCTGACCATTAGGAAAACTAGCAAAGAGAAGGTGGAGAGTTCACTACAGACTCATCATCTCTCTCAGGAAAATACCTTCAGATATATATCCCATTGATACTGGGGCGTCAGTAATGTCAGCCTGATAGGAACAAGAACATATATATTTACATAACTGTTCTGCTAGAAAAACATTCTCTAAGAGAGGCACCATTCTAAATCATTACCTTTGGAATCAGAAGACCAAGATGATATTCCCAGCCTTGTTATTAACTAGGTGTACAACCTTGAGCAATGTTCTTTAACCTGTAATACTTCTCTCAATTAGCAAAATGAGGCAGGATAAAAATGACCTCTAACGTGATTTCCAGGTTTGCACATGCTGCTTCATCTTCATGCACCACAAGAGATAGAAAATAAAAGTGCAAACCAAAGCTGTCAAACTACAGGCAGAACAATGTCTTGACCAAAAGACAGCCTATATTTTTAGCCTCCCTAGAAACCAGGACGAGAGGTGCCATGGCAGCCTCTAGCGCAGTGCTGAAACAGTAGCGCATGCCAAGCTTAAACCAAATGTACAGTCTAACAGGCACTCTGGCTCTTCCTAGAGCTGAATACTCACTCTTTCATCACAATAGAAAGCTGAGTCTTGCCCCTTCTGCCCTTCAGCCCAGCAAGTCAGGGGTTCAGTTTTCAGACTCAAATGGGTGAGAATAAAAACTCCATTGAAGAGGTACAGCTGAAGATGGCATATCTTCTTATTCTAGCTCAGGCAGCCTCCCATCTACGAGGCTGGAAATCAGCTATCCAGACTCTACTGCTTAGAAGCTCCCATATTCCAATATTTTGGGGAAAGGTAACTTGCAACTTATTTAACATGAAGTTTCCTGGTTTATTCCTTTCCTCACTCCTACCAGTCAAACTATCCTGTAATCTGAGTTATAAATATGCTCTAGTTTTAGATTAAACAAAAAACTAAATAGGGGAAGAATTCAGGCCATGAAGTCAAACATCATTTAATTACATTTTTAGGCTGCAGTTTTATGGGTTACCCTATCCCCAAATTAAATACCTGGGATCATAAAGTATCAATAAAATAATCAATATAGCCCAGAGCTGAATATTACCCCAAAATTACCTATTCAGAGCAAAATGACTCCTCTGCAGGCTCCAACTCTTTTGAATAATATACTCCTAAATCGTCCACCACTCTATGGCCCCACATCTCTTTATTAAAGAAAAAACTGCTCTGCTAATAGGGTCTCTAATCACAATCTCTTTAGGACTTCGTAAAGATCACTAGAAAACAATTCTCGCGTTCCAGAGTTGCTGCATGAACACTTACTAAACACCTAGAAGTGTGCAGGATATGTCACTGGCACTAAGTAGAGAAGGTTACAAGACAGCCAAGACTGTCCTTGACCCCCAGGAGCTTATAATCAAGGTGAGCAGACACAGCATACCCACCAAAGATTTAAATACAAATTGACACTGAAAATCAAATATAGGAGCTGAGATATCACACAATAGAAATGTGACTAGAGTTGGTAGAGCCAAGAAGGAAAAATTCTGTAGAAATAGTGTGTTCTGGGCATGACACAGAATACAAATGTAGGGCATCCCAAGAAATACGAATGATATGGAAACAAGAATTAGTACAAGAGGGACTTCCCTGGTGGTGCAGTGGTTAAGACTCCACGCTCCCAATGCAGGGGACCCAGGTCAATCCCTGGCCAGGGAACTAGATCCCACATGCTGCAACTAAGAGTTTGCATGCCACAACTGAGGAGCCCTCGAGCCACAACTAAGGAACCCGCTTGCTGCAACTAAGACCCAGTGCAACCAAATAAATAAATATTTTTTTAAAAGAAGAATTAGTACAAGATAAGTAGGGGATAACAAGTGGCTCTGCTGAGGTGGAATACACAATCAATGGTGTGAAATTACTAAACAGAGAGCAATAGTGAAAACCTGATAGGAGGGTTCAGGAGTTTAGACTTAATACCTTAGGAAATTTCTAGAGGAGGCTAGTATAGGTACATGTGGCTAATATAGGTCCATGAGTCATTCATCCAACAAATATTGAGTGCCTACTATACGCCAAGCAATGTTTCAGGTGCTAGGGTTATGCTAGTGAAGAAGACAAAGCCTAAAGATTATTTTATTATTTGCATGAAGGGAGAGTGACTGACTGGAATCAGGGGGCCCTGCTAAAATGACTGGCTGGCTAACAATGCAAAGAAATGGATCTGAGAGAACTGGTGGTAAGGGGTGAGACCTAATGATAGGTTAGGAAAGGAATCACCTAATCAGGGGATAAGAGTGACAGAGAATTTAGGGTTACAAGATTCTCTGCTTGGATTCTTTTTTTGTTTTTAATTTATTTATTTATGTATTTATTTTTGGCTGCATTGGGTCTTCATTGCTGCGTGTGGGCTTTGTCTAGTTGTGGCAAGCGGAGGCTACTCTTCGTTGCGGTGCGCAGGCTTCTCATTGTGGTGGCTTCTCTTGTTGCGGAGCACAGGCTCTAGGCGTGCAGGCTTCAGTAGTTGTGGCACACAGTCTCAGTAGTTGTGGCTTGCAGGCTCTAGAGCGCTGGCTCAGTAGTTGTGACACACGGGCTTAGCTGTCTGCGGCATGTGGGATCTTCCTGGAACCAGGGATCGAACCCATGTCCGCTGCACTGGCAGGCAGATTCTCAACCACTGCGCCACCAGGGAAGCCCTCTGCTTGGATTCTTAACTGCTTCAGGTTCAGGGAGATACTTCAATTGAGTTATCTGAAGGTAACTGAAGAAGCATATTGGGAAAAGGGTAAAAGCAGTTTGTAGAGTAATAATCTCGAATGTGTAAGTTTAAACATAAAAGCAAACACTTAAGAGGGCTTACTAGCTCTGTCTAAGCACTTTACATACATTAACACTTAATCCTCACAACAGCCCTCTAAGGTAAGTCTATCATACTCATTTTACAAATGGGAAAATTGAAGAAGAGAGAGGTAGCTTGCCCAGGGTCAGAGACAGTTAAGTAACACAGTAAAATAATCTGATTCCTGAAGAAGTCAATGTGTAACACAGGGATAAGGCTATAGGGCTTGTGACAGCTCTACGAGACTCCCAGGTTAATGATATGGTTAAGGAGAGGAAGAAATGTGCTTGGAAAAAGGCAGAGGACAAATATCAGAGGGATGAAGAACCAAATGTGAATCACAAGGAGCAAGAAACCAACACTCCAAATGCAGCCCAACAATACGTTTGCCAGTGATGTTAGTGACAGGTCAAAGAAGCATCTGGAAGATGAGGTAAAATAAAGTGTTGACTAAGAAGTTTCAGTGCTGCGAAGCCACCACATGTAGTGACAAAATGGACCTATTACTATCACTGTCTCATCTATGATATTTGAGAGCAATGTGTAAAAAACAGGGCACGGTTAGAAGAGAGTTTTGCTTAAAGAAACACTGTATTTAAACACAGAAGGGAAGGAACCACTCTAAAAGTTGATAACATAAGGATTTTTTTACGTTTCCAAAAATCACTCCTAGCTATGTTTGCACATGCAATTTACAAAAGGCTTTTAATCATCACCCACTGGCCACTGACGGTGCAGTTCATCTAATAATTCTTCACTAGTTCTAAAGACATTCTAGCCAGGCTTGCTTAGATTGTTCACCTAAGTACTTGTCTTTTTTTCCCCTTCTCCTCAAAAACCCATTATAGGCCTCACTCAAGTCCTAGCAGACACAGATGGCCACCGGGATAAATGACTGCCAGGCCACTGCTTCCGCAGGTCAGGAACCCCTGAAAGCTCCCCAGGGTAGGAAGAACACTGCCAAGACTACCTTCTGTTCTGATTTCATACATAATTTTTTTTTTTTTTTTTTTTTTTTTTTTGTGGTACGCGGGCCTCTCACTGCTGTGGCCTCTCCCATTGCGGAGCACAGGCTCCGGACGTGCAGGCTCAGCAGCCATGGCTCACAGGCCTAGCTGCTCCGCGGCATGTCGGATCTTCCCGGACTGGGACACGAACCCATGTCCCCTGCATCGGCAGGCGGACTCTCAACCACTGCGCCCCCAGGGAAGCCCCATACATAATTTTTTGAAGTTGTTTTTATTTATCTTCTATCTAGATGACTGGCTCAGATGTTCTATTTTCCTTGGTCAACACTTTTCTATGGCTGTTTTTAATTAGGCTTCAAAATATTTCACAAGAAACTTATAAAGACTAAATTATATACCAAATAATAAAAATAGCTTTACTAAATGCCAGAACGTCTAACACTTTACTCTTTCTCAAGTAGCTTTCAGGTTAAAAAGAAAGACGTCTTTTTAAGCATTCGAAGGCCTCACTGGTTTTCCCTCTATGTTCGCTCCTGCAAGACTGCAGCTCAGTCTTAAAATTTTTACCACATGAGACTTGCAGAGCTACATGAACAAATCTGCAAAAGTTAAAAATAAATTTTTATGTAAGGAAACTTTTGAGGATATTAAAATGTTACCTTGATTGTAGTGATGGTTTCATGGGTGTTTACATGTCAAAGCTAACCAAACTATACACTTTAAATATGTGCTGTTTAGTGTTCTTCAATATACCTCAAAAGAGTTGAAAACATTTAATATTTAAAACATACTAGCAATCTGATGTAGAAAATGGTCCTCCCAAAATTAATTAAGAAATTAGGAAAGCAATATCCTAGAACTGCAAGGCTTTTGTCACATTGGGGGTTTCTTCCAAGGATGAGAAAAGACGTCTTTATTCTCGACTTCACTTTTCTAACTGATCCAGAACGTGTGAACTCTTCATAAAACATGACTTCCTAAGACAACAGAAGACCTAAACACATAAGTGAGTTGGACACAGCTAAAAAGGAAAAGAACACTGAAATAACAGAAAGAATGGGAAGGAAAGAAAGAGTGGGTTAGACCTATGATTCAGGCAGCCCACTGTTGAGCCTGACAGAGGAATAGAAGACTGGAGAAGCAGTAAATGTGATAGAAGGAACAGTGGCTTTGAAGCCATCACACCCAAATTTTAATTTGAATCCTAATCTTGGACATATTCAGTCTGTTTCCTCAAGGACTATACTATCTACCTCACAAAGTAGGTGTAAGGATTAAATAATAAAACACATGCAAATTGACTAGTACATATAATGCCAGTTCCCTTCTCATACAAGTTTTAAATCTCAGAACCAGACTTACGGAGGAGAGCTCACCAATAGCAATATCACAAAGGATCAAAGTTTCATAATGTTTGAGCCCACTGCTTTATGCTTCATGGGGTCCTTTACAAACCTCACAATAATGTCAAAAGGGCCATCGAAATTACCCTTCATCCAGGTGTTATGAGCCGTCTTTCAGGACTAACAAATTACAGGCTCTCTCATGCAAACACTTTGCTGGGAATTATATTAAGCTTATGTCTGATAGTCAGGCTTTAGGAGAAGCAGGTTCAGTTGTCTCATTCCACCAAATTAGCTATTAAGACTGGGATTCAGAAGTACCAAGTCTATCATCTCTTCTAGCAAGCACAGGTGAAAAGTGGCTTAGTTTGGATGTATTACCAAAGTCTTACGATGGTTAGACCATGATTAAGAGCTTGTGTAACATTTGGCCACATTTCTAACAGGACACTGATCTTTAATTCCAACTCTTTAAAAGGAACAGAGGAACAGACCAGCAGCACTCAGGCACTGGTTTATTTAGCTGACCTGGCTTTACAGAAGTGGAAGTCGGTGCAGTACACTTCCTGGGACCACATCAGAAACCCTGCTTTCCGTCCACCCCCACCACCAGAATGGCAAAGAAAGGAGGTCTTCTTCAGAGACAAGCCTCCTGACTCAGGGACAAACTCCCACCTCAGCTATTTTAGGCCCTTTGTTGCTCTACCTGAAGAAAAAGGGTGACAGCAGCCGAGGAGTGGATAAAGCTACACTGTGTAACTCCAAATCATTTTTGTTTCGTTGAGGATAGAGAGAGGAAAAGGATATAACATTTATGATTAGTCAGTCATCAGATTCTTTATTAAGGCCCCATTTCATTTCTAAACACAAGTCTGGTAAAAATCCTCTGTCTCTCATGTATGTACAATTTTCATGCTTTCGTTCTTAAGCTTTATGTTCATGAATTAAGTTTATTAAATGACAAATTCTTATAGGGACCTTTAAAGGAATCAGAATTCATGGCTTGCTTTTTTTTTTTTAATTAATTTATTTTATTTATTTATTTTTGGCTGCGTTGGGTCTTCGTTGCTGTGTGCGGGCTTTCTCTAGTTGTGGTGAGCGGGGGCTACTCTTCATCTCGGTGTACGGGCTTCTTGCGGTGGCTTCTCTTGTTGCAGAGCACAGGCTCTAAGCGCCCGGGCTTCAGGAGTTGTGGCTCGCAGGCTCTAGGGCGTAGTCTCAGTAGTTGTGGCGCACGGACTTAGCTGCTCCGCAGCATGTGGGATCTTCCCAGACCAGGACTCGAAGCCGTGTCCCCTGCATTGGCAGGCAGATTCTTAACCACTGCACCACCAGAGAAGCCCCATGGCTTGCTTCTGAATGGGCGTCTAACACACTTAAAGGAAAGAGAAACAAGGCCTACACATATGCATTTCCTATCTGTCCATGTCTGAGAGAATTCACTTGTTTCTCTTTAGTATTAATAGAAGTATATCATTTTAAAGTATTCTAGGGACTTCCCTGGTGGCACAGTGGTTAAGAATCCGCCTGCCAATGCAGGGGACACGGGTTCGAGCCCTGGTCCGGGAAGATCCCACATGCCATGGGGCAACTAAGCGCATGCACCACAACTACTGAGCCTGCGCTCTAGAGCCTGCAAGCCACAACTGCTGAAGCCTGTGCGCCTAGAGCCCGTGCTCCGCAACAAGAGAAGCCACCGCAATGAGAAGCACACACACCGCAACGAAGAGTAGCACCGGCTCACTGCAACTAGAGATAGCCTGCAAGTAGCAGCGAAGACCCAATGTAGCCAAAGATAAACAAATAAAATAAATAAATTTATAAAAAAACAAAGTATTCTATATAGTGTGGGAGAGACCTAAAATAGTACACATGGAATTAACATTGAAAATTACTCATGTAGTAACTTTACAGAAAACACAGATGAAATGTCTTGAGCCTGTAACTTAGTTGCTTTAGTTACCGTTAGATCTAGGACTTGAGTTCAAAGCCCAATTTCATGACTTCTACCTCGGAAAAATAATGTAACTTCCCTGTGCTTCAGTTTTCTCATCTGTTTAAAATGGGGACTGTTGTAGGTGATTATCACAGGCATGAGAATTAAATAACATCAATTCAAAACATGAACTGATAGTATTTTATTATTTCTGATTCTCAGACCAGGAGTTCTTTCATCATGTTGGCTTCCTATACACAGAAATGCTCTATTTAAGCTATTTATAAGTGCCTTAGTTTTAAACAACTTAAACTGCATTATACATAATTTAATTTATTCACATTTGATATATTCTGAGATAAGAAAGACCAGGAAAAAGAAAAAAAATTCTGGGCAACTCCTTTCCCACCTGTATTTTGAAGGTGACTAAAAAATAAAGGTTTTTCAAGAATTGCTATTTTCTACCTCGCATATCCTGAAGAATGAGAAAGGACAAAAGAAAATGGCCTTCAAAAGTCCAACTGAAGGCTTCCCTGGTGGTGCAGTGGTTGAGAGTCCGCCTGCCGATGCAGGGGACGCGGGTTCGTGCCCCGGTCCGGGAAGATCCCACATGCCGCGGAGTGGCTGGGCCCGTGAGCTGTGGCCGCTGAGCCTGCGCGTCCGGAGCCTGTGCTCCACAACGGGAGAGGCCACAACAGTGAGAGGCCCGCGTACCGCAAAAAAAAAAAAAAAAAAAAGTCCAACTGAATGGGTAGTAGTGAGCAGCTACTCCTACTATACAGGGAAGATTAAGAAGGGAGCTTTTACACGTGAATTGCAAGGAGATGGAAAACACATTAATTGTAGATGCTAAAGAAATAAACAACAACCCTTCTAGAAAATTGGAAGGTAGGGAAAGGAGTAGGCAATTTTAAAAATCTTTTTAAATCTTCTGAATAATAATTTTAAAAAAGCATTAAATCCTCCTCTTTACCAGATAAACAGATACTGTTTCTGAACGAGCTCTCACTGAAAATATCTGAATAGCCACTATGAACCAGACTCTGTGAAATACGAAAATAAAAACCACCTTCTTTTCACCATGTTTATGCTAATTTGGGCATGCCATTTAATCTATAAGCTGGTTTCACAGGCAAAACACTGTATTTAGGAATGTTTTTAGGAATTTTAGGTAGTGACAAAATAGCACTCAATTAGAAAAAGGAAATAAGCTCTTTAAGAAATTTAAGACCATGAGTAAAAAATGCTGTGTAAATAATGAAAACTAAAGCTCTTCTAGGATGGGGAGGCTGTGGAAAAGCAGCAGCAGACACTAGAATCACGGAGGGAGTTTTTTCCACAATAGTACACTATTACACATGTCCATATTATCCTCTACCTGAGTCATAATTTCCAAAGTGAAAATATACATTCATATGTAAAATCCCCAGGTAGTTATGACACCAACTTCCCTCTTAAAAATCCCTACTGCCATTTGAGAATAACAAACTGAAGACTTCTCACAGATATTAATAGAGGAAGATAATTAAAGAGCACAGAATTATTTTGTGTTTGGACAGGCAGGAATATAATAAATATGACCTGCTGACCGGAATTAAGATAAAACACATTAATTATCAAGGGAACCACTATAAGAGAAAGAAAAGAAAGCGAAAATATGGGGGAAAGGGTTGTTTCCTTGAAACAACAGAAAAGGTAACTATCATCACAAGAAAAAAGGCCATTGACAAATACATAATTTTTATGCATAAAACACTGACACTAAATACAATTTAAATCAAAAAGGGCATAATCCTTGCTTACTTTGAGCATACAATCTAAAATAACAGACAACACAGATACAAACAACATTTACAAAGACATTTTCATATGGTTTTCAAGCTTTAAAGAACTTTATATATAAAGTTAAATATATATAATATTTATACTGGGAAGATAATATGAATAAGGTTGAGATAACAAAAAGATTATGGGAAGAGAGGATGAGATGAAAACAAAAAAGGAGATTTTTGGAAGAAAACTTAGAAAGGAGTGTATATCCTAGGATCTCTTCAGGCTGTCAATCTATGATTAGTTCAGTAATCTTATGGGTAATATTGACAGACGGAGATGAAGGGGATGGGCATGGATCAGGTGTGAGATGATGCTAAACTAACAATGTCCTCACTGCTAGGTGTCTAATTAATAAATCTACTACTGGGCTTCCCTGGTGGCACAGTGGTTAAGGATCTGCCTGCCAAGGCAGGGGACACGGGTTCGAGCCCTGGTCTGGGAAGACCCCACATGCCGCGGAGCAGCTAAGCCCATGCGCCACAACTACTGAACTTGCGCTGTAGAGCCCACAAGCCACAACTGCTGAAGCCTGGGTGCCTAGAGCCCATGCTCTGCAACAAGAGAAACCACCGCAATGAGAAGCCCGCTCACCACAACTAGAGAAAGCCCGCACATGGCAACAAAGACCAAACACAGCCAAAAATAAATAAATAAAATAAAAATTTTAAATAAATAAATCTGCCACTATTGTTGCTATTGAATCAACATAACCTCTAAATTCCATTAGGCATATGCCCAAAAGAAGGGTATCCTAAAAGCCAAAGAAAGATGTTACCAGTAGACAGTAGATCCAGAAAATGACTGAAATCTATAATTTAGGTGCAAGGAATTTACTTGTTAATGTCAGAGTTCAAGAAATACAATCCTTGAGAGGGCAGACAGCAGAGGCAAGAAGAACTACAATCCTGCAGCCTGTGGAACTCAAACCACATTCACAGAAAGACAGACGAGATGAAAAGACAAAGGGCTATGTACCAGATGAAGCAACAAGATAAAACCCCAGAAAAACAACTAAATGAAGTGGAGATAGGCAACCTTTCAGAAAAAGAATTCAGAATAATGATAGTGAAGATGATCCAGGACCTCAGAAAAAGAATGGAGGCAAAGATCGAGAATATGTAAGAAATGTTTAACAAAGACCTAGAAGAATTAAAGAACAAACAGAGATGTACAATACAATAACTGAAATGAAAAATATACTAGAAGGAATCAATAGCAGAATAACTGAGGCAGAAAAACGGATAAGTGACCTGGAAGACAGAATGGTGGAATTCACTGCTGCGGAACAGAATAAAGAAAAAAGAATGAAAAGAAATGAAGACAGCCTAAGAGACCTCTGGGACAACATTAAACATAACAACATTCGCATTATATGGGTCCCAGAAGGAGAAGAGAGAAAGAAAGGACCCTCACACCGGTCAGAATGGGCATCATCAGAAAATCTACAAACAACAAATGCTGGAGAGGGTGTGGAGAAAAGGGAACCCTCTTGCACTGTTGGTAGGAAGGTAAATTGATACAGCCACTATGGAGAACAGTATGGAGGGTCCTTAAAAAACTAAAAATAGAATTACCATATGACCCAGGAATCCCACTACTGGGCACATACCTAGAGAAAACCATAATTCAAAAAGACACATGCACCCCAATGTTCATTGCAGCACTATTTACAATAGCCAGGACATGGAAGCAACCTAAATGCCCATCGACAGACGAATGGATAAAGAAGATATGGTACATGTATACAATGGAATATTACTCAGCCATTAAAAGGAACGAAATTGGGTCATTTGTAGAGACGTGGATGGATCTAGAGACTGTCATACAGAGTGAAGTTAAGTCAGAAAGAGAAAAACAAATATCGTATATTAACGCATATATGTGGAACCTAGAAAAATGGTACAGATGAACCGGTTTGCAGGGCAGAAATTAAGACACAGATGTAGAGAACAGACGTATGGACACCAAGGGGGGAAAGTGGTGGGTGGGCGGTCGTGGTGGTGGTGGGATTAACTGGGAGATTGGGATTGACATGTATACACTAATATGTATGAAATGGATAACTAATGAGAACCTGCTGTATAAAAAAATAAAATTCAAAAAAAAAAGATACAATCATCAGCACTACTATTTATTATGTGTTTTTTGGACTATGGTAAGCAATTTACATGTTTTATAATCACATTTAATCAATACGACCACCCTACAATGCAGGTACTTACAATCCATATTTTACAGATGAGAGAAATGAAGTTTACAGAAAAGAAGCAATTTGCCCAAAGGCACATAGCTATAAGTAATACAGTAGAGGCAGGAAGTAAGGCTAGGTCTGATACCAAAGCCTGAACTAAACAAGAGCTAAAGCCTATGCAATATTTTAAACTCAAAATATGAAGTACTTTGGGATGGTTAGGGTTTAATACAACAAAATGTATCCAAAGTAAAATTTCAATTACGTAATTACACCTAAAAGATGGAAGGGATTTCACCAATACCAGTGAGGTGTAGGTAAAAACATGTAACTAAATAGCTAAGTTATAAACTAATGGTGAGTTAGAGTACCTAACGAAATATAATTCAAAAGTCCACCCAAGAAACATTATTGATAAGTTTCAGATATGAACAAGGGAAATCAATCAAGGGTACCAATGACAATAATATTAATACACATAAAGTTATTACAGAGCTTTCAAAGAGGAAAGCTTGAGGAAAGTCAATTTGATTCTTTCACGCTAAAGCAGAAAATATTCCTTAAACATAGAGGGGACGAGTTGAGGCTCATCCAATATTCTCAAATTTCCAAGAATAATTCTCCCCAGTCTGTTGGTTGGTGGGGCTGCCAGGATCATTACTTTGCGGTTCACACAGATAAACAGAAATGAGGGACTTGAGTTTTTAGAGATCTGAGCCCGTTTCTAATAGGATATGCATAGGTCCCTACCTTAAATGTAACAGAGCTGTTATGCCTCCATGAACTTGTAAACAAGGCCATAATTAACAGAACAAAATTAGATTTTCCCATAGGTAACTATGACAGGTACAAAGTAAGGAAGTCAAAGTTCCAAGGTTCTGGGCCTTGGGCTCCTAAATCACAGATAAACACCACCCCCACCCCACTCGCGGGCCTGTACAGATACCAATATATTCTGCTTTTAAAATATAGGATGTAAGCAGTAAAAAGAGATGGATGACAAAACTAACTGTAAAGGAAGGCCCTTCCCTTTATATTATATAAAGGTAGTATTTGAAGACAAATTATAGAACTAAGAAAGGTAATGGAACAAGGTGATGTCCACTCCAGTCATGTAAGAAGTAAAGAATTCAGAGACTATCCATGAAAATAGGGACTAAAGAGTCATACTGCATTCTATTATAAATTTTTCAAATGTAGGACGGATTATTTTTACACCTGCATAGAAAAAGTGATCTATATATAGTGATCTATATATATAGGGTGCTCAATGTTATTAACCCAAGCCCATCCTAATAAGGTTTTACTACTAAAGAACAGAACAGCTATGGAATATATATTTTTAAAAGTTTCTTGGAAGCACAATTAATTCGGAAAATTAATGGAGATTTGGAACACTGGAAAGGATACTAAGTTAAATACCTTTTATTTGACAAAGAGTCAAAGCCGATGATTAAACAGTGAAAAGCACTGTTCCTCTGAAAATGTAGACAAAGTAAGATACTGAACGATACTTGTGTTTCTCTTCAGATCGTATGAATCTTTCACCTTTTACTAAAAATTCCCATGGGGGGGAAAAAGAAAGGAAAGAAGAAAAGAAAAAAAAGGAAGATACTGCAAACAAAACAATGAGAGTATAATAATAAATAGAAAACTATTCAACGAAATATAGGATTATATCGGACCTAAAGAGACAACTTAGAAAAATATTAACTTGAAAAACTGAAAAGTCAATTTATAAATATAGTAATCAACAGAACAAGAATATAATATACTGTAAAATTAACATCTAAATCTTAGTATAGCATGAAACATTTTTGTTTCTAATCAAGGAGACTAAACATGAGGATATGCATGCATCCAGCATACATGTGTCCCTGGAAACATTCAAAGCTTGTGGTGGTCGTTAAGAGTCACATTCCTAAGCAAAGGAGAGAGGTTTCTAATAAAGCTCAGGGATACAGTCATAGAAAACTGTCCTTAAGAATATGTGAGACTCATTTCTAAGTTTAGGTTTGCTCATTATGTTAAAAACAGACAATGAGAAAGGATAATGACTAAAGGTGTGTCCATTGAGTCTCCATGGCTTCTGAGATCTAAACTTGAGACTACCTCTCTAGTGCTAGCAGGAAACCAGTGAACTAGAAGCTCTAGAAGATTGGGGCCGGGGGGGGGCCTTGATGGAGAACTAGATTAGACGGAAGTTAGAAAATACAGGTTTATCAAGTGTTCTCTTTCTTGATATTAAAAAATACACATACACACATACACACACACACACACACACACACACACACACACAGAGTAAACCTATCTCCAGCTAAAAGATATACAAGAAGCAAAGAGGAATGTTCCTCTTTGCTACATTAAAAAAAAAAAAAAAAATTAGAATAATGCATAGCAGGAAAATGAACACTTCCCATTTGGTTTCTTGCCATTAGAAAGGAGCTGATGATGTTCCACTTTGTCCTTGACAACCACCAAACCTACCATGTGGTAACGTTATGTTCGCACCATCAATGATTGCCTGTGCCAGTTCATGATCATTGTTTTCAAAAGCATGTGCTGCAGCCTTCAAGGCATCCCAAATCTCTTTACGGCCTTCAAAAGCTGGTGCAGTATCCCAAAATTCATCTCTCTTGCTGCGTAGTTGTCCATCTGTCATGGGATAATCACTTTTCCATTTGGGTTTCTCCTTTTTCAAAGGCTGGTTACGACCTAAAGCGACTGAGAAGAAAAATAAAAGGCTGACATCAAAACCAAAATTTATAAAAGATGTTTTAATAGCTATCTGGCCATTCTTCTTTGGTTCTTTCATCAAAATTATAGCTGGAAAGTTGGCCCACTAGCTAACTCTTGCATTCTGAATTCCCCTAACCTATTTTATTTTAGATCTACAAGAGCAAATGGAGATATTAGGTGGCTCTACTCAAATCTTCCAGTGACAAGTTAGTAGCTCTTTTCCATTCAGTCTGCCTTCTCCAAAGGAGAATTTTTGTTTGTTTTTTGCGGTACACGGGTCTCTCACCGTTGTGGCCTCTCCCGTTGCGGAGCACAGGCTCCGGGCGCGAAGGCTCAGCGGCCATGGCTCACAGGCCCAGCTGCTCCGCGGCATGTGGGATCTTCCCAGACCGGGGCACGAACCCGCGTCCCCTGCACTGGCAGGCGGACTCTCAACCACTGAGCCACCAGGGAAGCCTGAGAATTTTTTAAATTATCTAGAAAAATCGTAGTAAGTGTTCCATCAGACAGCAGTGGCAGAATTTAATAAGAGTCAAAGGATAGCATAAAAAAGAGGTGAGATACTAGGAGAAACCAAATGGCATATGTCCAAGGGTCCTTGAATCTCAGGACCCTTGAACATATGAAGCCGGAAAGTAGGAACTGAGAAATCTCAAAGAGGGAAAAGACTACTTTGTGGTATCCAAAGGAAGAACAGCCAAACCACCAGATCCACAAGGAAACCTGATCATAGAAAAGCTTCCTCTAGCACCCTGTTCTGGACATGAGTCTAAGGAACTGTAAGTATCTTTCCCTGAAACTCAAATATAGAAGCTAATTTAGAAAGGGATGAGGGAGAGAGGTAGTGCTTTACTCTTTAGAGGGACCAGGATTGGAACAGGCGATCCTTGATACTGGGCCAAAGGAGAAGTGCCCAACCACGAGGAGAAGAACTACAACACCCTACTCTAGTTTTAATCCAAGAGGAGAAGAAAAAAGAGGGTAAGAGTCCACTCCTTTTTTGCTCTAAGTGGCAGCGTGGCTCCTTAGAGAATGTAGTAGGAGTGCTATAACGAGTCTGATGCAGCTTCTTTGCACCCAGATACTTACCTGGCATATGACCACTGATCTCATACTGACATACAGAGACATTCTTATCTTACACAGAGCCACAGATAAGAAATTGTTAAACAGAAGAACAGGTAAAAAGAAAACTGAAGCTCCATGGAGTGTTGGGTAAGAGTGGGTGTGAAATAAATGACAGAGTGGGTAGGAGGGAGAGGGTGTATATCAAAATTCAATGTTCTATATTTAATTGCAGGAAGAATACTAATTTAAAAGAAATTACTCTCAAAATGGTTCTAAAGAATCCCTGATATCAACCATTCCCTCACTGGCCCAGGGTCAGATGAAATTTGAGTTATTCATAACAGAAATAAAACAAAATAACTCTAGCCCCTAGGCAATCTCTACATCCTATACCAGGCTATATTTCAAGATGACGGGACCAATTCATGCTGCAAAGTGTATCTGGTCTGACACTTGGAGTAAACCATGCTCTCTTCACCCAATCTGGCCACCTTATTTCAAGGCAGCACATCAGGTCTCATCCCCTCACCTTCAGAACACCCAAAGGTGTTCAGAATATGTCAGATAATCACATTCCACCCCCTACTGATTCCACCAACAAGGTAAAATTAAAGGTAAATTTTATTTTCTGCTATATTAACCTTTAGATGAGTCAGAAACAGTTTAGAGACAACATTCACTATTAGTTTACTGAGCAGGGAGTGGAAGATAAGACATCACAAGTAGATACCTATTTGAATAGGTAGCTAATTCAATACTCAAATAAATACCTATTTGAATAAAATTTCATGTCTACTTGAAGAGTTCCAGAGAACTGTCTAATGTCTATTAGACAATTGTCTATTGTCTAATTGTCTGTCATATGTATTAAGTGTACCAGAGAGAAAGTTGATATAACTGTAATTGTGGGAGAATTGCAACGCAAAGGCAAAGACAACAACAAAACCTCCACGATCTCGGTACTTAAGCAAAGGAAACTGAAAGGTCCTCAAAGAGAAGAACCCAACAGAAAAACTAGCTCACAGTAAAGGTAGAAGATACTTTGGAAAAAGTAAAAGCACCTTCCTTACAAATATGACAGCTTTATTTTATCTCCCCTCACCTGTAGAAGGCATAAGGATAAAGTCAAATAAAAAGTATAAATGGGACTTCCCTGGTGGCACAGTGCTTAAGAATCCGCCTGCCAATGCAGGGGACACAGGTCCCAGCCCTGGTCCGGGAAGATTCCAAGTGCCGCGGAACAACTAAGCCCATGCGCCACAACTGCTGAGCCGGCGCTCTAGAGCCCGCGAGTCACAACTACTGAGCCCACGTGCCACAACTACTGAAACCCGTGCACCTAGAGCCCATGCTCAGCAACAAGAAAAGCCACCGCAATGAGAAGCCCGTGCACCACAACGAAGAGCAGCCCCCACTCACCGCAACTAGAGAAAGCCCGCGTGCAGCAACGAAGATCCAACGCAGCCAAAACTAAATAAATAATTTTTTTAAAAAAAGTATAAATGATACATTATGCTGCTTAGGGATAATTATTACTCTAAATGCATTTTCAAATCTGTATGCTGTCAACAGTTCCAAAGTAATTACTTTGTGTAAAAGTAAATAAGACAAAATGAATGCTTGTGACATGTAAGTAAAGCTTACTTTTACTTCCACCTAGGTCTCTGCTTTCCCTATATCACAAACATCTGTAATGGAGAATATCTGCCTATCAAATGTTCACTATAAAAATACTTAAGTCTTGGGACTTCCCTGGTGGCACATTGGTTAGGACTCTGTGCTCCCAATGCAGGGAGCCCAGGTTCGAGCCCTGGTCAGGGAACTAGATCCCACATGCATGCCGCAACTAAGGAGCCCACGTGCCACAGCTAAAACCCAGCACAACCAAATAAATAAATATTAAAAAAAAGACTTAAATCTTTGCAACATAAAATATTTTAATGAAACCACTAAGCAGTACAGAATTTTCACTACAAAATATGAGGTTAAAAGCTTCATGTTAGGGCTTCCCTGGTGGCGCAGTGGTTGAGAGTCCGCCTGCCAATGCAGGGGACGCAGGTCCGTGCCCCGGTCCAAGAAGATCCCACATGCCGCGGAGCGGCTAGGACCGTGAGCCATGGCTGCTGAGCCTGTGCGTCCGGAGCCTGTGCTCCGCAACGGGAGAGGCCACAACAATGAGAGGCCCGCGTGCCGCAAAAAAAAAAAAAGAAAAGTTTCGTGTTAAACTAAATGTGGTTTATCGTCTAAGTTATTACTTTTGTTAAATAAACTGGGGAAAAACATGAAAATTTAGCAAAAGCATTTAAACTATCATCCTGAAATATTTATCTTCATGAAAACATTTAGGGTTGTTATGAGGATTTAATAAATTAACACTGTATAGCACTTACAATAATGATAGATATATAATAAAACTACAGTAAGTGCTTGTTAAATAAAAATAACTTTGGAAGTATATATGAATTTTTAAATTATCAAACATTTTTGCAAAAATATACAGACTAAGTCTTTTTTCTTTTCATGATTTCTGAACAGAACCTGACATTCTGAGACCATAAAACAAAGTACCTTCCTTAATTTTTCCTTACCGAAAAAAAAAAAAGAAACAAAAGATTAATAAAGAAATTAATTTTTTTAAAAAAAACCTAAGTTATTTCAGAAAACACCCTTTTTTCCCTATCAATACACATTTACTTTCAAAACTTTGCCAAAAACTCACCCTTCTCAGAAGCCTCTTGATAACATTCATCTACGCCTTATCTTCTCTTTCCTTGTAACCTTTCAACATTTCTTCCCAAAGATGTGACAAATAAATAGATCTAGCATGTAAAAACCCCAAGAAAGATTTGCTTCTCAGAGCTAAATATCGATAAGAAACACAATCTTAAATATTTTTACTCCACAACTGAATGCTTTTTGCAACTCATTTTGACATTTTATTGGTAAAAAACAATGATCTCTGAAGTGAAGTATGTTTGTAATTGTTTTCCTGCCTTTGGTTCCTCTTTTGAAAACTGATTTAATATCGGGACTCTTCAAATGAAGTAAGGAGAGGCCATTAATGCACAGGTACTGTAGATATCACAATATGGCTCAGGAAATAATAGCTTTAACAGACTGAAAACTCAAAGAGTTTTCCTAACACAACATTCAGGTAAAAAAAAACCTGAATATTTAAAAAGATCACAATCAAAGGGAAAAATGTTGTTCAGAAGAATTCTGAAGACTTTAAAGCAACACGGAATAGAACTCGGATAATGCACCTATTTTAGATTGATTATAGAGTCTTAAAATCGTGAAAATGAAAGGGAAATTTTTCTGTCACTTCAAGAGTTAAGAATAGATCCTACAGAACCCTTCTGTAACAGATTGTGCTAGCTTAAAAGGATAGTTGTAAAATATTTTATTCTCACGTAAATTTAGAATACACTATATATACACATACGCATACATATATTCCCTAAGGCAACTAACTGCCAAAATAAAAATAGGGATATGGGGCTTAAAATGCCTAAAATACGAGCATCAACATGCCAGCAGTCAATACCAAACCCATATCTGCTCTACTGTCTGAGAATTTAGAGGTGGAAGAGACCTTAGATGGTTTGAGCAACCTTACTATTTGACAGAAGACCTAACGAGGATAAATGACTTGCTCAAGGTCAAAAAGAGCCAAGACTAGAACCCAGATGACTAGATTCAAAGGCCAGAGCTCTCTTTGCATTATAGCACTCCATGTCTTACCAGAGCTGAGAAGTATGTTTTCTTTTACAAACCAAATCAATTATGAAGGTTCACTCAAAATAAAGCATGTGTTGAGCTGTTTTTCTAGTATCACTCATCCATCTTTCACGGGCTTCATTATGACCAATGGAATGTCTCTGGTACGACAAAGGAAAAGCTAACCAAGCAGCACCAGCTCCCCAACTCCATCCAATTTAGCACCTAATTCATTTCTTTGGAGATATACTCACCGAAGAAGAATCATATAAGGAAAGAGGTAATGCAGTTTTCTGGCCTGTAAGCTTCAACTTACAAAGTACTCAGCATCTATACCACATTAGGCACTAAAGATCACATGTATGCATACTTACTTAAGTAACTTAGATACATCATTTTTTTATGCTACAATTTAATACTAAATAGAAATGAGAACTTTGATTGTACTTCTACCCTAAAGCTTATAAAAATTAAGCAACTAGAGCATAATTTTAAAGGCATATAATAATTTCTAATGTTGTTTGAGCTACCTTTATTGAGGGGGAAAAAAAATCAACATAATGACCTCATATCGACTTCCTGGCCCTGTTTCTCAGAGTATAAGTCTACTTACCAATGGTCTGAGCATACAAACAGGCAAAAGGAGAGCCTAACTGCAACATAATGTTTCAAAGACTTTTTTAATGGATGAGTCTTATTAGAAATGTTACAAAAACATACAATTAAATCACACACACAAAACAACTTTATTAAAAAGGGCAACATTACATAAAATTGGGACTAAGAATATGGTCACCTAACACCAGCACACTGTACCTTTTAAGTAATACATTAAACTTTCAGATGGTTCATTCTACTGAGGGGTAGGGAGGTGGGGAATGGCTTTATCCAGCATTACATTCTTTGGAATGCAGGGACCTTTTCTTCTCTCAATTTACGGGCAGTTTGGGGGAGGGAAGCACACACAAGTCAAGGATGCCCACAATTTCCACTACTATCTAACACTGTGTTGAAAGTACTAGCCAGCACAAGCAGACAGAACAAAACAATTAGAAGTATAAGAACCAGAAAGGAAGAAAACCGTCTCTAACTGCAAATGATATGATGGGTATGACTGGAAAATACAAGAAAATCAGTGCTAAAATGAAATGATAAAAGAAATTAACATAGTAACAGGATATAAAATGTAGGCCTTCTTATATACATAAAATACCCAGCTAGAAGATGCAATGGATGAAAAGGTGCTGTTCATAATAGAAACATAAAAGATATAATACTCGGAATGCAACAACTCAGGAAAACTTTTTAAAACCCATGGAAGATGCAAAAGTAGACTTGAACAAAATGAAGACATCTCTTGTACTTGGACTTCAACATTATAAAAATGTCAATCCTTCTAAAGTTAACACCTACATTTAACATGATTCCAGTGAAAATAATTTTTTCAAAACTTTTTCTCATGCTAGATGAGTTGATACTAAAATACATACAGGGGACTTCCCTGGTGGTGCAATGGTTAAGAATCCGCCTGCCAATGCAAGGGACACGTGTGTGATCACTGGTCCAGGAAGATCCCACATGCCGTGGAGCAACTAAGCCTGTGTGCCACAACTACTGAGCTTGTGCTCTAGAGCCTGCGAGCCACAACTACTGAGCCTACGTTCCACAACTACTGAAGCCCATGAGCCTAGAGCCCATGCTCCACAACAAAGAGAAGTCACAGCAATGAGAAGCCTGTGCACCGCAACGAAGAGTAGCCCCCTCTCACCACAACTAGAGAAAGCCTGCACACAGCAACAAAGACCCAATGCAGCCAAAAATAAATAAAATTAAATGAATAAAAATTTTAAAAATTAAATAAAAGGAAAAATAAGAAGGTTCTTTCTTACTGACAAATGCTGGTAATAAACAAAGAAAAGAATGACATATTTAAAAGAATCATTCTTTAGAACCCCATAACTGATTCAGGTAAGGATTATCGATAAATATACTAAAGCATCATGGGTAACAGGATACGCAGGGTGTCAGAGGATCACCCCAAAATATTGTGAACTGCTAAGGAGAAATTACACTGTAGATACCTGACATTCATTACCTTAACCAAGTGACCAAACTTAGTCTCCTGATGTGCTGCAATATGAAGTAAACAGAACAAAAATGAAGTGTTCTTACCCAAAATGTTTAACTTGACTCTAATTAAACTTCTAAACCTAACTTCTCATTTATAGGAAATACAAAGACTAAAGGAAAAAGTTAAAACATTTTCAGACATTGCCAAACATCCCCTGGAGGGTAAAACTGTCCCCAGTTGAGAAACACTGGTCTACACCAAATGAGACAAAATATGAACTTTGGTTGAAACCCGGTATGGAAAAAAGTTATAAAAGATAATCTGGGACAACTAGATAAATCTAAATAAGAATAGATAATAGATGTCATTAAGAAATTACTTTAACATTTTCCTAGGGGAATTCCTTGGTGGCACAGTGGTTAAGAATCCGCCTGCCACTGCAGGGAACGTGGGTTCGAACCCTAGTCCGGGAAGATCCCACATGCCACGGAGCAACTAAGCCCATGCGCCACAACTACTGAGCCTGCACTCTAGAGCCCACGAGCCACAACTACTGAGCCCACATGCCTAGAGCCCGTGCTCCGGAACAAGAGAAGCCACCACAATGAGAAGCCTGCACACCAGAATGAAGAGTAGCCCCCATTCGCCAAGTAGAGAAAGCCTGCGTGCAGCAACGAAGATCCAACGCAGCCAAAATAAAGAAAGAAAAAAATTTTGTAATGACACAGCAAAATAGTCTTATTCATGAAGTAGAGGCATGCTGAAATTTTTAGAAGTGTTACAATGTCTACAACTTTCATTGGTTCAGCTGTTAAAATGGGGAGTGTGCCTGTATATATACAAAACATACATATACACACATACAAAAGAGAGAAAAAATGTGAATACAGCAAAACGTTGGCTACAAATTTACACGGAAAGTACGTGTGTACTCATTTACCATTATGTTTACACAACTGTTGAAGCTCCCCATATTTGATTTTAATAAAAGATAAAGGAATTATACATTTAAGATACAAAGCATATAAATCAGAAGCTGAATCCTTGCTACTCAAACTCCCAGTTCCAGAGTTCTCTTTAGGTATGGCTTTTAGGCACATACCTAATCCTCATATATTCCTATATCCGGATTCCAACGCCAATCCTGAGCACTGAAGCTTGTTGGGACCATCTACAATTTAGAACACAACAACTGAAGGGAGATCTGGAAAACTCAAAACAAAAGCAACAGAAGTATTGAACAGTTATTACTTAAACTCTCATCTGTGGGATAGTGCTTATTTGGAACAAAGAATTAATAAATCAGCAGTAACATTTTAAAAGAACATTAAATAATTATAAAACAGCCAATTTTGGGCTTCCCTGGTGGCAAAGTGGTTAAGAATCTGCCTGCCAATGCAGGGGACATGGATTCAAGCCCCAGGCCGGGAAGATCCCATATGTCACAGAGCAGCTAAGCCTGTGCGCCACAACTACTGAAGCCTGTGTGCCTAGAGCCCGTGCTCCGCAACAAGAGAAGTCACTACAATGAGAAGCCTGCACACCGCAACAAAGAGTAGCCCCCACTCGCAGCAACTAGAGAAAGCCCATGCACAGCAACGAAGACCCAACACAGCCATAAATAAATAAATAAATAAATAAGAATTTTTTTAAAAAACAGCCAATTTACCAAGAAGATATAACATCATAAATATGTATGCACCTAACAATAGGGTTTCAAAGTGCATGAAGAAAAAACTGAATTAAAGGAGAAACAGACCATCCTAAAATTATACTTAAATATTTTAAATTCTTCTATTAGTAACTTATAGAACAATAAGCCAGAAAATCAGCAAGAATACAGAAGACCTGAACATTATCAACAAACTTGACTTAAATGACACTGATAGGAAACCCCACCCAACAAAAAGAGAACATACATTCTTACCAAGTGTATATACAGGCCATTCACCAAGACAGATTATACAAACCTTAAAAGAAGTCATACAAAGTATGCTCTACAACCATAATTAAATTAAATTAGAAATTAATAACATAAAGATACATGGAAAATCCCCAAATAACTATAAATTAAACAATACACATATAAATAAATCATGAGTCAAAGGGAAATTAGAAAATAACTTGAATGGAATGAAAATGAAAATACAATATATCAAAACTCTAGGATGGACTTCCCTGGCGGCACAGTGGTTACGAATCTGCCTGCCAATGCAGGGGACACGGGTTCGAGCCCTGGTCCGGGAAGATCCCACATGCCGCGGAGCAGCTAAGCCCATGCACCACAGCTACTGAACTTGTGCTGTAGAGCCTGCGAGCCACAACTACTGAGCCCGCATGCCACAACTGCTGAAGCCCGCACACCTAGAGCCCGTGCTCCGCAACAAGAGAAGCCACTGCAGTGAGAAGCTCAAGCACCGCAACGAAGAGTAGTCCCCGCTTGCCGCAACTAGAGAAAGCCTGCGCACAGCAGTGAAGACCCAACTCAGCCAAAAATATATAAATAAATAAATTTTTTTTTAAAAAAGAAAAAACTCTAGGATGCTGCTAAAAAACACTGCTCAGACAAAAACTTATAGCATTAAAATGCTTCTATTAGAAAAGTCTCAAATCAATAAAGTAGGCTTCTACCTTAAGACTAAAAGAACAAATTAAACTCAAAGTAACCTTAAGAAAGAAAATAATAAAGAGCAGAAACCAAAGAAATTGAAAACAGAAAAATACAGAAAAATCATAAAAGCAAAAGCTGATTCTTTAAAAATATCAAACTGATAAATCTCTACCTAGACTGATCAAGAAAAAAAGAAGACAAATACTACCAATATCAGGAATGAAAGAGGTAATATCACTATAGACCCAACAGATACTAAAGCGATAACAAAGGAATATCTATCTATTCACGAAGAAAACAATTACTTGACTAGCTCTGTATATACTAGCTCTCTATATACTAAAGACATTGCATTGTTGCAACAAAGAAAAGTCCAAGTCCAAATGGTTTCACTACTGAATTCTATCAACATACAAGGAAGAGATAATACTAATTACTCACAATCACTTTCAGAAAACAAAAGAGAAGGGAACACTAAGTCAATTTATGAGGCCATGACTGCACTGATAACACCACCAGACAAATATAAGAAAACTATCAACAAATATGCCTCATAAACATAGATGCAGAGATGCAGACTTAAAGACCTTATCAATCATATAAGAACTGAAAGAATTCATCACCTACATACCTGTACCACAGGAAATATCAGAAGTCTTTTGGGGACTTCCCTGGTGGCACAGTGGTTAAGAATCCACCTACCAATGCAGGAGACACAGGTTCAATCCCTGGTCCAGGAAGATCCCACATGCCACGGAGCAACTAAGCCTGTGCGCCACAACTACTGAGCCTGTGCTGTAGAGCCTGTGAGCCACAACTACTGAGCCTGCATGCCACAACTACTGAAGCCCGCATGCCTAGAGCTTGTGCTCCGCAACAAGAGAAGCCACCGCAATGAGAAGCACACGCACCACAATGAAGAGCAGCCCCCGCTCGCCACAACTAGAGAAAGCCCGTGCACAGCAACAAAGCTCCAAGCAGCCAAAAATTAAAAAAAAAATCCTTTGGGCAGAAATAAAATGATAACAGATGGAAATATCAATCTACATAAAGGAATGGGGAGCACCAGAAATGGATAACTACATGAATAAAAACATTATTATTCATATTGCCTTAAAAAAAAATTGGGTTGGCCAAAAGCTTTGTTCAGGTTTTTCCATAAGATGCTACAGAAAAACGTGAACTAACTTTTTGGCCGACCCAATAACTGAGTGATATCATCGGAAAAGGAGTAAGGACTTCCAAAAACTCCTCCTCCATTAATACAATGAGAACATTGGCAAAAACTCAAAATAAACTTCTTCAGTATTTTGGAAATTAACCAAAGACCTGCAACAATCCAGGGAACATTTATTCTTTCTTATTCAAGAAAAATAGCTGAATTTTGGTTAAAAAAAAAAAACTGTATGTGGTATTTAAGCATACCCTAGGCCCATCCCCCTCTCCTCAGCTCCAGGGTAGCCTTGAAAACCAACAGATAGCAATACAATGAAAGCCACCAACTCAGCAGCCACATGAAGAGTCAAAACAGGGTTGGTACTCTTTAAAAGCCCCATCTGCAGAGAATTGTCATTTTTTGGCCTATCTGAAAGTTCTTTAGAAAATACTACTCATAAAGCTTGTCCTTATTTGACCTGACTTAGAGATAACCCAGTATGAAGAGCCTTTTCCTGGGGGCATTTGTCAAAAACAATCAGCAGCAATTGTTTAACACTGTACCTGCATGGGGCAATGAAAAATTTAGACCAAGAAGCTAATCAAAGCTGCAGAATGAGATGTCCAGAAAATATGACATACTTTTGGGGATCTAAAAGGTTACACATACGCATATAACTGTGTACACACAGGGCCATGCATTCAGGAAAGACCTGAGAAGGTCCTACACTCTCACTTATGACTGAATATTGAGGCTCTGTGCACAAAGGAAGTAAGAGCTAAGGAAACTGCCTGAGTTTTGAAAGTAGACCCTAATATGAACATAGGGCCACTCAGCAAAGAATAGGAGACTTACTCGTTCTAGGCTGTTAAGGAAATCTGTCCAATCATTAGCTTACCACTAAGCTAATTAAGCAGAGATTTCACTGGCTACACCTAACAAGGAATATAAACTTTACAGAATAAGTTCAGGAAAGTCAGTAAACAAAAAGCAACAACAATAACAAACCCTGAGGGAGAAGGGAGAATCTGATTTCCGGGGTTGCCATATATTAAACGTCTAGTTTTCAACCAAAAATTATGAGGCATGCAAACAAACAAGAAAGTATGGCCCACACATGGGAAAAAAGGCAGATAATAGAAACTGTCACTGAGGAATAGGAAGCCCAAGCATTGGACTTACTAGCCAAAGATTTTAAATCAGCTATTTTAAATATGTTCAAAAACCTGAAGGAAATCATGTGTAAAGAACTAAAGCGATGAGAATTAAGTCTCAACAAAGAGGTGAAAATTAGTTTTTAAATTATGGAGTTGAAAAGTACAATAACAAATGAAAAATTCACTAGAAAGGCTCAATAGTATATTTGAGCAGGCAAAAGAAAGAATCAGTGAACTTGGAAGATAGGTCAACTGAGGTGACCTTGTCTGAGGAACATAAAAGAAAAAACGAATGAAAAAAAATGAACAGCTCAAGTGGGGCACTGTCGAGATTACCAATAGGGCTTCCCTGGTGGCGCAGTGGTTGAGAGTCCGCCTGCCGATGCAGGGGACACGGGTTCGTGCCCCGGTCCGGGAAGATCCCACATGCCGCGGAGCGGCTGGGCCCATAAGCCATGGCCGTTGAGCCTGCGTGTCCGGAGCCTGTGCTCCGCGACGGGAGAGGCCACAACAGTGAGAGGTCCGCGTACCACAAAAAAAAAAAAAAAAAGATTACCAATATACACACAATGAGAGTCCTAGAAGAAGGGAGAGAAAGGGGTAGAAAGAATATTGGAAGAAATAATGGCTGAAAACTCGTATTTCATGAAAAAGATCAATCTACACATGCAAGAAACTCAACAAACTCAGAGATCACCACCTAGACGCATCATAATTAAGCTGTCAAAAGTCAAAGATAAAGAATCTTGAGGGACTTCCCTGGTGGTCCGGTGGGTAAGACTCTGCGCTCCCAATGCAGGGGGCCCAGTTCTATCACTGGTCGGGGAACTAGATCCTGCATGCATGCTGCAACTAACAAGTCTGCATGCTGCAACCAAGAGCCCACATGCTGCAACTACAGGTTGCACATGCTGCAATGAAGATCCCACATGCTGCAACTAAGACCCCACATGCTGCAACTAAGACCCAGTGCAGCCAAAATAAATAAATATTTTTTTAAAAACATTAAAAAAAAAAGAGTCTTGAAAGAACAAGAAGTAACTCCTCACATACAAGCATCCTCAAAAAGTTTAACAACTGATTTCTTATCAGAAGCCATGGAGGACAGAAGGCATTGGGACAACATACTAAAAGTAATGAAAGGAAGAGTGTGTCAACCAAGAATTCTACATCCAGAAAAAAGTATCCTTTGAAAATTAAAGAGAAAATAAAACATTCCCAGATAAGCAAAAACTGAAAGGATTTGTTGGCAGCAGACCAGCTCTGCAAAAAATACAACAGGGAGTCTTCAGGCTGAAATAAAGGATACTAGACAGTAACTTGAATACACATTAAGAAATAAAGACCAGGAATCCCCTGGCAGTCCAGTGGTTTGGTTAGGGCTTCGCGCTTCCACTGCGGAGGGCACAGGTTTGATCCCTGGTCGAGGAACTAAAATTCCACATGCCACACAGAGGGAGGGAGAGAGGGAGGGAGGGATGGAGGGAGGGAGAGAGGGAGGGAGGGATGGAGGGAGGGAGAGAGGGAGGGAGAGAGGGAGGGAGGGATGGAGGGAGGGAGGAAGGAAGGGAGGAAGGAAGGAAAAGAAAATCAGTAACATTACACAGGTCAATATAAAAGACAGCATATGTGTATTTTTTTCTTTGTAACTTTGTTTCCTCCTATTTGATTTTAAAGACAATTGTATAAAAAATAATTTAAAATTTGTGTTGATGAGCATACAACATTTAAAGATGTAATATGTATATCAATAACAGCCCAAAGAAGGTGGGAGGGAATGGAGCTGTATAAGTTTTTATATGCTACTGAAATTAGGCTGGTTTCAATCAGAACCGAATTGTTATAAATTAAGATATTAATTATAATCCCCAGAGCAAGAAACAGGAAAATGACTCAAAATATATAGTAAAAAAAAATTTAAAGGGAATTAAAATGATACGCTAGAAAATATCTTATTTAACACAAAAGAAGGCACTAATGCAGGGATGTAAGTAAAAAGGAATAAGACATACAGCAAAAAAACAGCAAAATGGCAGGTGTAAATCCTATCTTAGTAGTAATTACATGAAATATAAATATTAAGCATTCCAATCAAAATGTTGAAATTTGCAGAATGGACCAAAAAACACAATCTAACTGCATGCTGTCTACAAAGAGACATTTTAGATTAAAAAACACATTTAAATCGAAAGCAAAAGGATGGAAAAAGATATATCATGCAAGCAGTTATCAAAAGTGGAGTGGCTATATTTATATCATACAAAATAGACTTTAAGACAAAAATTTTTACTAACAAAGACAAAGAAGGACATTCATAATAAATGTGTCAATTCATCAGGAAGACGTAACAATTACACACATATATGCACATACCAACAGAGCTCCAGAATATATGAAGGAAATATTGACATAACTAAAGGGAGAAATAGTTCTACAGTAATAGTTAGAAACTTCAATACTCTAATTTTCAATAATGGGCAGAATATCTAGGTAGAGTATCAGTACAGAAACAGAGGACTTAATATTATAAACCAGTTAAACCTAATATACATATATACAGTCGACCCGAGCATTCAAACACAGGTTTCAATGCTCAGGTCTACTTTTATGCAGATATTTTTCAATAGAAAATACCTCTGTACCACATGGTCTATGATTGGTTGCATCCACAGATGTGAAGGAGCCACAGATGCAGAGGACCAACTATAAATTATATACAGATCAACCCCACTTGTTCAGGGTCTACATATATAGAACACTCTGCCCAGACTAATAAGTTAGGTCACAGAACAAGTCTCAACAAACTTTAGATGAAATCATATGACATATCTTCTCTGACCATAATGGAATAAAGCTAGGAATTAATAACAGAAAGAAAACTGGAAAATTCACAAATATATGGAAATTAAGCAACACACTATTATACAACCAATGGACCAAGTAAGATATCAAAAAGAAAATGAGAAAATACATTAAGACAAATGAAAACAAAAACGCAAATACAGAAACTCATGGGATGCAGGATCTTCCCTGGTGGTCCAGTAGGTAAGAATCCGTGCTCCCAATGCAAGGGGCCTGGGTTCGATCCCTGGTCAGGGAACTAGATCTCACATGCATGCTGCAACTAAGAGTCCACATGCCGCAACTAGGCCCGCATGCCACAACTAAAGATCCTGCATGCCACAACTAAACACGCTGCAATGAAGATCCCGCATGCTGCAACTGAGAACCAGCATAGGCCAAATAAATAAATAAATAAATAAATCACCTCATGGGATGCACCAAAAACAGTGCTCGGAGGGAAATCTCCAACTATAAACATCTACATTAAAAAAGAAGACAGGGCTTCCCAGGTGGCGCAGTGGTTGAGAGTCCGCCTGCCGATGCAGGGGACACAGGTTCGTGTCCCGGTCCGGGAAGATCCCACATGCCACAGAGTGGCTGGGCCCATGAGCCATGGCCGCTGAGCCTGCGCATCCGGAGCCTGTGCTCCGCAACGGGAGAGGCCACAACAGTGAGAGGTCCGCGTACCGCAAAAAAAAATAAAATAAAAATAAAAAAGAAGACAGATCTTAATCAATAACCCAATTTTACACCTTAAGGAAGAGCAAAGTAAACCCAAAGCTAACAGAAAGAAGGTATAATTAAAGATTAGAGTGGAGATAAACAAAATAAAGGACAGAAAAACAACAGAGATTCAACAAAACCAAATGCTAGTCCTTCTAAAAAATGAACAAAACTGACAAACCTTTAGCTAGACTGACTAAGAATAAAAGAGAGAAGGCACAAATAATTAAAATCAGAAATGAAAGTGTAAATATTACTACTGACCTTACAGAAATAAAAAATATAAGAGAATACTAGAATACTATGAATTGTTGTACACCAACAAATTAAATAACCTAGATGAAATGGACAAGTTCCTAGAAACACAAAATTATCAAAACTGACTTAAGTAGAAATAGAAAATCTCAACAGACTTATAACAAGTAAAGAGACTGAATCAATAACCAAAATCCTCCCAACAAAGAAAAGCCCAGGACCAGATGGCTCCACTGGTGCATTTTACCAAACATTTAAAGAAGAATTAACACCAATTCTTCTCAAATGCTTCCAAAAAAATAGAAGAGGAGGGAACACTTTCTAACTCATTCTATGAAGCCAGCATTCCCTAACCAAAGCCAGACAAATACAATACAAAAAACCTACAGACCAATATCCTTAAGACAGATGCAAAATCCTCAACATAATACTTGCAAACTGAATCCAACAGCATATTAAAAAGATTATGCACCATGACCAAGTGGGATTTATCCCATGAATGCAAGACTGATTCAGCATAGAAAATCACTGTAATATGACATATTAATAAAACAAAGGAGGGAACTCCCTGGTGGTCCAGTGGTTAGTACTCAGCACTCTCACTGCCATGAGCCCAGGTTCAATCCCTGGTAGGGGAACTAAGATCCTGCAAGCTGCATGGCATGGCCAAAAAATAAATAAATAAAATTAAAAATTAAAAAACAAAGGAAAAAACCCACATGATCATCTCTATGACTGCAGACAAAGCACCTGACAAAACCCAACACGCTTTCATGATAAAACACTCATAAAGCTAGGAATAGACAGGAACTTCTGTGACATGATAAAAGGTCTTTATGAAAACTCACAGCTAACATCATACTCAATGAAGAAACAAACTGAAAGTTGCCCCCCAAGATCAAGAAGCTAAGAAACTCTTATTGCTGTTGTGAGGGGGAAGGAGGGAGGGAGGGAGGGAGGGAGGGAGGGAGGGAGGGAGGAAGAGGGAGACCCTCTAAGTATTGCTGTGCTTTACTGTACAATCAAGCAAAAAACAGTTACTATTCTTTGGAAATTCAAACCTTTTTAATTCCAACATGTTTGAATTACATAAGAGGATATACAAAAACATCATTTAAATATCTGCAATGATGATGATCATTAAATACCTGCACTACATACAATGGAAAGAAACTAGCCCATTTCAAACAAGGAGTTCTATGAGACATTCAAAATCTTAAGAGCATAGTTATCACTGTGCATGATGGTATAACTATAAAGTAATGAGACTGTGTATCAAATGCCACACCTAAAACAAGTTATGTATAAGCACTATGTATTTACACAAATATATTCTGAGTAGGTACTGTTGATGAGGCACTATAAGGCCAAAAAATACACTGAAAGGTATAATATAATTTGGAGAACCAAATTTTCACTATTCAAAAGAAGTACTACAACAAAAAAAAAAGGAAGGAAAGCAGACAGACATGTATCAGCTCATTTGTACAAAAGGAAACGGATAAATCAGAAACCAATGGTACTGGTTACTTACAGAGGGTGAGTGGAAATGCAATGGAAATAATGGAAAGATGGGTAAGAGGTAGAAATGAATAAGGGTTACACTTCTGAGTATACCTTTTTGCCTAGTTCTAACTTTTAGAACTATGTTAACATTACACATACTCAAACAAGCAAACAAATAAAATCAACAAGAGGGGGAAAACTAAAAATGGAACACAACTAGAAATCGATGAATTTAACTGTATTTCAAAGGATTAAAAAACTACATTAAAAGGGTGTGTACCTAACCCAACATTTCAACACAGTAATTTTACCCTTAGGCTACAGACATAAAGAACTGTAAACAAATACTGAACTCTAGTTAGTAGTTTTGTTTTTCACAATGAAATGTATTAGCAATTCCAAACTACTCTATGTATATTCTCAGACTGAGTAAACAAGTAAATACACTGCGGAAACTGGGAGCCAGGTTTCTTTATTCTAAGAGAATTATAAATATGGACAGGGAAAGGCTAGAATGAACCCTGTACCATTAGACTGAATGAGAGAGATCAGTATGAACTCATTGTTTTTAATATATAAAAAGGTACAGATGTGTGTTATACAGATGTATATATCATATATATCTGTATCTCCTATATAGCTTAGGGATATATAGGCTATATATAAATATGTATCCTAGCTCTTTCCACTGTGAGGATCTCGAGGCAAAGACACTCCAATAGCACCAAACACACCTGCATTCTAGATTTTGGCTTCTAAGTATCATTCTCCACTAAAAGGAACCAGGGGTCTCTGGCTGATTCCAGGGCTCTGACAAGTAAAATACAAAATGAAACTGGAACATCTTGTTATGTCAGAAAACAAGTAAGTGATCAAGAATAATGAAGTCATGTCAAAAGAATGTAGAGGCCAGCTTGGCGGAGCTCCCACTGGCCAATCTGGTACAATTTGAGCATCAAAATAAATAACAATAGTAACAGATTTTACCCCCATGGAATAAAAAAGAAAACCATGAGTCCATACCAATGTAAATAAGTAAGCAAATAGGGAAGATGAGAGCTCTTTCTTACATTAAAATGCTGATTAATAAATATAAAACAAATAGTGAAATTAGAAAAATCACAATTTGACAACCACCATAATTATTTAAGGCAAGAATTACCAATGGATGATAAAACTAGTGACTGTTTGATAAGAAACAAAATATTTACATAGACTCAGTCTTCCTACTAGATACTTATTGTTTGCAGAGGGAAAAACAGTAACTTTGCAGGGAAGAATTTTGGCTGGCACCATAAGTGATTAAAGTTAACATCACCAATAATGGGAAAAGCAGACATTATATGACCCCTGACATGATGCACTAAGGACACAATCTCACTTCTGTGGTAGTCTTATCCAGACTGCATAATAATGGAGGAACCTAAGCATAAGGAAACATCAGACAAATTCCAATTGATGAACACTCTGCAAAATAACTGGCACGTACTTTTCAAAATGCCAACGTCGTGAAAAGACAAGGTCTCCAGAACCGTTCCAGATTAAAGAAGACTAAAGAGGTATGACAGTTAAACACAATGAATGATCCTAGGTGATTTTCTCTGAATATTAATGAAGACAATGGGGAACTCTGAATAAAATCTAGAGTAAATATTATTTCAATATTCATTTCTTGATTTTGATTATTATATTGTGGTTATATGAATGTCCTTTTTCTTAGGAAATACACACTAAAGTATTTAGGGGTAAAAGGGTTTATTGTGTGCAACTTAAACAGCTCAATAAAATTTAAGTATTTACACACATGCATGTATATATAAAGAGGATGACAAAGCAGCTGTGATAAAATGTTAACATTTGAGGAAATTCGGATGAAGGGTACCAGAACGTCTTTGTACTGTTTTTGCAACTTTTCTGAAGTCCAGTGTTATCTTTAAATAAAGTGAAAAAGAAAAAAAAAAAGACCTGTGACCCTTTGATAATCCCTTGGATATAGATTTGGATTTGGTACAACAACTATGATATTAACTTAGATTTCACTTGGCCCCCAAAACCCACGACACCCTAAAGGTGCTGATTGTGTCTTGACAGAATTAGACACTTTGAGACTTTCCTTGACCAACTCAAAATTCTTCAGGAAAAGAAGAAAAGTTCCTGTAAGCATTTCAAAAACCCTGTAGGGAATGATCCCTACTACTCTGACTGTTACATCACAGGTGAAGGTAGCAGTTTGCCAAAAATGTTGCTTTTCTCAGAGAAAATAACAATAGTCAACAGAGAATGCATACTGTGGTCCAGCCACTGTGCAGAGTGCACTCTATATACCACCCCACTCAATCCTCTCAATAACTCTAGTGTAATCTCTATCTTAAAATGAGGAAACAAACTTAAGAAGGTAAAGTATCTAGGTGGGGAGGAGGATAAGGGAGATGACAATAATAATATGTTTCATAGGATTGTTACAAAGATTTAATGAGGTAATATTTCTCACACAATTAGAACAGTGCCTGGAACATAAAAAACAATACCTAAATGTCTGTTAAATGAATAAATATAAAAAATATCCCAAAGATCATAAGGCTAAATGGTATAGCTGGGATTTAAACCTAGACTAACTCCAAGGTTCATATTCTTAGCCACTAGGACCATGGTGTCTCATGGTTTTAAGAATTACTAGACAAAGTGTTCAACATGGTCCTAGACTTTCACCTACAAAGTGAAACTACATGATCAATCCATCTCTAAGGTCTTGGGGTTCCATGAGGTTTCAAAGCTGTGAACCAGTACTTAAGATGGCATAGCAAGTTGGCATCGATCTGAAGTGCCCAAACAACACGCTATTTCCGAGACACTAATTACCAAAAGCATGTTGGTGCCTGTCCCAAGCCCAGTGCCAAAATTAGTACTAAGTGTTTCCTGAGAAAGATACTAGCAGTCCATACAATTCTTTATTCAAGATGGTTTCCCTTTTCAATCTGAAAAGTTTCCTTTGCTTGAGAAATTCTAATGTTTTTAAGAGCCTGCCAAAGATGTAGGTAAACATACTTTACTTGAAATTTGTGTTCCTCTGCCAAGTCCTTCTCCTTGAATGGGATTCTAAGTGCAAAGAACTCTTGCTTTTAAGAACAGATAAGAATCCAAGAGTAGGTACAGCAGAACCATAGAAAATAATATTTTGGCTTGTCTAAGATCTTGCCACAAAATCCATAAAGCAGAACTGGGGCTCAAACATCAAATTCTCTATCAAGTTAAAAAGAAAGTGATATCTGATGCAAACAATCAAAGTGACAGAAAAAATACTAGAAAGTGTATTGCCTTTGGGTTAGATTCGTAGGAAAAGAAATACATCTTGGATGTCATTTAATCCTTTTAAATTGCATCTATGGCTATCACTATTACAAAATCCCAAGCTTTACTTTCAGCTTATTTAACTGTTCAGAAGGAAGTAAAGAAATACTAAATTCTTGCAAACTGCCCACAAAAAAGCATCAAGCAACTTGCCAATTATAGTGTGGTATTCCTTTCTCCAGTTTACACTGCATCTCCTCACATTAAGTCCTGGAATGTGCATCTCTCACATCATTATGATGACTCTACTAATTCCTAACTTTTAAAACAGCCAGCTCAATTTTAGAAAAAATACTGACAACACTCCCAAAATGAAAAGCTAACAATGACATACTCATTATATCCCAAAGCTAAAACATCAGTAAAGTCAAACTCTAGAAGCTGTAGCTGTGACCTCAGAAAGCACGTCACAATTTCTCTAAACATATGAACACATTTTTGCTTCACTCTCTCTTTTATACACACAGCCATATACTCTGAGTCTGAAAGGATGTACACGAAAATGTTTACGTTAGGTCATAGGATAAGCTTTTTCTTAAACATGCTTTCTACATTTAAGAACATTTTCAGTTTTTAAAAAGATTTAAAAATGACCATAAGTTAGTAAAAAAAGATTCATACTACACAAATTCTCATATAAAACAGAGATTATATATAATAATGTATATAATATGCATAGTATATGTCTATATATCTATGTATATGTTGTATATGTGTATAGTGTTTATGTTGTATATATGTATTGTATATATAATGAACATATATGTATAAGAGTGTGCATGTTATGTATAGGAATCAAAAGCTTTAATTATTCTCTTTTCTTACTTAGAAGGCAAAAGTGATCTTAGAAGTGCTCCAGTCTGAACTTCTGGACAGGTATTGATTTAGTTTAGCAATGTTATAAGTAGCTTGTAGCTTGTATCTAGGAATAAATGCAAAGATATTGTTAATCAATACTTTAACTATTTTAAAATTGTACAGTATTTCCCCCCCCAAGATTTTACTACAAAAATAACTCACCAATGTTGTTTATACTTCCTATTTATTATTAAATCAGAACTATCAGAATTATTTCTCAACGGAAACTGAATTTTATTCTACATCTTAAGTTTCTTTAATCTCCCTCAATGTTTCGCCTGAAAATGTCTTTTCCCTCCTCTGATAAATGGTGAAACTTTCACACACGTAAGACTTTTAGTATACATCCTTGTCCCAAACTGAAAAACCTACCTCTACTACTGAAAAGTAAGTTCTGTCCCTATTTATTATTCCCTTCTTAAAATGGTTAAAGATCATCTGTGACAGAAAAAGAAAAAGGTTATTTTTCCGGTCATTTGCTTGCCCTATGCAGTTACACTGTATTTCTAGTCAGTACACTTAGTGCTGGTATATAGAAAACAAAAATACAAACACACACAAGAACCTGTTTTCTACCCCATGATAGATCCAATGCAAAAAGATAGTCTCCTTCTTGCCTCCAGTAGTATTTATTACATTTTATTACAGATAAGCAATTTTCCCCATTCTCAAAGCTCTTGTTACAGCTTAAGTGTCTTATTCAATGTTCAGTCTAGAAATATTGGGTATCATTTTATTGTTTCCTCAAATTCCTTTTCATCATGTCCCACTTGTTATATGTAGTGACACATCTCAATTTTTCACTTCATAGTTATGAGAATTTAAACGGTATATAAACTACTCTGAGTCATTTAAGAAGAGAGAAGTATCCATGACAAGATGCAATCATCACAAACCAAGAGCCACAAAAGCCAAATTCACGGAAGGGTTTGTTCAACAGGCCCTGTGTGTTAATTTTTGCAACACAGCAATGATCAAAGGCCCAAAAGCTGTTTAATCACCATCCAGTTAAAATTATTATTTCCAAGTCAAGGAAGAAATTTATTGGTGACTGCCAGAAAAAGTACAAGCTCTGATAATGAAACTGTATTATGGGACCACCATAGGTTCCCCCCTCCCCACTTCTGAATGAGACACTCCAGGTGACCAGGTGATGGATGGTTTCAGTTCCTTTTATCAGGTATAAAACCAGGAGGTGGTTTCAAATGTCCATATGCTGATATTATAAGTACAGACACTCATTCACTTCTGGGTTCCAATCCCCATCCTTAAATTTCTGTATATACTAATCAGAGTGAACTTTCATGTAACCTCCTTCAACTCACCCTTCAGGACAATCACCACTCTATGATTTGAAGCAGACAGATACTCTAATACTCCACTAAGGGTGATTTAAGAGCACCCTTTATTAAAAAGACTTTATAAGCTTTCTCCAAACTAGACAAAGCCTTCTTTTCTTGTACTTTAAGGACCTGAAGGAAACTTGTTTCCCCACAAAGTTCAACTACTAAATTCAAGTCAAGCTGGAATAAAACTGAATTTTAAGCTGAAAACATTCAGTCTGGGATAGGAGGCAGAGGTAACAATGAAAAAGAAGGTAACTGAGTAAAGGGGCACAAAAGAAGATGAGCAAGATTATCACTTTTTTCCATTTGAGCCAGTTAGATAATTAAGATCTTAGTTCAAAATTTCTATCTTGTGAGATGCAATATAATTTGTTGACTAAGATCAAAGGCAATTACTCACCTCATTTCTTACGGCTGCCATCTCCATTTTGGAGTATGAAGAGTCCTTAAGAACCACATTTCATTAACTTCAACTCAACTGTGTTTACTGCCATGAACGAAACACACACACACACACACACACACACACACACACACACACACACACACACACACACACACACACACACACACACACACACACACACACACACACACACACACACACACACACACACACACACACACTTCTGCTCCAAGGAAAGAAAAGTCAACCAAAACCCCTCCTTACCATCTGTGGAGAGAATACTGAGTTAGAAAACAGAAGACAGAGACTACAGTTTGGGCTACTGTTTTTATTCCTTAATCAGATCAAAACCATCTGTGTGCCTCAGTTTCCTCCCTTCTAAAATGGTGATATTAATATCAGCCTTCCTTAAAGTCAAAGGTTTCTTGAAAGAATCAAGAAAATGTATGTGGGACTTCCCTCGTGGCACAGTGGTTAAGAATCCGCCTGCCGATGCAGAGGACACGGGTTCGAGCCCTGGTCCGGGAAGATCCCACACGCCGCGGAGCAACTAAGCCCGTGCGCCACAACTACTGAGCCTGTGCTCTAGAGCCCGTGAGCCACAACTACTGAAGCCTGCGTGCCACAACTACTGAAGCCCGGGTGCCTAGAGCTTGTGCTCCACAACAAGAGAAGCCACTGCAATGAGAAGCCTGCACACCGCAACGAAGAGTAACCCCCGCTCGCCGCAACTAGAGAAAGCCTGCGCGCAGCAACGAAGACCCAACACAGCCAAAAATAAATAAATTTATTTTAAAAAATACTTATCCAAATTGGTGAATTTTTGTGTAGCCATTTTAATATTGAAGGTGGAAGAAGAAAAAAAACATTTTCAGTATATCATGCTTTATTATTTCAAGAAAGGTAAAAATGCAACTGAAACACAAAAAAAGATTTGTACAGTGTACGGGGAAGGTGCTATGACTGATCGAACGTGTCAAAAGTGGTTTGCAAAGTTTCGTGCTGGAGATTTCTCATTGGATGATGCTCCACAGTCGGGCAGACCAGTTGAAGTCGACAGCGATCAAATCGAGACATTAATTGAGACAATCAATGTTATACCACGCGAGAGATAGCCGACATACTCAAAATATCCAAATCAAGCACTGAAAATCATTTGCACCAGCTTGGTTATGTGAATCGCTCTGACGTTTGGGTTCCCCATAAGTCAGGAGAAAAAAACCTTCTTGACCATATTTCCACATGTGATTCTCTACTTAAACATAATGAAAACGTTCCATTTTTAAAACAAATTGTGACAGGCGATGAAAAATGGATATTGCACAATAATGTGGAACTGAAGAGATCGTGGGGCAAGCGAAATGAACCAGCACCAACCACACCAAAGGCTGGTCTTCAACCAAAGAAGGTGATGTTGTGTATATGGTGGGATTGGAAGGGACTCCTCTATTATGAGCTCCTTCCGGAAAACCAAATGATTAATTCGAACAAGTACTGCTCCCAATTAGACCACAAGAAAGCAGCACTTGACGAAAAGCGTCCAGAATTAGTCAAAAGAAGACGCATAATCTTCCATCAGGATAACGCAAGACTGCATGTTTCTTTGATGACCAGGCAAAAACTGTTACAGCTTGGCTGGGAAGTTCTGATTCTTCCGCTGTATTCGCCAGACATTGCACCTTCGGATTTCGACTGATTTCAGTCTTTACAAAATTCTCTTAATGGAAAAGATTTCAATTCCCTGAACGACTGTAAAAGGCACCTGGAACAGTTCTTTGCTCAAAAAGATAAAAAGTTGGAAGATGGAATTATTAAGTTGCCCGAAAAATGGCAGAAGATAGTGAAACAAAAGGGTGAATATGCTGTTCAATAAAGTTCTTGGTGAAAATGAAAAATGTGTCTTTTATTTTTACTTAAAAACTGAAGGCGCTTTTTGGCCAACTCAATAGTTTTTATATGGAGGAATGTGGTTTCGAAAATAAATAAATAAAGGACGAATAGTTCTGAGCCCCAGAGTGAAATCAGTCTTTAGTAAAGTACTTCAGAGAGTAGTTCCACCCTACAAGTTGTCCCCAGGCTCTGCCCTTCTCCAAAATCCCCTAAAATGTCTCCTCAGAAAAACCCCGAACACCTAAATTCAGAGAATTCTTAAAGGGTGTCTTCATTATTCCTCGTCAATATAATACTTTACAGGCTGCATGTGAGACCTAGATTTCTGCTGCATTCAACATAAGCACAGAATCAGCTCAAAAACAGCCTGACATAAATGCCACGGGGCTGGGTGGGCTTTAAATATAATTAACCCTCTTTTCATATGCAAAGCAATTCAAATCACCACTAAGTTTGCTAAGGATGACAGAATAATACACAAATAAACACAAAATAAGTGGGGAGACTTTAACAAGCAAATCAGATCACTCCCTCCCTTTCATCAAATAGGCAAATAAGAATCTATCCCAGAGTTAATTATCATGAGGAAAATCACTAAAGATAATAGGCCCTTGTACAACCAAGGACATAGTTGTACATTACAACATTACAATAGTTTTTATTACTATACATTTCACCCAAAAAACAAATGAAATAACTAAAGCCAAGTAGTAAACTTTTTATTCTCCAAATGATAAAACAGTCACAACTATTCATTCATTATTTCACTTATTTATTCAATCAGCAACTACTGAATGCACATGTACCAGTAACTATACTAGACACTAGGCATACAGTAAAGAAGAAATCAGAAAAGGCCCCTGACCTCACAGACCTTATAATATTGTGGGAGAAGACAGGAAATAAGCAAGTAAACAAATAATTTCCAAAAGCAATATAAAAAAATAAAACATGGGGAAAGATCATGCTATTTTTAAGAACTGTAATAAAAAGCACTACACAGCAAATATTTATTTACATTAAGGCAAAGGCCCTGAAATGGGAAGAAGCTAAGCTTTATTCACTAGATGCAAAGATCTTCCGCTGACACCCCTTTTATGATTCATCTCAATCTAGTCCATTCTTCATAAGCAAGAGTCAGACTCTCACAAACATGGCAGACACCAGACCTCACCTCCAGGTCCTTCCCAGCACCTCTTCTGATTCTAGTTCCTCCTTCATAAATCACAAATACAAGATCTTATCCAACAATCGCTTTTCCATGAAGTACTCACTGTCTGAATTTCCAAAGGTTAAACATAACACAAGTTTGCCCAATTGAGGGCAAAGAGTTGGAATATTTTATGCTCAAGAGAGAAAATAGAAAAGTGAAAAGTGACATGGCGTCAGAGGTAGGGAAAAGCAAAGGCCTAACCGTACCAAGGTGCACTTCCAGCTTCAAATGAACTGAGAGGTGAAGTTCACATCTTAAATAATGAAATACCTTCACTTTCAGGGAAGCCCTATGCCCTCATCTTAAAAATTAACTGGAGAATGCTTAGTGAAAGTAAAACATAAACCATAATACTGTATGACATGTTAGTGTTTAAGTTCTGAGTATAGCTGATAGTGTTAGTTATTCAAACTTTTAAAAAATCTCCTACAGGGCTTCCCTGGTGGCGCAGTGGTTGAGAGTCTGCCTTCCGATGCAAGGGACGCGGGTTCGTGCCCCGGTCCGGGAGGATCCCACATGCTGCGGAGCGGCTGGGCCCGTGAGCCATGGCCACTGAGCCTGTGCGTCCAGAGCCTGTGCTCCGCAACGGGAGAGGCCACAGCAGTGAGAGGCCCGCGTACCGCAAAAACAAAAACAAAATCTCCTACAGAACTTTATGAGACTCTAAATCATTTATTTTTATTTTTTAGTGACTATATACAATCAAAATAAAAAGAAATCAAATGCTGAGACTGATATATTAGTGTTCAGCGTAACATATACCTAAAAAAGAAGATTCAACTATTTAAAAAGTTGGAGTCTACTGATCTCATCCAACATGCTCATTTTATAGATGAGAAAAAAACTAAGAAACCAGGAAGTCAAGTGACTTATTTAAGGTAACTGATACAGGGAACAGAGGTGGAACCAGAACTGAAGAATTCTGACTCCCAGATCTTTTCATTACACTGTATGGTCTTATTTAACAAGGTTTTTGTTCTAGAATTAAATAGTGTTCTATCAAGAAAATATCACTTTCTCCCTAACGCCATTATAAAGTCAAAGATGTGTTTCACACAATTGTTAACTAAGCCTAAAGTACTATGAAGAAACTGAAGTCTCTGTCCCAGGTCCAATGCAGCTTATATTCTGAGAATATAAGTAATGTACAAAAATAACGATGATAGAAGATTATTGTAAAACTGGGAGAACGGGATGTGGATCAAAGGGCACAAACTTTCAGTTTTAAGAAGCAAAAGTTATGAAGATCTAATGTTCAGTATGGTGACTGTTAATAACAGTACTTTATACTTGAAAGTCGCTGAGAGTAGACCTTAAGGATTCTCATTACCAAGAATGTGTTAATTATCTTGATTTGGGTAATAGTTTCACAATGTATATGTATATGAAATCATGATATTGTATACTTTAAATATATACAATAATATTTGTCAATTATTCCTCAATAAAGTTGGGGGAAAGAATGAGAGGAGACTAAGCACTAAAGAATAATAGTACTATGATATTCAGGACGGCAGGATTATTTCTGCGTGGAAAAATGAAAAACAAAAAAAGGCTCATACTTGTTCCGTAATGAAAGATTATCCCAGTGTTGGAAGTTAGATAGCAGAAAAGAGCTAGGAAAAGTTTGGATTTTGGATCTACTATAGTCTAGGAAATAAAGAATCATACATATTTTGTTAGAATTAGATCTAGCTGGGACTTCCTCTGTGGTGCAGTGGATAAGAATCCACCTGCCAATGCATGGGACACAGGTTCGATCGCTGGTCCGGGAAGATCCCACACATGCCGCAGAGCAACTAAGCCCATGCGCCACAACTACTGAGCCTCCGCTCTAGAGCCCGCCTGCCACAAATACTGAAGCCCGCACGCCTAGAGCCCATGCTCTGCAACAAGAGAAGCCACCGCAAGGAGAAGCCCGTGCACCGCAACGAAGAGTAGCCCCCGCTCACCACAACTAGAGAAAATCTGTGCGCAGCAACAAAAACCCAACACAGCCAAAAATAAATAAAAATTAAATCTTTAAAAAAAAAAAAGAATTAGATCTACCTAATTTCCAGTCTAAAGAAAATACAGAGGCTATAAGAATTCACTAAATACACCACAGGGAAACAATAAGACAAGTCCAGATTGTGGTACATAAGACTCTTCAAAAAGTCAATGTCATAGGGAAGAAAAGGGGGGGAGGTTTTCTAGATTTAAAAAGATTAAAGAGGGACTTCCCTGGTGGTCCAGTGGTAAAGAATCCACCTTACAATGCAGGGGATGCGGGTTTGATCCCTGGTCAGAGAACTAAGATCCCACATGCCGCGGGGCAAATAAGCCCATGTGCCACAACTACTGAGCTAGAACACCTCAACTAGAGAGCGTGCATGCAGCAAACTACAGAGCCCATGTGCTCTGGAGCCCACGCTCCCTGGAGCCTGCACGCCACAACCAGAAAAGAGAAAACCTGCCACCACAACTAGAGAGAAATCCACTACTAGAGAAGCCCATGGGCCGCAACGAAAGATCCCATCATTGACCCTGTGTGCCACAACTAAGATCAATGCCGCCTAAAATAAATAATAAATAAATCTTTAAAAATATTTAAAGAAAGAATAAATTTCTAAAGAAAAAGATTAAAGAGACAAACAAATGCAATGTCTAAATGCAGATTAGATCCTATTTTGAAAAAAACAGATATAAAAGACACTTGGGGGACAACTGGGAGATTCTGATTATGGACTAGATCTTAGGGAATAACAGTTAATCTTCTTAGGAGTGATAATAGTATTGTTATGTAGGAGAAGAGCTTTATTTTTTAAAGATGGATGTTGAAATGTCATGATGTCTGTACTCACTTTCAAACAGTTAAGCAAATGTATATATACATACACACACACATTTGTTCAATCTAATTGATGGGTATTCAAGTGTTTGTACTAGAGTCTTTCAACTTTTCAACATGTTTAAAAATTATCATTAAAAATGTTTTTAAAAGAATTAGATATCTTGATAGAGAAGATCTAATCCACTAATCCTCTCTGTTTTTCAAAAAAAAATTTTTTTTTCTTCAGAAGAAACTGAGCCCAAAGTACCACAGCTAATACAGGCCTTTTCTCAATAGAAATTAAAACTCAGGCAGATCTGCAGAATCTTAGCCCAAACTCTTCACATATGCCAGAAAACTGGAACCCAAGAAAAAACAACTGATCTGGGACAAACACCTACATGTGTATGTAAAAAACAAACATATTTTTTATGGGTATTTTTCTATTTTATTTTTTTAATTTTTAAAATTTTTATTGGAGTATAGTTGCTTTACAATGTTGTGTTAGTTTCTACTGTACAGCAAAGTGAATCAGCTATACATATACATATATCCCCTCTTTTTGGATTTCCTTCCCATTTAGGTCACTACAGAGCACTGAGTAGAGTTCCCTGTGCTATACAGTAGGTTCTCATTAGTTATCTATTTTATACATAGTATCAATAGTGTATATATGTCAATCCCAATCTCCTAACTCATCCCACATCCCCCTTTCCTCCTTGGTATCCATACATCTGTTCTCCACGTCTGTGGGTCTATTTCTGCTTTGTAAATAAGATCGTTTATACCAGTTTTTTCAGATTCCACATATATACGTTAATATACAATATCGGTTTTGTCTTTATGTTTAATATGTAATAATCCCATTACAACTACAAAAGAATAAAAATCTGTTAAAGACTACAACAACCTAGTACATCAGAAATTTGTACAAAATAACTTCAGAATGCAGCATTAAATGGGAATTAGTTCATTAGATCCACAAAAAAACAAACAGTAAAATTTTAAACCACTTAACTAGTATCGCCTATAATATTGTCTCACAACTTTGTCTATTGATTATGTCAATTACGCCTTCCAAAATCTGACAACATACCCTAATAACTTCATTTTTCACCACTCCCTCCACAAGCTTCTTGCCAGTCCCCCAAAATGCCATGTTTTTTCATATTTCTATACAGGTAATTTCCTCTGCACACAGAATGCCCTTCTGCCTTTTCTTCATCTACTCCTCTTTCAAGACCAACTTCTTATATCGCCTCTCCAATGAAGTTTTCTGACAGTGCTCCACACTGCTCCTTGAACTTCCAAAATACTTTTTTCATTGCTATAGAGACTTTTTAAACTTTTCCTAATTATTTAAACGTATGATTCCTTCATTAGACCATAAGCTAACCTGATTTCACAGAGCAAGTCTTATTTATATCTCTACTTATAGTTAGCTTCAAGTGCTGGCAATTAGAAATAACGGAAGCTGTCTATTTTTAAAAGACAGCTTTCTTCCTTTCAGGAAGAACCTAAAAAATAAAGTGTTTGCCCTGAGTTGAAAGTGATAGTTTATTATGAAGCAGATTCATACCTTGAATAACTTGGACAATTTGTTACTCTGCCCCTTTGATACTCTTGTCACACAGCCCACAAGCATGGAAACTATCTGAACAAATGCAAAGAAGCAATCTGACCTTGCTTATACCTACAAACCAATTATAATAAATACATAAAATTATCTGAAGGGTTTCTTGTGAGGGTAAGAACTCAAACAGAGAAGTCCCAAAGTCACTAATTCATTACTTATTGAAGTCTTGAGCAAATGTATCATTAAGGCTTCACACTCAAGTAAAATTCATATAAAATTACCCCCACATGTAAATATCTCTTTTTCTTAAACAGCTACCTTCAACAGAAATTTCATTTCTAAAAACAGAGCTATAATGGAAACTTCTAAAATTTTACTGCAAACATGCAAAAATATGGCATTACAATACCCAATGTATACTCAACAATATTTAACCACTCAGCTCAATATATGGAGTATATTCAAAACCTAGCTTGATTCTTGCTGCCTGCAAGTCAAAGTAGCTGATGCAAGATGAATACATGCTTGATTGTTCTTGGCCAACACACATGCATCTTTAAGTACATACGCATTAGTAAAGTCTCAACCTATGGTCCTTGAACTACCAGTGAAACATGAGGAGCCTGCTGGTAGCCTAGTACTGCCTGACAAGCAGAAGCAGAAAGCTGGGTAGGGATGGTGAGGGGTGGCAGGGAGAATCAGCTGCAGTGGTCCACCAAATGAAGATAAACCATTCAGGTGGTCTGCAGTAAGGAAAAAGGAGAGAATCACTAAATCAGCAAATTGATCGCCCAATTAATATGATCATGTTGCTTACCAAAATCAACTTAATGCTCCCTTGCAACAAGAGAAGAATGTGTTTCGGTCAAAAACCACAAGAGAGATAATTCATTAACATAAGGCAAAAGTTCCTAATTACTGTTATTAACGCTCAATAACCATTCACATTAGAAGACTCACCTGGGTAGAGTACTACTAGCAAGGTGCTGCCAAAGCTTTGCATTTACTGTAAGAAAATCAGATTTAAAAATAAAATCCACTAATTACAATTTCTCCATAAGAAAGACAGGTATTACAGATTAGAGCCATCAAAAATCAAAGGAATGACAATTCCTATCATTTCTAGTGGCTTAAATCTTCTGTCCATACTGTGTATCACTAGCAATTGATTCCTAAATACAAAATCAGAGATTAAAAAGACAGCCCATTTAATATCCATAATGAGACTCTTCTTTCAAAATGTCTTTCCAACATAAATTCCAAAATAATCTTGACTGGGAAAAAATTTCAACCCTCTACTTAGTAGAAAACTGAAAACGAGTGGGACTAGCCCAGTGGAAGGTAGCTGATGAGGCAGGGGCTACAACATACCATGTCAGTTTTTTATGTAAACCAGAGTTTTAAAATCTTTTCTCAAAGAGGATTCAGCTTGCCCCATATGGCAGTATTTTCCAACTGTAGCTTCCCTGGCCTAATTTCAGTTCTCATACCTACTGGACCTACCTACCCACCCACAGTACCACTCACTGTATTTCCAACCTGCGTTTTCTTGCTGTATATGTCCCTTTTGGTTCTTTCCACACAACTCCACTCCTAGTCAAATAAGCCACCCTCTGCTTTATCAAGTAAATGCCTCCTATTTCACAGTGTGTCTCTCTCCAAATGGTATAAAATTTTATGCATCCCTCTCATAAAGCCCCAGAGCTCACCAACCCAAAAAAAATATGAAAGATTTTTACTTCTACTGTCACACTAGGGATAAAAAAGGGGGAGACTTAATCTTTAGTCCTAGTCACGTTCAGTGTGCTTCATTTTTTACTATAGGCACAGTCCTAAGAGTAGAAGCAAAAGAAAATTCAATAAGCAACCTAGTTAGATGATGTGTATAAATAATATATGGGACACTGAAAATACATAAGGAATAGATTTGCATGATATTCTTGGAGAAGAAAGTAACTGATAGGCTTCCCTGGTGGCGCAGTGGTTAAGAATCCGCCTGCCAATGCAGGGGACACAGGTTCGATCCCTGGCCCAGGAAGATCCCACATGCAGCGGAACAACTAAGCCCACGTGCTACAAATACTGAGCCTGTGCTCTAGAGCTCGTGAGCCACAACTACTGAGCCCGCGTGTCACAACTACTGAAGCCCGCGCGCCTAGAGCCCATGCTCCACAACAAGAGAAGCCACCGCAATGAGAAGTCTGAGCACCACAATAAAGGGTAGCCCCCTGCTCGCTGCAACTTGAGAAACCCCATGCACAGCAACAAAGACCCAACACAGCCAAAAAAATAAAAACAAATAAATTAATTAAAAAAAAAAAAGTAACTGATGTCTTGTAGAGGATGTGTTTGTTCTGAAGTACACCAACCTCAAAAGGGCTGTTGGTATATTCTGGGGCTGGATGCCTAAAAAGTCTATCTTGTATTAGGATATGAGTCAAACTACAACTAAAATTTCTGCAACCACCGTACTAGAATGAAAAGTTCAAATACAATCAGATCTATCAGTTTCACAGGCAGACCTGTTCTCCCATTTCCCAATAATTCAACAAAATCCAGTATACTAAGTACTTACTATGGTCAGGTCCTGAGAGGTGATTCTCATTTCTCTACCTTTTGTGAAATTTTCATGACTCAATTCTTAGTACTTTCCTCCTCTTTTTACTTACTCACAGCAATCATTCACTTTTTCACCTTCAGTCAATCTCCCAGGTGATTCCAAAATCCACATTCATAATCCTCAACATTTAGGAGTTCCATATCTAAACTTCTGCACCATCCTAAATGATATCTCAACTTAAAAATTCTTCTGTCATCTAAACCTTAAGCCACCTCAATATTCTTGGTTACCCAGGTTCACATAGTATTTTCTTTTCTGTATCCATCCCTACATCCAATAAATCACCAAGTTCTGCCATTTTTTTTGTACCCTAACGGGTTCCTCACTCCAGTCTCTTCCCATTGTAAGCAATCCTCTATCAGTGTTTCTTGAACTTTAACGTGCATGGGAATCATTTGAGAATCTTGTTAAAATGCAGATTCTGATTCAATAGCTCAGGGCTAGGGCTTGAGATTCTGCGTTTCTAACATGCTCCAATGTGATGGCAATGCTGCTGGTTGAGGGACCACACCTGTGAGCAGCTGAGGCCACTTTGTTTTCCTTTATTTCCTCAGCATGTGCACAATTTATTCAATGGTATTTTTATCTGTTTAAATAGTGCTTTATAGTTGCTTCATGTGTACATATTTTATTACATTTTCCTAAAAAAGGATTCTGACATACTCAAGAAATAGGATAATGATTCCTTTTTTTTGGAACAACAGCAACCAATACAAAGTTAGGCATACTATGGGTACTCAGTGCTTGTTCATTTTAAAATGCTTCCCCAGAAAATACAACAATCGCCTCTTAATTACGAAGTTGAAGCGGGTTAATGGATTACCTTTGTCAACTTTTTAAAAGCCATTTCACTGCAGGTGCTTCCCTGGTGGCCCAATGCAGGGGACAGGGTTCAACCCCTGATCTGGGAAGATTCCCACATGCCATGGAGCAACTAAGCCGGTGGTGAGCCACAATTACTGAGCCTGCGCTCTAGAGCCCACGTGCCGCAACTACTGAAGCCCACGCACCTAGAGGCCTTGCTCCACAAGAGAAGCCAATGCAAGGAGAAGCCCGCGCACAGCAACAAAGACCCAACGCAGCCAAAAATAAAAATAAATAAATAGTTATAAAAAATAAAATAAAATAAAAACCATTTCACTGCAAATCAACCTTTTCACCAGATCTGACAGAGGAAATAAGCTTAAAACAGCTTTCTATTCATAGTTAAGAAAGCAAATGTTAATTTGTGAATTACTGGTTATAGATTTATTCTTTCTCCATCAGTGAAGGATTAAATACATATTTAAAACTGAAACTGTAAGCACAGGCAACAAAGGGAAAAATAGATACACTGGACTTCATTAAACTTTTGTGCATCAAAGACACCATCAAGAGAGTGAAAAGACAACCTACAGAATGGGAGAAAATATCTGCAAATCATGTATCTTGATAAGGGTTTAATTACAGAATAAATAAAGAACTCTTACAACTCAACAACAACAAAACCCCAAACAACCCAATCAAAAAATAGGCAAAGGACTTAAGTAGACATTTCTATCTATTAAAAGAAGATATTCAAATGCCAAATGAGCACATTAACATCACTAGCCATTACAAAATGCAAGCCAAAACTACAATGAGATACCACTCACTTCACACCCACTAGAAAGGCTATAATTTTTAAAACAGGAAATAACAAGTGCTGGTGAAAATGTGGAGAAACTGGAACCCTTGTATGCTGCTAGTAGGAATATAAAATGGTACAGCCACTGTAGGAAAGTTTGGCAGTTCCTCAAAAAGGTAAACACAGAATTACCACATGACCTATTAATTCCTAGGTTCTCCTAGGTATATATCAAAAAAGCACTGAAAATAGGGACTCAGCTATGTGTACACCAAAGTTCATAGCTGCATTATTCACAACAGCCAAAAAGTGGAGACAATACAAATGTCATCAATGGATGAAGAGATAATCAAAATGTGGTGTATATATATACAATGAAATATTATTCAGCTATAAAAAGGATTTAGTATTGATACTTGCTACAGCAGGATAAACCTGGAAGACATGTAAGTGAAATATACCACCAATAAAACAATAAACATTGTATGATTCTATTTATATGAAATATCTACAACAGGCAAATTCAGAGACAAAACATAGATCGGCAGTTACCACAGGTTGGGAGGGGAGGGGAGCAAAGATACTGCTTAATGGATCCAGAGTCCGTTTGGAGTGATAAAAAACTCTGGAAATACAGTGATGATGGTTGCACGTTGTGAATATAATTAATGCCACTGGACTGTACACTTAAAAGTGGTTAAGGTGGCTAGTTTTATATGTATTTTACTAAAATTTTTAAAACATAAAACTAGAAAAAAAGAAAAAAACTAGCATTCTTTATTATAGCCCTGAGTTTAAGCTCTGACTCTGCCATTTGTAAGCTATGCCATGTTAAGCAAGTTATTTAATTTCTCCCAGCTTCAATCCATCTATAAAACAGAGATACTATCCACCTCCCAGAGTTGTTGAAGACTAAATGAGAACATAATCACAGCACCTGTTACATAATAAATACTGGATAAATGGTAGCTGTTGTTACTCAAAAACCATTGTTCTCATCAAGTAGGTGTTAAGGCTGCTATAAATGGATATCTGAAAGAATTCCATGATATTCTCAAGACACTCTGAAATAAAGCAGTCAATGTTCAGCATTCAGAGTTATCCTCCTGTAAACCTGGAAACTGGTGACCGCCTGGGTCAGTAATCTTGGGATATCACTGAATGTACAGAATAAATGACACACCCAGAAAGTGAGAACCTACTTTGTACATCACTATTTTCATTAAAGAAATGATCAAAATATGAAAAGAAGGTAACTGGCTGTCTTCAATGAATTTCATTTTATTGTTTTTTCTTCACATATTTCTTATTTTTAAAAATCCTCAGAGATTTAATTACTTAGCAAATGCCTTGGGCTAGAGCCTTGTCTAGAGGACCTATGTGCCAACCTCAGCATCACAATGTCATAATAAGGTGGAGAACCATACAAAATATGCTGTCTACAAATGTCAAAACAATTGGAAATTCTAGGAGTGTGGAAGCTTGGAGAGACCTGTTAAATGATCTTGCATAACTCCTGTAATATACCTTTCTTGATTAAAATTAGGCATTTAAAAAATGGCCAAAGTAGCTGAAACTCAAAAACTGAATTCTAGGCAAGGTATGCCAGAAGATACAGCAATTGATTCCAAAACAATAGACAACACAAATCCTATAACATGAATTAAGCAATTTCCATATTCTATAACCTCTTACAAAAAATTCTCAAATTTCTTCAAAGAACTAATCCACCGAGAAAGGAAGTTTTTCTCAATATACACACAATTATTTGCATACTTAAGAGACTTAGATTCAGAGGGAAAGGGAAAGTACAGTATCTCAAATAGCGAAAAAAGTTGGTTTTTTTTAGTCATCTTACTAAGTCTGCTGATATTCAGAAAGTGAAGCCATACTAAAACGGTGATGTTTGCACTATACCGTGGATGTAATTAAATCTGTCATGAAAAGCGTCGGAAACTGTACTTAACTTCATGCTGATAAAAAAATTTTCATAGGCCAATATGTCCGGATTAAAACTACTAACGACTGTTGTACGTCTGAAAAGTGAAGGATCTGTGCCAACACCCTTAGGAAAAAGTCTTTCCCTTCCCAACAAAAATCTATCATGATAAGCAAGAAACTATTTAACATGTTAACCTGAAACCCTCACCTGAGCTAATTCCTTTAAACCACAATTAACTCTTTAACTATCATGACAATAATGAAGAATAAAGGCCTCCCTAATTAAATTCCAGAAGTAATCCTTTTATGCCACACAGCTCATTCCTTTACCCCAGTTACATTAGGGTCATGCCTTCTCTCCAGAAAAAAAATAAAGAGGTTTGGTGATTGAGGTTCCTTTTTTCTAAACTTTATTTCAAAAAGGTAAAGCACACCTTAAGATCCAGAGAACTCAGTTCTCAAAGAAACTGATACTATAGTTATCTAACTAGATACCATTGGTAATAAATTACCAAAAGCTAATACTTCTTGCTTTAAAAAGCCCATGCTAATAATGCCTGGCTGGTCATAAGTCACACTACCAAAAGGCCATAAAACCATAAATTGGTTCAAGTGCATTACCAACAACAGAAAAACGCTAAATTGGAATATTAAAATAAGTGTGAAAATTTTTAATTAAAACTAAACACTACCTATAACAAGCACACTACCTATACTTACTAAAAAGTAACACCACCTATAGTTCAGTACCATTAATTATCACCTCACCCGCAGGAAGAATCATCTGACCCCCAAGTTGATCTTAACCTAAGGGTGTTTTCAATCATGCCCTTTTTATCTTCCTGCCCTGTTTTCAGGGCAAATCTCATTGTTAATGTGCCACTGAATAATTATGCTCTGACTTGAAATGCACTATAAAGTACCGTTTTCATGGACGATTTTTTCAAGACACGCTTCGCTGAGCTCTCAAACCATTTACCCAGGACTTAGATATACAGGATGCCCATACATTTTAAATGAAGTGGCATGGCTAAACATCAGGCAATTCAGGACATTCATCAGCCAAACCATTCATGTACATGGTTTATAGATGGAGCTTAGTGACAGGCAAGCAGCTGGTCTAAATGCTAGCTAGCATGTTAAGAAAAAGTTGTAAACCCACCCATCCCCAAACGACTTAGTCTAGGAACTTATGCCCCACATTTTGAGACGTCTAACACAAGGTTGGAACAAAACCAACACTGTCATCTTTGCTGTTCCTAAAAGCGATTTCTTATTTAAAACATTCTGTCCTCTACACAAGCTATAGAATGGACTCAGCAAGAGATCATTTAACTAAAAGTAGAATTAACTGTATTATTCTTCTGCTATCCTACAACACCGATTGCATTAAAATACTCTCCTCAGCAAACTGCTTTTTACAATAAATAAGAAGTGCGTTTCATGTTACAAAAACTTTTACAGTACCGATCCTGCTAGGGTAAACAGACTCTCAGGCATTTGTACTTTTATCCTACATATTTTCCTTTACGTAAGACTGACAGGAATTTGACTAGCCCACCCCGACACTGGTCCAACACCCCCGGGCTGTAGCAAGAAGCCACGTTTTACTCGAGAAGACCGTTTCCCCACCCCTCGTTAAAGTAATGCCTGTGGCCGCTTGAGACTTCCCCGGCCGAGCTCCAGAAACTTGCAGGTTTAAATGGCCAAATTGGAACCAACCAGGGCAGCTGTCATCTGAAACTCAGGAAAGCTGAGACCAGCCAACTCTGCTGAACAAGGACGGGTGCGGAGAGATGTGACCGGGCGCGTCGGAGGGAAGGCATCAGGCTCCCCCCAACCCCCCATCAATTGGCTTTTCTGCAACCCCAGCGCCGCCATCCTGTTCCTGAATAATTAAACCAACTGGAGAGGGAGTGAGGTGGCCAGAGGCGGTTTCTGGTCCGAGTTTCCCGAGCCGAGGCGGTGGGATCGAGAGGCCGAGGGCTACACCCCCGGAGCGCTGAGGGCTTTATCGAGGGCCAGGGAGAAAAGGGGGCGACCCCGCGGCCAGCGGGGCGGCCGGAAGCGGAGCGCGGGGAGTGACGTGGAGGCGGGGATGACAAAGGGGCACGGGGACCCCGGCCGCGCGGCCCGCGGGCCCGCAGGGGCCGGGACAGGTGGCCGGGCCTGGCCGGGAACAATGGGGGGCCGAGGCTGCCCCCTGGCGCTCACCTACCTCCGGTGCCCTCCGAGTTCTCGTTGAGGCTGCCCGAGGAGTCGTGCTGGGCGCCCACACACCCGCCCATGGGGGCCCCCGGCGCCTCGTCCGCCACCTCCGGGCGCTCGTCCGGGCCCGCCGCCGCCTCTGCCGCCTCCGGCGCCGCCGCCGCCGCCGCCGCCGCCGAGCTCCGGACAGGCGCGCCGCTCCTCTAGCCCGCCGCGGCCCAGCCTCCGCCCCCCTCGCCGCTCCACCCACCGCCTTGGCTCGGCCCCTTCCTCCGCGCCCACTTCTACCTCAGTCCCCGGGCCGCCCGCCCGGCAGGCCTGTCCCGCGCGCCGCCCTCGCCTCCGGCTCGGCCCCGGCAGGCCGGGGCTGGCCCATCCCGGGCGAGCCGCAGCGCCCGCCTCACCCCTTCACAGACCCGCACACCCGCGTCCAGGCGAGCCCAGCGCCGGCGCCGCCCGACCGCCAGGCCCCATCGGCCCCCACGCCGCGGCGCCGCCCTCCGCTCCCGAGGCCTGGCCTCAGCCGGGCCACCGCGGAACAGCCGGGGAGGGCGGGGCCGCGGGAGGCCGCGCACTGATTGGCTGCGGGCGAGGCCGCGGGCGGAGGGGTAGCCGGGAGGCGACGAGGCAGGAGGAGGGGGCCTCCGAGCTGGAGAAACGGAGGTGACCGGGCGATTGCTCCCAGGGACTAGGCGTGGAAAGCAGGCGTGGAGGAGGGAGAGGCGAAGACGGGAAGAAGAAAAGAAGTCGATGAAGGGAGAGAGAGCAGGAAAGGAGGAGCAAAAGTGAGAAAGGAAAAGTGGAAAGGGGCGAAATCGAGTTTCTGACTCCTCGGGTGGCGTCAGCTCTTTCTTGTAGAAGCGGGTCGGGAGCGGAAGGTGGTGGTGCACAGAGCAGTAGTGATGGGAGACTCGCAGGCGGGGTCCCAAATAACTGGCAGAGGGAATGCATTAGGCTGGCCGAAGGATGAAGTCCCAGCACCTTTTGGATTTGTGTAGAGTTCAGTGGGTTGGTATCCCGAGTCTGGGCTTACCCTTGCCTGCCCCACCCCCTTGCCCCCTAAAATCTCTGTGCCCCATTATTAGACGCAGAGGCGGTCATTGTGGTTGCAAACTGAACTCAGATTACAGAGGCAAGCCATCCGGTGCAGGGAGAGATAAGCGTGGACCTTAGTTCAGGGGACGTGAGCTAGTTTCATTCCCACAGGACTGATTATTCAGACACAGTGCTACTTCTCAAGATCCTCCCTTTAAGTATCCTAAGTCGTCTTTAGAACAAAGTGAAATATAAATAAATAAAATACCCTGCTTTTTCTAAACTAGAATTTGGTACACTGACCACGCCCGACGTTCTTGGCGGTTGCTATCCCAGTCTAAGCCAAATTGTTAATGGTCCCTTCAGAATCGTGCTTCTTGCCATGATGCCTTAAAATTTTTATCACCTCGCTTGGGTCTTTCTAAAGCTTATTTCTGCCTAAGAGCTGTTTTAACTATCTGCTCCATTTTTATAATCAGATTTCTTTTTTTAACATCCTGGGTCAGCTTTTGCTTAGCATTAAAGAAACAGATTTAAGTAAAATACCTAGGAAAGAGAATCTATGCAGCTTGGAATTTGCATTTAAATATATTTTCATACACTGCTGGTGGAAGTGTAAATTGGTTCAATCTTTTTGCAAAGCAATTTGGAAACACAGATCAAGAGCCTTAGAAATGTTCATACCCTTTGACTCAGGATTATCCCACATGTGGGAATCTAGCTCACAGAAATAGTCCAAAAGAGAGACAAAGATTCATTTGATAATCAGATTAAAATGAATGTCCAACGAACAAACAAAACCCTATACTTATATGAAAACACAGAAATGCCTTGTGAGAAATAGAAGTCTGCTATATTAAATTTATACTGACAAATTAGAGTTGTCCTGGGTACTCATGAACATTCAAAGAGCTTATATACAAGTGACATCTTTATGAGTTTTCAGAGGGTGCTCTGATATTCAGTTACTGTGTTATAAAGCCTTCTATCTGATCATTCTCTGCTAAGTATTCACATTGGCAGATGGACACATCACTTCGTCACTTCCCCAAAGGAGAGAAGCTGCATACTGATATCTTCAAAGGGATTGCTTTGTTCTAAATTTTGCTCTAGAAACTGTAGAAACCAAGACTTCCACAATGTCTATTAAACAGATGGTAGGCACCCAAGCGATGAGTGCTTTCTGAGGAGCATTGAGGAGTTGGCACTAGGAAGAGAGAACAATGTCATTGAGAAATTCTTAGCCATGGATGTTCTCCACCTTGCCTTTATCTTAAACCAGAGACAGAAATTCCCAGGAGAGAGTAATGTGGTAGTTAAGGGCCCCACAGAATCTGGCTTTATCCTGTACTAGCTGTATGACCTTAAATTTCTGTACAGCTCAGTTTCCTCACCTGTAAAATTGGGCCAATAATAATGCTGCAAACCCTGTGGGAACTCCTTATTAACTCTCCTCCTTACTTCCTCTAGCATCACCTGTCTAACCATACTGCATGACCCAATCCACTTAAGATGTTTTATATAAACATGCCTTTTTCTACTTTTTTATAACATCTTTATTGAGGTATAATTCATATATCATAAATTCACCAGTTTAAAGGGTAGGATTCAAATAAATTGGTGCAGCCACCATGGAAAACAGTATGGCGATTCCTCAAAAAATTAAGAATAAAACTACCATGTGATCCAGCAATTCCACTACTGGGTATTTATCCAAAAAAATTAAAAACACTAACTTGGGACTTCCCTGGTGGCGCAGTGGTTAAGAATCTGCCTGCCAATGCAGAGAACATGGGTTCGAGCCCTGGTCCAGGAATATCCTACATGCCGTGGAGCAACTGAGCCCGCATGCCACAACTACTGAGCCCGTGTGCCACAACTACTGAAGCCCACGCACCTACAGCCTGTGCTCCGCAACAAGAGAAGCCACCGCAGTGAGAAGCCCACGCACCGCAACAAAGAGTAGCCCCTGCTCACCACAACTAGAAAAGGCCGCGCAGCAACGAAGACCCAACGCAGCCAAAAATAAATAAATTTATATAAAAAAACCCCACTAACTTGAAGAGATGTGTGTACCCCCATGTTCATTGTGGCACTATTTATAATAGCCAAGATATGGAAACAACCTAAGTGTGATCAGTGAATGAATAGAGAAAATGTGTTGTATATATACAATGGAATATTAATTGAGCCATAAAAAGGAGACCTTGTCATCTGTGACAACATAGATGGACCTCGAGGGCATTATGCTATGTGAAATAAGTCAGACAGAGAGAGATAAATACTGTATGATCTTACTTACCTGTGGAATCTAAAAAAAACAATGTAACTCATAGATACAGAAAACAGGTTGTTGCCAGAGGCAGCAGGTGGTGTGTTAGCAAAATGGGTGAAGGAATCAAAGGTACAAACTTCCAGTTATAAAAGAAATAAGTCACGGTGATTTAAGGTACAGCATGGTGGCTAAAGTTAATAACACTGTATTGCATATTTGAAATTTGCTAATGGACCCTTCATACAAATGGGGATTATATGAGGTCTTTTGTGACTTGTTTCTCTCATGTAGCATAATGTTTTCAAAGTTCATCCATGTTGTAGCATGTATCAGTACTTCATTCCTTTTTATGACTGAATAATGTTCCATTGTGTGGGTATACTACATTTTGTTTGTCTATACGTCAGTTGATGAGCATTTAGGTTGTTTCCGCTTTTTGGCTATTATGAATAAAGCTGTTGTGAACATTCATGTACAAGTTTTTGTGTGAATGTAGGTTTTCAGTTCTGGGTAGATACTTAGCGGTGAAATTGTTTGGTCATATAGTAACTCTATGTTTAAGTTTTTGAGGAATTGGCAAACTGAATTTTCCAAAAGAGCTGTACCATTTTATATTCCCACTAGCAGTTTATAAGGGGATATAAAATGGTGCAGCCATTTTGGGTATGTAGGGTATCTCATTGGGATTTTGACTTGCATTTCCCCAATGACTAATAATGTTGAGTGTCTTTTCATGTGCTTATTGACCATTTGTATCTGTTTTTGGAAAAATGTCTACTCAGATCCTTGGCCCATTTAAAAATAGGATTATTTTTTTTTATATTGAGTAGTAAGGGTTCATCATATATTCTGATGAATATCCCTTAGCAGATATATGATTTGCAAATATTGTCTCCCATTGTGGATTGTCTTCTAATTTTGTTGATATCGCACCTTTGAAGCATGAAAGTTTTTAATTTTGATAAAAAGTCTATTTTACCTATATTTTCTTTGGTTTCTTGTGCTTTGGACCTCATACCTAAGAAACCATTATCTAATCCAAAGTCATGAAGATTTATGCTTGTTTTCCTCTAAGAGTTTTACAATTTCAGCTCTGACTTTTAGGTCTTTAAGCCACTTTGAGTTAATTTTTGTATATGGTATGAAGTAGGGATCCAACTTCATTCTCTTGCATGTGGATTTCCAGTGTCCCAGCATTTGTTGGAAAGACTGTTCTTTATCCCATTGAATTGTCTTGGCACCCTTCTTGAAAATCAGTTGACCATAAATGTTTGAGTTTATTTCTGGACTCAATTCTATTTCTTTATGTCTACATTAGTCTTTATGTCTGTTTTTATGCCAGTACCACACTATCTTGATTACTGTAGTTTTATAGTAAGTTTTGAAGTTGGGAAGTATGAACCTCCAACTTTATTCTCCTTTTCAAGATTATTTTGGCTTTCTGGATTTCTTACATTTCCATATATATTTTATCAGCTTTTCCATTTCTGAAAAAAAAAAGACAGCTGGAATTTTGATGGGAAATGTGTTGAAACTGTAGATCAGTTTAGTGAGTATTGCCATCTTAACAATATTAACCTTCCAATTGAGGAACATGGATGTCTTTCCACTTATTATGTCTTAAATTCCTCTCAATGACATTTTATCATTTTCAGTGTACAAGATTTGCACTTCTTTTGTTAAATTTACTCCTAAGTATTGTATTATTTTTCATGCTATTGTAAATAGCATGATTTTCTATTTATTTATTGTCTTTATAGACAATAAAGATAGACAATCTATCTATACAAATAGATTTATTGTCTTTATTTTCTTTTCAGATGGTTTGTTACAAGCATATGGAAATACAATTGAACTTTGTATATTGATCAAGTATCCTACAACCTTGCTGAACTTGTTTATTAGCTCCAGTATTTTTTTTTTTTTTTGTGGTACGCGGGCCTCTCACTGCCGTGGCCTCTCCCGCTGCGGAGCACAGGCTCCGGACGCGCAGGCTCAGTGGCCGTGGCTCACGGATCCAGCTGCTCCGCGGCATGTGGGATCTTCCCGGACCGGGGCACGAACCCGCGTCCCCTACATCGGCAGGCGGACTCTCAACCACTGCGCCACCAGGGAAGCCCCAGCTCCAGTAGTTTTTGTTTCATGTATTTTGGGGCTTTGTTGTTAGGTGTTATATGCTTACAATTGTTATACCTCCAGTGCCGCCTTTATTCAGCTAATTCTCCAAGGAGAACTGGCAAAGGGAAAGGAGGAAGGAGAAGAAATGGGTAGGAGGGGAAAAGGGAAGGGAGAATGAAGTCCAGTAGCTGTCAAACTCTATTGTGGATTTCAGTCACTCAGGGAGCTTGTTAAAATCACAATTTCCCAGAGATTCTGATGGTGGAGTCTTGGAACCAGCATTTTTAATGCATGCATCAGGAGTTTCCTGATGCAGTTTGGTCCACAGATGGAATTTCACGAACACATGTTCTTGACAAAACTTGATTCTCCACATTCCCTGCCAACCTGTTTTTACTTTAGTCTTTCTCATCCTCTACAAATGGCACTCTAGTCCATCCAATTGCTCAAGCCTCAAACTTAAGAGTTATTGGTGATTCCTCCATCTTCCTCACCTCCTGCACCCAGTCCATTATCAAGTCCTTTATATGCTATCCATTAAATATATTCTGAGTCTCTCCTCTTTTTCCCTGTCTGTGTTGCCACCAGCATCTCTCACTTTGGCTACTGCAATACCCTCCTAACTGGCCTTCCTGTACCCTTTCCCACCTCCTCCTATAATTCATTCTCCAGTCAGCAGCCATCATGATTTAAAATAAAATTTTAACATAGTACACTGCACATACTTAAAGTGTATACTTTTATAAGTTTAACAAATATATACACCTATGAATCCATCACCACAATCAACATTATAAATATATCCATCACCCCAAAAGGTTTCCTCATGCCCCTTTGTCATCCCTGTCTACTGCATCTCCCGAGTCACCTGTCCCCAGGTAACCACTGATCTGCTTTATGTCACTATAGATTACTTTGCATTTTCTAAAAATTTCTGTAAATGAAACCATACAGTACGCACTCTGTTTGGTATGGCTTCTTTCACTCAGCATAATTATTTTAAGATTCATCCATATTTTAGGGTTTATTCCTTTTAGATACTGAGTAGTTTTCCACTGTATGTTTATGCCAGTTTGTCCAATCACTTGGTGAACTTTTGGGTTGTTTCCAGCTTTTCGTGATTACAAGTAAAGTTGTTATGAACATTTGTGTACAAGTCTATGTATAGGCACATCCTTTTCTTTCTCCTGGGTAACTATCTAGCAGTAGAATGGATCAATCATATGGTCATTTTTTTTTGGGGGGGGTGTTGTTTGTTTGTTGAATTTTATATTATTTGGTTTTTTATACAGCAGGTTCTTATTAGTCATCAGTTTTATACACATCAGTGTATACATGTCAATCCCAATTGCCCAATTCATCATACCACCACCACCCGCCCCCCACCGCTGCTTTCCCCCCTTGGTGTCCATATGTCTGTGCTATGCATCTGTGTCTCAATTTCTGCCCTGCAAACCAGTTCATCTGTACCATTTTTCTAGATTCCACATATATGCTTTAATATACGATATTTGTTTTTCTCTTTCTGACTTACTTCACTCTGTATGACAGTCCCTAGATCCGTCCACATCTCTACAAATGACCCAATTTCGTTCCTTTTTATGGCTCAGTAATATTCCATTGTGTATATGTACCACATCTTCTTTTTTTTTTCCTACATCTTTATTGGAGTATAATTGCTTTACAATGGTGTGTTAGTTTCTGCTTTATAGCAAAGTGAATCAGTTATACATATACATATGTTCCCATATCTCTTCCCTCTTGCGTCTCCCTCCCTCCCACCCTCCCTATCCCACCCCTCTAGGTGGTCACAAAGCACAGAGCTGATCTCCCTGTGCTATGCGGCTGCTTCCCACTAGCTATCTATTTTACATTTGGTAGTGTATATATGTCCATGCCACTCTCTCACTTCGTCCCAGCTTACCCTTCCCCCTCCCCGTATCCTCAAGTCCATTCTCTAGTTGTTTGTTTGTTTTTAAAGAAACTACCAAACTATATTCCAAAGTGGCCTTACTGTTTAGATTCCCATCAGTATTGTATGAAAACTCCATTCCTCCACGTCATCACCAACACTTGGTTTGGGTCAGTTGTTTTTTTGTTTTTTTTTTTTTGCGGTACGCGGGCCTCTCACTGTTGTGGCCTCTCCCGTTGTGGAGCACAGGCTCCAGACGTGCAGGCTCAGTGGCCATGGCTCACAGGCCTAGCCGGTCCGCGGCATGTGGGATCTTCCCGAACCGGGGCACGAACCCCGTGTCCCCTGCATCGGCTGGCGGACTCTCAACCACTGCGCCACCAGGGAAGCTCTGGGTCAGTTTTTAATATTAGCCATTCTAATAAGTGTGTAGTATCTCACTGTATTTTTAGCTTTCATTTCCCTAATGACTAATGATGTTGAATACCTTCTCCTATTATTATCTACAATTTGTATATCTTTTGTGAAGTGTATGTTCAAATCTTTTGCCCATTTGTAAATTGGGTTGTTTTCTTATTACTGAGCTTTCAGAGTTCTTTATATTTTCTGGATACAACTTTTATCTGATATTTAATTTGCAGATATTAACTCCTATTCTTTGCCTTATCTTTTTATTCTCTCTCTTTTTTTTTAATTGGTCACACTGCACGGCTTGTGGATCTTAGTTCCCCAACCAGGGTTTGAACTTCAGCCCTCAGCAGTGAAAGCACAGAGTCCTAACCACTGGACCACCAGGGAATTCCCTTTATTCTCTTAAAAGTGTCTTTTGAAAAAACAAAATTTAAAAATGTTGATGAAGTTCAGTTAATCAGTGTGTTCTTTTGTAGATCATGCTTTTGGTGTCATATAGAAAACTCTTTGCCTAACTCAAAGTCAGAAAAACTTTCTCCCTTTTTTTCTTCTTGGCTCTTCATAGTTTGGGGCTTTACATTTAGGTTTATTATCCATTTTGGGTTAATTTTTGCATATGGTGTAAGGTATGAATCAGAGTTTGGTTTCTGTAATTTTGGTTTTGAATATAAATATACATCATTTAGGAACATTTGTGGAAACTGTCTTCTCTCAACTGTCTTTGCACTTTTGTAAAAATAAAGGGTTGTCCGATTTCCAATAGCCAAGACATGGAAGCAACCTAAATGTCCATCAACAGATGAATGGATAAAGAAGATATATATACAATATATATACAGTGGAATACTACTCAGCCATAAAAAATGAATGAAGTAATGCCATTTGCAGCAACATGGATGGACCTAGAGATTATCATACTAAGTGAAGCAAGTCTGAAAGAGAAAATCAAATATCATATGATATCATTTATATGTGGAATCTAAAATATGATACAAGTGAACTTATTTACAAAACAGAAACAGACTCACAGACATAGAAAACAAACTCATGGTTACCAAAAGGGAAGGGGGGAGAGGGATAAATTAGGAGTTTGGGATTAGCAGATACAAACTACTATATATAAAACAGATAAACAACAAGGTCCTACTGTATAGCACAGGAAACTATATTCAGTATCCTGTAATAAACCATAATGGAAAAGAATATGAAAAATAATATACACATATATATGTATATGCATATATATATATATATATATATATATATAAAAAACTGAATCACTTTGCTGTACACCAGAAACTAACACTGTAAATCAACTATACTTTGATTTTAAAAAAAAGAGTTGTCCATATATGTGTAAGTCTATTTCTGGACTCTCTACCCTGTTTCTTGATCTATTTGTCTCTCTTGATGCCAAGATCACATTGTCTTGATTACTGTAGCCTTATAATAAGTCTTGAAATCAGGTGTATTAATCCTTCAACTTTGCTCTTTCTTTTCAAAGTAGTTTTGACTATCCTAGGTTCTTTACATTTTCATGTGAATTTTATTTTTTTACGTATTTATTTATTTTTAATATTTATTTATTTATTTATTTGGTTGCACCGGGTCTTAGTTGCAGCAGGTGGGCTTCTTAGTTATGGCTTACCGGCTCCTTAGCTATAGTACGTGGCTCCTTAGTTGTGGCATGCGAACTCTTAGTTTCAGCATGCATGTGAGATCTAGTTCCCTGACCAGGGATCAAACCCAGGCCCCCTGCATTGGGAGCGTGGAGTCTTACCCACTGCGCCACCAGGGAAGTACCCCCATGTGAATTTTAGAATCATCTTTTCAATGTTTTTTTTAACCAAAAAGACTCTGTAGTGATTTTGATTGAATTAACATTGACTCTATAAATAGACTTTGGGACAACTGACATATTAACAATATTGAATCTTTTGTTTTCTTTTTTTTTTTTTGCGGTACGTGGGCCTCTTACTGTTGTGGCCTCTCCTGTTGCGGAGCACGGGCTCCGGACACGCAGGCTCAGCGGCCATGGCTCACGGGCCTAGCCGCTCCGTGGCATGTGGGATCTTCCCGGACCGGGGCACGAACCCCTATCCCTTGCATTGGCAGGCGGACTCTCAACCACTGCGCCACCAGGGAAACCCAACAATATTGAATCTTTTGAAGCATGAACACAGTATATTTCTGTTTACATCTTCTTTAATTTCTCTCAACAATGCTCTGTAATTTTAACTGTGCAAGTTTTTGTTTCTTTGTTTGTTTTTTGGCTGTGCTGTGCGGCTTGTAGAATCTTAGTTCCCCAACCAGGGATTGAACCCAGGCCCAGGGCAGTGAAACACCAAGTCCTAACCACTGGACCACCAGGGAACTCCCTAAGTGCACAAGTCTTGTATATCTTTTGTCAGATGTATCCCTAAGGACTTCATTTTCTGATGTTATCAATAACAATATTGTTTTTATAATTCCAATTACTGCCTGTTTGTTGCTAGTACATAGAAATACAACTGATTTTTGGATGTTGATCTTGTTCAATCTTGCTAAATCATTTGTCAGTTCTAGTAGCTCTTTCAGAGATTCCATTGGATTTACTAAATCGATGATCAGGTTGTCTGTGAATAAAGAGAATTTTACTTCTTCTTTTCCAATTGGTATGTGTTTTTGTTCCTTGCCTAATTTCACTGGTTAGTAGGCATTACAATGTTGAATGGAAGTGGTAAGTTCAGACATCCTTACTTGTTCCTTATCTTAGGGGAAAAGCATTCATCTTCACCATAAAGTATGATGCCAGCTATAGGCTTGTCTTTAAATAGTCTGCAAAATATACATAACATGGTGTTTATCATTTTAAAGTGTACAATTCAGTGGCATTAAGAGCATTTATGTTTGCAACCATTACTACAGTTTAGTTCCAGAACTATTTACTCACTGCGAGAGGAAACCTGGTACCCATTAAGTAATCAGGTCCCATTCCTCTTCCTCCAAGCCCCTGGCAACCTCTAGAATGCCTTCTATCTCTATGGATCTGCCTCTTCCGGATATTTCATATAAACTGAATCATAGTACAGTGGCCTTTTGTGCCTGGCTTCTTTCACTTAGCAGGTATCAATACTTCATTCCTTTTTATGGAAGAATAATATTTTATTGTGGATTTTATTATGGATATGCCACATTTTGTTTATTCATTCATCAACGGGTGGACATTTGTGTTGTTTCTACCTTTTGACTATTGTGAATAGTGCTGTTATGAACATTCACATACAAATTTTTATTTGAACACCTGTTTTCAATTGATGGCTAGGACTGATGGGACATATGGTAATTCTATGCTTAATTTATTGAGAAGTCACCAAACTGTTTTCCACAATGGCTACATCATTTTACCTTCCCATCAGTAATGCATGAGGGTTCCATTTTCTTCACATCCTTAACACTTGCTATTGTTGCAAGTTAAGTTGTTGTCATTCTCCTCCCCCTCCCCCTCCCCCTCCCCCTCCTCCTCCTTCTTCTTCCTCCTCTTCTTCTTCTTCATTGGGTGTGCAGTGGTATCTCATTGTGGTGTTGGTTTGCATTTCTCTAATGACTAATGATACTGAATATCTTTACATTTTTGGCCCTTTGTGTATCTTTTTGGCCCTTTGTGTATCTTCTTTGGAGAAATGTCTGTTCAAGACCTTTTGTCCGTTTCTTAATTTGGCTTTTCTTTTCATTGTTGAGTTGTAAGAGTTAGCTGTAGGTTTTAAATAGATGCCCTTTATTAGACTGAGGAAGTTCCTTTCCATTCATAGTTTACTGAGAGTTTTTCTTTTTTCTTTTTAAATCAAAAATGGTTTGGGACTTCCCTGGCGGTCCAGTGGTTAAGACTCTGCGCTTCCAATGCAGGGAGGGGGTGCAGGTTCGATTCCTGGTCGGGGAGCTAAGGCCCCACATGCCTCGGGGCCAAAAAACCAAAAGGTTGTAAAACAGAAGCAATATTGTAACAAATTCAATAAAGACTTTAAAAATGGTCCGCATCAAAAAAATCTTTAAAAACAAAACAGGGCTTCCCTGGTGGAGCAGTGGTTGAGAGTCCGCCTGCCGATGCAGGGGACGCAGGTTCGTGCCCCAGTCCGGGAGGATCCCACATGCCGCGGAGCGGCTGGGCCCATGAGCCATGGCCGCTGAGGCTGTGCGTCCGGAGTCTGTGCTCCGCAACGGGAGAGGCCACAACAGTGAGAGGCTCACATACCGCAAAAAACAAAACAAAACAAAAAAATGGTTTGCCAAATACTTTTGGGGGGCATCTACTGAGATGGTCATATGGTTTTTCCATTTTAGTTTGTTATTATGATGAATTACAGATTGATTTTCAAATGTTAAACCAAGCTTGAATTCCTTGGAAAAATCTGACTTGATCATGATGTTTGTCCTTTTTTATATACCATTGGATTCACTTTGCTAAAATTTTGTTCAGAATTTTTCCATCTATGTTTATGAGGGATATTTGTCTATAGTTAGTTTCCTTTAAAGTTTTTTCTTTAGTTTTGGTATCAATATCATTTCAATGTTTTGGAAGGGGAAAAGTAACTCTAAAGAACAGAGGAAAGGCTGACTAAGAAGCAGCCACGTCCCTTGGGGCTGAGATAGTGCTCTTAATTAAGGAAGACATCCTTCTAAGGTTGAGAGCCAGACCTTCTCAGAGAGGACACGGCCCTGGTTTGGTGAGTACTAGAGTGGTTATTGTTGTGCTACATCAGTGAAATTGCTGGAGCTCCACACTCCAGGACTGGCTAGAAATCTGTCCTGTAGGGTGCTAGAAATTGTCTCACTGGAGGCATTCTGCTATGACTCTACCTGAGGGGAAGTGCCTGGGGAAGCTCTTGTTTGCTAGGTGTTGGTTCCTGTGCATTGCAGGAGTTGGATCTTGGAGAAGCTGCTGCCATTGCAGGAGCCTGGTGTTGAAGCAGTTGTGTATCCTGAAGGAGCTGCATGAGAGAAGCGGTTTGTGCTACAGGAGCTAGGCTATGGGCAGGGTGCACACATCACAGGAACCTGGCCCTGGAGGACCCATGCTGCAGCAGCCAATGGGAATTCCTCCTGCAGCATCTCTCCAGTGCCCTCTATTGTCAAAGCTAAACACTGTGCCTACTGACAAAGGCGCAATATTTAAAGGGCTCATATCCATTTTTGCAAAGCAGGCAATGAAGAGTGATTTTGGATCTGGGTTGCAATAATTTGATAACTGGCATAATTTCCTACCTGGAAACTTTTAAACCTTGTATTTAACAATGCTTGGATATAAGAGAATCACATAAATTACAGAATTGCTACATGTTAGAATCTATGGTATATATGTAAGGCATATATATCCCAAGGAAAATTCATATATATATATCCAAGGAAAATTCATAGCCCTAAAACCTACATCAATAAAATTAAATAGAATTAAATTAAAATTATTTAGATTCCCAATTTAAGTTAGAAAAAGAACAAGAGAAACAACAGGGGAAAAAATAATACAGGTAAAAGCAAGAAGTAATGAAGTAGAGAACTAGAAAACAGTAGATCAAAATAAAAATTCAGTTTCTTTGAATAAAGTCAGAAAATAGGCAAACAGCTAGGCAATTTAATTTTTAAAGTGTGTATGGAGGAGAAAGCAGAAATCTGTAGAGAAAGAAGTGACAAGAGAAAAGTAGCTATTAACATAGAGGAAGCCAGAAGGTCATAAAACAGTCCTTAATTTACATACACAGTGCCATGCAAAAACTGTGAACCTAATAAAACGAACAACGTCTTAGGAAAATATAGTTGACCACACTGACCACCCCCCACCAAAGATAAAATTTTAAACAAATCAATTTCAAGGAAGAAATATAGAATGATAGCAAAAACTATCCCACATCAAAATACCAAGCTCAGATGTCTTCACAAGAGAATTCCACCAGATATTTAAAAAACAGCCCTATTGCTACATAAATTGTTTCAGAGTAGAGGAAAATGAAGGTAAGCTTCTAAATTTTTTCTATGATGTAGGTTAATATTGACAGTGTAAGTTAAGTGCCACACACCACAAGATAAAATTACAGACCAATGTTATTTACAAATATTGATTTAAGAGTCCAAAATTTAGCAAACAGAAAATTAAGAAAATTATAAACCATGACCAAGAGGGGTTTAAAGTAATACAAAGATGGTTCCACATTAACAAATCTATCAATATAATTTGACATATTTATATCTAAGAAGAAAACTCATGTTGTTATTCCCATAAGAACTAAGAAGAAAAATTATGTGATTATCACCATATGTGTTTTAAAAACTTTAACAAAATTCAACACCCATTCCAGAAAAACAAACAAAAACGAATGAAACAAACAAAAAGCCCTCTTGAAATAGGAATGGCTGGACACTGCCTTATCATGATAAAATATATATACCTTAGTCAGTATCTTACTTAAGTGAAAAACACTAAAGATCAGGAATAAGCCAAGGATACCCACTAACTCCACTAATATTTAACATTGTGTTGAGTGTATCAGCTAATGCAGTTAGACAAGAAAAGTCAAGGTAGGCGTAAGAATTGAAAAAAATATTAATTATAACTTGTTCTCTTGGCCAAAGACATGAGAGTGTACCTGGTAAACTCTAGGAAATAAATGACAATACTAACTCAAACAGTAAAAGAATCCTGCAAGGTACAGCATATAATATTAACACACAAGGGGGTGAGTGGCCAAGATGGCAGAGTAGGAAAGCCTTGAGCTCACCTCCTCCTATGGGCACACCAAGATTACAACTCTTCACACAGAAACTATCAATGAGATCAAACTGAAGACTAGCAGAAACAATTTCTCAGAACTAAAAAGATATCAAAAACAACCGCAAGACAGGTAGGAGGGATGGAGACATGGTTCGGTCAGGACCCACACCCCCAGGGAGGTGACCAACAAGGGGGAGGATAATCACAATTACAAAGGTTCTCTCCAAGGAGTGAGAGGACTGAGCCCCACATTGGGCACCCCAGTCCAGCAGTCCTGCACCAAAATACAAGCCTTCAGAACATCTGCTTTAGAAAGCCAGTGCGGCTTGAGTTTGGGAGAGCTGAGCGGCTGTAGGCAACAGAGACTCTGTTCCTAACGGGTGCGCACCAAACCTTACATGCTCTGAGACCCAGGGCAGAGTCAGTAATTTGAAAAGATCCTGCGTCAGACCCCACTCGCTGATCTTAGAGAGCCTCCCAGAGAGGCAGGAGGCAACTGGGAACTCCCCCTGGGCACACAGATGCTGCGACAGACATTTTTCAGAGCTCCATACCCCACAAGGATGCTGGCTTCGACAAGTGCCATTTTGGAGTCCTCCTTCTAACCTATTAGCACCGGGAGCTTACTCACCCACCAGCTGGTTGGCACCTGTCCCAGGACCACCCAAGCCAAGCAGCCAGCCAGTGGGAATCCAGCCCCCCCACCACCACACCAGCAGGCCCAGGACTTGGACCCGGCCACCAGCCGATCAGAACCAGCCCCAGGACCCACTGGGCCCCAGAGCCAGTGATACCAGGAGCCAGCCCTGTCTACCAGCGGGCCAGTGCCAATACTGGGACCCCTAGGCCCAGCTGCCAGTCCTGCTGGAACTCAGCCCCACCCAATCAGCAGCTTCACCTGAGGCAGGGCCCTGCAAACAAAGAGAAATTAACAAAACGATCCCATTTATAATTTGCATCAAAAAGAATAAAATAGGGCTTCCCTGGTGGCGCAGTGGTTGAGAGTCCGCCTGCCGATGCAGGGGACGCGGGTCGGTGCCCCGGTCCGGGAGGATCCCATGTGCCGCGGAGCGGCTGGGCCCGTGAGCCGTGGCCACTGAGCCTGCGCGTCCGGAGCCTGTGCTCCACAACGGGAGAGGCCACAACAGGGAGAGGCCCGCGTACCGCAAAAAAAAAAATAATAATAATAAAAAAATACCTAGGAGTATACCTAACCAAGGAGGTAAAAGACCTGTACCCAGAATACTATTAAGACATTGATGAAAGAAATTGAAGACAACACAAACAAATGGAAAGATATACTGTGCCCATGGACTGGACAAATTGATTTGTTAAAATGACCATATCACCCAAACAATCCACAGATTCAATGCAATGCCTATCAAAATGCCAAAGGCATTTTTCCCAGAAGTAGAACACATAATTCTGAAGCTTGTATGGAAACACAGAAGACCCTGAAAGCTAAAAAAAATTCTTGAGAAAGTGGTAGGGATGAAAATATTTTTTCCTCTGTTTTTTCCTTTAAAAGGGCAATGTTGTAGCCAATAGACTAGTTCTTCCAGCCTGCCTTATTGAGACATCATCTCCACTTGCTGAGGTTTTCCAAGCTCAGGAACCTGATTTTATTTTTTCATGGAGGGTGAAAGCTCAGGGAAATGATAAGGAATAGATACATATGATGGAATGCCACACTATTCATTTATGCTTGGGAAGATAACTCTCCAGTCCTGGGCGTATGTACCAGTCTCCCTCCTAATGCCGCAGGTGGGAACTTTCAAGAGACCAAGTTCAAAAGGTTGCTTGGTAAGAAAATAATTCAAGCAGGTGGCGCTGGATCTTCCTAAGGAATATTTCTGTTCTCTGTTTTCTATCTTTTCTTCCTCCAGTCTGAAAATAAGCAGATATACTTTTCTCTGGATAAATGGAATCAATTCTGAACATCAGAGTATTCTGTCCCTTGGAAAATGTTGAAGAGATCCTATAAAATCTTGCTCTCTAACGCAATTTTCTGGACTCCACGTAGAACACTCTGTATTATGTCTAGACAATGGACTTACTGCAACAGCTGAATAAAGGTTAGATTTGAGTGTGTGTAGTTTGAGCTTGCCTAGTATTCATTCATTCTTCCCTTAGTAACATTGCCCTGAATTCCCTTTGAAGAACGAACTCCTCCCACCCATGACTCCATCCATATGGTTCTGATGGAGCACACACCATCCCCTACTTCAGGGTGGTTCCAAGACCTAGACTTGAGCCAGTCAGTGCATTCTAAAACCATGATGGGTTTAGGATGGGCATGTGAACCATTTTGGACAGATGAGAATCAGATTCAGGACTTTTTTTTTTCCACAATGGTTTAGAAGAAAGAATCTTTTTTTTTTTTCTGAACACGAATTTGGGAGGACATAAACTTGGAGCTACCTGGAACCCCCGTCAAGGGAAAAATTGGGGCCACTTTCCAATAGGAGAGGGCCTACCCAAGAGACAAGCCAAGCCAGAGGAAAATACAGCTGAGAAACAGGGGAAAAACCAAGCCTTGAACACCATGTGAGCTGGATCCGGCGATGCCTAAATCTACTGCCTGGAATTTTCAGTTCCATAAAACAATACGTTTTCACTCTATTCCCTGTAAATCTGCTTGAGTTGGGATTCCGTTGCTTGAGGATAGGAAGTAGGTTTTATCTATCTTTGTCTCTCAAGCACCTAGAACAATGCCTGGCACACACCTTCCTCATGTGTCAGGGTAAAGAGGTTTAGACTTTATCTTGGGCAGGTGAGGAGTAACTGAAGGGCTTTAGGTAGCAGACACGTGGCATTTTGTGTATCAGAGCTACGGATGGGTAGAGTTTGGCGTTTTTGCTGCTTGCGAAAGCAAGCAGGGGTGAACATGATACCCTTACCTCGTAGCCCACCTGGCTGAAATTGCACACCTGCTGACAACAGGAGGACGGAGCTGTAACTGAGTTATATGCCCCCTCTAGAGGTATGTGAGCGATAGGCCTTCTGTCTGGACTGCTCCAGCGAGGAGTCTCCAAGGTGTCCACGAGGCAGGACTGCACACATCGAGAGCCGGCGGTAAAGCACGTTTCACAGGGTAACATCAGGCACTCACTGAAGGAATGCAAGAGCTGTGGGTGATTAAAATCTAATTGAAACAAGCATCCTGTGAATGGCTTCCAGAATCCAGGGAAGAGAACACTGTTAAACGTCTGCAAATTATTTTATGGTCAAACACCCCCCACTCCCTTTCCCCACAGACAATCCTATTGGCAGAATTGATGTCTATCTTCTATTCTTCTTTTACTCTCATAGTCTCTCAATTACCAGATGTTTTGTCGTATGACTGTAAAGTGCAGTGAAGTCTGTATTCCCTTCTAGATGTGAACCTTGAGGGCAGAGACAGTTATTCATGTTTATTTCCCTGCTGTCCTCACACTCTCCATGGTGCCCTCAATGCCTGTTTGTTGAATTGAATTGGTGAAACTCCATCTCTAGCTAAGTCTGATCCAAAAAAATGATCGAAGATACATATTTGCTGACTCCCTATGTATATTAGGACTCTCTGCGACTGCTGCTGGAAACTCAACTCAAACTGACCTAAGCAGAAAATCAAAAAACCAAAAACCAACCATCGATCACCTTTAGGCACAGCTAGATCCAGATTTTCAGTGTCACCCAGACTCTTTCTCTACATCTTTTGGCTCTCTGCTTTCCTTTGCTTTAGGCTTCATTCTCAGGCAAGCTCTGTGCTGGAGATGACAAGGATGGTCACCAGCATCTATAGGCTAAGTTCTGCCAGTTTAGCAAGCCCAGCAGAAAATAGTTCCTCTTCCTCAATATCTCTGGCAAAGGTCCTGAGATCAAGTTTCATTAGCTTGGCTCGGGTCATGTGCCCATTACTAAACCAGCTGTAGCCCAGAGACTGGGCTGCACTAATTGGTCAGGTCTGAGTCACATGCCCATTCTTGGCACCAAGGAGTGAAGCCCTTTCCAAATCACATGGATTGAGAGTAGGGGAAGAGGGTTCCCCAGGGGAAAATCAGGGTCATACTACCCGAAGAAAGGAAACTAGATTATGGGCAGCTAAAACTCGCAATGTCCATTCTATACAAACATTTGATAATTCGTGTGTGTGATTATATCAACAACAATAATAATGATGGTAGCCACCATCAACTAAGTTGTTTCACATTAAGACAACATAGGTTAGAAGCACAGGAGAGTATTTGATTTTTTGTCTTCCCCTTCCACCACCCAATCGGCTGGGCCATTCACACACCAAACACTGAGCTCTATAACGTCTGAGTCTTCTACCAGATACTCAGAGAAAAGTAACAGGAGATCCCTGCCCGGAGGATGCCAGTCTGGTGGGGGGAGACAGACATATAAACACAGGATTACCACACAATGTGGTAAGTGTTAGAGCAACATTCTTTAGAACAAATTTTTCCTTTTGTTTCCTTCCACACAAAGGGGTTTTAACATCTTATTAAAATTCAGTGGTGTTATGAAAAGAGGCTCAAAGAATTTCGATCAAAATCAAAATTATTGGGCTTCCCTGGTGGCGCAGTGGTTGCGAGTCCGCCTGCCGATGCAGGGGACATGGGTTCGTGCCCTGGTCCGGGAAGATCCCACATGCCGCGGAGCGGCTGGGACCGTGAGCCGTGGCCACTGAGCCTGAGCGTCTGGAGCCTGTGCTCCGCAACGGGAGAGGCCACAACAGTGAGAGGCCCGCGTACCACAAAAACAAAACAAAACAAAATTATTTCTACCATGGACCTCAACAAGCATTATTAGACCCAGAAAAGAGTGGTGAAAATGAGGTGATCCTGGTCAAATTTCTCTTTGCAATTATGAAAATGTACGTACTGCTCCCCAGCTGCCAGCTTCAGGGTGCCATGTCCACTCTGACATGTCCACCTCTCTCAACATATCTAGTCTATGTGCGGTTAAATTGCCCTGTGCCCCCTAGACCTCACAAAATCATCCAGATTAATCCACTATCTTTTAAAGTGTAAGGAAGGCCATTTGGGGTGCTATTCTCATATGTGTGAAATGCCATCAACTTATGGTGTACAATTATTACCATTTCCAGTACTCTTGTAATTCTTCTGCTTTATTTTTATTTTTTTATTGAAGTAGAGTTGATCTACATAATTCTTCTGTATATACTTCTTTACATAGTTCTTTTAATGAAGTATAAAATCTAATTTTGGTGTTAGCTTGTCTTTAACACCTCCTTAACACATGCTAATCTCCTTTTAGGAGAGAGAGAGAGAGAGGGAGAGAAAGAGAGAGAGAGCCTCAGTGTCAGAACCTTTAACTGGTAACTAACTGTACCTAGCCGGAACTCAGTGACACTATTTTGATTTCATTGTGTTTACTTTTACAGTTACCTTCTATTTATGGAAAACCATACAGGCTTTCCAACTGTCATGATATAGCTTCCCTTTAAGAAAACATATTTAACTTTTGGGTTAATCAAAGTAAATTATTAAGGAAATGCTGATACAGTTGGGATGTGGACATAGCAACATTTGTGAGGGTGCCACTCAGCTCAAGTTTAGGGAACACTGCCCTCACCTATTGGGGTCCCTATTTTTGACCTTTTGGACAGCTTTTTTATAAATTTATTTATTTATTTTTGGCTGAGTTGGGTCTTTGTTGCTGGGCGTGGGCTTTCTCTAGTTGCAGTGAGCAGGGGCTACTCTTCGTCGCGGTGCGCGGGCTTCTCATCGCCGTGGCTTCTCTTGTTGCGGAGCATGGGCGCTAGGCTCTGCGGCATGTGGGATCTTCCCGGACCAGGGCTCGAACCCATGTCCCCTGCATTGGCAGGTGGATTCTTAACCACTGCGCCACCAGGGAAGCCCTGGACAGCTTTTAATAATCATCACCCCTAGGCAGCTTTCCCTTGCCACTCTGTGTCCTTCAGACATTTTGTGCAGTATTCTCTTATAACTCTCGTACCTGTAGTTGTCTGTAGGGCAGTCTTTCCAGTTAAGCTATATTTCTCTTATTTATTTCTCTGTCCTCAGTTCCCAGGACTGAACCTGGCCCAGAGCAGGCCCAGGATTAGGTTGGTTGCCCCTGTGCTCTCATGCATGAAGATGGAGGTTTCAGGACTGTCCCTATGGGATCAGGACTCAGCTACCTCATGCCAAAGCAGTTCTGCCCCCTTGGAAGTCTGTCTGTCATGGATCTGCTGGAGTCCGTGCGGACGTCTGGGAAGGAACTTCAGCCAGGGCACGCTGGATCCCTGACGGACGTGAGTGGCAGGGGAACCACATAGCCCAGGGTATGTTCTTGGCCGATGTTACTGACCCACTATTGGAGCGGAGGGGCAGACTTTGACTCTGAAGGGGACACATGGGCCCCGTAGGCTGAAAGAGAGCGGTCTGTAAGGGGATGCTGACTCTCTGTTCTCCCTGCCACTGGGCCACTTGCTAGCCTGGCCCTGGGCAGCCGTCTTTCAGCTCCCGTAGAAGGGACACGTTAGTTGATGTTGGAATGTCCAGCTTTCAGTGATGAGTGATAAGCACAGAAGTGGAAACCCTTAACCTGTTCATCGGGCCTGCGTATGTGTATTGGTAGGGGAGGGCAGGAGACGAGGAGGTAGCACCTGAACACCAAACCTTGGTCTTCTATGAGTCCCTGGTCCTGATTCTGAATAGTCGAGGGGCACCTTTGGGAATCCGGGAGGTCCCTTTCCACCCCCCGCCCCGACCCCAGACTTGCATCCCTTAGCTGAAAAACTATGAATTTTTTTTTAAGGTAATTAAATACAGGCAGAACTGAATGGAGGCACTACCCATCACAGGACCAGAACTAAAAGACTTTTGGAAAGCAGGAGGTTCTTGGAAGCATTTGCTTTTATAAACAAACCCGTTCTGCCTACACTTAGAGCACCAGCATGGAGCGTATTTCTGAGAATCTCTACAGCGTGTCCCCCGTGGCACATCTGGTTTTGATTGATAATAAGCCCAATGAGCAGAGGTGCACCTGGAAAAAAGAAGTCTCCTAATTGGCTTTGCCCCACTTGCCAGTGGCAGGAGTGGTTAATCGCTTAGTTTCCTCGACTTTGCTTATTAAAGTTCTCTCAAGGGGCCTGGGGCCTGGGGCCTGGCCTGAAGCAGCCCAGTGAAGCAATTTCTTTGAAGTCTGCAGTTTTATCTTAAAAATGCAGGCGAGTTTTATATTCTATAGCGTAACATATCCCTGTTTGCTTCCATATGAAAATGTGTAAAATAACTTCCTGGTGAAATTGCTTACATCTCTACTCCCAACTTTTTTTCCTATCACCAACTTTTGGGGAAAAATCAAGTCCCAGAAGCAGCTTTGAGTATCTCTTAACACACTGCTGCTGTGTGCTCCCAGGGAGCCTGCCAGGGTGAAAGTGAGTTGCCAGGTGATCCCAGCACCTTTCAAATGTTTTCCAGAACATACACAGAGCTTCTGTAAGCCCTACTCCATGCATGGAGGGTGCTTACAGGAAGTGGGGAGGTTGGTGGTTAAAAGACTTTCCCACTGGAGAGCATTTGTCTGCTCATCCCTAGGGCTTGGCAAAGATAATGGGAGGGTTAGGATTAAAAAGGAAGACGGCGTTTCTTAACTTGGGTATACAACTTCTCTATGAGAATGTTTAAATTTTGCATTTCCATTTTGATAATATTTTTTTAAAAATGGATAGGCATATTCTAGATCATCTGAATGTTGGCCTCAGCAATAATTCTGTTAGCAAGTGAATTGTGGTCCCAGGCTAGTACTTTCAGTTTCATGGGTTAACGAGAACAGGGCCAAGTTTAATTTAATACATGTTATGGACTGACTGTTTGTGCCCACCCCCCATTCATGTGTTGAAATCTAATCCTTGATGTGACGGTGTTTGGAGGTGGGGCCTTTGGGAGGTAATTAGGTCATGAGGGTGGGACCCTCAGAATGAGATTAGTGTCCTTATAATAGAGGCCAGAGAGTTAGCTTGCTCTCTTTTTGCCATGTGACCATACAATGAGAAGTCAGCAGTCCGCAACCCAGAAGTCTGGCCCTCATGAGAACCTGACAATCACTCTGGTCTCAGACTTCCAGCCTCCAGAACTGTGAGAAATAAATTTCTGTTGTTTATAAGCCAGTCAGTCTATAGTACTTTGTTATAGCAACCTGAATAGACTAAGATAATATGTAAGTGATGTATTAACTATTACATTTAGAATGGATAAACAACAAGGTCCTACTGTATAACACAGGGAACTATATTCAGTATCCTGTGATAAACCATAATGGAAAACAATATAAAAAAAGAATGTCTCTATGTGTATAACTGAGTCACTTTGCTGTACAGCAGAGACTGGCACAACTTTGTAAATCAACTATACTTCAATTTAAAAAAATCGAAAAAAGAAAAAAACTTATGCAGACATAAGTGATGTATTTACACCAAATGAGGGCTAAATGCACCATGATGTGCTGCTTTAACAAAGGTTTTCCCAGTATTTCCATTAGAGAAAAATGAATTGTCATAATACACAGAATATATAGACACATTGACTCCAAAAAAACATGCTCCCATGTGGTTGTTTCTATCCTGTCATTGTTAGTGGAGATATAGTTTCAGCAAAGCCAGATTAGGTCATATATATATTTACCACTAAAACAAATGAACAAAAAAAGCAACATCAGCTCTCCTGTTAATGGTGTTAAGATAAATTCTGTTGGTTTTGTAATTGTGTGTCTAACCTCGAAAAGTGTTCAATTTTATTTGTATCCTCGCTACAAAAGGAACAAGTTTATGCCTGGTTTATGTTAGGTAACATTATACTTAAACTCATTTAAGTCTAAACACTGGGAGCCTATAAGAATTTTATTATCTTTAAAATGAGTGGGTACAGGGCTTCCCTGGTGGCGCAGTGGTCGAGAGTCCACCTGCCGATGCAGGGGACATGGGTTCGTGACCCAGTCCGGGGGGATCCCACATGCCGCGGAGCGGCTGGGCCCGTGGGCCATGGCCGCTGAGCCTGCGCATCCGGAGCCTGTGCTCCGCAACGGGAGAGGCCACAACAGTGAGAGAGGCCCGCGTACCGCAAAAAAAAAAAAAAAAAAAAAAAAAAAAAAATGAGTGGGTACAAACTCAACTTTGAAAAGTTATGTTTAAACATAAGGAACTCTATCTCAAAAATGTGTTCCAGGGACTTCCCTGGTTGTCCAGTAGTAAAGAATCTGCCTTATAATGCAGGGGACACAGGTTCGATCCCTGGTCGGGGATAAGATCCCACATGCTGTGAGGCAACTAATCCCACGCGCCACAACTACTGAGCCCGTGTGCTCTGGAGCTCGCATGCCACAACTAGAGAGAAGCCCGTATGCCGCAACAAAAGATCCCACATGCCTCAACTAAGACCTGATGCAGCCAAATAATAAAAATAAAAATAAAAATGTTCCATGTTCACCCTCACCACTTTTATTCAACATAGTATTGGAAGTCCTAGCCAGAGCAATTTAAGCAAGAAAGAGAAATAAAAGGCATCCAAATCAGAAAGGAAGAAATAAAACTGTCACTACTTGCAGATGACATAATACTATATATAGGAAACCCTAAAGACTTCACCAAAACCAAAACAAAACAAAAAAGCCCCCCCAAAACCCACCACCACCACCAACAAAAACTGTTAGAACTAATAACAAATGCAGTAAAGTTGCAGGATACAAAATCAATACACAAAAATACATTGCATTTCTATACACTAATAACAAACTATCAGAAAGAGAAATTAAGAAAAATAATCCCATTTATAATTATAGCAAAGAGAATAAAATACCTTAGGAATAAGTTTAATCAAGGAGGTGAAAGACCTGTACACTGAAGACTATAAGATGTTGAGGAAAGAAATTGAAGAAGACACAGATAAATGGAAAGATACTCCATGCTCATGGATTGGAAGAATTAATATTGTTAAAATGTCCATACTACCCAAAGCAGTCTACAGATTCAATGCAATCCCTATAAAAGTTCCAATGGTATTTTTCACAAAAAGAGAGCAAACAATCCTAAAATTTGTATGGAACCACAGAAGATGTTGAATAGCTAAAACAATCTTGAGAAAGAAGAACAAAGCTAGAGGTGTCACATGCCTTGATTTCAAACTATATTACAAAGCTATAGTAATAAAGGTAGTATGGTATTTGTCCCGAGATAAACATAGGGAGAAAAATCAGCAAGCCTGCAGCTCTCGCAAACTGAAGACCAAGTTGGCCTGTTTACTCTGAGAAGATAGTAACTAACACACAGCATCCAAGCCACATTTCTCAGGTGGATGCATCATGATGGAGCACAAACTTAATTTAATACAGTAATAATAAAATTCTGCATAGCCATCAATTTTTAGGATCTACAGCAGCATCTTCCAAAGTATGTTCTGTGGGATGTTCATAAATGTTACGTGAAAAAAAAATTCTGTTGTGAAATACATTTTGGCACATCGGATTAAACAGGTTAAACAGCTTCTTTACTGCAGGATTCTCAGAGCCGTGCTAGTGTGTGACACGGATTCCAAGTGGGGAGGCTTGGAGAATACTCAGGCAAGTGGTTGCCAAATGGATCTGACCACACAACGCTTTTTCAGGATCATGTGAGGGACTGATGTTCCATAAACACACTTTGGGGAAACTTTCATTTAGAGAAAAGTAATAAAATAGGAGATGGATAGACACCTGACCAGGGTGTCAGCAAACTATAGCCCTTGGGCCTAATCCATCAAACTGCTTGTTTTTTCAGAGAACTGAGAATGGTTTTTACATGTTCAAATGGTTACATTTTAAATAGTTATGTAAGTTCTTGCATAACATTCTGGTTTTGCCTCTTGGCTCCCAGAGCCCCAAATATTTACTATCTGACTCTTTAAGAAAAAGGTTGCCAACTCCTGTACTAGGCCGTGAAAATATTTGAAGACTGTTCATTCTTCTTGACTCTTCACAGAAGCAATAATAATTATGATGTCCTGTTAGAAGTGCCTACTATGCGCTAGGCGTGTATTATTTCCATTAATCGTCACAACAGCTCTGTGAGAAAGGTGTTATGGTCCCCATTTTATTTTATGGATGAGAACACTGAGTATCAGAGAAGTAAGGTGTGTATCAGAGTCAGAACTCAAACCCAGGTCTAACCCCAAAGTCGGTCATGGTTCCTTTGTCAGTGGTTTACAAAGTAGGGTCCATGAATCCCGGGGGCGGGCAGATAAGACAAGCCATTGGAGCTCAGTGAAAAATTAGATCTTTTCATTACATGTATTTTTAGCTTATCCTTCGCTTTAAATTTTGTATATGTATTTTATTATAATATATAATAATAATAATAATAAATCAGCTAAAATTAGCCTAAATCAGTAGCCAATAGACAGTTTTTTAGGAGCCTCATAAATTGCTCCCCTTTCACCTCACCTCAATTCCCAAGTAACTGAGAGAGACAGAGGGATCTGGGGACTGGAGAGTGAAATGCCACCTTTATTCTTGAGAGAGCCGTGGGAGAATCTGCCTTAGGTGAGGTGTGCGGCAGTTATGGGCTTCCTAAGGCTGAATTCCAGAAATAGTCATGTTCTTTGATCCAGTCACAGATGCCCCTGAAAAGCACAGGATGCCTTTTGTGGGGTCCTCTTTACCACTAAGCCTCCCACTGTCAGGGACGGAGGGGAAGGTGTGCTTCCTGAGGACATCTGTCGTCATAGAAGAGAGAGGGAGGGGCTGAGCTATGCATGCCTGTCTCCTGCCTCCCTAAATATCAATCATCTAGATAATTCCCCCTTCTCCCCTAGGGAGAGGGAGGAAGGGCTGGAGCATCATGCTAATGGAGCTCTTCCTTTAGGTGGAAGGGAAACCCATGCATTGGGTGTGAGAATTTTCCACCTAACAATATTGTACATGATGTATCTATTTAGTAATATATGTATTTTATATAGTTATTACTGCATAGATGCTAAGCATTTTTCTATCAATAAACCATCAGGTACACAATGAAAACCATCTGAAGACCACTATTCTATACTATGCTGTACAAGTATGTGGCCAAGTTCCCTGTAGTTGAAAAAGAATAGGAGAACACAGTTTATTGTAGGATCTGGGCCTCCTGGGTCTTAAGAGGAGATGAACCTTGGCTTTACTACCTTGCATCTAAATGTTCTGAACACCACCACTAACTTACAGGCCTCTAAAGGAAAACTTGTTTTTGAGCCAGAAAACAAATTCCATTCCCGGCAGCTATTTTCTGAACAGTTTCCTACTTGAGCGGCGATCTTACTATGGGGAAATCCACTGAGAGAGCTCCAAGTTAGACCAATGGCAAATAGGAAACCTTGAAGTTCACGTGTCCATTCAAAGAAGTATTTTGTACTCACCATGCTGTGAATGTTAGCATTGAAGCCTGGGCTGCAGTGAGGGGTGGAGTTACAGCTGGAATTAGGAGGAATCGGCTAAGGATTGTGGTTCAGAACTCAAGGTAGGGCTTCCCTGGTGGTGCATTGGTTAAGAATCCGCCTGCCAATGCAGGGCACACGGGTTCGAGCCCTGGTCCGGCAAGATCTCACATGCCACGGAGCAACTAAGCCCGTATGCCACAACTACTGAGCCTGGGCTCTAGAGCCCGTAAGCCACAACTACTGAGTCCATGCGCCACATCTACTGAAGCCCCCGGGCTCCAGAGCCCGTGTTCCGCAACAAGAGAAGCCACAACAATGAGAAGCCCACGCACCGCAACAAAGAGTAGCACTCACTCGCCGCTACTAGAGAAAGCCTGCATGCAGCAACAAAGACCCAACACAGCCAAAAATAATACATAAATAAATATAAATAAATAAATTTTAAAAAGAGAACTCAAGGTAAAGTTGAAATGTAAAATTCGACATTTTCCAGAATTTATGACATGAAATACTGCCCTTGCTAGATGCTCTGTGAATGGCTTCACAGTCAAGTACAGCTGAAGAACCTGATATTGATAACGCCCCTCTCAGATAATCACACTGAATGCTCTTATGCAAGGAGCTTCAAGAAGTTCTGCAAAAAACCCCCCCAAAACAAAAAACTGTTTAACTTAATTTTACGAAGCATTGCTCAAACGAATGTGTCCACAGAACACTTTCTTTTTTAAAAAATAATTAATTAATTAATTAATTTTTTTGCTGCACTGGGTCTTCGCTGCTACGTGCAGGCTTTCTCTAGTTGCGGCGAGTGGGTGCTGCTCTTCATTGCGGTGTGCAGGCCTCTCATTGCGGTGGCTTCTCTTGTTGCAGAGCACGGGCTCTAGGCATGCAAACTTTGGTAGTTGTGGCTCACAGGTTCTAGAGCGCAGGCTCAGTAGTTGTGGCGCACGGGCTTATTTGCTCCACGGCATGTGGGATCTTCCCGGACCAGGGCTCGAACCCGTGTCTTAACCACTTAACCATTGTGCCACCGGGGAAGCCCCCACAGAACACTTGTTTCAGACGTTATGTGTTGACATTTGTTCTGGAAAACACTAAAAAATGCTGAATGGAAAGATTATAGATTTGGGAACTGTGATGGTCTATTAAGGAGTTACAGGTCCAAGGTCATCTTCATACTAGCTGTGACAACGTGTAAACAATCTCTCAGACTATTAATTTCCTCATCCATAAAATGGGTATAACAACTCTTACCTAGAAGAATTGTAGTGAAGATTAAAGAGATAATATCTATAAGGTAACCAGCCCATAGCATGTACTCAAAAAAATTAGAATTTTCCCCCTTAATTACAGCGTTAGGTTTTGGAAAGAGAAAGTAGCTCTTGAATGTGATGATCCAGGAAAGAATTACATCAGGATGAGATATGTGCCTTGATTAGCATTTGGGAGGGGGCATAGTACGGGTTAAAAAAGCCAGTTTTAGGACCAGACACGTCACACACTGGCCATGAGAGACCTTGGGCCAGTGTCTTCACCTGTCTGAAACTTAGCAACTTCATAGGTAAAATGCAGATATCTACTTCAGGGAGCATTCTGAGGATGAAATAAAATTGTAGGTAAAGTGCCCCATAGGCCTGGAACACAGCAAATGCCCAGAAAAATAATGGTGCCATTGATCATAATAGCATGAGGCACCATTTTTGAATACATACTATGCCAGGTACGGAAGGGGCGGAGTTTGGCCATCTCTTCAGAGTGGAGCATGCAGACCATTTCCTCACAATGTACTTTTTAAGGATGCAGATTCCTGCTGATTCTGACTTTTGGGGGACGCAGCCCAGGAATGTGCACTTTGGCGAGCTCCCTGACTGAAACTTCTGGTCACTGAAATTTGAGAACCAACGATTGGGAGGCATGGGTTGCCAGATGGTGAAGCGGCACACCTGGACCAGACAGACATGAACTAGAGAAGGAGTGGACATTAAACGCTCTGGACTGGGAGAAGAGTGGCCCCTCGATATGAGTTTTGGACCCCCAGATTCACCATGACCCCTTGGAGAAGAGCGTTTGCAGGTGTGTGAGCCGGTACGTGCTTGGTGTGTCATTCCTGGAACAGGAGAGCAGTGGTGAGTGCGCCAGTTCCAAGCCAGAACTGAAGGAAGATAGTGGGTAAGAGACCCCAGAGACACAAAGTCAGGTTGATTGCTGACCGCGGTCCAGTTGCCATCCCATCCCACGAGGCTCAGGGGCCCCTGCACGCCTGCCCCGGGAAGCCCATGCCATGGTCATTACCAGATGTATTCTTGAGACTAAGCACTCCTGGTTTAGGAGATTTGGGACAAAACGCTCCCGGGGTGTGTGGGGTACGGGTGGTGGTGTTAAACCACAGAATCACTTTCCTTTCTTATGGGAACAGAGCTTAACATATGAAGGAAGATTATTCCTAAGTAAGGTGCACCAGAAGATCATTGCTTTAAACTGTTTCCTCTAAGGTGGGATGAATATTGTATCGAAATCCTCCCCTTTGAACTTCTGCGCTGGGACTCTGCTGGTTCTACTCTTCTCTTCCTAGGAAGGTGGGGTGCTGGTGTCCTTTTGGATTCAGCTGGGACCAAGGAGGCTCCGCACCGGTGGTTGGTTTTGCCTTGGCGCTGCCTTTGGGAAAGTAATAAAACATCAGGCAATGCTCTCCACCTCCTGGGAGCAGGCGGCTTGGGCAGTCCCTGTGGCCCAAACGTGGCTGCACCCTCCTACTTCCCTGCCCATCAGGCAATGCCAGCGAGAGGTTCAAACTCCCTGGACATGTAAAGTTTTCCACCTTTCGGCACAGAGCCGAGATGTGGGAGATACCCAGTGAATACAAGGAAGCTTTCTCTTGGTTTCTGGATATTGTAGTTAAAAGAATCAAAGTACACTAAGGTCCAGAGGAGTCATCCCTATTTCTGAGCAATGCCCAAACCTAGCTCACACAGGCTTCTGTTTTTTGATCCCCAAATCCAGGCCAAGATGCCAGGGCACAAAGCTACTCACCCTTTCTTCAGCCAAATAAAATCCATAGACACATCTTCACAATGAAGCTTGAAACCAGTCAAGCACTTTTTTTTATTAAAAAAAAAAAAGAAAAGTCTAATGGTAAAGTATATAGTCTATACATGCTACAGCTAATTCACTGTTCATCACCCCTCCCCCCTCACATTATATATCCTCATGTATTTTTCGTGTGTGTTAAAAGGAAACAAAGACACCACCAGAATGTGTCAGCTTGCCAAGGGTATGAGGAGTGCTGAGATGTCCAGAGATCTCCAGCATCATCCTGTGAGCAGACGCGAGGTGGTGGGGCAATGCTGTCAGAGCCCACTGCTCCTGGAGGGATGCAAGAAATGGCCTAGTTACGTGGTGGCTCCCTGAAGCAGGAAATGTGGGCTGTAGCCAAGGTGACCAGTTTGTTATCACCCCGTGAGTGGAAGGGGTGCTGCCACTAACAATTACATGGGCACAATGTCACAGACGGGCGTACACTGGGGTAAAATATGGACACCTTAGTTGTGTTAGGATTGCTTATTGCCATCATAAGCCTGGTGGGTGCACCTCCTCTTGTACGTTTATAGAAGACCTGAAAGTGAAGGCTACTGGCTGTGGCACTGGGCTTGGCCTCTTCAAGGACAACAGAAGTTGAGTCCCTTGTTCCTGACTGGAGCCAAGAAGGCCTATTTGGGAGCAGACGATAAAAACGGGAAAGGTGGAATGTTGAAACACAATGGGTGGCTTGAAAACTCCACAAGGTAGCACCAGAAAGCAGACGTTACCCCATGGGGCTGGACGGTCAAGTCTGTGAGAAGGGTCCTCAGCAGGTGGTCCACGAGCAGACAAAGACTCTGGAGTCTCCTGGTTTTAACTCTGCAACTCCACAACTCTGTCTGTGACCTTCACGGGCTAAGGTCCATCTAGACCTTACTTGGCCAAGTTAGGAGCAATTCCTCCAGGCTAACGGAGGGCCTGCCGCACCCTCAGGCCTCAATGCAAGCCAGTTTCCTACTCATTCAGGCCACACTGTTTGGCAATAGGGAATCTTCGTCTATGGTCTGATATGGTTGTTTGCAGCAGAAGCCCTGAAGGACGGGCCTGACAACCAAGGAGGGGACAAGACTGCCACGTGACTCAGGCTGTTACATGTACATTATCACAGCCCAAAGTGAAGGGCAAGACCTGACCCGACACTTAAAAACTCAGAAACAATGAAAGGACGGGAGCCAAGCCGAGGCACGAATGTTCTTGTTCTTGATGATGTTGAGTTGCCAGCTACCTGAGGCCAGGAGCGATTTCTACTTCATCCCACTCAGTGCCGTGTACTCGGTACAAACGAAATAAATACTAGACTGTCCATCCCTCAGCCTAAGAGTAGGGTCTTCCAACCTTGGGGAGATTTGGCATCTGTCCTTTAATGTGGCAAGTTTGTTTTCCTACATTCTACCTGGTAAGGAAATCCCCTGTGGGCCCAGAAATGTTTTAAGGCCGAGAACTTTGTCTAAGAAACCAATCACGTGGTGAGGCTTTGGGGAGGACATGTAACCTGACTACTGGAAGCCTGGTGAGGCTCTAGCAATCTCCCGGCAGGGCAGGGCATTAAAAATGGTTTGAGCTGCAGCCCAGCTCCCCAAGTCTCATCCTGGGACAAGGACATAAACCCACCAAATGGCAAAGAAATTCTGAGTAAAAAACTTGAGTAAAGGCCTATTTTATCAAGGGGTGGTCCTAAAACGCAGATTTTCCAAAGATTTGGCGTTATGACTACAAGCTGTAGTTTTGCCCTAGGGTGTAAGATAAAACAGCCATCCCGAGAAAGTATGCGGGGGTGAGGAAAGGAATAAAACCCATCCTTGCCTGCCTTTCTGGGCTGGCATTTGGCCTGTGACCTACTGACATGTGTGATGGTGGGGTCAGGAGAGGAAAAACCTAAATTGAGAGGGAGGGTCACCTGCTTCCCTGGAAGCACCATGAACATGTCATTGTTGATGGCAGAGGAAACGTCACGGGCACTGGGGAGAAAAAACAGGATTCAAGTCTCAGCTTGGTCAATATTTGGATGACACTGACTTCAACCTCTGAACCTCAGTGCTCTCATGACAGATTGGGGCTGATCCTAGGCGCCTCACAGGGTTGAAGTGAGGATGAGATTAAAGGACGGAGCGTGCGTAGGCACCGGTAACCTGCCCGGAGGCTGGCACAAAAGTTATTCCTATGGCCCTGGACATTTGCCACGGTGGTGACTCCAGGGGATTTTGCATCTGCTCCATCAAATGCGCATAGAATGGTGGCTACAGTCCTGGATGGTATCAACCTAAGCCCCCAGGTGAGGACGGCTAGGGAGAGCCGTTGGCCATCAAGACCGCCCCTTGCAGCTGCCTGGGGAAGTACCCTCACCGTGGTAGGAGGAGCTGGAGAGAGGAGTCCTCAGGCCACACATGTGTCCTGAGGAAAGAACAGTGAACAGAGAGAAATGTGGCTTGAGTACCTTCAGTTCACGCCAGAATAATAACAATAAAAAGGCTGATTACTTTTTCATGTGCAGGGAAAATTTTCTATCCAGAAAAAGGCGGAATTAGTCCATTCCCACCCAGCTGACCCCTGGGAAGAGGAAATGAAGCCAAAGACAAACGCCTTCAGTGGAATCTGCACACAAAAATCAAAGCTCTTCACAGCCAGGCACGGAGCCACTCGCAGCCTGGTCTACACCCAGCGCCTAGTACATAGTAGGCACTCGCAAAATACTAGAAAAGGTCAATGAAAGCTGAGAGATAATCAGAAAAAAAAAATTTAGAGTTTTGTCTTTTGAAATGTGGTCAAATCCTGCATAACAGCTTCACGAATGGTGTTTAAACCAAAATGGGTCAAAAACTCAGGAAAACGTGCTGTGGGGCCTCCTCCCGAGTGAGGGGACCTTGGAGGGTGGATGGCCCTCTCCCATTCTCCCTTCTGCCCCTGGCTGCCATCTTCCCCCCAAGGTTCTGGGAACAGGGCTGGGGGCAAGTGGGCGCGGCAGGGCACCTCAGGGCCCTGTCCCAAGACTCTCGGGGTGTGGGATTTACAGACCTACTGAAGGAAGGAATAAAGATGCGATTGTGGATCAGGGAAGGATCCAGAGCCCATGTGGCAGTGAGGAGGGGTGGGGTGGGGAGGGGAGGGGAGACTGGAAGAGAGCTGTCTGCACATAAATTTTGGCACTGCAGGTAGACGGCGAGCATCCCTGGGAAAGCTGCTCTTGTGGTCCCAAAAGCATGGCAGCAGATGACTACTCTGCATCAGAGATCTCTGGGGGCAGGGCCAGAGGGCCACTTCCTCTTGTCCTGCAGAGTAGGGTGGGATGAGGAGGGGTGCTGCATTCTCACCCCCCAAGGCAGCCTGGACTCCAGGCAAGAGCTCTGGGCTGGAAGCCAGAAACCCTGGGTCCTGACTCTCGTTCTGCAGTGTAGCTGTGTCTCTACGTGACTCAGTGAACCACATCAGTCAAAACGGGTGCAAGGGCTGCCCCGGGTTCCTTCCAGTGAGACCACAGAGAGGGAGAGTGCATGGAAAGAAAAAAAGAGAAAACTACTCTTCGAGTGCCAGAGAGGAGCAGGAAGCAGCAGCAGAGACAGGTTCTGCCTGGCCCTCGGGTCCCCATCTCCTTATGGGACTACTGCCTACTCTGCCCAGTTTGCTGGAGACTCCGCTGCTGGCCCTTGAGCCACCAGGGTCCCTCAAGGCTGGCATGTGAGACCACCTTGGCTCCCTTTGCTCCATAAGTTCTATCCCCTGGGGTGGGCACCAGCATAGGGGCAGGAAACAGGGCTCTGTGGCAGCACCAGGGCCGTGGGCAGCCTCTGTGTGGAGCAACCATATGGGGTCCAGGGCAGCCTTCAGTAGATGCTACAATGGGTTGGAGGGGTGTTGGGTGTGGGAGCAGCCACCCGGCCCCCACATGCACAGTCCAGGGCAGCCAGCTGGCGTCTCCGTCTCCCTGCCTGGTTTGCCTCTTACAGGGGAAGGGCACAGGCATGGAAGTCAGGCCAGCCTGGATGCAAATCCCCTTTGCTCCTCTTCCCAGCTAGTGTGCCCTTGGGCCCATTGAACCCGTTTCCTCATCTATAAAGCAGGTGTAATAGTATCAGAGAGGGCTGCTGTGAGGGTTCAGCATGAAGGTAAAGTGCCAAGTACAGCGTCTGGCACCTACTAGCTACTCAGCGAAGAGGAGCTCCCAAGGGGCGTGGCTTGTGAACGGTCCCCTTATTCAAACAAACCTTGAGATTCTTGCTCTAGGTAGGCAGAAGTGAAAGGCCCCCCCAAAAGCGGGCTGGGGATTCTTGTTTAAAAGCCCTGGGTTGGACCCCAGCCTGCAGCAGGAAAAGGGGAGCATGCTCGGAGCTGGAAGCACTCCTTTAGAACTGATCAGGGTCCCAGCACAGAAGGGAGGCAGCATGGCTGGGAGGACCTCCAGGCCCACTCCTGGGGCAGCTGCATCTGCTTGAACCTGAGAGGCCCGTGGACCTGAGGCCTCGGGGAAGACACCACCTCCCTGGAATTGGCAACGGAGCTGACTTCTACGGGATGAAGTTCTTTCTGGGACCAGGCATTTTGGAAACTGAGTGAATCAAGTTGCTTGACATGAATGAACTGGGTGGGGTGCTGGGTCGGCAGAGGGCTACCCACACTCTGCCTGATCCGATCAACAAGAGACCCTTTCTGTAGTTTCTCCAGATGATGGATTCCGGTCCTAGAGACCTCAGAGAGTCACGGTCCAGCTGTTGGGTGGGCAGGGCAGCTGGGTGGCAATGCCACTGGCCTTAAGGCAGGGATGCTGAGAAGAGAGAAAGGGGTGTGGCCTCTGAGCCTCCAGGGGACGCTGTGATGGGAGGGGTCCCTCTCCACCCAGAGAAGGGAAGAAACCACAGTATTCCAGTCTTCCTTCCTTTGAAGCTGCGTGGAGGATGATAAATTAAGAGGCATATTAAATATGTAGGTAAAGCCGGCAGGGTCGTGCAGGACTTCCAGGCAGGAAGGGAGCAGGCTAGGGCTTCTTTCTGAGATAGTTGGAAGGAATCCACCCCTCCCAGGAGGGGGCCCCGCTTTGCACCTGGCAGAACCACCAGCCGCTGCTGTTCTTTTCCCGGACCTCGAACACCGTCCCCTCCTGGAAGCCGCTGGTACCTTCGTCTCCTTCAAAGTTGGCCACGGCCACATACAAGTCCTTGGGGCCGTCTGCATTGGGGAAGGGGGCTGCAGCCACTTTCTCCTTGTTTTCTCCCATCTTGCCCATCATCCGTGGCCCCAGCCCACCTTTGCCTCGCATGTCATCCTGCCCCCCTGAGGAGCCGGAGAGAAAAGGTTTGGCTTTTGGGGGGACAAGCAGGGCCCGGCCTGGGACAGGAGCTGTCTTGCCTTCGGTGGGCTCCCGCTGCGGCCCCCTGACCTCTGGAAGGGGCCCCCTGACCTCTGGAAGGGGCCCTCTGACCTCTGGAAGGGGCCCCCTGACCTCTGGAAGGGGCCTGGACGACGAGGAGGTTTTCTTGGGGGGGGGTGGTCTCCGAGGAGGGACTACAGGTCTCTGCTGGGAAGCCTCTTGGAGAGGGACTGGCACATTCTTAGGCACAGGATCTGCGGTCTTGGCCGGCCTTGGAGGGGCTCTGCAGGACGTCTCCTTTGGGCTGAGCCCATCCTGTTTGCTCGTCCTGTCCTGGGCACGGCCAGGCCCCTCCCCTGGGAGGAAGCCACGGCTGATGGCCACGTCCTGGCCTCCCCCAGCCTGGGGGCTGCTCTCTCCGTCCAACGAGGGTTTCTCTTGGGACTTGGCAGGCCTGAGCTTGCTCCTGAGGTTACAGATGTCCACTTGGTCTTCGCCCTGAGGTGGCTCTGTCTTGGGGGAAGGAGCTGGTTTTGGCCTAACCTGAGGTTTGGACTTTAAGAAGGGATTCTGGGGAACAGCTTCCGGCCTCTCCTCCGGTGGGTCAGCTTTGGATTTGGAGACAGGTCGGAGGTTGGGCTTCTTCACTTCCTTGGCCAATACTTTATGGCCACACTCCAGCCCCATCTCATTTTTCAGCTGGAACAACTTGCTTTTGTCAGGTTTGGACTCTGGTCTCCTGCTGTCCCGGGCTGGAGGCGTGTGTTTGGTTGGGATCATTGGCAAGATCATGCCAGGAGGCTTGGGTGAAGAACCTCTGAGCTGCTCCATCCTCTGTCGCTCCTGCAGCTCCCCTTCCGACTTGATGATGGATTCTTTCCGGGGAGGGAGGCTGGGCTTCTCCTCCAGGTCGGGGTCCGAGATCTCCTCGTAGCCTGCACACGAGGACGTGTCTGAAGATGCCTTCCTTGGGACCTCCTTACCACCCTTCCAGTCTTTGGACCACGGCATGGCGGAGTCCACAGCCCCATGTGGTGCATCGGGTAGGGGCCGGGACGGGCCGACGGCTTCACTGCCCGTGCAGTTCTCCATTGCTGCTGCATCTCCCAACCGGAGCTGCGTCACCTCATTGGGCAAGGGAGCCAGAAAGTTGGGTCTTGAGGCATTGCTGGTTTTCTTATACTTATCGATGAAAGTCGCTGGGGCCCACCCTTCCTTATCTTCAATCTGAATGTACCACCAGCCGCTCAAGTTCTTCTCGATCACCTGGAAGGGAGGCCAGAGGAAAGCACTGAGTAGGTATGGTGTCAGGGCCAGTGGGCCAGGATGGTCTGGGAGAACCCACATGCAGCTGGGGTTCTGGAATCAGGGATTTTACATTCGTCAGATTCCCAGACAATATCTCTGGGGGACCATCTATGAGACTGCTGTGTATCAGAAACATCTTACATGGGGGTAGGTGCTCGTGTAATTTTGGATTTCCTCAAAATCAGTCCTTGAGATATGAACTGGGGTGTAGGTAGTTAATCTGAGAGATGATTCCAGGAAGCCCAAGTGAGGAACTGAGGAAAGGGAGAGCCAGTTAGGAGCAGGGCCAGTGGGGCTTAATTTAACAGGGATCCTCTGAGAGACTGTGCCGAATCAGACATTGGGGGTGGGGACACTTATCTCCTGACCCCTAGTCCCTCCCCCTCCCCAAGACATTAACCCTCCCCCTTTCTGGGTGATGCCCTTAGGCGGGCATAGGAGGTAGGAAGCAGTTGCGGGGTTGGGATAGAGGGCAGGCCACCAGCGGTGTCTGCTAAAATTCTGAAGAAGTTCAAGGCAAACCCCCGATACAGCCCAAACTAGCCTTGATCGCTGCTCCTTTGGTTGGGCACCAGACAAAGCAGTTGGCTGGTGTTTATATGCCATGCCGTATGAAAAATGTGCATCACACCTAGCTCATGTTTAGGTACAGGGGAACTGATGCTGATGGAGGTACAACGAACTCATCTCATCTCCCTCTCCCTCTGGGATACACACCCATTGACTGGAACGGTGGGTGGAATCACTCATGTTATTTAATATCTTATGTTTCCTGTCTCCTTTTTGTTTAGTACCATGTGGCTAAATTCACACGGGTGAAAGGTGCACACGCTGCATGTTACGGGCTGAACTGAGTCCCCCCCAGATTATATGTTGAAGCCCTAAGCTCTGTACCTTAGATTGTGACTGCATTCGAAGACAGAGCCTTTTAAGAGGTAATTAGGTTAAAATGGGGTCATTAGGGTGGGCCCTAGTCCACTATGACTGTTGTCCTTATAAGAGGAGATGAGGACACACAGAACATCCAGAATGAGGGCCGACCACGAGTGAACACAGAGAGAAGGTGGCCAGGTGTGAGGCAAGGAGAGAGGCCTCAGGAAAAGCCAAACCTGCTGACACCTTGATCTTGGACATCCAGCCTACAGAACATGAGAAAATCCATCTCTGTTGTTTAAACCACCCAGTCCTCTGTGATGGCAGCCTGAGCAAACTAATAAACAGCAATACCACAGCAGGCTCTGTGCACAGGAGAGCTGGTTAATGATTACAACCACCTGATGAGATGGGGATTGTCATCCCATTGTACAGATGCAGAACCAAGCCTCAGGAGAGCTGAGGAGCTCGCAGAGGGTCACGCAGAAAGTCAGTGGTGGAGGCGGGAGTCAAAGGCAGCCTGGTGGGCTCCAGAGCCTGAGGCTTTACTACCCAGCCCTGCCCTGGAAAGTGGACCTTGCTTGGCGGGGGAGCCGTGCCTGAGGTGAGAAAGCGCTAGGGGCTGAGGGCTGTGGGTATGGTTCTGCTGTTGCGCTCTGCCACCCAGATCAGAGAGAAAGGCAGCCACAGACCCAGTGCAGGAGCAGAGGCTGGCCTCTGGCTGCAGTCCTGGGTTCTGGTTCTGGCTGCCTCAACAGCCCTGGGTAAGCCACAGGCCTGAGATGCTACATCACAAAACAGAGAGGATGGTAAGAACAGTAATGCCTGCTTGTAGGGTTTCCATGATGACCACATAAGCTAATGCGTGCAATAGCACTTGGTAAAGGCTGAAAGGAAAATGTTACCTATTAGTATTAAATTACAGGGGAGAGCACTGAGAACGCAGCAGGCATGTGGCAGGCATATACTTAACACGTCCCACTGGAGTCTCTCCAGGAAAGGGTACTGATAAATGGAAGCCCTTTACGTGCTGGTGACCAGCATCTTATCAACACTTGGTAGCTCTGGTAATGACTGAAGGTGATTCTGGGCATACAAGTCATTGTCAGCACATCCGTGAATTCAACAACTGTAAGACTAAGTATGTACGTGAGCAAATGAAAATAGAACAATTAATCAAAATGAAATCTATCAATGAGGATTTGCTAAGCTTACACTCTACCATGTACTATGGCAGAAGCTCTCAACATTTGTGTCCTTAATTGCGATGCATGGGAGTTTTCATTTACTAAATAGAAGCTAAGAGCTATTACAAATACAGTCAGTCATACCTAATTAAAAAAATTTTTTTTAAATTAATTAATTTCTGGCTGCGTTGGGTCTTCATTGCTGTGCGAGGGCTTTCTCTAGTTGCAGTAAGCGGGGGCTACCCTTCGTCATGGTGAACCGGCTTCTCATTGTGGGGGCTTCTCTTGTGGAGCACGGGCTCTAGGCACGTGGGCTTCAGTAGTTGTGGCATGCAGGCTCAGTAGTTGTGGTGCACAGGCTCAGTTGCTCCACGGCTCGTGGGATCTTCCCGGACCAGGGCTCGAACCTGTGTCCCCTGCGTTGGCAGGTGGATTCTTAACCACTGCACCACGAGGGAAGTCCCCAGTCAAACCTCATTTTATTGCACTTCACTTTATTGCGCTTTGCAGGTACTGTATTGTTTTTTTTTTTTTGCTGTTGTTACAAATTGCTCATTTTCACAATATTTCAAACTTTTTCATTGTTTATGTGTAATGGTGATCTGTGGTCAGTGATCTTTGATGTTACTATTGCAAAAAGATTATGACTTGCTGAAGGCTCAGATGATGGTTTGCATTTTTTAGCAATTAAGTTTTTTTTTTTTTTTTTTTGCGGTACGCGGGCCTCTCACTGTTGTGGCCTCTCCCATTGCGGAGCACAGGCTCCGGATGCGCAGGCTCAGCGGCCATGGCTCACAGGCCTAGCCGCTCCGCAGCACATGGGATCTTCCCAGACCGGGGCATGAACCCATGTCCCCTGCATCGGCAGGCAGACTCTCAACCACTGCACCACCAGGGAAGCCCCGCAATTAAGTATTTTTTAATTAAGGTCTGCACTTTTTAAAAAAAATAAATTTATTTATTTTATTTGTTTATCTTTGGCTATGTTGGGTCTTCGTTGCTGTGCGCGGGCTTTCTCTAGTTGCGGCGTTCTCTAGTTTCTCTACTCTTCAGTGAGGTGCTCAGGCTTCTCATTGTGGTGGCTTCTCCCGTTGCGGAGCACAGGATCCAGGTGCGCAAACTTCAGTAGTTGTGGCACACGGGCTGTGCCACAGGGAAGGCGGGTCTGCACATTTTTTTAGACATAATGCTATTGCACACTTAATAGATTATAATATAATGTAAACACACTTTTATATGCACTGGGAAACCAAAACATTCATGTGACTTGCTTTATTGTGATACTGGCTTTATAGGGGTGGTTTGGAACCGAACCTACAATATCTCCAAGGTTGGCCTGTAAAAGCAAATGCAAAGCCACAAGAATGGAGATGAAAGAATATAGCCTGGGCTTTAAAACCAGAGAGATTTGGGATCAAATCCCAGCTCCACCACCTACCAGCTATGTAACCTTGGACATTTACCTAACCTCTCTTTGTCTCAGATACATCTGTAAAGTGGGCTGGGGACTTCCCTGGTAGTGCAGTGGTTAAGGATCTGCCTGCCAAGGCAGGGGATATGGGTTTGAGCCCTGGTCTGGGAAGATCCCACATGCCGCGGAGCCACAGATCCACTAAGCCCGTGCGCCACAACTACTGAGCCCGCGTGCCTAGAGCCCGTGCTCCACAACGAGAGAAGCCACCGCAATGAGAAGCCTGCGCACCACAAAGAAGAGGAGCCCCCGCTCGCCGCAACTAAAGGAAGCCCACGCGCAGCAACGAAGACCCAACGCAGCCAAAAATAAATAAATAAATAAATTTTAAAAAATAAATAAATAAAGATAAAATGGGCTCAATGTATCGATCTCTTGGGACTTGTTTGAAGATTAGTTATGAAGGACGTAAGGTACTCGGCACAGATAAGTGTCTGTATCATCATTATCATCGTATCATCATTAGTAAAACATGTTTTGAAGATACATGGACCAAGCAAGGAACTAAGGTATTCCTTGTAGCTCCACTGCTGGAATACTGTGGTTCCATTCATGAATCCTGAACACTAAGATGATGTTGAATTGAACCAGGAAGCAAAACTGGAGGAGAAGAAAACAAAGGATACAGTGTTTATCATAAGAACTCTCGGTTAAATCAAAAACTGTAGGGTCAACTACTTCTCACTCAAGTCCTTCAAGTCATCACTAGCAGAACCTATGCTGACATCACAGAACAATAGTAAAGCAGAGAAGTTTCAAGGATGGGTCACATTTGTGCTTCCTGGGAAAGAATGCTGGGTATGTGAGCTATTTATTGGCTCAGCTTTAGCAAAAACAGACAGAATAAAAGCCAGAAATGAGACAGGGAATGGTTCTGGTTGAAGTGCGGGTACAGCCTTGGAGGGAGACTCCCCAGCATCTCCAGAAGACCCCAGGGATCCATTTACTCCCTACTGCACACAGCGTCAGCCCTCAGCTTCACTGCATCGTCCGGAACACCTTGAGCTGCCCTAGGTGGATTTCCGAATGCTCTGAGCCAGGGAGTGCTGGTGCGTATTGGCAAATGCCCTGTTCGCCAGCACGCTCAAACAATGGTGTGTGTTTGTAAAAAATGCTGGAAACTCATTGTCTTAAAGGAGAAGAAGGTTTTATCATGTTCTTCAGTGCTCTTGGGAAAAAACAAACAAACAAAAAAACTTTTATAATATGCAAGCCAGACTTCTGGTTTCAAGATGGGAGATGGAATGAACAGCAGTTTCCCCTTAATGCAATAAAGCCAGGAAACAAATGAATATCAGTAGAAAGCCAAGCGCAGAAAGAGGAAGGGGAGAAGTTAGTGGACTAGGAATTGTGAGGAATCACGGATGGGCAGAAGCTGCAAAGGGGGGCTGTGGCCCAGGACTGCTGCAGGGGGTTTTGTTGCAAAAGGTAGTAGCAGTGTGAGGTCTGCCAGACTTTGAGGGGGTAGGATCTGAGACTAGGAAGGCCCAGGGGCAAGTGACAGGGGATTAACTGGGATACCACGGCAGAAGCAACAAGGCTGGTTGACCCCTCCATGCCCTTTGTTCCATTCCTGTAGGGTAGGTGGTATGAAGGAGGTGATTGCTCATGAGTGGAACAGTGAAAGAACGAGCTTGGGTCAGAGACAAGACACTGCTCAGTGGCTGGCTCAGAAGTCCCCCATCTGGCACTGAAGCCGGTGGAAGTCAACCAGCCCCTTGTGTACACTCCCCAACTGGGCTGTTCGACTGCTGCCTCTTCTTGTACTGCCCAAGACAAGTCCTAGCACCATGAAAAGAACTGAAATAAATAATACCAACACCACTGCAAAGGATTTACAACCGAGGAGAGAGATCATGAACAATAACATATTTAATATCCTTATACAGATATAGAAGGGCATCGACATCGTGAAAGAACAGGCTATTATGAAACGAGAACACGTAACTAGGAAAAAGAATCAATAAGTGCTCTTGGAAATAAAAATGATAGTTGTTGAAATAAAATAAGAAACAGACTGAATTGTTAAAGAGCAAATTAATGGACTAAAAGATGAAGCAGAACGCTCTAGGAATGCAGTACAAAGGGATGAAGGTGGAAAATATGAAAGAAACGTTAAGAGACATGGAAAATAGGGGCAGAAGCTCCCATACTGTTTCATAACCATTCCAAAAGGAAAGAATAAAAAGAGTGAAGAGAGTCATTATTTAAAGAAGTAAAAGTGATGGACTTCCCTGGAGGTCCAGTGGTTAAGACTCTGTGCTTCCACTGCAGGGGGCAAGGGTTTGATCCCTTATCAGGGAACTAAGATCCTGCATGCCATGCGGTGGGGCTCCCCTACCCAAAAAAAAAAAAAAAAAGAAGTAAAAGTGGGAAAATTTCTAGGAAGATCTCCTGAGTCCTTAGATTGAAAAGACCCACCACATGCTGAGCAGGATATAAAAATAAAGAAACATACCTAGACATGCTTTAGTGAAACGTCGGCATTTTAAAGACAGTGAGGAGCTCCTGAGAAAATCAGAGAAATGACAGCTAATGAAAAAGAGAACAAGGACCAGGTGGAGAGTACCTGCTTCCTAGCAACACTAGATGCAGGAAAAGAATGGGACAATCTATTCAAAGTGCCAAGGGAAGATGACTGGAATTCAAAACTCAGTCACTGAAGAATGAGGGGAGAATATTTTTCATAATGTCAAGAAAGCATTATGTACACAAATGAGGGCCTGTCCTTAGTTAAGGATTGAGATGTATGGTCCCATAGAAGCTAATGGAAGGGTAGGAAGGGACACCAGTGTGAACCTGGGGAGGCTTCCCAGAGGAGGCAGGGATTTGAAGAATGAGGTGGATTTTGATATGCCAAGTTCAGTTCTAAGAATGGCCTTGAGAGCCTTCTATAAGAAAACACATAGTGGCTAGGAGCTGGGTTAAAGGAAGGTTAAAGGCAGAGAGAGCAAGAGAGGTGGGGAAGGGCCAGCTGAACCAGTGGGGTTCAGAGGAAAGCAGTGAAAATAAGGCTGAATAGCAATGGGAGGAAGAACAGCCCTTGATGTGGAAAGATGTTAAGAGACAGGCATATGTTTCATGTCAGAATAACATACATGTTTTAAACAGCAAAATGGGGGAACTGGGCACAGAATTATCTTGAAGCACAAGCAAGATGCCTTGTGAGTTCTCTCTGTGGATTTGAAATTAGAAAGAACAGATTGGGAGGAAAAAAAAGGAGCAGATAAAAAGCCTTTTAGAGCCTTGGAGGTATTTCCACTGTCCCCTCAGTTTCTCTGTGAGGATTGGGATTTGCATTTTAAAAAATTAGTTTGACAGGCTTCAACCCAGGTTCTTTAAACACCCCTGCAGACAGCCCTCCTGCTGTCTGCATGGATTAAAGGACACTTGGCTTGAGGAGAACTTTCTAGAGAGGCTTGGGCAGAGTCAGTGGTGGTGAGACCCAGGATGCACCTTCGGGAAGTCGTCTCCTCCCGGGCTCACTGGGCAGCTGCCCTGGGACTCGGGGTGGGGGGGGGGCAGGAGGTGTCAGAGCGGGAGGGAAAATGGTGGGTTCTTTGGAGGTCTAGAGAAGTGACTAAAGACCCTTAGGACACGTGCCACACTTATGCACTGGCTCAGTAATCATTTGTTCACTCTTTATTTCCTTCGTTCATTCAAACATTCATTCATAAAGGAATGGCTCTCTGAGCACCTACTGTGGACCAGCCCCAAGGCCAGGGTTAGGGACGAGAATGAAGAAGAAAACACTCCCTGGTTTTCTGGGTGTTAGCAGGAGGCTAGTAGGGAGATGGATTTTCATTGATTCAACATTTATTGCAAATCTATCACGTGCCAGGCACTGTGCTAGCTGTGGGGATAGAGAAGTAAAAAACAGATATGGTCTCCATCCTCCTGACATCCCCAAATACTGGGCAGATAAACAGCAGGCTGTCAGTAGCCGTGGTTCTAATCTGGAGACAGACATGGGTTCAAATCCTGACTCTGCCACCTTTTGGCTGTGTGACCTTGGACAGCACCTTTTTTCTGAGCCACAGCTTCCTCCTCTGAAAAATGGGAATTGTAATAGTCCTGCCTCACAAGAGTAAATGACGATATGATTAGGCAAGGTACGGCATGTGAGGTGCTTAGTGCAGTGGCCGGCACCTAACTGCTATCCCATTACTTACGGGCTTTCCTGGAAACATGGGAAACACCTTCAAGCTCTAACCCCATGAGAAAGAAAAGAGAAATGGGAGGGGAGAAGGGATTTATGATGGCCTTTACGCAGGGAACGGAGTAGACAAGCAAAGAAGTGGGAAGTAAAGGGGAGAGGAGAGGCAATCAAGGAGGGAGGAGGTGATGAAAAGAGGCAAATCTATAGACACAGGAAATAGATCAGTGGTTGCCTAGGGCTGGGGCAGGGGCACTGAGAGGGATTGAGGGGACGTGGGGAGGGACTGCTAATGTGTACAGGGTTTCTTATTTGGGTGATGAAATGTTCTAACGTTGATGGTGGTGACGGTTGCACAACTCTGTAATTAAACTAAAAACCACTGAATTTTATACCTGAAATCACTGAGTCATATGGTATGTGAATTATATCTCAATAAAGCTGCTACTAAAAAAAAAAGAACACAGGAATAGGAGATGGTGCCTAGAATCAAAAATCACAAGTAGTACAAGCTTTTGTACAGCAAAGGAAACCACAAACAAAACGAAAAGACAACCCATGGACTGAAAAAAATTATTTGCAAATGATACGACCGACACGGGCTTAATTTCCAAAATATACAAACAGCTCATATAACTCAACAACAAAAAACCAAACAACCCAATTGAAAAATGGGCAGAAGATGTAAACAGACATTTCTCCAAAGAAGACATACAGATGGCCAACAGGCACAAGAAAAGATGTTCAACATCGCTAATTATTAGAGAAATGCAAGTCAAAATTACAATGAGGTATCACCTCACATGGGTCAGAATGGTCATCATTTAAAAAATCTACAAATAAATGCTGGAGAGGGTGTGGAGAAAAGGGAACCCTCCTACACTGTTGGTAGGAATGTGAGTTGGTGCAGCCACTATGGAGCACAGTGTGGAGGTTCCTCAAAAAACTAAAAATAGAGTTGACATATGACAATGGCATATATCCGGACAGAACTCTAATTCAAAAAGATACATGCACCACAATGTCCACTGCAGCACCATTTACAATAGCCAAGACATGGAAACAACCTAAGTGTCCACTGACAGAGGAATGGATAAAAGTGTGGTGTGTACACACACACACACACACACACACACACACACACACACACACACACACACAATGGAATACTAGTCAGCCAGAAAAAAGAATGAAATAATGCCATTTGCAGCAACATGAATGGACCCAGAGATTATCATCCTAAGTGAAGTAAGTCGGAAAGAGAAAGATAAACATCATATGATATCACTTATATGTGGAATCTAAAATATGACACAAATGAACTTACCTATGAAACAGAAACAGACTCATAGATAGACAGAATAGACTTGTGGTTGTCAAGGGGGAGGTAGGTGGGGAGGGACAGACTGGGAATTTGGGATTAGCAGATGCAAACTATTATATATAGGATGGATAAACAACAACGTCCTACTGTATAGTACAGGCAATGATATTCAATATCCTGGGATAAATCATGATGGAAAAGAATATGAAAAAGAATGCGTATATACGTATAACTGAACCACTTTGCTGTACAGCAGAAATTAACACAACACTGTAAATCACCTATACTTCCAAAAAAATAAATTGAAAAAAAAAAAAAAGGAATCACAGGTAGACAAAGTGAGACCACGTCCACTCACCTCGACCTTCAGGCCCGCCTGGAAGCTGATGCCATCAGGGATGGTGGTCTGGAATTCAGCAATGGTGTAATATTCTTCCTCCACTTGGGGTGGGATGGGAGGCTTGGGCAGACCTCGAGGCTGGTACAATTAAACACAGTGTTAAAACCACTGTAAGTCCATTCCCGTGGCGCTGAATGGGAGGCGCTAAGGGATTGGGGCACACAATCACCCTCAAGGGGGCGCTGGCGGACCCATTTGGATTCTAGGACAAAACAAAGGGGACCACTCAGATCATCGTCTTCTAGATAGGTCACTGGCCTTTCAGCTTTAGGGCAATGAGAAAAAACATGGGACATTTGCCTATAATCATGAAAATTTGGGGCAAGACAATATTCTCTGAACTTAAGAGGCAACAAGTGTTGTGAAATGAACAGGTTTGCAAGTTAGACCCATTGGTGTGACTTTGGGCAAATCCCTTCCCCTCCTGGAGGCCTGAGTTTTATCTCCTGTAAAATGTGGGTAATAACAGGATCTACCTGGTGAGGTCACGGAGCGCATTCAACGAGTTCACGTAGTGAAACACCGGCATACTGCCTGGCACCCAAAAGGTGCTCGATAAATGGCAGACATTAAAAGAAGAAAGCCCATTTTCAAAGTACTGCTTACAGAGTTAAAAATGGAGTATGAAAGTAAGAGATCAGAACGGCACCACAAGCGAAACGTGTGCCTTATCCCATTTTGGTTTCAAGTTACGTTATTCAAGGAGACTTATCTAAGATAAAGCGGAGTCGGCTCAGGAAGCAGAAAGTACATCCTGAGACCTAACTGTCACAAAGCCATGGGCGAACTGTTTGATCTCCCCGGACCTCAGTCTTTCCACCTGTCAGTGGGATTAGCTTCACAAGGCTGCTGTGTAGGCAGGAAAGAGTGCATCCTTGGAGAAGGCGAGGTGAGTGTCAGGGGGCTAATCTCAGGTCAGGGTCTGGCTCCCCAGTTGCAAGGGTCCACTTACTATGGTCATATCCCGGCGAGGAGGGGGTCTCTGTCTCATCTTGGGTGATCCTATAAAGAGACGACAGATAAAATTCCTGAGGTGGACACCACGAGAGATCTATTCTCTCCTGCAGGAGATGAGGCATCACATTCAGCACAGGCATCAGCGAGCGACTGCAACGCTTCCTGTGGGACAGCCCAACTAGAAAGGGGACACTCAGACTGGGTTCAGGACTCTCCATCCACAAGGGGATGGTGCCCAGTCCTGGAGCAATGGAAAGCCTTCCAGCAAAGGCAACAAGTGCAGGCTTCAGAGTAACGCAGAGGTGGGAGGCTACAAGTTATGTGACTTTGAGCTGCATGGTCCTCTTCTGGAGAGGGGGTGATAATGCCTGCCTCCTGGAAGCAGTGGTGGAGATGAAAGTCAACAATACAGGTGAGGCTCTTGGCATGTGGCAAGCACGCATTAATGGTACTGCCCCTGGCTTTGTGCTCTGGAACACACCCAAATTAAACAATGCATAAACAGAGCCAAACAAACTTGGACTGAGGACTGCAGGGGTTTTTACTCTGGAGTTGGGCTGCCCCTGCTCTGGGTCTCAGGATCAAGAAGAGGACGACTCTGCAGTGGTCCAAGGCTCCTGGCTAAGGGCAGAACATTGAGGAAGGCACCCCATAGGCTGTCAGAGCTGGTTTAGCATGGGTCTACACAGAAGTGTAGTTTGGTAGTTGGCGTGTAGAGGAGACTGCAAAACTCTTAAATACCCATTTTTCCTGTCTTCTATTAGAAAAAAATCACAACAGAGTTTTAGCCAGACACTTGACTGCTTACATGAAGACTACATTTCCCAGACTCCCTTGCAGCTAGGTACTGCCATGTGACTAAGTTCTGGCTGATGGGATGTGAAAGAGTAACAAGTCTGTAGCTTCTGAGTCCAGCCTTCCACTTCTCCCTGCCTCATCTTCCTTGGCCGGACTGGCGGTGAGCCCTCCTGGACCAGGAGGATGAGGGCAACACAAGATAGATACAGCATAACAAGACTCGTGACTGGATAGAGTTGCTACAGCAACATATACCTGATTGCTCGGTGAGAAAGAAATAAACATCTAAATTACTTGAGCCATTGTTATTGGGTGTATGTGTGTGATAGTAGTGGGGAGTCTTTGCTTGAGCATCTGAACCTATATATCCTAACAGAGACACGGGCTTTCAGATTTTCACTTGCTCCTCTAGTGTTAATGGGAATCCTCCTATGCTCTTGGCCACGCATGATAGGATCCTGCCACGGCATGTCAGTGTTTTCTCAGAGTGACTGAGAACAACTGAGAGACTCAAGAAGTTCACTGACCATAAGAGTCACTTTAAACAGCTGGAGAAGCCCAGCGAGGGGCAAGTGACTGCATCCTTGTGGCTAGTTTTTAGTCCTTGCCCAACAGACAGACTCCTTCTGCCCTGTACAGGGTCACATGCTTGAGGCTGGCATCCTGGGTATGCAGCAGACAACAATAATGAACCTACTCTCAGGTGTGCTGGGAACATGAAATGGTAAAATAGCTTCGAAAAGCAAGATGAGTAAAGAACTATCTTCGGAATAAACCCAACACAGGGTCCGCTTTTTCTTCCCCTGGCTCAGAAATGAGGCCCTGCAGACAGACCACTGGCACTTGAGTCAGAGGGACCTGGGTTCAAGTCCTGGCTCCACTGTTCACTAGCTGGGTAGCCTTGGACAAACCCTTTCATCTCTGTTTCCTAATCTGTAAAATAAAAGGAGTAGGTCCTTCAAAGGTTGTTACAAGGAGTCAGTGAGACTGATTATAAGATTCCTGGCACCTAGGAGGGGCTTGAGAAACAGGAGCTCTGGTGATATGAGACGGTGGAAAAAACATGGCTTGAGTAGGAAAGCCATGTCTCTCCACTCAGTTTCTGCAACTTGCTGGCTGAATGAACTGGAACGAGTGACCTGGGGTTTGTGAGCCTGTTTTCTTATCTACAGGATGGTGGGCAGCAGGGCTGCCGTGAGGATGAGGGACAACATGTGAGGACCTCTGGGCACAGAGCCTGGCACGTAGTAGGTGCCCAGCTGCCGGGAGCTCGGGTGGGCGGCACTTACTCTGCTTGACGTCACTGTCGGGCGCCGGGCGGCCTTCAAACCGGCCATCCCTCTGGTTGTTGAGCAGCTCCTTGTCCCGGCCCACCGAGTTCTGCTGCCGGGAGACGCCGTCCAGCTCGAGGACGCCCGCGTGGGCGGGTGAGCCGGGGCCCAACTTTGGGGGTACAGGCTCCCCGCTGCTCTTCTTTAGGTAGGAAGCTGGGGCCCAGCCCTCTTTGCCCTGGTACCTGGGAGGAGGGGGAAGGATGCCCATCAGGCTGCCCTGCCAGGCCCATGGGAAGAAGTTGCACTCCTACTGTGAATCCCACTTTGGGTCCCAGATGGCAGGAACGGTGGACCACGACCTGCCCAGGGCCAGGGGCTGGTACACCGCTTGCTGCCTCCTGATGAAGCCTAAGCCCTCAGCTGGGCCTCCCCAATCTGGCCTCTCCTTACCTGCCCAGCCTTGGCTCTCACGGCAACCCCCAGGTCCTGCCCACCCCACACAGCTTGCGCTCTCCCAAAAGTTCCACCATCTCTCACCCCCCTGCCCCTGCTCTTAGAGACCCTCTGCCTGGAAAGCCCATTCTCTCTCTCTTTTTTTTTTTTGCGGTACGCGGGCCTCTCACTGTTGTGGCCTCCCCCGCTGCGGAGCACAGGCTCCGGACGCGCAGGCTCAGCGGTCATGGCTCACGGGCCCAGCCGCTCTGCGGCATGTGGGATCTTCCCGGACCGGGGCACGAACCCGTGTCCCCTGCATCGGCAGGCGGACTCTCAACCACTGCGCCACCAGGGAAGCCCAAGCCCATTCTCTTTTGTGCTCCTCTTTCCCAGCTCTGCTTAATAGCATGCCCCCTCTCAAGCCTTTCCCGAGCCTCCCTCCACGGTGCCCCCCACTGTCTCCTGCACACCCCACAATCCCAGCACCTATAACACCCAGTGACACTTGGCTGTGACGGTCCTGTCTCCCCACTTAGAACTCGAGCTCCTGGGGGCGAGGATCATGGATGATTCGTCTGTGTGTGTGACGGCCCTCGCTCCCAGTGAGTTGAGTGAAGAAAAAAGGGGACAAGTGGACAAACTGCCAGTGGACCTGGCAAGGGTGAGCAGCCACAAAGCTCCGCTACAGCCACTGTCCCCGTACAGTCGTCACTACTGGGACCATGATGATAACGGTAAGTGACACTTAGTGAGCACCTACTCCATGACCTTCCTGTTCCAAGCACTTGATAGCTATTGCTATAGTTCATCCATCCAACCTGGGGGTTGGCAGAAATGGATCCAGACCTAGAAAGCTGGCACCAGAGTCTGTGCTGCTTTGCTGCCTCTTCCCAGAAGCCCCAGCTCCCGGCACAAAGCCTGGCATAGGCAGGGTGGGCCTCCAGTCATATTGCTTAACAAGTAGATTAAACACGCGTTCAGATGAGAACAGAGCAGGTCGGGGGTTGGTTCCAGGGTTACCATAGGTCACTGAGCTTCGGAGTGACTGAGACCCTGACAGACCAGCTCACTGAATTCCAAAGGGGACTGAACGAATGTAACAATCATTTAATTCTCTGCACTATGGAAGTCGGTTGAATAGCATGACCAGAGGGGTTGATTGGGACCAGAGGTGTGCTGGAGTCAGCTCACAGCACTTGTGAGAGCCAGCTGTTCATATCTCTTCCCAACTCGGCATTTAGTGCCATCACACTGGGAGCTTAAAATCTGCCACGGTGGCAGTATTTACACCACAGAAATTGGCAAACACGGCAACTCAAGAGCATTTTCCCCTGGAGAGCTGGCTGTTAAAATTGCCAGCATCCCACTGGTCTGAACCACAAAACAGGTGCCCACACCTTTGGGGACGACATCTAACAGACTGGAGATGATATATGGCAGGGTCACATCTCGTCAAGAATCACCTTAAGAACTAAATAGCACTGCGTTTCAATAAAAAAAAAAAAGTCCTTTATAACAAGAAGCAAACTTAAAAGGAGGCAGAAATCTTTAGTTTGGTGTCTATCAATCTTAACATATCCCCTGAGAAGGACTAAATCTTGTGCTAATTGGAAAACGTCAGACTACACACAATCCGGGCATCACTATGAGATAGTTCATCACTTGGGGCACAAAGCCATAAGCAGAGAGGCAACACCTGCAATGCTGAGTGGGCTTTGGGGTCAGAAAGGTATGCGTTCAAAACCTGGTTCGGTCACTTTCTAGCTTCAGTCAAAGCTTCTGATGACCGTGGCAACATCCACTGCAACCTCATGAGGGACCCTGAGCCCAGTCGAGCCACCTGAATTCCAGAGTCACTAAGTTTTGGGATAATTTGTTACACAGCAAGGTAACACCTATAATCCAGATATGTGAGTTATTGTTGTTATTTCTCCGGCTTCAAACCTCAGTTCTGAGGAAGTCTTCCTGACTCCCGGGCTGAGGAGCCCTCTTCTGTGCTCCAGTGTCCCCTGTGCAGCCCTCCTACGCCTCACGCGCCTCCCTGCCCTGTACTTGTGTCTGAGTCTGCCTTCTATGCCTGTGGGTCTGAACCACTGTCTCTTTCTCACTGTTGACTCACCAGCTTTCAGTAGACAGCTTGGCCCAAAATAGATTTTGGTGTAGGTTTGCTGAATGAATGAAGGGTTACACACTCAGCCCCATGTGAGTGGTCCCAATGTCCTGCCTCATGTCCGGCCTCACATCACGGCACAGACACCAGGTGGCAGGGACCTCAGGCTTCTTCTCTTGCCCTAATTTCCTGAGGCTGTATCCTGCTCGCCCGGGTAACCAAAGAGGGAGTTCCCCGGACTTTCATTACTAAAACTGGGAAAGTCCCAAGTAGAGCACGATGAGTTGGCCACCTGTACCTATGAGCTTTCAATTCCATCACATGGGTGGAAGAGCTGTGACAAACTGTTTGGAAAGCCGGTCTCCACTGGACTCTGAGACATGACGGCAAATGATGAGCTTTAGGACGGGCTACTGTCCATGTGGTGTTTAGCATCCTGTTGCTCTCAGAGCGGGGCTGGGGTGGGAAATCACTCACGCAGGGCAGCTTCAGCCTCCACTTACTCATTATGAGACACATCTGGAGGTGGAGACCAGTCTTGCTCAATTGGGTTAGTGCTATCGGTGGTTCAGTGTGTTTAGGGACGGTTTTGCTTAATATGCATTTTTAGAGAAGGATATGGGTAGGGAAGGAAGCCAAACAGCACAGAGGAGAAGCGTCCTTTTATAGCTCAGGCTGAAACCTCACCTCCTCTGCAACTGCTTACAGATATCTGTGCAGCTGAAGCCTATATGACCTGAAACCCACCCAGCTGCAGAGGGTACCTGATCTTCCACCAGCCTTCCAGGTTTTTCTGGATGACCTCCACCACAGCTCCTCTCTCCAGGTTCATTTCATCTTGGTCACGAGCTGTGTATGGGTAGATGACTGTGTACTTCTCCTCTGTGGGGACAAACAGATGTTGGGGTAAGTCAAAGACACTATATAAGCCCCGGGACGTTGATGGCCAAGGCTGTGATCTGAGAGATGCCCTCGTAAGGAGGGATTTCCTCCAAAGACTTCTGTGCACCATCTCTGTTCCCACCCCCCCACCCCCGCCCCTGGCCCCCAATAAGCGACCCTCACTTAGCCCTGGATGACCCTGTGCAAGCAGCAACAGGACACAGGACGAACGGCAGGTCAGTTCCTCTGAAGTCCCTCAGCATCATACATTTGCACTCACCTTCCTCAAATCTGTGCCTCAAGGTCACCTTCCTTGACCTTGCCTTAGGTAATACCCAGACCCATGGCACCCTCATCCCCCTTACCCAGGTTTATTTTCCCCCCTTACCAGGAATTACCTTCTACCATACCAGATAATTTACTTATATTATGTTCCATGTCTGTTTCCCCCGCTAGAGTAAGAGCTCCAGGAAGGCAGGGGTTTGAATCTGTCTTGTTCATTCCTCTATCTCTAGCACTGGGCACAGTACTGGGAATATTTAGGAACTATTTAGTAAAATAGTCAATGTTTAGTAAATGAACAAGTCCCGAAGGCCTGGTGGGAGGCACCCTGCTCATGCTGCAGCGGGGGTGGGGTGGATGTTAAACCCTCTGTGGCTCCTCTGCAGTTCTTAGTGGTGGAGGGTCAGGGACAAGCTACATCTGGCAGCATATGGTTTGGGGTGGAATCACTACCAGGGAGGAGACAGCTAGCAATGCTCATTACCTAGCTGGTAGCTGATCTCCATTTTTCATTGTTTTCAAGCCCCTGGATCCAACCACGCCTGAAGCTTCAATTTTATTTTTTTAAATTTATTTTTTTAATTGAGATATAATCGACTTCTGGGTGTACAACATAATGATTTGAGATATATATCATGAAATGATTGCCTGCTTCTGTTTTCATTAACACCACTGGGGTGCCTTCCATCCCACTCTCAGTGGTTTCCTGCTCCTACCCCCAAAGCCAAGAGAGCTGCCTCGGGCTGTGTCCCTCCCACAGCAGGACCTCACCCCCGACCCCCTGCAGGGCCCCGCTGGCAGGGTCATTCATTGTCACACTCAGGCAGGGCCCTCCAGAGAGCAAGAGAATAGCTCCCATCCCCACCCAACACTGTCAGCAGTGACTGCTGAGACAGATAACAGATGAGTGTCCCAGGGGAGCCAGTGAGGCCAGGAGCCGGCTTTCCTGTTTTGGTTACATTGCAGCCCGCAGGGAGGGACTGAGCCAGCTGTGGGCTGACGTTGATAGTTAGTGTGTCCGGGCTGCCTCTCTCTCTCTCTCTCGCTGGGAAAACACCACAGGCTGTCTGTGGCCTTCCCAGCTGGTGCAGAGGGAGGCGGAAAACACACAGGGCGTTTATTTATTTATTGATCTAGCCCCCTGACCTGCTCTGTGGGGGCTGAGCTGACTCAAGCTGCACACATTCTGTATACAGCGCAGTCAGCTGTTCTCCTCACTCGCAGATGCAGGCTGGGGTGTGGGTGCTGTGAAGGGTGCTGGGGGCAACTCAACCCCGTGGATGCACAGAAGTTTTGTCTGGCCAGGTGAGAAGGGGCACTGCCTGGGTCCCGGACTAAGTACTGTTGGTACTACAGGCCCTGGACTCCTGGGGATTCGCTAGCAACCAGAGACCCTCTCTGGGCTCCGTAGGATGCTCAGGGTTCCCTAACAAAGGGAAGTGGGAGAACTTGTAGACTGCGTGGTGGGTAACACTGCCTGCTTGCCATCCATCTGCCCTCCCTCTGGTGGCACTGCTAGCCTCCAGCCACATGTTTGGGTGAGGGTGACCTCGCCACCACCCAGAGGGATGGGGAGGGTGCATAACGCTGGCCTGGCCAAAGTGACTGGCCACCGTGATTAGTTCAGGGATGGCATATGACCCAACTGGGTCAGTTGGAACCAACTGATCGTGTTGAAGGAGAAGCATTTTCTTTGGTGGGTGCCCCTGAAGGGTGCCTGGAACTACTGTCACCATGAGACAATGGTTCCAGCAAGGGAGAGAATGGGAGCTGAAGGTGGCGAGAATAAGCCTCAGGTGCCAAGGACAGGTAGAAAGGGAACGTTGCCTGCCATGCCAGTAAACAAAGAACGTTGCCTGCCATCAAGCCATGAGCCACTGCAGTCACCCCCAACAGTGCACCCTGAGGGGCATTTGGGATGGATAAAAACAGGAAGCATTCTGTGCTCTGGATACTGGCCTTAGATAGTTCAGATGCATATCTAAGGAATAATTTCAATGAGACCAGATTCTTGCATCTTTCCATTCATAGAAAAGCACTAAAATCATTAACTTAAGATATCTGGGGCTTCCCTGGTGGCGCAGTGGTTAAGAATCCGCTTGCCAATGCAGGGGACACGGGTTCAAGCCCTGGTCTGGGAAGATCCCACATGCCATGGAGCAACTAAGCCCGTGCGCCACAACTGCTGAGCCTGTGCTCTAGAGCCCACGAGCCACAACTACTGAAGCCCGCATGCCTAGAGCCTGTGCTCTGCAACAAAGAGAAGCCACTGCAATGAGAAGCCCATGCACCGCAACGAACAGTAGCCCCCGCTCACTGCAACTAGAGAAAGCCCGTGCGCAGCAACGAAGGCCCAATGCAGCCAAAAATAAAAACAAATAAAATAAATAAATTTATATTAAAAAAAGCTATCTGTTTTTTGTGATTAGCAGTAATCTTTTGATGTTAGACTACATGTTTTGTTTTGTTTTTCCAGCCAAAAACTCCTATGCATCCTGGTTCCTCCCTTACCTCATAGGAGCAGTTCCTCAGAGCTATCTGAGAGGCTGTCTCCCAGGCTAGAGTCCTCAGTAAGGTGCCTGTATAAAACTTAACTCACAACTTCTAGGTTGGGTATTTTTCTTCAGTTGGCAGACATTTTCAAGCTCCCGGATCCAGCCATGCTAGACGCTGACCCTACCCGAGGGTTTTCAATGACATGAGTCAATACACTTCCCTTTTGCTTAAGCTGGTTTGACGTGGGTTTCTTTTCCCTGGCCACTCAAATGCACCTGATGAAGGGAACAGGTCACTGGCTCAGCATTACAGGGGCCCCCAGGCATCATTTTTTACCCTGGGAAACTTTAGGGCCCCAGGCTGACAAACACCCTAAACTCCCTCCTCCCAAACCTACATGCCAACACACAGGGTACAGACCAGATCACCGTCTCTCACATGCAACAGGCACGGGCAGTCCCAGAGCATGCAGATGCAGGGACCCAGTTCCGAATACCGAGCGGGGAGGAAAACTCTGAGGTAGGCACCTTGACGCCAGCTGATGGCATACAGGTCCCCCAGAGTCCGGCGGCGGCCCATGGGCTGGGGCAGAGACCAGTATCTCCATGAGACTGGACGGGCAGCATGTGGAGGCGAAGGGCAGAAGGCAGAGGTAAGAAGAAAGCAGTCCCAGTGTCTTGAGGCAAAGGCGGCACCAAGCACGTGCTCCCTCTCAGGAGCAATTATTTCTGCGTCTATGCCACGCCCCAGGTGTCTCAGAAGGACCAAATTCCTGAGTACGAACCTTGAACTTGAGTGAAGAGCCACCCAATAGACAGGATGCTATTCCTAGCATGATTATAAAGGCACTAAGAGAAGCCCTCATGGCAGGGGGAAGAAATGTACAAACCCTTAGGAAAATGTGGTCTCTCTCCCATCTTCTAGCTGTGTGACCCCGGGCAAGTGTCTCTACTTTCTGAGCTTCTTTTCTCATCTGTAAAATGGGGACGATAATCAGTCCCTTACAGAGACACGCCCCGTGGTAGGAATCATTAACTGTCTAAGGGAGCTATAGTTTCCACGCAGCACATGACTACCCCTTAATCTGAGTTGATTTTTGCACTTTCTCCTCATGAGCGCCGCCCCTAGAGCCTGGTGGGCCCCACAAACGCAGAGCAAAACAAAAGGCATTTTACTCTGCGGGTGCTGGCTGCAATAAAACTAAACGCAAACCACGTATGCATTTTTTTTTTTTTTTTTTGCTAACCTTTGAGCATAGAAATATCCCTTCTCCTTACCCTCTTTTCTGTTAAATACATACTCAAGCGGCTTTGTGTTTTCTAAACAGTCAACTAAAAGCCCTAAATATTCAACCCTAGGTAAGGCATAGCTCTATGATAATAACTGTTCCTAGTTATTCATTGTTTTAGGTTCTTTGCCAAGTGCTTTGCATGTGGGATCTCATTTAATTAAAAAAAAAAAATCCCATGACGTAGATACCATCGTTTCCATTTTCAGAGGAAGCGGCTGAAGCATAGAAAGGTTAAGTTGCTGGCCCAAGACCACTCAGCCAGTAAGTGGGACAAATTCAAATTCGGTGGTGAGAGTCAAGTTCAGGTCTGATTCCAAAACCCTCCCGTTTATTAGCTAAAGTGAGCTCATACTCTAGATTGAGGAATGCTCCTGGGGGGAAAGGGGGGTTGGCTGAGCCTTAAGATTTCTGACACAGCGGGAACCACTCTTTAGGAGGGTCAGCTCTGATCCTGACACCCAGTCAGGGCCGTTAAACCAACACAGAAAGCAGCCAAAGCAGAGATCTTTACGGATGGCTTCAGATGTCTTGTAAATGAGCTTGGAGCAGCCCCAGCACCTTGGCCATCAGGATAATTCAAGGGAGGAAGAGTGAGGTGTTGACAGCGATCTGGCTGGGGGCCATTGAGGTCCCATGGAGGTATCAGGGCCCCAGCTCCAGCCAGGCTCACCTGGGTTGGCTCCCCAAGGCCCCTAAGAAAGGGCGGGCTTGCTCTGCCCCAACCCCAGGGCCTGGCTTCATGTCCACAGGCTCTAGTCTAGGAGGCTGGGAGGCAGAGGCTGAAGGGAAGGGATTGGGTGCCGCCGGCCCTCACGGTCTCCCCAGCGAGCCCGAGGCCCCGGCTGCTTCCTACCTTCTTCCGGCTGTAGGGAAAACTCATCCTGCACACCATCCTGTCCTTCGAGGCAGGTTGCGGGGACCCAGCCTTGCTCTTCAGCTGTGCTGACGAACCACCAACCTGGAAAATGAGAGTGCAGACTGATATCAGTTGGGTCAGGTGTGAGGGCCGGGCGTCAGAATATAATATTAGATTCAGCCGCTGCAGGAACCAACGCTCAGCGTCAGGCTCAAAAGTCTCCATTTTATTAGTAGAACACAACTACCCATGTGAGCGGACTGCTAACTGCTAGAGACAGGCTAACAGGAAACCTGCTCTTGAGCCTGGGACGGGGCTGTGGAGGGGAGTCAGGGATGGGGGAGGGGAGAAAGGTCCTAAAGGATGAGAGTAAAGAACGTAGCTCCCTTCGCTAAGGCGTGCAAGGCACTCATCATTTTACTTGCATTATCTTATATCATCTTCACACTATCATCCCTACTGCACAGACGAGGAAACTGAGGCTCCAGGAGGCAGGGCTCGTGCAAGTTCACATGGCTTACGGTCGAGCTGCGACTTGCACCCAGGGCTCTCTGATACTGAAACCGCTGCCCTCATAACTTATCTGAGACACTGATTTTGCGTCTGTTCATGTCAAGGTAAATCTGGCCGCAGATATAACAGTTTGAGAGGCCGTTCACTGAGACTCAGGCCCTCCCATTTTAGAGAAAGGGCTCTCATGGAGCCTGTGGTAGGCAGAATAACAATGCACATGGCAAAGGGTGTGAATTAAGGTCGCAGATGGGGTTAAGGTTGCTAATCAGCTGAACTCCCAAATAGGAGGTTATCCTGGCTTATCTGGGTGGGTGCAGTTTAATCACAAGGCAGGCAGAAGGAGGGTCGGGGGAGATGTGGCTGAGGAAGGAAGGTACAGAGAGGGGCAAAACTGCTGGTTCTGAAGGTGGAGGAAGGGGTCACGAGCCACGGGGTGTGGCTGGCCTCTAGAGAATGGAAAAGGCAAAGAAGCAGAGGCTCCCCAGGCCTGCAGAAGGGAACACAGCCCCAGCACTGCCTTTTTTTTTTTATCCACTGGGGCCCATTTTGGGCTTCTAACCTCTAGAACCATATGATGATAAATTTGTGTCGGTGTAAGTCACTGAATTTGTGGTAATTCGTTATAGCAGCCACAGGAAGTTAATACAGGGCCCAGCTGGCTCTGACCTGCATAAATGGAAAAGTAGGATCTGCTCCCCAAGATCACAAACCTCCAGGCCCCGGAGACCCCAAAGGAGAAGAGAAGGAAGGGGCAGACTCTGGACTAGCTTCCCGGTCTCACAGGGAGGCCTTTGCTTTTGAGCTCCCTGAGGTAGAAGCCACCTTCTGCTTTACTTGACTGGGTGCACCTTTTAAAAGACACGTTTTGGTGGCTGGGAAGTGTGTGTGTGTGTGCGTGTGTGCGCGCGTGTGTGCTCACGCGTGTGTGTGTGTGTGTGTGCGTGTGTGTGTGTGTGCGTGTGTCTGTGTGAATGAATGGGGTTGATAAACCTGTGAAAAACCAGAAATCAGAAATATGCCATATATGCCTTCCTAAGGACTCCTATTTGTAGGTATCCGCGCGGGGTTAAGGGACGTGTCACAACAGCAATGACAGTAAAGATGCGCCAGACTGTCTCAGTGCTTCGCATCTACTACTGACAGGCTGAGTCCTCACACCAGCCTGTGAGCTGCATTCTATTACTGCCCCATTTTACAGACGGAGAAGCCAAGCTCAGAGACGGGCAGTGACTTGACCAAGGTCACAAAGAAAGTGGCAGAGCCGGGATTCGACCCAGGCCATCTGGCTTCACAGCCTCAGCTCGTAACTACTGGCACAAATGCCTCATACATTGCTGGAAGGAGAGTAAATTGGTATGGCCACAGTTTGGAAGCAGGTCATTTGGCTGTACCTTAACATTTAAAGTATGCGTATCTTATGGTCCAGCAGTTTTCTGCGTATCTAACCTAAAGAAACACTCACCAATGTGCACACATATATACTGTTCATACTAAAGGAAGATATGGCTTATAGTATGCCATATTTTCACATAGTATGCAGATGTTAAAAGAATAAGAGCTAAATGTTGACTTAAGAAAAAGCATGTTGCAGGTCAAAATATATAGAATGATACACCACTGGGCTTAAAAAACCTACAAAATTATATATAGAGGCATGAAATACGATGTGTATGTATGTGTGTACATAGTTATATATATGTACGCATGTGCACATATATGTATACACACATGTGTACAAATGTGTACACTGTGTACATACATATACACCTGTATAGAGTTTTTTTTAAAATAAATTTATTTATTTCTTTATTTATTTATGGACACGCTGGGTCTTCGTTGCTGCGCATGGGCTTTCTCTAGTTGCGACGAGCGGGGTCTACTCTTTGTTGCGGTGCGCGGGCTTCTCATTGCGGTGGCTTCTCTTGTTGCAGAGAACGGGCTCTAGGTGTGCAGGCTTCAGTAGTTGCAGCACGCGGGCTCAGTAGTTGTGGTGCAAGGGCTTAGTTGCTCCGTGGCCTGTGGGATCTTCCTGGACCAGGGCTCGAACCCGTGTACCCTGCATTGGCAGGCAGATTCTTAACCACTGCACCACCAGGGAAGTCCTATCCCTGTACACACATTTATACACATGCGTGTATACAGTTATCAAGAAGCATTCACCCCAAACTGATAGAAGGGCAGTCTGGGTTTGGAAAGGGGACTAGGCCTGAAGCTAGCGGAAAAAAATAGGTTTTAACTTTATCATTAATGTTTCAAGAAGAACATATCCATATATTACTTGGGTAAGTAAAAGGTAATTGAAAACAAATGTTGAGTTTGTTGGCCACTTGAAGATCTGGACATATGCCTTTTCCCTGCTGTCCTCTGGACACACCAGGCTTGGCCCCCACCCCATCCTGCCTCCTCCCCTTCTCCCAGCAACGTGTTCTTCCTGACGTCGCTCAAGCTGGCAAAGCAAAGCGGGGTGGGGGTGGGTGGGTGCTCCCTTCTTCCATCCCCACAGAGCATCCCAGTCATACCCACAGACTGCCTGTACTCATTTCTAGGAATTAGAACGTCACATGGCCTCGGGGCCAGCTGGAATTGGTTAGGAACTCCAGCTCGGCAACCTATCACAAGATCTGGGGTGAGTGACTGAGTCACTTGGAGTCTTGGTGTCTTCAGCTGTGAAGCAGGGATAACAACTGCTGTACTGTGTAATCAAGAAGTTTTGGTTGGCTACTGCTCATCTCCTGACTAATGGGAACATGCTGCAGAGGCCGCCGGAAACAGTCTTTCCCTGTTTGTTGGACCTTAACTAGCCACTGGGGTATCACAGAGATTGGCCCACTAATATTGCTAGTCAATGTCACATTTTAGCTACAACAAAGCCAGTGGGGGTTTAATGCCACTTTTTCCTGGAGAGGATCCACTCATCCCCTGCTCCTTGCTCTCTGTCTTCAATGGTACCAATGCCCTATTGCGGCTAAAGAAGGCAAAAGGGAAGGAAACGCGTTTTGGGTACCTATGTGCCAAACACAGGCTTAGGCCCTCTCTATGTACTGCCTCATTTAATCCTGGAAGCAGCCTCCTCAACGAAGTGACCTGGATGGCTGTGAAATGCGGAGTTCAGGTGGAAACCCAGGTTAAGTGTCTCAGTCACATCACATTCTGTCCCGGCCAGTGTACAGGCAGACCTCGTTTTACTGTGCTTTGCTTTATTGCACTTCACGGATAATGTGTTTTTTACAGATTGGAGGTTTGCGGCAACCCTGCATCAAGCAGGTCTATTGGTGTCATTTTTCCTATAGCATTTGCTCACTTCATGTCTCTGTGTCACATTTCAGTAATTCCCCCGATTTCAAACTTCTTTATTCTTATTATATTTGTTACATGATCTGTGGTCAGTGATCTTTGATGTTACTATTGCAAAAAGATTACGACTTGCTGGAGGTTCAGATGATGGTTAGCATTTTTTAGCAATAAAGTATTTTTAAGTTAAGGTATGTATATTGTTTTTTTGACATAAGACTACTGCACACTGAATAGGCTATAGTATAGTATAAATGTAACTTTTTTTTGCACTGGGAAACCAAAAAATTCACGTGACTCGCTTTATCGCAGCGGTCTGGAACCAAACCCACAATATCTCTGAGGTCTGCCTGTATGTGACCAGCGGTCCCTCTGAGGGCAGGTGGGCTGAGGCACTGTGTCCATCCCACCAGAGCCCACAGCTGACAGAACCTTCATGAGGACTCCCATGGTAGCCAAAGGCAAATCAACAGAGCAAATCTCCATTGGAATGCTGGACTCCGTGTCTCCAAGTACTCTGAAACCAGAAGGAATGTTCCTAAAATGTGAACCTCAGGACAAGTCGATAACCCCTGACCCAACAGGATGCTGGTGAGCTGTGACCAAGTGGAGTACTCAAGCCCTGTGATCAAACAAGGCCAGCTTTCTAGGAGGCCACCAACCAGATCCGTGGAAACGGAGCAGCCTGGATTGGCCATTGCAGCGTTTGCACTCCCAAGCGTTTCCTGTCCCAGAGGCTTGGTGAGAGTGCAGGGTGGAAGGGAGGTGGTCTAGGTCTCCTACCTGACTCGTTCTTCTCGATGATGTCTACCACTTGCCCCACGCTGAGGCTGATCTCCGAGCTCTCCTGCTTCTGGTAGTCTGCCACCACTACGTACTGCTCCAGGACCATGGGGTCCACCGAGGTCAGGTCGCCCCCTGGGGATACAAAATGCCAACACACAACCCATGTGTGAAGGAACAGGAGCCAGGGGGTGGGGTGGGTCAGGAGGACATTCCAAATAGAGAACGAAGCTGTGACAGGACTTGTCTCAGGGTCACCTCATCCATTTATTCTTTCATTCATTTGCTCACTCAACCACCAAAATTTACCAAGTGCCTGTCCTTGTGCAGGTACTGTGCTGGGCACTAAGGATTCAGAGTTGATGTGGTACTTGGCCTGAAGAAGCTGACAGCGTAGTGGGAAAGTTCATTCATTCCTATCCATCCATCCATTCATCCATCTGCCATTATTCACCCATCATCGTCCACCCAACTAAACATCCATTCATCATTCATCCAACCAAACATCCATCTGTCTAGCTATCCACTGCCATCCATCCATCCCAAATCACCCATCTATTAATTCACGAAGTCACCAGTGATGTTCCAAACACTCTCTTAGATGCTGGGCATACTAAAGTGAATGAAACAGACATGACTCCTAGCCTCGAGTAGCTCAGTCTAGCTGGGGAGAGAGACATGTACACAAGTATATATGATCGCTAAGTATACAGGATAACACTAGTTTTTGATTGATGCCTTGCTGGAAACAACCAGGATGCCAGACAGAGAATGAGTGGGAAAAGGATGCTACATTAAATGGAGTGGTCAGCAAGACCCCTCCAGGGAGGTGACATAAAGCAAAGACCTCGGAGGCAAGGAGGCGTGAGGAGAATGGGGACAGAGTGGTGCAGGCAGACTGTGGGATGGGAAAGGGCCTGGAGCCTTCTAGGAACTGGCTGAAGTCCAGGAGTGAGCAGAGGGCGGTCCTGTATGAGATCACCCTGGCAGGCATGGGTCAGAGCAGGCAGGACATGCTGGGCCAAGGCAAGAAGTTCGGATTTTTTGAAACCCTGAAGTAGAAAGCCACTGAAGGGCTTTAAGAAGGGAATGACAAGATTTACATCTTTAAAAAGACAGTTCTGGCTGCCACATGGAGACTGGATTACAGCCTGGCAAGAAAAAAAGCAGGAGACCAGATGGAGGACATGGTGTTTGCAGACAAGAGATGATGGTAGCTTTGGACCAGGGCAGGGGCAGCTGGGCAGAGGAGCCCCTGGGGAGGCCATTTCCACAGGATGTAGCGCTGTGTGGCCCTAGTTAAATACTAAGACATATCTGATAAGTAAATGAAAAGATATCACAGAATATGGATGATGTAAAGGGACATCTGAGTTCAGACACTCCAGAGAGAGGGGGCAGCACTTTTAGAGCAGCAGCTGAATGTGATGGGAAGGCAGACTGGCTTTTGTGGCCACTGGGCCCTGGTTTTCTGAAAGTCCTGATTCAAAGGATTCCCTTCTATTGTTTCCATAAACCACTGAAATATCCATTTATACATTTCTGTGTCCAAATACACCCATCATGAGCCAATTTTGTGCATCTGTTCCCAACTCTGTTGGGTAGTATCTTATTGAAATTGGCCATGGTGGGAGTATTTACACCATGGAAAATGGCAAATGCCACAAAGCAGGGCTTCCCATCAGAGAGCTGGTCGTGAAGTATTTACCAGCACGCCGTTGCACCCCAGCCTCTGGCATCTAGGAGCGGCACAAAAGCCCTCTGTTAGAACCACGCGTTCTCCATTTCTGATGCGGAAAATCAGAGCAGGGCATTGCAGGCGGGTGAAGAAGGGTCACCGCTTCTTGGCTCTGTGACCATGTTCTAGCCATTCACCCTCCCAGGCTGAGGGTAACGGAGGGAAATGGGAGGGCCCCAGGGCAACTCTGCCCCTTGCACCCTGAGTGGAGAAAGCATGAGAAGAGAGAAAGAGAGGAGAAAAGAGAGACGGCAGATGTGGGATGAAGGCTCAGAAGTAGATTGGGAGGGAAGTAGCCCCACATGAATGCCTATCACAGGCTATACACTGTACATAAACTACCTCGACACAACTGCCCTGGAAGGTGGGTATTACCACCCCCACGTTATAGACAAGAAAACAGAGGCTCAGACATACCAGGTGACTTGCCTTAGATCTCACCGCTACCTGGTGACAAGGCCAGATCTGAACCAGGTCCACCTGGTGGCAGTTAGGTGAGGAAAGAAAAGATGATAGGAAGGAAGGCTAGTCTGAGATCTTGCTCTCCTACCCCACAGGTCCCCATGACCGCCCCCCAAGTCTTATGTCTTTGCAGCTCTCAGGGTTATCTTCACTACTGCCAGCCTTCTCCTCCTCTGTCACCTCCCACCCAGGTCAGGCCGCAGAGCTGATCTCCTTCCAGCCTCAAGCATGACAGACCGCCCAAGACAGCCCGGCTACTTCAGCGGTTCCATCTTTTAGTGGCCCCAGAGCAGGCTGGTCACTGCCCCCTTTCTGCTGTCCCTCTAGACAGTGATCTCTTGACTGTCTCCTCAACCCCCCGGCACTGTGCTTCTAAGAGGTGCTCTTGTGTGAATGAGCACAGGCAGACGCGCTCCTGGTCACTTGTCCTGGTCATTGTGAGCTTGGGACACATTCCCCAGTGAATGCAATACGTAGAGACTGGGGTCCACAGTTTTTATCCCAGAATATAATCCGCCTCAGGGCTCAGAACCCCAGGAAGGCATCTGCCCTTCTGTTTTAACCTCACGCGGGCTGCATCCAGGTAGCCATGCTTCCCTGTGCCTCAACTGGAGACAAAGAACTGGAGAGTGGAGAGAAGCACCCACTTCACAGTCAGGCTGGAAGCTGAGCCTGCTGCCCGGGTTAGTGGCCAGAGACAGCCCAGGTCTCCCAGGCAGGCGGGCAGTGGGCTGGAGGGGCCAGCACGTGTCTGTGTTCACGTGTGGGGAATCTCTGCTGCCCCTTGTGGCAGCCGTCAGGATTCCCTCCCGCAGAGCCATGGGTCTGATGTGGGAGGACCTTCTTGCTAGCACTCCATCACCTCGCTTCACCCACATCCTCACTACGCCACATCCTTTTCACCAGGGTCTGAGAAAGGCTTCTTGTGGCCAGGGGTGTGCAGGTGGGACACCCCGTGATGGGTCTCCATCCTGCCCCTCCAGTCCGTCCTTCATACTGCAGCCAGAGAACTTGCTCAGAAGTCACAAAAATGGTCCATTTTTGTGCAAGGGGAGCTAAGAATGTGTTTTTATACTTTTAAAGATTTGTAAAGAATAAGAAGGAGAATGAAAGGAAGAGGAAACAAAAAATTATTATTAGTGACAGAGTCTGCATGGGGCTTGCAAAGCCTAAAATATTTACTATCTGGACCTTTAGAGAAAAAACATTTGCCAACCCCTGGACTAGAACTTGAATGGCATCTACAAAGGCTCAATAAATATTTGAATGAAAGAATGAATATTTTAAAACAGCTTTAAATGACTTCCAACCTCAGGGAGACATTCAAATGCCTTCTCTCACAGCACTTACAACATTTAATTTTGTTTACGTACCTGTCTTTTCTACCAGACTGTGAGGTTACTTCCCACATGGTGTTCCCGTGGTGGAAACGCCTTTTGCATTTCCTGGGGACCTAGAACACTGTCAGGCACACAGTAGGTGCTTAATAAGCATTGAATGAATAACTGTGTCTTGTTCACTCAGCACAGAGACTCAGTGAACGTTTGTGGCGTGAATGAACAAAGGATGAATGGAGACACCTAGAAACCTTTCCTGGCCTACACTGATCAGGCCTCCTCCTGAGAACACACAGCGCTGAGTTACTGGCAGGCACCTGTCTATCTTACAAGCGACCAAAGACTACTTCTTGCCTGTAAGAAGGGATAGAGACTTTGGATAAGTCAAGGTCCACTTAAGCCAGGTTACTCTGTCCAAAAAGTTCAATTGTTGCTACCCGGTTTTAACAACTGATGGTGGCCCAGTTGTACCACATACAATTCCCAGGATTCTGATCAATGGGCTGATCTATTCATTTCTGCACCAGCTCTCCTAACCAAGCTGCCAACTGACTTGGGTTAACTATGAGCAGGGAAAGGAACTGGGGGACTCACTGCGAACAAGACATGAAGCCAGGAAATGAGGAGGGCAGGGAACAGGGTTGAGGACTCTAGGCTGGCACGAGCACATAATGTGCTGGTACAGGGCTCAGGGCTGGTACTTCTTCCAAGACTTGCTCAGGGGCCAGGTCTGAGCCTTACATATCCTTCCTGTTCTTCTATGACAGTAGCTTTTATTTCTATTTGTTTACTTTTTATAAGAATGCGTTAGCACTGGGTTTTTTTAAAAAAAATATTTATTTTGTTGAGCCAGGTCTTAGTTGTGGCAGGTGGCCTCCTTAGTTGTGGCTCGCGGGCTCCTTAGTTGCAGCTTGCTGGCTCCGTAGTTGTGGCATGCAAACTCTTAGTTGCTGCATGCATGTGGGATCTAGTTCCCTGACCAGGGATGGAACCCAGGCCACCTGCATTGGGAGGGTGGAGTTTTAACCACTGAGCCACCAGGGAAGTCCAACAGTAGCTTTTAGACTAGTTTCCTGCCATTAAGTGGCTCAGAAAAGAGTGCATAGAGTTGCTTTTTCAGGATCAGTTCTTCCAGGGCAGGTTGCCTTCATTTTATCCAGAGCACTCAACTTATCAAAACACCACTCATTTGATCTACTAGGAGTCTCAAACTAGGCTACATAGACCATTTAGGTGTTAGGTGGAGACATCTACTGGTGGAGTGTGATACTGCAACCAGGCTCTATAATGCATAGTAATTGCAGTAGCTAAAAGTTGACGCAGATAGAACTAAGTTCTAGGAGCTACAAGTGTGAAATCAAAGTATTCCTAGATGAGAAATGTCATTCTTGTGGTCCAGCAGGGAATAAGAGGGAAGGAAAAGTCCAGGAGAAAGGAGGAGCTTTGACAGTGTAAGTGTGATTTTATCATTAAGGAAGTGCTATGAAATATTCATGGGACTTCCCTGGTGGTCCAGTGGTTAAAACTCTGCACTTCCACTGCCGGGGTCTCAGGTTCGATCACTGGTCGGGGAAATAAGATCCCGCATTCCATGCAGCGTGGCCAAAAACAAAAAAAACCCAAACAAACATAAAATATTCGCCACAGGTAAAGTGCCTCATCTACCACTGAATTTTTAAAATGATGAGTAATGGTAAGATAGGCCTTTCTTCCTAGAAATTCACTATACTGCCAGTCTTGCTGAAAGAGCCAGTAAACAAGAGAATATTCCAATAAGTAAACGGTAGAAAAATCAGGAAGAAAAGGTGCTCCTTAAATAATCACATGATCTGTGAAATTTTGGTGGGAAGATTTTTTTCCTGCAGAATGAGCAGGATTTGAGACCACATTAGCCAAAGTCTGCAGGAACCAGCCAGGCAGTCAGCCACAACAGGGAAATTCTGGAGCGAGATAAGCCTTCGTCAACTCAGAATTCTCACACAGAAATTTCAGGGCTTGGGCTGTCAACCTTAAATCCTTTTTCAATTTAATCAAGGAGCCTTGTTCTAACATAAAGGAAGTGTTCAAAGGTCAGATAAAAAAATAAGGCAAGTCCCAGCATGGGTTCTTAGTCTGAATGAAGAAAGATGCTATTTTCCACCCAGTCGAACTATAAATAAATCCATCCCCCATCATTGCAGGTGAATGATGTAACAGTGGTCACCACAAATTAGAGCTTCTTCTCTCTTTTCCAGACCAGTCCCCTCATCAAGCCTGTCCTGACTGAATGCTTTTGTTTTCACAAACCAGAGCTGTCTGTTTCCTCTCTCCCTCCCACCCGTCCCCTCCGGGAAAGTTCTGCACACTCAAAGCCAGAAACTCTGTGACCAGACGAAGACTGTCTGCTTCTCTTCTCCTCTCTGCTCTTTTCTAAGAAACATATCATTATCCCCCGGGCTCAAGGGCTATTTGTAGCTTTAGCAGGATGCCACAGCTCCGGCCAGTACCTATTAAGCTAGAAAGCAGAGCTGTAAACAGACTGGTTGGGAAAAGACCGGAGTTCACTCCAGATGCCATACCTTGAGGCGAAGAAATCCAATTCCTCTCCACTCTTCCTTGCAGGAATGGCCTTGGGGCCCATAAAGCTGACCACAGGCCTTGTACCCAGGGAGCAGTAAAGGGACCAGAGTTGTTGAATTTGGAATTGTTGCTCATGCTGGACAAGAACACCTGGGTGTTCTGAATTAATAGCAGTAGCATAAAAACAGCACAAACAGGTGTCTCTTACAACATGCCAGGCACTGTTCTAAGTGCTTTATACATATTATTATGAATCCTATAATACTCCTGTAAGGTAGATTACTATCCTTATGCCCATTTTACAGATGATGAAACTGAGGCCCACGAGAGAAGGCATCCTTTTCCACTTTTGGAATCTCTGCTTGGCCTCCCCTCCACCCATCCTTATCAACCTCCTCAAACTTCCTGGAGTTCTAGATAAAGAATTTAGAATTCCAGAAAGCTCTGAAGACCACATTGGCTCCAGATGTGGTATGGGCTAGGGCCTTTGCAGATGTGCAGGATGTTCTTGGGTTGCAGGAGGACAAAGCTGGGCGATTGTGAATCTAAGCTTATCAACCCCAGGCCTGTGAGAACTCAAATCTTTCCTCTGTGCATATTCAAATTCTCACCTTCTCTTTTTTGACATAAGGGTCCTGCTGTCCAGGGAATGGAAAGGGTGTTAGGAAGGAAGAGAATTGACTGTGGGGAGAGTGAAGTGAGTATGGGAGCTGCCTGCAAGAGCAGTTGTCACCGCCCAGATCAGTGGCTGATGGAAGGAAGCACAGAGCCAGGCCTGGTGCCGAGGCTGGCAAATGGATCAGGCCCAAATCGACTGTATGCTTGCACCTCCCAGCCTGCACGCCGTCCCCTCAGCCCCGAATGTCTTTCAGAATCCATCCATCCATCCATCCATCCATCCATCCATCCATCCATCCATCCATCCACATCACTGTATCCCCCATGTAGTGCCCAGGGCCTGGACATTGCTCAGAAGGGGTATGCTAAACATCAAATGAGTAGGAGAAAATGGAAAATATTCTTACCAGATTTCTTTTTTCCAACATGTTCCCTGTACAGGAAAGAAAAGGGGTGGGAAAGAGTAATGAGTCAATATCTTTTCTGTATTGCTATGAGTTATTCCGTTAGAAAACTGAGATTTTCCATCCCACAACATCTCCAGTGAATGAGTGTAAAGTCCAAGCCAGTCCCAGGGACCTAGACTCTTTAAAATAAAAAAAAAAGAATTCCTTTTAATTTTCTCCCTTTGCCTGATAAGTGCTCTGGTGCCCTGGGGACCAGCATCTCCACTCTATTTGTAGAGTAGGGGGCTCTGGGGAGGAGCTGATAGGCAGGGGGTAGAGGTGGGTATGCAGTCTGAAAACAGGAGTTAGGACCTCACACTGCACTGAGCCTGACGCCCACCTCATCAGGCATGGTGGAGGCCTTGCTGCACTTACGAGCAGTGCCCTGAGCTGTACAATTGGAGCAGGAAGCGCTCGGTGGTGAGTGGAATACACTAAAACCGGGGAGACATCTGGCCAGCAGTGAACCCTGCACATCTCCCTCACGGTGACACAGAGGACACTATTATGGGCTAGAATCCATACAGAATGAGTAATCGCTCCCAGACACTTGTCAACCACGTCAGAGTTTATACACACAACTGCATTATGAACAAAATGTTACAAATCAGGTTTTACAACATACTTTCAAGTAAATTAGCCCGTTAGTAAAAAGCTTTCCGATGTTATAAAAAGTAAAGGGAGGTGATAGGGAGGTGATAGGATGGTTGGGTTGAGATAGATATTGCGGCAGCAGTAACATTAGCTAATGCTACAAAATTCCTAATAAATGTTATTACCCTGTGCTAGGACCCTGCTAGGCACTTTTAGTTCACTCATTTAATACTCAAAATAACCACAGGAAATAAGTACTCTCTTGGTGCCCATTTTACAGATGAGGAAAATGAGGCACAGAGAAGTTAAGTAACGTGCCGGAGGTCACACAGCTTGCAAGAAGCACAGCCAAGGTCTGAACCCAGGCCTATCTCCATTTTAAAAAATGGAAATATAATTCACATACCATAAATTTCATCCTTTTAAAGTGTAGAATTAACTGTTTTTTAGTATATTCACAAAGTTGTGCAACCACTGCCATCAGCAAATTCCAGAAAATTTTCATCACTCTCAAAAGAAACCCTGTACTCCTTAGCAGTTCCTCTCCATTTCCATTCCTTCCAGCCCTGGACAACTATTAATATGCTTGCTATCTCTAAGGATTTGTCTATTCTGGACATTTAATATGAATGGAGCCATATAATAGGTGGCTTCTTGTGACTGGTTTCTTTCATGTGACATGTTTTCAAGGGTCGTCCACGTTGTAGCACATATCAGTGTTCATTCCATTTTATGGCTGAATAATATCCCACTGTGTGGATAAACCACGCTTTATCTGTTCATCAACCAACGGGCATTTGGGTTGTTTCCACTTTTTGGCTATTATGAATAATGCTTTTACGAACTTTGTACACAAGTTTTTGTATGGACATATATTTTTATTTCTCTTGATTACAGATGTAGGAATGGAATTGTTAGGTAATATGGTAACTCTAGGCTTAACTTTTTTTTTAAGATTTTTTTTTTTGGATGTGGACCATTTTAAAAGTCTTTATTGAATTTGTTACAATATTGCTTCTGCTTTAATGTTTTGGCTTCTTGGCCCCGAGGCACGTGGGATCTTAGCTCCCTGACCAGGGATCGAACCTGCATCCTCTGCCTTGGAAGGTCAAGTCCTAACCACTGGACTGCCAGCGGAGTCCCTAGGTTTAACTTCTTGAGGAATTGCCAGGCTGTCTTCCACAGTGGCTGCACCATTGTAGACTCCCACCAGCAACATAGGAAGGTTCCGGTTCCTGCACATCCTCAACACTTGTTGCTATCTGTCTTTTTGATTCTACCCGTGCTAGTGGGTGTGAAGTGGTATCTCACTGTGGTTGGAACTTGCATTTCCTGATGGCTAAGGATGCTACACTGAGCATCTTTTCATATGCTTCTTGGCCATTTTTGTATTTTCTTTGAAGCAATGTCTATTCAGTGTCTGATTTTAGAGTCTGGGTTTTTAACCACCGTGTAATAATCTTTCAGTGTAACCTCGAAAGTGGGGGAGCAGGGAGCTAAGCCAAGCCCTGGAGCTTGGGGCTGCCCTCCTGTGTGTCTGGAAGGAGGGGCTGGGCTGGGCCAGTCAGTAGTGATGTCCTCTGGCCAGCCATTACCCAGTGCCACTCAGTGTCACTCTCCTGTGCAGGGGAGGGGGAGGGGGACAGTGGAATATCCCAGCTCACACTTCCTGCCACTCATTGTGGACAGTGTCCCAGTCAGAATGCTACCTGGACTGGCCCACAGAACCCTCACATCAACCCTTAAGGGTCACTCCATTTCGTACGTGGAGACACTGAGGGCCAGAGAGGTGAGGCATCTCTCCCAGGGGAACCCGGGAAGCCTGGCTGGAGCCCGCTCTCCTGACCACACCCTGGACTGTCCTGTGGGGCAAGTTGCCTCTTAGCTGCTGGCTCCAGGACACACCAGCAAAGGTCTCTTAAGTCTACTTCCACGTAAAGCCCTCTTCCCTCGTTGCCATCCAGGCTGCGGCCTGAGCCATGGTCTGGGATACCTGAAATCCCAGCTCCCATACTACTGCGTACCCCTGCTAGCTGTCTCGCTGTCCTAGCTGGAGCACGGGGGTGAGGGGCAGCAGGGGGCTCTCGGTTTCAAGCAGCAGCTTGTGTGAGCTCAAGCAGGCACGTTATTTTCTGTGCGACATGCTTAGGGTGATCTCAGGTTTACCCAGGAATGGTAGCGAAAATGGTGCTCCTCTAAGAGCACCATTCATTTCTTTCCTTAGAAACCGCTAGGAAAGACTCCCAGTCTCCATCACAAGCCCTAACTCAGGTCTGAGCATCAGAATCCTGACCAAGGGACCAACCTCACTGAGCACCTGCCTTCACCATTCATTACTGCCTAAACAACCGAGACCCAGCTGAAGCTGCCTGCTGTGGCCCCAAAGCCACCCTTGGGATTCTCAGCACCCTCCTTCTCTCCCTCCCTCCCTCCCTCCTTCCCTCCTTCCTCCCTCCCTCCCCTCCCACCTTCCTCTCTCCCTCCCTCCCTCCTTCCCTCCCTCCCTCCCTCCCTCTCTTCCTCCCTCTCTCCTTCCTTCCCTCCTCCCTCCCTCCCCCCTTCCTTCCTTCCCTCCCTCCCTTTTCCTTCAAAGTCCGGCTTAAGGTCAGGAAGGCATCACTAGGTAAGCACCTGCCATGTGCCTGACACTATCACTACACTTTATGAGCAGGATATTGCCTAACCAAGATGAGAGCAAGGTTAGCCATGCCCACTTTACTGATGAGGAAAGAGAAGCTCAGAGAAGTCAAGTCACTTGTCCAAGGTCACACAGAGGGGAACACACAAAGAGATTGAAAACTTCCCTTTCCTTCCAGGAAGCCTCTTGGAACTAAATACATCTATTTCAGCAGGATGCTGGTTAGCTTATCTCAGCTGTTACTTTGTGCTTCCTTGGGGTATACAGCCTAGGCTGTGTTTTGTATTTTTAGTGGATGTTCTATTTGTGCATGTGTTTGTGTGCGCACAGGCCACACGTATCCACATGCTCACATGGCCTTTCCCACCAGTATAGAAGCCCCTCTGAGGGCAGGTGCTGTTTTTCTCTTGTATTATTCCTGAAGGAAGAAAGGGAAGTGATCATTAAACACTACAGATTGTGGTCTTTTTTGTTTTTAAATAAATGGAGCAATAAGATTTCTTCTAGCTGGTCAAAAGGTTCTAACCAGAGGAAAAAACTTTAGATTCTCACCACATGCCAAATGTTGAAATGAATTCTAATCGATTTAATGAGTAAATATTAAAAGAAAACACAAAGCATAAATCAACTAGAAAAAAATTAAGGGAACTATCTTGTGTCTGAATGGTGACTGTCCTTCTTAGACTGAAAGCAAATGAAAGAAATCACAACTAAAAAATTGGTTACTGGATTTGACTTCACAAAAATATAAAACTTATGTACATCATAAAATCCAGGAACAAGATATAAATGCACAATAAAAGGGACAAATATTTACCACAAATATGGAAAAGGCTAATTCCTAACTACATAAACAGCCTGTACAAATCAATAATAAAAATAGCTCAGGGCTTCCCTGGTGGCGCAGTCGTTGAGAGTCTGCCTGCCGATGCAGGGGACGCGGGTTCATGCCCCGGTCCGGGAGGATCCCACATGCCGCAGAGCGGCTGGGCCCGTGAGCCGTGGCCGCTGAGCCTGCGCATCTGGAGCCTGTGCTCCGCAACGGGAGAGGTCACAACAGTGAGAGGCCCACATATTAAAAAAAAAAAAAAAGCTCAAAATATGTCCACTGGCCCCTAAGGCCCCAAAGGCAGGAACTAGGCTTGTTTTTCTGGACTTTCAGTGTGGGTGGCAGTTGTGGGAAATGTTTGGGGAGTTAACACACTTGAATGGTTGACCCTGTCTTTGCTGGTTTTCGCCCAGAGATGTGGGGGAAGGGAGAGCCATCTGGAAGGCCTGAGATGAAAGATTCTGGTCCTCCCATATGAGAACAAGCATCTCCACATGGTACCCACTTCTTCCAGTGATGTACAACAATCAAATGGACCAATCAGCTTCTCTCTTACCACCTCATAAAAGATCGCAGAACCCAAGCATCGTGGCCCTGGCAGGCAAGGAGATGTGAAAACTGTGTACCTACTATGTGCCAGGCACTGTGCTCAGCACTTCACACACATAGATTCAAGCCTCACAGTGATTGCGTGGGTCCCACATCCATGGATTCAACCAACCTCGGATTGAAAATGTTCAGGAAAAAAATTCCAGAAAGTTCCAAAAAACACAACTTAAATTTGCTGTGTGCCTGGCAACTATAGAGCATTTATATTGTATCAGGTACTATAAGTAATGTAGAGATGATTTTAAGTACATGGGAGGATGTGCGTAGGTTATATGCAAACACTATGCCATTTTATATAAGGGACTTGAGCACCCGTGGATTTTGGTACCCATGGGGGGTCCTGGAACCAACCCCTGCTGGTAATGAGGGATGACTGTATTACTATTCCCATTGAAGAAGTGAGGAAACGGATTTACCTTAAAAGTATAAGAACAAAACTCTAACTCCAGGAAACTGGGGAACAGGTCTATCTTTTGAATTATCAAGCATAATACCCAGGGGGGCTCACCACGATTTCAGCCCCCAAACTCCAGAAAACTAGCTGCTGAGCATGTCCTAATTTTCCCACCATTATTTCATTTCAGTCTCCCAATAACCCCATAATGTGGGTGGGGCAGGTGACGTGGTCTCATTTCACAGATGAGGTAAGCGAGGCAGAAGGGGAGGGGGAAGGGATTGCTCTGCCCGGATGGAAGAGCTGGCTGTCTGGCCAGCAGACCGGAAGCTCCCTGTGGGCACAGACTGCATCTGCCATGTCATCTCTTTGTCCCCCCGTGCCCAGCCCGTGGGCTTGGCATTCAGCAGGTCCTCGATACCTATTTCCTGAATGGATAAACAACGCTGGTGCTCCGGACCGGGAACAGCGCCGGGTCTAGAATTCCCAGTCCTATGTTCCTTCTACAAGCCCAAGCCAGCCAACAAGTGGGGAACGTGGGGCTGTGGCCACCAGAGAGCATGACAAAGCCCCCAGATAGCCTCCCTGACATGCTGGCTCCTCTAGAGGGCTGGCTCCCACCCTATGTTCCCCAGTGTCCTTCCTTCCTGCACGAAGGTGCCTGGACTCTTCTCAAGCACAGCGGGCTGCCCCTGGCCTGGCTCTCTCCCATCTCTGTCGAAAAGTTGGGCTGATGCCTGCTCGGAGCTGGGGACCCACTCACCACCCTCACCAGGCAGGAGGCCAAAGACATCTGAGCATTAACATTCAGAAGGGGCGCCTGGGCGGCGATTCTTAACCTCAAGTCCCTGAATGGGGTTTGGCACAATTGAGGACCTCCTGAAACAGGGGGCATTTTTCTCGGGAGAAGGAAGAAAGCTTTTATTGGATTCTCCAAATGGTCCATGATCCTCCCCAAAGTTAAGATCTCTGGGAGGCTGAGACAAGGTAGAAGAAAATCTAGATGTCACCACGAGACAGGAGACAGGCGCAGGGGTGGGGAACAGGCTGCCCAGAACCACTCGGCTTAACAGTGGCCAAGCAACCTTCCTTGTGAAGGTCCATCAACTGGACGTCTTGAACAACGCTGGGAGTAAAAACACCTACAGTTGGGTATCCAGAGAGGGAAAAATACCATGGGCCACCGCTTTTCGAGCACTTGGCAGGTTCCTGGAAGTTTTACGTGTGGCAGCCATTCCATCATCACTGTAATTGTAAGGCTCACTGCTATTCCCATTTCACAAGGGGTGAAATCCAGGCCTGAGGCTACACAGCCCATGAGTGGAAGAGGCGAGATTTGCACCTGGATGTATCCAAATGCAAACCCAGACTCACCCGGACTCTGTCTCTTAAGCCCAGCTGTCCCTTCTGTGGGAGGCACACACACACAGAGCTTACGTGAAGACTCAGGCAGACCTGGGGAAGATCCACCTCGCCTCTCCCAACCCTGGGCAAGTCTCTTCCCTTATTCTGAACCTCAACTTCCTCATCTGTAAAATGGGAACGACAGCTCCTACCTGGCAGTTTTGTGATAGAATGAAGTAGAAACTGAATATGTTAAGCTCCATATTCTTTGATTCACTTCACCTAGAAATTAAAATCAAAGCCAGGGGCTACCAGCCTGAGTTAGCAGTTTAACCCTGACTGCCTGGGAGCACTGTAGACAAAGGTCCCTTGAGAATATATCATCATGTCTTGTTATGTCCATAAAAGCTGGGGACTGTTTACCAGGCACAAATGCTAAAGACACCAAGAACAGAAATATTAGCCAGGATGGGCTGCAGGCCCATTAGCAGATTTACACTTATTCTGTATCTTTTCAAAAAAAATTCATGTGTTGGCAAGACGTTCCCTTGCAATGTTTTGATTCAAAAGATTTACTGTGGTCCCTTACGGAATGTCATTCCCATGCTTCTGTGTGCTGGCTCTGAGAAGCTGCATTCACTTACTCCGTGCTTGTCACAGGAAATGGTATTTATTGCAATATGTTGACTGTAGAAAGTTTCATCTGTGTGGTAGTTAAACCATTAGTCCTGAGCGATCAGCTCACCCTCTGTGATCTCCGAACTTGATTCTGCATGTAGCCGCGTGTATATATATAAATGGCCTGATTTCATGTGTTAAAGCTCTTTGCTGCTTTCCTTACAGGTCTATTTAAAAAGTAAGCTTTGTGAGTTCACCAGATTCCCTTCTAGAAAGCAACATGAGTTTTTCTAGCTCAACCTACATAAAGTGCGTAGCACGTGAACGCTGAAGCGATGTAAGCCTGGGTCATTACTGCTGTCCTGGGCAGTGAGTCACACTCAGAACTAAGAGGACCAGTTCCCACTTCTCCCGTCACAGCGCCTGCCTGGTACTTCTTGGCCCTTCCTGACGGGGCCCCAGTGGACCCCTAACCCTGCCAGCTCTTGCTCCTGTGACTCAGGACAGCCCAGCACCTGTGGTCTGTGTCCTCCTCCCCCACTGCGATTTCTCCGTTAGACAGATCCTTTCTTTCTGCAGACGCATATGAAGCCTTTCCCCGAAAAGGGCTTTTAGAAAAGCATCCTGCATCAGTCAGTGTTTCACACTGGCACAGCTGTTGGTGCCGTCAACTCTTGGCGTGTAAAGGCCAGCAGGCGGCTGGTATTGAGATTCTGTGCGATGCGCACTGGGGGGCTGGGGAGATGCACTGCCTGGCATCTGGGAGCGCAGCCTGTCCGCTGCGGGGAGAAGTGAGATCAAACCCTGGCCCCGTCATTCACTAGCGATGGAACCTGGAGCAGGTCTCAGTCAGTCACTCACTCACATCCCTGATGGTCCTGGGCACATCTACCTTTGAGGACAGGGCACACAGTCTCTGCCTCGAGGGCTCACCGTCTCCCCTGTTCAGGTATGGTGGGTAAACGCAGGGCATTAGGGAATTCAGTAGTGCACTCAGCCAGCTTCCTTCACCTGTAGAACTCAGCTATGGCCACCTGCAGTCACTACGAAGGCTACATGAAGTGAGGCCCGGCAGGGGCTTCACTGATGTAATCTAGGTTAATTTTTACTTAGCTTTCCTCCCATTCCTCCTGGGGCTGGCCGGCCCAGCAGGAAGGAGGGCTGTGAGAGTATGCTCTAAGGAGATCCACAAACCAACTTACTCTTTGGGGGGATTCAGGTCCTCAGGTCTTGTTTCAAAGAACTGCAGCACCTCATCACACTGAGAAATGTAGGGGGGCAGCTGGATCAGGGCCTGGAGAAGAGACACACAGGTGAGCCCAAAGGAAGGGAAGGGGTGTCAGGAATGCCATTAAGTCAGGAGTCCTCAGACTTGGGCAGGCATCAGGATCACCTGGGGGGCTGGGCCCTACTCCCAGAGTTTCAGATTCAGTAGGTCTGGCGTGGGGCCTGAGAATGTGCATTTCTAGCAAGTTCCCTGGTGATGTTGCCACGCTGGTTTGGGGACCACACACACACACACACACACACACAGTATATATACACACATATATATTACAGGCATATTTGGACAAATAATATGTACATATTTAGACAAAGCAATAAATTGTGAACAAGGTCCTACTGTACAGCACAGGGAACTATATTCAATATCTTGTAATAAACCATAATGGAAAAGAATATGAAAAAGAATATATATATGTATAACTGAATCACTTTGCTGTACACCAGAAACTAATATAACATTGTAAATCAACTACACTTCAATAAAAATAAAAATTGTGAACTTCATGCCATGTCATTATTCTTCTACACCACCATCTCTACTGGATACTGGTGTCTATTAGATAGATATCTCATGTTTTATTCAACTAGCTGCTTACCGGTGAACATTTAGGTTATTTCCAACATGTCTGCATGTCCCAACTCATGGATCTGAAGTGTGAAAGTGAAGGGACTATTTTATGATTTGGGTAGAAGTTAGAAGTTCCCAGATTAACAAAAGGTTGAAACACCCGGGACGTCCCAATGCCCAAGTCCATGTTAATCTGCCCCCTCGGCTCATCAGTTACAGGAGCCTCATCTGTCCTTGGCCAATGGGCTGGAGGAGGTGGTGAGGGGCACGAAGTGGGCCCAGGCATTTATTATGCTGGTTTCTCTACGAACAGGTATTCATTCAGTGATTCAATAGATATTTTCTTTATGCCCAGCACTGCACTGATTTCTGTGGACACAGGACAGAATCATAGGGTACATCCCATTATGAAAGGATTTGAAACAAAGACATGGCTCAAAATGAATAAAGAGCTTAGTTTAACAAATGTTTACGTAAGCCCCCCTCTGGCACAGGTTCTGAGGATGCAAATCTGAGCGTAGTAGGGTTGTTTCGTGCACACACTCTATTATAAACTTCTGCGCAGGGAGAGGGCGAGTGCAGAGGCATGAATTTAAACAACACAGGCGTGCTGTGGAGTGAGGCGGGACCCTGCTCTCTCTGCAGACAGGGCTCAGTTCCCTGGTGCCTCTCATATGCCTTCTTGCCATGCTGAGTGTTGAGTCTGGAGTGGAAGAGACATGTCTTGTATCTTCTGTAGAAGAAGCTTCTAAAAGCTATCCCCTCACAAAGTGATTTTCCAACCCTAGCATTGGGTTATGAGGGACTAATGGAAAGATAGATGGGGGTCTCCAATGTGGTACCTTCTACAATGCTTTCAGAGGTATTTTGACCTGGATGACCTATTTTTCCAAGTTTTAAAAAGTTTTAATTTTTAAATTAAATTTTACCACAAATTTTATTGTGGTAAAATACACATAGATCATTACTGTCTTCACCTTTTCAAAAAAATATTTATTTATTTATTTTTGGCTGCGTTGGGTCTTCATTGCTGCGCACGGGCTTTCTCTAGTTGCGGTGAGTGGGGGCTACTCTTTGTTGCGGTGCACAGGCTTCTTGTTGTGGTGGCTTCTCTTGTTGTGAAGCATGGGCTCTAGGTACATGGGCTTCAGTAGTTGTGGTTCACAGGCTCTAGAGTGTAGGCTCAGTAGTTGTGGCACACGGGCTTAGTTGCTCCGCGGCATGTGGGATCTTCCCAGACCAGGGCTCGAACCCATGTTCCCTGCATTGGCAGGCAGATTCTTAACCACTGCGCCACCAGGGAAGCCGCAGGTCTTCACCATTTTTAAGTGTACAATTCAGTGGCATTAAGTATGTTCACACTGTTGTGGAACCATCACCACTACCCATCCATCCAAGAACTCTTTTCACCTTGTAAGACTGAAACCCTATACCCATCAAACAACTTTGCACTCCCCCTCCCCAGCCCCTGGCAACCACCATTCCACTTTCTGTGTGTATGAATTTGCCTACTCCAGGTACCTCATATAAGTGCAATCATACAGTATTTACCCACTAAGTGACTGGTTGATTCACTTAGCATTATGTCCTCAAGGTTCATCCACATTGTATCATGTGTCAGAATGTCTTTCCTTTTCAAGGCTGAATAGCATTCCATCCCATGTATACAACACATTTTGTTTATTCATTCACCCCTTGGTAGTCACTTGGGTTGCTGACCTGACATGACCTTTGAGTCAGGCTCTGACTTTAAGCCACTTCCCCTCTCCTGATGTATGACCTGGCCCAAAACTAAGGTGGGGAAATCTGTAAGGTAAGTGGACATGTTTTAGTAGGGTGCCTTCCCTGGTCACTGTCTACTTTCTATGCTGTATAAAGATAGGATGAAGGATGCTGACCTAAGGGCCTGGTATTTGTGGCTCACTGATTTTTTTTTTATTAGCCTTGAAGTATCTCCTGCTCTGTAGCAAATCCCCAGGGACCAGCTTTTTCCAGGCCAGAGGCAGGGAGCCCAAGAGGGAGAGAGTGGATACATCCCACTTCCCATTTCTGACCCCCTTCTCTTTCTGATTTGGAGCAGTGAGTATTCATTTTCCTGCTGTCTTGGGGCTCCCTGTGGGTCGCTCTTTCCTCTGAAATCCTGCAGCTCTTGCAGTTGGAACCACATAATGAAGGGGCTGATTATATGCTGGACCGTGGTGTGTCCTGGCTGCTTCGTGGGCAGAAATCTTGCGGCTCCCCCCAGACTGCAAACACGACATTCCCTTATGTTGGCTCAGCACTTGATGGCTCCCAAAATGTGTTCGTCTGCATCATGTCATGTCACCCTGAAAGGGCTGGCCCACTTTAGAGGTGGTGAGACAGAGGTTCTGGGGAAGTGACTAGGACTTGAGCCCCCCAGCGACTCCAGCTCCTCTACCCCAAATCCAGAGGATTTCCTCCTGCACCTTCCCACATGCCTTGACAGTGCTGGGAGGACCCTGATGCCTGGTTGAAAGTATCTGCTGGATAAATGATGTGAGGAAGAGGCTTGGCCGTGGCCACGTGGCCCTGGGTAAGCCCTGAGGTGGCCATGGTTTCTGCCTACAGGGGGCATCTCTGCTGAAACGGGCAGAGACCCCGAATGGACCAGTGCGGAAGGGACAACGAGGCCCATGGAAACCTCCCGACAGTGCCAAGTTCTCTTTAGGTTTTGAGCAAATCCTAGGAGGTGAAAGCCAAACCAAACCCCCAAAGCATAATACAAAGCCAAGCTACTCATAAAAGGCAGCACCGAATGTTTTGATATTTGCCCCTTTCATTTTGGAACGACAGGCTAAAAGCAAAAACATGACCTGGGGCACAGCAATAGTTCTGCTTCTGAAATACCCCAGAATTGTCTCGTGTTTGGTCAGTATGACAAAGAACTGCAGTTCCAAGAAAACTCTGGTTCTGTTCCGCATGGAATCCTGGCCCTTTGGACAGATTTGGCTGCTCGATGCAGAGGCAAGAGGAGAGGTGAGGAGGGCAAGTCCTGCTTGCCTGTGTAATAATGAAAGGTCAGACAGATCCAGCTCCTGGTTCTGGCTCTAGCCATGTCCTATCACCTCTGAGCCTCAGTCTGCTCATCTGTAAAATGGAAATAACTAACACCCATCCTGGAGGGTTGTGCTACAGAACAAGTGAGCAAGTGGCTGTAAGGTTTCCATCATATACTAGCTGCTTGATAAACATTCAGTTAACCCCCTGGCTCTCTGAACTGTACCAAGTACAATAGGGTGCTGTGGGACTTCCCTGGTGGCACAGTGGTTAAGAATCCGCCTGCCAATGCAGGGGACACAGGTTCGAGCCCTGGTCTGGGAAGATCCCAAATGCCACGGAGCAACTAAGTCCGTGTGCCACAACTACTGAGCCTGCGCTCTAGAGCCCGCGAGCCACAACTGCTGAGCACGCGCGCCTAGAGCCTGTGCTCTGCAACAAGAGAAGCCACCGCAGTGAGAAGCCCACACACTGCAACAAAGTAGCCCCCGCTCACCACAACTAGAGAAAGCCCACGCGCAACAACGAAGACTCAGCACAGCCAAAAATAAATAAATATATATATTTATATAAAAATAGTGTGCTGCTTCCAGGGATGACTTTAGAGCCAGCAAGGTGATTCAGTTCAATCACAACGCCTCGGCTAGAGAGAGAGAGTTTGTGTCTTCAACAGAATTTTAAGTGCATAGCACAGTACTGTTGGCCATTGTACAGCAGACCTCTAGAGCTGATTCCTTCTTGCTTGACTGAAACTTCATGCCTGCTGATTAGTAACTCCTCATTTTCCCCTCCCCCCAGCCCCTGGCAACCACCATTTCACTCTCTGATTCTATGAATTTGACGATTTTAGATAACTCATGTCAGTGGAATCATACAGTATTTGATCTTTCTGTGACTGGCCTATTTCACTTAGCATAATGTCCTTAAGGTTTATCCATGTTGTTGCGTATTGCCGAATTTCTTCTTCTTTTTTTTTTTGCGGTACGCGGGCCTCTCACTGCTGTGGCCTCTCCCGTTGCGGAGCACAGGCTCCGGACGCGCAGGCCCAGCGGCCATGGCTCACGGGCCTAGCCGCTCCGCGGCATGGGGGATCTTCCCGGACCGGGGCACGAACCCGTGTCCCCTGCATCGGCAGGCAGACTCTCAACCACTGCGCCACTAGGGAAGCCCCGAATTTCTTCTTTTTAAAGGCTGAATAGTATGCTATTGTATGTACAGGCCACATTTAGGTTGATTCTACATCTTGGCTATTGTAAATAGTGCTGCAGTGAACGTGGGAGTGCTAATATCTCTTCCAAATCCTGATTGCAATTCCTTTGGACAAATATCCAGAAATAGGATTGCTTGACTATATGGTAGTTCTATTTTTAATTTTTTGAGGAACCTGCATACTGTGTTTCATAGTGGCTGTATTTTGCATTCCCACAGTGTGCAAGACTTCCAGTTTCTCTATATCCTCACCAACACTTGTTGTCTTGTTTTGGGTTTTTTTTTACATCTTTATTGGAGTATAATTGCTTTACAACATTGTATTAGTTTCTGCTGTATAACAAAGTGAATCAGTTATATGTATACATATATCCCCATACCCCCTCCCTCCCACCTTCCCTATGCCACCCCTCTAGGTGGTCACAAAGCACCGAGCTGATCTCCCTGTGCTATGCGGATACTTCCCACTAGTTATCTATTTTACGTTTGGTAGTGTATATATGCCCATGCCACTCTCTCACTTCGTCCCAGCTTACCCTTCCCCCTCCCCGTGTCCTCAAGTCCATTCTCTACGTCTGAGTCTTTATTCCTGTCCTGCCCCTAGGTCCATCAGAACCACTTTTTTTTAGATTCCATATATATGTGTTAGCATACAGTATTTATTTTTCTCTTTCTGACTTACTTCATGTTATTGTTTTTGATACTAGCCATGCTGACAGATGTGAGGTGATATCATATTGTGGGTTTGGTTTGCATTTCCCTATTGATTCGAGACACTGAGCAACTTTTCATATACCTGTTGGTCATTTGTGTATCTTCTCTGGAGAAAGGTCTATTCAAGCCTTTGGCCCATTTAAAAATTGGGGTATTAGCTCTTTTTGCTATTGAGATGCATAAGTTCCTTACATATTGATATTTTGGGGATTAACCCCTTATCAGATATGTGATTTGCAAATATTTGCTCCCATTTTGTAGTTTGCCTTTTCACTCTATAGATTATTTATTTTGCTGTGCAGAAGCTTTTTAGTTTGATGTATTCCCACTTCTTTATTTTTGTTTTTGTTGCCTATGATTTTCGTGTCATATCCATGAGATCATTGCCAAGAGCCCTGAAATAAATCCATGCATATGGTTAACTGATCCTCAACAAAGGTGCCAAGAATACACGGCGGGGAGAGGACAGCTTCTTCAACAAATGGTGCTGGGAAAACTGGATATCCATATGCAAAAGAATGAAATTGGACCCTTATCTTATACCATACACAAAAATCAACTCAAAATGGATTAAAGCCTTAAACATAAGACCTGAAACTATAAAATTCCTAGAAGAAAGAACTTCCCCAACTTGCTTCCCGTGAGCGTGACCAGGCTCTGCAGAGCTTCCTCTGGTAGTAAGCAACAGAAGCTGGCTAGATTTAAAGACAGTTTTTGTTGCTGTTGCACCACTGTTTTTATTTTTACTTTTAGGGTATGTGATACCAGTTTCACATTATGGTTGTGATATAAAATTTTCTCTAAAATATATATTTTTAAAGAGGTTAAAAAAGTGAATTAATATAAAGAAAAATATTAATAATAATATAGGTAGTAGAATATGGTAAAAATCTTCAGGAGAGGTCTCAAGGGACTGGAGTCTGGTAAACACTACTGTTTACTGCCTGCAAAGTTTACTTTAAAACATTAGCGTTGGCCAAAATGTTTGTTTGGGGTTTTCGTAAGATGTTATGGAAAAACTCAAATGAACTTTTTGGTCAACCCATTACTACAGCACAGTAGAGGGGGTGGGGGAGGGAAGTATTGGGAATTTGGGATTAGCAGATGCAAGCTATTATATATAGGATGGATAAACAACAAGGTCCTACTGTATAGCACAGGGAACTATATGCAATATCCTATGATAAACCATAATGGAAAAGAATATGAAAAAAAATATATATATAACTGAGTCACTTTGCTGTACAGCAGAAATTAACACAACATTGTAAATCAACTATACTTAAATAAAATAAAAAATTAAAATAAAAAAATAAAATACTACAGCACGGGCATACACACTCACACGTTCATAGGGGTGTGTGTGTGTGTGTGTGTGTGTGTGTGTGTGTGTGTGTATGTGTGTGTGTTAGATTTAACCTACACTCTAATAATGGTGAGTTAATATCTGAAGTACCCTCATCGGGAATGAACACTTCAGCAAGTAGGAGACTCTAGTCACAAGTTCTCATTTGAGAAAAGGCTACTTTGGGGCTTCAGCTATCTTCACCTCTGACCAACACTATAGCCTCTATTTACTAGCATAACAGTTGTTAGAAATAATTTTCTTCACTGGTGAAATGAACAGAACACAAAACAGAAACAGAACACGGCGAGCCCAGCATTATACATCCTTCTTCATGGTACCCTGGTTCTAGGATTCTGAACCCTCTGTGTTCTACCTCTTCTTGAAGATTTTACTGTCAGACCATGGTTAGGATTAGCTGATCCTGCCACTAGGATACCATTGCATCTGTCTTAAGGAAACTTTCATGCAAAGCGGTGTCAGACAAGACAGCTGGTATTTCACTGAGTTTACAGAACAACTTGAGAGTCTGTTTAGGGAGCTGCTTGATAACAAATGCTTGTATGTGTGGCAGGATTTGGCTGAGTGTCGTTTTCTTTTTTTTTTTTTTTTTTTTTTGCGGTACACGGGCCTCTCACTGTTGTGGTCTCTCCCGTTGTGGAGCACAGGCTCCGGACGCGCAGGCTCAGTGGCCGTGGCTCACGGGCCCAGCCGCATGTGGGATCCTCCCGGACCGGGGCACGAACCCGCGTCCCCTGTATCAGCAGGTGGACTCTCAACCACTGCGCCACCAGGGAAGCCCCAAAGCTGCTTTTTTTAGTATCAAAGTGTCTAAATACACATAGGTCTGTTTCTGTGTTCTCTATTTTGTTCCAATAGTTGTCTATCGTTGTGCCAACACCATACTATGTTAAATACTGTAACTTTATGATAGGTCTGGTAGAGCAGAAAGTTTCTTCCTAGCTGGTAGCTAGGTTTGGGGACATCTACAGCCTTCCTCTATCTTTACCTATTGGAAACTACCAATTTCTACCAAGATAAGGCTGACAGTGATAGATCAAATCGGCTTAAGTCAGCTCACAACAATGTCAATAACAGAGACCAAATGTTACATAAAGGTCTATGCAGTCTCTAAAAGACTTCACAGGCCTTGTAACAAAAGGGATGGTTTCATCTCCTTCCAGGAGGGCAGTACCCTTGAAGCTAAGCCCAGGAAATCTGGCCAACTAAAACCCCCAAATAACTGCTCTGCTTCTTATGATGCATTAATAGCAGGGGTGGTAACTTCCATGCAGCTCATGTAACATAAGGTAACATAAGCAGTTTCTTCCCTGTGGTTAATCCAGGTCAATTCATGATCTCTGGACCATTCCAAGCATAGACAGATACAGGCAGCTGCTGCTGTCCCTTATCCCTCCAAGATTTTATATTTCCTTTTCCAAATCAAATGTCCAGGGGTTCGGGAAGCCCTGGGTGAGAGGAAGGTGTGACTGGAGAGAAGTTGGGTGGGCTGGGGAAGAAATAGGAGAGCACACTTGGGCTGAGGTTTCTGGGAAGGTACCAGGTGGAACTTGCCAGCTGGCTAAGGTGACCGCAAGGGTTCAAAGTTCTTGCCAGCAGGGCCCGGACAAAGGAATTTTAGGCTCTAGAGGTTTGGAAAAGGACAAAGAGCAAAGATCTGAACTTTCCTCTGAGATCTGGGAGGCAGCAGTGGTGTCTTTGTGCCTGAGTGACAAGCCCCGCCCCTCATCGCCATCCTTTTTTTTTGTGGTACGCGGGCCTCTCACCGTTGTGGCCTCTCCCGTTGCGGAGCACAGGCTCCGGACGCGCAGGCTCAGCGGCCATGGCTCACGGGCCCAGCCGCTCTGCGGCATGTGGGATCTTCCCAGACCGGGGCACGAATCCGTGTCCCCTGCATTGGCAGGCGGACTCTCAACCACTGCGCCACCAGGGAAGCCCGCCATCCCTTTTTTAAGGGTATCCTTAGGAGAGAGAAGAGCCTGAGTCTAACTGCTTCTAGGAAACACATGCTTAACTATTTTGGCCTCTTGAATTTGTACTTTCTTAGAGAGGCCATAAGTGGTATGCGAGTGCCAAGTCCTAAAAGGGCTGGGTTCATCTCTCAAAGTCTCGAATACTGTTATTGTGAGTAACCTTGTTGGGCCTCCATTTCCTCATCAACACAAAGGGAAAAAGAACACGTCCTCTGTGTTATCGGAGGGATGAAATGTGGTCATGTCTGGTAAAGAGAAGATGCTCAATCAGGAGTGATTTTCTGCCCTTCCATGACATTTCCTGCCAAGAGAGGGGCGTCTATCCCCACACTTTCCCCCTTCAAACTTTTTCTACAGACTTACTGAAGTATAATTTATGCACCATAAAAACTACCCATTATAAGTACACAATTCAATGATTCAAATTCAAATTATAGAGTTGGGCAACCATCACCACATTCTAGTTTTAGAACTTTTCCATCACCTCAAAAATGTCCCCAACCTCATTTGCAGTCCATCTCCATTTCCACTGCCCCAAGGCCCAGGAAACCACTGACCTGCTTTCTCTAGATTTGCCTTTTCTGCACATTTCATGTAAATGGAACCATACAACATATAGTCTTTTGCATCTGGCATCATGTTTCTGAGATTCATTCATCTTGCAGCCTTAATCAGTATTTCACTGTCGAACAATATTCTATCGTATGCCTGTTCCACATTTTCTTTATCTATTCTCCAGATGATAGACATATGGATTGCTTCCAATTTGGGGCTATTACGAATTAATGCTGCCATGAACAATTGCATCCAATCCTTTGTGTGGACGGTTTTCACTTCTTGTGAGTATGTACCTGAGAGTAATCGTATGATACATTTCGCTTTTGAAGAAACTGCCATACTGTTTTCCCAAAGTGGTTTCCATCCTATGTCTCCAGCAGAATGAAGAGCTCCGCTTTCTCTCACATCCCCACCTCTTGTGTGTCTTGTTGATTACAGCCATTCTGGAGGCTGTGTAGGCCTCTCAACAGTATCTTTCATTGCCCTGATGATTAATGATGTTGAACAACTTTTTGTGTGCTTATTAAGCATTGTATGTCTTCATGGGTGAAGTTTCTATTCCATCTTTTGTCTATTTTTATTTTTTTAATTATTATTATTTTTTGCAGTACGCGGGTCTCTCACTGCTGTGGCCTCTCCCGTTGCGGAGCACAGGCTCCGGACGCGCAGGCTCAGCGGCCACGGCTCACGGGCCCAGCCGCTCTGCGGCATGTGGGATCTTCCCGGACCAGGGCATGAACCCGTGTCCCCTGCATCGGCAGGCGGACGCTCAACCACTGCGCCACCAGGGAAGCCCTCTTTTGTCTATTTTTAAACTGGGGTTGTCTTTCTATTTTTGAGTTGTAAGAGTTGTTTATATAGTCTCAACACAAGTCCTTTCTCAGATATATGACTTACAAATATTTTCTCCTAATCTGTGGCATGTCTTCATTTTCTTCATGACATCTTTTGAAGCACAGAAATGTGTAAGCTTATTAAAGTCGAACATATCAATTTTTCTCTTTTGGTGTTATATCTAAGACTCTTTGCCTAAACCAAGGTCATGAAGATTCTTTTATGTTTTCTTCTAGAAGTTTTATAGTTTTAGCTTTTATATTTAGGTCTACGATCCATTCTGAGTTGAGCTGATTTTTTATGCATGGTGTGAGGTCACAGTCCAATTTTAAAAATTTATTCTTTATTTTTTTGCATATGGATATCCCATGATCCCATCATTTGTTAAAAAGACTGCCCTTTCCCATTGAATTTCTTGGCACCTTTGTTGAAAATCAGTTGAGTATAAATCTGAAGAGTTTACTTCTAGACTCTCAGTTCTCTTCCAGTGGTCCATCTGCCTATCCTTACACCAGTACCACAGTCTTTTCTTTCTCCCCCCAATAAATAAATAAATAATTTACTTATTTATTTTTGTCTGTGTCGGGTCTTCATTGCTGTGCACGGGCTTTCTCTAGTTGCAGTGAGGGGGGATACTTTTTGTTGCGGTGCACAGGCTTCTCATTGCGGTGGCTTCTCTTGCGTGGAGCATGGGCTCTAGGTGCGCAGGCTTCAGTAGTTGTGGCACGTGGGCTCAGCAGTTGTGGCTCGCAGGCTCAGTAGTTGTGGCACATGCGTTTAGTTGCTCTGCGGCATGTGGGATCTTCCCGACCAGGAATCTAACCCATGTCCCCTGCATTGGCAGGTGGATTCTTTTTATTTTTTAAAGAAGATGTTGGGGGTAGGAGTTTATTAATTAATTAATTTATTTTTGCTGTGTTGGGTCCTCGTTTCTGTGCGAGGGCTTTCTCTAGTTGTGGCAAGCGGGGGCCACTCTTCATCGCAGTGCATGGGCCTCTCACTATCGCGGCCTCTCTTGTTGCAGAGCACAGGCTCCAGACGCGCAGGCTCAGTAGTTGTGGCTCACGGGCCTAGTTGCTCCGCGGCATGTGGGATCCTCCCAGACCAGGGCTCGAACCCGTGTCCCCTGCATTAGCAGGCAGATTCTCAACCACTGCGCCACCAGGGAAGCCCCTGGCAGGTGGATTCTTAACCACTGCACCACCAGGGAAGTGCTACACCAGTATTACAGTCTTGATTACTGTAGCTTCATAAGAAGTTTGGAAAATGGGTAGTACAATTTTGTTCTCTAATTTTGTTCTTTTTCCAAATTGTTTTGGCTATTCTGAGCCCATACACTTTAGGATCAGCTCGTTCATTTCTACAAAAAAGCCTACTAAGATTTTGGCAGAGATTGCATTGACTCTGTGTCAACTGGGGGAGAACTGCCAATTTAACACTATTGAGTCTCCTAATCCATGAGTATGGAATGTCTCTCCATTCATTTAGAGTTTCTTTAACGTCCCTCAACCATGTTTTGTAGTTTCAGTGTATAAACTCTGTACTTCTTTTATTAAATTTATTCCTAATTATTTTATTCGTTTTGATGCTACTGTGAGTGGAATTATTTTCTTAATTTCATTTTTGGGTTGTTCCCTACTAGTAGATAGAAATACAATTGATTTTTTAATATTTGTCTTGAATCCTGTAATCTCACTAAGCTCATTTATAAGTTCTAGCAGGTTTTTTTGTGGACTCCTCATGGTTTTCTACAGTAGAGTCATGTCATCTGTGAATCAAGGCAGTCCCTTCTAATCTGTATGCCTTTTATCCCTTTTTCTTGCCTGCTTACATCAGCTAGAATCTCCAGTAAAATGTAGATCAGAGGTGGAGAGAGCAAATATACTTTGCTTTTGCTCCTGATCTTAGGGGGAGAAAGCATTCACTGCTCCATTTTTAAGGCATTTTTTCTATTCCTACCCTTCTCCAATCAAACTGTTAGTGATTTTAAGTTAGAGGAATAAATACTAAGGATTAGGGAAGCTAAACAAAAGAAAAATATGCTTCTTTCTTGACCTCAGCCTCAAATCAAACAAAACATAACCAAAAGGCAGGGAGGCCCCTTGTGGTTGAGAACATTTAAGGGAATGGAAGCCAGCTGCACTGTCCAACAGGGGTTGGCTGAATAACTTCTAGAACATTCATGCACAATGGAATACCATGCAACCATTAAAAGCAGGTTCAAAAAGATTTTTTTTAATAGTAAGGGGAAATTCTTTTAATATGAGAGAAAAGAGAAAGAGCAACAAAAATAACACATATGGGATGATCTCAATACCATAAAGAAATGCATGCAGAGAGAAAGGAGAGAAAGGAAATATGTAAAAACCTTCATAATTGTTGCCTCTGAGTTGAAGGATCACGGGTGATTGGTTTTTCTAATTTCTTTATATTTTTTTCACCCGTACAGATCTTTCACAATGGGCATCCTATAGTCAGAAAAGGAAAAGAAAAAAACAAACAAACAAAAAAACCCCAAAACTGCCCACGGGGAAGACACGAGACTCAGGGAAGTGTTGGCATTTCTCAGACTTACCTTACAGTATTCATCGATTGGTATCAAGCGTTTGACGGCCACGTCCCGAATGTGGCTCCGTCGGAAGAGAATTTTGCCTGCAGGAGATGAGAGCGCATACAGCGTTGTAAGGGAGCATTGACAAGCTCTCAGCAACCTGGGAGAATGAGGATGTGGCTGCCTCTGGTAGGCCTGAGTGGTACCTAAATTCCTGGCTGCCGGACATCCACAGGGCCTGGATGACCCCATGCTTGGTCCTCCAAAGCCCTGTTCACAGCTCTAGTGCAAGGGCTTGAGGGAGTGGGGCTCAGTGGATAAGGGAGGCTGAAATCAAACCAAGGAAGGAAGACCTGATGATCGGAGGTCCCCTGTCCAACTATAAGATTATCAGATGCGGCAAGCAGTTCAGCGAACACTCAGATATGCCCTCACCCAACAGCTCAGTCCCCCTCCCTCCTCTTTCTTTGTATACCTTCTGCTCTAGTCTGATGTTTTCCCAATACTCCACGCTCTCTCATAATTCTGTGCCTTTCCCTCTGCCTGGAATACCTTCCCCACCCACTACCCCTGCTGGGAAATTCTTACACACTTCAAATGGGTTAAGAGTTCCTATCTCTTTCAGAACAGACTTGCGGTTGCCAAGGGTGGGGGGGGGGCGGTAAATATTGGGAGTTTAGGATTAGCAGAGGCAAACTAGTATATATAGGATGGATAAACAATAGGGTCCTATTATATAGCACAGGGAACTACATTCGATATCCTGTGATAAACCATAACGAAAAAGAATATGAAAAAGAATATATATATATATAACTGAGTCACTTTGCTGTACAGCAGAAATTAACACAACATTGTAAATCAACTATACTTCAATAATTTAAAAAAAAAAAAAAAGAGTTCCTGTCTCTGATTGTACACATCACATTGTCGATTTACATGTCTTCTTCCTTCCTACTAGTCATGGGGCTCCACCCAAATAGGGATTGACTCGGCTTTAGTCAACTTTTTGCCCCTGCCACATGGCACTCACGTCTCATCAATGCATGAAGGTGGATTCCACCTGCCAGGGCGACAAATCCCTTCAATTCCTTCGCCAATAAGTGTTTGTAACAGAGGGCTCCAAGCCCTCCTACCACGCCGAATACTAACAGCCCATTCACTACCTGCTGGGTGACATCTGAGCCCTGGGGTGTGGTACCAGAAACTCCGGTGTGACGTATGGGCAGAGGACATGGGTCACAGGCAAAGACAAGTATATAAATGATGCCACTGAGGGTCTCAGGAAATACCCAAGATGCTGAAACATTATGGGTGAGGTCTGTTTCAAGCAAATCGGCGGGTTCCCGAGAGTCTTAAAGGAGGTCCTCTCATGGGGAGATGGTGGCCAAGCTCGTGCGCTGAGGATCCAGACAGCATGGCCACACCATTCTGGATTTGTCACAGAGGCAGGGGCTGGAAAATCAGAAATAAGACATCAAGGAGCGACAAAGAGGTGGGGGATGGAGACAAGCCCCCCTGCCACGCTCATGCGGGGCGACCAGGAGGTCTCTAGGGGTCAAAAAGGAATGCACAGGGAGACCACAGCTCTCCAGACTGTAGAGCATGGAGACCTACTAAGAACTTCACCTACTTCTGGTCCAAGGAGGTAGGTCCTGGAGAAGAATTTGGGTTACGAGGCTGGCAGGGTGAGGAGAGGTTAACCACTCATCTAAGATGGTGCTGGTGAGACTGCTGTCTCCATGGGTCAACCTTGGGTGAGCAGGGACAAGACGGTAGGAAAGGCCCATAAAGAGTTTTCATCATAGGACAGAATCGAAAAGGATGATGGGAAACAGCCTATTGACTTTTAAAGATTTGCAATGCAAGGTGGTCAGGGAGATTTGTACCCAAAAAGACCATATGGTTAAGATCACATTTAAAATAATCTGACAACGGGCTCTTGGGCAAAAAGGCACAATCAGGAAATGAAGTAGATATGGTCAACCTAACAGAAATCCTTTTTTTGTTCATTTCCATTTAATTAAAAAAGAACCCACAATGAGATGAAATACATATTCCTTAATAACAAGGATCTCCTTTCTTTATAATGGTGACGGGTTTAATTCTGATGAGTGAGTCAAATTTCTGATACACCACACTTGTCAGAAGAGAAAAAAATCTAGAAGAAAATGCTTCACAGGGTTCATAGTGCTTGTCTCCGAGGGTAGAAGACAAAGCCTTTTTGTGTTCTTCTTTATACTTTCTGCAAAGTGCCTACTATAAATATTGATTGCTTTGGGAATCAGAAAATGTTCATGTCATTTAAAACGAAAAAAGCAAATTATGCAGCAAAGTGGGAAGGAGTTTACAACCTGGCCTCCCTAGAGCCGATGATATTCCCTCATTCACTCCCTAGGTGCAGGCTCTGTGTGAGCCCTCTGTGCACAGGCCCTGGGGGCCTGCCTTCCTGGCACTAGTGCTTTCCAACAGGGAGGGCCCCTGCTGACATTCTGGGTGGGGCAGTCCTTCCCTGGGTGGGAGTAATAATCACCACCCTCATGGGTGGGACCACTTGAAGATGAGAATTCCTAGGAGAATCCTGAACCTTCAGGAAAAATAAGAAGTGTGTGCCTGTGAAGAGAAATCCTACATAGCAAACGCTTCCTGCCCTCTAACCTATTTCTCAAAATGGGAGAAGGGGTGCCTACCAACAACATTTTGGTGCCTACCAAAAACATTTTGGTCCCACTTTGGTATAATTTCCCCTTCTATAAAATCAGAAGAAGGGTGGAGAGAGGGGTCTACAGGTCTCTTACTGAGAAGGCTGTGACCTGACTCGAAAAATTTACAAAGGGCATGGTGCTAGCACCGCCCTGGTACAGGGCGACCTCAGAGCCACCACGGCCCAAGAGAATTTGCCCGAGGCCCGGCCTGCAGGGGCTGGGAGAGGACCAAGAACTCAGGCATGGGAATAAAGACACAGACCTACTAGAGAATGGACTTGAGGATATGGGGAGGGGGAAGGGTAAGCTGGGACAAAGTGAGAGTGGCATGGACATATATACACTACCAAACGTAAAATAGATAGCTAGTGGGAAGCAGCCGCATAGCCCAGGGAGATCAGCTCGGTGGTTTGTGATCACCTAGAGGGGTGGGATAGGGAGGGTGGGAGGGAGGGAGACGCAAGAGGGAGGAGATATGGGAGCATATGTACATGTATAACTGATTCACTTTGTTATAAAGCAGAAACTAACACACCATTGTAAAGCAATTATATTCCAATAAAGATGTTAAAAAACAAACAAAAAAAGAACTCAGGCGCCTTCAACGTCTCCTGGGGGTGTGGCACAATAATGTCACTCCTCTTCCTGTGTGGCCTCAGTGAGTCTCTGGGCACATGTCAGGTGCCCTGCCAGCAGTGGGGACAGGAAGTCCCCTCGGCAGGAGTAGCACGTGCCGGGGAGGCCACAGGCTCCACAGGGTCAGTGAGGCCCCAAGCCAATCCCAGGGGGTCTATTCCTTCCTGTGCTGCCTTGGGAAATGCATTTACCTGGCAGAGCCTCAGTCTCCTCATCTGTAAATTGGGAGAGCAGCCCCTACCTCTTAGTCGTCATCTCCGTGATACACCAGTACAGGGCTTGGCCCTCCCTAGGTGCTTAAAAAAGGGTAATTACTTTGTTTAAAAAATAGGTTACATGATACTGCCTTATATTCTACAAGGAAGAGCACCGCTCCTGTCCTCAACCCCTAACTTGGTTTCTTAAGACCTGCCTCTGACAGGCTAATTCATCATTTATCCACAGCACAGCGGAGTGGAGTTACCGCTCAGGCCCTGGGCTGTGGGGCAGAACAGAGCGGCCAGCGTCCCCCTGGCCGGTGCCTCCAGGTGAAATGCGGATCTGCGGCTTGCCGTGAAGCTTCTGTGTGAGTCACGGAGAAGGAGGGCTAGCGAGCCCGCACCCAGCCCTCCCCTCAGGCCAGCCTTCCTGGAATGGGAAGGGTGATCAGAGGAGAGAACAGCCTTTGGTGGGAACGAGCAGGCTTTTGTTTTCCATAGTGGAGGAAGGCCAAACTGTAATTCTTATTTTTCAAGCCGCATCCTTTGCCAAGTTGGCTTCCCCAGCTCTTGCTGGGATGGAAAATTGCACAGGGCTGCTCTCCCCGCACCCGCCCCCCTCCCGGCCTTTGTGCTAACATGAAACTCGCTTTTGTTCTGCTGACGTGGCAGTCTTGGCAGAAAACTGCCCCCTAGGAGAGGGGACGTTTCTCCCACCCGTCCCTGCCCTTGGTCTCGGCCTCAAGGAAAAGCTAAGAGGTGGGCTGGGAAGGGATGCTCCAGGGGTCTTAGGGCCCAACGGGGCCTCTCCAAGCTACAAGTGGGTGTCCTGAGCAGGGACAATGGAGCCAAGTCCCTGAGAACAGCATTTTCATGAATTCGTGGGTGGAAAAGGATTACGTAACCACGAAAGCTTTCAGGGGCTGGGGAGAGGGTCGGCTCAAGTTCTTCCCTGTCCTGGGCAGTTTTTCCACAGCTGGTTTTGCCTTTCACCAGCAAAGAGTTATAACTCACTGCTTTCCTTTTTTTCCTTGAAGAAAAATATACATTTAGAGCCCATTTCAACTTAAATCTCCAGATTGAGCATTTAAGTAGGACTCCAAGACATGAAAGGCCCCAAAATTCCAAAGGAATGTCCCAGGACCCTGTTTCTGCCTTTACTGAGAACCTTCCATGTGCCAGGGAGAGAAGCTTGTGAAGCAGGGGTCACTGTCCCATTTTACACATGAGAAACTGAGGCTCAAAGGTGGGGGGGAGATGTCGTATGCTGGAGGTCACAGGACTGGGCCTGTTGAACTCCAAAGCACATGCTTCGGGTGCTGAGATGTGGTTACTGCAGCTGGCATACCGGCTTTCCTCCAATAAGGAGAAAAATTCCAGTGTTCTCTCCCCGTGGAAGAACTAAAAACATGAGGTTTTTTTAGGCCAATGATCTCCCGGTAAATGGGGGCCTGGCAAATACATCTACCCTGTCTCTAAACTCGCTCAATGATGACACGATGTGCTGATTGCAGAATCCTGCAGTGGGGGAGGGGAGAATGGGCCCCTGGGTGATCCATCTCAGTGCCTGCCCCCTTGTCTGCAGTACGAAAAAGATTTAAAGGGCTGGCCAGCTCTAAATATTTGTAATTTAGGGTGATTGCCAATTTGCCGATTACCTGTACATAAAGATACTAGGAAGTGCTTAATTGCTGCTAGTTACATACCAGGCACTTACCTAATCCTCCTAACAACTCTGTCATTTAAGAACAACTATGATCTCCAATGTGCAAATGTAGAAATGAAACTCCATGTGCTTAAGTAATTTACCCAAGGGAACAGAGTAGATGATTAGGGGCACTGGGATTTGAACCTGGGCTGTCTGACTTTGGGCATGAATTCTGAGCCTGCCATACCTGTGACTGAATCCCAGCTCTGCCATTTATGCAAGTGATGATAATTTCTTGGAGCCTCAATTTCCTCATCTGTGAAATGGGCATAGTAATGGCTGCCCTTCAGGATTGTTCTAAGGATTAAACAAGCTAATGAATGTAAAGCACTTAGCCCAGTGACTGGCCCACAACAGAGATCTAATAAATGGTAGCTATTATTAGTTGAAGCTATAACATTGGTTTGGGTAACCCAGTTTTTTGAGTTGAAGCCTTGACGTTATTCCTTTGGTAAGAATTTTTTTTGGGGGGAAGGGGACACTGAATGTCTTGAGAGCAGGGACCAGCCATGGTTGCATTAACTCCTCCACAGTGCCTGACACTCAGAAGGTGCTTGGCCCACTCAGGCAGGTATGCAGGCAGGCAGAATTTCTTAAATGGCCCCCCAGAGATGTCCCACCTTAATCTCAGAGCCTGTGAATACAATGGAATCTCACTCCATGTTATATGATATGCCTCAGTTCATTTCAAGAGAGGGAGATTATCCTGGATTAGCCAAGTGGGTACAAGGTAATCACATGAGCCTTTAAAAGCAGACAGCTTTCTCCAGCTGGTGGCAGGAGGGGAAGTCAGAGATTCCAAGCACGGGAGAGAGATTCAGTGCCCTGTTGCCAGATTGAAGATGGATGAGGAATACAGGTAGCCTCTGGAAGCTGAGGGGGTTCCCAACAGACAGCCAGGAAGGAAACAGGTATCTGGGTTCTAGAGCTGCAATGAGCTGAATTCTGTCCACAGCCTGAATGAGGTTGGAAGTAGACTCTTCCCCAGAACCTCCAGGTAAGTGCCCAGTCCAGCCAAGATCTTGACTTTGGTCTTTTAAGACCCTAAACAGAGAACCCAGCTGAGCCTGCCTGGACTTCCGACCAACAGAGCTGTGAGATAATAAATGTGTATCCTTTTAAGCTGCTAGCTGGGTGGTAATTTGTTATGCACGACAGAAAACAAATACAGGGGGTGGGGGGTGGCTGGGATGAACTGGGAGATTGGGATTGACAAATATACACTAATATGTATAAAATAGATAACTAATAACCTGCTGTATAGCACAGGGAACTCCACTTTGTTGTATGGTAGAAACTAACACAACATTGTAAAACAACTATACCCCAATTAAAAAAAAAGAAAGAAAGAAAACAAATACAGTAGCCATTATAATAGATGCCACTCACTACACAAACTGTATGACCTTGAATTATTCTCATTTTAGAGATGGGAGAAACCGAGGATCCCAGAAGTGAAGTGTCTTGCCTAAGGTCAAGCAGCTGGTAAATAGCATAGCATCTAACTCCAAAGCCCATATCCTTAGGCACTGATTTCAACAAATGACTAAGGTCTGGTCACTGGGACAATGCCTCAAGGAGGAGGAGGGGAGAGATCTGAGAGCTGTGTTGGGAGCCCAGAGGCCCCATCTGAGAGCATGTGTCTCACTTACCTGGAAGAAAGGGAATGATCCGCTGTTTGGGGTCCTTCTGTCCTCCTTCCATGGGAAATTTGTCCAACATCTGCATCTAAATGGGGAGAATAACCAAAAAAACCTGATAAATGCATCTCTGACGTTTTAAAGGAATTATGTGAACTGTGTGATTCGATATATAAAAATTCACTTTGTTCAGCTTTGCAAACTAATGGGGAAGGCAGTGTCAACTGGACCTAGGATATCCATGCAAACAATCCTCTAGGTCCACAGCTGCCAGACTAGTGAAGGCTCAGAGCTGGGAGAGACCATTCTCAGTTCCCCCGGGCGCTCCAGCCACAGGACCTGAAACGTGAACAACACCCCCAGAGCCCCCAGAATTCCACAGACGGCAGGTCATCCTGTTTCCTAAGAACTGCCAGGCTGTGTTCAGGAACAAACTATGGAGACTCAATTAATCATTACCTGCGAGATCATGACACGCCCCTGCCTCACTAAGAATTCCCCAGGCTGGCTCAGCTCCATGCCTGGCTCTGTGTCAGGCACATGGGGTGCAGCGATGAAAAGATTCAGTGTCTAGAGAGAGACTGAAAAGTAGAATGGTCATTGCAGGGTGGTGTAGGAAGCATCTAGAGAGGTAGGTGCAGGCTTGCTGTGAGGCTAGAGGAAGCACAGGGATGGGGCACCCAAAACGAAAACCTTTCATGTTTTCTGATAACGTTAAATGCCTCTCTGACATTTTAAGGAATAAATGTGAAGTATCTGACTGGATATACAAAGCCACCAGGATCTGCTACTTGCGGTCGGGGGAAGTGACATACCTCGGGCCTCATCCTTAGTTGGCCATAATGATACCAACTGCCAACATGGCTTTACAGATTAAAGCTGGGCTGTGTGGTCATAAATGCCGTCACCAGATTTCTGGTTCTTCTCCTGAGCGCTTGGTAGATTTGTACATCCCCACCCCCTTGAAGTGGGACGTGGCCAATTAACTGTGAGCAGGAGAGACGTGGCTCACTTTGGGGTGGAAGACTTAGGACTGGTGCTTGTTTCACCACTCTTCATTTCCATCTGCCACGTGATGGCCATGCTCCAGAGTGTTGCTTCTCTGCCAGCAAGGGTCCAGAGCCCCCAACAACCTCTGATGGACATGTAGCCCTAGTGAGAAATAAACCCTGTGTACAGTGAGGCTAGTTGTCATAGCAGCATATCGTAACCCATCCTGATTAGTATATGGGCCCAGGATTCAAGCAGAAGAAAAGGGAGTCCTGAGCCTCCTGAAGTGATGGCTGAATGTGGCCCATCATTTTACCTCAAGGAGAAAGTCACTGGCACTCAAGATGTGTCCCTCTGGGTGTGGAGAAAAGGGAACCCTTGTGCACTGTTGGTGGGAAAGTAAATTGATGCAGCCACTATGGAGAACAGTATGGAGGTTCCTCAAGAATCTAAAAATAGAACCACCATGTGATCCAGCAATCCCACTCCTGGGTATATACTGAAGAAGATACGTGCACCCCAACGTTCATAGCAGCACCATTTACAATAGCGAAGACATGGAAGCAATCCAAATGCCCATCAATAGACAACTGGATTAAGAAGCAACAAAAACAAATTCACGAGAGGAAAAAAAACAAAGATGTGGGGTGTGTGTGTGTGTGTGTGTGTGTATACACATAGACATATACACACACACATACATACATACAATGGAATATTAGCCATAAAGAATGAAATTCTGCCATCTGCAGCAACACGGATGCACCTAGAGAATATTATGCTTAGTGAAATAAGTCATAGAAAGACAAATACTATACGGTATCACTTATATGTGGAATCTAAAAAATAATACAAATGAATGTTTATGCAAAACAGAAACAGACTCACAGACATAGAAAACAAACTTGTAGCTACCAAAGGCGAAAGGGAAGGCAGGAGGGACAAATTAGGGGTATAGGATTAACAGATAGTAACTACTATGTATAAAATAGATAAGTAATGAGGATATATTGTACAGCACAGGGAATTATAGCCATTACCTTGTAATAACCTATAGTGGAGTACAATCTACAAAAATACTGAATCACTATGTTATACACCTAAAACTAACATAACATTGTAAATCAGCTATACTTCAATTAAAAAAAAAAGATGTATCCCTCTGATAGCATAAAAGCAGCTTCGAATAGCCTGGAGAAGTAAGCACAGCTATAGTGTAGGGGGAGGGAGGAGAGACCTGAAGTGGGAGAGAAGAGAAACAAGTTTACATGCCAAGCACAGGTTAGATTCTTTAGACATATCCTCTCACGAAATCTGCAGAATACCCCATTCAAGGTGGACATTATTATCCAGGGAACTGAAGTCCAGAGGAGTGAAGAAATCTGCCATGGGCCTGCAGCCAGCAAGGGGCAGGGCCAGAGACAGAAGCCCACAGCTTCTCTGCCATTGCCTCACCCGCCTCTGAGACGCTACTAAGGCAATTAAAAAGGATTGCTCCCCAGCGCTCAGGAAACAGGGCCATTTATCCAGGCTGGAGCTCCCTGCCTCCTTAGCACTGTTTTATGTGACACCCCTGCGTAGGAGGGTCAGACTCAGCTTGGCTGGCAACCCTAAAGGGCTGCCCATGAGGCTGTGGTTTTATTTGTGATTTCCAACTGGCCCCTATTCTGTGCTGTGCGGTGATGGGGAAATGCTTGGTTCAACATCATTCAGCAGCTGGTGAGGCCACAGTGGGCCTTGCTGGAAAGGGAGGCTTCCCTTTTTGAATCCAGGAGCTTTTCAATGCTGGCACATAGTAGGCACTCAATAAAAATTGGCTAGACCAATGAACGCATCTGAGTGAAATTTGGGAGTGGGGGCAGCTTCAGATGTTTGCTGAGTACCTCCGATTAATAATATTCACATTACTAATATTAAATAATAATTAGTAACCACTACTAACTGGTTTGACTGTTTACAGTTAATCCTTTTCAGACGTATGATTTTATCTGCCCTTCATAATAATCCTGTGAAAGCAATGGACAACCCCCATGTCACAGATGGAGAAACTGGGGAGCAGGACACAATGAACTGTTTGAGGTCACACAGCTAAGTGGTGGTCCAGCCAGTTCAGGTATCTTAATCTAAATCCCATTCTTTTCCCCTAAGATCACTCTCTTAGGCAGCTTCGGAGTGTCACATGAACATGAAAAATCAGCCTGAGACCAGGTAAGTTTCATATTCCATGCACAGGCAAACAGCGTGCTTCTTTTTTAAAGGCAGGGTGATTAATCAATCTTAGCTGCAGCATCTTTTTAGAGATTTATAGGTTTGACCTAACACTATCTTTTTTTTTCCTTCTCAATTTTATTTGTGAAGACAATGTTGGAACACCATTCAGGGGAACTATTTTTTTTTAAAGGTAATCTGTCCACTGTACCCCACTTATATGCGCTCTCCCAGGTTCCTGCTGAGCGCCTATCTGAATGTGCACACACTGGCTTAAGAAGCCCTGCCCAGCACTGTATTTCCCTGTGGTCTTCACAGCTCTGTCTTAGAGAGTTACTCTCCCACCCTGTGTCCTCAGTTGCTTCTATCCAAATAAGTGGAGCTCAAAGAGCTGAAGTGTCTCCCCAAGTGTTATTAATTTGAGGCAGCGGACTTGGGTTTAATGTTGCAAACTCTAACCACAGACATTATCCCTGGGGACCAGACAGCCCTGGGGTTTAATCCTAATGATTCCTCAGGCCAGCTGTGTGTCCTTGGCCAGAGACCTCGCCTGATGAGTCTGATTCACTACCTGCAGAATGACAGACACAGTCTGCCGGGCAGGGGGGTTGTGTAAATGATGTTGTATGTGAACTGTTAAGTGGGGATGCACTGGGTGCTCAACAAGAAATGCCCCCTCCTTGCACTCTGCCTGCAATGAATGTTATTCTGAGAATTATTTGGGAAAAATGTTCATTATTTACTGAGACTGTGTGTGTGTTTTTGTGTTGAGTACACATAACATAAAATCGATCATTTCAACTATTTTAAGTGTATAATTTAGCGGCATTAAGTACACTGTTGTGCAACCATCACCACCCTCCATCTCCAGAACCTCTACATCATCCCACACTGAAACTCTATATCCATTAAACACTAACTCCCCATTCCTCTCCTCCAGCCCTTGGCAACCACCATCCTACTTTCTATCTCTATAAATCTGACTATGCTTGGCACTGCATATAAGTATCTGTCCTTCGTGTATGGCTTCTTTCACTCAGAATAATGTCTTCAAGGTTCATCCGTTTCATAATATGTGCTCGAATTTCCTTCCTTTTTAAGGCTGAATAATATTCCACAATGAGTCTGTGTTTTAAGGTTGGTAAAATTCCTCCGACTACCCAGGTCTCCTCAGTGGCCAGAGCTGGGCTTTCCAATAGAACTTTCTACGATGATGGAGATGTTCTATATCTCTGCTGTCCCTTATGGCAGCCACCAGCCCTTGGAGGGCTAGCTACTGAGCACTTGAAATGTGGCTCCCGTGACTGAGAAGCTGACGTTTTAATTTTATTTAATTTTAATTAACTTAAATTTACATTGAAATAGCCTCACGTGACTAGTGGCACAGGGCTGGACTCATTCTCCTCTTTTAGCCGTATCTAGCTTTATTTCATTTTATCCTCCCGTCAACGGTAACTGCAATCTGTATGACCGCTATTCGCGAGGACAGGTGATCAGAGGCCTGCGAGCTGTTTTGTTTTTGGTCTTAGTGTGTCTGGGTTCACAGGCCACAGGCTGCTTCTATCCAGGGAACTGTCACACTTGGCACTCACAGGCTTTGAAACAGACATGGGTGGCATTCCAGACCCTCTGTAGGGACCCCCCAGACCCGGGATGTCTGCAGCGGCAGGACCAGAGGCATGCCGGGCAAAGTCCAACTGCAGACGGTATCCTTGGAAACTGGAAAGTCCACACCCCTCCCCCCAGATAATAAAAGGAAGTTGGGCTGAGGGTGCAGGGGACTGAAAATTGAGGAGGAAAGTGAGTCAGTCTTGGGGGGTAGGAAGGGAGGGGGAGCCACGTCAAGCTGCCACATCACAAGGGGAACGAGAGAACACTCCATCAGCAGTTTTTAAGACACAGCTTGTGGTGGAGGGAGAGGAGACAGGCTGTCCAAGGAAAATACCGTGGAGGCTGGCGTGGAGGTCCACACGTGGTTTGTGTTAGCGGCAGACTGGACTTGGGAGGGGTTTACTCCCTCACTATGACAAAGGCCTCGCGTCCCAGAAGAGCAAGAGCAGGCAGTGCAGAAGGGCCGGGGTGACCATCGTGGGCAGCTGCAGGCTGGCGGGGAGTCGCGTGGTTCTCAGAGCAGGACGCTACAACATAGCTGGGCCTGCTCTACAGCACGTGGTTGGCTGTCTTTGGGGACTCTGTCCCCTCGATGAGCTGCTTTGTCTAAATGTCGGCATGCCCCTGGACATGCCCCTTGGAGCCTGCCGCCCCTCCTTGTCCGTCCACTTCTTTCCTCCTTGCTGTCCCTCCCAGTCAGGGCAGCATGTTCTCAGCCCGACCCCCTTACTAGGCTGCCCTGTGTCCTGCCCCGCCCCCCTCACTGGTACGTGGTAGGCACTTGGGATATATTTATGCAAAGAATGAATGAATCAATGGATGAACAAATGAATGAAAAAGTGGTTAACTGGTTTGGTCAGCCATTGTCTAGGAGAGGAGAAATTATGTTCCAGGTGGCGGCAACAGAACCTGCATTGGGCCTTAGACGCAATTGACCAACACACCTTGCCTCTTTCTGTTTTCCAAATTAAGAATTGCAGTTGGTCCCTCCATATCCTTGGGTTCCATATCTGCAGATTCAACCAATGGCAGATCGAAAATATTCGGGGGGGGGGAACTTCCAGAAAGTTCCAAAAAAGCAAAACTTGATTCTACCATGGCTGGCAACAATTTACATAGCATTTACCTTGTATTTACATAGCATTTACATCGTATTAGGTATTATAAGTAATCTAGAGATGATTTAAAGTATACGGGAGGATGATATAAGCAAATGCTAGGCCATTTAACATGAGGGACCTGAGCATCGTCAGATTTTGGTATCTGTTGGGCGAGGGGCATGAAGGGAGTGGTGCTGGAGCCAATTCCCCCAGGGATACCAAGGGATGACTGTGCTGTATGAAGAAAAGGCAGCTACCGTATTTTCTCAGCTCTATACCATCAATATGGCAACGGCTTTTCAGATGGAAGGGAACAAATATTCCATTAAGCATATAAAACATGTGGGAGGCACACCCCAATTTCAGAAGACAACGTCTGGGGAAAGAGTGTGTCTCAGGGTTCAGCAAAGGCAGTATCTGGGTATAGATGGTTGGTGGAATCCTAGGCCAGGTGTTGACTAGGAGCTCGCTGGGATGTCTTCCCAGCTGGGCAAGGCCCGCCTAGGGAGCGAGAACCTCAGCCCTGCCCCTCCTACACCTGCTCCCAGAAAAGACGGGAGAAAAACACTCCCTTCCCCTTGGCTTCTGCGGTGGAGCCTGGGGGCTTCTGGGCAGACAGTCCCCAAAGCTCATTAAGTGCATCTGGGGCTACAAAACTCTCAGAAGGGGGACAGGCCAGTTCTATCTCAACAGAAACTGGAAACAAACGATGTTTGCTGTGTGACCTGGGACAGCCTCTCCTGTCTCCGGTTCCCTTCTCTGGGGAAAAACAAAGGCACAGATCAAGACGCCGCCTCCGGCTTGCCTTCAGCTCTGTGATGTGCTGCATTTGGGAAACGGATCCCCCGGAAAGCCCCCGTGCCTGGAAGCAGTCCCCTAAGCATGGAGTGTTCCTGCTTCCAGGACACATGTCATTGGTGCTTCTCTCGAGAACTCCCTGCCGGGCAGGGTGAGCCAGCTGGCTCTGTGCATCCCCCTGGCGCCACCCCCGCTGTCGGAATTCTGCAAGATGCCCAGCTCACAGTCCTGCTCTCTCACACTTCTGCACCTTTGCACACATGGTTTCCTCTGTGTGGGATGCCCTCCCCCATCCTGTCAGTGGGGCAACTCCTTACTCATTATCAAGACCCTGCTCAGATGTCACCTCCTCCAGGAAGCAAGCCCTGCCTGAGTTCCCTGGCTGGCACAGAGGACACTCTTTGAACACTTGCAAACATTTCACTGTGCCCTCTGTGAGGGAAGACCTGGCTCCAGGGATGACCATGACCCTCGGCCTGGGGGATGCAATGAACTAGTGGGAAAACTCAGAGGGCAAAGGTCACATGGCACAGGGTAAAGTGTACCCGTCACACATCCGAGGCGTGTCTGTGCAGGGCTCGTGCTCTGCTCAGAGCAGTCCTCTGCAGGACAGACTATGCCTGCATCTCACAGGGAGGTACCGAACGGGCCTTCAGAGGACAGAACTCTAAGAGCAGACAGATTCGAAGGCAATCCTGGACCTTCGGGAGGCAGGAGCACAGGCTTCAGACTCAACCACACCTGGGCCTGAGTCCAGCCATGCTCCTCTTTAGGCACGTGACTCTGCCTCTCTGAGCTTCCCTTCCCCCATCTGTGACGTGGACACAACACTGACTTCATGCCTCTAAGTGAGGACTACATGAGATGGCGTATATATGGACATCTAGTGCCTTGTAGTAAACAGTCGCCGATATTGTTATGACGTCACTCAACCAACCACATTTCCGCTAGGCGCTGCCCTCAGCTCTCCAGGCATTCCTGTCCCCACCCAGTGCCCTGTTCGGAGGCCAGCTCCCTCTGTTACACTCTGATAGACTCTCCAGAGTGTGCCCAGATGAGGGCAGAAACAGAGGTTCAGAGAGGCTGAGGGTCCTGCCCAAGGCCACACAGCCAGTCAGACAGAGGGCTGGGACCTGACATCAGGTCTTCCTACTCCAAGTCCAGGGCTCTACCGCCTGCACCCTCACATGAGTGAGACATGTTGCCAGAGCGCCCTCACGTGAGTGAGACACGTTGCCAGATGTTAACCAGTAGTGGTAGGCATGACTATCAGAGTCCAGCTAAGACAAGGGAGTTGGGAAATCATATCAGAAGGTGATCTGTCAGAAACGGGACTTTCTTGCTGGTTGACTGTGAGTTTCTTTTCCCATGAAGGAGCCTGAGTCATGCTCCTTCCTTCTACCCCAGCGGCCTCTCTGCAGACTGTTTCCTCTGCCTGAGTGTCCTGCCCCCACCAGAGGGGACATTTACTTTTTTGTCATCTACAGGTTATTTTCCCTTCTTTGGCAGCAGGTCTCTGATCTCCTCTGGGGAATCTTCTACTCCTCTATTAGTCAGCATGGATTGATGCTGATTCTACTCCAGTTCCTGGGCTGGCCCTGACTGGCCTGGCCATTACCCAAGAGGAACCAATGAAACTTGTGCTGAAACCGTTGGGGTGTTCTCTTTTTCCCTGAAGTCACTGAGCTGACCGCTGGATACAGCTGGGAGCTGTGGCTGCCACCATACCAGACAACACCCTGCCTGGACACAGAGGAGACCAAGAAGTGGAGAAAGGCAGGTCCTGGTTCACCCTGTGGCACCTAGATCCAGCCATACCTGAAGCCAAGTACCCTTAGTCTTCTCAGTTCCATTTAGCTAATCAATGTAATTTTTGAATAATCCATATGGACTGGGTTTCTGTCATCTGCAACTAAAACACTTCTGACTAAAACAAGGTCTCATGGCCAGAAAGTGGCAGCAATTGGATAAAAGCCCAGCGTCTCAACCACTCTATTAAACTGGCATCACCGCCTGCTCTAATCTTCATGCCAATTCCTAGCAGCAACCCACGCCTATCAATAATCCCAACAGCTGACACTAGCTCAGGGCTCGACAGCCCAGAAACTGCTCTCACACACATCATCACTTTTTTACAAAAAGAAATTGAGATATACTTCACATACCATAAAATGCACCCTTTTAAAGTGTTCAATGCAGTGGGTTTTAGAATATTCCCAAGGTTGTGCAACCATGACCACTATCTAATTCCAGAACATTTTCATCACCCTAAAAAGACACCCAGTTCCCATTAACAGTCTCTCCTCCTTTCTCCCTCCCACCAGCTCCCGGCAACCACTAATCTGCTTTCTGTCTCTATGGATTTGCCTCTTCCGGACACACATCATCACTTTTAACTCCAAAGGAGCCTCGTGAAGTAGCCACTGGTAAGAGCAGAGTGACCAAGACTGTGGACCCCGGTATTGCCTGCCCAGCTTCAAAGCCGAGTTCTAATGCTCATCGGCTGTGTGACCTCGGGCAAATGACTTAACCTTTCTGAGCCTGGGTTTCTTCATCTGTATCATTTGATAGGCTTGACATGAGGATTAAATGAGTCACTACATCCTGATGCTGAGCAGGCAGTACCTCAGGAATGCCAGCTGTTTCCCTAGCATCAGCCCCATGCTACTGATGAAGAAATCACCATCAGGCACAGAGGGGTTAAGGGGTGTGCCCGTGGCCACACAGAACAGGTGGCTGGGCCCCAAGTCTCCTGACTGAGTCGCCTGCTGTTTCCATTACGCCACACTGGCCGAGCTGCTCCTCCACGAAAGCTTGACCCTCCCCATGCTCTCGGCCAAGTTACTGCTGCAAAAGCCCAGGCTACTCGCCAGACAGGGAGGGAGGGGAGGGGGGAATCATGAAACCATCCAACTTCAGGGTGTCGCAGCCCCACGCGGGCTGGCCTCCTTGCCTGGTCCTTGCGATCAGCCCCTTCTTCCAGCTTCCCTCTCTCAGGTGCGGGGCTGGGGGGCAGGGCAGGCCATTTCCAGGACAGCAGGACCCTCTGGAATTCCAGGACTCTCCCACTCCAGTTGCCCATCTGGGACTCTTTAAAGCTGGCTTAAGCCCCGTCTTTAGAAGACTTTGTTACGGGAGGAGACTCTAAGGCAGCTATTTATGTTGCAGCAAACCTCCAATTCTTACTAATTATGCTGGGGTTGGAGGGGAGGAAACCTCACTTTTAAGTTCTGGTAGAAATAAGAAAGTTGAGTTAGAACAGGAGAGTGGAGGGAATGCAGGCTTCAGACCAGGTTGCCTTGGGATCCAACCCTGGCTCGAAAACGTTCCCAAACAATGTCACCTTGGGCAAATCCCATGTGAGCAGAGCGACAGCAGATGACAGATAACGCTTACCGAGCAAAGCACAACTGACTGAACTGCCACGGCAGATGTGAGCAAAGTGCTTTCATTCTTAATACAGTGTGTGGATGGGGAAACTGAGGCTCAGAAACATACAGCGGTGACACTGAGCTGAGACCTGAAAAGGCAAAGCTGAGATGTGAATGAACCCAGGTTTGCCTAACCCCAGAAGTCAAGGTCTGAAGCCCCGGGCGAGGCTGGAATAGGGAACTCGGTAACACAGGCAAGTTCCCCACACACTGCCTGGCCCATAGGCTGCCAAAGGGCAGCAGTGAGCATTTCTGTCCGCGCCACCAGGGCCTCTACCCCACCCTCTTATTGAATCTCCTCCTCTAGATGATGCTGTCCCACCCGCCCCACCCCTCTGGCCACAGCTAGCAGGCTCGGGGAGGGGGGGGGTGGTGGACTCTGACCCAGGAGGCTGACACTCAGATGCTCTCTCCCGGAGACTGGAGCCGAACCCACCAACTCCAGTGCCTTGAAGGGCACTTCAACTTGGGGACTGAAGGTGCTGTTTGGTGGAAGAAGCTGGTCCAGAGGGGCTGGCGGGAAAGGGAGCAGGTTCGATGGGAGAGCTTGTGGCCACGGGACACACGGCCCGGGAGCTGCCAGGCTTCCAGTGGGTCATTCTGTTGCTGGTTCCGGGCCCCTGTGAGGCCGGCTGTACTCCCGGCTCTGGTTTCCGTGGGGCACACTGGCCTCCTCTCATCAGTCCACCCCCACTTCTCTCTGCCTAAGCTAGCTGAGTGGGTGTCTGCTCTGTGGGTGCCAATAAGCCCTAGGCTAGCAATCACCCGTGTCACTCATCTCTGCCCCCTCTGTTCCTTCTTGGAAGCACCAGGCAGGCAAGAGGCCTCTGAAAGCAAAAATATAGGTAGCACTGCTGCCCCTGTAACATGGACCCTCGGTGCATGAAAAATCAGTCTAGCGACTTGCAAAATATCTACCCGACACCCACGCTCTAAAGACCTGCCGAAATGGATCACATCAATCACTCTTGCGTCTGAGCAAGGGGGTATGGATCTGTCTTTCTCACGTAGGACCACTTTCGGAGGTTGGGCATCACTGCTATCGTCTTTCCTGCCTTTCCTCCAGGGTCAGCCCTTCCCCCGCCCATGCCCGTGTCTGCTCCTGCCAAGTCCCTTTTAGATGGTATCTTAACATCTTTAACATAGAGCCTCTTTGGGTACTGACATTTGGTACATGTTTGCTGCGGACCAGAAGAAAAATATCATTTGTATATGATACTGTTTGGTTTGTTGCATAGTGAACACAAAACGTCACTTATGAGTTCATTACATATTAAGTAATTAGGTAACTGGTGTCAACTTCTGTCCAGTATGCAATGACTTGGCAATTTATAATGTAGATTGTTTGGTGATACTGGGGAAACAGGTTAGGGGCACATTATTATCTCCCCACCCCCTTTTAAAATATTGGAGCACAGGCTCTGAAAATTCTCTATTTGACATTTTTAGGAACAGATTAGGTCTGTTCAACCAAGGATGACGGTGGTTAATATCACCTCCAGAGAGAACGTGGAAGGCAGAAAAACAGGCTGGTGTGTGGAGGACCCGGGCTGTTTCCTGATGTCCCCACAATGCCTTCTCTACATCGGATCACAGCTGTTCTCTCCAGGTCTCAGTCCCCACCTCCCTGACTGAGAGGCAGAGCAGGGACCGGATAAGCCCACTGGCCATCACATTCCTCAACCATACCGACTGGCTTCGAGATGAGCCTATGAAACACAACACTGTGTTTGCTGGGACTTCTGCAAAGTGACCTTTCACTCTTTCCTGCTAAGTGTGAGCCCAGAGCATTGTGCAACCATGTGGGATCTGAGGATAAAGCAACATCAGGAAACTGGGAATTCAGAACAAGAGGAAGAAGCTGGGTGAGAGGACACAGAGGAGAACCCTGTATCAAGCTTCACCTGAAGCCTGCCAGTTTCCTTCTCCCAGGACATTCTGTCACACCAGCCCCCTAAATCCCCCCATCTACTTAGGCCAGTTTGAGTTGGGTTTCTGTCCCTTGCAACCAAAGGATCCTAACTGGTACCCAGAGGGAAAGAAGACAGTCATCTCGATGAGGCCTTACGTTGGCCTGTGAGCTATGTGAGCCCCTCACCAAGTGGCAGGGAACACTCATGGATTCAGGAAGCCGGGCAAGTTCCCATCTCCTCCTGAGGTCTGTGTTTTCTAAAGAACTTTGTTACATCGTATCAGGCACTGTGACTTTTCATGACACACTTGCTTTGAGCTGCTGGCCTTTGGTGCTGACCCATGGATTAGAGATCTTTTACCCTCCTGGGGAGGGGCTGACACAGAGCTGTCCACATAGGCTTCCTGTGAGACTGATGGTGCTCATGGGGGTTATAGTTCATTCCTTCGTTTGTTCGTTTGTTCATTCATTCATTCACCAAACATTCACTGGATACATACAGTGTCCTTGAATAAAACATGAAGGAAAGAGAGGATAATGAAGATGTGGTTCCTGCCCATGAGGGTCCTAGTTTAGAGGGGGACAGGCAGACGACTTCAATACAGAGTCAGGAGAGAGGGATGCAGAGCTGTGGGGTGCAGAGGAGGTGGCCTTCGCTGGCCAGGGAATGAAGTCAGACCAGGCTTCCCAGAGGATGAGACCACGAGGGGGCTGGAGGGGGCAGGAGGTGTTCCAGGTGAGGAAGAGCTAATGCAAAGGCCTCAGAGGAGAGGAGAAGGCGAGCACGGTGCCCTGAGAGCACGGCAGGCATTTTAGGAGCCGAGCAAGGAGGCTGATGGGAAGAGGAGGTCAAGGTGAGGCAACAGACGTGGGTCCGTCTTGAGAGCAGAACAGGTCCACGAGGTCTGAACGCACTCAACACGACTACACCAGTTCAAGATCTGCACTTCAAGGCCAACAGAAACGGTCTCCAGGTCAGCCTGCGTTCTGGAGCACTCAACAGGAGCCTTTATTTGGAAAATACTGAGTATCAAAGCATAAGGCAATACAGCCCATTACTTATGTCCCCAGCGTGATGGACCCTTTTTTGAAAAATATAGAACGCTCCTCAAATTTGCGTGTCACCCCTGCACAGGGGCCAGGCTAATCTTCTCTACATCATTCCAATTTTAGTATATGTGCTGCTGAGGTGAGTGCATAGACATCATTTTAAACAAGAACACTGTGGCTGTGAAGTCAAAGTGGAAAGTAAGTCCAAATAAACTCTTCCCCACCTTGCAGCTCACCGGAGACCCCAAATCCTTACCTGGAGATCAAAGAATTTGCTGTAGCGCCGGTAAATGGCCTCCGTGGAGCCGCTGGACCACGTGACACGGATGATGTAGACCTGCAGAGAGGGATGGAGACAGGCGTGAACACCAAGGGGGTCTTTCCATCTCCAGGACTCAAAAGCAAAGCAGTTCAGAGTCAGAAAGACCTGGGTTTGAATCTCAGCTCTGCCCCTGACCAGCGGTATGACTTGGACGGGTTACTTGCTCTCTCTGAGCCCCAGCTTCCTCTTCAATAAAATAGGTCTAAATACCCCCACCTCTGAGAGCTGTGCAAAGGATTACATGAAATCAGGTATAGGACAGCATAAGCACCCTGCTCATCTCAGGAGATGCTGTTACTCTCACGATCTCTTACTCCCCACTCAATTCAGAAAGCCACAGGGCTGGCTCCTTTGTCAGTATCATTCTTAAAACTTGGACTTGTCAGAAGGCACAGCAACCTGCGGCTCTTAGCTCTCTTGTATTTCTCATAAGCTACGCCATCACGCCATTTTCTCCAGTTAGGGCCTGGGCTGACTCATCTTTTCCCTCTGCATGTCAGTTTCTCCATCTGTAAACTGGGTTAACAGCATCTGTTTCCGCTGCCTCCCGGGAGAGTGTGAGGACTCGATTAAGACGGAGGATGGAGACAGCCACTTTATAAACCACAGGGCCGTGTTTTCAATCTCTGTCACAAGTCACAGCACACACAGAAAATAATGCATTGACAACAAATTCGGGCAAACCAAGGTGGCAGCAGGAGGTCACAGCATCTGGCTGGGGGCTCTGGTAGCCCTGGACACCACCTGGATACTCAAGGGAGAAGGGATCAGCACATCCATTCCTGGCTTGCACAAATTATCTGTGGTTACAGGGTAATTTTGACACTTAAAACATACATATGTGAAAGCTATCTGGAAACAGAGAAATGCTGTATAAACACGAGGGGCTAGGTGTTGTTAAAGAGGCCGGGGGGTACACAGGCAGGGTCCCTGCCTCTGTGAGTGGAGGGTAAGCTGCGGAGACAGCACGTGCATAAGTGAAGATAAGTAACATGTACGCAGGGGACGTCTGTTATTTTTTGCCCAGTACTGATTAACCTTTCCTTCAACCAGAGTGCCTTGACTTTCCTCCTGGGAGCCTCCTTCCCTACCTCAACACAGTCCCTTAGACACCAAGGTGGGTACCACTGTCCACAGTGATTGGTTGAGGAGTGAGCACATGACCCACGCCAGGCCAATCACAGCCAGTAAGAATCAGCCCTGGGACTTCTGCTCTGACCCCTGAGAAAAATAAGCTCTCTTTCTTTGAGGTTGCTAGGCTGTTAGGATGCAACATGGAGATGCCAGGGGGCCATCTCATCATCGCTTGGGAGGAGCCTGCCTGAGAATGAGGCAAGTATCAGTGGAATCCTGATGACACAGTCTGACCCTTAGGTCCAGCTTTGCCTGTAGCTCTATCTACTCCTTGTCTGTTCAGTTTCCTAAGCCACTAAATCCTGGGCAACACCCACACTCTGGGATTATTTCTGAAGCCAGTTTAAGCTGGGTTTCTGACACATGTAATTTAGTCCTGACGGATGCAGGAAGGGGGGGCGGGAGAGATCTCTGAAGCTTGAAGTCATCATGGTGTACCTTGAAGGACATGTAGATCTAGATAGCAGGAGAGGAAAGAAGAGACCGTCAGTGGTAAGGGATGATGGTGGAGCAAAGACGAGCTCAGGGAGTATGGGGGACCACGCCTAGCAGTGGTTTCCAAAGCGGTTTTAGACAAAGTCTCTTCCCAAATGAGTTCTTGCTAGGATACCTTCATTCAAAACAGGAAAAGGAGGAGCTACGGGGGGCCAGAGCCAGAGCCCATTGTGAACACCAGGGACTTATGGGAGAAGATTTTCCAGGTGAGAAGAGATGAAAAATGTAAAGACAAATCAAGACAAGATGTGAGGTGCCCCTGAATGCCCAGCTAAGGGGTTCACCAGGAACAACCACTCTAAATCCAACATCTATTTCATTTCAGCGAAGCAAGGCAGGAAGGCATTTGGACTCTAGACTCACGCAATTTCCTAACCCCCAGGGCCTCAGTTTCCATCTGTAAAACGGGGTCATCGAGCCCATCTTACATAGAATTGTGATGATTATCAGAGGTAAAGCTCTGAGCTCCTTGCAGAGAGGAAAAGTTCAAGAAATCTTAGTACCCTTCACTCTGAGTCCCCAGTGTCTACCCGGCCCCAGTTCAGAAAGACAGACTATTTCAACACCAGGGATTCAGGTATCCCACCTCCCCCCTCCTTGTTTGTGTCCACTAGTCCTGGGTACCTCATAGAGCCAAAAGACAGGGCAGGGCATCCTTTGGGAGGCAGAGTCACCCTGGAAAAGTGATTTTACGACAAAAAGAGCTGTCTCCAAAGGCACCTGAATAGTCATTAGTCTTATTAAAAAGAAAACAGGGGAATCCCTGGTGGTGCAGTGGTTAAAAATCCGCCTGCCAATGCAGGGGACATGGGTTTGAGCCCTCGTCCAAGAAGATCCCACATGCCGCGGAGCAACTAAGCCCGTGCACCACAACTACTGAGCCCACGTGTGACAACTACTGAAGCCCACGCGCCTAGAGCCTGTGCTCCGCAACAAGAGAAGCCACCGCAACGAGAAGCCCGCGCACTGCAACGAAGAGCAGCCTCCACTAGCCGCAACTAGAGAAAAGCCCATGAGCAGCAACGAAGAGAAAGAAAGAGAGAGAGAGAGAGAGAGAAAACATCAATGCTGCTTAAGCAAGCCTTCAGCGAGTCGATTTAGAGTGGCGCCCATTCATTCATTCACTCTACAACATTTACTAAACACCTCTTGTGTACCAGGCCCTCTGCCGGGTGCTGGGTTACAATGAGCAGCAGGACAGCCTCGGACACTGCCCTTGGACAGTGGGAAGATGGGCAATAAACCATCAGATGAGGAAATATGTATATAATTTAAGTTACAGTAAGTGCTAGGAAGGACCCCAAAGCCTGCTGTGGTAGCGCAGGATGGGGATGGTGGTGGTGGGTGTTCTTGGAAGGGAAGGTCCCTCTGAGGGAGCAGCCTTTGAACTGAGACCTGAAGGCTGAGGAACTGGCTTGGGGAAGAGCTGAGGAAAGTGTATTCCAGACAGAATGCAAAGTACAAATGAAGACACGCAGGCTGGAAAATGCTTGGAATGTTTGAGGAACCAGAAGACCATTACGGCAGGACAGAGCTGTCAGGGAAGGGGACGTGGCCAGGAGGGGCAGCAGCTGTATCACAAGGGTCTTATAGGGCTTATAGGCCACGGTGAGGGGTTTTTATTCTATTGAAGTTTTGAGGGGTGCAGGGGGCTGGGGAGGAGGCGTTTGACATAATTTAATGTATGTTTTAAAAAAATATCCATCTATATGCCTCTGGCTGCTGTGCAGAAAATGGTTTTGAAAAAGGGCAGGGAAACTAGCAAGGGGACTTTTCCATATCTGAAAGGGACCATGGAACTCAGCCAACCCAATGGCCCCACCTTCCAGATGAGTAAATGGAGTCCCAGAAAATACCCTACCAAAGGTCCCCATCCTGGGGGATGTATAAACAAAGTCTGTATGACTATCTGTAAAGGACAATGCCAATGTGGATTAAAAACAAGAAAAAAATAAAATAAAATATCATCAAAGATTTTTAAACCAACCCAAAACATACACCCATAAACAGAAAAAAAAAAATTCTGCTTACATAATTCATTCTTGATCTCTTGTTTAAAATTTTTTTTAAATTTATTTATTTATTTAGTTATATTTATTTTTTTTAGGTGTGTCACTCTATTTAGGTGTTTTTTCATTTCTGTCAGTAATATTTTCTAGTTTTAATTTTTATAAAATTTTATTTATCCAGCATTTTAGAATTTTATTTATTTTTTTATACAGCAGGTTCTTATTAGTTATCCATTTTATACATATTAGTATATACATGTCAATCCCAATCTCCCAATATTTATTTATTTATTTATTTTTGGCTGCGTTGGGTCTTTGTTGCTTTATGTGGGCTTTCTCTAGTTGCAGCAAGCGGGGGTTACTCTTTGTTGTGGTGTGTGGGCTTCTTGTTGCAGTGGCTTCTCTTGCTGTGGAGCATGGGCTCTAGGCGTGCTTCAGTAGTTGTAGCACATGTGCTCAGTAGCTGTGGCTCGTGGGCTCTAGAGCACAGGCTCAGTAGTTGTGGCGCATGGGCTTAGTTGCTCTGTGGCATGTGGGATCTTCCTGGACCAGGGCTCGACCCCATGTCCCCTGCATTGGCAGGCGGATTCTTAACCACTGTGCCACCAAGGAAGCCCTTGTTTACAATTGTTTTTTTTGCGGTACGCGGGCCTCTTACTGTTGTGGCCTCTCCCGTTGCGGAGCACAGGCTCCGGACGCACAGGCTCAGCAGCCATGGCTCACGGGCCCAGCCGCTCTGCGGCATGTGGGATCTTCCCGGACCGGGGCACAAACCCGCGTCCCCTGCATCGGCAGACGGACTCTCAACCACTGCGCCACCAGGGAAGCCCTGTTTACAATTTTTAAAGTTCTGTCCCTATGGTACAAGAACTCTGTAGCAGATCTAACTGGTTTATTGGAATCAACCTCTGAGCACAATGTCTGCATTTTTAGGCACAGATCTAACTTTTTGATGAGAATTGTCCCAATGTAGGGCTTTGGCCTTGCCCACGGTTTGGGGGCTGGTGAAAGAGCCCATGCACTGGGTTCTAATGCCAGCCCTGCTGTTTGGTGAAACTCACAAGGTACCAATCTCTCTGGTCACAGTGTCCTTCTCTCTAAAATGAGGACAGCAATCTCCCCTGAGGACTCACTGCAATAACTAAGGTACAGATAGGGCTTTGCCAATGCCCGGCACACATGAGCTGTGCAGTTCGCTTTTCCCTCATGGCAGGTATCCGGTATTCCTCCTTATCTGGTACCTCCTCTCTCCTTTTGGTAATAGCCCCTGATTTCCCTTGGAGGGTCACCTTTCTCCAGCCCCTAGTCTTTGTGATAGGGAGTATCATGTGTCCCAAGCCTGGCCAACCAGAATCTACCAGTCCCTGATCCCAACAATGGTTCAGGGATGGGCACGTCACCCAAGCCAGGCTGATGAGACTCAATTCTGGGACTTCTGATGGCATGATCAGGAAAGAGACCCTTTTCCCCACTGCAGTGGCGAGCTGGGAGAACTCTACACCGTGATTTAAGATGTAGAAAGCACAGAAGCAAGCAGAGCTCAGAGGGAGAGAAAAGTGGCATGTCCTGTGACACTGCTTGAACCCCTGGACCTGGCATCCCGGACATTCCACACACACAAGCCCAAACCTTTTTTCTTATTTAAAGTCAGTATGAGTTTTTGTTACTTGCAACCAAAGCATTCCTAACACATCTGACCTTGGCTTTTGGATTATATCCCAAACCCAGTTAATACTCAGTGGCCTGGTGTTAAGGAATTAAAAGCAGACTTTTTCGTAGCAGCATTACTCACAATAGCCAAAAGGTAGAAACAACCCAAGCGTCCACTGAGAGACGAATGGATAAGCAAAATGTGTAATATTATATTCAGCCTTAAAAAAGGAAATTCTGACATATGCCATAACATGGATGAACCTTGAGGACATTATGCTAAATGAAAAAGACCAGTCACAAAAAGACACATACTGTGTGATTCCACTTATACTAGGTAGTTAGAGTTTTCAAATTCATAGAGACAGAAAGTAGAATGGTGGTTGCCAGAGGCTGGGGAAAGCGGAATGGGGAGTTAGTGCTTAATGGGTTTGGGAAGATGAAGAGTCGTGGAGATGGATGGTGGTGACGGCTGCACAACAGTGTGAAGGTACTTAACGCTACTGAACTGTGCACTTAAAAATGGTTGAAATGGTAACATTTATGTTATGTATATTTTATCACAATTTAAATAAATAAGTAAATAAATAAATAAGCAGATTTCCTTCAGAGATTTACATAGTGCATGTCATGCTGCCTGGAAGTGACACTTATAACTTTCTCCCTAGTGTAGCCCTCAAAACACGTGCTGCATACCTGAAGAACTTATATCCAGAATATATTAAAAAAAAAACAACACACAACTCAACAGTAAGGAAACAACCAACCCAATTACATGATAGACAAAAGATCGGAATAGACACTTCATCAAAGAGGATATATGGGGACCTCCCCGGTGGCGCAGTGGTTAAGAATCCGCCTGCCAATGCAGGGGACACGGGTTCAAGCCCTGGTCCGGGAGGATCCCACATGCCGCGCAGCAACTAAGCCTGTGTGCCACAACTACTGAGCCTGCGCTCTAGAGCCTGCGAGCCACAACTACTGAAGCCTGCGAACATAGAGCCCGCACACTGCAACGAAGAGTAGCTCCCACTCGCCACAACTAGAGAAACGCCACGTGCAGCAATGAAGACCCAACGCAGTCAAAAATAAAATAAATAAATTTATTAAAAAAAAAAAAGAGAGAGGGTTTCCCTGGTGGCGCAGTGCTTGGGAGTCCGCCTGCCGAGGCGGGGGACGCGGGTTCGTGCCCTGGTCCAGGAGGATCCCACATGCCGCGGAGCGGTTGGGCCCGTGAGCCATGGCCGCTGGGCCTGCACGTCCGGAGCCTGTGCTCCGCAACGGGAGAGGCCATGGCAGTGAGAGGCCTGCGTACCGCAAAAAAAAAAAAAAAAAAAAAAAAAAGGATATATGGATGGCAAGTAAGTGCATGAGAAGATATTCAACATCATTAACCATTAGAGAAAGGCAAATTAAAACCATGATGAAGGATCACCACGCATCCATTATAATGGCTAAGATAGAAAAAAATACTGACAAAAACAAGTGCTGACAAAAATGTGGGACCACCTGAACTCTCAGACATTGCTGGGGGGATAAAAAGACGGCACAGCCACTCTGGAAAGATCCTTGATGGAGGCTGAACCATGGGGTGAAAGGTTGGTGGAGAAAAGGAGAGTCATACGGGGTGAAGATACCACCCCAGGGATTAGTCTCGTAGCAAAGGGAAAAATGTCCCTTTTCAAGGGAGAGATCTGGCGACCACAACTGTAATAGGAGATCAAACCTAGCGTGACCAATAAGAGGGATAATTAGACTCTGAGGTGATGCAATAGGAAGTATACAAAACCTTCTGTCAAGTATCGTCACCAAAATATTTAACCTGAATCTCAAGTCTCTTGACCTAAGTTTCACTTCATAGGAAGTACAGGAGGGAGAGGAGCAAGCTAAATGACACGTAAGGAAACAATCAGATAAATCCAGGATCTAGGATGGTCTACAAGTCTACTCCTAGGGCACAGCTCAAGTGCTACCTCCTCCAGAAAGCCCTCCCTGACTGCTCCCGCCCCACCAATATCAGGTTGGGTCTCCCTGGTACATGCCCCTTGGCACCTACTGTCCCATCACAAAGTCGACTACACTTTACAGCAACTGCTGACAGCAGGAACCATGCTTGTCTTGTACATACACCGAATGCTGTATGCCCAGCTCTGAGCACAATGGAAAGTCTGTAGTTTGTGGAAAAAAAATGAAGAAGACACGAAGATGCCAAGAAGTCAAGCCCTCTCTGGCTCCTGTCCTGCTTCACCACAACCCCTCCCCCTGGGAATGAGCAAGCACAGAGACCACACTGGTGTCCGAGGGCCACGGAGGAGGCCTTAAACCGGAATTAGCCACCAGCAAAATCCCTTCTTACACAACCTCAGCATCAGGGCCTGCGTGATTTGCAAATTCTAGACTCCCCAGGTCCGGGTTTCTCACAGGGCCTCTGCGTCACCAGGGCCAGAAGTCCTGGGTTTCTAAACTTCCTCTAAGTCAGCCACGCCAGGGTGCTTGGGGTCGAGGTGGGTAGATGACTGGGTCTTGGTCTCCCCCAAATCCTCGCGAGCTTGCAGGCCAGGCTAATAGCTCCCACGTTGTCCTAGAGAGGGATAGAGGCGCAGAAGTGCAGTGACTTGCCTGAGGTCACAGGCTACACAGTGCAGAGCAAGGACTCTGACCCAGGTTACCTCTAACCCTGACGGCCCTGCTGCACCAGGGAATCACGCCCCCACCCAGTAGCTGGGCCACCGTTGGACCAACGAGATGGCTGCTCATTTTTCTACCTCTTCCTCAGAGCCTGCTGGGAGGCTATTGAGTTCAGGGCTTAAGAGGGCCTGGATTCACCCTCTGCCTCCATCTCAACTAGCTGCATGGTATTGGGAAAGCAGCTTTACCTCTCTGCGACACAGCTTCCTGCTCCGTAAAAAACGGGGATCGTTACAGTGTGATGATTAAATGAGAAAATGCATGGAGAGTGCTGGGCTTGGGGCCTGGCACACGGTAAATGTTCCATGAAGAGAAGCTATCATCCTCCTCCTCACTTTGAGCTAAACACAGGGACATAGAGCTGAGGGGACCTCGCCCCTGCTCGTTGTCTCTACAGGTGAGCCCCTCCTGCAGCCCACCCTCCAGTCCCCATCTGCCCCCATCTCCCCCCCGGCGCTGCCTCTTCCACTGTCTTCTCCAGGCCCCAGGGGGGTGCAGAGGGACTGTCCCTCCAGGGCCTGGGAACACAGGTCCAGCTCACCTGAGTCTGGGGCACAGGCCTCCCAGCTGCTGGGTGAGTCAGGGCCCTGATCCCTCCCCGTTGGTGTCTGGGGGGAAGACACTGCCACCTCGCACCCCAACCCTTGGGCCTCAGCCTGAGCGCAGGGGAGCAAATGCTAGGCCACCACACATGTGAGCCTGCTTGGTGCCGGGGCTTTAGCAGCCCTGGCCTTCCCTCCTCTACCTGGGGGTGAGGACCATCCCAGGGAGTCCCAGGTCAGTCTGACTTGCCAGGAGCTGCCATAAAGAGGGTGAAAAATCCCACCTGTTCATAGATGGAATTAGGTGTCATGTAGCCTGGGCCACAGTGACCCCTGTCCTCTGAGGACCACCCTGTCCCAGGGCCTCCAGAGGCCACTTTTCTTCAACTTAGACTGCTTTTGGAAGACAGAAAAGAAAAAAGCCCCCGGGCAGATGCCAAAAGTTCATCTGTGGACCCCCACCTCCATGAGAAGCACCACTTGTTTCATCTCACAGCCACAGCTGACTGGTCCAGGCATGGTCAGTTTCTCAGGAACCTGAAATCAGACCTGAATATATCAGCTCCATCCGAGAGGATGCTCCTGCAGCCTGAGCCACCTCCAGTTTGTGACAGACATTTGGTCTGCAGAGAGGGACGAACGAAGGAGAGGCAGAGAAAGGAGAGGCAGGGAGAGCCCTGCTTGGCTCCCGTCCGCACTCTAGCTCCTGCTTCTAGGGCCCACCTGCCCACCCAGGGCCGCTATGACGCAGGGGACTGGCCTTCTAGTTAATTTCCCTCTTAGCATGAAGAAGGTTTGTGTGCCACTTAAAGAGTTCTGTGATACAGGGGAAAGTTCAGGCATTATCTCAGGTGAAAGAACAGTCTAAAACAACAATCTAATCTCAAAAAAATTATGTATACAGTATATAAGTGTATGTGTGTGCTTGTGTATATTTCATTTGTGTATTACGGTGAAGGCCGACTTAGTGAACACAGAACCAGGGGAAATGAGGGCTGGGGTCCTGTGAGCCTCTGATCACAACATTTTCATCCAAAGATCAATACACAGCCTTGCTGTACGTTTCTGTTTAATGACACCTTATTTAATGTATATTGTTGATTCATTAAGCTTGAACTCATGGCCAGTGGCACTGTAACTCATGCCTGAACGAAGCTTACCTAACACCTCCAAAAGACACATCACACTTAGGAACACTGGACAGCCCTTTAGCACTAGGTTTGAGGCCACGTTAAACAGCGAAATGACCAAAAAAAGCACGAGATGTATACAATGTGGCAATAAAGGGACCATGAAAAAGACACTTGTTCAGAGTATAAGAGCTGGAACAAGAAGGCAGAGGTTGCCTCGTTCAACCCCAGCTGGGGAAATGCACCTCAGGCCACACCGTTTTTGCGGCCACGCACATGCCCACATCTGCAAGCGACCGGGAAAGCACTACAAGTACTGATGCTGGATTAGAAATAAATTTTAGCAAGTAGGCAAATTCCCAAATATGGAACCGGCAAATAATGTGGATGGACTATATTGTATATAAAGTGTGTGTGTATGTCTATAAACCACTGATATATACATACATATATATATACATATATATATATATATATATATATATATAAACATGTATATATATGGTTTGCTCTGGGTTGGTAGGAATATGTTAAGACTTTAAAAATTCTCTTCTTGAAGCTTTCTTGTATTCTCCAGATTTTCTACTGTGTATTTTCTTTTATAATCAGAACGAAAATGTCACTTTCCTAGGAGAACAGGAAGAAATGTGTCTCTGACACACTCTCTGGTCTGGAACACCAAGGTTGAACCCCATCTTCCCTCACTATCTCGGCTCAGTCCTAGGGCCGTTCCTCTGGAACATCCTTCCAGATCACGGAGCACCTCCTGGGTGCAGGTACAGCCGATGACAGAGGTGGGAGTGTGGGATGGGAGGAAGCTGGGAGTTGGCAGAGGGTGTCTTAGCCCTGACCTCACTCTAAGTTCGGGAAAGTCTTTTGCCCCTTTGAGCCTTTGTGTTCTCTGAAAGATGGGGATAAGGACACTCATCCTTCCTACCTCACAGGCAAAGATCGAATGAGGTATTTTTTTACAGCTCCAGAAATGGAATCTGTGTTGGTTAGAATCTCCGCTTGTGGCTGGGATTTGAGGGAGAATGTTCCACAAATGCTTCCTAACTCCTCCACAGTCACCTCCTTTGACAGGTCCAACCCAGCCCAATGGAGTGTGGGCTCCCAGTGCCTGGAGGGATCCCACTAGACACAAAGAAATTTATGTTCCATTTCTAAGGTCAGGTCACCCATGAATAAAGATTTAAAACAGAACAAAGCTTAGAGGCCCTTGGACAACAGCTGGAGCCAGGCCTGGGCATGGCTACGTAACAGAAACAGGCGAGCTCCAGGCAGCTCTGCTTAACTGACATGCCTTATCCCTGCAGACCCACTGGCCCACACCTCTGCCCATGGCCGCAACTCTTGGAAAGGCCCCAGAACTCCATCGATATGCCATCCCCAGGGCAGGATGATATGAAACAGCTGTTGCCCCACCTCCGGAGCACTGTGATCTCATATGCTTTCATCACGTGAACTAGAGAACATGAGAAGGTGTTTTTGCCCAGTGAATAAGATCCCCGAGGCACGGGGGAATGTCCTCCAATCTCACTTTGCTTTGCAAATCTCTATGGCGGGGTTTCTAGGGCTGGCAAAGAATCTGGTTGTAATTCCCCGCTGATATTAATTAGAAGGGGTGTGGCTTCTGCACTAGTCACATGACAAAGTGATTACATTTTGATCTGGGTTGCAGTGGCCAGAGGTTTAAATCTGGGGGAGGGTCTGGTCCAAGCGCTTTTCAAAGTGACGGTCCTTAGATCACTGTCTCAACGTATGCAGGAGCTCGGGCACACCGGCCGGTTTTAGGTGATTCAGGGCTCGGCACTAAACTGCAGGGAATCCCATAGTGAGAAAGTTAGTCTCTGCCATTCCCTTCCGGCCCTGACTGGCTCAGAAAGTTGGCAATAGCGGCTTTTCAACACCCCTTCCAACACTTGCTGGTCTCATTTCCTGAAGAAGGGACAGAAGACCTCACGGCAGGCAACGCTTGCCAGGAAGAACTTTAACACACTGATTTTCTTCTTCCTTTCTATTTAGTTTCCTTCTATTTCTAGCGAGGGCTGCTGGTTTTCCATTTATGGTGGACAGCTAAAGTTTCCCTTTAAAAATAATTGAAGTAAAAAAGTGAGTCACTTTGAAGAATACTGAATTAAGAATATGTAGTACAGGGGGTTTGTGGCTATGCCAAACGTTGTGCTGGTGCCGGTAGGATGATCAACAATGAGGGCGGTGCTGTTTTAGTGAACTCCTTGCCATTCTCGCTCTGTCTGGGGCTCTGTTGTTTACAGGCCAACAAGCCCACATTTCTCAAGCTGGAAGCCCTCTCCTGGCTCTACAGTGCTGGTGGGGAACCTGGAATGACCTGGGAGACCAAAGAAAACATCTAAAGAGAGGGCACCAGTGGGACAGAGAGTTGGGGCTGTTTTCCTGCAAGGGCTGTGAGAAAGGAACATCAGCAAGACAGAGATCCGTGCTCCATTAGCAATATCTGCCCTGGGCACCTGGGACTGGGAGGATGTGTACGGCACACATTCCTGATTCTAGAGCAACCCCTCCATTTAACAAAGGGACCGAGGGGGGCTTCCCTGGTGGCGCAGTGGTTGAGAATCTGCCTGCTAATGCAGGGGACACGGGTTCGAGCCCTGGTCTGGGAGGATCCCACATGCCGCGGAGCAACTAGGCCCGTGAGCCACCACTACTGAGCCTGCGCGTCCGGAGCCTGTGCTCCGCAACAAGAGAGGCCGCGATAGTGAGAGGCCCGCGCACCGCGATGAAGAGTGGCCCCTGCTTGCTGCAACTAGAGAAAGCCCTCGCACAGAAACGAAGACCCAACACAGCAAAAATAAATAAATAAATAAATAAATAAACTCCTACCCCCAACATCTTAAAAAAAAAAAAAAGCATCTCCCCGCGAAGCCCTTCCTGACTCCTGACACTTACTACACCTTGTCTCATCCTGTTTAAAAACAAACAAACAAACGAACAAAGGAACCGAGGGGTGTAGCGACTTACTAAGGGTTCCACTCTTAGCTATGGACTCTTCCCACTTCCACAGCAGTATCCAAATTTCCTTGCAAGCTCCTCATGCCCCTCTGGGCCTCCTGCACAACGACTCCCCCAGAGGACTTTAAATCTGGAAAGTTCTTAGGTGATTAGGCCAGCGGTCAAACTGTCCTGCAAGAAGCCCCAGGCTCCTGGTGAGGTGGGTCGGGCTCTGGGTTCTCCATCCTGGTTTCCACGAGGCACTCCCACTTTTAGCTCTTCTATATATGGAAGAGGGTGTAACCTGGCAGCCTGCAGGCCCAATCGCCAGACCTTGTGGGTCCGCGCTGCCACAAGGCAACCATCAGTGGAGACTTTAGACAGGGCCTGGGCTCCTCCATTGCCCACAGTCCTCCTTCGCCTGCTTCAGGCCGACAGCTGGGGGTTCCAAGACTTTAAAATATACAAAAACCCTGCTCTAGACCGTCCCTCATTTTATAGTTGGGGTTACGAGGTCAGAGAGGGGAAGGAACTTGCCAAGGCCACACAGCGTGCAAGGAGGAGAGTTGGAACCAGACCTAGGGCTCCTCTTGGGAGGTGCTGAGGATGTCGGAGTTCCACTCCAGAATGCTGTTTCTCAGACCTGAGAAACAGCAGAGCCCTTTTTAGCCAGAGGGAGGAAAAACTCTGTCTCTCACGCAGCATACTGAGGGGCTATGGCTTCTGCCCACGGATCACACAGTTTCTGCAGCAAGTCCTTAGCCCAGGATAACTAAAGCTGTCCTGCACTGCAGCCAGAGCAACCTTCATTAAATACAAAAACACGTGCAGCCCTGAAATCAAGCAGCACCGTTAGTTTCGAGATCTAGATGAACCCACTCCTTGCAGAGAGGGCTCCTGGGAATATGTCCGAGGGAGTCCGAGAGTCTATAAACCCTGGTTTAAGAAACCAGCTTTAAAAGGTAACTGTGACCTCCCCGGCCACCCCAATAAAGCTCCCACACTGGCTGGGTTTCTGGGAGCAGCTTGGGAATGACTGGCTGGGCTCCAGATCCACCTCGTTGGCTATCTGCTGCCCAGGCTTAAGGTGGAGGACACAGTCTGGGGCGGGGGTGGGTGGGGGTAGGAGGGAGGGAGGGAGAGAAAGAGAGAAGGGTGGAGGAGAGTGGGAGAGAGCAAGGAGAGGGGGGAGAGTGAGGAGAGGGCAGAGGCAGTTGGATGGGCTCCACCGGCTTAACTAATGGGAAACATGATTCTGCTGTCCCCGTGGAGACCACACGTTCCCTTTGGTTCCGATCTGTCAGCTCTCTCCAGCTGTCTGCCCAGCATCTGGCCTATGTAGGTCAGCACTCCCAACCTCTTTTTGGAATGGCAACACCCACAGTGTACTTGATTTCCTAACACCCAGAGCAGCATCGCCACCGGAAGTGCTGAGGAACGCATATTTATCTTTTTAAAGAAGGTACATTAAGTTTAATCCTGAAAACTGCCGCCTGAGTGCCATGTCAGAGTGAGGCAGGACCAGGATGAGTGGCGGGAGGGCCGAGATAAAATCAGCAACCATGCTGGGGAACCTGCTGCTATGCGCTGGCCCTGTGCAAGGTGTTTTACCAACACCCTGTCAATCATCATGAAACACCTGGCGGGAAGGGGGCGTCCGCCCTCAGGTTGGGGAGGTGGAAACCCAGGATGCCACCATGCCTGAGGTCACGCAGTTGGGAAGTAAGCGACTTCAGTTCCAAGCCCAGCTCCTTCAGCCTCTGAAGTCCCTTCTCCTCCTTCCAGACCCTCAAGGCCAGGCCTCGGCTCTCCTGGTCCCAGGCCAGAGCTTTCCTGTCCCAAGTCAGCATCAGGAATCACCAAGCTCAGGCGCCACAGCAAGTGACACTCTGGGGGTGGCCGGCTGCCAATTTTTCTCTTTTCAATTAAGTGATTGCTTGGAATGGGGCCCAAAGACAAGTGCTTGTGGTGTGAGTGGCAGAGAAGATGTTTTTTGTCCCCAGCGCACTCAGGTAGGTGGTGGAGCTGAGGTCACAGATTGTACCTGGGGGCAGAGGGGTGCCAGGCCAGGAGGTGGGAGACAGGGTCGGTCTCTCTAAAGCACAAATTGAATCGTGTCTCTCCTCTGCTTCAAACACCTCAGTTCGTTCATTCATTCATTCAGCAAATACAGACAAGGGCACCTACTGTGTACCAGGCTCCCTTCCGAGGGCTGGGGATATGGCCGTGAACGAGGAAGACAGAAGTCCCTGTCTACCTGGAGCTTTCAGCCTAGTGGAGGAAGACAACAAAGGCATGTCGGGGCACCTGGCCAGGTGCTCCCTTGCCTCTGGTCCTTGCACCTGCCACTGCCTCTGGAGGGAGGATCTTCTCTCCCTTCACCTTTGTAGCAACTCTTCACTTCCTAGGTGTCAGCTTAGAGGCTGCCTCCTCTTGGAAGCCTTACTGGAGACCCCCAGTCTGGGTCTGGCCTCCTTTCTCTGGGTTCCCACAGCCACTAGGGCTGCCGTCACTCAGCACACATTCCTCTGGGTGTGCTGTTCTGTTCACGTGACTGTCACCCCACTCCCCTGGGAGCCCTCAAGGGACAGGGGCCAGGTCTGTCTCATTCACCACAATCTTTCCAGTGCCTGGTGACACTGGGCTCTCAGGAACTGCCTGGTGGGAGACCAACAGGCGGACAGACAGACAAAAAGCCAAGACAGGGCCACACGGTCATAAATCAAGGTGACCTCACTCAAGGCTCTCTGAGTCTGGGGTAACAATGCTCTTGGAATGGCTGAGTGAACAGCTCAACTGCCAAGGGTGCTGGAAACAGAACCAGCTTTGTTACAGAGAAGAATGCAGGCACAGGGCCCAGCCCTGGGAGGGAAGTCCACGTCTCACCCCAAGACCTCTCTGGACAGGAGATGGAGAAAAAGAGAACAGCGCAGGAGCAATTCCAACTGCAGGTGGAGGCAGCATCCCATACCATTTGAGAGTCAGGGCAGCCCGAGGGAATTCTTAGGAGGTGATGGAATTATGCTGCATCCTGTTTCGGGCGGTGGTTACGAGAACCTACGCATGTATAAAAGCTCATGGAATGCTATACCAAAAAAGGGAATTTTCCTGCACACATGTAAGTCAAAAATTAAAAATAAAAATCACTCCTTAGTGTCATTAAAAAAAAAAAAAAAGATAGACACTGGCTTTAGGGTACCCAGGTATGATTCTCGGCTCTACAGCTTAAAGCTGCTGTGGGACTTTACAAGTCATTTCATGGCCCCGAGCCTCTATTTTCTCATCTGTAAAATGGAGAGAATAGTCGTACCTACTTTATAGGGTTGGCTAAGGATTCAACAGGCTAATGCAGGACAGGAGCTTGGCACATGGCCTGACTTACAGGAAGCTTTGAGTGCAATCACTGATAACCCCATTACAGAGGTGAGGCGCTGGTGGCTCAGGCCGGCCAACTCAAATCTTTTGAGGTGAACTAAGTGAAAGGGAAAAGTCACGAATGTCACTCTGTGAAATCCAATCAACAGCCTCTCCCTGGAGCCCATCCTTCCATGACTGCCGGAGCCTCATCCAGATGGCAAGCAGCATGACCCACTTGCAGGGCCGGCCGGGTGCAGCACCTCCGTTCTTCTAGATGGAGACACGGAGCTGGTGGAAACACTTGCTGGACTGGGTGTGCAGCGCCAGCCCGGGCCTCTGGCTGCCAACTCACAGCCTTGCACACATCTGGCCCGAAGCGGCACGGGGAGCTTTCCAATGGCAAGCAGAGGTGCTGGCAGCTGGAGCCAGGCTCGGCCGAAACCAACCTGAAGGCTAGCTTTCTAGGAAAGCCTCCAAGGCAGGCACTGAGGCCTAGTGGAGATCTCCGAGGCTGCCAGGCCTCAGAGGAGCCCGGGGCAATGCAGGAAATGGAGCCGAGAGAGGGCCTCTCCTGTGTTAGCAGGGTTGCCCAGGGGGAGAACTGGGCGGCCAACGAGAGCACCCACTATGTGCAAGGCACACAGGCAGTAGGAGTAAAGCTGTCTGAGTAATGAAAAAGAATCAAAATGAGCCACGTTTACTGGGCCGATTGGGCACTATGCTAAGTCCTTCATTTATGTTACGTCACGGGATGTGGTGACACTGGCTCAGACGAGGTCACACAGCCAGCATGTGGCAGAGCTAAGATCTAAACCAGGGCCATGGGGGACTTCCCTGGTGGTCCAGTGGTTAAGACTCTGTGCTTCCACTGCAGGGGGAACGGTTCGATCCCTGGTCGGGGAACTAAGATACCGCATGCCACGTGGCGTGGCCAAAAAAATAAAATAAAATAAACCAGGGCTGTGGGACATGGTGAAAAAAGCCTGACATATGTGGTCAGATGGGTGTTGGTTCACACCTAAAGGGCCCAGCACAGTGCCTGGCACACAGTAGGTACTCAACAGAAAAGACAGTAGTAGAGTCCTCTCATAGGCCACAGGCCCCCTAAGAAGCGCTTTACAGCTGCTGTTGGAGCACAGAAGGGATGAAGGCTAATTCTGTTGGTGGCACCTAGAGAGGCTTTTCAGATGAAAAAACAACTGCTCTGGATCTTGAGGGATGCATAGGAGTTCTCCAGCTGAGGACCAACACTAATGAGCACTTGTGAAATCCCCAGCACTCTGCTCTCAGGAACCCTATGGAGTGAAGCTTACTATCCATCCCATTTCACACCATAGTAAACTGATGTTCAAAGGGGTCAGAGGGCTGGTCCAAAGCCACACAACTGTTTATGGAGGATGCCAGAATTTGAACCCAGGTTTGTTTGACTCCAGAATGCCCCTTCCAGTCCCCCAACCAAAGCCAAAGACACAGCAGAAGAAAACTGCAGAAGCTGACTGTCTAAACCAGAACAAGAAATGTGGGGTCCCACAGGCAGCGTCTCGGGGAGTTTTGGGCTACAGCTGCCAGCTCCTGGGCGAGGAGGCCCAAGAGAATGCTGCGAACTCGCTAGCCACACCATGTGGAACAGGCAGCCCAGTCTCAAGACAGCAGCAATGCAAATAGCACAGACTTTCAGTTGGATTGACCTGGGTTCCAATCCTGGCTACACCACTTCCTTGAGCAAGCTACTTAGGAACCTCAGTTTCCCCATTTGGTAAATGGGGATGCTAATACAGTCAGCCCTTGGCACCCAAGGATTCAACCAAGCTCAGATTAAAAAAAAAAAAAATTCCAGAAAGTTCTAAAAAGCAAAACTTGAATTTGCTGTGACCCAGCAACTACTTACATAGCATTTACATTGTACTTACAGCTATCTACATAGCATTTACATTGTATTAGGTATTATAAGTAACCTAGAGATGATTTAAAGTATTGGAGAGGATGCGCAAAGGTTATATGCAAATACGACACCATTATATACTAGGGACTTGAGCATCTGTGGATTTTGGTATCCATAAGAGGCCTTGCAACGAATCCCCCGTGGATACCAGGGGATGACTGGAATAGTATTACCTGTCCCTCAGGGCTGTTGTAAAGTGTAAATGGGATAATGTCTGTAAGATACCTGGTACAGTGGTGGCCCTTTACCCCCTTCCATGCAAAAGTAAGTTCCTCAGGCCCAAATCAAACCCAGATCATTAGGTTGAACTAAGTGAAGTTGCCACTTGTTAAGTCAAAAATTGACAATTTCATATGGCTCAACCTAGTAGCATCCCAAGGGGTTATAATATTATATCTGTGTCCACTGGACTAGACTGAGAATTAGTTACTTTTCTCTTGAGTGTTTACTATGTGTCGGGAACTGGGATGACTCCTCCATTTACAGATGAAGATACTGAGGTTCTGAGAGCTTAAGTGACGTACCCTAAATAGCACTGGTAGAAAGTGACGAAGCCAGGATTTACACCCAGGTCTGGCTGCCTCCAAAGCCTGTGCCTTAACTACTATGATACAGTGCTCAGTCTGGTGTCAGTGGGGGGTCATCACAAGGAATCCAATTCTGAGTCAGCTGAAGGATAACATCAATGGTCATCATCCTAGAATCACGGGACCCAGGGATTGAGGGAGCCCAAGAAGTTATGGTTTCATTCAAGGAACACACTTGGCACCTGTCCTTAGACTATGAGGGATTCAGGGGCTGGTGGGAGAGGAGGAGACGAGTCAACAGAGTCATATCCAATGGATGAGCACCACGATGGGCTTGGTCCACTAGGAACCTCAGCATCAAAGCTGAGTGCCCTGGTTGGGTGACAGGCAGAAAGGGGTCAATTAGGATTTCTAGGATACTCCCTCAACAACTGCCCCCTCCATATAAATGCAGCTTCATCCTCCTGTCCCACTGGGCTTGGGGACATGAAGAAAGAGGAGAAAAGAACTAGATGAGAACGTAGAGAGACTGAGCTCTCAAACCCTGGGGACAGCCATCTATTGGTATCAGAAGGGGAGTAGGGATTCCTCCACCAGATAAAGTAGGGGGGCTGCAGAAGTGGGTTCCAAACTTTGTACAGCCAAGTAGCTAGCCCCTTCTCCCACATGAAATCGTATGTGGTCCTGATGGTCAGGTTCTGTGGGTTCCTTGGCCACCCCTGTACCCATGCCCTGCTGGGCTCCTCATCTGGCAGAGACTATTCCTCCCAGCCTTGATGTGAACCCCTATGTGGACTTCTCTGCCAGCTTCCTGCGCTTCATACACTAGTCTATGAGACAGGAAAAAAGGGAAAAGGGAAGCAGGGTCCCCTCTTTCTCCCTCTCTCCAGGAAGCTTTCCTGGCTCTGCTGTCCTACACTGTCCTCTCCTCTCTAGAGAAACCTGGGATAATACATAAACATATAATACAATGTAAAACAATGTAACGGCTCACAACCACCAATGGTCTTGATGTGTTTCCTATAAAGCTACACTGTATTACTGTTTCCACCCAGCAGTGGTGGAAAGTAAGACCCAGCATGTGAAGTAACCTGTTCCACAGAGTTGGTAATAAAGTCTGATGGCAGAGGCTGAGGTCTTAACAAGCATCCACATTTTTACCACCAGAGACGAAGCTTTGGTTATACTTCTTCCCAGACCCTTTTTCTATATGTTGAAGTAGTTTATGAAATTAAGATCACATTGTATATACATGATCTTTTTCACCTGTGTTACATGGTGAGCATTTCCCCATTTCATTAAAATTTCTCTCAGCAAAAATTATAAAGGATCCTTAGTGGTCCATTTATTTAATCATGCCTCCAATGATAAACATTTTCCGTATTATTTTAATTACCACACTGCTAAATATCCAAATATATATAAATCTTTGGGGAAGACTGCTTTTAAATCTTAGGGGGGTGCATCCTGGACTAGTCCATTTAGAGTATGTTTCTCAAGGTGTGGTCATTCCAGATGACCTGTGTCACATCGTTCGAGGTTGCTTATTAGAAAAGCGCATCACTAGTCAGGGAATGGTAAAGATGATGATGGTAAAGATAATATAACACTAACAGGTAACTATTCATTCAGTACTTTTATGTGTCAGGCACTGCTTTAAACCCTTTACATAAAATAACCCACAGTAGGTACTATTCTTACCCTCAATTTACAGATGAAGAAACTGAGGCACAGAGAAGTTAAGTCACTTACTAAGGTCACACACTCTGCTGGTCACCGGCAGAGGCAGGTCAAATCCATGCTTAACTTCCAAGTCCAAACTCTGAAACTTCTACCCAGAAGTTTTTCACCTTTTTTTGTGTGCCACGGAGCCCTCTGGCAATCTGATGAAATCTATGGTCCGCTTCTCAAAATGATTTAAAAATGACTAAATTAAAGCACATAGCATTCCAAATGAAATACTGAATTGTAATAAAAATGTTTCAAAAAATAAAATTATGAACATATGTACACTTTTATTAATGCAATAAATAACAAAATCCAGCAGTGGGTCAAATAACATCACAGTTCTGAAGCAGTGATGAGGATAAATGCAACAACTGTAAAGTGACGTGAAAATATCTGTGAATTTCTACTGGTGACAAAGTCACAGGTATTACTAATATCACTGAGGGTCGCTGCCTTCATTCATAATGGAAGGCAATGCTAAATTGCTATTGGAGGTTAGTGAGAATAAAGATGTACTCTTCCCCCTTCCAAATTCAAGGACCCTCCGAATTCCACCCATATTAAAAACTCTGCCAGTTGGCTTTCCCTGTTCCAGAGCACCCACCTCCTCTTGACCCCAGCTCAGAGCGCCACCTCTCTGGTCCAGCAGGGAATGGGGAATGGGCAGTCCAGGCCTCAGACCCCTGCCCTGTCCCCAGAGCCCTACTGCAGGCCCCACCACAGCCCTTATGCCGTGGTGACGTGTTCCAAACAGATGGTGACCTCTATAAGGACAAAGGCTGCCTGGTCATCTCAGCCTCTCTTCGGCTTGGGGCCAGGCCTAGCCCAGGGCAGACAACAAACCCACATCTGTGCAACTGACTGGCAGCCAATGGTGGCCCGAAGCCACAGGCTGCTGATTCACACCTTGGCTGGGGAGGAGGAAATGCTGACGCCACTGAGTGGGTTTCTGGCTTTCTTTGCCAGTGCAGTAGGCAGGGGGTCCATGCAATTCTGCTTAATTAAGCAGAGTAGAAAATCCTCTTGTTATGTGCTTTAAGGCAACGTTTCCCTTCAAATCTAGGGGGTGAGTTGACTATACCCTTCTTTATATTCAATGATAGGCAGCAGAGCCGAGTGTCATCCTGGGCAAAGTACTTTATCTTTCTAAGTCTCAGTTTCCACATTTGTGAAATGGGCTAATAACAGTACCTATGTAGCAGACATCTGTTGTTTCCACCTGTCCAGGCTCCATGCCCCCTTCTTCCAGCAACAGTGCTCTGAATCTCCTACAACTATTGGCAATTTCAGTGGGACTGTGGATCACAGTATCCTGCCCTTGCCTGACCAAAGGATGGTCAGGTGATTTGGCTGGGCCAATCAGATTCTCTCCTCCTAGAACTGGACTCTTGAGTGGCCAAAGGGACTGAGGGATGGAGCAGGTGCCTGCTTCTGGTGATGCTCTGATGCCCACAAGCAGTTTCAACTCCTTGTCCTTTCTGTGACTGGGGGCTGAGCCAAGTTCTGCCAGAGCCATCTTTCCAATACATTTCCTATGGCTTAAGTTCGTTAGGTTCGTTTCTGTCACTTGCAGCCCAAGAATCCTAATACTCCTTACCTCACAGAACTGCTGCTCAGATCCAGCGACACAAAGCATGAAAAGCCTGGAGCGTACAGTAAGCACTCAAATAAACGATAGCTATTCAATAATAATAACAATAAATGATTGTTAAGTCTTGGGAACAAAATGAATTTGGAGTTATTTAATCCCTCCCAAATTTCAGAATTCCTACTGGCTATCATAGACCTCTTTAATATTTCCCATCCCTCCCTCCCTCTCTAACTTTATCTTCACTGTCTGCACAGTCCTCCTGTAGACAGGTGCTCTCTCTCTCCCAGGTCTGTCTGTGTCTGCCCCCTCCATTCTCCTGTGAAAGGTGCTCCCCCAGCCCATCAAGCCGGGGGAGTGCCCCTGAGTCCCAGCTCCTCCCAACCACTTCCATCTTGGATACCTCTGACCCTGAGCCCTGGCCACCCAGCCACGTGTGTGTGCATGCGTGTGTGTGGGGGAAGGCGTGGCCTTCTTGAGGGTAGAGTCTATGCTTTCTTATGTATGTATGTATGTATTTATTTATTTATGCCACACCACGTGGCTTATGGGATTTTAGGTCCTCCACCAGGCTTGGCCCAGTCAGAAGCCCCCAGATCCTTGGGGTCCCCAGCCACCTGTCAAGCTCCATCTCTATTATTCAAATCTCTCCTGCTTTTTTCAAACACGCCACATGCCAGGGTTTCAGCTTCCTTTCCCTCCTGTTCTGTCTGCCTAAAATTCCTTTACCCTTCTCTACTTGACAGCATCCCTCCCATGCTTTGTGACCAGCCCTGGGTCACCTGCACTGCGTTGCCTTCTCCAAGTCCAACTTCCCCAAAGCCCTAAGGCACAGGCCCCTGCTCATTCCCAAGTTCCAGGCTAGCCCTGAAAGGCCATCTACCTGTCTCTCAGGACACTGACCTCCTTGAGGTCTGAATCCCCGCTTTGCATATCTGTGTATCATCCCTGTGCTCAAAAGTGCCTGGCCCCTAAAGGGACTTACCTTTGTTCAGTGGATTCTCAAGAAACATTATCAGTACTACAAAGTACGAAGGTTTCTTGGTTGTTGTTTTATTGAAAGTGGTAGTCTCGGCAGCATTGCCGGATAAAGCACAGGATGCCCCAGGAAATTTGAATTTCAAATAAACAATGAATCATTTTTTAGTATAAGTAGGTCCCAAATATTACATGTTTATCTGAAATTCAGACTTCACTGGGCATCCTGTATTTTCATTTGGTAAATCTAACAGTCCTAAGTTTTGGGATGGCCGGGGAGACGCCTGCAAAAGCAGGCGGGAGAGCTCTGCGCATGGGCGTGCGCACGCGCACACACACACACACATGCACGACAGATGCACCTCTGGTCCCTTCTCCCTTCACCGTTTGAAGAAGGCCCCGGGCTTGGGCTCATCGCCCGCCTGCAAGCCTGCACCTGGGCCAGCACGTATGAGGAGAGAATGCCCTGTAGTTTGGATAATGGGGCAGAAGAAGGATGGCTTGCTTGCGGGCTCCTGGCAGAGTCCCTGAGGAGTGAGCCACACCAGCCCCTGCCCACTGGCCCCCAGGCAGGAGACACCAGGCCTCCCAAGTCTATCACGTCAGCTTGTCCCCATGTCCTGGCAGGGGGCAGGGATGCCAGCTCTGCCACCCAGGATCTGGATGACCCCACTGGCAAGGGCTCTGTGAAAGGGACCACAGGGCCCCAGTTTCTGGGCAGTACCCCGGGCCAGGAAGCTGCAAGGACGGCTGCCCCAGCGGCATCCTCTCAGGCATTCCGCACAAAAGGTCATTTAATTTCCCCACCAAAGCTGTCCACTTCCCAGAGGAGAAGGCTCAGGGCCAACAGCGAGTGGATGACAGTAGGTCCCAAATATTACATGTTTCTCTGAAATTCAAACTTCAGACCAGAGCCCAGCTGCTGGGCGCAGAAGCCATGCTCACAACCTTCCGGCCACGCGGCCTACTGAAGAAGCCTCATCTTCTCTCCTTGGGCTGAGGGTGTTCATGCGTCATCACTTGCGCCCACCAGGCCGACAGGATGCTCATCTAGTGGCTCCCTTTCCTGCAGCTGCAGTGACCTGCAGCTGGCCTTGGCCTCCCAGGGGAAGGAGAAAACTGAGTCACACCAACCAAGACCGTTCACCCTATCAGAGCCCTTTCTCCAAGGAAAAAAGCACGCATGATTTGCAACAGGATATGAGTGTCCTAGATGAGAAGTAGTACCATGCATGGAGTGGTCCCCTAGGCCTTTTTTGGCAATGTGGTAACTCTGCCGCTTGCTGACGCCCGTGCACCTCCGGGTGGGTGACAAGCGGTTGGATGATCTGCCCAGGGGAGTGGGGCAACAACTCTAACCTGAATGACCTCAGGGTGCAGACTGCTGAACTCCGGCCTGCAAGTCTTTCCAACCTACTCAGATATAAGCACTACAGGAGGGAGGGCCAGGCCACTGAGCAAGGAGCATTTCAACCAGAAAAGCATCTGCTCAGGCCTTCCTCCCCTTGTGGTATTTTAAACTCATCTCTTGCCACTTCTTGGGCTGGAGGACTGGAAAGCCACATCCAGAGCCCTGGTTCCATGGCAGGAGTTGGGGGAGAGTCTCGGAGGCCAGCATCTGTCTGGGGAGGACAGGTTCTTGGAGGAGCTGGAGGATTCTGCTGCTTCAGGACAGGATGAAGTGGTGGGGATGTGGGAACCTGGCTGGAGCCGTCACGGTGTGGCACTGCTTCTCTTTTAAAATGAGCATTCACTGTGTTTTTAGTTTTACTAAGAACAGGAATATGTGTTCCCCACAGGACATTTGGAAAATAGAGAAATGCAATGCACAGATGAGCAAAAAAAAAAAAGTGACATATATTTTATCAGCTATGTTTCTGTGCTTTCACAGGCGCCTTCGCTTGTAACCAGGTGCGAGTCAGCCTGAGCACGTTGTTTTGCCAACAGCTTTTACTATTTCATATTCCCGTGACAGAAGATGGAATTTTTGCCAGCTCGATGGTATTCTAGCTCACGGATATAGTACGTTTCATTTATCTTGTTCTCTACAGATGGGTGTTTAAGTGGCCCCCAACTTCTACTATCATAAATGATACTATGTTTGTACACTCCTAATATAGCTCATAGTTATTGAGCCCTTACTCTATGCCAGGCCCATTTAATCTTCACGTCAGCCCTAAGAGATTGGAACTATCATTATTCCCATTTTACAGGTGAGGTACAGAAAGGGTAAGTAATTTGTCTGGGGTCACACTGTTGGTAGGTGGCAGGGCAGGGATCTGAACGCATGCTGTTTGGTGTACTTTCCTTGCTTACCAGAAGCAAGGAATGGCCCAGATTCCAAGTCTGAACTAAAGGGACATTTAAGTAACTCTTAAGATAGGACAGCCCCACCCGCTTTGATCTTGAGACAACTGCAAGAGCCTAGAGTGTAAGAGCCCAGGCTGAGGAGGACCCAGCAGGTGAGGTGAGAGGCCTGGCTTCTTGCAACCATGGACCACAGGGAACAGGATGGCACAGCGCAGGTGACAAGGTCCATCGTTTTTCAGTCCGAAGAAAGCAAGAGCCATTAAAAAAAAAACGACCCGAGGGGGCTTAACGCCTACTGAGGGTACTACCTCTGTGTGACGCAGACAGGCTGCAGGACAAGAACCACCTGTAGAGGAGGTAGGCGGGCTCTGCGTTGCTCACGGGCCTGTCCCAGGGCAGCAGGGTGTCCTGCCTGGGGGCCCGGCACCCCAGAAATGCCTCATGAATGAAAAAGCATGGAAAACAAAGAGCAGGCCCCTAGGGCAGGAGGCAGGAGAGAGGCAGAGATGTGGAGCATGGCTATTACTATCGTTAATGCTAGTTTTCATGACTACCACTGATTGAGTGCCCTTTATACAGAAGGCATCAGCAGTGTGTGAGAGGTGCCCTATACCTGCAGGTAAGCGCTATTACTGGCCCCATTTTACAGACCCTTGGGGAGCTTGTCTGCAAGGTCACCCAGCCCAGGAGCTCATGAAGAGAACTCAAATCCAGGTCCTTTCTTCATGCAGTAATGGTGCGTCCATAAGGAATGTGCTAGGAGCTGGCATTTATCCCTCGGCAGGAGGGATGGAGAATAGGTTGAATGCATACATCATCTGAACAAGCACACAATCATCTTAGAAGGGTGACACTGTCCTCATTTTCCAGATACAGAAACTAAGGCTGGGGGTTGAGTCAGTCACCCAAGACCATGCAGAACTTGAATGTTTGTCTCTGATACCCAAGTTCTTTCCACTCAAGTTTGTTGGCCTGCCATGCCATGTTTCTGCAAAACAGGGTGCCAGGATGGCTGGGATGCTGGGGGCAGCAGGGGATGGGGCAGGCTGGAAAACAGAACGCAGCTAATTTGGGCAGCACATTCAGTTTGTTCCAGACCACTGAGCCTGCCAGCCAGAGGTCTCCCACAGACTGAAACAAGAATGTTGATAATAATGCCTAATAAGGGCGTGACCCATCCTGCAAAAGTCAGCTGCTCAGAGGAGAGACCCGTTGCTCTTAGAGTCTGGCAGGTGGAGAGGGAGGTTTCAAGGCCAGCAGCACAGGGCCTGCCAACCCATCACTCCAGGGGCATCATCAACCCAGAGCTCCCCTGGGGTGAGAATGACTAAGGGTTGGTGGCAGCTTGTGCTTCATCAGTCCAGGCTGAGTGAATGAACAGTGAGATGAGGGAAGGGCCAGGATGGAGAAACTGGGGCCTGGAGGCTTAAATGATCCACCCAAGGTCACCTGGCTCAGGGGTGGGATCCCAGGGCTGCCGCATACACGTACGCCAATCCCCACGCTGCCACTCTTTGCTGTGTGACCTCAGGCATGTGCCTGTACTTCTCTGAGCCTCCAGTCTCAAGGGGAAAACGAGAACACTAGCGTAACTATCTGAAGTACCAGGATCCTGAGTGTATAAATAAATCCTATAAATGAATAGAAAACCAATAACTCAATATACCAAAAAAAGGGGCAAAAGATAAAACGGGCAATTAATTCACAGAAGAGGAAACTCAAAAGGCTGACAAAGGTGTGAAAAGATACGTAACTTTACTAGCAAGCAGGGAAATGCAAACAAGCACTGCCATGAGATACTATTCCGTACCCACTAAAAAGTCTGACAATTCGGCGTGTTAGCGAGGAGCCAGAGCAAAGAGACCCCCAGACACTGCTCCCAGGGACGTTAAATGCACAAACCCCAAGAGCCAGCAATCCCGCCTCAGCTGTACGTGCAAGGAAGCAGCTACAAGAAAGTATCCTAAAAATCTCCTACAGGAGCTCGAATAGACAGGGGTATATTCATAAATGGAATATGAATCAGCAGTTAAAATGAACGGAAGCTACATGTACCAACATAGATCTCAAAAGTGGAATGTTCTGTAGCTTTAAAACTTTCCAAACAAGATCTTGGGGACTGCTGAAAAGGTACAAACATTAAAAGGTACACGAGGCCTAGCTGGGAAGGGGCCTGATTGCCACAGGGCACAAGGGATCTTTTTGGGGGTGATGGAAATGTTATAAAACTGGATCGTGATGATGGCTGCACAGCTCCACACATTTATCTAAAGAAATCAGCCAATTGTACACTTACAATGGGTGAATTTATGGTATGTAAATCATACCTCAGTAAAGCTACTGAATAAAAAAATCATATCTATTGGTCTATTTTTAAAATGTGCATGGGAATGACAAGCACCAAATGTAGGATATTGTTTTTATTTTGGGGGGGGTGACTGTTGGAGTGGGTGCACAGGGGGCTTTGCACATGCAATATTTCATTTCTTACAAAATAAAAATGATTTGAAATGAATAGAGCAAAACGTAAAGATCTGACAGCTGGATGGTAGACTGACAGATATTTAACTTATCCTATGTATCTGTATATTTGAAATCGTGTATTAGTGTATCGGAAAAGTACCTATTTTAAAGGGCTGTTGTGATGACTAAATACACATAGAGAGCTTAATCCAGTGCCTAGCCCACAACAATGGATTAAATTTCAGCTGTTAAGATTACTGCTTCTATAACTACTTCTAGCATCTTGCTCTTCTTAACATCTAAAGATCTTAAGACAGAGCAAGCCAGTATTTCCTGGCCTCTCCTAAGGGAGACTTTTTTCTAACCCCAAGGCTTCTGTACCTCCCTCTCCAGTGCTGGAAATGGGGCGATCCAAAAAAACCCTGCAAAACCTACAGGGAGCACTTCCTCCTCCCCTCAAGCTGGAAGATAACCTAGCTGGGGAGGGTGTCCCAGGGTGTCACACTTGAAAGCCCCCTTTCCATTCATTTAGAAAGCCCTAGGCTCCACAGCAGGAAGATGCAGGCAGAGAAACGCCAACAGACAGAGTGCAGTGGCTCCAGGGAAGCTTTCTCCAGATGATAATACTGTTGATATTACTGTCAACAATGATCCCTACCCACCCATGGGGATCTCGGAGGCCCTGGGAGCTTCTGCCCCTGCATTCTCCAGATGTGGCCTATGGCTCTGCCCTTGGGCCCACTGATGATGTCTCTGCCCACAGGTGAAGGAGGCTGGGGCCAGGCGTGATGAAGATGCCGCCCTGATCATGGAGAAGATGCCATTTATGGTGGAACAAGTGGCCCAGCCTTGATGGGCAGCCCTGAGCTCCTGGTAAAGCTCTCCAACGAGATCTACAGCACCTGTGACCTGTTCGCTCCCAGGCAACTGAGTGATGAGACAGGTGGAGGCTGAAGTAGCTGGAAATAGGGAGCAGGTGGTGGGAAGCCTCAGTAACTAACTTGTATGTTCTCATGCAGTGGTTGGGGCAGGGCGGTTAGAAGTCAGGGTGTGTGTGATTTCGCCCTCCTGGGGGACATGTGTGGAGACATTTTTGGTTGTCACAATTAGGGAGGGGGATGCTACTGGCACCTAGGGGGTAGAAACCAGAGATGCTGCTGAACATTCTACCACGCACAGGACAGCCCCTCACAACGAAGAACGATCTGGCCCAGAATATCAACACTGCTGAGGCTGAGAAATTCTGCCCTAGAGGGACGCAGCACTATTTACAATTTGCAGATTATAGAAGCAGTTTAGAGAGGTAAATTGACCAGCTCAAGGTCACACAGCAGGAAGTGGCTGAGCCCAGGGCTGTCCAACTCCTCTGCTCATGCCATCTCTCCAGAGTGGCTGGGCCAACTTCAGAGAGGAGGATATACCAAATGGGAAAAAAGGCAAGACCCATGCCAATAGCTACCTCCATGCCCATTCTTTCTAGAGTGGCAGGGGCAGGTATGGTTTGGCAACAGGAGCAGGGGTCACTGGCAGTTGCTGATGGGTTTCCTGCCATCACAGCACTTAACTTTCTCTGTTCCTGTGGATGACTCAGGCTTCAGTTCAACCCATTGCCCCTATTCATCCGATGAACCCAGAAGGCTGGCCAGAAGGGAGGGGGCTCCCTTGCATCACAGGAGTGCCTAAACCCACATGCAGAAAAATAAATTCTTGGTGAAATCCCTCCTCATGTGACTTTGGCATGTTCCCAGTCAGAGTAACATGGATACCACAGGGCAGGGAGGCAGGCATCTGACGGTTATGGAATGTCAACCCTGTCAGTCACAAGATCCCTTCTCCTAGGAAGTGGGCACCATTACCCCCATTTTACAGATGAGGAAACTGAGGGTCAGAGAGGCTACACAGCAAGCTGGATGCCAAGATTTAAACCCAAATCCATGTTAATATTTAGAGACCTGTCTGAAGGAACCCCTAAAAAGTGGTTGAAGGCTTACAGAGATGCCCCTCAAAGCTGCCGCACCTCCAAAAAACTGGCAGGGAGGGATCTAAACAGAATGAAAAGCCTCAGAGTGATCACAAATGATGGCAAAATTCCCAGTTTTAAAGAGGACTTTGCGTAGGGAAACTACGGGGTATGAAATCTGCAAAGTGGTGTGACCTGGTGGAATAACACTTTTTGGGGTCGAACATACTTGTATTTGCATTCCTGTTCTGGCCTTGACTGTGACCTCAGGCATAGGACCTCATCTTTCTGAGCCTTAGTCTCCTCATCTGTCAAATGGGCTTAAGAACCTGTGCCTGATAGTCGTGTGATGAGAGAGGACAGGAGAGAGTGGATAATGATGCCCATTTCTTGGAGGCTGTATGTATTCTGGTGTTCCCAGCTCACAGATCTGGTGGGAGGCAGCATGGGGAATTTCAGACTTCCTCCTGTCTGCCATGTTGGTAAAAACTGTCTTCATAGCAAAGAGGCAACTCAGTTATACACTCAACAGGCTCAAACAAGGAACCAAGATTTGGTAGCATTTGAAACAGTTAAAAAGAAAGGGGGTGCGGGGGAGACAATTTAGCCCAGCTCTGGAATCAAGGGAAACTTCACTCTATTTAAAGATGCCACAGGTCCAGGAAATAGCTTCCCACCGCCTGGCTAAGGCTTGAATAACTGGCTGCCCAGCCAATAACAATACAGGCTCACACAGCACACCCTTTCTCGTAGGGAGTGCAGAGTGGCTTCCCCGCTATCTCCTTTCAGAATTGTATAGACTATTCGTGTAAGGCATGTAGATCTGCTTTATAAGAACGAGCCTCTTAAGAAAAGAGATCCCAAGACGACTTGCAGGGAGGTCAAGGAGCTGAGTTTAGCCAGCCAACGCCCCTTGCTCTTTATTGTTCTATACTTCTTTGTTAGGATTTTTTTTCCCTCCCTCTTGCTCTTTTTTCCTTCCTGGTTAACTTCTCTGCAGCTAGGCGCTGCCACTGCTCCCTTCTCACCACCAGAGACACCATAGCCCCCTTCCCTCCTGCAGAGAGGCCTCCCCAAGGCCTCACCTGGGCCCAACACCACACAGCCCCATTACCCCTCTACCCAGAATCTCTGAGGTAGTCCAAGGGCCCCTTGAACCCACAGATTCAGCTCCTAGGCTGGTGTGGAACCCACTTCCCATCTGGCGGGTCACCATCTACCCCAGGTACACCTTCCAGAGGCAGGGAAAACCGAATGCAGCTCCTCCTTCTTCCAGAACCTGAAGCCTCCCTGCGCCTCAGCCCATCTGAGGGTCCCGTCTGCAAAATGAGGCTACTGGCCCATTTTTTCAAGTCCCCACCAGCTCTAAACAAGATTCCCATTTTGCCAGGGAGATAACCAAGAGAAAACTTTCATACATTTTTAAACAGAAGTTATTGGAGAGAAGGGGCAGGGATCTTTTTCTTTTTTAAAAACACTTTTTAATGGTGCAGGCACTCAAAGGATCCATTCTCAGAGATCTCTATCGCTCCGGTTGGCTCCTCCAAAAGGACGGAGCCAACTTGGCGATCCCTGCTGGGGCTACCTGTGGCTGGGCACTGCGGGTCTGAGCGCCTCCAGACAAGGAGGGACAGGACGGGCGGCCTGAGAACAGGCGCCTCTCTCTGTCTCTCTGTTCCCTACACCGGCCAGACTTTTCCACGGATGGGCAGGACGGGAGTTGGGGGGACAAGGAGCAGACGGAGAGGGGGAGAGGGGCGGCAAAGAGACGAGGGGGGGACGAGGCGGGAGGACACGGTGGAGGAGCGGAACAGGGCAAAAGAGAGGAGGGGGAGGGGGAGAGAGGGAGGAGCCGGGAGAGACCCGGGCCGCGCAGCAGCAGTGCCGAGAGGGGAGAGGAGGGGAGGTGGGGGAGAAAGAGCAGGAGGCAGAAGTTTTCAGAGCCGTGGGGGCTCTAGGTCGCCCCCGATGGGGCACGGGCTCAAGGGGGCGTGGGGGTCGCGCGGCACTCACATAATGCTTGTTGGGCACCCGCCGCTTCTGCACGTCCAGCACCTTCACCTCCACGATGCTGCGCCGCGGCGGCATGGCCTCTCCTCCGCGGGGCCGAGTGCGGGTGCGGGGAACGCAGGGTGTTGGGGCGCGCCACAGCGGGCCGGGAACAGCCGGCCGAGCGGGATCCGGGGGCCGAGCGGGATCCAGAGCCCGGTCCGAGCACGCGCCGCCGCCGCCGCCCTTCGCTCCGCGCGCCCTCCGGCCCCGCCGCCGCCCGCCCCCGACCCGCCCCCGACCCGCCCCCGACCCGCCCCTCGGCCCGCCCTCCGCGTCGTTGGCCCGCCCCCCCCTTAAAGGGCCCGGCCCCCACGCCCGCCCCCGGAGCGCGGACCCGGCTGGCCCACGTCCGGCCTCGTCAGGGCCTTTGTCCCGGCTGCGAGCCCCCGCGGCTGGGGGAGGGGACGGGCGCGCATCCGCCTTGCGATCACTGATTGACCGGTGGATTCATTCCCGCACTCACTCCTTCTGATACCCACGGTCTGGCGCCGGATGTGAGGGCCAGACTCCAGGGTTCAAACTCTGGCTCTGCTGCTAATCGACTCTGTGACCTTGGGCAAGTGGCTTAACCTCTCTGGGCTCTCTGGGTTTCTTCATCTGTAAAATGGCCCTAGTGCTACAGCCTACCAACCGGGGCTGTCCTCAAGATTAAGTGCATGTGACGTCGGTGGCACTATAAACGTTGGCAGTCGTAAACAGCCCCAAGCCATGGGGATTCAGGGAGGAGCAAGAAAAGCCGCCCCCTCTCCACCCCCCCCAACAAATGCAAGTATGATATAATGACAAGAGTAGCAGCAAAACAGGGTAAGAGGGTGGTGAATGCGTGAGGGGCAGTGGATGCCTGTTAACAAGGCCACTGATTCCCAGATGTGGAGCCCTCACTCTATGCCAGCTGCAGTGCCTCCTGCTTTTCTTTGAAAATTTCTCTTTGAATTCTCAGGGCAACTGCGGCGGCAGGGGGTCGGGGGAAGGTGGTTGACCCGTATGACAGAGGAGGTGACTGAGAGCAGCCTCTGGAGTCACAGAGCTGGTGGAGGGACCCCATCACTGGCTGGCTTGAGGTATATTTCACAAGTTAAAGTTAAGGGTGGCCGGAGCTGCTCCACATTTCTTTATCCAGTGCCTCCTAGAGCCCTGGCTGGGCACTGAGTCATTTTCAGGTGGTACTGGCTGAGCAAACATCTGAATGAGTGTACACATAATGCATGGTTAGGAGGTTTAGGCCCCTGGCCAGTGTTCTCACACTAGTAAGCAGTAAGCAGGGCTCTTTCCAACAAACCACACAGCTCCCCTCCAGGCCTGAAAGAGCCCAGTGCCCCTTACCACCCTGGGTCCAAGGTCAGTCTTTGAAAGAGGGTGGGAGTCATCCAGAAAGGACGCTTTTCAGCAGCCCTGGCCAGGCCACTGGAGAGTTTGGTGCTGATTCACTTTGGATCTGCCCCACCACTTGCCCCTCTGACTTTCTTGCCAGGTTTTACCTTGCTCTGGTTCTGGAGGCTGGCCGGTATGGATTTCACTGATGGGTTTCCTGTCCTCTGGCTTCCTGCTGGGCTTGGTTAGTGGGGGTCCTTGGCAGGAGACTGAGGGCAGGAGAAGAGAGAGGTCTGGGTATTCACTTCCCAAGCTTCCTTCCTGCTGGGTTGTCCCTGCCAAAGGTACCTTCCCCATACGGGCTCTCTCAGGGCTCCCTCTAAGGGTGGTAACCGTCCTGCCAATACTGCACCCTCCTTCTTTGGTTCCCCAAGCCCTGCCCACACCTTTATAAATGAACTCTTTAATAAACTTTCCTTTGTGACCCAGTTTGTGGGTGGCATTTCTTTCATGCTGGGACCCTCACTGATATAACTCCTGTAAGGCACCTTCTTCTGAATCATAATTGCAAGTCAAAGAGTGTGGAAAGGTCCAGTATGTTGAAGGCCTGGCTTTTCTGTGCCTATTGCCTCAATCCTCTGCATAAGCCAAGCCCTCCTAACAAGGCAGAACCACAGAGGGCAGATGCTAGAGGAAGTCTGTGAATCTGCCGGCTTCCTTGGTTTTCCCAGAAAGGCAATGAGACCTGTCCCCAGTCGCACCCTGAGCAGCAGAGCCAGTCCCCAGCCCTCCCGAGTGTGTTCACCTCTTGCGCTGTGGCAGACCTGGCCAGGGGAGACAAACCTTTCCTCCACCTGCCCGTAGCAGAGATACAATACCTGCATCTTTCCACACCCTTCCTTTTTCTTTTCTATTTTTCTATTGTAGTGAAATATACATGACATGAAATTTACCACTTTAACCATTTGTAAGTGTACAGTTCCGCGGCATTAAGTGCATTCACACCGTTGTGCAACCATTACCATCATCCATCTCCAGGACTTTTTTGATCTTCCCAGACTAAAATTCTGTACCCCTTAAACACTAACTCTCCATTCGCCCTCCCTAAGCCCCTAGCAACCACCACTTACCAAGTGTGAGACCTTGGACAAGTCGACCTGCCTGTACCTCCATCTCCGCATCTGTAAGATGGGATAAGAATAGCCACTGACCACATAGGCTTGTTCTGAGCTCTAAATGAGATAACACAGGTAAAGCACGTGTATTTTTGTTACTTTGCTACCAGCCAATCTGTTACCCCTAAATATCTCCTTTTAACCTGCATCCAAATCCCAAAGCTAATTTTAATTCTGACTCTGCCTTGACCTACATTCACTCTTCCCAGTCCGGACCCTCTTTATAGCCCCTGATTGCGTGTCCCCCCTCACCTGCCACCAGTTGTCTCCATTTTCTCCCAACAATAGAAATGACTTGTCATCTCCAGAAGAAAACATATTCTGTTTTTTCCTACCAACATGCCTTGGCCATAAGCTATTTATTTCCCCACCTTCTCTGCTGGTGACCTCTTATTCAGCCTTCAAAGCCCGGCCTGAATGTCACTTCTTCCAGGAACCTCTGCCTCCCAGATATCACTTCCTTCCCTCACGAACACTGTGTCTTGTTGCAGCCATCACACTGGGCTGTAACTGATGACTTTGCCAGACTCTGAGCTCCCAAGGAGCTGGAATGGGTCTTATTTGTCTCAAATCCCCCCAGCATCGGCACAGACTAGCACAGAGAGGCCCTGAGGAAATGCTTGTAGGATGAATGAACCCGTCTCCATCTCCTTAACTCGAAACTCAGTCCTCACCCGCCTGGTTAATCAGAACTCCAGGCTGGGCTTGTTTTGTCCCTACCCGTGCCCCAGAGACGTCTTCACGCCAAGCTCCATTCTATCCACACTGCTTCTGGGAACACTGGCCTTCTCCCTGATTGTAGTGTGGAGCAGACGGGGTAGAGAAGATGGTAAATCCGCTGCTTTAGCTGACTTTATGCTTCTAAATTCCTGTTTCAGAAGCGCACTTTGCAAGTCTGAGAGCTACAGACCATAGAAAATCAATGCTAGAGCCAGTGGACCACAGAATTCCACATGGCAGGTTTATTTGGGAGGAGGGCTGCACATTCGAGGAGCATTGAGTCCATCAGCGTAAATTAAGTTCTGGTCTTTTTGTGATTTTTAGTGTCTGCCGGGCTGGCAGGCTGCACCTTTCCCAGATCCCAACTTTCCAGGATGGGCAGCCAGGCCCAGGAAGCTGAGGCCTGCTCCTTTTCTGCTTCTCTCTGTCAACCGCCTCTGAGAAGGCACCAGGATTCTTTGCAGGACAAAGCAGGAGCCTTGGAAAGAGACTCCTCCCCACCCCACCCCCAACTGCTGTCTGATTGGCTGGCACGGCAAGAGGCTCGTAATTAACACGGCCAGGCCTGCGAATACCGAGTGGCCAGGCACATGTGGTCCTGTGGAATAGGTCATAGGTTGTAAGGAAGCAGGCCTTAAAGCAAAATTCCAGGTGCCCAGGCGGCAGGGCAGAGCCTCCAGGAGTGGGGAAGAGGTTGAGTGAAGTTTCCTCGGCGGCAAGAAGGCAATCATGAGTTCCTTCCTCCCATCTCCCATCTTCTTCCTCTTTCCTGGAAGCCAGAATGATCTTGCTCTGAAAAGGAAGCTCTGTTCATGATGCTCCCCTGCTCAGAACCCCCCACTGCTCACAGATGTTCCTGTGCTTTAGGTTGGCATTCAAGGCCACCATTACCTGATCCTTTCAGTACTGCTTTCATCTAACCCTATCCCGTTGCGGGGCACAGGCTCCGGACGCGCAGGCTCAGCGGCCATGGCTCACGGGCCCAGCCGCTCCGCGGCATGTGGGATCTTCCCGGACCGGGGCACGAACCCGTGTCCCCCGCATCAGCATGCGGACTCTCAACCACTGCGCCACCAGGGAAGCCCTTTTTCCCTACTTTTTAAAGAGTTGTGTGTGTGGTAATGTAACTTTTATCCAGCACGTACCAAGTGCTATGTACAGCCCCAAGCATTCCATATCCATTTCCCTAATTTGCCCCAAAAATCTGCAGTGTGAGAATTATTTTCCCCATTTTCATGTGAGAAAACCAAGCTTAGAGAAGGTGCCAAGAGTCATAGCATGGAAAGGTGGTGAAGCTGGGATGTGAACTCAGAATTACTGGGCTGCTTGACCTGTGTTCTTTCCATTGAAGCCAGAGCCCCCTTGAGGAAGGGCTGGTGTCTTCTAAATGTTTGTATCCGCTCCCCTCCATTAATAGGTGTCTCTCTGCTATATACTGAATGTTTGTGTCCTCCCAAAATTCATGTTGAAATCAAATCCCTAATTTGATGGTATTTGGAGGTGGGAGGTCTCTTGGAGGTGATTAGGTCATGAGAGTAGAGACCTCATGAATGGGATTAGTGCCCTTTAAAAGAGACCCTGGAATTAACATACACACACCTAGATATAAAACAGGTAAACAACAAAGACCTACTGTAGAGCACAGGGAACCATACTCAATATCTTGTAATAACCTATAATGGAAAAGGAGCTGAAAAAGAATATATATATGTATAACTGAATCATTTTGCTGTACACTTGAAGCTAACACAACATTATAAATTAACTACACTTCTATTATAAAAACAAAATTGTGAGAGGGGCTTCCCTGGTGGCGCAGTGGTTGAGAGTCCGCCTGCCAGTGCAGGGGACATGGGTTCGTGCCCCGGTCCGGGAAGATCCCACATACCGCGGAGTGGCTGGGCCCGTGAGCCATGGCCGCTGAGCCTGTGCGTCCGGAGCCTGTGCTCCGCAACGGGAGAGGCCGCAACAGTGCGAGGCCCGCGTACCGCAATAAAAAACACAAAATTGTGTAAAATCAAAAAGTCATGAGATATATGCAAAAGGAAGCTTATGAATGAACATTTTTAGAAATGTAAATGTAAAGAAAACATCAGTTTGCATTTATTCATGAGCTCATTATTTACAGTAAATATACAATAGCAAAAACTTCAGAGACTGAAAATGAGGCCCAGTGAAAACAAAAATTCCAAGGCTGCAAAAATTAACAGTGAAACATTATGTTACTACATTGTATCTAAATGTATATGAGCTATAAAGGGCTCCTAATTCTTTTATTATTAAATGTAATATTTCATAAATAAATAAATAAACAAGACTCCAGAGAGCTCCCTTGTCCCTTCTGCTATGTGAGGACACAGTGAAAAGACAGGCATTTATGAACAGGAAGTAGGCCCTGACCAGACTCTAAATTAGCACCTTGATCTTGGAATTCCCAGCCTCCTAAACTGTGAGAAGTAAATTTCTGTTTTTTTTAAAAAATAAGCCAGCCAGTGTATAACGTTCTGCTACAGCAGCCCAAAAGGACAAAGACACCCTGTAAAGCCATCCTCTATCCCCAGCTGGATGGGTCTTTAGAAAAGGCCAGTTAGATAATATCTATAAAAGCCAAGTCCTCACCCCAGGCCTCAAGGATCTGGCCTCTGCTGACCTCTTGCCCTCATCTCATGCCCCTCCCCTGGCACACTCCCTCCACCCACTCTGGCCTTCTCTCCATTCCTAGAACACTCACCACTTTGCACATGCTGTTCCCTCCTCCTGGAATGCTTTTCCTTCAACTGGCCCATTCCTGTCTTTCAGGCTTTAGTTTAAATGTCATCTCTTTGGTGGCTCTTCCTTAAATAGCCCCCCTCATATCTCTCCCACGTGTATTTCCTTCACAGCACTTATCACCATTGTCATCTGTATTAAGAAAAACTGCAGTTCTTCTCTCCTACAACTGTTTCTCTCCTGTGTGTCTCCTTTACTACTCACACAGAACACTTTACTTCTGGTCACCAAATATCAAGCAATTCTCTGTGACACCAGCTGGGTGTCTATAATTTAATTCAATTCTGACACTATCTACTTGGAGATAGTATCAGATCCCACAGGTTAAGGGCTCAGTCCCACAAGGTTGCTCCCATCCCACTTCAGACACCAATTGTAAGTAGTAGGTCCCCAGGCTACCCATGACCCGCTCCTCAGGTTCAATTAATTTGCTAGAGTGGCTCACAGAACTCACAGAAATGCTTATTTATGTCTACCGGTTTATTAAATGATATGATAAAGAATACAGAGGAAGGGAGAGGAGAGAAATAGGTGAGGGAGATTAAGAAGCACAAAATTCCAGTTGCAAAATAAATGAGTCATGGGGGTGAAATGTGGGGGGAATATAGTTAATAATTATATAATACCCTTGTATGGTGACAGATCATAAGTAGACTTATCACGATGATCACTTTGAAATGTATAGAAATATCGAGTCACTATGTTGTGTAACAGGAACTAACACAGTGTTGTAATTTTTGTACTTCAAAAACAAACAAACTCATAGAAAAAGAGATCAGATTTGTGGTTATCAGGGTTGGGGGTGGGTAAAGAGAATTGGATGAAGGTAGACAAGGTTGTAACCTTCCAGTTATGAGATAAGTAAATACTAAGGATGTAATGTACAACGTGATAAATACAATGAACAATGCTGTATGTTATGTATGAAAACTAAGAGAGTAAATCCTGAGTTCTCATCACAAGGAAAAATATTTTTTTATATTTCTTAAATTCTGTATCTATATGAAATGATGGAGGCTCACTAAACTTACTGTTGTAGTCATTTCATGATGTATGTAAGTCAAATCATCATGCTGTACACCTTAAACTTAGACGGTGCTGTATGTCAATTTTATCTCAATAAGACCAGGAAAAAAAAAATAATACAGATGAACAGCCAGATGAAGAGATACATAGGACAAAGTCTGGGAGGGTCCTGTGCAGAGGAGCTTCTGTCCCCATGGAGCTGGGCTGGATTGCCCCCCTGCTGTGGATGTGTTCACCAACTTGGACGCTCAAAGAACCCCCTACAACTGTAATTTTATGGAGGCTTCCTCACGTAGGCATGATAAGTTATTAACTCCATTTCCAGCCCCTCTCTCCTCTCTGGAAGATTGGAGTGGGGCTGAAAATTCTAAGCTTCTAATCATGATGGCTTGGTCTTTCTGGTGACCAGCCCCCAACCAGGAGCCATTCAGGAGACCATCCAGAGTAGCCTCATTAGAACAAAAGATGCTCGTAGTGTTCTTATCACTTAGGAATTTACAAGGGTTTTAGGAGCTCTGTGCCAGAAACTGTGGACAAAGACATATATATATATATATATATATATTTATGATCTCACATCATCCTTTTATTTATCGTCAACTAGAAGGTTGGCTCTATGAGGGCAGTTCAGTCTGTCTCATCAGTTATTATCCACCAACGCCAACACAGTGCCAGCAGGCTCTGAGTAAATAGTTGCTGACTAATGAATGGCTGTCTTCTCCACAGGAAGGGCAGGACCTCTTCTTTCCCACAGTGTCTGATCCCTCCTAACTGTTCAGCAAATCTTTGTTGAATAAATGAATGAATGTTGAATGGGTGGATGACTGGATGGATGAATGCATGAGTGTGTGAAAGATCATGTTGTTCACAAAAAAGATTTGGGCTTAACGTTTCAGATCAGTGAGCACATACTCAAGAGGCCTCTGAGGGGACCAGGCCTGGTGACTCTCATCTTGTTCACAGAGCCTGGAGAAACTTGCAAAGACTAAGTGTGTTAAAAAAGTAGAGGTCACCTGCAATTGAGCTGTTTCCCAAAGTCAGATTGGGTGCATTTCCTCATTTAGCCACAAGGTGGCAGGCTGTCATGGCCGCCAAGGCACTACTGCAGTCACCGCCCTCCAACCCCGCCCTCCCCCCCACCAAGCCCCCACCAACCCATAGGAGCAACAATGACTGTTTAATCATTCCCAGTGCTTCCCATACCCAACATTCCAAGGTGAATCTACGTGCTTAGTTACCCTATAAGTTTGTTCCAATGGATATGAAGGTTATGACTCAGCCTTGACTACTCAGATAAAGTGTATCAGACCATGACCCCAAAGGGCAGGTAGCTCAGGGAGCCCAGTTATGTATTCATTAGTATTTATCTATCACTTGTATGCAAGTATTTACCACTTATACAAACAGATGTTAATTGAGTCCCTAATATGAGCTAGGCACGGTACGAGGTGCTTAGAAGATCCTTTTTCCTGTGGCGTTCATGTTCTAGCAAGGAAGGCAAACAAAAAGCAATAAACGGGGCTTCCCTGGTGGCGCAGTGGTTAAGAATCCACCTGCCAATGCAGGGGACACGGGTTCGAGCCCTGGTCCGGGAAGATCCCACATGCCGTGGAGCAACCCAGCCTGTGCACCACAACTACTGAGCCTGCGTTCTAGAGCCTGTGCTCCTCAACGAGAGAAGCCACTGCAATGAGAAGCCTGCGCACTGCAGCGAACAGTAGCCCCCGCTCGCCACAGCTAGAGAAAGCCTGCGTGCAGCAACCAAGATCCAATGCAACCAAAAATAAATAGATAAATAATTTTAAAAGTTTAAAAAGCAATAAGAAATAAGGCAATTGTACAGCACGTCAGAAGGTAAAGTGTGTTATGAACAACCCATCCAAGCGGCAGGGCTCAGGAGGCAATGGCCTCCACTTCCAGAATCCGGCAGGACACACACTGGGAAGGGAACTGAGCTAGAGCTACCTGAAAGCCCCCTGCCCCAGGACAAGGGACCTCTGAGGCCTCTGTGCCTGGTTACTCCCACCAGAAAGAGACTGAGGGGTGGGCCTTCAGAGCAGGGGTTCTGAAGGAGAGTCACAAAGAGACCAATGCCAGGGATTGGGCAGAAAAGGGTCTCAGTAGTGGTGGGAGCCTCGAAAGATCCTACAAAGCTTACCCTGAGAGACAGAGCTATAGGTGTTCCCGAGATACAGCCAGGACGATAGGGAGGGAGGCTGCAGTGGCTTTGAAGACAGCTGGGGGGATACAATCAGGTTGCTTCCTGCTTGTCTCCTAGGGTCCCTGAATCCCCGTCTCCAGCAAAGTGCTTGCCTTGGCCTCGGGCTCTGTTTCCCAGGATCCCAGACTGGGAGAGAGGGGTCTGTTTGCAAGCTGCGAAGTGGCACCTCTTGCCATAGGGACTGAATTGTGGACCATGTGAAATGGCAGAGAGAAAAGAATCAGACAGACCTGTGGAGAGAAGCAGAAATGCGAGTTGAACACAGAGTCTGGGCTTCCTTTCAGGCCAGGGTCAGACCCTTCCAGAAGCCCCACTGCATCTCTGTCCTGTAGTTACTTAATACACACCAGTGTCCCTTTAATCCCTCTTTTTACTTGTAGTAGGTATGAAACTCAGGTCACAGATATAGGTGTCCGAGAACGACATCATTTCTTAATGCTCTTAAATCAGCTTAATTTTTGATCCTGCCTCCAAACTGCTCAGCCGCTCTTGGGGTAACTCCTCCCAAGGTTCTAACAGGATTTCACACTAAGTGAAGCCCCAGTAGCTTTGTTTCCATTCATCATGTCCAGCCATTCATGCCGAGTCACCCTTGGCTCTGGCCCATATGGTCCCTTCATGTCCCCTGCATGGCAGGTCCACACCCTGCTACGGGCACGGGATCCCTGGGGAAGCTTGGGTCCAGCGTCCCTGGTAACTCCAGGGTCCCTGTCAAGGTGCAGTCTGGGAGCAGGCACAGCTCCCTTCTGCTCTCAGATCTACAGACCCTCCTGCACCTCCCAAGCCTGGGGACGGCTCCTTTTGTCCTGGGGGAAATTCCTTATTGATGCCCACCAGCCAAGCACCCCAGAACACACCTGTAGGAAGACACACCTGTGAGTGTATTACCTGCCTCTTTAAGAGGGACACACACCATGGGGAGCTGGGGCATCTGTGGGAGAGAGCACGAGGAGGGGCTTGTCAGGGGGTTGGGGTCTGTGTTGGAGAGTGTAAGGGAGGGCTCGAAGAACCAGGGTTTGTTCTAGGTTGGGTGCTGTCAGGAAGCAGGGGTAATTGGATGATCAGGCAGTACTTTTCACCTAGGAGGCAGGAGAAATGGAGCAGCAGTCACTTGGGTCAGGCAGGAGGGGGATGTTTGCTCATTTGGAGGTGGCCTGAGGGTGGCTGTTTTCACCTCTGCTTGGGTGTGATGAAGGAGTGTTCACTTTTTGTTCTGCTCCATCACCATCACAAGGCGTCCTCATCTGACACTGACGTTCTGGGAAATTGTGTACGTTCAGGACCTGTTAGCTGTCGTCCAGCAGGTCTGCTTCTCCCTTTTTCACCCTCTTCTTCAAACGCTGTTCTCCTCAGGGGGCTCAGGTTTGGAAGGGAAAAGCCCTGCTTTAAATCTCCCAGGAGGCAAGGAAGCCCGGAGCCTGCTACCTGCTTACGTCAGGGAAGAAGGGATGTCCACAGGGAGGAAACAGGAAGTCATTTGTAGACACGTGTTTCTGGCCTTATGGGCTTGAGGGGGGGGGTCTCTGCTGAGTCTAACCAGGGTCCCCATGGCAGGTATGGGGGTCCCCACTTTATAGAACCAAAGCTCAGAGAAGGGAAATGTATGCTCTAAGGTCACATAGCTGGCAGGCAGTAAACTTGGATTCCAGAGCTCGTTATTTAGTTGTAAAGAGTCATTTTATGTTGAGAAAGAGGTACAATTTGAATTAATGATACAAATCGTCAGCCTGGATGTGCTGGAAAACATTGCAGCAAAAAACAGATAAAGCAGAATAGAAAGAAAAAAAGAAAAAAGAAACCCAAGAGGAGATGGGCAGGTTTAAACACCCATCTCTTTCTTTGGTAGGTCAAATAGGTAAAAACCACATATAGACAGAGAGAATTGGTTCTTGACTTTTTGGAGAATTTAATGAGCTCGATGAACTCTTGCTCCAGAAAAACGCACATCTGGAGGTAGGTTAGTATTTTACATGTATCTGAGGGGCTCATTCCACCAGCCAGGAGCTCCTTGAATCCCTGATACTGAAGACTTTAATCATAATTGAACCCAAATGTAGGAATCAGACTTAAATTTGAACCCCAGCTCCACGTCTCTGCTGATGTGACTTTACACAAGGTATCGAACCTCTCTAAGCCTTAGTTTGCTCATCGGTGAAATGAGGATCACAGAGACATTTCTTAGACAAATATTATATCATTTATATGTGGAATCTAAAAGATCGTACAAATGAACTTATTCAAAAAACAGAAACAGATATAGAAAACAAACTTATGGTCACCAAAGGGGAAGGGGGAGAGGGATAAATTGGGAGTTTGGGATTAACAGATACAGACTACTATGTATAAAATAGATAAAAAATACAAGGACCTACTGTATAGCACAGGGAATTATATTCAATATCTTGTAATAAACTATAATGGAAAAGAATTTTTAAAAAGAATATATACATATATATATGTATAACCGAATCACTTTGCTGTACACTTGAAACTAACACATTATAAATCGACTATACTTCAATAAAAAAATTAAAAAGCAAAATAAATTATTTTTAAAAAACACATAAAAAGACCCCAAAACAAACAAAATAATAACAACAACAAGAAAAGAGACATTTCTTGCAGGATCCTGGGGGGATTAAATGAGAAAATTCTTGGAAAGGGCTCAGCACGGAGCCTGGCACACAGCAAGCTCTGAGTGGATGGCGGCTCATACTACTGTTACCATTAGAATGATAGTGGAGTTCGTGGACACATCAAATCTTGTCCTTTGCAAAAAATATACATTTTTTTTTATCCTATCTGAAGCCAGTAAGAACAGTTATTTTAAACACAAAAGGCAGAAAGTGTATTGTCCATACCCTTTGCTCACAAAGCAATACAATGAGATGTGAATAACACGTTTAAACTAAAGGAAAAAACCCAAACTACTTAGAAATGGAAGAAACAAAACAAAAAACCGTTCTCCTGAATAGATCTTGGACCCGGGGGGAAATCAATAAATGTGCTTTTACTGGGATGAAGAATCAGTTGGCATTTCTGCCTGTGTCCCAGGGGTTAGGGGTGCCCCGGTTTTCCTGTGTCTGACCACCTCCAGGGCCATTTTCTTTTTTCAGCAGAGTTAAGGACAGACAGTGGAGTTTTCTGTAGGCACGGACAGGTGTTGGAGGACCTGGGGACAAAGGCCAGGGTAGAAGAGCCTCCTGGGAGTGGAGCCAGGACCACAGTGGCTTTGACTGTGGCCCTTATTGTGAACTTAGTTAGTAAAAGGGAAATGGATTCCGGAAGACAGAGGCTTTCCAAATGGATGCATTCAGTGGCACTGGGGACAATCAGGAAGTACTAAACAGAAATGGAGATCAATATTGATTGCTTTGAATCTGAACAGGCTGGGAAACCAGAGAATAGAGTTGGGCCTAGAAAATCACGATTCTGAACGGGAAGCAAGTAGAGATAATATGGAAAGTGGGGGAAAAGAATGACTATGTACGGAGTAAGAAAGGCAAAAGGAACAATTCAATTAGAGAAAGATTAATAACTGAGTTGTATTTAAAAGCCAGCTAGTGCAAGAAGGCGCTGGCGTAAACAGAAGGGAGAGTTGAAAGACGGATGGCTGTGAGTTGAAAGATCATAAGTAATGAGGGAGGCAGGGCTTCCCTGGGCACTCCTTGGGTTTTTGCTCTGACAGAAGACAGACAATGGAAGAACATTTTTGTAAATGTCCTTCATGAATTAGTATCTTGCATGCAAATGGGAAGCAAGGTCATGAAGGCAATGATGACAGACAATTGAGATGCATTAGTGACTCAGGTCCGGGGAGGGGTCCTAGAGCCGGGGAGGGCTTGCTGCAGGAAAACTAAGAGATGATCATGGACAAAGATGAATGGAGTTTTTCAAGAATGCTGAGATGGTTGGAGGGAAGACCTTTTTACCCTTTAGAAAGGAACTGTAAGATCACATTTGAAACAAATCTTTGCAGGGCGAGAGAAGCGCTGAACACATTACATATGGCAGAGAACTGTGGAAAACCCCCGTTTGATAATGAAGATTGTAAGAGGTGCTGAATTAAATATCGAGCATGCAGTAGCTACTGTATTCATTTATTAGCCAACATTAACCGTGTGTTCCCATGTGCCTGGCACTATGGTCACATGACAGTTAATATTTACCTAACACTTGCTGAGCTCTGGCATAAGTTCTGTGCATATATTAGCTTATTTAATCCTCACAGCAACACTGAGAGGGAAGTGCTATTGTTATTCCCATTTTCCAGATGAAGAAACTAAGGCACAAAGGAATTAAATCTTTTCACAAGGCAGAGCTGGGACTAGGGTGAGCTGAGTGAGGCACTTGCCTCAGATGCATAGTTTAAAGGGGTGGGGGGCAAAAGACCCTCAGTAATCAAGGTAAGTAATAAGTACTATGTAAATGCAATATCTAAAGAAACCAAAATTAATGCGGAAAAAAATCTATGATGAATAAAATACCAGAATTTTAAACAAAAATGGAATCAGCTAGGTCACACAGCCTGTAAGCGGCTGAGGCAGGATCCAAACTCAGGCAGCTGGCTGCAGAATCCATGCTATTACCCACGACCTCATACTGCACTCGAAATTGACCCACGGGCTGCATCTGCCCTTTTTTCCTCTTTCTGCCCAGTGCCCATTCCAGGGCCTGGCACCTAGTAGGTCCACAGTTCATGTTTGTTGAAAGAATATTGAACGAAGACATGGGCCTTGTCCTCAGGAGCTCTCATACCACCTACTATGTGCCTACAATTGTGCTATGGGCTTGCTGTGTGTCACAGATTGTACGTGTTTTATAGTTATCAAGATAAAGTCAAGCTAAGCCATGGGCAGTGGGAGTCCAGGGGTAGGAAGGACGCCTTCAGTCTTGCCATGCTGTGGCAGGCTTTTAGAGGGGGTGACATTTGAGCTGGGACTTCAAGGGCTGATGAATTTCTTTGGGTAGGAAAGGGGAACGCTCCTTAGTGACATGGCTGAATCCCCATGCATTGCTGAGTCAAGAAAACTTGTCTGCAGAGTGATGTTTGTTATGTGGTACCATCTACATAAAGAAACCTTCTCCAAGTTTGCATCTGGCTGCACACATGTGTGGGGAAAGATCTGGGAGGATGAACACCAAACTCTGGGGAGGGCTGCATGGGGGTGTGGGCACCGGAGGGGTCTTGAGAGAGCCTTCAGCTTTACATACAAGGTCCAGCCTTTAAAAAACCAGAAGACAGCCATTATTGCTTGTGTAATTAAACATTACTTTTTCAAATAGATCGAGGAGGATCTCTAGGAACTGATATGGAGTAGTTTCCAAGATACATTTTTTAATTGAGATATAATTGACATATAACACCATACTGGTTTCAGGTGTACAACAAAATGATTTGATATTTGTATGTATTGCAAAATGATCACCACAATAAGTCTAGTTAACATCCATCACCACACATAGTTACAATTTTTTTCTGGTGGTAAGAACTTTTAAGATCTACTCTCTTAGCAACTTTCAAGTATACAATACAGTATTATTAACTATAGTCACCATGCTCTGCATTATATCCCCATGATTTATTTATCTTATAACTTGAAATTATAAGATAATTTTGACCCCCTTCACCCATTTTTGCTCCCCCGCCAGAAGCCTGCCTCTGGAAACCACCAATCTCTTCTCTGTATTTATGTTTTGTTCTTTGTTGTTTTTTGATTCCACATATAAGTGCGATCATACAGCATTTGTCTTTCTCTGACTTATTTCACCCTCAAGGTCCATTCACGTTATGGCAAACAGCAAGATTTCTTTGTTTTAATGGCTGAATAATATTCCAGTGTATATCTATATACATGCATACACATACGTATACTACATTTTCTTTATCCATTTAACCATCAATGGATCCTTATGTTATTTTGTGTCTTGGCTATTGTAAATAATGATGCGATGAACATGCTGGTGCATTTATCTTTTTTAGTTAGTGTTTTCATTTCCTTCCAATAAATACCCAGAAGTAGAATTGCTGGATCGTATGGTAGTTCTATTTTTAATTTTTCTTTTAACTTTTTGGCTGGACCACATGGCATGCGGAATCCTAGTTCCCCCGACCAGGGATTGGACCCTCACCCCGTGCCGTGGAAGCACAGAGTGCCAACCACTGGTTTGCTAGGGAAGTCCCCATTTTTAATTTTTTGAGGAAACTTCATTTTGTTTTCCAGGGGGGCTGCACCAAATTACATTCCTACCAACAGTGCACAAGGGTTCCCCTTTTTCCACATCCTCACCAGCACTTGGTATTGCTTGTCCTTTTTTTTTTTTTTTTTTTTTGCGTTACGTGGGCCTCTCACTGTTGTGGCCTCTCCCGTTGCAGAGCACAGGCTCCAGACGCGCAGGCTCAGTGGCCATGGCTCACGGGCCTAGCCGCTCCGCGGCATGTGGGATCTTCCCAGACCAGGGCACAAACCTGTGTCCCCTGCATCAGCAGGCGGACTCTCAACCACTGTGCCACCAGGGAAGCCTGGTATTTCTTGTCTTTTTGATAACAGCCATTCTGACAGGTGTGAGGTGAGATCTCATTGTGGTTTTGATTTGCGTTGCCCTGATGATTAGTGATGTTGAGCACCTTTTCATGTACCTGTTAGCCACCTGTATGTCTTCTTTGGAAAGATGTCTGTTCAGAACTTCTCATTTTTTAACTGGGTTGTTTGTTTTTTTGATGTTGAGTTGTATGAGCTGTTTATAAATGTTGGATATTAATCCCTTGTGGTATACTGTTTTTATTACCATAGCTTTGTAATATAGTTGAAATCCAGAAATGTGATGCCTCCAGCTTTGATCTTCTTTATCAAGATTGCTTTGTCTATTTGGGCAAGATTCATTTTTATGTGCAAAAAAGCAAAGGGCAAAAGAGTACTTATAGCATGTGATCTTTTTTGTGAGAAAGAGAAATAAGACTCTATGTATATATGTACATGTATCTATCTTTTTGTTTTGTAAAAATGGAACATGGGAAGAATAATGAAATCATGAGAATGATTACCAATGGGAGTAGGTATGAATGGAGCAGAAAAGATAGGAATGGAAGAAAGAGTCACTATCCTTTTATAGTTTTTAACTTTTGAGCCATGTAAATAGTTTACCTAATCAAAAAATAAGATGAAATAGAAATGATGGGAAAAGCAACCCTAAATTTGAATATAAATAGAAACAAACGAAGCCGTCTGTCAAATTGATACCAACCACCCAGACAGTGGTAGTAGTTCCATGACTGTGACTACGTACTCTTCTTCAGATATATATATATTTTTTAAATAATTTATTTACTTATTTTTGGCTGCATTGGGTCTTCATTGCTGTGTGCGGGCTTTCTCTAGTTGCAGCGAGTGGGGGCTTCTCTTTGTTGTGGTGCGCAGGCTTCTCATTGCGGTGGCCTCTCTTGTTGCAGAGCACAGGCTCTAGGTGTGCGGGCTTCAGTAGTTGTAGCTCGTGGGCTCTAGAGCACAGGCTCGGTAGTTGTGGTGCACGGGCTTAGTTGCTCCACGGTATGTGGGATCTTCTGGAGCAGGGCTCGAACAAGTGTCCCCCGCATTCGCAGGCAGATTCTTAACCACTGCGTCACCAGGGAAGCCCCATTGGATACATTTTAAGGATGAAAAGAACTTCAAATAAATCATGAACTTTACTTAGTAGAGTTTTTGTTGTTGCTAGTGATATTGGTGTAGTAGTTTGTGTGTACTGTGAAACAGAGTTATATATTGATGTTATTGTGAGCGAGTTCGCACTCTGGAAGAAGGAAGATGCAAATAAGAATGGGGGAAAGTGCCAAAGAAACCTGTGGTGTTGGACTTGAATAGGGACAATCATCTTAAACTAATAACTAAAACTAAAGTAAAGCAGCAGTGAGCACATCTATCCCCTAGGTGTTGGTTTCTAAATACCATTTCTCACCAAAAGGAACTCTTTGACCAAATGGCAGATTCCTGGGTTGGGGCAAGGAGAGTACAAGGTAAGTCTGGAGCATAAAGACCGATGAGGACAAGATGAAAGGACAAAAAGGACACAGGAGTCTGCTTGAAGGGGCTTCCACTGGTCAATTCGGGCATGATTTAAATATCAAAAAGAAAAGCAATGGGAATAGATTATAATATATTGAATTTTTAAAATCCATGAATTTATAATGACATTGAAGAAGAGGAAAGAGAGTTCTCTTTTAGAGTATCAACTAATACATTTAGAAGGGATAAAAGAAGTATAAAATCACCATTTTGCAACCAATAATTGATTTCAGGCAAAGATCATGAGTGAAAGTTAAAACCCATGCATGAAATGTTGCTGAACAGAGCCGTCACACGATCTTGCAGAGCTGTCCTACGCTTATCAGTTACAAGAGGACTAGGGTACAGTGAAGCAATCTGGCCGATACTATCTTCACCAAGGGTGACAGCCATCGAGTTTTCCCTGCTCAGACGGATGCGGTGAGCGCTCGTCCGGAAGGCTGCACAGTGGAGCTGTTATATACACGGGCTGTGCCTCCAGACTGCCTGGGTTCAGAGCCCAGCTTAAGCTCTGTGCAACCCTGGGTACGTATCCCCTCCGGGGCCTCATTTATAAACTGGAAATACGAATAGAACTTACTTCCCAGGGTTACTGTGAAGGTGACATGACCTGGCTTGGGGAATGCCCCTAGAAAAGAACACACTGGACACACAGTAAGCACTTAGTTTAAGTGTTGGTGGCTCTTAGCACCAGGGAGCCACACTGCCTGGGACACAGATGACGCTCAATAAATGTTATTTTCGGGGCTTCCCTGGTGGCGCAGTGGTTGAGAATCTGCCTGCCGATGCAGGGGACACGGGTTCGTGCCCCAGTCCGGGAGGATCCCACATGCCGCAGAGCGGCTGGGCCCGCGAGCCATGGCCGCTGAGCCTGCGCATCCGGAGCCTGTGCTCCGCAACGGGAGAGGCCACAGCAGTGAGAGGCCGGCGTACCGCAAAAAAAAAAAAAAAAATGTTATTTTCATCCTTTTCCTCTCTCCTCCCCATCTGGCAAATAGCACCTGGGCTTTGGGGCTCTTTGGCCTGGGTTTGACCCTGGTTCTCCTACTGAGTGACTGAGTGACCCTGGCCGGAGCAGCAAACCTCTTTAAAAGCCTCAGTGTTCTGAATGGGCCCTTGAAGGATTATGGTGAGGATTAAATGAGAAGGCTCATGAAAAGAGCCCGGCACATAGCAGGTGCTCATTAAAAGGTAGCTTTTACTGGCTGTCATGTCAGCTGGGGGCTGTTGGGGTTCTGGGCTCTTTAATCAAGAGTCCTGTCTTCCTGACTCCTGCCACATGGGGGCAGCCACTGCCTTGTTATTTCTTAAGTGCTCTGGGAGGACTTCTTCCAGCAGGTGGCTCACTCGCCACCAGAGGGCTTTGTCACCTCTCTTAAAAGCATCCTTGAGTGGACAGACAAGAGTCCTGGGTGACAGACAAACCCATCAGATTCTAATTTGTTTCTCAGTCGATTGCTTCTTCATCTGAAATGGGTGGTCAGACAGCCCATCACTCCAAGCTCTCTCTGGCTGGGACTGCCACGCCCATTCCAGGCACCCTGCTGGGGACCCAATCTTCTAGAGAGACCATGCCCAGGTACACAGGTGAGCCCCCACCTTATCCTCCATGTGAAAGGGGAGTCGTCTGGTGGCAGTGCCGTGCTTGGAGATGCTAGAATTGCGTAGTCAAAGATGCGTACTCAGCCCATTCACCTGCCTTCTGCTCAGTGAGCCCTCACGGATGCGGAAGGTGCAGGGCATGATTTAACTCCAGGCTTAGTAAGTCGGTTTTCACTCATTCACAGTTTATCATGGTTTCACTCAGGGGGCTGGATTAATGATTAATGTTCCTGGGCAAGGCTTGCTTGGGGATGGAGAGAAAACACTTCTCCAGTGAGTCCTACCTGCCCAACAATGTGCTAAGGGCCCTGTCAGGGTCAGAGGGAGAGAGTGACTTGCCCAAGGTTACACAGCTAGGAGGGGGCAAGCTGGATCTGAACCCCAGCTGTTGGACATTAAGGAACCACGATGTGTCCCCCCGTTCTCCATCCAGTACCAAACTGGCAGCCTTTGTGGAGGTCAGTGCTGTGCCCAGGCCTGTCTGGGGGTCTCTGGGAGACTCGGGGAGAAGGGTCAGCTTTGTTGGCAAGATAGGACCCATTTATTGCTATTATTGTTTATTACTACCCTCTGAAACCCTGGAGGAAGAGAAAGAGAACGAGGCTCGAGGAAAAGGAGCAGGGTTTCTCCCCCTCCACCAGACTGATGATTGAAAGGAATGTCTTCCTTCTACTTATATTTCATCTTGGGCTTCTTAAAACTGTTCTTTTTCAGTTGTTTGACTAAACATATATTTCTGTGAACACCTGCACAGATTTTTTATTGTCTTGTCATTGTTTTCCTAGTGACTGGTGTTGTAGGCAGAGTCTGGGCTCTGGAGTCACGCTGACCTGGTTTTGAATACTAGCTCTGTTGCCAAATGAGCTGTGTGACTTTGGACAAGTAAGTGAACTTCTCTGTGTTTCATCTTCATCTGTGAAATGGACATTAGAATATCTTTCTCATGAGGTTCTTTAGAGAGCTTTAAAACATACTTTCTATCAGGAAACATTTCAAACACAAATAAAAACCATGGAAAATACAGTTTAAAGTCCCATGTGCTCACGTGCTCACCTTATAGCTACAACAGTCTTCAAGTTCTAGACAGTCTTGTTTCATTAGTTCTTTCACCCATGTCATCCCCTTCCCACTGGATTATTTTGAAGCAAATCCCTATCACTATGGCATTTTATTTGTAAATATTGCAATATGTGTCTCTAAAAGATAAACACTCTCTTTTAAAACATAACTTTGGAGAGGCTTCACGGAGCTTATTCTCTGCGGCCAGGATTTTTTTTGTTTTGTTTTGTTTTGTTTTGTTTTGCGGCACGCGGGCCTCTCACCGGGAAGCCCGTGGCCAGGATTTTTAATAAAATTTACTGGATCTGATGAGAGCTCCCATTAGAACTTTTCAAGAATAGTTATAATAGGGCTTCCCTGGTGGCGCCGTGGTTGAGGGTCCGCCTGCCGGTGCAGGGGACGCGGGTTCGTGCCCCGGTCCGGGGGGATCCCACGTGCCGCGGAGCGGCTGGGCCCGTGGGCCATGGCCGCTGGGCCTGCGCGTCCGGAGCCTGTGCTCCGCGGCGGGAGAGGACACGGCGGTGAGAGGCCCGTGTACGGCAAAAAAAAAAAAAAAAAAAGAGAATAGTTATAATAAACATCCCAAATGCTCTTATTGGTTGTTGGAACATCTGAATGCAAACACAAGCAGTAGTTGACCATAAGACTACTGTGTTGTAATCTGGTTACAGTTATATTCCTGATGATCATTTGTTGGGGGAGTGCTACCTACTGAACTATGTTTTTACAACCCTTTGAGGTGAGAATGACTATCTTCATCTGTAGGCAAGGAAAAAGAGACATGGAGAGGTTAAGGCTTTTCCCGGGTCAACAGCAGTAAGTGGTGGGGGTGGAATTTGAAACTAAGGCCTATTAGACTCCAGAGCCCATGCCCTTTCCTCTGTCTTGTGCTGTAATCTTTAGAATTTCGATTGGCTTCTCTGTTGAGATTGTAAAGTCTTCAAGGTAAGGGCTCTACCTTAGATGACTATTTCCACAGTTCCCAGAAGTTTGATGATTGGCTAACAGAAAGTCCAGAGTAATCTCTGCAAATTGGTACTTAAAAGCAAAGCTTGTCATCATCATCACCATCAGTTTGAACGAACAAGTGCTTGTTAAATATCTCCACATGGGACTGTACTCAGACCCTGTGGGGAGTAAAAGACACAGTCTCCATCCTCAAAGTTATTTATAGAATCTGCCAGATATTGATTCAGACATAACAGCAACAAGATGGGAAAATGGGTTGGGTATCTTACTGCCTATGAGGGTGATTTCTTATCTGCCTCAATGGCCTCATGTTCCACATGAAGGCAAAGATGTGAGTATGAGCTGAAAAATATTTATCTGGGCCCACTTTGTGCCGCAAACAGTACTGGGATCTACCACTACTAGGGAGAGATAGTAGGAAACAGGATAATGGGGCAGACAGACAATAATACAGGCGGACAATATACAGCAAAGGAAAAAACACACAAGATATTTCAGGTAGGGATAAGTGCTAGAGGGAGACAAGCAGGGTGATGTAATAGAGGGTAACAGGGAACGAGGAGACCTACTTTGGATGGGGTGGTCAGGAGGACACCTCTGAGAAGGTGACATCTGAGCCATGACCTGAAGGTTGAGCCACAGGCAGCCAAGTGAGAAGCCACAGAAGACTCATTCCAGGCAGGGAACTGCACATGCAAAGGCCCTGAGGTGGGAACAGGGTTGGCATGTTTGTGGGACAGTAGAGGGCCAGCGTAACTAGAGCATGCTGGGCAAGGAGGAGAGTGTGGTAAGGTGAGATCAGAGACATTGGTTGGCCAGGGCCAGAGCCCAGGGGGGCTGTGAGGCCAGGGGAGGAATTTGGAGTTTACTCTCCATGTGATGAGAAAGCACAGGGTGATTTTGGAGCAGGGAGTGGTGTGATGTGATCTGACCTTGTCACTTTCTAGATCTAAGTCCCTCCTCCGAGCTCCGGGTGGTGGGGGCTCCTGCATCCAGCCAGCGGCCTTGGTGCAGCCCTGGCGCTCACCTCTCTGCAGGGAGCCACGCTTCTGGTCTGGACAGGTCCAAACACGAGGTAGAGCCAGCTCACCTGCTTTCCTCCTGCCTCACCACCTCTAGAGGGGTCTTTCTGAAAAGCGAAATCACACCCCTCCCTGTGGCTCCCATTACCCTCTGGATAGAGTTCAGCCACTTTAGCTTAACTGGAAAGTGACCCCCTGACCCCATGACCTCGGGGCGTTTGTCATGCTCTTCCCACTGTCTAGAATGCTTTCTCCCACTGGTTCATCTGGTGACTTCCTAACCATTCCTCGAGGCACTTCCTCTCAGAAGCCTGCCTGAGTTCCCAATGTTCGGCAAGGTGACTGTTTCTATTGGTGTACTTTTTCGGTGGAACAAAACAGAATACTCAAAGAAAAGATGCTGAAGCAATGAGAAACATCATTTCATTTAACGAATAGTCTAGAGATAAGACGGTTCCAGAGTTGGTTAATTTAGGCACAACTAGGTTTTCCCTCTCTACCCTCTCATTGATGGTGATGACTCTCCTCAGGGTTGCAAAATGGCTGCCACATCGCCAGACAAATCTGCATATGACATTTGGAGAAGCTGTGGTCATTTCTTTCTTGTAGCAGGGGGCAAAAGCTTTCTCAAGAGTCCCTCAGGTTCCCTTGGCCTGGATTGGATCAACTGCACGTTCTGAAGCACTTCCAGATGAGGAATATGGAATTACCCGATAAACTCAAATCAATCAGATTCTCTCTTTGAAGCTAAGGAAGGATCGTCTGATTGAAACTGGGGTTTTATTAGCAAGAGAGGAAGAAAGGTTATTACCTAGTGTGGCAGTCAGCCTCCAAGGTGGCCCCAATGATCTCACCTGCTGGCATTCATATCTTGTGTCGTCTCCTCTTCCATTGTGCTGGTTGGTCCGTGTGACCTATAGCACAGGGCAGAAGAGATGGCATGACACTTCTGAGATTAGGTTATAGAAAACTGTGGTTTCTCTCTCGGCTGCTCTGTGCGTCACTCGTGCACACTCTTCTTCTCTTGGATCACTTGCGCTGGAAGAAGCTCTGTCATGAGCAGCCTTGAGGAGAGGCTCACACGACCAAGAGCTGAAGCCTCCAGCCAACAGCCACGTGCGTATGCTTGGAGCAGACACTCCAGTCCCTCCAGAGACTGTGGCTCTGCTGACAGCTTGACTGCAACCCCATGAGAGACCTAGAGCCAGGACCACCCAGCTCAGCTGCTCCTGGGTTCCTGACCCTAGAAACGGTGGGAGATAATCAGTGTTTGTTGTTTTAGGCTGCTTAGTTTTGGGGTAATTTATTATGTGGCAGTAGATAACTAATACAGCTGGGACACAACAGCGGCTACCATGGTGCCCCCCACCCAAGGGGTTGTCCTCCTATGGCCTGTGAATCACAATCAGAGCATCACTTCATAATCTGTGTATGTCTCTTCCCCTGCCCCCCGCAAGCTTGGAATGCCTTGATTTTTCATTTGCTTGTGCTCAAGGTACTAGAGTGTGTGTGTGCATGTCTGTGTGTGTGTGTGTGCGCGTGCGCGCGCGCACGCAGTCAAGTCACCAATCTTCCCCTTCAAGGCTCCTTCCTAATGGGCTCTCTATGGACTCAGGAATGTCTTATTTCCTCTGTGTGCCCCGGGTCTGGCACAGGCCTTGGCACAGAGTAGCCTCAGAGAATACAGAGAGAATCAATGAAGTTAACAGGATGCTGGGGCAGGTGAGAACCCACTTGGCTGCCATGGCAACCACAACATGGAGAACTCAGAGCAGCCTGGGCGCTGCTAAGGAGCTGGGAGGTTTGGCAGTGATTTTTCCGTGAAATGGCTCAGGGAGGTGGCAGTTAGTCTCTATTCTCACCACCTTGGAAAGAGGGCACCCGGAAGCATGGGGGTGGGGTGGGGGAGGCAGCCAAGTGCCTCTACCTGCTTGGTACACTCCCAGCTACAAAGCCCTCTCACTTCCATGTCCTTAGGGGTGCCTCATCACCACTCCTTCAGGCCTGCCTTTTGTTTACTGAAGACCTACTATGTGCCAGTCTCTCAGCTGAACACGTTATGCCCAAGGATCAGCCATGGGAAGAGTTAGGTAAAAGGAGGATAAGCAGAAGGGTGGGTAGGATGGAAAGAATATTCCAGACACAGGAAACAGCATGTGAAAAGGTCCTGGGGTGAGAGAGAGAATACAGTTGGAACTCATGTCTCCTTGGCTCCATAGATGACTTTTCCGTTATACACCCTGAGGCAAATCCTCTTATTACCAGCACCCTCAATATGAAAAGTTCTTCCCATCCCCTCCAAAGGGGTGGGATCATAGAGTTGTAGTGTCATGGTTTGGAAAACAGGCTGCCTGGGCCTGGCTCTGCCACTGAGTAGCTGTGCTTACCTGGGGTACTGCCCTCAGTCTCCTCATGTGCCGATGGGGATGACAGCAGAACCTACCTCATAGGGTCTTTGCAACACTAAATGAGCTTATGGATGAAAGGCACTTACAACACACAGGTGTTATCTTGTGGGGAACAGAGCTGTGCAGAGGCAGACCCCAACTGGGTCCCTCAGGAGGGCAGCCCTCTTCGGGGGCAGCCAGGACAAGGGGAGGGTTGGCCATCGCCCTGCTGAAGTGGGGCATGCCGTTAAGTCCATTCTAGCCTCCCGCTTCTGCCTGAGCCCCCCACTCCTCTGCACTGATCAGAAAGGACCCTTGGTGTAAAGGACTGGTCCTTTGTCTGAAGCCTCCAGCTTCTGAGAGTTGGAGACAGTGTACCAGGGCCCATCTTCTCCATTTCCAGACAGTTCCAGACAAAACCAAGCGTGACTGCTTCGGAGGAGCATGGGGGTGAGACAAACCTACTATTTTAAGGCAGCTACAGGAGCTCCATGTGCGTTCTCTTGTCACAGGCTTGTCAGAGGAGCTGGAGCAAACCTGAGAGGTCGGTCAGGGGGGCCAGTGCAAGCCAGGGGCTGGGCGAGGGGAGGGCTGACTCACATACAGACCCCGGGAAAGCTATGGTTGAAGAGGAAACCAGGTGCCGCAGGCGGACCCCCCAGTGAGGGCGTCCACAGGGGACAGAGAAAAATGTTTCAAATCACAAATGCCCACAGGGATCACGTAGGCTGATGCCTCCATTTTATAGATGAGGAAACTCAAGTTCAGAGTTACGTGTGGTGGTGGGAGAGGCGTAGTTTTCTTTACTTTATAAATCGACATCCATTTTTTGTTTTGTTTTAAATAATCACTGTGTTAAATAGCTAAATAATGTATGCCACCTCAACGCCTAGGTTCTTTGTGGTATTTTAAAAGAACAAAAAAGATGTGTGTGAACTGACTTAGACCTCTAACACTTGTTAAGAAAAAAAAAAAGCTGCAGAAGAATATGTATAGCATGTTACTAATTATTAAAAAACAAAGCCAAGCCAGGATGACACATTTCAATAGGTCCACGTGTGTGTGTGTATATATATATATAGATAGATATATGAAGGTCTCAAGAAAGTTCTGGAAGGGCGCTCATCAAGTCGTGTAGGATGGTCACTTTCCAGAGGGGACTGGATGGGGAGTGTAGGGCTGAGGGAACCTCAACTTCATCAGGACGGTTTTAAGTTTTAAGAGAATCTTCTCATATATTACTTGTGTCATTCAAACATGGAATACAAAATATTTTTTAAAATTATTGTCAAAAGTGTTTGACCCCGGGGTTAGATTTGTCCAGAAAACATTTCTCTTCTGGGTATCAGACCTAGTAAAACCCTGACCTCTCCTCTCTGAAGCCTCACCCCTGCCACCCCCATCATGTGTTAGATTTTGTAAAATACAGAAAAATGATGAAAATGCTAATTAAAAGACACTCACCCAACTCCACTTGCCCAAAGGCCGTGAGAAGATGTGTTTTCTCAGGATGTCTCAGGCTTCCGGGAAATTCCCGAGCCCTGGGGGCCAGGCTGATGGGGGTGCTCGATCCCAGGCCTGATTAGAGGTGGGGAGAGGTGGGGCCTCTGGGCTTCCTCCTTCAGTTGAGTCTGTCCCCTCCCCCTTGTGTGTTTCTTCTACTCTTTGTCTTGAGACAAGTGGTCAGCACCCTGGATGCTTTTACCAGAAAAAGGCAGTTATCATGAGTTAACTATGTTCCCAGATTTGATCTTTTTTTCTAAATTAATTTTTAGGAGCACAAATCAACAAGAATACATTCATTCTCCTCCGGGGATGAACACTAGAGAGGAGGCTCAAGTCCTTTTGGATAACGCTCATCTCCAGCAACCACTGTTAGCAGTTTGATGTGGATCCTTACAGAGCTTCTCCCCTGCATGGCTACCTAGTTATCTGTACTCATAAAACTATCTATCTCACTGTTGTGTACTGTGTGTGTACACGTGTGTGTGTGCATATCTGTGTGTACTGTGTGTATACATCTATGTGTACTGTGTGTACATTTGTGTATGTGTGTACTTGTGTGTACATGTGTGTGCAGGGTTATTAAGCATGCCTGGAGCCGGCTGTGCACATTGGGTAACTGTTGTTTGATGTCACTAGACTTTGCCCCATGAGGCAGACCTGCCTTTGTCCTGTTCCTTGTTTTCCTGCTGCCTGGTGCACAGTAGGTGTTTGCAAGGGCCCCCGCACTTCAATCTCAGGCACTGCCTCCGCCTGGGCACTTGGGCACCACATCAGATATCCTGAACTCTGCCTCTGTTCTTAATGGTGCCTCTGAAGGGAGGCTAGTCGGTGTCTGAGGGGGAGTGGCCTGTCAGAGCCGCTCTGGTGGGAGGGATGGCACAGGAGATCTGAGCTTGTCCGGCGACCTCCCGGACAGAAGAGGCCAGTCTGGAGGCAGCTTCCAGGAGGGAAAAAGAGAGCACTGAGATGTAAAGTAAGCCTCTTGACCACAAGAAATAGGACTACCCTCTTACCCTACTTCTGTGGAATTAATAATCAGATCAACTCGGACCCAAGGCTCTTGCTGCCCAGCTCTGCATTTGGAGACAAGTCTCCTCTCAGGCCTTCACTTTCTTACCTGACTGGCCATGCTCTGTCCCCGGCATATAGTGGGTTCTCAATCAGCCTCAGGTTATATTTTCTTAAACCAAGGGCCCTACTGTGCATCAGATCATGGTGCTGAACTCTGAAACAAACTTCAATTTGATAAACGTTTATTGGTCCTCTGCTGTGTGTCAGTATCCATTAGGATGCTTTTGGTTGCATGTGACAGAAAAAAAAAAGCTCATGTAATTGAACAGCCAAGGGTAGATCAATCCAGGACTTTTGGGTTTCTCCGTATCTACTTCGTGGGTTGGCTGCTTCCATAAGGCATCTGCGTCAAGCAGACCTTCCATCTGTGGTCTAAAGATGGCTGCCAGCAGCGCCCAGAGTTAAATCTTTCTTCATTCACATCATGCAGAGAAGGACAAGCAGCTAGTCTAGCGTTTCCAGCAAAACCTTGAGATTCATTCTTGACAGGTCATCTTGGGTCCCAGGCCCTCCCCTGAGCCAGTCATGCCAGCTGATCCATGGGCAGTTAAGTGGCCAGGCCACTCATAGGTCAACCCTGGCGTGGGGTCAGCCAACTTCCCTGACTGCCACATAGACCAAGGGTTGGGGAGGATGCTGGGCAGCAAACCCCTGTGCCCTGAAGGCTATAGCAACACTCACCCTGCACTCACACCTGCAAGGTTGGAAGACGGAGTGAGTTTCAGTAGAACACAGGTGAGGACTGCGGTGCCTGTGTCCATACACGGGAGCTGGGCTATGTGTCCTGGAAGAAGAGGTGTAACTACCGCAGTGCTTTAAAAATCACCTATGAGCATCCTAGCTTCTAGAACCTGGATTCCTCAAGAAAGAACAAGATCCATTATTTCATGAACGAGGAAACAAGAAAGTCATGACTTGCCTGGATCACACAGAAGCTGTGGCCCAGCTGATGGCAGAATTTAAGAGTTTTAATTCCCAGGGGAGTGCTCAGCTTAGTGCTGTGATTGTTGCACCAAAGGTCACACCCGTGCGGGGGGGGGGGGGCGGGATGGTGAGTAAATGCTCCTAAGTGGAGATGAGTGGGGTGTGTGCCATGGGGGATCCCCCCGGGACGTCTTTTCATTACGCTGGTGGGCTTGGCCCTTCCTAGTCCCATGTGGCTCCACACTCTTGTCTGATAGGCTTCTGGTTGCTCCCTGGTGGGCAAATCCCAGAAGCTCACCTGAATTCTTGGTGGTGTCTCTCTGGAGTCATAGGAAGAAAGGGGATGCAGAGGCAGAGAGACCTACCATTTGCTGGCTGTGTGACCCTACGCAAGTTCACCTCTCTGTCGCCTCCTGAGCTGTATAATGAGACCAGCCACCCCTACCTCTCCAGAGGTTCAAGAGGAAGAAACAAGATAAGATACGGGAAGTGTCCAGCGTGATGCCTGCCTATGGCCAGTGCCCAAGAAGTGTGCATGGTTCCCAGTGGGGCCACAGACGGTCCATTCCCTGGGCACATGCTTGCCCTCAGAGTAGCTACAGGCTTCCTCCTGGGAAGGAATGGGGATTCTGCCTGGGGTCTGACGGTTGGGCTAGAATTGCTTCTAGAATGATCCAGGCCAGCCTGGGAGCACCACTCCTGGGCCTGATCTGCCCACTGGCCACCCACACTCTTAGGAGGCTCTTTTCCCCAGCCCTGCCTCTGGGGCTCCAAGGTGAGGCTTCTGGGCCACCCGCCCAGATGAGCTGCAGGATTAATACAGGGTGACTCATGCGCAGAGAGGGAGGCCAAGACAGGGGATCCAAACAAGACAGAGAAAGACTTCTTTTTTCCCCAGGGATTATGAGAGGCTCTGAAAGGGACCCACACATCATCTATTATTCATGGGGCCTGAAGGAGCCCGTGCAAAAAGCCCAGCTGGAGAGCAGGGCGGGGTGATGGGGTAAGAAGCGGGAGGCGCCTCACCCAGTGGCAGCCCCTCCAGGCTGGTTCCCTCCCCAGTCAGGGGGAGCTAAGCTAAAGCCTTCTGAAGTGACCCGTGTCACCTATTCCTAGGGGGATCTGCATTGGGAGGGGCACGCGGTAGCTGGTCTCCTCGGCACCAGGCCTTTCTGCAACCTTAGTGTTGTGGCCGTCCAGCTGTGCCATGTATAATGGCTAGTTAACCCCATTGTATGGACGAGAAAACTGAGGGGCAGAGAGGAGAAGTGACTTGCCTAAGGTCACACTGCTATGAAGTGGCCAAACTGGGAATGAAGGAAAGGGAATCACTCATAGGAAAGGGGCTCAGTATTTGTTCAGCATCTACCATGCGCCAGGCACAGCCTGGGGATACAGCAGTGAACAAAGCGAAGTCTCTGCCCCCGAGGGGCTTGTATTTTATTTGTGAGGTGAGATGCAGTAAGCAAGCAAGAAAGAAATGTACGAAATAATTTTAAGTAAGGATAAGTGCTAGAAAGAAAAACAAATGGGGTGAGGGAACAGAGACAAGGAAGGACAGGGTGGCAGCAGGGGCAGGCTGCCATTATAGATGGAGTGACCAGCGCAGGCCTTTCTAAGGAGGTGACATTTGAGCTGAGGCTTGTATAAAGCAGGGGACTGAACCCTGTAAAGATTCAGAAAAGCATTCCAGGTGGGGAGAACAGCAAGTGCAAAGGCCCTGAGGCTGGAGGGTTCTTGAGTGTTCAAAGCACTACAGGAAGGCTGGGGTGGTGCAGGGTGGGCAGAGTGGTAGGAGGGGCCGGAATGTGGGGGACCTTGCAGGCCGTGGTAAGGACAGATGCTTGTGTAGAAACACAAGGTGCTGTGGCTCCTGAGTGGGAAGATTTGTACTGTGTACGTCATGATCGCCTCTCTGGGTTAGTCCAGGTTTCCTGGTCTCCTTCCCTTCTGAAGGAAGCAGGGACACTCAGCCTACAGAAGAAAAGAAATGGGAGTTCACAAGTCTGTCTTCACACATCAGCAGAGCTGCTGCCACCAACCTCCACCTCATCCCCACCATTTCTTTAGCTTGGCTGCAAGGTGCCAGGCCTGGGAGATGTGCACATCATTTTGATTAATGTATGTCTCATGGCAACCCTGGGAGGAGGCATCCCTACATTACAGGTGAGAAAACAGGGGCTCATGAGGATGGACTTACTCAGTCCCACAGCTGGCTGTGGAGCTGACTTGAGCCCAGACATCAGCGACGATGCTCTTAGCCCAGGGCAGGTTTTGAAGACGCTGACATGTCTGCTGCTGGGACCCCCTCCAGACCCACAACCCCTCCCTGTTGAGGCAGAGGTGCACTTACTCACTGGATGCTCACATCTCCAACCTCCCTCCCTCGGGCTTCCTGCAGGGACCTTGGATACCCCATCGGTCACGAGCATTATCAGCCTCTGATAGGGAACCACAAGCCCAGCTGACTAGGGAGTTTCTGGTGAGAAATTCCGTCCCAGTGCTTTTTTGACCTATTACGAGATGAGCAGCTGTGAGAATGGAAAATGGAGATTCTGTTGGAATCTTTTAGATTCTTTTAGAATCTCTTCTAGAGTGAGAATGAGGCTGGAGACATTTAGAAGGAGATGTCAAAGTCTTAAAGGGTTCCCTTATCCTTTGGGCCACCCAGAAATGCTGCTTCTTAGAACGTATCCAGGGGAAATCACAGGGTGTGTGCAAAGGTAAATGTATACACAGTGGGGATACACGGTGCTGCCAAACCAGCCATTTGTGACTACTGTGCACTCCAACTCGCTGGTGCCCGAGCCCAGACCATCCCAGTTGTTACATATTTTGAAAGTCGCTCCTGCATCTAAGGATGTTCATTGCCTCCCTAATGTTAATAGGAAGAAACTGGAAACAACCTAGGTGTCCAAGAAGATGGGACTGGTTAAATAAATGGTGGTACATTCATAGACTACTGCAGAATGTTGAAAATTGGGCTCCTGAAGAATATATGAGGTTATGGGAAAATCATGATAACCTGTTGTTAGATGAAAGAGGGCTACAAGACAGCACACTCCCAGCCTAGGAGACATGATAAAGATTTTTCTGATTCTGGCAACATGGCAAACTGAGCTGACACTTCTCCATCCGCACCACAATGAACAGAAACATCTAGAAGTGCTGGATAATATAAAACAAAGGTATTAAAAACACTTAGCTGAGCTTAAAATAAATAAAGGGAAATCCCCACTGGGACAGGAGACATGGGCTTGACATGAATGTGGTGGCAGGTAGAAATGAGATGAAGCAGGAAACTCAGCAAGGCGTTTCCTTTATAGTGGTTGCTTATATTGTTCATCAAATATTTCCAGAGCATTTAAATGCCTGTGCAGTTGTCCAGACTGGGGACGGCTTTTCCATCAGCCTGGGTCCCCGAATGAGGTCACACTGAAAAGGATTCCCAGCTGATCCCTGACGGATATGGAGAATAAGTTATAAATAAACCTTTGTTGTTATGTTAAGCCACAAAGAGTTTGGGCTTGTTTATTAGCAAGCATTACCCTGCCTTTCCTGACTGCCATAGCCCTCCATGGGAGGGAGCTGGAGAAACCTCAACCAAAACGTGGTCTCCACTTCAGGCTCTGGGTGGAAATGCATAAGTATCCCTGGAGAATTTGAAATCTCAAGCTTGTACCATGTGAGTGAGTGGAGATTAAATTTATACTATCCAATTAGTAAAGGAAGGCCAAGCCAAGAAAACACTGTAGAAATTGGTCTTGACTGTCGGAAGGTCAGGAGCAAAAAAGAGCAAATGTAAAACTTGTTTTCACAGACATTTCTTCAACCTAGGGCACATGATACTCCCACAGAAATCACAGTGTACAAATTACACAAGGAAAACAATCAACTATAGGGCAGAGTCATCAAATAGAACAAATTAAGAGGATGTGTATTTTAGTACTATGAGATACTAGGACAATTAGAAAGAGAGTCATGTACATACATTAAAAAAATGTACCTTTAAATTATTTTGTGTAATGGAATTAAGAGCATGAAGTTAAAGATGTGGTGAACTTCTCTGGTCAACTTTTGGCCTAAAAATATCAATCCACCCCCTGATGATTCATACATTACCCAGGGATCTATAACTTCCTGACATTTCTATTTAAGGTTTCATATTTGTTCTACTCACAGTATTATTTTCTTATCCATTTGAACATATTTCTTTTTGGTGAGAACCTGAGTAGATGTGTATGCAAGTACCTAGCAAACATCTAGGTATATGAACACAGAACTATATATGCACATATACAGTTTAAAAGTATTTAAAAGTACGTGGGTGTATATGTAAGTGTGTATGATTGTGCATACGCTGATAAATCATACTTGTACAATAATGTGACATTTTTATAATCATAAGTATGTAGCTCACACATACTTTTTAAACGATTTAAGAAGATGGTGGCTTTAAGAATAAAATACCATGAAAGAGAAAGACAGACACCCTGAAAGCACAGATATCTGCACAGAAAAACGACTGGAAGGAAATACATTCACATTCTAATTCTAATATTATTTCTGAGTGGTGGGAAAACAGGTGATTTTAATTTTCTTCTTGTTTTTCTTTACTGTTTAAAATTTGTTATGACTAAAAATGATGTTTTTTTGATTTGCATTAAAAACCTTAACAATGCAGGTAATACATATATACAATTAAAAGAAGGTAATACAATGAGAAAGAAGTTGAAGTAAATATGTATATATATGAAAACAAATTGTATTACTTCTGTACTTAGGAAAAATATCTTTTAAAAATCCAAGGTGGGAATATTACCTTTCCATTTTTATTGCAATTGTAAGTTAGGGAGGGGAGTGAGGCAGATTCTCCTCAGCTGAAGCTGACGTCAGGTTCCTAACCAGGGATTTTCATTCATTTCTGGAGCTCTCTGGAGAGTGTGCAGTCAGTGATCCAAAGTGGGAGAACTGCCTGTGAAATGCCACACCTCCCGAAAGTTCCCATGGAGGCAGAAGATTGGGAAATCAATGGTCACTTCATGATACTTTTTGAGGGCTCCATAACTTATTTCTTTAGAAGAAAATCAAGCAACACAAGTTTATTGTAGAAAATGTGGAAATTGACACAAAATGTAAAGACGACACTAAGAATGGCCAAGGATTGCACCACCCAGGGGCCCCACTGCTGCTCAGGTTCTCCAGCGTGTACCAAGGGCCTTGCTCTTGGCCAGGCACGAGGAGAATATAAAAGGCGTGTGAGACAAGGAGACAAGGCTCGAGTCCCATGGGTCTTATCACCAGCCTGGCAGAAGCAGTCAGTTCTTCTGGTTGCAAGCAACAGAAACAGTGTCCAACTTCAGCTCAAAGGAATGTACTGGAGGAATATGGTGTGGCTCCCAGATTCCACAGAGAAGCTGGAGGCTTCAGAAAGGGCAGGGGCTCTGGGGATCCAGGCAGCGGGAATAAATAGGTACTCTCCCAGGAACCACTCAGCAAAGGTCATCTGTGTGGAGTCCCTCTGCTAGTCGAGGTCACGGGAGGGTGAGGCACTTTGATCGACAGCCCCGCTGGACTGTATGCATGATGTGGGGGGATGGGAACCCCTACAGGAAATCAGGCTGCTGGCACCAGCACAAGGGTAGTAGAGGTGGGAAGATCACCGCATGGCTTCCTTGACCTGGGTCTGAATCCAGGCTCCGCTTCTCAGCAACTGTGTGGTACAGGGTGGGTTGCTAGCCAGTGGATCCTTCTCTTCTCCTACCTCTAAAATGGGAATGATAACACCAGTTTGTGTGTTGGGGGGGGGTTGTAATGAAGAAGAAATGAAGTACAGTTAAGCGTCTGTGCAATGAGTTGAGCAGCAAGACGAGCCGTGTGTTGGAGTCCTAGAGATCGTGGGTAGGAGGAAGGATAGAAGAACCCCTGTAACCCCCAGCTGAGTTTCAAACTAGGGTCTGAAGACCACAGTTGCCTCCAGTTCTGCCCATTTCTCAGCTGCGGGAGCTCAGGCAAGTCGATGTTCCTCCTCGGGCCTTGTTTTCTGTATCTAAAATGTGGTGACAACCTACCCTGCTGCCTCCCGAGGTGGCTGAGAGGATCCAAAAAGAGGAAAAGCATAACTGGTGCCAGACGGGGGTTTGGGATCTTATGGGGGAGGAAAGAGGGGGACATGCATTGTAGGGGCACCGGCAGGAGCAAGGGGTGGAGGGGAGAACACACCAGCTCCTCCCCACAAGCAGCAGATGCTAATATTCTAATAATGGCATCCATTTTGGGGGCTCCTGTCCTGGGCCAGGCTCTATATGAAGTGCTGGGCCACAGGGACAACAGAAGGGACACAGCTCCTGGCCACATGGAGTCTAGGGATGGGCCTGGAACTCAAATAATTAGAGAAGTGCTCTGAGGGGGGCACTTGTTTCTGCCAGAGCAGTAACAGGGATCTGAGCCTGTCTGAAGTCAGGGAAGGCTTCCTGGAGAAGGTGACCCTGAACTGACAGCTAAGCATGAAGGAGGTCACCGGGCCCATAGGTGGAGGAAGAGCACTCTGAGCAGTGGGAACAGTGCTGCAAAAGCCCTTTGGCAGAAGGGAGGGGTGCGTGCTGGGGAAACCAGTGCAGACTGCAAAAGTGTATGCTAAGACAGCCAGAGGGAGTGCACCTGCCCTGAAGGGCCCATTAGAAAGCAGGGACAGTGCTGCCTATGGACATTCTACTGTTAGGGCCCCAAGACAAGCTAATGAAATGGAAATTCTTCCCCTCCCGGGTCTCCGGACCTCAGGGATTTTGAGTGCCTTGACCAAGGGCATTCAGCCTCTAGGACAGCTGAGGAAAGATTCAGATGCAGGGGACTGTGTCAGAGAATGCACCGTGATTGAGAATGGTGAGGGTGCTGTTGGTAGACACGTTGAGGTAGACATGCTCCTCTGGTTACTAGGGAGCCATGGAGGTCTTAGAGCACTGCAGGTTCTCGGTACTCAGAGCAACGATTTAGCTCCCGTGTCAGAAGCCTCAGGATGGTGGCTAGGGACAACATGTCATGGCCTGCCACGCCTCGTGCCACGCTGAGTCATGGTCAGAAGTAAACCTCAGCCCTCTTTTAAGGCAGTAAGTGATGGCAGTGAAGGAGTATGAGTGTAGCTGGAGGTTGCTGCTGTGGCCGCATTGTCCTTTGGGGGAGGAAGGCTGGTTTTTCCTGTGAGATGTCTGTTCTGGGGGAGTGAGGCCGGAGAGAGGAGCTCAGGTTTCTGGGCACTTACGGTGTACCAAGCCAGGACACGGCCCAGTGTGCTTGAAGGGAGCTGACAAGATGCCCTGAGGGTCTCCTGACCTGGCCTTCCATAACCCAGCCTAGAGACAGGAGGGAGTAGGAAGTGCACCTGAGACAGGCCGCCTGTGAAAGTGGGTCCTTTAACACTTCTAACACTTTAACACTTGTTTGCCAGCATTCACTGTATAAATACCTTCTATTTGTGGCAAATGTGCCCAGTTTCCATTTTAAGGTAGCGATAGGAAGTTAGTTTCAATAAGGTGCCAATAAATATATTTGAGGAATAAATTGTGATCCACTTAAAGAAAAAAACATTAGTGGATAATTCAGGGGAGACGCGGGTGTGCTAAAAACTGGCCCTGCAACACAGGAGCGGCGGAGGTCTGGGAAGCGTTACCGCCTGTGATCCTCACGAGAGCTCTGGAGTGGGGACTGTCATCCCCATTTTACAGCTGGGAACGCTGAGTCCCGAGAAATTAACTTTCCCTCTGCCCCACAACTGGCAGGGGCTGAGCCAGTTCTGGAACCCGGGTGTCCTCTGACACCTGATCTCACTCCACCCAACCCCCAGGTTCAGCATGTCTGGGCTGCAAAAAGCCTTCCCCACCTCTCCGGCTTGCTCCTTGGCAATTCAGAGCTCTCCTGATGACAGGGGTTCTAATCCAGGCCCTGGCTTCACCATTTGCTAGCTTGTGGCCTTGGGCAAATGTCTAACTTTCTCTGTGCCTTGTTAACTCGCTTGTAACATGGGGACATTGCTTGTACCTCAGAGGACTGTTAAAAGGTTTTAGTGAGATGATGTCTGTTTTAAGTTATTCCTAACTTACAAGTGAGACAATAGAATCCCAGAGCCATGAAGCTACCTGTCCAAGTTCACAAAGGTGGAAAGCGGAGGAGCCAGACATGAATTTGGGTCCATCAGACTCCCAAACTGCTGGTTTGCATGATCCAGTGGTGATGCCTCCCTTCCGTCGAAAGCCACCTGTGCCTGTGCTGGAAGAAACCGAGAGGGTCTATAGTGGATAAAAAAGATACCAAATGACATGTGCATGGGGAGAGGGCTCTCGGCTTCCTTCAGGCAGGCGCCCACGGACTCTGCCAAGATCCCCAGAAGCATGCAGGGTCAGGAGGGAGGGAGGGCGCTTTCCTGTGGGAAAATGCAGGGCGCTTCCACTTGCAGCCTGATAACTGGGCCCCCAAGGTCCAGAGCACAGATGATGTCATTTATCCTCTGTGGCCTTTGGTGCTTAGGAAGCCTCTGGGGAAAGCGGGGTGGGGGAGGAAGGGCTCAAGAGCAGAGAATCTGGAAAGAATGACAGATGAAAACAGGAATCAGAGTTTTGGGCGTGTTGACTGTGGCGAGGGAGCTTTAGAGCTGTTGTAGCAGGAGGTGGGGAATGCACATGGGAATCAGAGGCAGAGGCTGGGGGCAGGGTGGCAGGGTGAGCCAGTGGCGCCTGAGTGGATACGTGGCTTTAGTGCCATGCCGAGGAGTGGAGAGAGATTCCTGGGAGGCAGCTGAGTCCGGGACCCATGTGCTCTGTGAGGGTGGACAGAACCAAGTTCAAATCCCAGTTGTCATTTATCAGCTGCGTGACTTTGGGGAAGTATCTTGACCTCTCTGAACCTCTATGAGGCAGACACTGTCAATTTCCAACTAGACAGCCATTTCTCAAGTCATCCTGCCTAACAAAACCCTGATCCTCCTCAGGGTGGCAACGCGCTCAGCCCAGAGGCCTCTGCATTCCCAGCCTCCCGCACAGCAAGGCGTGGCTTGGCTGCTGGCCTCAGTCTCCTCAGCCCCGAAGGAAGATGCTTTTAGCCTCTCTGCAGGGCCTGCGAGAGGATTTCAAGGGATGCAAAAGCAGTTGCCCTGGCACACGCTCCATGAACATGGACAGCGAGGCAGACTTCTGCCCCCGACGGTGGGTCTAAATTCCTGTTTCCAGCATTTGTGTCTCTCACTTCCTGGGACCTCCACTCGGCTGTCCCCATCGCCCCCAGTGCAACAAACCCAACCTGCCCCCTCCCCACCGCCACCTCAGCAGCTCTTCCCAGCCTCCTTGCGGTTACGTCGCCCCTTGTGGGTCCTGGAACAGCTGTCTGTCTGGACTGGAATCTCAGCCCGTCTCTTCCAGCTGCGCAGCTTTGCACATTACCTAACCTGGGACGGTAACAGTAACTACCTCCTATGATAGCTGTGGGGACACAGATCAGTAATTCGTGCCCGGTGCTTAGCACGCAGCGAGCACTCACCTACGCCGTCCTGTCCTTACGCAGGGGAGGAGGGCTGACCCCTGGGCTTGGCCCACCGCACGCCTGGGATGGGGCTTGCCTCCCTCTCCAGCCCCAGGGCTGGGGGCCCCACCTCATGCTGCTTCTCGCCTCTCACACCTCTGTGCCTTTGTGCTGGCTGGTCCTCTGCCTGGAATATTCCGCTGCCCTTCTGCCCGCCCTTCTTTCTTCACTTGGCTAATTCGGCCTTAACCTTTAAAACAAATTCTTATGTCACCTTCTCCAAGCAGCTGTCTCTTGTCTCTTGCTCCCTCCTGGGCTTCCACAGCCTTCTGTGTCCTGTCTGGCAGAGGCACTTCTGAGGTCTTGTCCCTGTCTGTGTTTCTGCCTCCACAGTTGCTGGTATGTGAGCCCCTGAGGGGGCACTGTGGCTGCACCCTCTGTGTCCTCAGGGCCTGGCTCAGGGGGTCCTGAGCCAACTGCTCTCATGCATTGCTTAATACGGAAATACCTGCAGCGGCCCAGCTCACAGTACCAACAGCTAAATCTTGTTTACCATTTACTACGTCAAGCTTCACATGTGGTGCCCAGCCTCCTCACGCTCTCTCACACGGACTATGGGCTGGCGTCCACGGACAATGTAGTGGTCACCATTCATTCACTAAAGCGTCACACGGAAATTCTCACTTCCTGCTGGTGAAAAGGCAAAATGGTACAGTCACTCTGGAAGATAGCTTGGCAGTTTCTTGCAAAACTAGACATACTCTTACTCTACGATTCGGCAATTGTGATCCTTGGTATGTACCCAAATGAATTAAAAACTTATGTCCACACAGAAATCTGAACATGGATGTTTATAGCAGCTTTATTCACAATTGCCCAACTTGGAAGCAACCAAGATGGCCTTCATCAGTAGGTGAACGGGTAAATCAACTGTGGTACATCCAGACAATATCAGTCAGCACTAAGAAGAAATGAGATATCAAGCCATCAAAAGGCATGGAGGAATCTTAAATGCATATTGCTGAGAGAAAGAAGCCAATCTAAGAAGTCTACATGCTGTAAGATTCCAACTCTAAGACAGCTGGAAAAGGCAAAACTATGGAGACAATAGAAAGGTCAGTGGTTGCCAGGGATGAGGCGGGGGGAGGGGGAGGTGAATAGGCAGAGCACAGAGCATATTTCAGGGCAGTGAAAATACTCTGCAGGATGTTATAAGGACAGATATATGCTGTTATACATTTGTCCAAATCCATGGAATGTACACAAGACTGAATAGTAACGTAAACCATGGATTCTAGGTGATAATGATGTGTCAATGTGGGTCATCAATTGTAACAAATGTGGGGATGTTAGTAGTGAGGTAGGCTATGCACGCATTGGGGTAGGGGTGTATGGGAACTCTGTATTCCCTCTCAATTTTGCTGTAAACCTAAAACTGCTCTAAAAAATTGTCTTAAAAAAAAGATTCAAAAGGAAAGAAAGGTCACTGGTGGGTAAGAGGAGGGGCTTTATGGGATGGGGAAAGACACTCATTGAGCTGTACCACGTTCTTACATACACCCTTCCTGTAATCCTCATAGCAACCCTGGGAGGAATGGTGCTTCCATTTTACAAAAGAGGAAACTGAAGCTCAGAGAGTTGAATTAATCTGGCCAAGAACACACAGCTAGCAATTGGCAGAGTCAGGCTCTGACCTCACGTCTCTCCAAGTGCAAAGCCCCTTGTCTTTCCCTACACTTTGATGCCTGGCCATGGCCTAGAAGGATTCACTGGGTTGACTAAATGAAGCTGGGGGTAAGTGGTGGGACAGGTGTGGGTCAGGGAGAGTGGTAGTAGCAGCGTGAGAGTGACCCTTTTCAAATACCCTTTTAAACTTGACAACAACCCTGCTAGACAGGCAGAGGTCATAGTGTTATATACCCCCATCCTCTCACTTATTCATTTCTCCATTTAGCCAATCATTAACATATTAGTGAAAACTAGTTCTTGCCAGGCATTGTGTTGGGAACTAGGGACATCAAAATGAATGCTCACCCAAGGAGCTCACAGTCCAGCAGGAGAGAAAGACCCACAAATGAATGTAGGCATTTTGAGGATGAACATAAAGTAGTAAGAGCCTAGGGACTTCCCTGGTGGTGCAGTGGTTAAGAATCTGCCTGCCAATGCAGGGGACACGGGTTTGAGCCCTGGTCTAGGAAGACTCCACGTGACACAGAGCAACTAAGCCCGTGCACCACAACTACTGAGCCTGCGCTCTAGAGCTTGCGAGCCACAACTAATGAGCCCACGTGCCACAACTACTGAAGCCCGTGCGCCTAGAGCCTGTGCTCTGCAACAAGAGAAGCCACCCAATGAGAAGCCTGCACACTGAAATGAAGAGTAGCCCCTGCTCACAACTAGAGAAAGCCCGAGTGCAGCAACAAAGACCCAATGCAGCCAAAAATAAATAAATTTATTAAAAAAAAAAAAAGCAGTAAGAGCCCAGAGAAGGTGACATGGCAGGGGCAGAGGTCTTGCAACAGGTGTAGGAGTCTGGTGTATGGGATGGGGCTCCAAAGGACAGCATGCGTAAGGACCAAGGTGGAAGAAAGCACGATGAGTTTGGAGAACAGCTTGTGGCTCAGAGTGATTGAGGTGTGTGTGTATGTTGGGGTGGGTGCAGAGCAGGTAGGGAAGGAGGGAAGAGATGATGTGGGAAAAGGTCAGACTGTGATGCATTGTTGCAGAGACTGGACACTATCCTATAGGCCACAGCAGAGTAGACAGGCAGATCTGGACTTTGGAACAACCACTCTGGGGGCCTGGGAGGGAGGCAGAGAGTGAAAACAGGGACCCTGGGTCCGTCCTGGGGCAACTTCTAGTACCTTAGGGCACTCCAGAGTCTCTCCTTTGCCACTCCCCCTTTTTAATTGAAAATTTTATTGAGATAATTGTGGATTCACATGCAGTTGTAAGAAATAATTTGAGAGATCTCTTGTACATGGTGCCCATTTTCCTTCAATGGTAACATTTTGCAAAGTGATCCTTTCGCCACTTTTGATATGGAGGGTGGATATTGGGATGGGGGCATCAGTGTGTTGAAGGACAGATGCCCAGGACTGGGCATCTGGGTGCCTCCTTTCCCATCACCTCCCCTTCCTCTATGAGCCAAGACCATCTCATAGGTATGTCACGGAGCAAGTTTGGGAAGCCTTGTAATAGCAACTTACAAGTTCATCCTTATAAACCCCTTACAAATCCCTTTTCTATCGCTTTATGGGAGACCAGGCTACCCCCTTGGGCATCATCTTTAACATGGACTGACAGAGTGGGTATAGCCGAGATGATCAGCTGACCAACCAAGTTTCAAGTTCCCCTTATGTTATAAAGCAGTGGTGCTGGGATGTACCCGTCCAGCCAGGAACTACATTTCCCAGTATCCCTTGCCCAGTTCTCACCAATGCGAAGCGAGCAGAGGGCTGCAGGGTGCTTTTAAGATGAGGTGCTAAGTAGTGGGTATATCATTTTTTTCTTTCTTCTCCCTGTATGTTGTTTAGATGATTCCAGGATAACCTTGAGGCCAAAAGATGGCAGAGGAGACACAAGATGGAAGGGGCCTGTGTCCTGGAGCATCCATTAGAGGGAAGCCACCCAGGAAAGCCACAGGCCAGGAACATGAGCACTGGGCTTTGTGTGAGTGAGAAATAAATATCCATAAACGTTTTGAATACACAAAAGTAGAGAGTATAGTATAATAACCCACCTTAGCCATCCATCATTCAGCTTCACAAATTATCAACATTTTCCCAGGCTTCTTTCATTCACCACTTCCACTCAACTTTTCAAATTGTTTGCTGGTGTACTTGAAAGTAATTCCCAGACATCATGCAAAAAGACGAGACAAAAAACAAAACAAAAATCTAAACACCCTTTATTGTGCTACGCCACTGAGATGGGGGGCCACTTGTCACAGCAATTAGCCAGCCCTGACTAATGCAATGGAACCTTGGTACCTGGCTGTTGAACTGAACATAACTGACCTGTTTTCCTAGGCTGTGCAATGCACAGAGGAATGTGTCTGGGCCTAAAGTAGGAAGAATGCTAAACCTTCTAGCTCTCTGAGAAGTAGTTCTCTTTGTTCTTCTGGCCCAGCTGCACCCAGCCGCACCCACCCACCCTACTAGCCCTTACCTCCTACTTCTTCCTCCTTCCAGGCCCTGGGCTGCCCAAGACGGGATCAGGAATAGAGAGTTTTCCAAGCCATGTCTCGGCTTGGGCTGGGCTGGGTGTGGTGGGTGAGGCTCTGTTGGAACAGAGAGCAGGCAGAAGGGATAGATGTTGGAAACCCAGAGCTTAGCAGCCAGCGGGGGCTGAGGCCAGGGGAGCAAAACCTTTCGTGCCTTTCAGCTTGGCCTGTGTTCATGGCCCTGAAGCACAGAGACAGATGGAAGCTTTACGGTCAGACCCTTGGGTGGGCTTGAGTCCATTCAGAAAGTGGTCATGGAGCTCCGGGGGGCAGCCCTGTGCCTGGTGCTTGGGATGCACTGGTGCGCAGGATCCCAGCTTAGCTGCTCTCTGGCTCAGTGACCTTGGGCAGATTCCTGTACCCCTCTGAGCCTCAGGCTCCCCATGTTGAAAATGTGGATGGGTATACCAACTTCACTGGGGGCCCTGGGGAAATTAGCCATGACGTACAGAGAGAGCCCGGCACTCAGTAGGCTCTCGGGGACTCATAGCGACTGCTAGTGATTTCTGTTAACCACAGCGATAAGGGAGTGCAAGTGGGCACCCATCCAGGAGGTGGATCAGGGCTGGAGGATGCTGAGCCCCGCTCTCTCGGGAGATGTTCTCAGAGGAGAAATGGAGAACGGCGGGAGCTGGTGCGGAGCTTTAGCTGGGTGTGGCCAGGTATAATTTTGTATGTCAGAGGAGTGAGGGTGGGCGGAATCCTGCAATTCAGGGGTTGTTTCCTGGAAGGGGCTGGATCGGCAACAAAACGCTCCCTCCCTTGGAGACACCCTCACAGCTGTCAGGAAAAACAGCTGCGCGGCTTCCCATCAAAGAAGGGAAACTTCAGTCCTGGGGGGAGGGGGGACAGGGCAAGATGTTATAGAAAACAGGAACTCCCCGGCAGGTTCTCTTGTGGGGGAAGGAGGGATGATGGACTGGGTTCAAAAGCCAGCTCTCTTGCTTCCTGGCTGTGTGACCTTGGGTAAGTCATTTCACCTCTCTGAGCCTCAGTTGCGTCATGCTTTAAATGGAGATGCCGACGTTCACCTCACAAGACTACTGTGAGAAGAAGAAAAAAAAATTGTCTAAAGTGCCTTGCAGAGTGCCTGGTACACAGGAAGCACTCAAGGAAAGGTCATTGTAAATCACTCACCCTAGAGCTAAAATGAAACTCCCTTTGTTTGCTCAAGCAACTTCTAAATATCAGAGGTACCCATCACCTCTTCTCATTCCCTACATTGACTCCCTGCATGGGCTCAGCCACTTCCTCAGCATTAAACCCCATTTCCATGACATCGACTCGATAGGTGTCACTTGAAGCTGTGGTGCCTTTGCTATTGTTGGTCACAGATTCTTGATATTCCCCCCAGTCAGCAACTGTCACCCCCAGCCTTTCCTATCCTGGGAAAGGGCCTCCATTCAGTTGAAAGATCTTGATTATTCTCTCTCCTTCAGCCCCCAAATCCAAGCCATCAGCAAATCCTGCTGCCTCCACCTTCAGAATACATCTCAAATCTCCCCCTTGCCACCACTGTAGTCCACACCACCTTCCACTCTGTCTCCTGCTCTGCTCACAGCCCCCTCCCCACGCTTCCTGCTCCCATCCTTGCCTCTTCTACAGCCAGCTCACTGCACGGCAGCCTCTCCTTTTCCTTTTAACTGTTTATTTTGACATAACTTCTAGATTCCCAGAAAAATATTAAGAACAGCACGAAAACTCTCCATACACTCTTCACTCAATCCCCTGCATGTACCTTAGCATCTGTTATCTCAATATATACACATATTTTTTTCTAAAACATTTGAGAGGAAGTGCAGACATGATGCTCCTTTGTCCCTAAACATTCCAGTGGATATTTCCTATAAAAAGGGGCACTCTCTTACGTAACTGCGGTACCATGATTAAAAACATGCGCTATTTTAACGCATATATGTGGAATCCTGAAAAATGGTCAGATGAACCAGTTTTCAAGGCAGAAATAGAGACACAGATGTAGAGAACAAACGTATGGCCACCAAGGGGAGAAAGTGGCCTGGGTCTGAGGGTGGGTGTTGGTGGTGGTGGGATGAATTGGGAGATTGGGACTGACATATATATACTAACATGTATAAAATAGATAAAAAATAAGAACCTGCTGTATAAAAAATTAATTAAATTAAGAAACAAAACAAGACAAAAAAATGCACTATTGAGCTAGTATTATTAGCTAATCTCCAGACCTTATTCATATTCTGCCTATTGCCCCAAAGAAAAGTCCTGAGCGTAAACTGCATTCTGCTGTCACGTCCCTTCAATCTACTTTAAATTGGAACAGTCCCTTCGTCTGTCTTTGCCTGTCACGCCCTTGGCATTTTTGAGAAGTACAGTGCAGTTATTTTGTAGCACGTCCCTCAGTTTGGGCTTGTCTGATATTTCCTCTCACAGCGAGCTTTTAAAAAATAAAGGCGATCTCCTCACTCCTCGGCTTCCACCCCGTCATGGTTGTCCATCACACCCACAGAGAAAATGCAAACTCCACACCAGGTCCATGACGACGTGGCGCAGTCGCTGCCTCACTCCCCCACCACTGCCCCTCCGCTCTCTCCACTCAGCACTCTGACCTCCACCCTCAGACGCATCTTCCCATTCTAGTGTCACCTCCCCACCCCCCTTATCCTGCTATACTGTTCTTCACTCGCCATTAGGTTATACATCAAGTCTCCTCGACTAGAATGTAAGCCCCAGAATTTGGCCTCTGTACACCCAGCACCACAGCGGCGCCCTGGCCCCAGCACTCCTTTCTGGGAGTTCCCTGTCTTCTCACTGACCCTTTGTCCCTTTCTCCAATAAACCATCTTCCTTAACCCATCCCATGCGATATTGCAGGTGTCATCCCAAGCCCTGGTGCGTGACGGGGGACACCTAGGAGGGATTCTCTTGTATGACATGGACAGACCTGGGGTCCAATACCCCTGTGCCATTTCCTAGCTGTGTGGCTTTGGGCAAGCCACTTAACATCTCTGAGCCTCTACTTCCTCATCTGGAAAGAGGAACTAAGAATCCTTAGCTTGGTGAGATGCTGGATGAAGAGTCAAGATAATGAATATAGAGATAACGTAGATAATGTTATGTACCTGACACATAACAGCTTCTTCTCTCTTACCTCTCTCTAGTTGGTGAAGTAGTAAGACCCATCACATCTTCTGGAGAAACTGGAAGGGGGTTGTAGTGGGTTGAATGGTGGCCCCCCAGAAGGTATGTCCATGTCCTAATCCCCAGAACCTGTGAATGTGAACTTATTTGGAAAAAGCATCTTTGCTGATGTCATTAAGTATCTTGAGATGACATCATCCTGGTTATGTGGTGGGCCCTAAATCCAATGATAGGTGTCATATTTACAACAGACACACAGAGGAGGTGATGGGAAGATGGAGGCAGAGATTGGAGTGATGTGGCTACAAGCCAAGAAATGCCAAGGACTGTTGGCAGCCACCGGGAGCTAGAAGGGCATGGGATAGAAGGGAGTCCAGCCCTGCCGACATCTTGATTTTGGCTTCTGGCCTCCAGAACTGTGCGAGAATGAATTTCTGTTGTTTTAAGCCACCCAGTTTGTTGTCGTTTGTTGCGACAGCCACAGGAAACTAATACAAGAGTGAACTTTGGCCAAACAATAGACGGAAGTTGCTGGCCCACAAGGAACCCTTTCTGGATGGCACTTTCTACACCAGGGCTTCATTCCCTCCTCACCGTAGGTTGGAAGAGACAGCAAACATGATTCTCCCGATAGGGTGGATGTGGCCAGCAGGGCTGAAGCCTCCTGAACCAGAGGCCTCCCCATGTCCCCTCCGTTAGTAGAGGGGAGGGACCTCCCCTCGGTCTCCCTTTGGAAGGACAAATGCCAGAGAGTGGCTCAGGCAGTGGGAATCACAGACCACTTAAAACCAGGCAGAGTGGAGTCGGGGTGCTGGCTGATTACAGGTGTTGCCTGCCTGTCAGCACCCAGGGACCCTGGAGCCTCTGGAGGCAAGTGGGATGTTGCAGTTGCCCTCTGTGGGGGTGGGGAGAGAGAGCTGCTGGCCTGGGGGAGCAGGCTGCCCCCCGATAGCTCATTGCTTGGACAACACAGCGCAAGATTCTGGCACCCTTTTCAGACAGCTCTGCCCACTGCACCCGTCTGTCCCCAGATCCACACCATTTCTACTGCGTTGCAGGCTTCCCTGGAGAACTTCATGTCCATAGCCTGAACCTAACATCTGGGGACATAACTCCTGCCTCAGCTCAGGAAGTTTTGTGACAACTCCAGGAAGCAGGTGCAGGCAGCATGGAACCTACCAAGGCAGGTCCTCATGTGACTGGATGCCAGGTTTAGGCTTACTCTCATCCAGAGACGTCCTCAGAGTTTCCACAGTCCCCAAAGAAGGACAAAGCTCCCTGCAAGTAGATCCTAGCTAAGGGGGAGCTTGAGCTAACGCTTGCAAGGTGCGCTGCCTGAACTTTCTTCTGGGAAAAGCCACCTCCCAGTTGCTATGGGTCAGCTGGGCCAGAAAGTGGATTGCAGCACCCATGCCAGCAGCAGGTTCTGCCCACAGCTCCCGCACTGCTATCAGGGCCAGCTCGGGAGCCGCTAATGAATTCTCCAGTGTGCCTCACACCCTGGGCAGGAAGAGGAAAGCTGCTCTGGGAACAGAGGACCCCAGCAAGCGAGGACCCTGGGGAGGCAGGTGGGGGAGGCAGCGGAGGTGGCTCTTCTACACCCTGTCACAATGGAGATAGCAGTTTCCTTTTTGGGGACTGGAAATGTGACCTACTTCCTTGTAACGAGGAAGCTACTTCAGCATTTGGATGGAAAACGCAGGTGTAGGACGCATTCCTCCCCGGGTGGAGCAAGAAAGAGAAAGGTCCTTGCCTTGATATGTTCCAAACATTGTCGACCTGGCTAAAACCCCCTAATCTGCTATTCCATCTGGAAAACCCCTCTCTGTGCTTTGTAAACTGGCTGGAGAGAGCTCCCCTGGGCAGCCTTCCACCGCTTCTCCAGGCTGAGCTGCCCATGCTGTGGGTAAAGTAATAGCCTTTCGAGCTGGCTACTGGGCTGGTCTAGGCTGCCTGAGAAAGGGGGCCGGTCTGCACTGTATATGTACGTCCCCAGCCCCTAGCACAGAGGCTGGCACACAGGAGGAGATCGGGAATGTCTGCTTATCATCTGTGGGATGCAGACACGTGGAATCTACTCTCTGAGCCCTGATGTCCTCATCTGACAGCAGGGCTAGTGTACAAGAGCTGCCTTTATTAAGTGCTTCCTATCAACAAACTCAGGAGGTAGGTGCTAGCATTAGCCTCATTGCACCAAGATGTAAAATAACTTGCCCAAGATCTCTGTATCTCCCTAGACCTCTTTTAAGGGTCAAATTATATATATGTATATGTGTGTGTTATATGGATAATATCTACATATAAAAACATATGAGATAATGTATGTTACATTATCATGTGCTGTATGTATCATATGTGATATATGTGTATGTGTGTATATATATACACCAACTAAATAATGACCTCTAAAGATATTTAAGTCCTAATTCCTAGAATCTGTGAATGTTCATACTGCTACGGATGTGTGTGTGTGTGTGTGTGTGTGTGTGTGTGTGTGTGTGTGTGTGTGTGTGTGTGTGTGTGTGTGTGTGTATTTCAGGGCAGTCAGTGCCTGACACATGGGAATTGCCCAGTAAACAGGAGTTGTTTTATTTATTCTCACTGCTATCTCTCCTCTACTCTTAGCACTTCCCAGGCATTGATCCACCATATGATACAGTTCTTGTTCAATTCTTCTTCCTTGGACAGATCTCTAAGAGCAGGCCTGCTCATAGTAGGTGCTAATTAAATGCTAAAGAATGAATACAGTGAATGAGGAGGTGACTCTAAATGTGATTTCAGCTCCTAACCAACAGATGCAGCTCCCAGGGAGACTCAAAGCCACTTCTATGAAAGGTCATTGTCACCAGTGAGTAACATTTTACTGTAATCATTTCTGCAGTGGGAAGAGAATTTTCCACATTGGAAAACCCTTTCGTAACTGTTATCTCAGTTGGTCCACCCAGATGAGTGGTGCAGAAGTTCACGGTACCTGTTTTATAGATACAGTTGGCACCTGCTTTTTTTTTTTTTTTACATCTTTATTGGAGTATAACTGCTTTACAATGGTGTGTTAGTTTCTGCTTTATAACAAAGTGAATCAGCTATACATATATATATGTTCCCATATCTCTTCCCTCTTGCGTCTCCCTCCCTCCCACCCTCCCTATCCCACCCCTCTAGGTGGTCACAAAGCACCAAGCTGACCTCCCTGTGCTATGCGGCTGCTTCCCACTATCTATCTATTTTATGTTTGGTAGTGTATATATGTCATGCCACTCTCTCACTTTGTCACAGCTTACCCTTCCCCCTCCCCATATCCTCAAGTCCATTCTCTAGTAGGTCTGTGTCTTTATTCCTGTCTTACCCCTAGGTTCTTCATGACATTTTTTTCTTAAATTCCATATATATGCGTTAGCATACGGTATGTGTCTTTCTCTTTCTGACTTACTTCACTCTGTATGACAGACTCTAGGTCACCTGCTTTGTGAAGGATGTGGTTCAAAGAAGTTTTAGCTTCTTGATGTCCAATCCATGCTCTGCCACATCCTCTGTGTGATCTGGAACAAATCATTTCTCTACTCTGAGTCTTACTTTCTACATCAAAAATGTAAATATTCCTGTTATTACAAAAATGTAAATAATCCTATGTATCTGATTGGTGTGAAGCTTGCATGAGGCACTGAATAGGGAGATAGTTAATTAGGACCAAATCTTCCACAGAGGACAACTGAAAAAGATATATGGAATATAAAAACCTCTTTAAAGCACCAAAGAGCCAGTAAGAGAGTAAAGAATTTTCTGACCACAATATACTAAAAAATAAGAACCCAGAGAAGTAAGCCTATTACCCAAAGCTGCATTTTCCCTAAGGACATTTGCTAATCCAGAAGAAATAGCTGTGGTTTTGGTGGCCTCAGGAAAAAATTTAAGTCTCACAATCTACCAAAAGTGGGGACTTTTAAATGTTCCTCCTTCCTCATTTTAAGCTGGGATCCTAAACAGCTATACTGAAAGTTATGATGAGTCATAAGTAAACCAACTATCTCATGGAATTTCCAGTTCTAATCATCTGGGTAATCCAGGGAACCTCAAGCCTTGAACTTCTATTAAAACAGTTTCAGGCTGGTAGAGTACCCAGACTCCTGGCAGAAGCAAACAAGAAAATCCTCTCTGGAGAAAATAGCACTATCTTAGGTGACAAATTATTCTTTAAAAAAAAATTATTTATTTTATTTTATTTATTTTTGGCTGCACTGGGTCTTTGTTGCTGTGCACGGGCTTTCTCTAGCTGTGGTGAGCGGGGGCTACTCTTTGTTGCGGTGCGTGGGCTTCTCATTGTGGTGGCTTGTCTTGTTGCGGAGTATGGGCTCTAGGCGCATGGGCTTTAGTAGTTGTGGCTCGTGGGCTCTAGAGCACAGGCTCAGGACTTGTGGCACATGGGCTTAGTTGCTCTGCGGCATGTGGGATCTTCCTGGACCAGGGCTCGAACCTGTGCCCCCTGCATTGGCAGGCGGATTCTTAACCACTGCATCACCAGGGAAGCCCCCTAGGTGACAAATTATTCTTACAAGTAATTTTTCGAATAAAATGTCCAGCACAAAGTGAAAAAAAATCAGGGACTCAAGGAAATAATAAACTTGAGCGAGAACCACAGACAGCAGAAATATACATAAAACCTTAAGCTATTAGAATTATCAGAAACAGACTATAAGATAACAATGTTTACTGTTTTTAAAGAAATACAAAGGGAAAAAACTATAAAAAGCAACATTGCATCTTTGAAAAAAAATAAACTTTGAGAACTGAAAAATTAAAAACTCAGAGTCAGTTTAATGGCAGATTAGATATAGCTGAAGAGAAAATTAATGAACTGGAAGACAGAATAAAAGAAAGTATCCAGAATGCAGCAGGAGAAACGAAAAGACTAAAAATATTGAAGAAAGGATGAGAGAATACAGTGAGAACATCTAACACATGTGTAACTGGGGTGGAGTTCTACAAGGAAAAAGAAATATAAAGAGATAATGGCTGAAAAATTTCCAGTTCTGTTCAATATTTGTGAATTGAAAAAGCCAAAGTGGGATACAAAACAAAAATCCATATCTAGATCGTAATAGTGATTCTTAAGAAAACCACAATAAAGAAAAAAATTAAAAGAAATGAGAGAAAAGGGATAGTATCTTCAAAGGAGTGACAGAAGGACAGCTGACTTCTCAAGAGCAACGATGGAAACAAGAAGACAGTGAAATGATATATTTAATGTACTGAAAGAAAATAATTCTAACATAGTATTCTATACCCAGAGACATATCCTTTAAGAATGGATGTGAAATAAATATAATTTTTGACAAACAAAATGTCACCAGTAGACATTCACTAAGGGTATTCTTCAGAAGCAAATTATCTCAAACGTAAGGTTAGAAATGAAAGAAGACAAGCAACAAAAGAAAAACATTAATGAATGAACTTCATAAAAATTAAAAACTTTTCTACTTCAAAGAACACCATCAAAAAAGTTAAAAAACAACCCATAGAATGGGGGAAAATATTTGCAAATAATGTATTTTATAAGGAATTTGTATACAGAATATACTTTTTAAAACTCTTACAACTCAATAATGAACAATTTAAAAATGGACAAAAGATCAGAATAAGATTTCTCTAAGGAAGATATACAAATGGCCAATAACACACGAAAAGATGCTCAACATCATTAGTCATCAGGGAAATACAAATCAAAACCACTTAGCTACAACTTAATACCCACTAGAATGGCTAGAATAAAGTTAGATAATAACAAGTGTTGGTAAGGATGTGGGAAAATTGGAACCATCATACACTGTTGGTGGGAATGTAAACTGGTACGGGCAGTTTGGAATAAATTCTGGCAGTTCCCCAAATGATTAAACATATGACCCAACAATTCCACTCCTAGATACATATCCAAGAAATGAAAACATATGTCCACACACACAAAAAACCTTGTATGTGAATGTTTATAGTAGCATTATTCATAATAGCAAAAAGATGGAAGCAACCCAAATATCTAGGAACTGATGAATGGATAAACAATATGTGGCATATCCGTGAAATGGAATGGCATCTGGCTATAAAAAGGAGTGGAGGGGACTTCAGTTTTCAGGTCCATTACGTAAGGAGCTCCACTCTAACAACAAGTTAAAAGTTGAACTTTTGAAAAATCAACTCTTTCAGATCTGTCATAGAAGTGATGTCGCAGAGCAAACCACTGCCCCCCAAGCTGGAGAGACAGGCAAATACTGAGAATTACAGAAACCTCTGTGAATACCCAACTCCATCCCTCTGTAGCCATCCTGTCTCACCTCAGAAGACGCAGAAGGCAAAAGACACAAGGCAAAAACTGATAGAATTTCAAGGAGAAATAGATAAACCCACTATTATAATTGGAGACTTTAACACACCTGTATCTGATGAACAGATTCAGTAGGCAGAAGATCAGTAAGGACATATTTGAACTCAACAGCACCATCAATCAACTGGATATAACTGACATTTATAGACTCCTTCATTTAACAACAGCAGATTACACATACTTTTCAAGCTCACATGGAACATTCACCAAATAGACCACATTCCAGACCATAACACACAAGTTAACAGATTTAAAAGATGATAAATCATACAATGTCTGCTCTCAGACCACAATGGAATTAAACTAGAAATCAGTAACAGAAAGATAGTTGAAAAAAATCTCCAAATACTTGGAGATTAAACAGCATATTTATAAATAACACATGGATCAAAGAAGAAATTTCAAGAGAAATTTTTAAAAATGTGAACTAAATGAAAATTGAAATATAACTTAAATTTGTGGGATGCAGTGAAAGCAATGTTTATAGGGAGATTTATAGCATTGAATGTATATGTTACAAAAGAAAAATAATTTTAAATCAATAAGTTAAGCTTCCACATTAGGAAGCAAGAAAAAGAAGAGCAAATTAAATCCAAAGTAAGCAGAAGAAAAGAAATAATAAAATAATAGAGTAGAAATCAATGAAATTGAAAATAGGAAATCAATAGAGAAAATCAACAAAACCAAAAGTTGGTTCTTTAAAAAAATCAATAAAATTGATAATCCTCTAGCTGGGCTAACTAAGAAAAAAAAGAAAGAAGATATGAATTACTAATATTAGAAATGAAAAAAAGAACACTGATCCCATGGATATTTAAAAAAAGACAATAAAGGGATATTTTGAACAACTCTATGCCCATAAATGTGATAGCCTAGATGCGATGGACCAATTATTTGAAAGTACAGTCTGTTAAAACTCACACAAGAAGAAACAGACAATCTGAATAGACATATATCTATTAAAGAAATTGAATTGAGAATTAATCACCTGGGCTTCCCTGGTGGCGCAGGTGCCTGCCAGTGCAGGGGACACAGGTTCAAGCCCACATGCTGAAGGAGGATCCCACATGCCGCGGAGCGGCTGAGCCCATGAGCCACAACTACTGAGCCTGTGCTCCGCAGCAAGAGAGGCCACGGCAATGAGAAGTCCACGCACCGCTTTGAAGAGTAGCCCCCGCTCGTCGTAACTAGAGAAGACCTGCGCAGAGAAACGAAGACCCAACACAGCCAAAAACAAATAAATAAATTTATTAAAAAAAAAAAAGAATTAATCACCTTGCAAAACAGAAAGCACCACGCTCAGTGAGTTCACTGGCTAATTCTACTGAACATTTAAGGAAGAGAGTATATCAATTCTCTATAATCTTTTCCAGAAGATAGAAGTAGAACAAATACTTCCTAACTTATTCTATGTCACTCCTATTACTCTAGTACCAAAACCAGACATGGACATTACAAGAAAAGAAAACTACAGAACAGTATCTCTCATGAACATAGATGTAAAAGTCCTCAACAAAGTATTAGCGAATTGAATCCAATAATGCATAGAAAGAATTCTAAGCTATAACCAAGTGGAGTTTATCCCAGTTATGCAAGGCTGGTTCAACATTCAGGAATCAATTAATGTAATCCATCAACTCAGCGAGCTAAAGAAGAAATTTTACGTGATCACACCAATAGATGCAGAGAAAGCACCTGACAAAATCCAACATTGATTCATGATAAAATACTCTCAGTAAACTAAAATAGATGGGAACTTCCTCAACCTGATAAGAACACTACAAAAAGCCTATTACTAACATCATACTTAATGGTGAGAAACTAGAAGCTTTCCTTCTAAGATCAAGTACAAGACAAGGATGTCCCTCTCATCATGCCTTTTCAACATCATACTGGAAGTCCAAGCTAATGCAGTAAGACAAGAAAAGGAAATAAAAAGTAAACGGATTGGGAAAGAAGAAGTAAAACTCTTTGTTCACAGATGACATGATTGTCCACGTAGAAAATCTGTAAGAATTAACAAAAGAATTGGAACTGATAAGCAAGTATAGCCATATTGCAGGATACAAGGTTAATATAAAAGGTAACTAACTGCTTTCCTATGTGTTAGCAATGAACAAGTGGAATTTGAAATTAAAAATACAATACCATTTACATCAGCTCTCAAAAAAAGAGAAATACTTAGGTATAAATCTTACAAAATATGTGTAAGATCTATATGAGGAAAACTACAAAACTCAGATGAAAGATATCAAAGAACTAAATAAATGCAAAGATAGTCTGTGTTTATGGTTAAGTAGACTCAATATTGTCAAGATATAATTACTTCCCAATTTGATCTATAGATTCAACGCAATCCCATACAAAATCCCATTTAGTTATTTGGTGGATATTGACAAACTGATTGTAAAATTTAAATGAAGAGGCAAAGACCCAGAATAGCCAACTCAATATTGAAGGAGAAGAACAAAGGTGGAGGACTGATACTACCTGATTTCAAAACTTATTAAAAAGCTGCAGTAATCGACACAGTGTTGGCAAAAGAATAATCACATAGATCAATGGGACAGAAGAGAGAGCCCAGAAACAGACCCCTCAAAATACAGTTAACAGATCTTTGGCGAAGGAGCAAAGGCAAAACAATGGAGCAAAGATAGTGTTCTCAACAAATGGTGCTGGAACAACTAGGCATCCACATGCAAAAAAAGAATTTAGACACATATGGAATGATGTTCAACATCATATGTTATTAGGGAATTGTAAACTGAAACAACGAAATACCATTACACGTCTATTAGAATGGCCCAAATCCAAAACACTGCCACACCAAATGCCAAGGATGTGGAGCAACAGGAACTCTCTTTCATTGCTGGCGGGAAGGTAAAATGGCACAGCCACTCTGGAAGACAGTGTGGCAGTTTCTTACAAAGCTAAACATACTCTTGCCATACCATCCAGCAATCGTGATCCTTGGTATTTACCCAAATGAATTGAAAACTTATGTTCACACAGAAACCTGCACACAGATGCAGCCTTATTTATAATCACCCAAACTTGGAAGCAGCCAAGATGTCCTTCAGTAGGTAAATGGATAAATAAGCTGTGGTACTTCCAGACGATTAAATATTATTTAGAACTAAAAAGAAATTGGCTACCAAGGCTTGAAAAAACATGGAGTAAACATAAATGCATATTGTTAAGTGAAAGAATCCAATCAGAAAAAGCTACATACTGTAAGATTCCAACTATATGACATTCTAGAAAAGGCAAAACTATAGAGACTTATAAAAAGATTAGTGGTTGCAGGGGTGGGGGGTAGTGGAGACAGAGGGATGAATATGCAGAGCACGGGGGATTTTTAGGGCAGTGAAACTACTCTGGATGATATTATAGTGTCATTATACATTCGTCCAAACCCATAGAATGTACAACACCAAGAGTGAGCCTGAATGTAAACTATAGACTTTGGGTGATAATAATGCGTTAATGTAGGTTCACTGATAGTAACACATATACCCACTCTGGTGTGGAATGTTGACAGCAGAAGAGGTTGTGTATGCATGGGGACAGGATGTGTATGGGAGTCGTTTGTACTTTCTGCTCGATTTTGCTGTGAATCTAAAACTGCTCTAAAATTGATAAAATAAAAAGTTTATCAATTAAAAAAAGAAAGACGTGCTGATACGTGTTACAACATAGAAAAACCTTGAAATCATATGCTAAGTGAAAGAAGTCAGTCACAAAAGTCCACATATTACAGGATTCCATTAATATGACAGTCCAGAGTAGGGAAATCTATAGAGACAGCAAGTATATTAGTGGTTGCTTAGGGCTGAGGAGGCGGTGGTGATGAGCATATGGAAGGGTAATAGCTGAAGTGTTTGGGGTTCCCTTCTAAGATGATAAAAGTATTCTAAAATTGGCTGTGGTCATAGTTGCACCCTGAAATCCATAGAATCATGCATTTTAAGTGAGTGAACTGTATGATATGTAAATTATAACCCAATTAACTGTGTTTAAAAAAAACCCTCAGCACTGACAAAATAAAAAAGAAATGAAAGAAGAAAAGAACAGCAAAGGAAGTGGTACATGAGTGTAAATCTAAATAAAACAATACCAATAATGTCTCCTGGAGCCTTAAAAATATATGTAGAATTAAAATGCGCAGAAACTATGATGTAAAAGTCAGGATGGGGATAAATGGAGTTAAAGTGTTCTAAAGTCTTTTCTCTTTACAAGTTAGATAAAGGTACTAATCAATTATACCTCAATTAAGTCAAGGATGCATGTTAAGCGCTAGAGAGGTATGTGACTTCCAAACTGGAAGAGGTAAAAAATGATTCAAAGGAAGTTAATACATAAGAGAAAAACAGCATAGGTAAATAAGTAATTCTAAGTAATTACATTAAATGCAAATGGACTAAATAATTCTATTAAAAGATTAAAACTGTCAGACTGAGGACAAAATACAAAATCGAAATATATGTTATTTATAAGGGTCACATCTTAAACATAAGAATACAGAATGGTAGAAAATAAAAATATGGAAAAAGAAATACTCTTCTTTTGACCAAGAAAATTAACATAGCAATATTAAATTCCTATAAAATACACTTTAAGGATGCAGAAGTGTTCACAGCATCATTTGTAACACCCTAAACTGAAACTACCCAAATATCCATGGAGAGTAGAATGGATAAATTATGGTATATTCGTGCATGCAAATGAATGAGCTATAAATACCCACAACACTTGGATGGCTCTTAAAAACATAATGTTGAGCAAAGGCAGTAAGACACAAAAGAATTCATGCAGTATGATTCCACTTACAAAAGTATTCAAAAACAGGCAAAACTAAATAATTTTATGTAGGGAGGTACCTAAGTGTCTACACTGTAAAAAGCCAAGGAAGTGACTATGCTTCCATTGGGAGGCCCCATTCAGCCTGTCTACATTGAGAGGGATCTTCCCCCAGAAATACGAGGAGGTGTTTGGCAGGTTCTATATCTGGAAGGGTCAAGGCTCTGCCCATGGTACTGAGGGACCAGGGCAAGAAGGGGAAGTTATGAAGCCAGGGCGCGCATGCACAACCACCCACAATTTGCGGCTTCCTTGACCACTCCTTAACAAGCGCAGGTAAGGTCCCAAGGGACAGGGTGATGAGGGCAGAGCAAGGCGGGAGAGATCAGATCCCTCCTCATCTCCCCGGCCCGTCCTGTCTGGCCCCAGTGTGCCAGTGCTGGGGACCTTCTTGGGCTGCCCTTCGGGCTGGCTGGCCATATTCAGTATCACGTGACCCTTACTCCCAGTTGGCTGACCCACTACAAGCTTGGGGTCATGGAATCCACAGGCCATGGAACTGAAGGTGTTCAGGGTAGCTTTCCCTCAAGTGCATTGAACAAAGGGGCCCCCACTAACACCTGTATTGCAGGAGTAATTAAGATGAAATGATCTCAGGCAAGTCCTGTAATGAGGTCAGCTTGGAGAGGGGTTTTGGTAGAAACTGGATTTTCCAACAGTGGCTTCTGCTCAGGTCCCCATAGCTGGCCTTATCCACCCCTAGCCTGCAACTGTTTTGGCCACATTTGCAGTTGGTTAGGGAATTTGTACAAGTGAGTGCTTCCACTCGGACCATCTGCAGGCCACTCCCTGACCACTTCAAGCGGTAAGAGTGGAAACTGGCTGGGGATGTTTAACTTGACCTAGTGATTCTTGTGGGGTGAAGGTGATGCATGGCTTCCCTCCCTCCCTCTCTTCTTTGTCTATTCTTGGTCCACACTACGATTCTCAGGTTCAAACAACAGGAATAAACCTTGGCCTACTTACAGAAAAGGGGTATGTTGTAAGGATACTGGGTAGACAGCTCGCAGAATGGATTGAAGGGGATGCGGATGGGTCAAGAGCACAGATAGGTCATCGCGAGGGCGCAGTCTGATTAAATGTGGCTGCTGCCCTGGCTGCCACTGGCCACTGGGCCCCTGGACTCTCAACTCCATCCACAGCCACCCAGCACTCAAGATCCCAGATGACACCACCCTGGTGATGAAATGGAATCAGAAGGACTTCTTCTCTCTGTCCCTCATCCAGATTTGTGTCCTGGATGGGGTCATTTGACAGGCAGGCAGAACTGCTGGGATTGGGAGAACACGTGTCTGGGTCTTTGGCTTCTGTAGAGAGAGGTGCGGCTCATCAGGACTCACACAGGGGCCATTTCTCCAAACCCAGGAAGGGGGCTCAGATGCTGGGCAGCCCCCAAAGTGATAAGCAATACTGACTGTGGCCTCCAGGGCTGGACACCAAGGGCGAGAGGAGAATCCAGCCCATCCCCTGCCATCGGGTGTGACACAGATGCACAAACAACTGCAACATAGGGACCCAAGGGGTACAGTGTTAGCCCCACGGGCGGGGGGGGGGACAATGAATCCAGCCTCAGTTTCCCCATCTGTGAAACGAGAGTAGTAATGACAGTGCTTGCCTCATATGGCTGTTAGAGATATAAACATAGCATGTGTGAAGCACCCGCTACTGTACCGGCACATGTGGGGCCCTGGGCTGGTGGCCGGTGTTCTCATTAAAGAGGCAGTTCAGCAGAGTGGCCAGGAATGTAGTCACTCCTGCTCTGGGGTTCCAGAAGCCCCACCCATACCTTTCCAGAGGCAGAATGGTGGGGTGGGGTCAGCCCACAGGCTCTGGAGCCAGACTGACTAAGCCTAAAACCCATCTCTGACATGCAGTAGTTAGGGGACCTTGGGTGACTTACTTTATTGTTCTGTGCCTCTCTTTCCTTATCTGTAACTTGGGAATTGTTACTATCCCCTACCTCACAGGGATGATGCAAGGATTGAGTAGATAACATGTAAAGGTCCCTGAGCAGTTCCTGGCACTTACTTATGATCTCAATAAGTGTTAATAATTTTTATTAGTCAGAGTCCATCCTGGGCGCAAAGCCCTGACAAACTCCAGACTGCACTGTTTTGGAGGGAGATACCATTTGCATGTGACAACTAAGGAATTGTGCCGCACAGCGTTAGTAAAGGCCTGAGGGAGCTAGCTGTTCAGCCCCCAACTTCACAGGCTCAGAACCTCACATTCACAGCCTGTGTGAGTCTGGAGCTCTCTCGATGTTGTCAGCTCCTAGCCGAGTTCTTGCTGATCCCCAAGTCCCTGTTTCTGCACTCAGCCTGCCATCTTTGTTTGGCTTCATCACAATTTTTTGCAATACATCCAGTCTCACTCAGGATTTTGAACTTCTCAGAAGACTTGAGGGGGAATAGGTTGGAGTCAGGGCAGTGTCTTCCGATCTCCCATTCCAAATCTTATCTAGGGAGCAGCCCTATCATCCAGTCTGTCTTCCCCTTCCTCTAGGACAGTGGTTCTCAGCCAGTGGACATTTAGCAATGTCTGGAGACATTTCTGGTTGTCACAACTTGGGGGGATGGAGGAGTGTTACTGGCATCTAGTGGGTAGAAGTCAGGGATGCTGCTAAATATCCTACGATGCACAAGACAGTCCTGTGCAACCAAGAACTCTCCAGCCAGGCTTCCCTGGTGGCGCAGTTGTTAAGCATCCACCTGCCAATGCAGGGGACACGGGTTTGAGCCCTGGTCCGGGAAGATCCCACATGCCGTGAAGCAACTAAGCCCAGGCACCACAACTACTGAGCCTGCGCTCTAGAGCCCGCGCTCTGCAATGAGAAGCCATTGCAATGAGAAGCCGGCACACCGCGACGAAGAGCAGCCCCCCGCTTTCCGCAACTAGAGAAAGCCCGCGCACAGCAACGAAGACCCGATGCAGCCAAAAATAAATAAATTAAAAAAAAAAAAAGAATCCTCCAGCCCAATTAAAAATTTTCCAGTGCTGAGGTTCAGAAATCCCATTCTAGGAATTTTGCTGAATTAAAAGGTCTATTTCTTGCTATAATACAATTCTTGCATAAGGAAGAAAGCAAAAATCCCCCCAAATCTCCCTAATCAGAAATGACCACTGTCTACATTTTGGTGATCTTGGCTCCAATTTCTCTCTGCGTGTGTACATGTAAATTTATAGATGTGTATAATGTGACAGAAATATGTTCATGCTATACGTGCTGTTCTGCAACCCATTTTTTTTTCACTCAGCAATATACCATGGGCATCTTTCCACTGTAAACAAATGGAGATTTGCAACATCCTTTTTAGAAGTCTGCATGGCATTCCATAGTAGGGATGTAACACTTTATTTAGACAATCCCTTACTGATGGATATTTAGATAATTTCCAGTATTTTGCTGTTATAAACACTACTGTGATGAATATCATTGTATATACATCTTAGTGTGCTTGTCTGAGTAAATCCTGAAGATAAATGCTAAGAGTAGAATTGCTGGCCAAAGAATAACATGCCATTTTAGGACTTTCAATACTCAGTGATGAATTGCACTTGAAAAGTACACTAATTTACACAATTTCCAACAGGGCACAGGGGTGCCAATCTCTCTGCCCCTTTGCCCACACTGGAGATTATCAATTGTATTAATCTGCAAAAGGGATTTTTTAAAGCACTGACAGAGAGTAACCAGAAATGCTCAAAGCTAAGTGTGTAAGTTCCTCCTTGGCAGCTGAACCCTGGGATTTGATGTAACCCTTCTGGATCCTGATTTTCTGTCCCCTCCCCTGGATCCTCCCTCTCTCTGTGGAGTCCGCAGCCAGGCCAGGGCGGGTGAGGGAAACTTGGTGAACAGACTGTGGCTCCCCATTTGGGGCTGTTGCTCCCCCACCAGTGGTTCTCTGTTTGGCTGGGAGTACTCCTTGGCCTCCCTTTCTCTATGGCCACACTGCTCCCTGATTTTTAAGGACTCAGGAGTGTGTGTCTATCAGGGAAGTCTCTATGGCCTTGACCTGAAGCTATCTGCTCTTTATGCTCTAATTGGGGCTGGTCTTTACTCCCAGTGAGGACTAACGTAATAGTTCATATGGACAGAGTGGTTTCGAGTTAGAGTGTGTGGGTTTTCTTTTGGTTGGGGTTTATATTATTCCTTCCAACAACCCCATGCAGCAGTTATTATTATCCTCAGCCTTATTTTTCTCAGCCCAGCAAAAGAGGCTCAGAGAGAGAAAATGATTGGCTTAGGTTCCAATGCAGGTGAGTGGCAAGGCTGGGATTTGAACCCAGGTCTTCTGTTTTAAAATGATTTTTACAATCAGGTATGGTAAGACATTCTGACACAGAAATGACTGTCGTAGAGGAAGAACTTTTTATACTCACAGATCCCTAGAAACAGGAGCCACTGCATGTATACAGGGCTACACGGGGAACCACCAGGGTTGGTCAGGAGGCAGGAGTGAGGGGAAAGCATGGGCAAATGCTTTTATTGCCAGAGGTGCCTCATCCGCCAATCCCCAGAATGAAAGGCTTTAGCATGTATCTACTGTATACTAGAATGGTGTGGGGTTTTATGTTTCTGAAATCAGGAGGCATCTTGCAATTGAAGTGCATATGTCATGTGTTACTAGGCAGTAGGGTGTGTTGGTTAAAAGTGAGAAATCTATCATTGGATGACGTTAGTTCATTCACATCCTAGCTGTATGATCAAATTACTTAACCATACTGCACCTCTATTTCCTGTGTGCAACATGGTGCTCGTCACAACAGCTCTTTTGTCTAGTTGTGAGGAGTAAATAAGAAGATGGATATGATTGAGCACGTTATCAGACACACAGAAATATCCCCAGAACAGTTAGCTATTGTTTTTACATGTCTGTAAATCCCCAAAGATGACATCAAATGAATGGTTGTAGGGTCAGGGGTCTTGACCGGAAGTTACAGAAATTGACTTTTAAAGAGAAAGGGGACTTTTAGGGGGAATATTAGGGCTCACAGAAATGACAGGAGACTGGATACTCAGGTTCGATAAACGGGTAGAACACAAGATAGATCTGGGGGACCAAGAATCGGGAAGCACTGTAACCAAAGGAAAAAGAAACCACTCTAGTTATTTCAAGCAGTAGGTATTTGATACAGGGAATTGGTTACAAAAATGTTGGAAGAGCTGAGGAGCGGAAGAGAGAAGGAGCAAAAGGGGAAATAAGGCTATTATCTGCAGGATAGGAAGCTGCTCCCACTCCGTGGGCCCGAATCTAGGATCCACATGACCCACTAAGCTGCTGGAGGTGCTGCTGGTCCTGCTGTTAGAACCTTAGAGCAGGAATCCCAGGGCCATACTCCTGCAGGTGCTGCTGAAACCACCACCAATGCTGCCGGAAGTCATGCACAGTTGCCTGCTGCTGCTGTCACTGCTGCTAAAAAACATTGCCAGAAGCCTGAAAGAGATGGCTTCTCCCATGTTCCACCTTCCAATCTCCTGTGAGTGCTTCCCATTGGCAGACCCTAAAAGGAAGCCATCTCAAGGGAGACTGGGAGATGTAGTTTCAAGATTTCCAATCCTGAATTTACAGAGCAGATAAGACTCTGCTGGGTGAGTGCAGAGGTAACAGGCGAGGAACACTATCTGCTTTTGTCCACGTGAGAAATAGTGCAGCCCAGACATGCCTGCCTGACCATGGCTGTCCTTTGGTACTACTTGGCACTTGAGATGCCAAGCCCCATGTGGGAGCATCTGATGTACCCTGGTCAACAGGGAGTGGTGAGAGGGAGATTAGAGCCCCTTTTAGCTTCTGGGAGCAATGGGGGCCCCCAATCTTCCAGGAGTACATGTGGTGGGAGGTTTCCTAAATTGAGGTGGTGGTCAGGTGCCGGGAAGCCTCAAAAAAGACAAATGTTCAACTCAATGAAGCATTTTGAAATTGACAGAGACTTAAATACTTAGGATGGTGCTGCAAGGTAGAAGGTAGAAGACACTGAGTGAATGTCAAGGGACAGGAACTGCCTAGTGGTGAGGAGAACTGCCAATTCCCGAGTCCTTCAGATCTACCTCTGGCTTCACTGCATGTGCAGGCTGCTGAGGGAGAGGCAAAAGGAGCTCCAACTTGCTGATGCATGCTAGGCACGCAGGCTGTGGGCTGGGTCCTCTCAGCAGCAGGAGTCCGTGCTGAGCCCTTTGCTGGCACCATGGCCTGTCGGGTCCCTCGTGACAACATTTCAAGCACACCCTATTATTATCGTCTTTGTTTTACAGATGAGGAAACTGAGGCTCAGAGTGGATAAAATCAAGTGGTCTAAAATTACGGCTAGTAAGAGGAGAAGCCAGGAATCAACTGCAGATGTAGGATTTCAGAGCCTGTTTATTCGTTTGAAAGATGGGTCAGCTGAGGCCTGGGAATGTTAAGTGACTCTCTCAGGGTTCTTGAACCTCCGGGCAGTGGGACATGGACATCTTTGGGGAGGGGAATATTCAGCCAACTGTACCCTCAGAAATGAAGTTTGAGCCATTTACTAGTTCAAGTTATAGGCAATTAAACTGGAAATTTCAGAGAAATCTCCATTACACAATAAATTTCAGAATTCAAAGTACACAATGAGATGGATCACTCTGGGCACATGTAAAATGGTTTACTCAACTTCTGGTTACCTGACTTTTAAGCCCTTCACTGTCACTGAGGATTCAAAAGGGTAGGGAATGAAGTCTAGGAGAGGAGTTAGTGCTGGGAGCCCCACCATACCTCTAAGGAGAGCTTCTCCTTACTTCAAGTCAAGAGAGAGGAAATTCAATAGACCACTCAGAGGACTTGATCTCTGTGCCTTGGAAAACCCACAAGGTAAGAATATCTCGCTGACTGCTCCAACAGCAGATGTGGAAAAGAGGTGGATGCTGTACTGGGATTGACCAACTCCCCAGGTTTCTCCGGGAAGACATTTATACATGTTTCCCATGGACGTTTGGAGCCACTTAGGGGAGAGGGCTGAAATGAGTTCATCCTAGTTCTGTTCAAAAGGACCACCTGGTGGGCTTCCGTGGTGGCGCAGTGGTTGAGAGTCCGCCTGCCGATGCAGGGGACACGGGTTCGTGCCCCGGTCCGGGAGGATCCCACGTGCCGCGGAGCAGCTGGGCCCGTGAGCCATGGCCGCTGAGCCTGCGCGTCCGGAGCCTGTGTTCCACAATGGGAGAGGCCACAACAGTGAGAGGCCCGCGTACCGCAAAAAAAAAAAAAAAAAAAAAGGACCACCTGGAAGGTGATGGGCCTTCAACAGCTGGCAGCTGGAGGGGAAGCTGATTCCAAAAGGCTGTGGATGGAGGAAGCAATGAGCCTCAAGAGAGGATGTCACTCACATTGAGGGACTAGTACTGGGGAGTCTCTGAAGAACTCACAAAAGTACCCCATAAGTGTCATCTTTAGACATGTGACTAGATGGTGGCTTAAGGCAGTACCCACCAAGTGAGATCTTTCCTGCTCCCTCTTACTCTCTTCTGTTCTCCCTGACATGCCCATCCAATCCCAGGAGAGTCAGTAAGAGCAGCTGGCAAGTGAGAAAGGGGGTAAGCTTTCCTGCAGCAAGTATTGGCTTTTAGCCAAGCATCCCATGAACATTTCTAGGGCAGCGAGTTGAAACCAGGCTCTGGTTGGGTATTTGGGGTAGGGTTATGAGAAAGTGAAATGAAGGCGAGTCCAGGAGACCTCTTGCCATCTAGAAGCTCACACTCTAGTGTAAGAGGCTGGCATATGAAAGATAATTGCAAAATGGTGGGATGCATATAATCATAAAGACTAATATTCATTGAGCACCTATGTGCTGAGGGCTTTGCCTGAATGACCTCACTTAATTTCCATAAAACCCTGTGATATGGGTATTGTTAGGCCCATTTTACAAATGAAGAAATTGGAACTCAGAGAAGTAAGGTGGCTTTGAACTTGGTTCTTTCTGACTCCAAGCCCATGTTCTTCACCACTCTGCTACTTAATGGTACAAGGAGAAGGCAGTCACTGGGGATGGGATGTGGAAAATGGGGTTTGAGAGGATGCGCTGATAGAAGAAAGAAGTATATTCCAGAAAAATGAATCAGTGTTGTCAAAGGCTGTATATTTGTGTGGGGGCAAGACATTGTTTATACGGCTACTAATTACCATCTATTGAGAACCTACCATGTTCCAGGCACTTTACATGTATTTAATCCTTACAGATTTCTATAGATTCTTATCTGCAGTTTTATAAAGGGGGGCCTGAGGCTCAAGGAGGGATGGGCCAGAGACCCACAGACAGTAAAGGAGAGAAGGTAGACCTAGAACCCACATCTGTCTCATCCTCAAAGTGTGTTCTTTCCACTACACCAGTCCTATAGCTGGAAATTAACAGCAATGAGATCTGATCCCTGCTCCTGACCTGTCTGTCAATATACTGACGCTCCCCAGCTACAGCGATTGGCTCAGAGGTGGGCACGTGGCCCAAGCTAGTTCAATCAGAGTGAGTTCTGGTGCTTGAAGACTAGCTTCTGGAAAGAGGCTTCATTCTTGCCTACCTTGAAGGCAGGGGCAGGCTGGAGTGTGGGAGCAGAAGCTTCCGTTGAGAAGATGAGGATTGCGCTGCGGCAGTGGTCTTGAAATGCAGGGGCAAGGGCTGCAGATGTGGTGGGTAGGAGAACCAGTGTGCCCAACACAAGAGAAGGTTGTGAGAAATAAAATACTGCCTGCCATATCAGTAAACCAAGGATGTCACAGACATTAGCAATTGCAGCCACCCCCAAAGGCGAGCCCTGAGGGAACGCAGGACGGAAACAAGGAATTCCTACAATCTAGCAGTTGTCAGACTGCAGCTACCTGCAAAGGTGCAGCTTGAGGAAACTCAGGGTGAGAAAACTCCGGATACTGGCCCAGATAGCTGAGGCGCATATCAAAGGAAGGATTTCAGCGACCCCAGGCTCTTGCATCTTCCCATACACAGAAAAGCGCTAAATTCCTTAACTTGAGATATCTGATTTTCTTTAATTAACAATATTCTTTTGACTTTCTGACTGCCTGCCCTTTGTTGCAAGAACGTCTATAGATCCTGGCTCCCCCGCCTTGCCTCTTCAGAGCTGTTTTCTCAGAAACGAGATGCTATTTCCCAGGCTCGAAGGCCTAAGAATGCCTGCCGAATAAAACATAACTTTCAACTTTTAGGTTGTGCATTGTTTTCAGTCCACAGTTGGGAGGGGGGCGGAATCCCCGGCCCTAACTTGGCTTCTGGCAGCCAGCAGTGCCCCTGATTGAACCC